>NC_136071.1:1132610542-1133810542 GCF_964261635.1 Lissotriton helveticus | reverse complement strand
AGTTGACGTGCGGGGTCCCTCAGGGCTCATCGCTCTCTCCACTCCTTTTTAATTTGTATATCTGACCTTTAATTTTGGCCCTTCAAAAAAGAGAGGTGGTCATATTTAATTACGCTGACGACCTCCAGTTGGTGTTTAATGTTGACGCCTCCCCTTCATCTAGGGAATGCTTCCAGTCCACCATGTTGTTTATTAGCTAAACCCCGATAAAACCAAGCTAATTCTCACTGGTGGCCCAGCGAAGCCTTGGAATTCCAACTTCTGGCCGCATTCACTGGGTTGCCCTCCATCTCCTGTCAGCTCGGTCAAGAGCTTGGGAAATGTGATTAGCAATGACCTTACGATGAAGGAACAGATAAGTACTGTGGTCTCCGCTTGCTTTTTTCATCTCCAGAGAATCCGCAAAATAAGAAGATACTTACACACCAAGACCAGGATTCTAGTCATACTGGCTCTGGTTATGTCGCGTATTGATTATGCTAACTCTTTATATACCGGCATTCCAGCTTACCAATTACGGCGGCTTCAACTAGTGCAGAACCAATCCGCCAGGCTTGTCTGTGGCCAACCAAAATCTTGTCATGTAAAACCTCTGTTGAAAAAGCTACATTGGCTTCCAGTCACTCAACGCTGCCTTTTTAAACTCGGCTGCACTATTTATAAAGCCCTCTCTGCCCGCGGTCCGGCTTTCATCTCTTCTAAAGTACGGCGATATGTTCCGTCCTGTGACTTACGGTCAGCAAATATGAACCTGCTGACTCCTTGTCCATACAAACGCAAAAAACAAGGAGGTTTAAGATTTTCATTTTTAGCTCCACAATTTGGGAATTCTCTTTCTCCTGAATTGCATCAGTCTACTTCTTATACCCAGTTTAGAAAATCCCTTAAAACTTGGTTATTTTTCCTGGCCTATATTTGAAAGTTTATGTATTGTCACGGTAACTGACTCTGCTTAGCGCCAAGAAACCGCTGGTGAACGCGCACTTTATAAACTACTTATAACATAACAATGACACGTCGTTTGCGTAGTCGTGCCTCCTTCAGGCATTGGCTCAGAAGTAAAGGAAATGCTGTGTATCTTGATGCATGGTTGCTGAGCATGGCTCCCCTTGGCTGTGGTAGTGTGCGAGTGTGAAAATAGGGCAAGAGAACTGTTGAGAAGTTTACTATGATTGGACTCCTATTAAAGTAAGTTGAGTATTTTCTACAATACCTCAACAAAGCAGCTATATTTTCCTCCCCTCTTTCTTATCTTGAATGGGTTCTCACTTCACTTGGCAGCCTTGGGGAAGAGAAGAACCAGCATGCCACCTTGTTATACACTCCACCGGAGACCCTTCCACAGATGCAGCCTCACAGCCAGTGGTGGCTGGAGGGTAGGATGACCTCCTGCCATGGAGGCAAAAACTGGACGGTGGGTGTAAAAATTCAGGACAAAGGGTCAAAATTCAGGACAAAATTTCAGGGCAAAGGGTCAATTTTACGGACACATCGGCAGGAGTCATGCAATATTATAATAAATAAGTAAATGGACACCTAACACCAGCACAAATAAAAATAGGTTTATGTTATATAGTCTCTATAATACATTACAGTATTGAGTATGCACTTATATGTAACCGGTCACATTTGAAGATTAAAAAATAAGCAAGCATGCACACTAGTTTTCATAGGATTCTCT
The DNA here is from genome assembly GCF_964261635.1 of Lissotriton helveticus. NCBI lineage: Eukaryota > Metazoa > Chordata > Amphibia > Caudata > Salamandridae > Lissotriton > Lissotriton helveticus. The sequence goes on along the minus strand of NC_136071.1, from coordinate 1,133,808,861 downwards.
TTAACGTGAATGTTGGCACCAGAAACATCGCTCTTGCTGAACATGGACTACTGGGCATTGCCACATTCTATGCGCTCTAGGGCAAAAGTAAAATGTGAATGATAACAACAGACCAATGCTAATGAGTGTGGCTGAAAGTAAGTATTATTATATTCATCCTATATAGCATATTTCCCCTTTCCTCAGATCGATCTTGGCAGCAGCCTTATAAGAGGAAGTTTACAGTCTAGCTACACTGAATTGATGGTTGGGTATTAAAAGTGATAGATATATATCATGAACTTAGAAACATTCCTTCCCCCATGCCATAACAAAATTGCCACTAATTAACTAGTCAGATGTTATGGGTAACCTATATGTGGACTAGACACATGCAGGTGGAGTAACATTATTGACTGTTAAATCAATCATGAGGTTTTTGTACAGCCCACTTGTTGAAGTTACATATTGTAATTGTATTTAAATAGCGCTTACTAGTCCTGATGAGCTATTTAAGTGCTTTATGCCAGGCAGCATGCTGCTTCGTAACCCAAGGATCAGTGGTTAGTCCAGTATTATTGGTCATTGTTGGCTGTTGGGATTGTTTTTGTGTGCCCAAGCAAACCATTTCATGTATTCACTGAAGTTTCTTTGTGGTGGATTAAATATTAAGTGGGGGAGGGAGATATGTGAGCGCAAATACATAGTTGGTGAGATTAACAGGTGAGCTAGTGAAAATGAGGTATTGTGGGCTAGAGGAGTATGACTTTCAGAGGAATGTGATGTTGTGCCCTTGTAAATGAGTAGTGAGCAATCTACAGACAGATTAGGGCTATTCCACGATTGCACGAATGTAAATAATACACATTTGTTTACTAAATTAAAGCACTCAATTGTTTACGGTCCCACCGCCCAGGAATCGCAATGTAAGCGCATGTGACAGTAGGTTATGCTCATAGAGAAGAGGCATGCAGGGAAGGAAATGGAAGGAGAGGACCATTTTAAAGAAAAGTAGGCAGGCAACATTAAGATGTTTTAATTAAAGGTCAGTTTTTTAATGCCGGATTTTAGGGACACAACAGATATTTTTGAGATGCATGCAGTTTGAGGATGCAAGACTGTAGAAACATTATATACATGTGCAGATTGTGATACATGAAGTATTTTCATAAGAACTAGAATCAGGTAAAAAGTCTTTCAGCTACGAGGCTAATGCTCCTGCCAGGTCAGCTGTTCGGGTGTAGTAAGGTCAAAGCTTCTGCATATTAAGGAAACACACCGGTTTGAATTCTGAAGAGATTGTAATACATATTAAGTTATGCTTCTTGCATACATGGGAGACATATGCTCTCCCTGTTCACTTGTTGGCTCCCCAACCTCTAAAATTTCACAATGATAAAGGAGGCTATTTCAAATAAAATATTTGCCTAGGATCAAACATTTTGGTCAAGCAGCACCCCGCCTGACATTTCAGTAGTGATTGTGCTGCTGTGTTTGCAAACCCCTCACTTGACATGAAGAAAGAACATTTACAAATGCGCAAAGCAGGCTACAATAAGCTCTCTCCTCTGCACTGCAACCAGGGAGGCAAAGCAGCGAAGGTGTGCATGACACTCCCTAAAGTATGCCCAGACCCAAGCAACAGGACCAATTAAAAAATATGATGGTGAGGGTTTAAAAACTCTAGGTTTGGCTGGTCACATACAAGCTAATAGAGGTAACATTACAGGCGGTGCCCACAGTCCTCAGAAGCCATTGCATGGTGAAGTTCAGCCACAGCATTGGCTGTCACTCTGCATTGTACAACAATTACAGACAAACTGCATCAGTTGAAGAAGCCATTACGAATAGACAATGCCCGAAATTATGCACTGTCCATGTAAATAACAGATGGGTGATCAATTGACCTGTGACAGAAAGCACTGTGAATGTGTAAGTCATTATTTGAACTTGAGTTACAAACAGTATAACATATGATGTCACAAAATCTAAGATAAAAAAAGTACTTCCAAAGAATAGATTTTAATAATATAATATGTACGTAGTGCAAACAATCTTTTTGTAACTGCCAATAAAAGCAGGCACTCCACAGCTCAGCTGGCAACATCCTTACAACACCTCTCAAAAAGAATACATTGTTATCATTATGAAGCTTCAAGTAACTCCATCAATTGGCAGGAATACTGGCTTCCAAACAAGCTTTACATTTGTGAACCAATTATTGTGTTGTATTGTAATTGCATTTGTGTAGCGCTTACTACCCCTGTTGAGGTGTCAAAGAGCTTTTTTCGGCGAGTAGCATACTACTACAGGACCCATAGAGGATTAGTGTTGAATTAGTATAGTGAAACATGCGTGTAAATTTTAAGTGGTGGATAGGTCGGTCAGTTATTTGGATTCGGAAGGATAGCAAAAGGATAGAAGAGAAAAACAGTTTTGTATTTATTTGGCGCATGTTACCCCTGATGGGGTGTTGAAGCACGCTACTCCGGAAACACATAAAGGATTAGTGGTGAATTAGTATGGTGAAATATGAAAGCAATTTGAGTGGTGGGTATTATTGTGAACATTTAGATTTCCTTCAGGCAACATGCACCCTGGAAAGAAGGCAATTTAGCAACTTGCCCCTCCCTTGACCTCAGAGGAGGCTCCACTCCCTCTTAAGTTGCAGCACCTTAAGTGTCAGAATTAGCCTTTCTCTTTTAACAGAAAGCCTAAAGTTTACGGACAAACGCCGTCCGTTTAAAAAAGTGCCACGGACAACGGACAAGAGGGCTAATTTACGGACAGTCAGTGAAAATTACGGATGGTTGGTCACCCTACTAGTGGGTTTAAAAAGTGGTGGAGCAAAATGTTTTAACCTCAGTATAACTCGCTAGCAAGCCTGAGTTGAAAGAGGAGGTGCTACAACAGTTCTCTTGCCTGGGTGAAACTGATACCCTCCTGCACTCACCACACTGCTGCACACACAGACCCAAGACTTACCCTGCACTCAGACAGACATCCAGCTATCTATATGCTCACACAGGCACACCGCTCACCCATCTTTCACACAGTAAAACTGCTCTCCCTACACTTACAGAGCTTACTCTGTACTCAGACAGCTCACACTGCACTCACACAGGCACACAGCTCACCTTGCACTTACAAAGGCGCATCACTCCCAAAGCCACTGCTCAGCCTGCTCTCACACAGCAACACTGCTCTACCTGCACTCACAAAGGCACACCGCTCACTCTCCACTCCCACAGACACAACACTCATCCTGCACTCACAGGCACACTACATTAACTAAGTTCACACAGGTAGGCTGCTCACCATGCACTCACACATGTCCACTGCATTCACACAGGCACATCACTAATCCTGCACTCGCAAATACACCACTTACACTGTACTCACACATGTGCACAAGCACAGATCAGACAGCAGCAGCACTCCAGAGCATATTTTCAAGCCCCTATCGCCACCAGAACATCACTGTTTCAGACGTTGTGGTGGCGATAGGGGCTTCCCCTCATTTACAAGGCAGCGTTTAACCACTTAACATAGCTGAACACTGACTTGTAAATAAGGCACCCTTTCACGCTATACTTAGCGTGAAAGGGGTGAGCAATGGGAGTTGCAGTGGGTGTTCCGTTGCAACACCCATTGATTTTGACGCTGCCCCATATTTACAAGAGTGGCGTAAATATGGGTCAGCGCTAAAACTAAGACCTGGTCTTAACAGGGTGCAATGAGGAGAAATGCTTTATCTCTACACATTTTTGCGGTTTTTATGTGTGTTGCACAGCAAAACACCATGCATGATTGTTTATGTACAGGAAAGGACACCAAACAATCATTTTAAAAATGACGAGTTGCAACTTCTATGTCTGCTGCACAAAGCAGCACACATAGAAGTTACAAATTACCATTTATGATTGTTTATGTGCAGAAAGTGAAACCTTCCTGCACATAAACAATCATTCCCCACAACATAGGCACCCTTGCACTATGGTGCAAGGGTGCCTGTGTTGGCACTAGGCAGCACATTTAGCACCAGCACAGTGAGAAACACAGGGCTGCACTGTATTGTTGTAAATATGGTGCTGCCCTGCATTTCAGAAGTGGCGGAGCACTGTGGCGTTAAGCCAAGAAGGCTAACGCCACGCTCTTTCACTTCTTTGTAATAATGCCCCATAGTGAGCGAAGCAGCCAGCCCATTCGGGGTCAGAGAGGGAAAGCTCTTCTCTGCTGCAGTGTGCAGGGGAATCATGGGTGGGTGGTGTGGGGTGGGGTGGGGGGGTTAAAGATGCGATGCAGGGGAAGGGGCAGTCTACAGCAACCTGTCAAACCATACTTTTGGTGACCAAGTCATCAGTGGGAGAGTCCAGTAGGGGGCATTGCAGGCACTTTCTGCCTCTGGCTCCTATTATTGGAGGTGGAGGGGATCTATGAATGTGAAACTTCAGCCATTCATCAGGACTGCCTACCATGAGTGTATCTTTCATGCATAGTGTATCTTTTAACTTAAGGTGGTTTTATTACGAGCTTAGAAACAAGTCCCAGAATACAACGGGGGAGGGACGTGGTGGTAGGCTGTTCGCTAAAAAAAAGAAGGTGGCACACTTGGAAACAGAGTAAAACATTGGACGTGGAAACATAGAAACAACAGGTTTGAAAAATTACAATTAAAATTAGACCCCCCATGCATACAAGATGAAGAGTGCCTCAAGCAAAGGTTAAAGGAGTGTTATAGTTAGGTGAAAATGTCTGTTAAAACACATTGTTTGAGACAAACAAAACCACTGAAATTCACCATTTATAGTTATATCAAGTATCTATAACGTGTGCCCTAAAGCAACTATAAGTCGAGGCCCTGCCATACACACTGTTGTCATCAATTAAGACATTTCAGTTGTTGCAGTGATCTTATCAATGACGTCATCAAACAATTCACGAGTACTGTAATATGCGAGGTCATAAGCATGGCAAAGGCCAGAGTTATAGTTACTTTAGAGCACGGGCACTGCACCTTTCAAGGCTCGGGGAGAGGGGCTGTGTGCTACACTCTCCTTTGATTTACGGTCAGCCCCAGGGAGTATGGTCCCTGGGGCCTCAGGGAGGGGGTGGCGCATGCCCATTGACCCACCGCAGTGGATTTAGTTTATGGGGCCTGTGCACAGGAGCCTGGACCTTGTTTTTGCATTTTACAGCAGATTCGTGATTCTATTACGAATTTGTGGTAAAATGTTTGAAAACATAATTTTGGGCATATCGACAATGCCTAGGGGGTACAGGGTATGTCTATCCTGCCCCCTTATATTTTTCCCCCGAGTCCTAAAATGACTGCTGCCACATCTTTATTGATGTAGTGTCAGCCAATCAGATCTTATCTCCAGATTTGTCGGCTCCGCGGATCCTCCATGTCAATATATTTCTTTTTTCAAAACCTAAATTGCTACCAACGTACTACACAGATTTACACCAAATGACAACTAGCACGCTTTCTGGACCACTATCTTGCTTTGTGCCAAATTTGGTGTAAATCCATTGAGCTGTTTTTGAGGTATCGCTGTTCAATTTTCCCATGGAAAAATGAATAGGGAAAACTCGTTTTGGGACGCCCCCACATTTTTCTCACCCCCAATTAATGCATCAGCCCAAATCTTTTAAGGAAGGAGCTGAGGTGGGTGACTTTTTTGAAAAGTTTAGTGAAGAGTTATCAAACTGCTAAATATGTTATAAGAAAACTAAAAAATGCTTTTCATATGGAAACACAAACCTAACTATAACTACCCAGTGGAGATTGCGCGAGGCAGAGAGAGAGAGAGAAAGAGTGAGCTAGACTGAAGAAGACAATGGAAGGAGCAAGGAACCTCACACAAATTGATAGTTGTGAAATAAAATGGTGATAAGAGCAGGTGGCAAATAAATCACAGAAGACTGAAAAAAGAGGAGGACAAAGGAAGAAAAGGAAGCATGATGGGGGACCAATTCACTTTATAAAAGCAACCACAATAATAAATAATCCCTCTAGCAAATTCAGAGCTAAATGATTTGAACCAATTGTTTCAGGTTTTTTGCTTTTCTGTTTATTTATTACTGTGTCCCAAAGGGATTTTGCAACTTAACTTGGGCCACTTAACAGCTATTTACTCTGACCTAAAAATAAAACGACCCCTGAAATCCCTCTGAATTATTGCAACCTTGCTTCATGTGAGGATAGTGTCACCACATTTACAGTCGGTGGTTTTTGTTTGATTACTTATTGTATTCTTGGATTTGTAGTCCTACTTTGCTTCAGGAATTAACAAGTTGTCCCTGGCCTTGTGCAAAGTAGTGTAATAGCAAGAAGAAATGAGTAAGTAGCAGTGGCAGCAAAAAAGCACTAGTTTACCACCTTAATTGGTGAGTTTGGCAATTATGGTGAAGATGCTGAGATGCTCCACCATTACCCTCCAGCTACATGTGCCTAGTGCCCTTAAGGCAGCGAAAGGATTCTGACGGACACTGGGAACTCCATGTCAGTGTTCTCATCAAGGCAAAACTGTCTCCGTCCCCATATCCTCCCGTAATTGGCTGTGTCTGATATATAGTTTGTCAGTGCTTAGGAAGAGTACAGTAGCCACAGCTAAACTCAGCACATGTACTTTTCCAAAACATGCACACAGTATAAATTGTACCTTGCGAAACAAGCTGCTTGCAATGGAATCTCTATTTGGCTGAGGTGTGCTCACTGTCCAAATAGGTACCACCACTGTAGTCAGGGTAAGTCAGATACACACTAAAGGATGACCTGTGATCACCCTCTGGTAGCTTAGCACAGAGAGTCAGGCTTATCTAAAGAGGCAATGTGTAAAGTATTTGTGTGACACAAACACACACAATAACACAATGAAAATACATAAAGGGGCATATTACCAAGAAAATGCGATAATTATCGCAAAGCATGCTTAGCGCTGTTTTTTTTATCGCCGGCTATCGCTGCATTTCATCGTGGAGATGATGCGTTATTATCAACGCTTATCTCCAAGGCGATAGAAAATCCAGTGATAGCGGCGAAACCCAGCAATAGCGCGAGAAATCTAGTGATAAATTCTACGCGCTAATGAAAAGCTTGCTAATCGGCAGGTGAGGACTTAACCTTACAATCCACCTCCCATTGACTCGAATGATTAAGTAAGGTTTTTAGCAGGTGTTAAATTCCAGCGATATTCGCAGTTAGCGCAAATTTTTTATCGCTTCGTGGGCATTGCTGATAGGGGGAAGCTGGGCTTGCGACTGTTTTCAGTCGCTTTCAAGTTGGGAACGCCTACTTTGCATGTCATTAGCGATATATATCAGTGACATGCAAAACGGCACCAAAACGGTCGCTTTCACCATAAAGATGTCGCTAAAAGCTGTTAGCGATAGCTTGCTAATAGGTCGATAGAAATATCGCCACTTCAGCGGCAAAAAGAGCCGCTAAAGTGGCGATAAAGCCCTTGCTAATATCCCTCAAAAACTTCACACAGGGTTAGGAAAATAGACAATAATTTCATGTATAAATCAAGACCAAAACAGCAAAAATTGTATATAATTAGAAGTTGAGATATGAATTTTTAGAATATAAAAAGAGTTCTAGCACTTAGAAGCAATATTCACCATGGGGGTTATCTGGTCCCACTGGACCAGGACAAAGTCTACAGTTCAGCCAGGGTCAAGAGCCACACAGGCCCAGTGAACAGAGTACTAGGCCTGGGCGGAGGTCACATAGTTTTACTCTGCGGAATTCTGCTGAGTTGTCCAAAAACTTCGCTAAATTCCGCAGAGTTCCACTCACGGGCAGAGTACTGGAGCAAATAATTCCCAACACCGCCACAACCCTGACAGCCTCACATTCATACTCCTATCATACATCTGGAAGCAGCTGCCATTAACTAACATACCCATCAAGCAGACAGGCTCTGTCTTGGTATACATTATTTGGGACCCAGAGGTGAGGGAAGCATGTCTCTGCAAACATAGGTCATTGTGCAGGAGGACAATGGTAGGTGTTTGACTTCTTTCAGGCAGTGCCCGTCGGTAGCACAGTTTTGTGCTGTGAACTGTGAAAGCACGTGTTCTGGGTGTGTGCTAGAGACCAGAAGTACAGCGGGGAGGCTTTAGGGGAGCTGTACATTTCCTTTCAGTAAAATAGTTAAAGAGATGAGTGGGGCAGACTGAGAATCCTTTGTAAATGTGTTTTATTGTTTCTTTTCACACACCTTGTAAATTGGGTCAGGGACACGAATAAAAAACAAATAGAAACATCTCTATGAGCACATTTTAGTGGTAAGCACGCTTCGCGCAAGTTATCCACCTCTGCGTGTCTGTGAACAAGAACTGCAATTGGTTCATGTCCTACGCACGCACTCACGCACGCTCGCTCTAGTATTTATTTATTTAGTTGTGTTTTTTTCAGAGCACATTACATTTTGTTTTATACATGGAGGTGCTTGTAAGACAGCACAGACAGGAATGGTGCAGAAGTTAATCAGCACTACATAGAGAACAGTGAGAATATCTATTGAATCAATAACACAGCCTTACAAATACTCAATAGCGCTCTGAGGCATGTAACAATGTACAAAACAAACAACAAAATTAAACTTATCACCACACTTACCAGCATCATACTCCGGAACAACTGCTTGAGTTGATTAATACTGCCGCCCAATCCGCATGCTTCCACCTGCGGGGTCAGAGGCAGGGAGGGGTGGCCAGAAGGGACCACATTCAAGGCTCTCATCAGAGGCTGCTTACCTTACTCATTGTTGCTGCCAGAACCAGAGCTGCCTTCCTCCCTTGATGCGTTGCCATTTCCAGGGGCAGCGCTGCCATTGTTACTGAGGCTCCCACTGGGCATTGGCAAAGTTTTATTACTGGCTGTGTTGTCTTGGACGCAGCACTTCGAGCCCAAGAGCTTGGCACCCTTCTCGAGCATGGTAGTGCTACCTCCTTAAACACGGAGCCGCACGTCCGCCGCTTAACAAATTTCCCCTCTCATTGATTCTAAGTCCACTGCTTTCAGGCGGGTGAGGTGTTGAGGAAGACCCGAAAAATTAGGGGTATCAGACAAACCTGATTCAGCATATCCCACCTCCATCTGTAAGCTCCCACTGGATGCCACTGAATGCCAGACCATGTTTGCAAACCATACTCTACTCTGATCGGTAAGAACCCCTGTCGATCAAAGCCAGTCTGGCGCTTCAGTTGGTCATGTACAGCTGCACCATATTGTCTCTGTTCTGTACGTACATTTGGGAGAATTACAATCAGTACCATAGTGCTTATGGATAATTTTAGGGGTGGGTGAGAAACTATGCTACGCAGCAAAGTTTTTGACGAACTTCATGCTCCAAACGGAGCACAGGGTGAGCAAAACTCTGCGAAGAGGAGCGGAGTTTACCATCAGCCCCTACAGAGTACGTTGATCCTGGTCACAACAGCGAGATGCGGGCTGCAGATGAGCGATGCATCAATGTCAAGCCTGCAGTCAAGGTGATGCGTTGATCTTCCGCATGCAGTGATGGTGATGTGTCGGTTCAGAAAACGAAGTGCCAAGCCAAGATGCTTTGGTTCCATAGTGCGTTGTGTTGTGTTTCTCCACACAGCCAAGGGAATGCATCAATCTCTCCACACTGCCACAGTGGCGATGTGTGGTTGTGATGCATCGGACTCTCAATGCGACGCATTGGTTCAGAGAACAGTGCACCAATTCTACTCCTGCAACAAAGTTAATGCGCTGGTTCTGCTACTGGCAGACTGGAGATGCGTCGATTTTTCTGGTGCAAGTATCTAGGTCCACTCCCAGTGAAACAGGCACAGAAGTAGGTGTAGAGATTTTGATAGCTCTGAATCTCAAGTAACAGGAGGCAAGCCTAAAAGCCCTTGGAGATCACTTTGGTTGCAAGGCAGAGGAGAGTCCAGCTCTCCCTCAGCAATGTCAGAGAGCAGCAAGCAGCGGAGCAGCACAGCAGAAAAGCAGGTCTTCCAGATCAGAAGACCTGCAGAGTGTCAGTTCTTGATGCAGCACAGCCACTCTTCTGACAGAGTTCAGCAACAGGTCCCGAAGTGTCTGATTTGGTGGGGTCAGAGACCCAGTACTTATATCCTGTACCTTTAAAGTGGGGGTGACTTCAAAGAAGGGTCTTTGATATGCACAGAAGCCCTTTCTTCCCAGCCCTGGCTCTAGCCTATCTGTAGGGGTTAATCATCCCTTTGTTTGGGGACAGAGCACTGGCTATTCAGTAGTACATGTCAGCCCCTTCCTCCCTTCCTTCCCAGGAAGAGCCATCAGACTTCAGATGAGAACTCAGACACACCTAACCTTACTGTGTTTGTGGTTGTCTAGAATGCACAGTTGTTTTGATTTAAGTGTAGAAGGGATCTCTTCTAGGTCCTGATGAGAAGCCAGAGGAGGGCTTCGAAACATGTCGACATGTACAGGAGCAGTCTGAGAATCTGAAAGAGAAGAAAATAAATGCTTGTTGTAAAGCCGGAGATGTCATATTTCAGGTGGGGCATCTCCCCTGCCTCTTCACAAGGTATGCCTAGGCAATGGTATTTAGGCATTGGGGCTAATTTCCATCTTGGTGGGACTAACCCCGCCATCACTTTTTTGGCGGTCTTCCCGCCCGCCGCCTTGGCGGTCCTCTAGCCCGATTTAGATGTTGGCAGGGCACTGGAGGGAAGACCGCTGCAGTTCTGCTGCCACCACCAGGATGTGACCCCGCGTCAATGGCGTCAGACGCTGAAGTGCTGTTGGAGGGAGTCCCGCTGAGATTCCTGCTGCTCAGATTACAATGTGCCATTACATCGAGGCAACTGCGGCGGGGAACCTCCAACCTCAGGTTGGCAGAAACGAAGAAAAAGAGGGAAAACTCACCTTTTTTGGGGTCGCACCACTGATTCCATCTTCAACGCCATGGTCCAGGTCCTCGTTGTGCTGCTGCTGCTTGGCCACGACGCACAGCCACCCCATTGTCGTAGGAATCTAAGGTAGGCTTTTGTGGTGGTGGGGGTGTGTGTGTGTGTGTATGTGTGTGTGTGTGTGTACGTGGATTAGTGTGTGTGTATTGTTGGTGTGCAATGCTATATGTGAAAAAATGGGTAGTACACATTGCCCACATTTACATATTGACTGATTCACAATGTATATGTGTAGTGAGATGAAAATAATTAGTACTTACCTGTCTCCACATCACCATTGCCTCACTCCATCAAGCCTCCACAGCCAGGAAACTGCAAGCACAATGGGAACATCTAAAAGGCACAGTGCAATCCCCTCAGCCTGATGGCGATGGAGTACTGTTAGCCAGAATAGAACACCACCGCAGCTGCGGGAACCTGCCTATTGCCGCAACATCTAAATACTGTGGGTGGACCGAAGTCACCTCTACTGAATGCTTCGGGTCGCCACCGCAGCGGGACAGCGGTAATATCACCAAGATCTAAATCAGGCTCATTGACTATTGTAGGGCATAAGATAAGCATATGAAGCTATTGACTAGCAAGTAAGGGATGCGTGGGTACATGCCCTTGACTGGCATATGGTAGGGTACCTGGAATGGCACGTGAATGCATTTGGGGGACATCTAGGCACATAGAATTGAGCGACATATGATAGGGAAAAATTGTGCAAATTACATTGCTATCTGGACACAGCGCTTATTGCCATTTGATGGGCCTAATGGGCACATAATGACACGGACTACTACAGGTTGATGTACTTAAGCACATGTTGTCAATTACTTGCACAAGTTGGCGATGCATGAGGACATGACTGTGATGATGAGGGTTTATGAGATGACTGGCATATGTATTAGCTGGAAAATAAAGTGTGGCATTTTGGCACAAATTGGGTATATTACTGAAAACTATATGCTGATATTCCGGGACAAGATTAGTGTATTTTCGAAATAAAGACAAAGGACATGTGGGAGCTAATAGGTTTATTTTCCAAAAAGCTGGTATGTACGGGCGTAATTACTGTATTTCCATTAAATGTCAAGCTAATATTTGCTGACAATTTTAGTTAATTCAGTAGAAATTAAAGCTGGCATTTGTGGACAAAAAGTCTATTTTAAAAAACGAAAAATTATGTTTTAGCAGGGGATAACATAATTTAATTTGTTGTAAATTGCAAATTAATGTTTGGCATGGGAAAACAGTCGTTGCTTTCCTGAAACTGTAAATGTATTATTTTGGGATAACATTAGTACATTTGCACAGTATTCGAAGTGATATTTGAGTGATAACGGATGATGATTTGGGGGCACCTTTTTGATGTTATGGCTTAATTTCCTTTCCTGCAGAAGGATCTTTCTTGCTTGCTGTTGTGCCAACTTATTTATGACTGGTCCGGAGGTATTTCAAAATTTATATTCATAGCTTTTCAATTAATTTATTATCACCCTATATCACTGCTTTCCCAGACTTTAACTGCAAGGGAGGTGTAACACAGCTGTGCAATCTGTCCAGCCAAGGGGATAGCTCGAGTATGAGATTGTGAGATCTGTGTACATTTCATTAATTTCTAATGTTTTGAGTCCATAAGTCAATCACAACCTCTTCTGAGGTTTATTTTTACCTTCTAGCAAGCATATGTGTTGTCTATTAAATTCTGAAAGTGTTACCTTGGGCATCAGAAGCCAGTTCTGGTGGCTCACTAAATTAGTGAATCTACTCCAGAAATCTCTACATGACCTCATGGCCAAAGGATTGGAATCCTACTGGGTCAACCCGCCGTAAATGAGCATCATGAGTTGGGTAACAATCAACATCCCGTATTCACTGCCAAGATGGGGCAAATAGTTAACATGTCCCAGGGGCGGCCTTAGGAATGTGCAAGCTGTGAACCTGCACAGGGCCGCCAAACCCCAGGGGCCGCCACGCCAATATATAGCCTTAATATAATAATCCTCTGAGGATTGATACATATTTGCGTGGCAGCCCCTGGCAGGGATTTGGTGGCCTCCGGCTCTATTCCACTTCCAAACACCCTGACCTCCCCCTCTTCACTGGCCTCCGCAGCTGCGTTCCTCCTGGTTCCTGATAGGCTTATTTTTTTCCCTAGCCAATGCCGGCCACGTTGTGTGTCACAATACCCTCCTCCTCCTAAATGTTATCGTTCTGAGACGAATTCAGAAGGGTAGGAGCAGCCACCGGTACTGGTCATCTAACTGTTCAAAAGATGCTGGGATGCACACCACTCTCTTGTGAAATTGTCCGTTTTTTTCTCAGGTCATCAAAGAGTGCGTGCTCACTGGTATCGTGCCTTGCCCATGGCACACAAATGATGAACCATAGAATAAGGGGCGACATTACGCCCCAAAACCAGTGGCACAGCTAAATTCGAAAATATACAACATTTTAGAAGTTTGTCCATTGTTTCCCGGGTAATCAATGCTTTGTTCATCCTTATATGTTCAACCATCTTCAATCCACACATGGCCAGGCCAGGAAGGACCTAGCCTGGCAGTTCAGGCGGGACTGTTCCCATGAGGAACAGGGTCAAGACAGATTTCCATATGGCTAGGTCCAAACTGTGGTGTCATGGTGTGCACAAAACAATTAATTGGGATGCGGCCCGAGTGATTGTCAATGCCTGAGATTAATTCAAGCATTCCATCCTTCACCTTGTTGAATTTTGCATTTGATGCACTAAGGGCACGGGTATGTCCAGACGCAGGTTCCAGCCTCATTGTGTCACTGGAACCGTGCTATTACTGGCTGAAGAACCCTAACTAGAGTGAAACTGGTCCTAAGTGGCTTGTGTTCTGATTCAGGGATTACCTGGCCTGGCAGTTTGGGCTGGTCTGTTCTCAAGAGGAGAAGGGTCAAGACTGATTTGCATCTGAGTGGGTCCAAACTGAGGTGGTATGGTGGGTGAAAAATGATGGACTGGAATGCAGTACGCGTGATCACCAGTGGCTGAGATTAATCGGAGCATTCCATTCAGCACCTTGTTGTTTTTGCATTAGTCACCCTAATTTCAGTTTCCAAGCACTGTAAACTGTTATAATTAATCAGCTTATCCAGCATTTGGATCTTCCATAGATTCAAATGCTTGCATTAGTCTCTTCCAAAGAGCTTGGAGTCCCAAAGTGAACTTCAAAATAGCAGTGTATTGCTAACATAGCCTGAAAGGCCTTAAACATTGCCACTTTAGTAGCACAATCACATCATTGAGAAAGACCCAAATTTCAGCCAATATGCGCGAGAACAGTGAACATCACTGAACCCAGAAGTCATCAAACTTCAAACTGCTACCTCATGTAATGTGGTAAGGGAGCCCTTCTGAGGCCTGCTCAGCTTTCTTCATATAAGTCTTTTTCTACTCTTCAATATCTCCCTTATTCTACTCTAGCGGAAACCTTCCAAATTAGGGCTCTGGAATGCGGGCAAGCCCTTCCAAAGTAACACAAAAAAGATCTCTCAGGCCTATTGGCACCTCATATTCCTTGCTAAGGAACTTCATAAAGTGTGTATATATTTGTTAAATCCAACTCACAAAGTCAAAAAACTGTAAGGCATCCATACAAGTGATATAGGGGTGACTGGTGATGTATTTGCTGAGGTCCAAGGTAAGAAAGGACTCCTCCTCTTACACTGTTCTTTAAGTATCTATAAAAGTTCTTAAGAGATGGCATTCTGAGCACAAATCCTGTGGTAAGACTGCTTTGGATAAAAAAAATGAAAAAGCCTGAAAATAAAACTGTCCACGGCTGCAGTGTATCTCCTGAGGTGGTATGTATTGATAAATGTTTTCTGCCTAAACTTTCATATGCAGACCTATCTAAGCCTTTGACTCTGGCCCACATACCTTCAACACCATGAAGACCAACTAAACTCAAACAATCTACTTAATGGGCACTTTTATAAATAAGAATAAGTGGAGTAATATGCCATACATTGCTCCCTTTGAAGGAATAATTGTGATAGACTAATTTTGACCTTGAAGAACATGGTGATAAAGAAGATGTGAACGGAGAGCACAATTATTGGCAATAGAGGATTCAAATATGTGAGCTAATCTCCTTCGTATCACAATGAATAAAAATAATGAGAATAATAACAAGATCCCCGGATACACCTTAAATTTATATTGCGATAATTAAAATTAAAAAAATGATCCCATAAGAGATCCATTATACTAATTAGACATTTGAGATAATGTATATAAATTAGAATTAGAATTTACTGTGAATGATTCATTTTTTATAACTTTGGCATTAATGTTAATGTTTATGTTTATAGATATATCTCTGCATGACAAGTAATATTGTACATAATCGATTAAGCTGTCAATGTCATGAGAAAGGCTTGAAATTGAATAGCCAAAACTATAAGTTCATAGATGATGATGGAAGATGAATCAAGATGAAGAAAGAGAACGCTAATGATAAAAACAAAGAGAAGTGGAAGAGACATTGAACTTGAATATATCTCTAAATTTAAAAACAACTCCCTCTACCATGTGTTTTAATGTATTTAAAGTTTGGGTGGGATCTGATTGGTTTAAGTGTTCTGAAATGTTTTAATGCAATAGATGTGTCCTTTTAATGTTGTAATAAGTTATTTTGCTATAATCGATTTTTTTTAATGATATTTTTAAAACGTTTGTGATCAATATACATGAATACCAACTCCTCCATCATCTTTGCAGAACCCTATACAGGGGTGGGGAGGGGGAAGGAAGTTTAGCGTTCATCAAGAAATTGACTGACATTGCTTTGGGTTAATAAGTCCTTTCAATTGCCCCAGAGATATTAAGGTATTTTATCAACACCACTTCATGAAGCTATTTTGATCTAAAAGCATTGGCAGTAACCTTTCTTTCACCTAGCAGGAGATGGACATTGACACAGAAGTCAGGTAACATCAAATTCATTTAAGTGATTTGACTTCTTACAGAATAGAATTCAGAACACAAAGACATTGGCTGCAAATATTTATCTTTATTACCAGTCAGTGCTAAAACCAGTTTGGCTTAGAGATAGAGCGTCCTTTGTATTTTACTATATTGTCTCCCCCTATCCTTGTGTGCTCTTCCCTAACGTTAGAGGTTTTCCAATCAGAAGAGGTTCAACCATTTACTTCTGAAATTATTCCTCTAACTGAAGCAAGTGTGCAGTTACTCTGCATCACTCTGCTCTCATAAACTCTATGACATTCATTCTGTCCCGACAGTCAGTCCTCTGTCTGCATCTTGACACCATTTTTCAGAGATACTCAATGTTTTACGTTAACGGCACTGAGTGGCTCTCAATACCAGAACTCCTTCTTTTTGTCTTGTGGTTAGGGGTGGACTAAACTCCAGTTTGGAAAGCAAACTGTGGAAATTTCACCCATTTTTCCTTTTTCATCTGCGGGAATGGGTTTGGACCTGATAAGCTGCTCTGTGGAGGAAAAAAAAAAGCACAAATGCTTTATGAAGTACTGCGAGGAACTAAACAATGTCTTTACCTACCTTAATGCTACCTGCATTTACTGTTAACATAAATACTTTGCTCAGCCCCTCACTGTACACTTCAGAGCAACTTCCCCAGCAGGGAGGTCTGTGTGCAGCTTCTGCCCGCAGGCTCCACGTGGCCTAACACAAATGCCACTGCTGTAAAAATTCCTTTGAAGACCAACGTAATTACAATTAAGTTAACTGCAATGGATGGCCCCAGGAGTGCTGGTACAACAAGAATCCCTAATTCCTTGCATCCCTCAATGCCCAAATTGAGGAATTTCTCTTTGCAAGTGATATCTCCTGCATTCCCCTCCTTGTTAGATCTCGCTTAGGCAGCGCTTGCACTGTCTCTTCGAGACATGCTGTATCTAGGATATTGGCTTGAAAAACGCCCATCGTTTTCATTGGTTCCTTTTGCTGTCCTTTAGAAATGTTGGCTTTTCAGTGGTGAATACACTTAGTAGTCCCGCCTTTTGATGTTGTATTCTCCCATGAGGAATGACCCTCTTACAGTTCAGGTTATTTATACTTAGAGAGAACACTTTTTTGAGTTGGCCTGCCTCTTTGCTCGTTAATTGGTCTGTTTATTTGTGCAATTAAACTTTGGTTGCTTTATTTGCTTGCTGTCCCTTTATGCCTCCCCCTCAACAATCCCACAACACTGCTCGCAGGCCCCCACCACCCCTTCGAGGCCACTGCTGTTTTGCTCATTTTTGGTTTGGTTATTTTAGGCATAATTTGCAGTGCCCTCGCTTAATATCTCTTTGCTGTCTACCTCCACCTCCCTGCACGCCCCCGGGATCGCTGCATTACATTTCTATTCTTATGTAAAATTACATTAGTTGCTTTTAGTTATTTAGCACACATAGCCATGGGCCTGGGGAAATTTAACAATCAGCCCATTATCACAGGATATTGAGCCGACACCAGACTCGCAACACTGATCCCCAGCTCACCAGCAGCAGCTCTCACCAATGCGCCATATCCTTTCCCTATCCATGTTGCAGGCTGTAGGACCATTTGTGGCCAAAAGAGGTCCCAAGGGACATCTAGTGACAGCCTATGGTATTACACCCTTTCTTTTTCATTGGAATACCCAGTTTCTGATGCCTCCATACTTTAGTTATTCACTGACCATTATTTGTTTTCTAGTTACCATTTTGCCACTTGCACTGCAAAAAAAGTGTTGGAATAGTCTATGCAGAAAATATAAGACAACTCCCTGGGGGTAGGCTCATTATACCTTAATAAAGTAAATATTTATGATTTTAATCAGCGTCCGTTCTTGCATTGGCTTTTATTTGTTCTGTTGTGTAAAACTTGACACTCTAAAAGCCTAAACACAGCCCTTTAATATTTAAAGAGCATTTCTATCCTGAAGGTATACTTAATTGTGTGGAGAACAAAAAAAGTGGGGACTGGGCTGTTCCTAAAAGAGTCTGGAGGTCATCGAGGTGTAGAAGGGAGTACTCATTGAAGAACTACCCCTGGGTATCAATTATGTTGGATATAATGGCCTCACACACCCTTACGGGTGTCATGCTTCATCATAGGCAATGCTCCTCGTTGGGTAGGCGGTGCAATTCCCAACGGGCAACACCTCTAGGAGGGGCTCTTTGGCGGAGATCTTTTTATCCAACTGCCTATGGGTGAAGTGCGGGTGAGGGGCCAGGTCAGTGTAGACGGTGTGGGTGAGAGTAAAATGAAGCAAGAGGAACCGGAAAGCAACTTTATTCTGGTGGTCCTTTGCCTCAATTAAAATAGGGGTTAGTCTGTTCTCGCAGGAACTAAGGTTTCCAAGTGTGGAAGGTATGGTCAACATGTTTCTCGCTCTACGTTCATTGACATGCGATTCTTCAGGACCTAATAACAATTCAGAACTACTGTCTACCAAACTTGATCTACGTCAGTATCAGTTACATAAAACATACTATTGTACTACCTGTTTGACACCCTCTCCTGCCTAGAAATGGGAGAGAAATGAAACTATTACAACAGGTAATTAGCAAAATGCATTCCTCGTGGTAACCTAAAGCACACAGAGACTAGGTGACATACTAGTGAAGGTGCAGCTAGTATGTGCATAAAAACAAAGCGGACACTTAATACATAGACAAAGCAACAAGTATTGACCCCTATATTAGTATCTAGAGCAATTAAAAACATTAAAAGAGCAGCAGTCGTCATTTTCAGATAGGTATACACCAGCATCCATTAGCAATATATGTATAGTGTGGCTCGCCTATTAGTCAGGGTTGATGTGTGTCAACAGTGCCCAGCGGGTCAGACATCAGGGGTGAACCACTGTAGTTGAGGCTGGGGGAGGTAAAGGTAGAAATTGGAGCCGTAGTCAAAAACTTCCGGGTTTGCCCCACTGTAAGGCTATGTGTCACTTCCTGTGGAAGAGGTTGCGATTGAGGGGGCCATTACAGAGTGGTGTCATGGGCTTGCACTCTAGTACTGAGGCACCTTCGCGTCCGGTTTCATCAGAGCGTATTGCGCGACAACGCAGGTGACCAATAGGGAATCCTCACGAACGACCAGTAAAACCCCTTAGTACAACAATGACAGCCAAAGTGTTCAGGCCGCTTAATCGCTTCCGGTGGGTGCACACCTCGAAAAATTAGTTCCACCTCCCTATAAGCTACTATCAGGAACCGACATGCCCAAATAAGCGGCTCCTGCGATGCTTCGTTCACATCTGCTTAAATCCTTCCTTTCTTGGTCCACTTCCGCGGCTGGTGTAGGTAACATTCCTTGTTTCACTTCTGCGCTACCCAGTAAATTAACGCTCCTTTGCCCCATCTGATGCAGCGTGTGGTTTCTACATCGCACTCTTAGGGCAGCGCTTTGTTGATGGACCAGCCTCCACCCCACTTACTTAGCGAGACTGTGTCCCCCATCCAACCTAACACGGGACCATTGCCCTGGCTGTTGCGGGCACTAAGCATGACTCCAATATATCACCCATGGGAGCACCAGCCTGTGCAATTTGCCGGCCTGAGGGGATGCTAGGTTATCTTGGACGTGACACATAGTCTTACAGTGGGGCAAACCCGGGAGTTTTTGACTACGGCTCCAATTTTTACCTTTACCCACCCCCAGCCTCAACTACAGTGGTTCACCCCTGATGTCTGACCCGCTGGGCACTGTTGACACACATCAACCCTGACTAATAGGTGAGCCACACTGTACATATATTTCTAATGGATGCTGGTGTATACCTATCTGGAAATGATGACTGCTGCTCTTTTAATGTTTTTACTTTGCTCTAGATACTAATATAGGGGGCAATACTTGTTGCTTTGCCTATGTATTAAGTGTCCGCTTTGTTTTTATGCACATACTAGCTGCACCTTCACTAGTATGTCGCCTAGTCACTGTGTGCTTTAGGTCACCACGAGGAACGCATTGTGCTAATTACCTGTTGTGATGGTTTCATTTCTCTCCCATTTCTAGGCAGGAGAGGGTGTCAAACAGGTAGTACAATAGTATGTTTTATGTAACTGATACTCACGTAGATCAAGTTTGGTAGACAGTAGTTCTGAATTGTTATTAGGTCCTGAAGAATCGCATGTCAATGAACGTAGAGCGAGAAACATGTTGACCATACCTTCCACATTTTAGTACTGTCTCGCACTTGGAAACCTTAGTTTCTGCGAGAACAGACTAACCCCTATTTTAATTGAGGCAAAGGACCACCAGAATAAAGTTGCTCTCCGGTTCCTCTTGCTTCATTTTACTCTCACCCACACCGTCTACACTGACCTGGCCCCTCACCCGCACTTCACCCATAGGTAGTTGGATAAAAAGATCTCCGCCAAAGAGCCCCTCCTAGAGATGTTGCCCGTTGGGAATTGCACCGCCTACCCAACGAGGAGCATTGCCTATGATGAAGCATGACACCCGCAAGGGTGTGTGAGGCCATTATATCCAACATAATGGATACCCAGGGGTAGTTCTCTAACGAGTACTCCCTTCTACACCTCAATGACCTCCAGACTCTTTTAGGAACAGCCCAGTCCCCACTTTTTTTGTTCTCCTCATTGCCTTGGGCTCCGACTGTGACTGGACCTTCCGCTCACCCCTGAGCGGTAATCTGAGCCCTCTGGATCTTCAAGATCCCCACTCCCCCCTTCTTGTTAATACTTAAATGTGTGACAAGTAAATTGAGAAAGCGCCAAAAGAGTAGCACATGTTTCACTAGAAATTGCCTTCCATCAGGGGAAAACTTGGTGATAATTATAAGTGCTTTTATTCCTTTGAACATGTACCTTGTAACAAGCCTTAAAACCATAAAGTGCAGCATCACTTCTGCTGCTGATCTAGGAGGATTTAAAGGGTCCGCTGTTTCTTTAGCTTGAGAGATAGTTTCTTTAATGTCTGGATCTTATTAGGTGCCTTGATGCACGGAGAGTGTTGAGTATTTTGCCACTACGTTGTCTGCGCTCCCTGCATGTCTAATATGTTGCTTCTCAATCTTTGTCTCCAGTACGAGTTCCCAAATTCTATCGGCCTTATCGCCTGATTTCAAAGCTGTATGCTCATCTGCATTTTTTCTGTTTATAATTAAATTTAAGGGTGTAGTACCTTATGTGGCTAATAAAGGTCCCTTTCAACTCCACAGGGACACTTAGTAACAGCCTGTGGTACTGCACCCTTTCCTTTCTTCATTCATGGATTTTGGTTTATTACTTGTGATACTGCTGGGATATTTAAAAAAAAAATAACAACCATAATTTGAAATGCCAATACCTCAAACTTTCACCAAAGCAAGACCTCCTGCATTGCAAATGCTTGTTCCAATCTATGGGGGGGTGAATGAGGACACAGTAAAATTGCCCGCAGTTTCGCATCTGTTGACTGCAGATGGGGAAAGGGATATTTCGTCCTGCCCTACCCGTGAGCATAGCAACATCTGCTTGTCAGCACAGAGTACCATTACTCACAGTACAAAAGAAAAAGTACTCATGCACCATTACTCAGGAAAATGCAGAAGCATCTAAGAGCAAACATGCACTTTGCTCCGTGCTAAGCTGCTGACATTTGGGCTCCCTTCAACCATTACCAGCCACACTGAAGGAAGGTGAATCTCCATGAGCCTTTGAAATATGTATGTCTGAGCCTCGTTTTAACCTTCGTGATGATGCGTCTGTCATGGCCAGGAAATAAAAAGTAGCAATTCATGAGTTATTACCTTGATGATCAACTACTTGCCTATTCAGCTACTTCTCAGAACTTTACAGATATTAAAAATGCTCCTTTTCTGCCTGTCCTAAGAAGTTTCACTTGTTTCTTCTGATATCAGCTAGTTGGGTCCTTTCTCAAGGCTCTTCAGGTTTGTAAAGGAGGTGAAAAGAAGTTATTATTGGGGCAGGTCTGGTACCTAGGGTTTGTTTATAAACCTCATCTGTCCCTCTGAAACAGAACCCAAACTTCAGACTAGTATCTTGCACGCTTGATTCCATCCTGCCTGAGGTCTAACTTTCAACTTAAGAGATGCCTGTTAGTATTGCCATGTTTAAAAGTCTTCATTTTGTGAGCATTTGAAGGGGAAGAGGATGGTAAAACCAACCAACATAATATTGGAATAAATAAAGGGCAAAAGATTGAAGAGCTATAGTTTCAGTGATAAAATTCATGCTAGTGTAGATCAATGAGACACAGAAAAATGGTTGTGTGGTTGGTAGCTCCATATGGTCGCCGAAATGTGACCGACTTGATGTAGACACCACAACACCTTCAAATATATCTAGATAGAGAGCAACACATGTTTCCAAGCGTGACAAGGTTTTTCCCATATTCATGTATATAAAAGAGAAACATCACTGCAAATAAGTGGATAACTGCAGTCACTTGATTATAGCAATTGGAAATGGAAAGACAGAGAAATAAATGAGTAAGCAAAAGAATTACAATGTCCACAAACATTTTAAGGTTCTCAACCCTTCAAGATGCTGGAGATCCCAAGTTCATGTAATTCAGATTCAAGAATATCTTAGTAGTAGCCTCATGAACACTATTTGTAAGGTAAACTAGATCTGGCAGTAGGCACGTTAACAAGAGCTACTTTATTGTGAGAGGGACATATATGCTGTAGGTAAGACACACCCCTCTCTTTGATGCACAGTACCAGGTACCCATCTCACTGGCACATGAAAGTGCTACACGTTGCACACATACATCTGGAGAATGGTGTTTTAAACTAACATGCTATAATCCATGCATCTGAACTGTAGCCCTCAGGTTACACCACGGCCTTGAGGTACACATCTCAGACATGCTGTCAGAGAAGCCCTCAGGTTACACCACCGCCTTGAGGTAAACAGCTCAGACATGCTATCAGAGAAGCCCTTGGATACACCACTACCTTGAAATACACATGTCTGAGATGCTATCAGAGAAGCTCTCAGGTTACACCACCTTGAGGTACACATCTCAGACATGCCATCAGAGAACCCTCAGGTTACGCCACCGCCTTGAGGTACACATCTCAGACATGCTACTAGAGAAGCCCTTGGATACACCACCACCTTGAAATACACATGTCTGAGATGCTATCAGAGAAGCCCTCAGGTTACACCACCGCCTTGAGGTTACACATCTTAGACATGCCTTCAGAGAAGGCCTTGGATACACCACCATCTTGAAATACACATGTCTGAGGTGCCATCAGAGAAGCCCTCAGGTTACACCACCGCCTTGAGGTACACATCTCAGACATGCTGTCAGAGAAGCCCTCAGGTTACACCACCTTGAGGTACACATCTTAGACATGCCATAAGAGAACCCTCAGGTTACATCACCGCCTTGAGGTTCACATATCAGACATGCTATCAGAGAAGCCCTTGGATACACCACTGCCTTGAGGTACACATATCAGACATGCTATCAGAGAAGCCCTCAGGTTACCACACCGCCTTGAAATACACATCTCTGGCATGCCATCAGGGAAGCCCTCAGGTTACACCACTGCCTTGAAATACACATCTCAGACATGCTATCAGAGAAGCCCTCAGGTTACACCACTACCTTGAGGCTGCACATCTCAGACATGCTATCAGAGACGACCTCAGGTTACACCACCGCCTTGAAATACACATCTCAGACATGCTTTCAGAGAAGCCCACAGGTTACACCGCCGCCTTGAAATACACAGCTCAGACATGCTATCAGAGAAGCCCTCAGGTTACACCACCGCCTTGAGGTACACATCTCAGACATGCTATCAGAGAAGCCCTCAAGTTACACCGCCGCCTTGAGATACACATCTCAGACATGCTATCAGAGAAGCCCTCAGGTTACACCGCCGCCTTGAAATACACATCTCAGACATGCTATCAGAGAAGCCCTCAGGTTACACCGCCACCTTGAAATACACATCTCAGACATGCTATCAGAGAAGCCCTCAGGTTACACCACCACCTTGAGGTACACATCTCAGACATGCTATCAGAGTAGCCCTCAGGTTACACCACCACCTTGATATACACATCTCAGACATGCTATCAGAGAAGCCCTCAGGTTACACCACCGCCTTGAGGTTACACATCTCAGACATGCTATCAGAGAAGCCCTCAGGTTACACCACCACCTTGAGGTTACACATCTCAGACATGCTATCAGAGAAGCCCCCGGTTACACCACCATCTTAAGCTTGCATATCTCTGACATTCTATCAGAGAACCCTCAGGTTACACCACCGCCATGAAATACACATCTCAGACATGCTATCAGAGAAGCCCCCAGGTTACACCACCACCTTGAAATACACATGTCTGATATGCTATCAGAGAAGCCCTCAGTTTCACCACCGCCTTGAAATACACATCTCTAACATGCCATTAGAGAACCCTCAGGTTACACCACCACCTTGAGGTACACATCTCAGACATGCTATCAGAGAAGCCCTCAGGTTACACCACCGCCTTAAGCTTTCATATCTCTGACATTCTATCAGAGAACCCTCAGGTTACACCACCGCCATGAAATACACATCTGACATGCTATCAGAGAATCTCTCAGGTTACACCACCACCTTGAGGTACACATCTCAGACATGCTATCAGAGAAGCCCTCAGGTTACACCACCACCTTAAGCTTTCATATCTCTGACATTCTATCAGAGTACCCTCAGGTTACACCACCGCCATGAAATACACATCTGACATGCTATCAGAGAATCTTTCAGGTTACACCACCGCCTTGAGGCTGCACACCTCTGACATGCTGTCAGAGATGCCCTCAGGTTACACCATCACCTTGTCGCTGCACATCTCTGACATGCTATCAAAGATGGGTCTAAAAATGAAACCTTCATATCAAACGTCTCTGCAGCCGGTGCATGAACTAACAAGCAATATAACTTCCATCAGAACCTTCCACCGACAGGATATACACAGGTTTTTGCAGCGCAGACTCATCTGAATGGCTTTGAAACCTGGAGCTTGCAAACTACACAGTTTGCTGTGGTGCGTGCTCAGTTCACCAAGAAATAAATAGTTTAGTTTTCTTTAATTTGACACACAGAGCTCAAGAGCTTTAAGGTATTTTTAGCGCGCTGTAATTTTTAAAGTGTATGTCAAGGTGTGGCCTACAAGGCAGCGACAGACAGCATTTCTATAGGACATTGTAAGTAAATTGCCTCCAGGAACTTCATATCTTATTATTGCTAACACTTTACTTAACTGTACTCATTTCGTCGGCCTCGGAAGGACACAAAGCAAAGTTGGCCCCTGTGGAGCTCGAAGCTGTGAAATTGTAGGTTGTGCACATCTCTGCAGCAGACGTTTTAGCTTCATAAACCATCTTGTTAGAGAGAGCGGCCTGCCTAAACTCCCTAATGGACAGCGCTGTGCCAAATGCATGTTAATGAGCAGAGGGCCGTATTGATGCTGAGATGCGGGCACTCACTGCGAGCCGGAACAGGGCTGCTGTGTCAGAGCTCCGGGAGCACTGCAAGGGTACTGAGGCTGCCTCGGTACTGGGATGTCAAGTTGCACTCTGTGTCAGGGTGAAGGTGCACACAGAGGGCTCTATCTACGACCCCAAGGGCCGTAAGCACAGTTAATGCCCCTCCCCCAAAACAGTGCTTTGTTAGATGTCAGAGTTTCGTGTGAAAAGTGCTTTAATTTAAAGAAACTTCATTCATATTGGAATGCAGCCAAATAAGAAGCATGACCAGCTTTTTACTGCAGAGTACCTTTCCCTCGAATATCAGAAGGGAGTTTGTGCTGCCTCTAAATGTTATTTAATATTTTTGTATTTGGTAGATGGAGGACATACCCCTTTCTGTTTGGGAAGCATGCGTTTCATCTTTGCTCCTGCATTCATTAAACTAGCAGTATAGACTGAGCAGTGAAAGTAAACAGGGAAGGAAGATATAGGCATTGTCCAGGATAAACTGTGCTTATAATTCGTTATTATAAAGAACAACCTTCATATCTACGTACGAAGATGCAGCGTGTGTATATTTTCTACAACTGTGTGTTTAAAATGGGTATTAGTGTGGCGCCGTCTTCAAAAACAGGTGTAAATGTTTAGAAGTGTTATGTTCGCAGTGGAGAGACATCTAACGTGTACCAGTGAGTTTTGTCTGAGGTCGAGCCTGGGCAGCGCATGCGCTGCTGCGAAGCATGCTGTACTGGAGTATGTATTTGAAGCCCCGCCCACTCTCCGCCCATATTTTCAATTGGCTTGTGTCAATGTCCTTCATAAACGCTGGCTTCCGAGTTGTTATTAGGCTTGTTAGTCCCTCCTTGGTACCGCCTTCTCTGCATTTGTTACCTCCCACAACGACTGGACCTTTTGCTGGTGTTGATACATGGTTTGCTTTATAAGTTGGTGAGCACTATTTTATTTAATGCACTTCCCCTATTCCACCCACTACCACTCAGCACGGCGCCCGCTTTGTATTTTAATTTTGTTGTACTAAAGGCGATCCCCTTTAACTATAGCAGCCGGGTTTATTTATTTATTTATTTTAGCAGCACGGTCCACATTTAGCGGTGCGCTTATTTATATATTTATTTTGTTTACTAGCGCCTGATGGAGCGCCATGTTAATTTGAAATTTGTAGGGGTGCATCATAATCACAAGTAGTTAGCACCCGCATATTTAGAGGACTTTATTAATGTGTGATCATTAGAGATGTAGTACTAAGTTGAGTATATTGCATTGTGTAGAAGTGTGCTCATATTATTTGAAGACTAATGTAGTGCTGAATGTATCTTAAGTAATGCAGAAATTATTGCTTCGCGTATAAAATGTTGCGTTAGGATTAAACGTGCCTCACATTAATAATTGCAAGTGTAGGTTTGCCTATTCACGAGACAAAGTAATGCTTTAAATAAGAAAATGTAATGTTTTAGAAATTAAATGAAACATGATGCTTTAGAATGACTTTGAATGTAATGCTTATGATGTAGCGTTAAGAAATGCATGTAAACGTGTAAAGGCCTGGTAATATGAAAACGCAAGTAGAGGCTTAACTGTAATTTTCTAAATTGATTGCATACTGTAGGCCTGACATGTATTTTCCTTGGGAAGGCTCCTTTTCTCAGTCAAATTTCGAATTGTAGCTTTGTGTGCGTGCAAGGTTGCTTTCTCACAGGCTTTGTGTTGCAGGTGCAAGGACACACGTCTCGTTAGGTAGAATAATCCTTTGTTTTAGGAGTTAGGCTGGTAGAGTCGAGTACGGAGGGGAGTGAACAGGAATGTCGACAAGATACATTTGGGGGAGAAGGTGCCTGGGACCCAAGGACACAGTAACGTTTTTTGGATGAAACTGAAGTTTCGATGGAAAAGCCCAGGGGCGAGAACCTGCCTGAAGGGGTGTGTTTAGGACGTGTTCACTGTTTTTGGGATTTTGTATTAGGGACAGTACCCGAGGGTGGAGAGCAGTCTTAGAGTCGATTTTGAGCAGAGGGAAAGCAGGAAGGAGCATCTTACAATGAGCTCAGTAGCTTAGACTACTTACCCCTGAAAGTGAATGTACTTCTTAGGAAGTCTTCACTGCTGACACCATTTCTCTTGCCTGGGAGGGATGGTAAGTAGGGATGTCACCTTAGAGTTAGTGTAGGGATAGACTAATCCTTTTTCTTTCCTTTGAGTAAATGTGGTCTACACTTCAAGTGGGATCAGTGATTGTTTGTCTAAGGCTTTTGGAAATAACACATATTATTATCTAGAGTCGTCTGAGACTCTTGCGTAGGATTATGTTTGTATTAGTTCCGGTTTATTTCCTATACCTCTTGCTGAGGTACTTGTATGTTAAGTTATTCTTGGATTTGAAATAAATCCTTTAAAGTTTATCTCGTAGTCAGTGGTCCTTTTTAAATTAGGTTGATTTGGTCACTTACAAATTGTGAATTATGAATTGGTAATCTTCCCTTTACACGTCTTAGCAGACAACAAAGGTCCAGTCGACCATGGAATCTAAGGACTGGTAAGATGAAGAAAATCCAGATAGAACCTGGCAGTAACACACCCATGCAGCGCTTTAACATTCACAGAGGCCACAACTCTTTCTTTACACAAACCACGTCTAAAGAAAGGTACGTGGCCGACATTAAAGTGAAAGCGCTTTTTTACCCCCCAAAAAATCTGTTTGTCAACTTGACAAACGTATGCCTTTTTTTGGTCAAAGTCCCCATGCCGCGGTTTCATTTTAATGTCGGACATGTCCCTTTCTTTAGATGCAGCTTATCTAAAGAAAGGGGCGCCACCTTCAGAAATGTGAAAGCGCCGCATGTGCACTAATAATAAACAAATATTTTCAATGCTATAGGTCTCACATTTGCGAGAGTTTAAGCTATTGCACTGCCAATAGCTTAAACTCTTGTTAATGCGAGACCTATTGCATTGCAAATGTTTTTTTGGGGGGTGGGTGTAGATGAAGAGTATGCATACCGGTTAGCACCGTACAGAACTTCTCTTTTGTAAATTGGGGAAATGGGAATCTGTCTTAAAATCTGTGATTTCAATTGAATTGATTTTAAATGGACTCACCTTGATGTTTTAAAACTGAACTATACCATGTCAAACCGAAAGTTTTTTTGTCAAAGTTACTGGTTTTAGAATTTTGCTTTTTTTGTACAAGTGAGACACTCTAAGGTGCCATTTTGGTTAGCGCTCCAGTCCCTCTGGGTTCTCTATAAAATGAAACCCGATGTGCGGCCATGTGGTTAGTGCCGCACAGAACTTCTCTTGTGTCATTGGGGAAAAGGGAATCTGTTTTAAGATTCCGTGTCTGAAATTGTATTGATTTGAAATTGACTCACCTTGATGTTTTAAAACTGAACTGTACCCCGTCAAATCGAACTGTTTTTAGGCCAAGATACTGTTTTTAGAATTATGCTTTTTTGCACAAGTGATAGACTCAGAGACGCCATTTTGGTTAGCGTTCCAGTCTCTCTGGTTCTCTATAAAATAAGACCTGATGTGCGGACGCGCAGTTATCGCTGCACAGAACTTTTCTTTTGTCATTGGGGGAGGGGGAATCTGCCTTAAAATAATGTTATTTAAATTGAAAATGAGACCCGATGTGCAGACTCACAGTGGTTGCATCGCTGGCATGCCAGAGGCAAGCCCGTCTGCACCTGTCAACATCCGTCCGGGGCCAGGAATCCTACATCTGCTCATGCAAGTAAGTTTATTTACTCCCCTCATCAACTTTTAACACTTCGGGGTGCTGCTAATATGAATTGCCTTCATTCTATGTTCCTACTTAAAGGACTTAAACAACCAGCATCCTCAATCCTCCCCTCAATGTGCCCAAAAAACACAGAATGCTCTTAACTGTAGGTCTATCCCTAAACACGAATTTTAACTTTTTAGTCTCCTCGTAGAGGGGCAACCAGATGTGTTTTTAACTAAAACCTGGCTGCACGCTGAATCAGGACCTGACCTTGTTCAAACCCTTCCCCCGGGATACTACACTAAACACAGAGATTGTGGAATTAAAAGGGTGGAGGTGCTACAATCGTGCTGAAAGATATCGATGATTGCATCATTAAAACTGACCTGATTGCTGACAGTGAAATTATGAAATTTACAGGCCACGAGGTCCTGGCGGTAAATTTATCCCATCCCACCCAGAAGTGGTCGCCTATTGGCCAGCACGAGAGCAAACTTTTCTCTAATAGGAGATTTTAATTTACACCTAGACGAGCCGGTGAACACTCAAGTTTCCATCTTGCTGCAAGATATGCTAGTCATTTAGCTCACACAATGGTTGGAGGGATCTTCACATGACAGAGGGCACTTTCTTGACCCTGAACAGATCCTGTGCACACGCGCGTATAGTTGATTGTCCGAGTGTAGGGACTAAGCTTTCTGCTGATGCAGATTGAATGCTTGAAAAAAGAGGCGTGAAATGTCAGGATTCGTGTGAATAAAGTCTTTATAAGTCAAACAGTGGACAGTACAGTAAGGAAGTAGCCAGCCGACACGTGTTTCGTCACACCGTGAAGGAAGTGGCATCCGGGTAGGATCCACTACCCGGATGCCTCCTCCTCGCCGATAGACGCACCGACGCGTGCGCTCCTTTTTTACGCTCAGCCGCTTCCCCAGGACGCCACTGGCCCTGATACCTTTGCCTGACCCAACAAACACTCCTTGGCGTTTTACCACCTCATTGCACTTGCGGACGGGGTCGTTCTCCGCCACTCCTTATCTACACGATTCCTCCTACCTTGTAGCCCTACAGCCCTGATGAGTTACACCTCCTTCACGGTGTGACAAAACACGTGTCGGCTGGCTACTTCCTTACTGTACTGTCCACTGTGCACAGGATCTGTTCTCGTTCCAGTTGGTCTAGGCTTGCCCAGATCAGTTCAGGGGCCTTTTTCCCGAAGGCTTTGTGTTCCCCTGTCCTGTCTTGCACCGCGTGCCTACTGCACACAGATCCTAGCCACAACATCATACTGCTCAGAGCGCCACTACTTCCTACTCCCTAACACAAACCCAGTCTCCAACCGAATCACTTTCTTGACCCTGTATTTTCCAACGATGAACTGTTAAAAGATTTAGCTCCCATTCCTATAATCTGGTCAGATCATTTTCTGATTCCAATAATACTGGAAGTTGGGATGTCACCTTGTCACCATAGTTCCATTAGGGAGAGGTGTGGCGCCGCGGCCAGGGCGACTGATGCTGGAGTCTGGGGATCACGGTTCGATCCCCAGCGCCGGTAGCAGGTTAGCCCAGCACCATGTGACTCTGGGCAATAGCTTGCTTAATCTTCCCGACGGCCCCCAGCGCCTAGAGACCCTAACGGGTGATTGTGCGCTTTACAAATGTGGATGTTTATTAGTGGTACAGGCTGTAGGTGGGAGAAGCTGTCGATAGAGCATTGGAAACAATCTCTTACTGATCTTAGACCTACACTAGACTCAAATCCAACCTCAGCTTAAGACTCATTTTCTTGCTGGATTTGAATCTTCTTTGGATCAGGTCATCCCCCAAAAATCCTTACATGACAAGACAAGACAAGTAGAAAATTCCACCTTGGTATACTCCAAACCCGCGTAAATTAAAATAAAACTGCAAGTGAGCAGAGAGAATTTGGAGGAAAGACAATGGGGAGTCAAGTAAACTGATATATAGAGAGGCTATTAAAATCTATAAAACAGAAATTATCAAAGCACAAGTACTTTACTTTAAGATAAAATTAATCAGGCAGCCATCACTCCATGCGAAATCTTCCGTATTGCAAAAGCCTTATTGGATCCACTTTCCTCGGGTACTACTTTAGTACCGCAACCCTCTTGGTGCAATGACTTAGCCAGCTTTTTCTGTAAGAAATTTCAAGATATCTGCTATACATTCCAATGTTCTACTCTATCATCTGCATCCATCTGTGAAGATGATTATTAATTGCTTACTGACATTAGACTTGTGGAATTTCCTACCATTAATTCACACAAGGTTTTATAGTTTTTTACCAAGTCAAGTCAGGCTCGCCCTCTGATCCTGCTCCTCCTCACATTTTAGCCAAAGTCACAGACTTGCTACTCCCTTCTGTGTGTGATTTTATAAATCTTTCTATTACAACTGGGTGTGTCCTTCGGCCTGGAAACACACTATGGTTAATGCATTATTGAAAAAGCTGGACTTGGACCCTTTGATATTAGGCAACTATCGACCCATCTCCCCCCTCCAATGGTTTAGCAAGATAGCTGAAAAATGTCAACCAGATTGTTTCAGAACATCTAGAAAGTCATCAATTACTTCATTCTAGAATGCCAGCTGACAGTTGATCTGTGACAGTTGACAGTTTGTGATAATTACCTAGCCAGCAACCTGTACGGAACCCTCCTGTTGTGCTGGTGTGTTGTATTTAAATTATAACTATTAAAACTTATCCTGAGCTTTGCCTACGAAGCTTCTTAACACTCTCCAACATATGCTACAGTAGAGAAAGTGTTGGACATTTGAGGGGTCAGATTCACTATTCCCACTCTAACATGAAACAAAGTTGGGCACGAGTTAAACTTCACAGTGGTCAAATTTACTATTACCACTGCAACGTAAGCAAAAGGGAGGTTTTAGGAGGGCTTATATTTACTATTCCCACTTTAATCTGAGCAACAGTAGGGTAAGTGTTGGGCTTTGAAGTGGTCAAATTTACCATTCCTATTCCAGCATAAGGAAACACAGGGAAAGTGCTGGACTTTAGAGAGTTTACATTTATGTTATGTAACGTTATTTGGATTTATAACGTGCACTTGCACCCGAAGGTCTGAAGGAGCTGATGTTCAAACACTACCTTTAATGGAAAAGCTAACACACTACCATTAGGTGGAAAAGTAAAGTTTTTTTGCCTTTCATAAACACTGAGAATGAAGGAATTAATGTAAGAGACAATGATATCTGATCCATTCATTAGCAGTAAGCACAGAAAGGATCTTCCACCTATTCTAGTGCTTTTAAAATAAGGAATATGTAGAATATTTGTGTTAGAAGAACACACCTGTTGTTGAGCAGTATGAAATGTCATGTGATTTAAAAAAAATGCAGGGGCTGATCCATGTAGCCGCCACATGCTTCGGCCTACTCAGAATTCTTAGGGAAATTCTTTCCCTACTACCTTTTGA
This sequence comes from Lissotriton helveticus, assembly GCF_964261635.1. Lineage (NCBI taxonomy): Eukaryota > Metazoa > Chordata > Amphibia > Caudata > Salamandridae > Lissotriton > Lissotriton helveticus. Next base: position 1,133,776,317 of record NC_136071.1, on the reverse strand, counting down.
AGCCAGACAAACGGTGATACAGGGCTCGATCCAATCACGTCTGGATTTTGGTAATGCCCTTTATCTAGGAGCTCCTGATTTTACTCCGCGAAAATTGCAGATAATTCAAAACTGCGCAGCCCGCACGTTACTGCAAATCCCTCGTAGGACGTCCGCTAAACCCGGACTGAAAAAACTGCACTGGCTTCCCGTTAAGGACAGAATTAGTTTCAAGTCCTTATGTATTGCCCATCAGGCTTTCTGGGAAACCGGTCCAGCAATTAACACTCCTCTAATCACCCCGTATCATCCCAGAAGACTACTACGATCAGCCAATGCCTTCTTGGCTGTGGTACCCAAGATCAGAAGAACTAGAGTGGGAGGTCGTTCCTTCTCTTTCAATTTTGCTAAATTGTGGAATGCTCTGCCCTTTCATCTAAGATCCAATCCGGAAATGACATCTTTTCGAAAACAACTGAAAACATTCTTGTAAAACCCTCCCCAGCTCTTCGCTTCATCAGATTACACCCCTAGTCTTAGCGCTTGGACGCCTCAGGGCAACTATGTGCGCTTTATAAAAATTATTTTCATTTCATGTATATGCCACTATCATCATTATACCTTTTTCAGTTTTTACAAAGAAAATCATAAAAGTTAAACCAACACAGATGAAAAGCTCCATCTGATGTACAAAAACAGTGCAATATGACTATCATGGGCCCATAATTACAAGGTTAAAAAACAAGCTATGTATACAGTTATGAATGATGCACACTACTTTGAAGATAAACTTTTTGCTAACTGGATACTAGTGGAGCTTGAATCTTGAAGACTGCATTATGGTATGTGCTTCTTCATTTTGAACTTCTTGTGGTCTTTGTATTTGCTGTTTGGATATACCTAATATAATGCTTTACAGTAATCTATTTGCAAGACTATTATGGTTGCCATCACTGTCTTTCTGTCAATTTTTGATAGGACTAAAAAAAAATAGGTTCCAGAGATTTAAGGATGCAAAAGCAAGAGGATATCATTGAGGAAACCTGAGTATCCAATTTGAGATCTTAATCAAGTCTGAAACCCAGACTCATGACTACAGATTGAGGTTTTGGAATTGAACCTAAGTTTGAAGGCCATGGTACATGAGAACATATCTGTCTGTTCACCAAGAGAATCTCTAATTTTCCATATTAATCCTTATTCAGTTTCTTTCCATTCAGCCTATAATAAATTATAGGCAAGAAGCAAGGTGTTTACAAACGCCTTCGCATTAATGCATCCACTGTAAGGGCCTGTCTTTGACCTCATGGTCACAGGTTCAAATCCCGGTGAGTCTGTTCTTCCTTCTGAGGTTGATAAAATAAGTACAGTTGGGTAACAATAAACATCTGTTGATCAGCTCCAAGATGCCCACAGGTGAACACGCACTTTACAAATACACATGTTATGTTCATCTGCATGGTAATAAGCAACAACCATACTTTTTTAGATTGAAGAAGAGGGTTAATATTGAAGCTTGGGGAACTCCTGCTGCAAAATAGAAGGGTCACATACAAATTGATGGAGCATAAGTTCTTGAGTATTATTTTTTCTGAAATTGATTAAACCATTCAGGAACAGTATGGCAAGTGCCTTATTTAGCCACTCCAACTAAGAGGACTGTATGCTTGACTGTAATCAAAGACTGCTGAAAAATCCATTAATTGCAGGACACAGGCATGTGGCTGTTGGCAGCCTTTAGAAGAGCATCTTGTAGTGCAGCATCTGTGCTTCTGTTTGGGATGGAAACCAATCTAGAGTCATCCAGGATTGATGAGGTTTGAAAAAAACACATGTAAGACCTAAAAGACAGGCCCGTGTGCATATGCAGTAGACGTGAGCATTCATTCACATTTTAACTTGAAAGTCAAAGTTCCAAATGTGGCACTTATGCAGCATGCCATTGGCCATTAGTATGGCATCTCAGCACACTAAGTAGTATGGGGATGACTTTCCAAACTTGTTGGAGGTTCCACTGCAAAGTGGTGCTTGAATAGTTTAATGGAGATTATGTCAGTATAACAAATGTGTCTTTTTTAAGTTAATGTGACACACTTAGGACCACATCAGGAGTTCTCGAGGGAGGGGGGGCGTGGTACTTTTGCACCCAGAGGTAACGTTAAAAGAGGGAGAGCAAAATTAACAGGGATCGTGGGTTGAACAGGGAGAATCCCTAATGAATAATAATTGCATGGAAAATCAGTAAATCCCTGTAAAATTCTTCCAATAACTCCTCATTCTCAGACACAGCAGCCCCAGAAACTGCCCAAAGAGCCAAATGAGAAAATAAATGCTAACTCTCCAAACCATATACAAAAATGGGGATTCCATAGCATGGGTAGAAACACACTATGAAAAAATCTGAATAACTAGGAAATTGACCCACTGTTTCTGAGAACTGTTGAAGCATTGTACATTGACACTCGGATACTGGTAAAACTTGGCCACAACACATCTCTGTCTGGTAAAATATATACAAATATGAGCCTGAAACATGGTTGTGTACCTGTTTAGTTTCAACTAATTTTTTCGGACATCGGTGCAGCCTTACTTAATCCTAGAGCAGTGGTTCTTAACCATCTGACTTCTGAGGACCCCTGCTTAATCATTACTAGAATCTGGGGACCCTTACTGAATAATTATTGGAATCCGGGGACTCTCACTGCGTCATTAATGAAATTCCAGCACCCTGGCATAAGCAATTTTGATGACTTGTACTGCGAAACAATACAGAAAAATATGTAAACAAGCATTCAACAAACAAATACACAAATGATGAAATCGTTTTTATTGAATTCACAAACAAGGATAAAATATATAGACATTTTAATTTTAATGGAAAGGTTACCGTTTTTCTAAATTCACTTGAAGCCACTCATCATCCATACTATATTATGTTTGACTGTTTCCACGACTCAACCTGAGGATAGCCTCTAATTTCAAATTCCTCCAGATTTATAGAGCTTTTTAACATTTTTAATTGTACATGCTGCTTCTTTATTTATGTACACCTTAATATCTGTTAATAAGCAGCAGAGTTGTGGGCCCCCTGAGTAGGCATTTGAACGAGAGCTGGACTGGCTATACTGTGCATTGGGCGTTTCTCCGGGACACTGGAAGTGTAGGGGAAGGTTTTGCCGTGTTGGGGGCCGGTTTTGTTACTGGGGGCCATTTTTGCAGCGGTGCCTCAGTATCGCGCCCAGTAACAAAAGCAGCAGTGCTTCACACTTAAACACGACCCTCCATTCCCCACCCCAGGGGGCTGCTCTGACTAAATTACCAGGGCTGCTTTGGGTTCCCAGTTCGGCCATGTGGAGAAGTGTGGCTCAATGGTGTGGAGAAGTGTGGCTCAATGGTTAGAGCGGCATACCCTGATGCAGAGGTCTAGCCCGGGACCAGGGTTCAATTCCCCGCCTCGGCGGGTCTTGGGCTCAAAAAATTCCACGGACCTGATAATTCTCGCATCGGTGCCTATTCCAATCATGGAGTCCCACTCTGCAACTCTGGGCAATAGCTTGCTTAATCTCCACAACGGCCCCCACAACGCTAAGAATGCCTTGCCTCCACCTTGGGGGTGCCCAGGAGTGGACACCTCACAGGGAAAGCCAGGATGGGTTCCACAGCGGTATTCGTACAAGCGCCTTGAGACCCTTGCGGGTGAGTAGTGCGCTATACAAGTATCAATTTACATTACATTTACATATTGTGAACCCCCATGGGTCCTGGGACCACAGGTTAAGACCTAGTCCTAGAGCATGTCCAGTAAGGATAGGAGTGTGAATACCCTAGGGCTCCTATGCTAATGCTACAGTCATTCTAGACATTACTACTCACACACACTAAGGGGCTTAGAAAAGTGTTCTATGAATACCACCTTACGGCAAACACAGCAAAAACAAATGTGCTTGTTTTTGTCAGGAGAATACTGCAAAAGTTACATTTTATATGAATGGTGAACAGATCACTAAAACTCCATCTTGTAAGTACTTGGGGGTATGAAAAAGTAACCATCTCACAATACCCGGTCACACTGAACCCTGAAACCCAAGGCAAAATCAGTATTATTTGCCCTGCTATAACTTGCAAAAAAACTATCCAGGACATATGTAAGGCCACCGCTAGAATTTATCAGGGAAAATGAATGTCCATATTTATTTTGCAGATTAACTTACTGCATAGTCGCCAAAGGTACAGATGCTCTTTACATGTTAACAATTAATGTGACAGAGGGTCTTACATGTAATAAAACTAGAACTGTTAAACGAGGAGGAAGAGTGTGGGAGGGAATATGGTATCACCAGGTAAGTGTGTGGGGACGGGAATGGTGAAGAGGATGCTCGGAGGGAGTATTAGTCAGGGAGAAAGGATATGGAAAGGGAGAAGAGGGAGCGGGGAAGAGTGATTAAGCTGAGGAAATAGGGAGGTGGAGGAAGGTAAGCAGAGAAAAGTATAGCCGGTGTTAATGAAGGGAAGATGGAAAGCGGTCATAGCTAAAGTATATCGATGAGCTCTGACAATGAATTGGGGACCGGACTGCAATCCTGTTTTGCAAAGAAGAGTTACTGGGACAGGTATAGTCTGCAAACACACTAACCTCAGCAGATGCCAAGGGTGGAAACCAGAGGCTCGGGGCTAAGGGGAAATCCGGCCTCCACTCTACTATGAATCCACAAAAGAAGACTGCCCCTAGATTGTGTTCCTAAAGGTATCTACAGAGTTAGGGGGAAATGCGTTGCCAAAGGGGGCATCTCATGAAAAGTTACGGACTGGCCTCACACACTGCCCGGTGTCATGCTTCATCATCGGCTGTCCTCGCCCTCTAAAAACTTGGTTTGATAGATGGCGGGCATACTCCTGGAGACAGGGATGCACTTCTAAATCTAAGTGATGGCCGTGGGGGGAGTAAAAAAGTGTATTAAAAACCATTACCCTTTTAAACATCCTAAATTTATTCAGGGATCAAAGGGATGGTAGTTAAAAGAAGTGGTTGGTGATTTGGGACATTAATCTCCCTTCACCGTGTTATAAAATGTCGACAAGTTTCTGCTTAAGTGTCCCCAAAGGGTACGCAGCATTTTTCAGGACCAAAGGAGAGGTTATTACCTAGAGGTCCACTTCCCGGCACCCAGTGTCAGAAAAATGTGCCTGTTTCTAATGTGTGAAGGGGCTGTGAATTACAAGTACCCCTCTTGGTATAGTAACCTAATGAGTGACTCCTATAATCTAGCCTACTTGCTCCATGGGAGGGCAGAGGAGGATGGACCTACTGAGACTTTTGTCTATCTTCAGTGCTTCCAGCAGCTTTCCCGTAGGCGTCCTCTCGGTCTCCCCTTCGATCAACACATCTCCCCATAACTCTGTACTTAACTTTAGGAACACAAACTAGGGGCAGTCTTCTTTTGTGGATTCACAGGTATAGTCTGAACAGGTGGGTCTTTAACAGATGAGGGAAGGAAATAAGGCTTGGAGCAGTTCTGATATCAGCACAAAGGGAGTTCCAGAATGTTATTATCTGATGGGTGCAAGGTCTTCCCCTTAAATGTAATCAACTGGCTCGAGACAACCCAGTGCAACTTCTGTGGACAGTTCTTTAACTTTACCTTCTCCATATCTCAGACCCTAACATTTTGCTTAGTCAAGGACACCGGCGTTCGAGCTTCTCGCACATTGAGCTTCTGGTATCAATGCAAAACTGAAAACAAAAAAACATTAAAGGGCATCATGTGATCAGAAAGAAAGAAAGACACAATTTTAAAGAGACAACTTCATAAACTATCTTTTGAATCTTGTTTCAAAGTGTGTTCTCTTTTAAAACAATCAGGTTTATTTTTAAAACAGGCATTGTCTGTAAATACTAAAAAAGACTGTCACTACACTAGGTTAAGGTTTGGCTAATTTGATGGTGGTGAAATGCCGCAGCACTGGAGAAGCACTAGGCTGCACGAGGGTTGCAAAGTTTGCCATTGCAGATGTGAAAGCCTAAGGCACACACAGAGTTTCTGCCTCAGTTTTCACAAGCAGGTAAAAGGACACATTTGACGCTTACAGGTTAGTTAGTGTGCTAATCAAGTAAGCAAGAGTTACAACCGCTGCAACTGGTCAGAGTTCAAGTAAGGTGCTTGATGGATGTATTTTCAAATCACAAAAAATAATTGCAAATTGAGCACTAACTTTTTGTGAATGGAAAGGAATTTTGCAGAGCAAGCTGTGTGCTAATACTTTGTGTTAGAAATGGAATCTCTGGTAGGCTAAGGCTTGCGCCAAAGCCAGGCAGAGACCACTACTTTAGTCAGGGCAAGGGAGTAACACGCCAAAGATAACCCCTGCTCACCTCCTTGGTAGCTTGGCACGAGCAGTCAAGCTTATCTCGGTGGCAATATGTAAAGCGTTTGTGCAACACACACACAGCAACAACATACTAGGAACACCATAAAAAGGAGCTCCACACAAGGTTATATCAAAAATAGCCTTTGTATTATCATAAAACACATTAGGATAGTAATCACACATTATACCCTGTGCCAACTGGCACTGGGCAATATTTACAGGGGATTATATACACATGACAGGGCCACATGGACCACTGTCAAAATCATCACTTAGTAAAAATAGTAAATGTAAGATATTTCATAAGCGTAGAACACAACCAGTAATCACTGGCAAACACTGTACTCAGCATCATCTTGTAACACAAATCATATTATGCACAGTATCATATCAGGTGAGAAATTTATTCTGCGCCAACCTCATAAGCCTAAACATATTAGACCATAATCTCCTAAGTATAACTCACATTAGGAAATAAACTCACTAGCATAAACCATAGGAAAGAATAAACTCAAACATAAACATAGTATGTAAAACCTCATAATCATAAAACCACATCTAGAGGCATAAATCAGGGTGCGTAAACCATACTATGTAAATTACATTTCCTAGCACCTAATAATTCACATCAGGGCCTGGTGCCCTATAAACCTAACAGTCTCCCTGGCCAATTGGCCTTCTCAAAGGGGCAATTTTAGATATAACCTTGTGTGGAGCTCCTTTTTGAGGTGTGCCTAGTATGTTGCTGCTGTGTTTGCTTGTTGAGAAAACGCTTTACACATTGCCACCGGGATAGGCCTGACTGCTCGTGCCAAGCTACCAAGGGCGTGAGCAGGGGTTATCTTTGGCGTGGTACTCCCTTGCCCTGACTAGAGTGGTGGTCTCTGTCTGGCTTTGGTGCAAGCCTTAGCCAACCAGAGATCCCATTTCTGACATTGGTTGTCAGCGGTGAGGATAGCACTTGCGATTGCTCAATACCACAGTGACAACTGGCTGCACTACATGATAGATAGTCACATGTTTGGGGATTATGGTCTCTGAGTTTCTTTTGAATGTCATTTTTTTAAATGTGTTTTATTGTTGCACTATTAGTTGGTTGTCCTGCCAAGGACAGAAACCAGAGAACCTGGAGGAGTTTTGTACTGCCCTTGTGCACACTGCTATTTATGCGGTTGGTCTGCATCGCAAGCTATGGGAGTTTTGTACTTCCCCTGTACTGTCTGCTATTTCTAGGGTTGGCCTAAAGAGGTAACTTAATTGGCATGGAGTAACTAGCTCAGGAGGGTAGATTATCCCCTAAGTGCATTGTTAGTTTTCTGGAATCCCCAGTAAGGATGGGATCCAGTGGTGGCATCAATAGGTAGTCCAGTGCAAGAAGTCCCATTCCCAGTTCCCAGAGTATGGTACCTGGTTCCCACTTAAGAGGGGTACAGGTTGTGTTTCAGGGGCAGTAAGATGCTGTCTCACCAGTCTTGTGGAGGGAGTGTGGATGAATGTTGTGGTGCGCTGGATGTTTGAGTGATTGGTTAGCACGGTAAATGGTGTTAAAGGGCTGTTCAATCTGTTCTGTCAGAGAGAACCTGCCCCGTAATTGTTTTCCGGAGCCGCGCCAACACCAGTTGGAGTGTTATGTTCTTTGATTCTAGAGAACTTGCATTGGGAGTGATACTAGAAGAATGGTGCAGGTGTCTTCCAACCCAGAGTGGTGGAAGTGGTTCGGAGTAGCCCAGCTAGGTAACCTTATAGAGAGGAGGTTGTAGGGACTCACATCCTGTCTTGCAGGAGTAGGAGTGAGATTGGGCTGTGTCCCAAAGTGCCCGCACCTCAGTCTCCAGTACTGGATGGTTCTTAGAGGGAACACCAGGTAGGGAGCCTAGCCTGTCCTGTTGGACCATTCTTCAAGGGGGATCTCCCTTGTTAGGTGAGCTGGGAGTATCTGTAATCAGGCCTCCCTCAGTTCTGGTGTCTGGCAGTGCCGCTTTTAAGTGGAGGGTGCAGAAGTCCAGATTGAGGGGTGAGAGGGGGAAAGACTCCCAGTGGAAGAACCAGTGGGTCAGGGGCCAGCCAGAATTGCTGAGTTCCCATTGATTGACCATGGGCTCTGGAAGGGGGTGCAGAGGGAGGGAGTCCTCACCTCTGACCCCGGTGCAGCCGGTGAATTTGGATCCTAGGTGGTAGACCAGTTGATGGAGAGAGATCCTGAACTGGTAGGGGAGTTGTGTTCCGGGGGTGCTTCTCAAGGAGAGTGCGGAATGCCAGAAGGGAGGTAGGGTGAGGAGATGCTTCGCCCGTGATCTCTGGTCAGCCAGAGGGTGCGGACAATAGGTTGGAGAATCAGTGGTAGTTTGGAACTACACTGAGAGGAAGGGTGGAGAATGGCTATTATGTGCCAGGGGTTACTGCCCCCCACTCTGTGGATTGGCAAGGACCAGTGGTATCTGGATGGCCTAGGGCCTGGTCCTGGCCATGAACAACTAGGGAGTACCAGTGGGGTAGCCTAGTTGGGCCTGAGTTTTTTTCCAGAGAGAACCACGTTGGTTCAGAGTGGCCTAGAACCGGAGGGTGTCCCTACAGTTGCGGGCCCGCATCTATGTTCTCTCACCAGACGTAGGGAAGCCCATCAAGGAAATGATTGGTCTACCTTGTGTTTTGTCTGGAAGGGGGTTGTGTTGGACTTGGTCTGTTTTGGCAGGTTCACCCCTGAACTTTTTGCCTTAATCTCTGACATGGGATAGTGGTTTTAGGCCTCTGGGCACTTTAGCATTGTGGCCCAGTGTAAAGTGTGTGCGCTCCCTGTGTTACATTTGCAAGGTTGGCCTGCCCTCCCGCAGGAATGCATTGAGGATTCCCTAATCAGCTTTCAGTAGAAGAAAGCTCCTGGGGGAGAAGAAAAGGGAGAACCCCAAGAGGTCCACTGTAACTACAAATACCTCATAATTCCCAATGGAGCTGGTAAGGGATTACCAGTCCATCGGCACATCAATAATTACCGCCTTTTCATAATGATGGTTTTTGTGGGTTGTGGTACAGCAGTTTAGATATTTGCTTATTCAGTGTGCATTGACCAGCAGGTATTCATGTGTGGTAGGTAACTAGTGGTGACCTCTGCTGCTGATTAACCTAGAATCCACCGAGGTGCATATTCACGCACATTGAGCATGCACACATAGAAAATCCAGCAATTTCTTTAAATGCCTCACCTCTTAGTCCTGCTCTATATATAGCAGCTCCTAGCTCGAACTTTAACCCCTAACCTGGGTTTTAATCATGACCCTCACAAAGTTGAGTGTGTGGTTGTACTTCTTTTTATCAGTGGTTTTACTCAATAGAATCCTGAAAGTTAATTTGTAAATGTTTAATTGTATAGCCTGTCTAAGCTTGATCCTTAACTTCAGCCAGCTCTGCCCATGAGTACGCAAGAACATGTCTTGAAATGGGCTGGCTTGATAGTCGCTATATCGGTGTTCCTGTTTGCTACTGAGAAGTGTTGTCAGTCTTCCATTAATACGATGGCACTCCTTCTGATAAGTGTCTGCCCATTTCAAACTGAAGAAGCGTAGGTACTCGGTACCTGTCAGCACCTACACAATTAAAGCCCTCCACGAAAACCACACATTCCACTTTTCAAGATAGAAGCCCTGGCCTGCAGTATGGTTTCTGTCCTGACGCGGAGTCATCAGGCAATGTCTGAATAAAGTGGTGTCCTCACCCTATAAATGAGGATCCATGAGAGACAGATGGGAGTACACAAAGGCCAGCTTGCCTGCTGCAGGGAAGACGAAACCCCATCCTTGCAGCATCGCTAAGAGCTAATTGAGAGAGGTACTGTTGTATGCTGAGCACACAGAAGTTGCACTAACAACAAGCATATTCATTCGAAAGGTTGCAACTGAAAGATCTAAAGAAATGCTCCCATACCGGCATATCCTGAAGGAACCTACCTATAAATGGAAATGAGTTGCAAGGTCTTTTCTCGCCTTGGGCCCTACAAACTGGAATATATTAACACTACTACAGGGACAGGTGGAACATGCATTAAAATTCATGGAGCACCTGAGCTGTTGAAAGGCCTGTGCAACATTATGAGTGGAAATAGTCAAAGAGGAAACTGGGGTTAGATCATGCTTCTAAGCCATTGAGATGCACACGTGTGCCATAAATTTACTACTAGTACATTAAAAGCTTTATATTTTTTTAAATGCTCAATTTGGGCTTCCTATACTGTTTCAAAATGTATGGAATAAGCAGTAAAGAAGACTCCATCAAATCCAAATTAGCTGTCAGTGCTTTTCTGTGCGCAACTTTGAGAACCATAAAGCGATTGTCTCGATGGACCGGGAGCGGTGTTAATCCTCTAAGGATTTTGGTGCTCAGCAAGTGGACCTAGTCAACAAACCAGTACATTCAATAATATGTGAAGTGGACTAGACACCACAAGATGGACAGAGAATATTTTTTTATCAAAAATCAGGTGAGTAGTAAATTGTAATCAGAATGCCTATGCTTCAATTGATATGTAAATAAGTTAAATCACATCTTAAGAGACAGAGGACGAACCACCATGGGGTGGCCTCAAAGGGAAGGATACAAGAAAAGTTATTCCTCTCTCTGGGAATGCACTCTAAAATCTCCTGCTCTGTTCTTATCTTCTTTTGTCAACTCTCTTTTCCCCTAGAAACGCACAAACTCTAAACTGCAGGCAGTTCTCAAGAAGACTGTCAAATGAAGTTAAAGCAAAATTACACACTCGTTCGGTTCTCAAGGTTTCTCATAATATAAGCTTCTCTCTGGGGCCTTCACACTTACACTATCGGTAGCAAGATAAGAAACATGGACTAATCTGCACATTGCAGGTGCTTCTCCAATGCGCTATTCATTGGTACAATCCATTTTAATTACAAAGAAAATAAAACATTCCCACACATGGGAAAGGAGAAAAAAAGAATGTTTCCTGGCTTTCCTAGAAATCATGTGTCACAATATAAAACGGCTAACAACATTAGACATTTTGAATTTCAGGCCTGAATTAGCTACAGTCAACCTAAATGCGAATAAACATGATTAGTCTCTACAAATAGCGTTAGCGCATCTATGCAAACATGTTTAATATATAAAAATGTCACCACTGGCATGTGTTGATTTATGCACACAACCAAAAAAACAACAATTTATAAATTCAGTAGGCAAGAACTATTTGTTTTGCACGACGTCTTGTTTATAGATTTTTAAGCTGAGTTGTATCCAAGTTTTTACTATGATGGATTTTGTCATTGATTTCAATAAAATGAGATATTATACCTAGGTTTAACCTTTTAAAGTCTAATGGTTTATTGTGTGTGGAGTGTATTTTTTTCTGCACAGCTGTAAATTATGTGCGTTATTGTCAAACAGTTCAAAGGTATTTATTTTATCGACCTTCGGAGGATGAAAAATCATAGTTAACTACATCAAGATCCAGACCTGGGATTTTAAAGTTACAGCCCCCCTCCTCCCCATATTTGCACAGCACAGCAGAGCCTTGGCCGACTGAGCCATTTATCAGCTCCATCGAGATGATGCAATAGCCTTAAGCAATCTCTGCATGGAGATTCATCAGATCACAACATCCATTCCTAGTAAAATAGCTATGTTGGTTCATGTGCAGTGCATTGTGATTAATCTGCTTGCAGACGTAAACCCTTGTAAAAGAGCTTCCTGGGTTCATGCGTTAATTACATAGATCAGTTGTAATCTGCAGTGTACAGGTTCCAGTCTTCTTTTCTCAGTAAGTAAGCTCAGTGGGTTATGCACCCCTTGCAAAGACCAGCACAAAAGACAAATTTCCCAGTGCTGTGACATATACAGGGTTTCCATGATGGGCCTATATAGTGATATAAATATGCCACCTCGGGGATTCAGGGCTTAAAGTGCACTATTGTTACACAAACACACAATTTCACGATTAGAGGAAAAGTGCTAGGTGTGAAGTGGATATTTATATCTAGTGTTCTTAATTTTTCCAGAAAAGTTGTTTTGAAGTAAAGTTAGTCAGTGGTACAGACCCAACCATGGTGCAGTATGGTGTCAAGATATAAATTATTTGTGGGCACTCACTAACAGCTGTGAAAGAGTTTGAGCAAATTGACATTTCTTTCAGTAAAAAATAAGTAAGGTGTTTCTTTATGTGTATTATTTCTAAAGCTCATTATAGAGACACAACCAATTTTTTTTTCAGAACCCTGACATATCTAGAGGAGTTCAGCAATGATTACAGCACTTCCAGATTTTGAGGTGGTTGTCATGGGAGAGTATTGAGGAGACCCTACTCCATACCTGAGAAGCCTGGACTCCAAACTCTCCGAGCACTCTGAGCTCCAATTTAAATCCAAAACTGTTCATTGTAGATCACAAACCAATGCATCGTAGTGCGTTGTTTGTAAGGCACACAGCCTTGAATTGACATGTAAAGCAACAGTTCTAAAAAATAAAATTTCTCTGTCATTAGTTCTAAAAATAAATACTTCAAAAAAACTCCTAAAATGTATATTTTCAAAATATATTACAATAAGGTCAGTGTTTAAGGGCAAGTGGTCAGGGTGCAGGGTTAAACGTGTAGGACTGATAGTTTGGGGTATGGCATTAAGAATTTGGGACATAGGGTTTAAGGGTTATTGGTACAGGGTTATGGGTTTAGAGTATAAGGATTAACCCCTTCCCCCGCTCATGACCAGCTCAGCTCGTCATGAGTTGTGCCGCTCGCACGCTCATGACGAGCTGAGCTCGTCATGTAACGCGGCTTTTTTTAAAAAGCCGCACAGCGCGAAAAAAGCCGCCGCACGCATACGGTTAAGGGAATAATATTAAAGATTAGGAGTATATTTTCTTGGGTAAGTATATGGAGTTACGGTTACCAGGTTAATGGTAAAGTGAATAGAGTTAAGTGATAGGGTTAGTGATGTGAAGTTATGAGCTTGGGGTAAAGGTTTAAGGATAAGGCGTTATAGTTAATAGGCTGTAGAGTTTACAGGGTTAGGATGTAGGATTAATAGTATAGGAATATGGGTTTGGGGTATAAGCATTTGTTGATTGGTTTAAGAGTTTGGGGTACCGGGATTAGGGTTTAGCATTGAAAGAAATAAGGGCATTAGGTTAACTCCTGTGAATATATTTGCTAACTGGCACGGTTAGACAGAAAACTATGCATTTTATCTGTTCAAAATTCATGTTGACAAGGTGCAAAGGAAGTTTGGTGAATGAATTGGTGCCGCTTCACTGTATGACCCAGTACAGACTCCATGTGAGAGCGCAAGGGAGCACAGCAGTGGGAGCCAGCCCTCCCTCCCCCTCACCCCCCGTCGTAGAATTTGGAAGCAAGTTCAGAGGCAGTGACAGTGGAGTGGAGTGGAGTGGAGTGGAGTGGAGTGGAGTGGAGTGGAGTGGAGTGGAGTGGAGTGGAGTGGAGTGGAGTGGAGTGGAGTGGAGTGGAGTGGTTGAGCAGAACATAGACTGGGGATGAGAAGAAGGAACCCGCTAGAGTAGGTAGCAGGCTTCAGACAGGGCTACAGGAAGAAAGGAAAGAGGGCATTAAGATGCAGCCAGTGAGAAGAATATTGGAAGTAGTACAAAAGGAAGGTATAGGGTGACAACCCCCACTCTTTGCCTGCATGCGGTTGAATGATAACGTGCATACAAAAACAAAAAGGCCCTCCAATGTCGTGGGGAGGGGGCCTACATATAGAGCAGCAGTGCTTCAGCTTTTCATAAAAATGGCCAAATCCCCAGTTCACCTTCAATGGGGTCCAAAAAACGTTCTCAAGATGTTTGAACTAGGGGCTGCTAGAGAGCCCGGTCGCAAAATGGCAGTCACTCTGTGAGGCTCTGCAGGCTGGAACGCTAATACGGCATTTATCAGCGACTACCGGTGGCATAGGCGGCTGCTGATCGATGGGAGAGACTCACATTGTGCCACAGAACGTGGGGAGCCACCTGTGGAGTCGTAAGGCTGTCGATGAGTAGTTAATGGCCGAGGCCGGGAGTGTGGCCTAGCACATTGGGCCAAGCCGCGTACACCACGTTGAGGAGTACTAAGGGGCGGCAGAGGTGAAGCTGTGTCGGTGGAGTCGGAAGCGAGGAGCACTGAGTCCTCCAGAGGCCTGCAGGAGGTGATGCTGCCTCTGATCTTTCTGGGGGGGGGTGGGGGCGTGAGCACTGCAGCGTAGATGTGGTGGCACTCCCGATTGCCTTGCTGGAGGGAGCTGGCAGCCACGACCCCGCTGACATTGCAGCCTGCCGGCAGTGTGTGCACCGGCACCCTACCTGGAAGACCGGTGTCGGAGAGGTGGTGCCGTGGTGGGCCTTTGGACGTTGCTGGGCATCGCCATCTTGAATTAGGAGCGAGGAGCGGAAGGCCAGGAGCCGTGGATTTCCCTGCGGCTGCTCCGGGACTAGAGGACAGCGGAGAGCAGGGCTTGGAACACTGCTCACATAGAGTGGGTCTGTGCGTAAGAAGGTGAGCGAAGTGGCCCCGGGAGGCTGAATTTGTTTTATGACATGGAATAGCCATAGCCTGTGGGCGAATGAGGTGTACACCATCGTCAATTATAGATTGCATGTCAGTGTAATGAATGGCTGTGAGGAATGGTGGGAGTTATACTCTTTGCATTGCGCTTGGGAGCAGCTGGACATTCTTGAAGCTCCTCTTCTGGCTCTTGTGATGGGGTACAAGGTCATGTGACTGTTTGCTGATCTAAACAGATTGACTGTGTACACACCTCACTGGGATTCTGCTGTGCACATTATCCAAAAGAGTAGTCCACTCGTGCCTCCTGGCTCTATATTGGTCGGGGAGTGGTGGGACCGCGCCGTAGGACAAACTAGAGGTGGTACCACTAGCATTTCTCCCCTACCACGACCAAGATGGGAAAAACAGACACTAGGAAATCCAAGCTGCCCTTTGAGCAATGCAGCTGCTCCAAGGCTCAGAGATCCCCCCAGGAGGAAACCTCTCAAGACCCTGTGGTCGGGAGTGGCCCACCCAGGAGTCTGTCATGCGGGCAATGTTCTTGGACCTCAAGCAATCTCTTACAGCCACACGCAGTAAAATAGACTTTTTTGGCTGGTAGATTTGGTCGCCTCAAAGAAAAGGTTGCCAGCCATATTGAACAAATTGGTCGACTTAAACAATGAACGTCGACGGTGGGAGATAAAGGCAATGCAGCCCGGGAGAAATTAATCCACATTGAAAGAGTGCTGGAACTAATCTGCAACAAGAATGAGGACTTAGAGGCCAGATCCAGATGAAACAATATTAGAATTTTGGGACTGCCAAAGTCCACTGCAACAAACTGCATTGAGGATTATGTGGAAAACATGCTACGGGCACTGTTTGGAGATGCATTGTCAACCGTTTGCATAGACCATTATGCCCAAGACCGATGCCTGCCTCTCCTGCTCGGCCTATCTTTGCTAGATTCCTAAATTATAGGGACAGGGATACTGTGCTCAGACTGTCTTGAGACCAACAAACTGTCTCCTCTCAAGGAAATAATGTATGCTATACCCGGATTTTATGGTGGTTATTAGGCTGCGTGGTGCGCTTTCCTTCCAGTGAAGAGCTCCTTCCAAAAAACTCATGGTAAATATTTTTTGCTATACCCCATAAAAGCTGCGCATCTTTCGTGCTGGTAAAACTACCTATTTACCTATTTAACTGGCCCTCACGCAGTTACTAAGTTTGTCAAGAGCCTACCATCGGCTAAGACTCACTCAGGGTTCGACCATCCGAATGATGAATCCGGACACATAAGCTATAATGATTGAAGATATCGACATTGTACGTGAAAGTGCTGATGGCTAATGTATGACTCTGACTGTCTTGGTGTGACCGGCTGATGTTTTTGTTGGGGACCCCCAACTATTGCTACATGTTTACTACCTTGATTTTGTGTTCCAGCCACCCAGCTGTAGTAGCTGGGGTATTGCAGAGCGACTAATGTTGTTTGAAAAGATGCATCTGTTTTTCCTCCCCTTCATTCCTAACCTTTTTCCTTCTTTCTCCTTTGCTGCTCTTCTCAATGCTGCTGAATTAAGGGGGTTCTGCACTGTGTGCTGCCTGTTAGAGCTTTTTTGCTGGTGTCTTATGTTCTTGCCCTGATGCAGTTAAAGCTTATTACCTGAAATATACAAGGCTTTAACAACAGGCACAAGGCGAAGCTGGTGGTGGCATACCTGCAGTGACACGGCGCAGACTTATGCTTTCTTCTGGAGCTTCACCTGACTAAACACTCTGTTACGCGCTTGCAGGAGGGGTGGATTGGTGAACAACACATAGCCTTCTATTCTATCCTCATTAAAAAGGGGTTGCCCTGGTGCATGCGTGCAGCCTTATGCGATCAACAGGGATGGCATGTGATGCTTGCTGGCACCTTGTGGAGACACCAGCTGAGGCTCTTGTCTATAAATGGCCCTAATGCGGGTGACCCTCACTTTTTGCTGAGACATGGAGACTAGTGAGCACTTTGGGCCCTAGTGCAGTGATGGGGAGAGGGAACTTCATTGTGGTGCTAGACTTTCAACATGACAGGTCTGGCGTATCCCTCCACCCGCACCCTCGTGCAACTGCGCAACTCCAGTCCATTATGATGCATAGCAGCTTGAGTGATGTTTGGAGGGGCAGATAAGGGGATAGTGAGGAGGGTACTTGTGTGACCTTCGCAAATAATTCCTGGTCGTGGATAGACTACTGGCTTGCTTTGTGTGATGTGGACACGTGGGATACTTAAGCCTCCCACTTGCCGAGAACTCCATCGGATCACTCGCCTGTACTACTTGGACTCCTCTTGCTGGATTATCCTGATTGGCATTCACATGGCGGCTGCTACCAGGGGCATTAAAACCCAGGTATTCCGCGAAGCTATCGGGGTTGCAATCGTGGAATATTTTAAGCGTAACATGGGCAGAGGGAACTCCTTTTCGACGCTATGGGAAGCCTTTAAACAGAGATAAGGGGGAATGCATAGACAAAAAGGCAGGGGTTCTGCAGTTGATTGAAGGGGAGGTGCAATGTCTTAAGAATGAGATTCAAGACCTTAAGCGGGACTATTTTGCAGCCTGCAGTGGGGACGCGCTCGTCCGCATACGTGGCAAGATAGATGAGTTCAAGGAGGCTGTGCAGTGTGAGACACATTATCTTGGAAAGGAGGTGCGATCTAGACGTTATGAAGAGAGGGATCAGGTGGGCAAAACCGTGGCTGGTCTCTTTTGGAAACCTTGGGCTAGTCATTACATTGCTGAGCTCTGTAATGAAGCAAACAAGCTGGTTGTAGGCCACGAGGCAGTGCAGGAGGAATTGACCTCTTTTTACTCTTCCCTCTATAACTCAACACAGTTGCGTACTTTGCCCCCTGAACTTAACTCCTTCTTTGATTCAATACAATTACTATGGCTCAATGATAGTCACTGTCATTTTTTAGATGAGTTTTTCACAGAAGAGGAGGTTATACAGGTTATGAGGGCACTTCCGGCTGACAAGGATCCCGGATTCAATGGCCACACGGCTGCGTTCTACAAGGAGTTTGCGACTCTCTTGGCCCCTCACCTCATCAACATGAGGCTCTGGAGAAAGGGGAATTGCCCCCTTCACTTAGCGAGGCACTCATAATCACTATTTTAAACCTTACAAGGACCCACAGAGTTGCAAATCGTACAGGCCATTGTCCATGATTAATGTCAATAAAATCCTCGCCAAGTTAATAGCCTTCCGGTGCTTCTCCTCATAGTTCACCCGGATCAATCAGGGTTTGTGTTGGGAAGAACCACCACACATAACTTACGTACCTTTTTGGCATACCTCCAGGTGATTGAACCTTTGTTGAGTGCAGCTGCAATTTTTCTCAATGCCTCAAAGTTATTTGATTCTCTCGAATGGCCGTACCTCTTTGCTCACCTGGGATTTAGCCCCAAATTCCATCAACTGATTGGTCTTCTTCAATCTATTCCCACAGCACATCTCAAGATTAATCGGGTGGTCTCCCACCCTTTTCCGGTCTCCCGGGTGAGACGGCAAGGATGTCCTTATTTGACCATCCTTTTTGCCATAGCTATGGAGTCCCTAACTGCATGCCTTAGGCAGCTTCATGCACATCGAGACTTGGCTTTTACCCCTCGAGTGGTGCTGGGCTCCATGTACTCGGATGATGTCACCTAGTATGTTAAACACCCAGTACAGTATTTAAATCCACTGATCAGGGAATTCACCAGATTTGGTGGACTGTCTAGTATCTCTATTAACTGGGCCAAATCAGTGATCTTCCCACTCATGTAGGCTACTGTGGAATTCCCTTCGGCGTTCCCTCTCCGGTGGGCTACTGGACCTATTAAATATCTGGGAGTGTGGTTTACCTGTGAGGTGGATGTTCTCTGGAAGTCGAACAATGGGTGCCTGCTGAAGTGGCTGGAGTGGCTGGAGAGAAGGGTGGCCCACTGGGTACGCCTCTCGCTTTGTTTAGCAGGACGGTTAGCCATTGTTAAAGTGGTCATATTGCCAAATTCCTTTATTTGTTTTCCAATCTTCCACTTACTTGCTGCTTCCGGGGCAGGCTACGGTCGAGCCAGGTGACACTGGCATGAGCTGGGAGACAACCCCGGATTGCTTGGGAGATCCCAAAACCGTCCCCCAACCCTGGCGGCCCACCGGGGAAATGCCGGGTGCCCGCTATGGTCAGTCCGGCACTGATTCACACTCATTCAATATTCTCTGTATTCATAGTTTGTAGACACACCATCAATCTACCCGAAATGCCATGTCTCTTCTTATTGACTATTTCTCCACATCCAAAAGGGGCTTCCAGCCTGCGTACACTCACTAAATGTTGGGAACAAGGGCTTCGAAGAAGAACTAGCATTCCCTGATCCTCTCCCTAAAACTCAGGCATCTGCAAAAAAGTATGTATCCTGGGTTTTGGAGAGAGTGTGGGGAAAGCATGTATATTAGTGTGCATGTTACACAGGTTTACTTGCACTGGTTACTCTTTTCCTCTCTTCTCTAAATCTACTTGAACTTTAATGCGTTCAAAATAATTAACAATTGTTCCTTAATACCATCATACAAGGGGTGCCCACAATATGCCACAAATTAACACCATTGTGCTAAAGACAGCATTTTCTAGCATGGGTATTATCCCGTGGATGACCAAAGGTTGTCAATAATTATTGTCTCTGTGCAAGATCAAGTATTTTATTAGGGATGGACAATGGCAATTTCCCCATCATCAGTGGCTCATCAGTTAATCTGCAGACTTCCTTTTCTTGCAGCAGGCTATGCTGTTTTTGCTACATGCTATTACCCTTATCCCTTATCAGCAAATAGAAAAATGAGAGGTTAGGTGCTGGACAAAAGGCTACAATCCTTAAACTTTTAGTGATTGACACCCTGTACCTGAGATAAGTCAAGGAAACGCTAAGTGAACTGCTCCTATATACATTTCTGTTTGTTCGCACTTTCCCTTAAGAGACATGTTATGTGTCGGACAAGGTTGTGTTATATCTACTTGTAGAGCACACATCCCACCCGGGAGGGTATCCAGGTGCTCGTTAAGAAGGGGACTGAGCTGGTTGAGTCCGAGTCTAGGTAAAGAGCCAGGTCTACAGTTTCTTGGGGAATTCAAGGACCGAGGAGATGGCTCTGGTGTGCAGGGGGAGGTCGTTCCAGATCTTGGGTGCAAGGTATGAGAAGGCACAGCTGTCAGCTCTGGCTGTACAGGGGATGTTGAAGAAATGAGGTGAGTTGCAGCGGTGATACTAATGGGACAGCAGGTATTACTTGAAGATTTTTGGGGAAGTGTGAGGATTAGATAAGTGTTGGTGACAGGACACCAGGTATTGCAACTTGTGTGTAAACAAAACAATATAAAAGAGAGACCTGGTGGTAGTGTTCCCAAAAAGGGAAACGTCCGCACACACTCCACACACACTAGTGATGTCTCCAAAGTAACGTACACAATGTATATGTTTATCACACAAGTAATCCAAATAGGGTGCCAGAATATCTCAAAGCACCTACCACCTTAAGGTGCCACTAGCGTACACAAACGGTACACATGCAATTTAGACAAAGTTTTGAGAATTTATATCAGCACTCCGGTCACCAAATAAGCATAACAATTAGGGCATAAGTAAAGGACCCTGCCACTCTCAAAGGAAATTTTCTAAATCAAACTCTATTGGTTCTAGAGCTGTTTTAAAGATATCAGCATATGTCTTTATCAAGACAGGGATTCCAAAGATGTATAGTCCACTTATTTGTTTCTTTCTTTTCAATCTTTATTTTTTCAAACAAACAGGTATTTCCAGCAACAAGTAGAGATCATCAAGATCACCAACACGTGTTTCGTCCTCCACAAGGACTTTTTCAAGGCTGGAAAATATACAAATAATGTACATTATAAAATCAATTCATAATTCTATATCCTAAATCTATATACATTTCATATACAAATTCCTAAATATTAAAAAAGGGCTACATATTTACATGCCTATGATCAAACAAATCATATTTACACTGAGACATGACACACAATTGTTTGTGGTATACATAAAAGTGCATAATGTAATAACTCAAGCTGAAATGAAAGCAGTTAACAAATGGTCTAAATTTGTACAGATTAAAATAGGTATTCCCACCAAAAGTGGGTTAACCCACCATGAGCGGGGCATATGTGATTAAACAAAGTCACTCATATTAGGTACCCAGAAGCTTCATAATGAAGGGGCCAATGTGGCAAAAATGGAGAGTACGAATAATAAGTTAACACCTATGTCAGCTGATGCCTCTGTCAAAACCAAAAAGCACACGCTAGTATGAATTGCAAGGAGTACTGAATAGCTAAGACTGGCGATATAAATAAGCCACACAGCCGGTAAGCAGTTCTGCAATAAATGGTCGAAAGACGAAACGAAAAAGTACGTCAACTCACCAAAAATATAAGTTGTAAGAAGGGCTGGAAGTGCGGGTCGAGGAATATGGGGTGAGAGGATCACCACAAATAATGGCTGACCTTTAGAAGAAAAGTAAACATGTCAGCAAGTATTAAAAGTACACAAATAGAGTACAATTTCATTTAAATAAACGTGGGCACCAATTTCATGCCAAAGTTTCAGCTCAGCGGACAAAAAGGAATGCACATAAGCATCGGGACCAAGATGGATTGCCAATATTAGCCTAACCTGGTTAAAATTTTTTTTTACATGTAGACCACATAAACCCAACCCCACAAATAAATGTGAGGCGATATGTAAATGGCGTCTCGAACAGCATCCCTGTATGCAGGAAAGCGGAATTCAATGTCACGAAAGTTTGTCGCATGGAACTCACCTAGTTATAAATGGAAGTTGTCAAATACACATATAAAGTGTGCTACCGGAATCCCAATATGGACCGACGGTGCCAAGTAAAAGTTCAAATAAACAACCATGGTAAGTTGTGATTCTGAAACGATAACGGAGACCCATTTAGGAATTTAATTATTAAAAGAACAAATCACAAGGCCCCCTAATGTCAAGCACAAGCAAGCATACACACATGCTTACCATGATATTCTTCGTCACAAATATAGAATATGCTACCGGATTCCCAATACGAATTCAGCGCGGACTAGTGCATCAAATATCCAACCATAATAAGTTGTAGAGCTGAAACAAACCGAAAGGCAAGTATAAGTAAGGTATTAATGGGACAAACTTAGCCCACCAGTGTCTAGACGAGTACAGAAGTACATGCGTACTCACCATCAGTCTTAGCTATTCAGTACTCCTTGCAATTCATACTAGCGTGTGCTTTTTGGTTTTGACAGAGGCATCAGCTGACATAGGTGTTAACTTATTATTCGTACTCTCCATTTTTGCCACATTGGCCCCTTCATTATGAAGCTTCTGGGTACCTAATATGAGTGACTTTGTTTAATCACATATGCCCCGCTCATGGTGGGTTAACCCACTTTTGGTGGGAATACCTATTTTAATCTGTACAAATTTAGACCATTTGTTAACTGCTTTCATTTCAGCTTGAGTTATTACATTATGCACTTTTATGTATACCACAAACAATTGTGTGTCATGTCTCAGTGTAAATATGATTTGTTTGATCATAGGCATGTAAATATGTAGCCCTTTTTTAATATTTAGGAATTTGTATATGAAATGTATATAGATTTAGGATATAGAATTATGAATTGATTTTATAATGTACATTATTTGTATATTTTCCAGCCTTGAAAAAGTCCTTGTGGAGGACGAAACACGTGTTGGTGATCTTGATGATCTCTACTTGTTGCTGGAAATACCTGTTTGTTTGAAAAAATAAAGATTGAAAAGAAAGAAACAAATAAGTGGACTATACATCTTTGGAATCCCTGTCTTGATAAAGACATATGCTGATATCTTTAAAACAGCTCTAGAACCAATAGAGTTTGATTTAGAAAATTTCCTTTGAGAGTGGCAGGGTCCTTTACTTATGCCCTAATTGTTATGCTTATTTGGTGACCGGAGTGCTGATATAAATTCTCAAAACTTTGTCTAAATTGCAACTTGTGTGTACTGGTTATTGTTCCCAGGGTCAAAGCCACCTCGCCTATTGGCACTATCAATGGAGGTGGATTAGAGGGAATAAAGAACTCAGAAGAATTCCCATACACAACCTAAAATGTGGCTGGTTCACCATCCACAAGTAGGGGATAATGTATATCCTATGGGGATCGTAATACAGGGGACTGGGTAACCGTCAAGTTTGTGATGGAGTATTCCCTCTGCCGAGATCTAAATCAGCCTCTTTGTTCAGAAGAATTAACGAAAGCCCAAAGATTCACCTCTTGTACACATTCTCTACTGAGAGCACTACCATGCCTTGCAGAAACACAAATCTTCTCAGGAGTCCTCCCACAAGATGCTAATAGAAGACCAAACTTGAAATCAAGACATGCAAAAAAGAAAATACTTGGATACATATCAAAATATCAAAAGGCAATAGGTTCACCTTTCAATGTGCTACCTGAGAATTTGGCTTTGCGGAGCAACATCGGCTAAAAGAAAAAACTGCTTGTTTGGTGATGCTGAACATTATCGCAAAAACAAGTCACCACAGCATGAAGACACACATGTGTGCATTTATCACCATCCATATGCATGTATGTGTCATGTCATGGCTTTTTTTTTATATTTTTAACTTTTAATATACTGCTCCAGGACTGTTCCAGGACAGTGGAAACCAATCTTGGAGCTGTAAATTTTAAAAATGTGCACAAAAGTGCATTAAGGAAAAAAGGAGCAGTCTGGCAGCACATTTTAACTGCAGGCCTTCCAAATCGGAACAAGCATTGCCAAAGCCAGTGGGCTGAGGGAGATGCGCTGGTTTGGAAGTGGCACCCGGAGAAGTGAGCCACAGCAGAGCCCAGCAGGATCAGGCCATCAACAGTTGGAAAGCAGTTAGAGGCCCAGGCAGCTGTGAGTGACTTCTGGCACCCAGGACAGCAGGAGAGAATGAGAGGGTCAGACAGAGTTGTACCGGCAACAGCACGGCTGGTGTTAAGGTCAGTGGGCTGGAGTGCTTGGATTGGTTCCCGCCTGACCTGGGTGTACTGCTGCATTGTGGCATCTTCAGACGGGGAGAGCGCTCCCCATATATAAAACTAAGGCAATTCCTGGGTCACAACTTGGCCTGTGGTGCCCATTCCTGTGGCCAGCAGTGAGTCAGACTGGCGCTGGACTGGCGCTGGAGTCAGGTGGTTGGCCCGGTGGAGGAGTAAGCTGCAGCAGTGGGGCAGCCTCCAAAAAAAGGCACTGGAGGAAAGCCCCGAAGGGTAGAAGAGCAGCGAGTAGCAGTTCCCTCAGAGCCCCGGATGACCACTAGTGTTAATTGGCACCCGGGGACAGAACGGATTGAAGTCCGAGTCTGTCGGGTGCCACTCCGAATTGGCATGGCGAGGCTCCAAGATGTTACGGTGAGCCGCTTCAGATGGACCCGGAATGATTTCTGTAAGACTCGCTGTAACAAAGGATCACTGGGCCATAGGCAGGGCCTGGAAGCATCCTCCCTCTCCAATTTCCATTGTTGCTAAATGCTACGGAGACTGGGCCCTTGGCCCATCAGTTTGGCGCACCCTGAGTGCTGACAAGGCCCCTGGAACAGGACCGCTGTGCTGCAGTTGGTGGAGATGGTGGAGCCCCTTTCCTGTAGTAAATGCTGGGCGGTGGGGGTGCTTTCAGACTGAGACAATTTGGAGTGGGGATCTGAGCCCCCTGTGCCACAAGCTCTTCAAGATCCATCCAGCTCCTACTGAGGGCGTGATGTTGAAAGTGTAACATGGCTAAAGATAAAGTACCGGTTCACTGACAAAATATTGATGTTCAAAATATCGAATAAAAAATATAGACAACAAAAATATAGACTCTTCTAATTAAACAGGTAAGTACAAAAATATCGACTAAAAACATCGATTTAAAAGAGAGACTTATATAAATATAAAATAAAATAATATATAGTAGATATATTGAATAATAAATATAATAATAATACAAATTATATACATTTTAATAAAAATATAACAAATAAACTTAATAAAAAAGATATATATTTACTTTAAAACAATTATTAAGCTATTATTTTTAATTTACATTAAACGTTTAAAATAATATAAAAAATAAAAATATATATTAAAGATTTAAATTATAAAAAAACAAAAATCTATAAGAAATTAAAGCATTAAACTATTCAAAAATATTTAAACTTACATTTCACAATACAATCATTGCAACATTAGGGAAAGTGTTGGATAGCAAATGGGTGAAAATAACTATTCCCACTCCAGTAAGAGCAACAGTAGGAAAAGCGTCCAAAAAAAAAATATATATATATATATATATATATAAATATTAAATATTACAAAAGATATTAACAGATTGTAACATTGAAAAGATCTAACAAATACCTAAAAAGATTTTTTTTTATAATTTACAAACAAAAAAATATTTTTCAATAGAAATTATTCATAAATAAAAACATTAATTATTACATAACTGTAATCTTTTTTATTTTCTACCCTATAACACCACACAATTCACAACACACATCTAAATTTGTTTTTAAACTGTACCTCTGTAATTAACATAATTATCAATTAAATATATTTTATTATTTAAAAAACTAATTAAAACAGATACAAATGAATTTACTCCCCATTTTTACTCTATAAAACTAAAAACCCACACACAAAATAAAAATAAACAATTACCATAAATATTTATCAATTGATGAATTAATATTAATAATCAACAAATTATTAATTAATTAAACATAAATTACTTTCCACCATCTACCCCAATAAACACCACAACCCACACCTAAAAATAATTACACAATTAACATAATTGCCAATTAATAATTAATAATACTTAACAACCAAATAATAAATAATTAATAATACAATAATTCCCATAATTAACACTTTAAAATATAAATTACATCAATATTAATAAAGAAAAAATATTAATACATGTATTCTAATTAAATTACTTCTCACCCTTTTCCCCTATAAACCAACAACACACTCCTAAAAAATGACACAATTAACATAATTACCAATTAATTAATATTAATTAATAACCAATTAATAATAAATTCATTCCCACAATTAACGCTATAAAATTTAAATTAAATAAATACTAATACATTAAAAAAATTATAATTAAATTACTTCCCACCCTATTCCCCTATAAACCCACAACCCACTACAGAACTAAAAATGCAAAATTTATTTAACATAAAACTAATAACTACTAAAAAAATAAACACATATATTAAAAAACAAAAGCAATTCTCATACTAAAAAATCACATACCTTTAAAATACATACTAAAATACATAACACTAATTAAAACATCGATATTTTAAACAACTATATTTTTGCAAACGATATTAATGACTTTGATATTTCCAAAAACTATATTTCTTACCTGAAAGTCGATTTTCTTGACCACGATATTCTTGCTGTTGATATTTCAGTACCACAAAATTTCCAACCCGATATTTGTGTATGTCAACATTTAAAACTCGATATTCTGTCTGTGCACCGCGTGCAACTTTTGAACATATGTGCACAGCAATAGTTGTGGATGGGGACCGAAGTTGTGTACTAAATGCCGAAATTAATCGCCTCTCTTCGAAAGAAGATAATAAACCAGCGATGATGGGCACTTTACGGAGTTGATGAAGAGTCTGAGACCACAGTATGCATGGAGGATGTGCTTCCCACAGCGTAAAGTATATTCCTGCTATGTGCCTGTTACTGGGACATTCTGCCATCTTGATTACTGTCTCCTCTCTGAGGTTACCCTTCAATGGGTGGAAAATCTAATTATCTGGTGCATTACATATCAGATCATTCACCATTGCTGAACACCCTCCGAATTCATAGGCAGGTGCCCGCTGTGCCATTATGGAGAATGAGTGTGGAGGCGTTGTCAAACCAGGTGATTGCAAGTGAAGTGACAACAGTGCTGGATCATTATTTTGCTGAGAACTCGGGCAGTGCATCTACAATAGCCTTGGAATGGGATGCAATGAAGGTCGTGTTGAGAGGGGAATGTATGAAAATCAATGTATGGGGTTGAACAGCAGCTAACTAGATCTCTGGATGGACTTGAGAAGGAACTGGGTGCCATGGAAAAGGAGATAGTTGAGCGGCTGCTCAGATTATCTATATAACAGGAATGTAAGAAGGAACTACTAGATACTTAGGACAGACTGGATACATTTTACGTACGAATTATAGAAAAAGGTTAAATAGGGAGGGTGACAAGGCTAGCCGAATGCTGGTAATGTTAATTTGAGGTGAAAATATATGCGCGTCAATCGTTGTGTTATGCAACAAGCAGGGATGAATGGTGTCCTCCCAATGGTAGAGTGCAGAGGTGTTCACAGAGCACCTGTGAGAGATGTACTCGGCACGAGAGGTTGACAACCAGCGGGAGGGGATAGCATACCTGGCTGCTTTATAGATGCCTTCTTTATCCAGTGAGGAGAGAGATGGTCTAGATGTCCCCATCACCAACGAGGAAATCGTGGCAGCAATAAGGACATTGAAGATGAGTGGGGATGCCCTACCAGCTGAATTTTATCATGCTAGTACTGGGAGTATAGCTGACCACTTATTTGAAGTATACATGGAAAGATACATAAGGGGATGCTCCCTGCGTCCATGTGGGAGGCAATTATAGTGATGCTGCCTAAGCCAGGCAGGGAGTGTTCAGTGGTGTCCTCATATCGTCCACTATCAGTGCTAAATGTGGATGTCAAAGTCCTCAGTAAGGTTTTGCCTACAAGATTTTTGCCTCAACTGATAGCGGAGGACCAATGTGCATTCATCCCAAACAGAAATACTCTCTAATCTAAGTAGACTCTCTTTGATAATACACTCATCTACTTTACAAGATGGCCAGTATGCGCTTGCGCTACTGGACATAGAAAAAGCCTTTGATTCCCTATCCTGGGGGTTTCTGTGAGAGGTGCTCCATAAGCTTAGTATTGGGTGGAGCTATATAAGATGGGTGTAATTATTGTATAAAGTCCCCACGGTGAGGGTGCGAGTAGAAGGCATGGTGTTGCAAAGCTTTGCGTTAGAGTCGAGGGACTCGCTAGAGATGTCCCTTATTGCCACTGCTCTTTGCTTTGGCAATGGAGCCCCTGGCCTGCTGCTTAAGGGCAGTGCTTTCAGGGTGGGGAAGCCAAATTGGGGAGACGGAACAGGTGGTATCCCTATATGCGGACGACTCCTTATTATACCTGCGTAACCCAAGGTACTCGGTCCCCATTATGCTTGCAGCTTTGGCAGAATTCGGTGAACTAGAGTTGCATGTGAACAGCTACCCGGAAATAATAATACAATAACACTAATACTAAGGCAGAAATTAAGCGAACCTATTGGTCATGGGTTGATGACCAAGAACAGAGGGACCCAAATCTAGGTAGGTTGACTGAGGCGTTTCGACAGCATAAATTAAAGCCTCGTCTGGAGCCTTACCTAGATTTTATCAAGAAACCGAGAGATAGATCGCTTTTAATCCAGTTTAGGCTGGGAACACTCCCCCTTCGTGACTATACCAGTAAGTGGAAGCCCCCGCACCAAACCTCTCCTGATTGCCCCTTTTGTGACGGTACAATTGAAAATATCTCCCATGTCTTTTTTGTATGCCCAGCCTATGTTAAACCTAGACAAAAGTGGCTTAAACCTGTGTGCCTATTGCTTGGAACCAGGGACCACTCCACTGCACTTAGAATTCTCAAGGCTGATGTTAGCACAACCTTAGTGTGTGGGATGGCCAAATTTCTTAGTTGGGCCTGGTTGATTAGGCTGAAGGCTACTAGATGATTCAATTTTTTAACTGACTTTTTACATCTATAAATTCTCACAAAGCTGCTATAGTTTAATGCATTTTTAAATTATTTATTGTAACATAAATGATTTTTACTGTAACCTTTTTA
This sequence comes from Lissotriton helveticus, assembly GCF_964261635.1. Taxonomy (NCBI): domain Eukaryota; kingdom Metazoa; phylum Chordata; class Amphibia; order Caudata; family Salamandridae; genus Lissotriton; species Lissotriton helveticus. The sequence goes on along the minus strand of NC_136071.1, from coordinate 1,133,747,465 downwards.
AAAAAATGTATTGTCAATGAACTGTGATTTTATATTTTTATGCGCTTTTATGATATTCTGTATATCGAATAAAGCTTTGATGATGATGATGACTAATACTTATAATAATAGTATTTGTTCAGCACAATGGCAATATTTAGGGAGAAGATGTACAAGCTCAGAAAAAAACACACTCAGAAAGCCCAATAGGAAAAATGCATTATAATTTATGTAAAAAAATCCTGTGGCAATAGACAAGAGGTGTACGGTGTCACAAGTGAAAGTAGAACCTATATACACAAGTAACAGTTTGTGACAGTGTGGCTCAGGGGTTAGAGGCAGCAGACCCGGAAGCTGAGATCGGTCCTGGACCAGGGTTCAATTCCCCGCCTCGGCGGGTCTTGGGCTAAAAATTCCACGGACTCGATAATTCTCGCCCCGGTGCCTCCTCGACTCTCGGGTTCACACTCTGCGACTCTGGGCAATAGCTTGCTTAATCTCCACAACAGCCCCTTGCGGCGGGATGCCTGACTTTCACCTTGTGGATACCCTGATATCTCACAGGGGAATACCAGGAAGGGTTCCCTAAGCAAGCGCCGGGAAACCCACTGCGGGTAGCTGTGCGCTATATAAGCTCAACTACATTTACATTTACATACAATAAGATTTCTAAAATACAAAAGAACAAAAAGCGACCATGTAATCAATTTGCAAGAATCATTAGCAGTCTTCTGTAACAATGACGGAGGCCGAGTACAATGGTTCGCTTTACAAGCGTGTCGACGGCGTTTCGACCTCTCATGGGGTATGAGGTCTCATCAGGACCTAACATTGAGGGACACCTGGAATCAGATAAAGAAGGGATCATTGGTCTAAATAAATTCAGAACTGAGAAAAAGGTGGGAAACTGGAGGAAGGCAGACTCAGTTCCCTCTATATAAATTGGTATTCTGTCAGAGCAGTGATGTGCACACCAAGGGGAAAGTAACTCAGTGGAGTTAGGGGAAGAATATTATTTACATAGGGCCCAGCCGGGCGCTGTTTGGAAGGAGACATAAAATGTTACAAAAGGAGTTAGCTGGGATGGACGCAGAGCCTGTCAGAAATTTGTTATACAGTTTTGTGATAAAAACTCACCCTTGTAAGTTGGAGGTGATCTGACAGTCTGTATCACATGCGTCCAGTTACACGTCTATTATGAGAAATGATCAAAATGGTCCTTTTTCGGTATGAGACTTCTCAGGGGTTAAAATGAGCTGTGTTAGCAAGAGTACCAGTGAAGTGGCCATGGCAGTTCAAAGATATTCAATATTCATGTCTATAGGTAATGTAGACTCTTACCGCAAGTGGAATTTCTAATTAAACAGCGTGGTGGAGCATCAGGGAAGTTGGGACAGTGAATGTTCGCCCAGCAATTGGATAATAAGGATGCCGCTATGCGGAGGGCTGCATGCGGGATGCGGGATGCACGAGGGCTCCATCAGGATTACTGACCTGATTGAAGCGCAGCAGGAATCAAGTTGCCGGTCACTTTGAGAGGCAGACAGTGCTAGCGATCGCGATGGCCGATTCACTAGACTTTACAATGGTCAGGAATGCCGATCTGTTTTTGCGTTACTCTTTGTGAATAAAGGGGCATATGTAGGTAATTTCCATTTTGCGATTCCCAAATAGCGATTTTTAAGGAATCGCTATTTGAGAATAGCAAAATGGAATGCAGGTAACAATTCACAATTTGTTTGCGAATCTTTAACATTCCTTATTTGCGATTAGCAAATTGCGAATCGCAATTAAGGAATGAGTGTCCCATTCATTCCTATGGGCCAAAAGGCCCATAGGAATGAATGGGGATACATTATCAAATTGCAATTTTCTGTGTGAAAATCGCAATTTGAGAATCGCAATTCCAAGGGTGCCAGGGTGTCCAAAGGACACCTGTTGCACCCTTGGAATGTGCCTGTAGGTACATGTGGCGCACATACATGCCCTAAGGGCATGTCTGTGCGCCACATGGCACTTTGAATTTTCTTTTTTTTTATGCATTTTTGAAAGAAATCGCAAAATACCATCTACTTGAAGTAGGTGGTATTTTGCGATTCCTTATGCAAAAATCGCAATTTTTAAAGCACCCCTACAATGCATGTAAGGAATCGCAAAATTTCGATTCCTTAAATGCTATTAGCAAAATAAGGAATCGCAATTTTTGCAATTCCTTATTTTGCTAAGTGGCACCTACAACGCCGTTTGCAATTCCAGACGCCGAAATTCGCCGAATTTCGGCGTTTGCAAATCACAAACGGCTACCTACATATGCCCCAAAGTTCTGTAAAAATTAATGCTAACAGGTGTGCTGTGAGTGGAATACTGAAAAATAATAATAACAATCTCTGGGGGGAGGAGAACCATGATAGGTTCAAAACTATCTAATATCGAAAACGTAATTCTGCCTTGATGGAGAAGTGTGGCTCAATGGTTAGAGCGGCAGACCCTGATGCAGAGGTCTGGCCCGGGACCAGGGTTCGATTCCCGCCTCGGCGGGTCTTGGGCTCAATTTCCCCGGACCTGATATTTCTCGCCTCGGTGCCTAGTCTAATCATGGGTCCCACTCTGTGACTCTGGGCAATAGCTTGCTTAATCTCCACAACGACCCCAGCAGCGCTGTGGATGCCTGGCTTCACCTTGGGGGTGCCCAGGAGTGGACATTTCACAGGAAAGCCAGGATGGGTTCCGCAGCGGTATGAATACAGCGCTACGAGGCCTCCGGGTAGAAGTGCGCTATATAAAATACAAACATTTACATTTACATTTACATTTGATAATTTCAAGTTGTTTAATAGCGTTATGAATTGGAATATAAAAAGGTTTTTTTAAAAGGGAGAATAGTACACAGAGATCATAAGCCATGCTTAAGTTGATTAATAAAATAGCTTTATAGACTAATGAGGTGGGTAACATGGAGAATTGATGCAGGGTGAGAAATAGTTGATGGAAAGTGGGGTATGCGCCATTCTAGGAAGGGGGGGATATAGTAAGAATACTATGGAAATAAAAATGTGCATGTGCAACAAAAGTACATATATTGTCATTTTATCCTGGAAACAAAATGAGAATCAAGGGTCAACATTGTTAAGAGAAAGTACAGCTTTTTCAGGGTTAGGTCCTTAGTGTGGAGACAAAACCATGCCATTCTTCTGAGGTGTTAAGACCATGGGAGACTGAGTTAACTCGATCTATCCATTTGCATTCCATCCTTTGTAAAATCTGTCTCATGTCACTGCCTCTTTCCCAAATGGTAGCCATTTCAATTATCTGCCATTTTAGTTCTTCTGCTTTGATGTTGACTGCTGCGTGTCTTGATGGGTTGAGATGTTTGTCCAATATGGTAAATTACAAGTACACCAGATACAGATACAATCTACCACATTCCAAGAGTTACAGTTCAATTCTTCCTTGATATTATTGTGCCCAAAGAATCTTTGTATCAAAAGAGAAATCAAAAGGAACACCATTGTTACAGCGATAATGACCTTTGACTAGTGGAAGACCCCGGGTGGTGTGTAAAGTTCTGGGTTTTTGGCCAAGGTTTTATTGTGTGGATGAGTGTACTAGTGTACTTTTATATTTTTCACACATTTGTAAACAAACATCGGAACTTCAATGGTCGGGTTTATACTCTCAATTAGATGGAAATTCTTTTTAATCAATTTATCAATCTGGTTGGTGTGGGTACCAAATGTGGTTACGCAAACTAGTTTCTCAAGAGGTGTCTTAGTTTTGGCGATAAACAATTCTTCCCTAGGGCAATACCAGGATCGCTTCAATTAGTTCCTTACTACTCTTCTTGGGTAGCCTCTATGGATCAATTTATTTTTGGTTGGCACTTGGAATGGTCATGTGCGTTTCTCCTGTATGTTTTGAATTAGTAAAATGCTTTCTTCTTGAGGAATATTTGTATATAGTGATGTAATGGCCAGTGTGGCTAACCAGTCAGTGGCACATGAGAAAGACGCTGAATGGATAAATGCCGAAGCATGCCACATGAGAAAGATGAGCATAGATGAAAATTTTTTGATATAAGGGCCTAGCAGCATTGCTCTCAGAACTACTAACCCCGCCAGATTAGTTACCCCCATAGATCATGATTGAGAGGAGATAATAAACTGGAGGGGGGGAGGGGTAATACATGGAGGGACACCTGAGTCCTGAAGTGCGTGTCTACAATATGTTACTAATGAGGATTTGCTTCACTGTTGTTGATTAATGGGAAAATATCATATGGAGTTTGGCAGTGCATAAACGGTGACTGACCCTATGTGGGGTGGGGGAAGGCGTCGGTATCAAAGGATTCACATTCAATTGAAGTTGTGAGATAGCATGCTCAACCAATGTTAGTATTGTATCTTGGAAATGTTAATAAAAAACTAGACTTTAAAAAACAAAACTTAAAAAGCATGGGCAAAGCCAATATGCCTGGCCTTGACAAGGACAGATTTTTTTATGTCACGATTAAGAGGAACCATAAAGCTCTGGCCCGATGAACTAAGACCACAGAGAGAAGTAAAGCTTAAAGGTAAAATCTAAATGCAGGCACCCATTACCTTCTGTCAGACAAAGCTAAATAAGTATCGAAAAATAAACACTAATGCTGGAGTAACAAAACAGAGCACCCGTCGTCTGAGCTGAAACAGACAATGGCGCTCTTTTGCTCAAATATTGTGTAACAAGAATAAACTTGTTTATGCAGGTCATTTGTATAGAGCAAGGAAATATTCAAACTTTTATAGGAGTGTCGCACACTCAGCACTGCGAAACAAGCTATATATCCTCCTTCAGGGCTACGCACAAAATGGATACAGTATCTGTTGTATTTTTATCATACAAGTTCCACAAAAGGTGAATGTGGCTGTAAGTAACTGGTCTGCAGTGCTTAATTGGTAAAATTATAAGTGCCAGGGCCCTGACCAGGAGGCCACTGCAGCTTGCCTCACCCATAGCCCTGTCATTGCTGCCAATGATGGTATCGAAACAACTACTAACCATTTCTCTTACCTGCAAGTGCTACAGCACAGATTATTCCAAGTCCCCAAGCAAGTAGTAGTAGCAATTTTTTAAGGTGTATTATATTTATAAACAGCCACTGTTGTGCTAAGCTCAACATTAGGTGAGCAGCGCCACCATGTGGCAGGCTGTCATAAGTGCTGTGCTGACAATTAAGTGCCATGCTGAGCACTGGAAACCAACAAAGTGCTGGTGCCGATGACCGGAAACAACCGGCTCAAATAAAGGACTGCTGTTCTGTGCTTGGTGTATATTGGCACTTGATTGGTTTTTACCTTATCTGTTGCCATACGTATTTGAGCTAATGTCAGAAGTTTCAGTTCACCATACAGTCCTTGAAAGTTGATGCAATCTGCATCAAGAGAGGCACATTCCATAGCAAACTGTACAAAGAAAGACTTTTGTCTCCATCATCTGGAAAAGGAGGTCGTCTTCCTACTCTGTTTATGCCACAATGGCGCCTCTCCCAGCCGAGGTAGAAGAAGCCGCCACAAGCTTTACGAACTGGCTAGAGGCAGCCTGCCTCCACGCAGCCCCTCCGAAAACTTACCATTCTACACGTCTAAGTCCTTCAGCCCCCTGGTTCTCTGAGTTGATCAGGGACCATAAAATTCGCTGCAAAAAAACTGAAAGAACATGGCGGAAGAACTATAAAGAGGAGGATAGAAAGCTACTCAATGCTGAGTTGAGCGAGTACAAACGGACGATCCGAAAAGCGAAACACGACTACTTCTCTACTCGCATTGAGGAAGCCAGCAACTCCCCTAAGGAGCTCTTCCAGACAGTCTCGTCCTTGATGGCCCCCAAGCCAGTAGAGATTCCCCCAAGTAAGGAACTCTGCGATGACCTGGCCAAGTTCTTCCAGAATAAGGTAAGAGAGATATTCTTGCCGTTAGACAAGCAAGTGATAACAGGATCCCCTGTTGCTTGTAAGGAAAGCAACGGTATCAAGTTGACGTTCCCCAATTTTGCCCCGACCAATGAGGAGGAGGTCACGAACAGACTTTTAAGGATAAAATCCGGATCTCCTTCAGACCCTTGCCCTGCCACGGTGGCCAAACTAGCCCCCTCGGCCATGGCCGCCGGTCTCACCCCTCTTTTCAACGCCATGCTGGACAGAGGAGAATTTCCATCACGATGGAAACAGGCCTCCATTCTCCCGTTACTCAAAAAACCAAACCTGGACATAACCGATTTGAACAACTTTCGACCTATTGCCAGACTTCCTTTTCCAGCAAAAATTATGGAGAGTATCCTTAACTCTCAGTTGAGCACCTTCCTGAGAGCTGGTCAGTGCCTAGACCCCTCGCAGCACGGTTTTAGGGCACGTCATAGCACCGAATCGGCACTAACCAAATCGGTAGAGAACATAAGATCTATACTGGATACAGGTGGCAGAGCGGCTCTGATCTTACTAGACTTGTCTACGGCCTTTGATACGGTCCACCATAAAATCTTGGTGGACCGGTTGAGGGCCTGTGGAATACAAGGTAAGGCCCTTAAAATCCTTCATGCCTTCCTATCCGGAAGGACTCAAAAGGTTGCATTAGGCACCTTTGAGTCCGACCCCTTTGTACATCCATGTGGCGTCCCTCAGGGGTCCTCCCTGAGCCCCACCCTTTTTAATGTTTATGTTTCCACCTTGGCGCCAGTGATCAGATCCTTTGGCTTCCAATTAACTTCGTATGCAGATGACACCCAGATAGTGGTGTCCCTACTCCCGGGGGAAACAGAAAACACAGCAGACAGATTCAGAGGATGTATGCGGGAAGTCAGTTCCTGGATGGCAGGCAACTGCCTAAAACTAAATTCAGCGAAAACTGAAGTCTTGCTTTTTGGAGCCGGAGATAATTTCTGGTCCCCTCGCTGGTGGCCAGAGGAAATGGGGACGCCTCCGACACCGGCCACGAAACTTAAAAATCTGGGAGTCATGATGGATGACTCTTTGTCCTTCAGGCCCCACATAAATGCCCTTTCCTCATCCATCCATTTTATGCTGAAAACAATACGGAAAGTTCTACCGGTTCTTGCAGATGAGCATAAAAAAACAGTGGTCACTAGTCTAGTGCTATCACGCCTAGACTACTGCAACAGTCTGCTCCTAAACGCACAACAGAGTATTCTTAATAAATTGCAAATTTTGCAAAACGCAGCGGCCCGTCTGATCACAGGAACGCCGAAACGTGCTTCGGCGGCTCGGGACCTGGTGATGCTACACTGGCTCCCAGTCCGCAAAAGAATAATATTTAAATCGCTGTGCACTGTCTTCAATTGCAAAAACAACAAGTGATGGACTGAATGTGGATCAATGTCACACACTCCCCCAGTCAAAAGATCTGGGCCCAAATCCATCGTTTTTTTGCACTCCACACCACCCTGGGTTAGACAATGGCGATATGCAAATCAGCTCTGACCCTGTTGCCCCATGGGAACAGTCCAGTCCGAACTACAAAAGCCATGTCCTTCCCAGAACGGAATCAAGCATCCGAGGACCGGACCGGTTTCGAGGTAACACCTCTCTTCAGCCCGGCTAGCTTGATTCCAGTGGTGTGGAGTGCCTGGGACCCACGTCTGGGCATCCCCAGCGCACTTAGGGCGGCAATTGCAAAAACAACAAGTGATGGACTGAATGTGGATCAATGTCACACACTCCCCCAGTCAAAAGATCTGGGCCCAAATCCATCGTTTTTTTGCACTCCACACCACCCTGGGTTAGACAATGGCGATATGCAAATCAGCTCTGACCCTGTTGCCCCATGGGAACAGTCCAGTCCGAACTACAAAAGCCATGTCCTTCCCAGAACGGAATCAAGCATCCGAGGACCGGACCGGTTTCGAGGTAACACCTCTCTTCAGCCCGGCTAGCTTGATTCCAGTGGTGTGGAGTGCCTGGGACCCACGTCTGGGCATCCCCAGCGCACTTAGGGCGGCAATTGCAAAAACAACAAGTGATGGACTGAATGTGGATCAATGTCACACACTCCCCCAGTCAAAAGATCTGGGCCCAAATCCATCGTTTTTTTGCACTCCACACCACCCTGGGTTAGACAATGGCGATATGCAAATCAGCTCTGACCCTGTTGCCCCATGGGAACAGTCCAGTCCGAACTACAAAAGCCATGTCCTTCCCAGAACGGAATCAAGCATCCGAGGACCGGACCGGTTTCGAGGTAACACCTCTCTTCAGCCCGGCTAGCTTGATTCCAGTGGTGTGGAGTGCCTGGGACCCACGTCTGGGCATCCCCAGCGCACTTAGGGCGGCAATTGCAAAAACAACAAGTGATGGACTGAATGTGGATCAATGTCACACACTCCCCCAGTCAAAAGATCGATGGATTTGGGCCCAGATCTTTTGACTGGGGGAGTGTGTGACATTGATCCACATTCAGTCCATCACTTGTTGTTTTTTGCAATTGCCGCCCTAAGTGCGCTGGGGATGCCCAGACGTGGGTCCCAGGCACTCCACACCACTTGGAGTCAAGCTAGCCGGGCTGAAGAGAGGTGTTACCTCGAAACCGGTCCGGTCCTCGGATGCTTGATTCCGGTCTGGGAAAGATATGGCTGTTGTAGTTCGGACTGGACTGTTCCCATGGGGCAACAGGGTCAGAGCTGATTTGCATAAAGCCATTATCTGCCCCAGGGTGGTGTGGAGTGCAAAAAAACGATGGATTTGGGCCCAGATCTTTTGACTGGGGGAGTGTGTGACATTGATCCACATTCAGTCCATCACTTGTTGTTTTTTGCAATTGCGTGCACTGTCTTCAAGGCACTCAACGGCCTGGGCCCTCATTGCGTGACCACGCTTTTCCACTGGTATAAACCAGTAAGAGCTCTTAGATCGGCTGAGCAATGGCTGGTGGTAGTCCCCAGAGTTAGGAAAGCTCGCTAGGGGGGTAGGAGCTTTTCCTTGGGAGCGGCCAAGGCATGGAACGCTCTACCGCCCAGCCTAAGACAGACACAAGACCTTCTATCGTTCAGAAGAGCTCTAAAGACCTGGCTTTTTACAAACTGACCTCCCAAAGGTAACTAATGTAACACATGCGCCCTTAGTCATACAGCGCCAGGACACCTCCGGGTAACAGTGCGCTTTAAAAATGTGAAAAATAAATAAATAAATAAATAAATAAATTTTGCAGCCTAACCCCATATTTGTGCAATGTTGTTTCTGTTTTTATTCTATGTTTAACTAACATGTATGTGCTTGCTATTTTTTTCTTCGGTGCCTGCCTTGATTCTTACACAGAAGGGCGATTGAGAGAGGTATACCAAATGGATCCCTGTTTGTGGAGGCGGTACACCAAAAAAAAAGGTGCATTCTGTTGAATTAACAGAAAAATATATATATATATATTTGTAAAGCATAGCTTATCACCCGGGGTGGTATCCAGGTGCAGTGCTATGGTTCTCAGTTGAAGAGCCAGTTCTTGAGATCCTTCCTGAAGAGGTTTAATTAGGGTGAGGTGCATAGGTGGAGAGGGAGGGTGTTCCAGGCTTTGGCAGCGAGGTGAGAAAAGAAGCGTCCTATGGTGGATGCATGTTCTCTGTGTGATGGCGAGGTTTGCGGAGTGCAAATTTCTTGGAGGTTGATTGTAAGTCAGGCAGTAGGTCATGTACTGTGGGTCAATGTTGTGGAGAGCTTTGTATACAAGGGTCAGGAGCTTGAACTGGTATCTCTTGTGGACAGGTAGCCAGTGGAGGTCTCTGAGGTGTTGGGTGATGTGTGTTCTCTTGGGAAGTTGAGGATACCTCTGGCTGCTGCGTTCTGCATTGCCTGGATTCTTTGCATGAGTTTGGTGTTTGGGCCAGCATGGAGGTACTAGCACCTTATGTTAAGCATCTCTTAGCTCTGTCATTCGAATCTGGCAAGGTGCCGAACACATGGAAGCAGGCTGTTGTACTTTCACTTAAGAAAAAGCCACAAATCAGTATAACTCAACTAAATAATCTACGTCCGATCTCCCTCCTCCCCTACTTCTCTAAAATAGCCGAAAAGCTGGCTAATCAACAACTGACGGCCCATATCGAGGCGCACAGGCTCTACCATCCCTCCCAGGCTGGCTTTCGTGTCTATCACTCCACCGAATCTGCCCTTCTCTTTTCCACAGAGGCACTGAGGAAACATGTAGATGAGGGTCAGACAGCAGAGCTGATTCTTCTAGATCTCAGCGCTGCGTTCAACACTGTAGCTCATCATACTCTGCTACAGTGTCTGAGGAAAAGTGGAGTGACTGGGAGAGTCTGGTCATGGTTGGAATCTTTCCTCCATGACCGCAGCTTCTATGTGGAACAGGGTGCTTATAGGTCAGAGGTTCTGGACCTTAAGCAGGGCGTCCCCCAGGGTTCCAGCCTTAGCCCTACTCTGTTTAATTTGTACGTAGCGCCAGTGGCTACTATCACTGAGCAGTATGGGATAGAGGTGGTAACCTATGCCGATGATACTCAGCTGGTTGTGGCTTTGTCGCAGCCAGCTGAGCATGCAGCCAGTAGATTTGCATCCTGCCTTCAAGATCTGGCAGGATGGATGGCCGAAAACGGTCTCAGGTTGAACGGGGAAAAAACCGAGGTGCTCATTGTCGGCAAGTCCCCTTCGGTGTGGACCTCTGCCTGGTGGCCTCAGACTTTGGGCCCATTACCTGTCCCCAAGGATCAAGTGAAGAACTTGGGCATGTGGTTGGATTCCAGAATGTCCTATGATTACCATACTCGGCGTGTCGCAGGGACATGCTTTGGAATCCTCCGCAGTCTAAGAAAGACACTTGACCTTCTCCCAGCGTCTGCCAGAGGAGCCCTGGTCCATGCCTTGGTTACATCCAGGCTGGACTATGGGAATGTCCTCTACCTGGGAGCTAACTCGAGCTGCATTTTAAGACTACAGCATATCCAGAACGCAGCCGCACGACTGGTGCTACAGCTTCCCAGGAGAGCCTCCTCAAAAAGAGCCTTGGAGACATTGCATTGGCTCCCTGTCAGGGAACGCATAGAATTTAAAGCACTTTGTATCAGTCACAGGATTGCCCATGGAAAGGGGCCTGGTTTTTTGCGCAATTTGCTTCTTCCATACAAGCCTACCCGGCTCCTGCGTTCCATGGGCGCAGGCCTGTTCTCGGTACCTAGAATTAACAGGGCAAGAATGGGAGGACGCTCTTTTCGCTACTTAGCCGCACGAAGATGGAACTCCCTCCCACAGAAGCTCCGTGCGGAGCCCTCTGAGGTGTTGTTCCCGGAAAGAGCTGAAAACTCTCCTGTTTCCAAAGTCCTAACTTACCGGCGCATGTCTTGCGCCACCTCTCCTAGCTGCTGCTCAGTCCTTGATAGCGCGGGGACACACCGGCAGGTGTAACCAGGCGCTTTAACAACTCAGAATTATTATATAGTGCATTGCTGTAGTCAAGTCTGCTGGTGATGAGGGCATGTGTCACAGTTTTCCTGGTGCTTTTGGGAAGCCTTCTGAAGATGTTTTGGAGCATGCAGATGGTTTTGAATCAAGCAGATGTGGCAGTATTGACTTGGCATCTCATTGTGAGTTCGCTCTCTAGAATGATGACAAGATTGTGTGCATGTTCCTTCGGCATGGGGGGTGGGATCGATCTCTGTCGGCCACCATGAGTCGTTCCAGAAGATGGTGTGTCTACGAAGATAAGGACTTCCATCTTGTCTGGGTTAAGCTTGAGGCAGTTTTCTTTCATCCATGTCGCTACGTTCTTCGAGCAGTTGTGGAAGTTGGTCTTTGTCTCGGTGGGGTTCGAAGAGAGTGAAAGGATGAGTTGGGTGTCATCAGCATAGGAGATGATGTGACGATGTCCTTAAATGGTGTCATGTAGAGATGTTGAAGAGGGTGGGGCTGAGAGAAGTGCCTTGGGGTATTCTGCAAATGGTGTGCTTGGGGTGAGAGGTGAAGGGGGAGGCAGACTTTCTGGGTGCATTCTGTGAGGAAGGACACCATCCATCAGGTGAGCAATTTATGATTGCAATCTGGCGAGGTCGCTGGGGAGTGCGTGATGTGAGATCGTGTCAAGAGCTGCGGTGAGGTCCAGTAAAGTGAGGGCGCCTGTTTCTCCTCTATCCAGCAGGGCTCCGATGTCGTCAGTTGCTGCGATGTGCTGTGGTTGGCCCTGAAGCCGGATTGTAATGGGACTAGTTGGTTGTTTGTTACCAAAGGTCAGAGGCTTTCCGACCTCCATCGTAATAGGCCCCTAAGTCTTCAACAATAAACAACTAAAAGCGGTCTGTAGCGATACCTAAAGCACTTTACCTATCATTGATAAGGAGCCTGCAGCTCTCTTGACCTCCTAATTTGTCTCATAACACCTCTTTCACTTAAATCCTAAGCCTCAAATCATTCCCTATGTCCTACGCGCCTTTGCTCCATAGCTAGGTTTGTGTGAAAGCTAAAATAACTTAATAAAAAATAAGTAGTGAAGGAGAACATATGCTCTCCCCCCTTCTCCGGCAATGTCTTTAAAGCAGTGATGACCTTGCACTAAACTTAACTTTACAATCCACATATTGCTAAAGTCAGAAATAGACGGCTGCCGTTTCACAAAGCCGATATATTCGCCTGAGAATCTTTATCGCAGAGAGACCACAGGTTTTAAGGTTCCAAACACATTAGAAACTTATCTTATCAAGGGCTGCTGCATGAAAAGGAAGCCTTCAGATGAACTGATGCGCCACTGATATCCGGGAAAGCAGCCTAAACTGATGATCGGATGTGAAAGCAAAGCGTGGGTCCCCGGCGTCAGGGCTGGCCTGCACATGATGGCAGACGACTGGAATTGGTGATGCTTATCAGATTATCTAACAGAAGCAGCGCTGGAATCCACGGGGTAAACCCACGTGATATTTAGAAATGCAAACGTTAATCAGGATGGAATATCGCGCGGAGCAAACCCAGCGCCATTTCTTCCACGGCACGCCAAAATGCATCAACAGAAAAGCAAATTAAAACCAAACATAAGGGCATGCGTGGGAGCTGCGCATGCGCATCCGCTGTGCGCTGCCAGGGTGCTCGAGGGCTGTCACAAGACTTGATGTTACAAAGGTGAGATGCACGCGCGGGGGCACGCAGGATTGGCTCAGCGCGCCGCTGTGCGCGCGGCTGCCAGTCCCGTGCCCGAGAACTCCCACTCGCGAGGCGACTCAGCCAGCCGGAAGGGCTCACATAAAACTAATGTGAGGTTTTAAATAGCCTCTTGTGTTCTCGTCAACAAAAAGTGCCAGTTCAAGTTTAGGAAACTGGCTGCAGGAATTCTTTGGCAGAAATAAGTGAAAGCAAATTTGTATAGTGGTTTAGCTCAGCGTGTGTCTGGTTCTCAGGATAAGAATACTGCCGTGAAGCATGGAATATATATAGGTAAAGTGGAAAACGTAATCAACGAATTAAACATCAATTGATTAACCACTGTCCCTGGGCTTCTGGGGTAGGGCGCTGCTCACTAAAAAGCGCTACAATGCCTCGTCAGGGGTAGTAAGCATTATATAAATCGAATTTCAACATGCATGACAAATATTTGAGACGTGGGTCCACGGGGTAAGGCCACAATATGTGCAGGATTATGATAACTGTATGTTGTGCAAGGTCATTTGTTGACATTGGCCCCAAGTCCTAAGGCCTTACTATGATATGCTGCAATTAACCAATAATCAATGTAAATCAAAATGCTGCTCACATTAGCAGGATGCACCTGGCCTCAGATGGTCCTGAATTTACAAATTGAACATTCTGGTGTAGTGGCCCACCTGCTTGGTATTTCCCAAGAAGGGATTTGTTCCGCCCCCTACATTTGTTAGGCATTAGAATAAAACAAAGTAGAATATACCCCTGTTCCCTCCATCAATCAATCACAGCATTTATATAGCGCACTACTCACCCGGCGGGTCTCAAGGCGGTGGGGGGGGGGGGTGTCTGCTACTGCTCGAACAGCCAGGTCTTGAGCTGCTTCCTGAAGGCGAGGTGGTCCTGGGTCAGGCGGAGGTGGGTCGGAAGGGAGTTCCACGTCTTGGCGGACAGGTGGGAGAAGGACCTTCCTCCTGTGGTGGCTCTTCGGATGCGGGGGACGGCGGCGAGGGCGTGGTTGGTCGATCGAAGCTGGCGTTTGGGAACGTAGAAGTTGAGGCGGCTGTTGAGGTATTCTGGACCTTGGTTGTGTAGGGCTTTGTGTGCGTGGGTGAGGAGCCGGAAGGTGATTCTCTTGTTGACCGGGAGCCAGTGCAGGTCTCTCAGGTGCCCGGAGATGTGGCTGCGGCGGGGGATGTCCAGGATGAGTCGTGCTGAGGTGTTCTGGATCCGCTGGAGTCTCTTCTGGAGTTTGGCGGTGGTTCCGGCGTAGAGGGAGTTGCCGTAGTCCAGACGGCTGGTGACGAGGGCCTGGGTGACCGTCTTCCTGGTCCCGGTGGGGATCCATCGGAAGATCTTACGTAGCATGCGCAGGATGTTGAAGCACGACGAGGAGACGGCGTTGACTTGTCTGGTCATGGAGAGGGAGGAGTCCAGGATGAAGCCCAGGTTGCGTGCGTGGTCTGTGGGTTTGGGTGCGCTGCCCAGGGCGGGGGGCCACCAGGAGTCGTCCCAGGCGGAGGGTGAAGATCCCAGGATGAGGACTTCCGTCTTGTCCGAGTTCAGTTTCAGGCGGCTGTTCATCATCCACTTGGCAACGTCTGTCATCCCTTCGTGTAGGTTGGCTCTGGCGGTGGCGGGGTCGTTGGTGAGGGAGAGGATCAGCTGGGTGTTGTCGGCGTAGGAGATGATGTTGAGGTTGTGCTGGTGTGCGATGGTTGCGAGGGGGCTCATGTAGACGTTGAAGAGTGTTGGGCTGAGCGAGGAGCCCTGAGGGACGCCGCAGATGACTTCGGTGGCCTCCGATCTGAACGGGGGGAGGCGGACTCTCTGTGTCCTTCCGGCGAGGAAGGAGATGATCCACTCCAGTGCCTTCTCCTGGATTCCGACGTTGCTGAGGCGCTGTACTAGGGTACGGTGGCAGACAGTGTCGAAGGCCGCGGATAGGTCCAGGAGGATGAGGGCCGCTGTTTCCCCGTTGTCGAGCAGGGCTCGGATGTCATTGGTAGCTGCGATCAGGGCGGTCTCGGTGCTGTGGTTGGCCCGGAAGCCAGACTGCGAGAGGTCGAGGGAGCCGTTCGTCTCGAGGAAGGCGGCCAGTTGCTTGTTGACGGTCTTCTCGATGACTTTTGCCGGAAATGGGAGCAGCGAGATGGGGCGGTAGTTCTTGAGGTCGGTGGGGTCGGCTGATGGCTTCTTAAGTAGGGCGCTGAGTTTGGCGTGCTTCCAGCTCTCCGGGAAGGTGGCTGTGTCGAAGGAGGTGTTGATGATGTCCCTCAGGTGGGGTGCGATGACAGCGTCGGCCTTGTTGAAGACGTGGTGAGGGCAGGGGTCTGTCGGAGATCCGGAGTGGATGGAGTTCATCGTGTGGACGGTGTCTTCGGTGCTGATCGGGGTCCAGGCGCGGAGGGTGGTTGTGGGGGGCGGTGGTTCAGTCGTGGCGTGCATCGGTTGAGTGCTGAAGCTGTTGTGTATGTCCGCGATTTTGTTGTGGAAGTAGGAGGCGAGGGAGTTGCAGAGGTCCTGCGAGGGGGTGATGTCGTTGTTTCCGGAGTTGGGGTTGGAGAGCTCTTTCACGATGTTGAAGAGTTCCATGACACTTGTGTCGCCTTATCGGATTTAGCCAACCACTACTTGAATGAAGACCACTAATGAAGACTGCTTCCAGGGCGAGGCAACCCCAACCATCATCGTTAGGAACATCACAACCTTCTGCTTCACTGCTAGACATGCAGTGGCCTTGCTGTTGGAACTCCTTGTGCCTTAAAGAGCAGGGCTTCGTTCATACACTGTCCCAGAATCTCTAGAGAGAGAATGTATATGTCTCATAAGGTTTTGCCTTTAGGGCAATTAAAGTGGGCCTTGTTATGCCCCGACAAAAGAAGGACAATCTCTTTATTTCTTTGCCGTCTTGTGCTTGATGGCTTAACTCCTGCAAAAAGCTATTATTCAACATCTGAAGGCCTTACCTGATTGTAACAGTGTACTGTTCCCATTCAGCCTGTGCTCTGACTGCCTCAATGGACTGAATGGCTTTGCTAGGCTCTTTGAGTTAAATCTTGCTCCTTTTCCACAATGGCGCATGCTCTTTTCTCGTGGTACCTGACCTCTCTGTTGCTTTTGACACATTGCACCACAGTATCATGTTCGATCATCCGTCCAACATATTGGGGGTCTCGCACTGCACCACCAGATGGTTACAGCCTTTCGTGGCAGACCGTACGTACCCTGAAGGACAAGATGTATCACTCACCTTTGAAGTTAGTCAGGGAATTCATGAGGTCCTTCAGGGATCGCTCTCACCATCCTTGGTCAATGTGTCTCTGAATCCACACTTTTACAGAGTCACCAAGACTTGGTCCAATCATGCGGCAGCGACCCTCAGGTTAATAGCAAATGCTCCACTGACCAGACTGCCATGACATAATTTTGAAGATGCTGGCTAATGTACAATCCTGGATGACTGAAAACATTGTGCAGTATAACAGCTCCAAAGCGGCGATCTTAGTTTATGCAACAAAGGTAGATCTGCAAACCACCTAGCATTGTTGGCCTCGCCTTTCAGATGCCCGATAAAGTGAAGCAGTGTTTATTCTGTACGCTGACATGCTAAGCATAGCCGCACGGCATTGCCGATGGCCCATCTATCTCAATAAAGGCAATAAAATATTATATCTAATTAGGTCATAAAATCTACAGAAAAGGACTACATGTAATGTACTCTGAGGGGATACATTATCACATGGATAGGGAGGTAATTCATGCAACCAGTTATTTACTGTCGGGTAACTAACAAGTCTGTGGAAAATTTCAAATCTAAAGCGGGACAAAAGAAATGTATCATAATTATTTGGAACATACATCAAGTAGGGCTGAATATTAAACGTTGATAAAATCATTTGGTGATGCAGGACAGTGGGTTTTAAAACCTCAGATGTAACTCTTAAAGAATCCAAAAAAGCCAGTCTCTCCTTCTTAAGTTCCTTACGTGAGATGGCTGAAAAGGTAAGCAGATTTTGGAAATACTCTAACATTGCCATATCTGTTAAGAGTTTTTGGACATAGCTCAGTCATGGTATCCTCATAGCTCCCTCTAGTTTTAGGATATCTGTCAAAATATCCCTATTAAGCTTAGTTTCGTCCTTTGTTCATAGCCTGTGCCATAATAGCACAGGCTCCAGCTTAATTAGGTCAGATATAAAAGCAAGACCCAATTCTGCATGGCAGTTATAATTCGGGGTGCTCTTGGGAACTGCAAGGATAAACTTTAGGAAGGAATGTTCCACCACCTGGATAGGTGTAGGGTCAGCAAAGCCCCACACTCCACTACCATAGGTTGCACCAGACACACATTTGGCTTGGTAGATCTTAATTAGCTCCACTGGGGGTCTGGTGCCCAGTTTCTTTGAGAAACTCTTGAGAGCCGCAGTCGAGCGAACCAACGCAAGTTTTTTCGCCATCACTGCCTGCGTCCAAGAGTCACTCTGAGTGAACAGTATACCCAGGTATGAGAATTGCTTAGTTGATTCCAACTTCTGGCCTGCAATAAAAATGTCTTTGTTAGGTTTATAGCACTTGCCGCAATGCATTGTAAAAGTTTTAGATGTATTAACTCTCAAACCCAACTCCTCCATGAAGAGGAAGAAACTACCCACCACACGTTGGAGTCCCACATGAGTACCTGACATTAGCACAGCGTCGTCCGCGTACAGAAGTGCAGGGATTGGGCGGCCGGCAACATAAGGGGGGTCTAAGCTATTATCACAAAGATCTCTTTCCAATCCATTAATATATAAGTTAAAAAGGAAGGGGGCCAGGACACAGCCCTGTCTGACACCGCTCCTGATTGGAATTTTATCAGTATGTTCCCCCTTCAAGCCAAGCGAACGCGGGCTGATGCGTCGCTATAAAAACGTTTAAGATAATAAATAATATTGTCGTCAACCCCAAGTTGTCCCAGTATTATCCACAGTTTGGAATGAATCAGACAATCAAATGCTGCCGAGAGGTCAACAAAGGCCAGGTAAAGATTCCCTTTTTTGGCCCTTGTATACTTCCCGACCAGCATTAAAAGATGTATACCCTGTTCTACTGTACCCAGCCCAGAGCGAAAACCATACTGTAAGTCAGATAAGATAGAGTTTTCACTGGCCCAATCCAGGAGCCGATCCAAAACTATCCGACCCTCTATTTTTCTAAAAGAATCCAAAAGAGAGATGGGTCTATAACAACCCCGGTCGTGCCTATCCTCTTTTTTATAAATAGGCACTATTGCGGACTCTACCCAGGTAGGCAAAAATTCCGAAATACAGCTAGCATTAAGCACCTGAACGAAGAGGGGGCCCCACAGGCCGGGGGTAGCCCTAAAAATGTCTATAGGAACACCGTCCGGACCAGAGGCCTTTCCACCCTGGCTTGCATGCAGTGCTTTTTCTACTTCCTCCAGAGTGAATGACAGGTTCCTTGATGCGGAGTGTGCAGTTACAATGGTTTGGGAACTTGGCCCTCCCTCGCCCTTATATACTTTAGAGAAGTGGCTACACCAGTCTGATTCGGGAATGGCTATTTCCAACCTCAGGCCAACCTCTTCCCTAAGGAAAGGAGTTCTAATGACCTTCCAAAAACCTGCACTATCATTCCTGGAGGAGGCTAAGTGCAGGGCTTCCCAAGCTTCTTTTTTCAAAGAATTCTTTCTATCTCTTAAAGCTGTTTTGTAGTCTTTCCTGAGTCTGCTAACTTTCTCGAAACGTCTAGGTTTATTATGTAATTCCTTTTTTAAAAGTGAATAGGCTCTAGAGTCAAACCAACCTCCTTTTTTTTTACTATTTTTAATCTGTCTTGTAAGGGAGGCCCTGATTTCATTAGTGATAGTCAGGAAGGAGGCAAGAAGCATCTCAGGAGTAGAATCTGCCCTTAGGCAAGTTGCTAACTCAGATCTACATTTACCAACCACTAATTCAAGTATTACCGGCTGGTCCACCATAGCCCATTTCAATGAGTAACCGTTTGTACTACCAATAATAAGTTCTTTGTCTATACCATCCATTATTTTAGTGTTCTTTAAGATGGACGATTTTGGGAGCAAAATGGCCACACAGAGCGGGAAATGGTCACTTAATGCGAAATCAGAAACCTTATAGGAATAAATTCTTTTGTCATGCTTATTTGATACTATAGCATAATCAATAGTAGATGCACAACCCCTTCCGTGTAAGATAGGATGCGGAGAAGATGGGATAGTGCAAACTTCATTAGCAAATCCCAAATCGAACTTAGCGAGTAAGTTGTTAAACTGATCACCCTGAGAAGAGTGATTGAAGTGCATATGGGACAAAGCATCATCCCAGAACATTCCACACCTATCGTCCTCTGACATGCTACACAAAGTACAATTAAAATCCCCAAATAGGAGAATCATCAAATCATGTCTAAACATTTTATCATACAGAGACAGTGTTTTGGCCAATTTACTTAAAACACTAGATACTTCACTAATGGGGATATTATTGTAAAAGTTCAGAAGAGCTAACGGGGCATCCGGAGCAAGAACCAATATCAAAAGCTGGAAATAAATATCTGCAACATGCTCTTTTACTCTCGTTATTTTCTATTTATTTGACAGATATATACTCAGTCCACCCTTAGCTCTTCCATGGAGAACGTTGACAGCTGGAGTATGGAAGGTCCGGAAACCGTTTAGATGGACCGGTTCCCGACTCCATGTTTCTTGGAGACAAAGCACATCTTGGGTCTCGATAAAATCCCCCCACACTGGGTTCAAAAGTTTAGATCTAATGCCGGCAACGTTCCACGAAGAAAGTTTACATATCAACGGGACCACCGAAGAGGTAACTGGGGCAACTATTGAAGGAGTAATCCTAATCTCCCCTTCAGCCTCTAATCCTGCGTCTATGACCTCTTGACTTCCTAGATGATCCACACACTCTACCATATTGGTGTTTTTATTAGGGTCTTTCCCCCCATCTATCATTGCCCTTTCCTCATTGCTAACAGGATAGATGGTATCAGTTTTAGCAGCTAAAAAACTTGGTGTTAGGGTATCTGGCAGTAGTCAATCATTACTTTCTAGTCTGCTTAAGATGTCAAATGGATTGAAAGTTGGGATGCTATATCTTCCGGCCCATAATCCATCCTGTATTTGGGATGGACAGGGAGGAAGAGGGCACCCACTTGATCGGGGTGGACGGTAGAAAAAGCCAAGAGGAAGAATGTTAACAAAATTGGGGTCAATTGACCCAGTCCAACCCCTCTCAATTATTTTACGAACCAGTAGTGGTGACCGGAATGTAAGAATTACACAGTCCCCACTTACAGATTTATTTGATGTACCCAGCCAGCTAACCCTTCTAACCATTTTGAATTCCGTTGTTAAACCCAGTTTTAGCTGATAGATAGTGGAGAGATGTATTCCTTAAGGTAGACCAATGTTCAAAGACATTAGAAGCTAGAGAAGGGACATTAACTAAGACCACAGTATAAGGCGTCGCTTCAGGAGGCAAGTTTAAAATAGGGAGGTTTGAGGTTATGTTGGCCTCTCTTATGTCCTCAGCTCCCCTATTTAGAATTGAAATTTCCTTGGCAGCCGGTGGGATTGAGCTAGACGAGCCAGGTGCATTAATTCCAGATTCCCCCCTTTGTTTATTGGATTCCAATCGTCCCTTCACCACTGATTTTTTAGTTTGACTCTGGTTTACTAGGACCCTTGAAGTATTATTAGGATTTCCATTAGCAACAGTGAGAGTAGATAGGGGTACTATAGGAGTTATTATGTCCTGATTAGGCTGCTGGTTCCTAATAATTTTTTCCTCCAGATTGGTCATCCTTATCTCGATATTCGTAACCTTTATGCTAATGAGTTCTAGGAGGGTCATTAAGAGCGTCTCCATTCGTTCCCAAAAGCAGGCATCAGTTGGTGGACCTTTATCACTAGTTGAAGTGAATACAATCTCTGGTTGATTATTGTTAACTTTATTCCCTTTTGTTGCTATGGATTTAACAGTAGCTTTCTTTTGTTTATTGCCACCTGCATTCCCTTTAGCACTTTTTGCAGTTAGGCCTTCCTTATTGATATGTTTAGATTTGCGCATAGCCTTCTGCCCTCTGGTTGTTACACGCGGACTGTCACTGTTTACACTCAACGGTGAAGAAGAGACAGAAATTGAACTTAATGGCGTGTCACAACCCACATTACCTATAAGATCCTCTACCTGAAGTGGAGGGTCAGGAATAACCTCGTTTAGGAAAATATTGGGTGTCAATGATAACCTTGTTAAGAAGGGCAAGGGTTCAGGGGATGCATTGCCTATCGTAGGAGCAGTATCCTGAATTGTTGAAATATGATGAGCCCCTGGGAGAGCAGCAAAAGATGAAGCCAATATCGAATCCTGGGAGTTGATGGTAAACATCGATGTATTGGTAGGGGGCAAGGGGGGAAGGGAACCAGCAGGGAGCGAAAGGCGCCGTTCTGTATTTTCTATTGCACAAGCCACCACCCCGATGGTTTTCTGCAGCATACGGTCGATTGCTGTCAGACTGGGTAGCGGAGGATTTAAAGCTACTCTTTGTTTTGGGACAGGAGCAAGTATCACAGGATTATTCTTCCCCATTATTTACCACTATGGTTACAGAAATAAATATAGTAAGTATAATGGGCGCCAGTACTATAATATCACCAGACGCCAAGGAATACAATACTTTAAAATACACAGAAAAGAAGTGATAATAATAAAAGATACTCTATATCCTATTTCTATTTCTATTTTCTATACGGAATTTGTTAAGCGCGCGGTCACCCAGGGGTTTCATGGCGCTGAAGAAAGCAGATGGTAGATGGTAAGTGAGGGAGCAGAAGATGTAATGCTCTAGCCGTACGCTTGTTTGAAAAGCCAGGTCTTCAAGGCTTGTCTGAACTCTGTCAGCTTGGTACAGCTCCGGATGGGCAAGGGCAATGAGTTCCAGGTCTTTGGGGCGAGATATGCAAAGCTGGATCCGCCGAGTCGTTTCTTTTTAAAAGTCGGCACCGAGAGGAGGGACAGATGGGTAGAGCGAAGCTCGCGGGTAGGTTCATGTTTGTTAATGAGTTGGTTGACGAACCTGGGGCTCTTTCCGTGAAGAGCCTTGAAGATTAAGCAGCCTGTCTTAAAAGTGATCCGATGGGTGATGGGAAGCCAATGGAGGGAGGCCAACAAAGGTTTGGCTGACTTCCTGCGATTGCTCTTGAATATTAATCTGGCTGCTTGATTTTGAGCAATCTGCAGGCGTTTAGCAATGGTGAGGGGGAGGCCCAGGTAGGTAGAGTTGGAGAAATCTAACCGCGAGAGAACCAATGCGAGCACCACCTGGATGAGGGCAGAGTGGGTCAGCAGATGAGCGATTTTTTTAATCTTTCTTAACTGAAAGAAGCAGGAGGAAATCACAGTTCCGACCTGGGTCTTCAGAGAGAGATCGACGCTAAGAGTGACCCCAAGGCTTTTGGCTGACTGGGAGGGGGATGGAGGTGTGCCCAGCGAGGATGGCCAAAAGTGGGGCCCCCAACTGAGTGCACTGTTGCTAGGGAGTACTAACTCAGTCTTTCCTGGGTTCAGCTTAAGGTGGTTCCGGTCCATCCAGCTCTGAATGTGCAGCATGGTCTTTTGAAATTCCTCGACGGAGTCTGGGGAGTTGAGGGGAAATACCAGTTGCAAATCGTCTGCGTAGTTAAATATGATGACTTTTCTGTTTTTCAGGGAATGCAGTAGGGGTTTGAGATAAAGATTAAAAAGGAGAGGGGACAGTGAGGAGCCCTGTGGGACACCGCAAGTGGTTGGGAGTGTGGGGGCTGTGAAATTCTCCAGCTTTACAGCCTGGGATCTGTCCGTCAGGAAGGACTTGATCCAAGAGAGAGCCGCGCCGCTAAGGCCGGCTTGTTCGACACGGAGTAATAGTATGGTGTGGTCCACCGTGTCGAACGCGGCCGATAGATCGAGTAGTACGAGGGCCTGATGGATTCCATTGTCGGCATTGGTCCTTAGGGTGTTCTGCACGGCGAGGATCACCGCCTCGGTGGAGTGTGCCTGGCGGAATCCCGCTTGGTTGGGTTCCAAATAATCTGATGTTTCGATGAAATTGGATAAGCAGCTGGTTACGTAAGCTTCCAGTAGCTTTGCACCGTAAGGGAGAAGGGAAATGGGGCGGTAGTTAGAGAGGTTGGAGGGATCGGCACCTGGTTTCTTGATAAGAGGGACCAGGGTGGCATTTTTGAAGGAATCGGGTACTATTCCTCGTGATAAGGAGGTGTTCAGAATAGGGAGTATGCCCTGGGGGAGTGCAGCATAGACTTCTTTCAGAATATGCGGGGGGCAAGGATCGTTGGGTGAGCCCGACTTAACTCGGTTCATTAGCTCCAGTAATTTGGGTGGATCGATGGGGGGGATGTCCTGAAGAGTGTTAGGATTTCTACAGATATCCGGGTCGTCTGCTACAGCATGGTTGGTTTGGATGCTGTTTTTTATGATGTCAATCTTCTCCTTGAAGAAGTCGTTAAGCAGGTTGCACATCGTTTGTGAAGCAGGTTGAGAGGGAGAGGTTCTGGCGTCATTGCATAGGTCGTTGACGACTCTGAAGATTTCCCGTGATTTGTTTTTGGCGTTAGAGATTTTGTCAGAAAAGAAGGAGGCTTTGGCAGATAGGATAGAGTCGTTGTAATTTTTGCGAGCTGTCTTGTATAGTGCTCTGTCTGTGGCGTGGTAGCCGTGTCTCCACTTCCTTTCTAGTTGACGAAGTTCTAGTTTCTGCTTTTTTAGGTCAGCAGAAAACCATTTGTGAGCGTCCATGCGACGGGCGCGGGAGAACTTGGTAAGGGGAGCATGTTCATTGCATGCCGAGGAGAGCCATTCGATATGTGCTGTGTCCATCAGATTGATGTCTGATCCCAGGGTAGGGATGGAGTTGGTCAGGGAGGAGAGGAAATCTTGAAGGTTTAGGGATCTCCATTTCCTGACCAACCCTCCCAGGGGTGCTTGGTTGTTTAGCTGACCCTGAATGGTAATAGTGAATTGCAATAAGTGGTGGTCAGACCATATGCATGGTGAGGCCGTAGGACAAGAGGTAGGAATGTTGCGAGACCAGATGTGGTCTAAGATATGTCCTTTTTCATGGGTGGGGATCAAGACATGTTGGTGGAGGTTTAAATTGGAGAGGAGTTCAAAAAGTTCTGTGGCGTGAGGCCCAGCTTCAGGGTTGTTGTACCAATAATTGAAATCTCCTATGACCTTGAACTTGTCATAGTCGACGACTAGACCTGCTATTTGCTCAGACAGGGAGGCAGGAAAGGAAGGCATAGATGTAGGTTGCCGGTATATCAATGCTAGCGCCATGGTGCCTGTCTCGGTGTCAGATTTGATGACTAGGTTATCCGTATCTGGTAAGTCTAGGGGAGGTAAGGTGGTGAACATGAGGCCTTTATGAATGATAGCGGCAACACCTCCTCCGACTTTTCCTGATTTTCTATTTGCAGACAGGATGTAATAATCTGATGGTAAAGCCGAGAGTATATCTGGCAGGGAGTCTGTAGTGAGCCATGTCTCAGTGACAAAAAGTATGTCGGGGCTATCCGCTTTCAGGAGCAGGAATATATCAAGTTGGTGTTTGACCAAGGATCTGGTGTTAAGATAGAGACAACGGAGGGTCCGGGAATTAGGTTTGGGGGGGGGGTTTATTGTTTTTAGGGTTTAAAGGTAAAATAGGGGCCGATTCCTGCGAGTGATGGTGAGAAAGAATGTTGCTTGCCTTGAGGCGGGCATGAGTGGTTGGGTCGAGGGGTTGAAGAACGGGGTTGTGCAGAGAGTGCAACTCTAGGGAGGAGTACCTAATGAGTTCTTCATTATGCCTGGTCCCTGGGCCCGTCCAGGCGCGGACGGGCGCAGACGGGCTTGCCTTAGGCGCGCCTTTGGCGCGCAAACGGTGCTCCCGCTGCGCTCGTCCGCTGCGCTTCCTGCCAAGGCACATGATGAGGCAAGTGGAGGGGGCGTGGCCTCAAGGGGGCGTGGCTAGCGAGCGCGCCTGCGATGGCGGCCGCTGAGTGACAACAAACAAACAATTACCGCAGCAGCGCTGAATCGGCTGCGTGGTAGGAGGGCGGTATGAATGATCAGGTAAGCTTTTTAGGAGTTCTCAGATCAACAATTTAAAAAGCAGTTTACACAAGTTTACACAATTTTACAATTAAAAATAGCGTACCTCCAGAACCCGGCTTTCCGCCTCAAGTCTGGGAATCTGGTTTCTGTCAAAATTTTGCGAGTGGCGCCTTATAACGGGGTAGGGGGCGTGGCCTCAAGGGGGCGTGGCTAGCGAGCGCGCCTGCGATGGCGGCCGCTGAGTGACAACAAACAAACAATTACCGCAGCAGCGCTCAATCGGCTGCGTGGTAGGAGGGCGGTATGAATGATCAGGTAAGTTTTTTAGGAGTTCTCAGATCAACAATTTAAAAAGCAGTTTACACAAGTTTACACAATTTTACAATTAAAAATAGCGTACCTCCAGAACCCGGCTTTCCGCCTCAGGTCTGGGAATCTGGTTTCTGTCAAGATTTTGCGAGTGGCGCCTTATAACGGGGTAGGGGCCGTGGCCTCAAGGGGGCGTGGCTAGCGAGCACGCCTGCGATGGCGGCCGCTGAGTGACAACAAACAAACAATTACCGCAGCAGCGCTCAATCGGCTGCGTGGTAGGAGGGCGGTATGAATGATCAGGTAAGCTTTTTAGGAGTTCTCAGATCAACAATTTAAAAAGCAGTTTACACAAGTTTACACAATTTTACAATTAAAAATAGCGTACCTCCAGAACCTGGCTTTCCGCCTCAGGTCTGGGAATCTGGTTTCTGTCAAGATTTTGCGAGTGGCGCCTTATAACGGGGTAGGGGGCGTGGCCTCAAGGGGGCGTGGCTAGCGAGCGCGCCTGCGATGGCGGCCGCTGAGTGACAAGAAACAAACAATTACCGCAGCAGCGCTCAATCGGCTGCGTGGTAGGAGGGCGGTATGAATGATCAGGTAAGCTTTTTAGGAGTTCTCAGATCAACAATTTAAAAAGCAGTTTACACAAGTTTACACAATTTTACAATTAAAAATAGCGTACCTCCAGAACCCGGCTTTCCGCCTCAGGTCTGGGAATCTGGTTTCTGTCAAAATTTTGCGAGTGGCGCCTTATAACGGGGTAGGGGGCGTGGCCTCAAGGGGGCGTGGCTAGCGAGCGCGCCTGCCATGGCGGCCGCTGAGTGACAACAAACAAACAATTACCGCAGCAGCGCTCAATCGGCTGCGTGGTAGGAGGGCGGTATGAATGATCAGGTAAGTACAAAGTACAAAGATTGCTATAAGTTTGAATTACACTGATAACTATTTAAAAACCTATATTGCATTATGGACTTGAAAAGCACAAGTTCACAAACCAGGAGGGGTGGCCCGGCCCGGCCTATCCCGGCCACTAACGGTCACAAACGGTCCCGCCCTTGTCCCGGGCTTCTCCCGCGGTGCTCCAGCGTGCTCCCGTGACGCGGGGGGTAACGCTGAAATTTATGCGCCTCGTAGAGTGGTTTAAACGTAGGCGGCTTCTGGCCGCTAGGGCAGCTGGTAATGGTAGTCCTCGTACTCCTCGCCCACGGCCCTCCCCACCCCCCACAGCGGCCGCGCTCGGCTGAAAAGGAGCTGCGGCGGCAGGGGGAACCCGGGCGCTACAACACAGGGCAGCGGGGGCAGCAAGAATAGGCAGAAAGCGGCCTTAAACAGACAATGCCCCCCAGCAGGACCGAACAGGCTTCAAATATGGCAGGCAGCAAGGCTCCGGTAGGTTCCCCGCTCCACCGGGGGTAACGCTGAAATTTATGCACCTCCTGGCGCGGTTTAACCGTAGGTGACTTCTGGCCGCTAGGGCAGCTGGTAATGGGAGTCCTCGTCCTCCTCGCCCACGCCCCCCCCCGCACAGCGGCCACGCTCGGCTGGAAAGGAGCTGCGGCGACAGGGGGAAACCGGGCGCTACAACACAGGGCAGCGGGGGCAGCAAGAATAGGCAGAAAGTGGCCTCAAACAGACAATGCCCCCCAGCATGACCGAACAGGCTTCAAATATGGCAGGCAGCGAGGCTCCGGTAGGTACTAAGAAGTAAGTTGCAGACTTGAAATTCTGTTCTCCATTCTGGGTGCCCAGTATTGAGCGGCAGGTGTCTACGTCAAAATGAATACTTGCAATATGTTTTACTTACAAGGTTCTATTTACGTTTAGGGCTCTTAGGAAAGAACCACAAGCAAACGCGATTACTTGCTATTGAAGACCGAACTATTGGACATAGTTTTGAGAGATGAATATGTTGTCCCTCCGTGGTATTCAAATATACACATTTCAGGTGATGATGTCTGATCACTCACAGCTTGTTTTACAATCTAGAGGTCAATAGATGGGAATTAAAGTAGGATTTGTTTGGGATTGGGTTTTCTTTCTTTGTCTCATAAAGGGAATTTTTAGTGGTTAATGATGGCCTGATGTGACTTGTTGAATATAGCTTCTCGCAGTTGGTGATGGTTTGTCTCTTTTTGCTGATTGCAAGGGGAATAACGTTCATTATTACCTGATTTATAGACTTGCACTCAAAGAGTATTTTATGACTATTAACACCTTGGCTGCTCTTGGACTTCCCCTTCTGTGTCTGACCATAATGTTAATGGGTGTGGTCATGACGAGCTCAGCTCGTCATGAGCACACGAGCACCGTGCCTCATGACGAGCTGAGCTCGTCATGAGCATGGAAGGGGTTAAAGGGTTCCTACACCTTTTATCTTTACAGACTGAGTAGTACCTCTCACTAGACCTGTTAATTTTATAAAAAGGGGGTGGGGTCGCACACTACTCACACACCGGCGGTATCTCCCCTAAGGACTCTGGGTAATGTAGTTAAGAGTTCCGCGATGCATCATCTTTCGATCTTCTGCTGTCTTCGCTGTCTTCGCCATCCCTGGACACGTGTTTCGAGGTATCACCCCTCGTCAGCAGGGATAGGCCGTGTACTGGGATTGCCGATGGCTGCCAAATATCTGCCAGGTATAGTACCACTCAGGCGCGTAGGTGCGCGGTCCCAGGCTCGTCAGCCGGCGGCTCAAGGGAGCTTAAAGTTACAAAAAGGGGGGTGGGGTCGCACACTACTCACACCCCGGCGGTATCGCCCCTAAGGACTCTGGTTAATGTAGTTAAGTGTTCCGCGATACATCATCTTTCGATCTTCTGCTGTCTTCGCTGTCTTCGCCATCCCTGGACACGTGTTTCGGGGTATCACCCCTCGTCAGCAGGGAAAGGCCGTGTACTGGGGTTGCCGATGGCTGCCAAATATCTGCCAGGTATAGTACCACTCAGGCGCGTAGGTGCGGGGTCCCAGGCTCATCAGTCGGCGGCTCAAGGGAGCTTAAAGTTACAAAAAGGGGGGTGGGGTCGCACACTACTCACACCCCGGCGGTATCGCCCCTAAGGACTCTGGTTAATGTAGTTAAGTGTTCCGCGATACATCATCTTTCGATCTTCTGCTGTCTACGCTGTCTTCGCCATCCCTGGACACGTGTTTCGGGGTATCACCCCTCGTCAGCAGGGATAGGCCGTGTACTGGGGTTGCCGATGGCTGCCAAATATCTGCCAGGTATAGTACCACTCAGGCGCGTAGGTGCGGGGTCCCAGGCTCATCAGTCGGCGGCTCAAGGGAGCTTAAAGTTACAAAAAGGGGGGTGGGGTCGCACACTACTCACACACCGGCGGTTTCGCCCCTAAGGAATCTGGTTAATGTAGTTAAGTGTTCCGCGATGCATCATCTTTCGATCTTCTGCTGTCTTCGCTGTCTTCGCCATCCCTGGACACGTGTTTCGGGGTATCACCCCTCGTCAGCAGGGATAGGCCTTGTACTGGGGTTGCCGATGGCTGCCAAATATCTGCCAGGTATAGTACCACTCAGGCGCGATGGCTGCCAAATATCTGCCAGATATAGTACCACTCAGGCGCGTAGGTGCGGGGTCCCAGGCTCGTCAGCCGGCGGCTCAAGGGAGCTTAAAGTTACAAAAAGGGGGGTGGGGTCGCACACTACTCACACACCGGCGGTATCGCCCCTAAGGACTCTGGTTAATGTAGTTAAGTGTTCCGCGATGCATCATCTTTCGATCTTCTGCTGTCTTCGCTGTCTTTGCCATCCCTGGACACGTGTTTCGGGGTATCACCCCTCGTCAGCAGGGATAGGCCGTGTACTGGGGTTGCCGATGGCTGCTAAATATCTGCCAGGTATAGTACCACTCAGGCACGTAGGTGCGGGGTCCCAGGCTCGTCAGCCGGCGGCTCAAGGGAGCTTAAAGTTACAAAAAGGGGGGTGGGGTCGCACACTACTCACACACCGGCGGTATCGCCCCTAAGGACTCTGGTTAATGTAGTGAAGTGTTCCACGATGCATCATCTTTCGATCTTCTGCTGTCTTCTCTGTCTTTGCCATCCCTGAACACGTGTTTCAGGGTATCACCCCTAGTCAGCAGGGATAGGCCGTGTACTGGGGTTGCCGATGGCTGCCAAATATCTGCCAGGTATAGTACCACTCAGGCGCGTAGGTGCGGGGTCCCAGGCTTGTCAGCCGGCGGCTCAAGGGAGCTTAAAGTTACAAAAAGGGGGGTGGGGTCGCACACTACTCACACACCGGCAGTATCGCCCCTAAGCACTCTGGTTAATGTAGTTAAGTGTTCCGCGATGCATCATCCTTCGATCTTCTGCTGTCTTCGCTGTCTTCGCTATCCCTGGACACGTGTTTCGGGGTATCACCCCTCGTCAGCAGGGATAGGCCGTGTACTGGGGTTGCCGATGTCTGCCAGGTATAGTACCACTCAGGCGCGTAGGTGCGGGGTCCCTGGCTCGTCAGCCAGCGGCTCAAGGGAGCTTAAAGTTACAAAAAGGGGGGTGGGGTCGCACACTAATTACACACCGGCGGTATCGCCCCTAAGGACTCTGGTTAATGTAGTTAAGTGTTCCGCGATGCATCATTTTTCGATCTTCTGCTGTCTTCGCTGTCTTTGCCATCCCTGGACACGTGTTTCGGGGAATCACCCCTCGTCAGCAGGGATAGGCCGTGTACTGGGGTTGCCGATGGCTGCTAAATATCTGCCAGGTATAGTACCACTCAGGCGCGTAGGTGCGGGGTCCCAGGCTCATCAGCCGGCGGCTCAAGGGAGCTTAAAGTTACAAAAAGGGGGGTGGGGTCGCACACTACTCACACACCGGCGGTATCGCCCCTAAGGACTCTGGTTAATGTACTTAAGTGTTCCGCGATGCATCATCTTTCGATCTTCTGCTGTCTTCGCCATCCCTGGACACGTGTTTCGGGGTATCACCCCTCGTCAGCAGGGATAGGCCTTGTACTGGGGTTGCCGATGGCTGCCAAATATCTACAAGGTATAGTACCACTCAGGCGCGTAGCTGCGGGGTCCCAGGCTCGTCAGCCGGCAGCTCAAGGGAGCTTAAAGTTACAAAAAGTGGGGTGGGGTCGCACACTACTCACACACCGGCGGTATCGCCCCTAAGGACTCTGGTTAATGTAGTTAAGTGTTCCGCGATGCATCATCTTTCGATCTTCTGCTGTCTTCGCTGTCTTTGCCATCCCTGGACACGTGTTTCGGGGTATCACCCCTCGTCAGCAGGGATAGGCCGTGTACTAGGGTTGCAGATGGCTGCCAAATATCTGCCAGGTATAGTACCACTCAGGCGCGTAGGTGCGGGGTCCCAGGCTCGTCAGCCGGCGGCTCAAGGGAGCTTAAAGTTACAAAAAGGGGGGTGGGGTCGCACACTACTCACACACCGGCGGTATCGCCCCTAAGGACTCTGGTTAATGTAGTTAAGTGTTCCGCGATGCATCATCTTTCGATCTTCTGCTGTCTTCGCTGTCTTTGCCATCCCTGGACACGTGTTTCAGGTTATCACCCCTCGTCAGCAGGGATAGGCCGTGTACTGGGGTTGCCGATGGCTGCCAAATATCTGCCAAATATAGTACCATTCAGGCGCGTAGGTGCGGGGTCCCAGGCTTGTCAGCCGGCGGCTCAAGGGAGCTTAAAGTTACAAAAAGAGGGGTGGGGTCGCACACTACTCACACACCAGCGTTATCGCCCCTAAGCACTCTGGTTAATGTAGTTAAGTGTTCCGCGATGCATCATCTTTCGATCTTCTGCTGTCTTCGCTGTCTTCGCCATGCCTGGACACGTGTTTCGGGGTATCACCCCTCGTCAGCAGGGATAGGCCGTGTACTGGGGTTGCCGATGGCTGCCAAATATCTGCCAGGTATAGTGCCACTCAGGCGCGTAGGTGCGGGGTCCCAGGCTCATCAGCCGGCGGCTCAAGGGAGCTTAAAGTTACAAAAAGGGGGGTGGAGTCGCACACTACTCACACACCGGCGGTATCGCCCCTAAGGACTCTGGTTAATGTAGTTAAGTGTTCCGCGATGCATCATCTTTCGATCTTCTGCTGTCTTCGCTGTCTTCGCCAGGCCTGGACACGTGTTTCGGGGTATCACCCCTCGTCAGCAGGGATAGGCCGTGTACTGGGGTTGCCGATGGCTGCCAAATATCTACCAGGTATAGTACCACTCAGGCGCGTAGGTGAGGGGTCCCAGGCTCGTCAGCCAGCGGCTCAAGGGAGCTTAAAGTTACAAAAAGGGGGGTGGGGTCGCACACTACTCACACACCGGCGGTATCGCCCCTAAGGACTCTGGTTAATGTAGTTAAGTGTTCCGCGATGCATCATCTTTCGATCTTCTGCTGTCTTCGCTGTCTTCGCCATCCCTGGACACGTGTTTCGGGGTATCACCCCTCGTCAGCAGGGATAGGCCGTGTACTGGGGTTGCCGATGTCTGCCAAATATCTGCCAGGTATAGTACCACTCAGGCGCGTAGGTGCGGGGTCCCTGGCTCGTCACCTGGCGGCTCAAGGGAGCTTAAAGTTTCAAAAAGGGGGGTGGGGTCGCACACTAATTACACACCGGCGGTATCGCCCCTAAGGACTCTGGTTAATGTAGTTAAGTGTTCCACGATGCATCATCTTTCGATCTTCTGCTGTCTTTGCTGTCTTTGCCATCCCTGGACACGTGTTTCGGGGTATCACCCCTCGTCAGCAGGGATAGGCCGTGTACTGGGGTTGCCGATGGCTGCCAAATATCTACCAGGTATAGAACCACTCAGGCGCATAGGTGCGGGGTCCCAGGCTCGTCAGCCAGCGGCTCAAGGGAGCTTAAAGTTACAAAAAGGGGGGTGGGGTCGCACACTACTCACACACCGGCGGTATCGCCCCTAAGGACTCTGGTTAATGTAGTTAAGTGTTCCGCGATGCATCATCTTTCGATCTTCTGCTGTCTTCGCTGTCTTCGCCATCCCTGGACACGTGTTTCGGGGTATTACCCCTCGTCAGCAGGGATAGGCCGTGTACTGGGGTTGCCGATGTCTGCCAAATATCTGCCAGGTATAGTACCACTCAGGCGCGTAGGTGCGGGGTCCCTGGCTCGTCAGCTGGCGGCTCAAGGGAGCTTAAAGTTACAAAAAGGGGGGTGGGGTCGCACACTAATTACACACCGGCGGTATCGCCCCTAAGTACTCTGGTTAATATAGTTAAGTGTTCCGCGATGCATCATTTTTCGATCTTCTGCTGTCTTCGCTGTCTTCGCCATCCCTGGACACGTGTTTCGGGGTATTACCCCTCGTCAGCAGGGATAGGCCGTGTACTGGGGTTGCCGATGGCTGCCAAATATCTGCCAGGTATAGTACCACTCAGGCGCGTAGGTGCGGGGTCCCAGGCTCATCAGCCGGCGGCTCAAGGGAGCTTAAAGTTACAAAAAGGGGGGTGGGGTCGCACACTACTCACACACCGGCGGTATCGCCCATAAGGACTCTGGTTAATGTAGTTAAGTGTTCCGCGATGCATCATCTTTCGATCTTCTGCTGTCTTCGCTGTCTTCGACATCCCTGGACACGTGTTTCGGGGTATCACCCCTCGTCAGCAGGGATAGGCCTTGTACTGGGGTTGCCGATGGCTGCCAAATATCTGCCAGGTATAGTACCACTCAGGCGCGTAGGTGCAGGGTCCCAGGCTCGTCAGCCGGCGGCTCAAGGGAGCTTAAAGTTACAAAAAGTGGGGTGGGGTCGCACACTACTCACACACCGGCGGTACCGCCCCTAAGGACTCTGGTTAATGTAGTTAAGTGTTCCGCGATGCATCATCTTTCGATCGTCTGCTGTCTTCGCTGTCTTCGCCATCCCTGGACACGTGTTTCGGGGTATCACCCCTCGTCAGCAGGGATAGGCCGTGTACTAGGGTTGCCGATGGCTGCCAAATATCTGCCAGGTATAGTACCACTCAGGCGCGTAGGTGCGGGGTCCCCGGCTCATCAGCCGGCAGCTCAAGGGAGCTTAAAGTTACAAAAAGTGGGGTGGGGTCGCACACTACTCACACACCGGCGGTATCGCCCCTAAGGACTCTGGTTAATGTAGTTAAGTGTTCCGCGATGCATCATCTTTCGATCTTCTGCTGTCTTCGCTGTCTTTGCCATCCCTGGACACGTGTTTCAGGTTATCACCCCTCGTCAGCAGGGATAGGCCGTGTACTGGGGTTGCCGATGGCTGCCAAATATCTGCCAGATATAGTACCACTCAGGCGCGTAGGTGCGGGGTCCCAGGCTTGTCAGCCGGCGGCTCAAGGGAGCTTAAAGTTACAAAAAGAGGGGTGGGGTCGCACACTACTCACACACCGGCGTTATCGCCCCTAAGCACTCTGGATAATGTAGTTAAGTGTTCCGCGATGCATCATCTTTCGATCTTCTGCTGTCTTCGCTGTCTTCGCCATGCCTGGACACGTGTTTCGGGGTATCACCCCTCGTCAGCAGGGATAGGCCGTGTACTGGGGTTGCCGATGGCTGCCAAATATCTGCCAGGTATAGTGCCACTCAGGCGCGTAGGTGCGGGGTCCCAGGCTCATCAGCCGGCGGCTCAAGGGAGCTTAAAGTTACAAAAAGGGGGGTGGAGTCGCACACTACTCACACACCGGCGGTATCGCCCCTAAGGACTCTGGTTAATGTAGTTAAGTGTTCCGCGATGCATCATCTTTCGATCTTCTGCTGTCTTCGCTGTCTTCGCCAGGCCTGGACACGTGTTTCGGGGTATCACCCCTCGTCAGCAGGGATAGGCCGTGTACTGGGGTTGCCGATGGCTGCCAAATATCTACCAGGTATAGTACCACTCAGGCGCATAGGTGCGGGGTCCCAGGCTCGTCAGCCAGCGGCTCAAGGGAGCTTAAAGTTACAAAAAGGGGGGTGGGGTCGCACACTACTCACACACCGGCGGTATCGCCCCTAAGGACTCTGGTTAATGTAGTTAAGTGTTCCGCGATGCATCATCTTTCGATCTTCTGCTGTCTTCGCTGTCTTCGCCATCCCTGGACACGTGTTTCGGGGTATCACCCCTCGTCAGCAGGGATAGGCCGTGTACTGGGGTTGCCGATGTCTGCCAAATATCTGCCAGGTATAGTACCACTCAGGCGCGTAGGTGCGGGGTCCCTGGCTCGTCAGCTGGCGGCTCAAGGGAGCTTAAAGTTACAAAAAGGGGGGTGGGGTCGCACACTAATTACACACCGGCGGTATCGCCCCTAAGTACTCTGGTTAATATAGTTAAGTGTTCCGCGATGCATCATTTTTCGATCTTCTGCTGTCTTCGCTGTCTTTGCCATCCCTGGACACGTGTTTCGGGGAATCACCCCTCGTCAGCAGGGATAGGCCGTGTACTGGGGTTGCCGATGGCTGCCAAATATCTGCCAGGTATAGTACCACTCAGGCGCGTAGGTGCGGGGTCCCAGGCTCATCAGCCGGCGGCTCAAGGGAGCTTAAAGTTACAAAAAGGGGGGTGGGGTCGCACACTACTCACACACCGGCGGTATCGCCCATAAGGACTCTGGTTAATGTAGTTAAGTGTTCCGCGATGCATCATCTTTCGATCTTCTGCTGTCTTCGCTGTCTTCGCCATCCCTGGACACGTGTTTCGGGGTATCACCCCTCGTCAGCAGGGATAGGCCTTGTACTGGGGTTGCCGATGGCTGCCAAATATCTGCCAGGTATAGTACCACTCAGGCGCGTAGGTGCAGGGTCCCAGGCTCGTCAGCCGGCGGCTCAAGGGAGCTTAAAGTTACAAAAAGTGGGGTGGGGTCGCACACTACTCACACACCGGCGGTACCGCCCCTAAGGACTCTGGTTAATGTAGTTAAGTGTTCCGCGATGCATCATCTTTCGATCGTCTGCTGTCTTCGCTGTCTTCGCCATCCCTGGACACGTGTTTCGGGGTATCACCCCTCGTCAGCAGGGATAGGCCGTGTACTAGGGTTGCCGATGGCTGCCAAATATCTGCCAGGTATAGTACCACTCAGGCGCGTAGGTGCGGGGTCCCAGGCTCGTCAGCCGGCGGCTCAAGGGAGCTTAAAGTTACAAAAAGGGGGGTGGGGTCGCACACTACTCACACACCGGCGGTATCTCCCCTAAGGACTCTGGTTAATGTAGTTAAGTGTTCCGCGATGCATCATCTTTCGATCTTCTGCTGTCTTCGCTGTCTTCGCCATCCCTGTACACGTGTTTCGGGGTATCACCCCTCGTCAGCAGGGATAGGCCGTGTACTGGGGTTGCCGATGGCTGCCAAATATCTGCCAGGTATAGTACCACTCAGGCGCGTAGGTGCGGGGTGTTAATTTTATAGATTGCGGTTTCATTGAATACAAGGTGGGATCCCATTTTGATTTGATAATACTAGTACACCTGGGTGACTCACTTCTCATGTCTTGCCTCATAGAGTTTCTAATATGGATTAGTCACATACTACTTTAGTAGTCACTTGAATCGTACATACGGAAATATAAGTATGATGGCATCTTTCATTTTCTATGTTTCTTCTTGTCTTATAGTTATAATAAAGGTGCTAGCTTTTTGGATTGAAATGTATATCAGTTCTGCATGTCTCTCACTGTATGAAAAGCAGCATCAATTGCGATTCCTTAAATGCAATGTATGAAGCACAGAAAAAGTGCAATTTTGCCTTAAGAAATTGCAACTTACCACCAACTTCAAGTTGGTGGTAATTTGCGATTTCTTTCAAAAATGCACTTTTTACATTTTTTAAAGTGCCATGTGGCACACATACATGCCCTTGGGGCATATATGTGCTCCACATGTGTACACATACATATTTCAGGGGTGCACCCTGGCACCCTTGAAATTGCATTCACAATTTGTGATTCTCTAATTGCAAATTGCAAATTGAGAATGTCTTCCCATTCATTCCTATGGGCCTCCTAACCCATACGAATATTAAGGAATTGCAATTATTATTACGATTCAGATATACATAGCATTTTGTGATTCCTCAATAGCAATTCACTAAAAATGGCTGTTAAGGAATCACAAAAGGGCTTGTTCATACATATGCTCAAAATATCTTGCGTTATTCTGGGCATCCATGGCATAATCCCTATAAGAGGATGTTTCCTCCGTCAGGATTATGACACTTTCCGACAGCAGGTCCATGTCGGAAAGGCCGATATGGAACTGCTGTTGGAATGTGCCATCATAATCCTGCGTGGGGAAATGCAGTCCTTTAGGGATTATGAGGCCTTAACGACTGGCCAAGATTCCGTCAGAACCGAGTCAGAAACCCCGGCCGGTTTACAGTCCCACTGCCATCATTGTAATACAGCGGTCAGAGTTTATACCTACAATTTCGGTTGGAAAGCCTCCAACCAGCGGTCTGAGGCTTTCCGACCGACATTGTAATTAGGCCCAGAATATTTTTGTTAGTGTCAATTGAATTACAGATTAACCTTCCTTAGGAACACCTTTTTACTAAGCTTATGAGAAGTAAAACTAATGATACAGTATATTGGGTTATTCCTGGCTTAATGGTACCCCTATATAATGCTTTCCCTTGAATTACAATAGTAATTCTTGGTATTTTGTTTCAATCTATGAATTGATGGTTCCCTCCTATGGCAGAATGCTGGTACTTGATAATGATGGTAGTTTTGAAAAAGCCATGCTTACACTTGACACTGTGGATCCCAACCCAGATTTAATGTGGGTTGTAAGAAAATGCCTCGTTTCGCATGGTCACCTGTATGTTTTTTAACTGATGCTGCTGTTTTTTTACTCTGTAAGTGCACTGAGTTGTGCCAAACAAGCCTCAGTGCCAGTGCTCTACCCCTGAAAAAGGTATATGTCCTATTGGTTCATCCACAATTGGCATAATGTAACTTAAATGTATAAATGCCTGGTATATTGTACCTAGGGTACCAAAGACCTTTAAGCTAAAGTGTTCTTTGTAGCCTGCAGAACGTATTATTGTGCCACCAAGAGTGCGACAAGCAAAGCATGATCTCAAGCCCACCATTCCCAGCTGACAGAGTAGTTTTACACTGTTAACTTGAATTTGCCATTTAAAGTAAGGACAAAGCCAAAACCTTCCTTTTTTGGTTTCTCTTGCACAGCACTTGCACTGTACTTGCAAAATCTCTTGTAATTATAAAAAAAAAATCTTAAAAGGGGCTTAAAGCCTGCCCAATATTTACCTTCACTTACCATTTGTTGTTTCCAATGTTGCTCTAATTTGATTCTGATTGATCAACATGTCTTCTTGTTCTGCTTTGCCAGTCCACGCCGTGACATGGAGCTTGGCCCAAGTACATTTCAGTTACTGGCCACTGGCATCTGCAGGCATATTCTATCCTCCCCGGCGTGTTACTCCACCAAGTCCTCCTCCCTCCTCTCTCCACGAAGCACGTATACATAAAGAGAGATATGCCAGTGTAAGGTGGTCATCAAAGGGAACAAGCGGCGGGAAAGAAATGCCAATCCTCATCCAGTCTTTTAGCTATACCATTTTCGGGCAGAGAAGTGCTTTATAATTGGAATCCAACTGTGGGGGAAGATGACATTTCTCACTTGAACAATGGCTCGCCCCATAATTGAGGCAAAATGGGCCACGAGAAGGGCACTGCTTTGTTATATTTAAAAGGCTGAGGAGACTGCCACCTTCCCCTCCCCTGTCGGTCCTCCTCTCACTGCTTGCAGATACCTGTCGCCTTCGCCCACGAACCTGCAGGCCGCAATCACATGTGAAGGCCGAGCAGCTGTATTTCTGGTATTTTGGTCACAGCTGTGGTAAGGCTGTTCCTAGCAATCTTTAGTGCTGGCCCACCGTGCTCTCCATGGCCTTGGGCCCCTCTATCTTCAGAATCGGTTTTTCTCTTACTCCCCGGCTCGTGCCCTGCGATCTGCGACCCAATGCCTTGCCCGGGTGCCTCGCTTTAGGCTTCAGAGGATGGGTGGCAGCTCCCTCACGGTGAAGGTCAGTGCTGCCTGGAATGCCCTCCCCCTTTCCCTGAGCTCCATCCAGAACCCTGCCATCTTTAAAAAGAAACTTAAGACTCACCTCTTTGTTTGTTAATTTCCTCTTGAATCCTTTCAGGCTTCGCGCCGGGACACTCTCGAGTAGCCGTGCATGTTACAAGTGGACTTAACATAACATAACATAACGTAGGCATACTGGGAGGTAAGGGGTTCAGAACACTTTCTTACAGGCTGGTGCTTTAGAAAGGCAGGTGAGGCTAGGGCCACAACAATCACAGGTCTTCTAATGTCATTGCTTCAGCAGCACTTGCAGGGGTTGAGAAAGTGTTGGTCATTTTGTGAAGTACAGATAGAGAGGACTGCAGCGAAGGATTAGGGAGAGACATAATCATCTTATTTTCCTACGGGCTGGGAGAGATGGGAAAAACGTACTCACATGTGCCAACCTTCCTGCAAGAGTCAATAGATCCGGAACAGTGCTGGGTGCCCTGCTTCAGTGACTCTTACAGAGAGATGCTGCCTGAGGTTCGTATCACTCTGAGCTCCATTGCCCCAGTGCACTTCAGCCAGTTATTTCAACTTACAATGTTTTTAGACATTTTAAACAGCAGCACTTGATGCTGTGCAGCATGTTTTTAAAACATTTCAAAAGCACTATGACGTGGTCAATGTTTTCTGTGTTATCGATCTTTTTAAAAAACTAGCACTAGCGCTGCTGTGCCAGATGTCTTTACAAAATTGACAAAAACAATAGAATTAACACAGGCAATACCTATTGGATTTGCCAATGCTTGTTGATCTTTAAAAGTCACCCCTAAGGCAGGATGCTGAGCCCTGAAGGCAGGGTGCATTAAATTAAAAAGACTTGCATGTGTTTTTCTAACCTTACATGTCATGACAGTATCAATCAATCAATCAATCAATCAAAGCATTTATATAGCGCACTACTCACCCAGAGGGTCTCAAGGCGCTGGGGGAGGGGGGTCCGCTACTGCTCGAACAGCCAGGTCTTGAGTTGCTTCCTGAAGGCGAGGTGGTCCTGGGTCAGGCGGAGGTGGGTCGGGAGGGAGTTCCATGTCTTGGCGGCGAGGTAGGAGAAGGACCGCCCCCCTGTGGTGGCTCTTCGGATGCGGGGGACGGCGGCATGGGCGTGGCCGGTCGATCGAAGCTGGCGTTTGGGAACGTAGAAGTTGAGGCGGCTGTTGAGGTATCCTGGGCCTGGGTTGTGTAGGGCTTTGTGTGCGTGGGTGAGGAGTCGGAAGGTGATTCTCTTGTTGACCGGGAGCCAGTGCAGGTCTCTCAGGTGTCCGGAGATGTGGCTGCGACGGGGGATGTCCAGGATGAGACGTGCTGAGGCGTTCTGGATCCGCTGGAGTCTCTTCTGGAGTTTGGCGGTGGTTCCAGCGTAGAGGGAGTTGCCGTAGTCCAGACGGCTGGTGACGAGGGCCTGGGTGACCGTCTTCCTGGTCTCGGTGGGGATCCACCGGAAGATCTTACGTAGCATGCGCAGGATGTTGAAGCACGACGAGGAGACGGCGTTGACTTGTCTGGTCATGGAGAGGGAGGAGTCCAGGATGAAGCCCAGGTTGCGTGCGTGGTCTGATGGTTTGGGTGCGCTGCCTAGGGCGGCTGGCCACCAGGAGTCATCCCAGGCGGAGGGTGAGGATCCCAGGATGAGGACTTCCGTCTTGTCCGAGTTCAGTTTCAGACGGCTGTTCTTCATCCATTCGGATACCTCTTTCATCCCTTCGTGAAGGTTGGCTCTGGCGGTGGCGGGGTCGTTGGTGAGGGAGAGAATCAGCTGGGTGTCATCGGCGTAGGAGATGATGTTGAGGTTGTGCTGGCATGCGATGTCTGCGAGGGGGCTCATGTAGACGTTGAAGAGGGCTGGACTGAGCGAGGAGCCTTGAGGAACGCCGCAGATGACTTCGGTGGCTTCAGATCTGAACGGGGGAGGCGGACTCTCTGTGTCCTTCCGGCAAGGAAGGAGATGATCCACTCTAGTGCCTTCTCCTGGATTCCGACGTTGCTGAGTCACTGCACTAGTGTACGGTGGCAGACAGTGTCGAAGGCCGCAGAGAGGTCTAGGAGGATGAGGGCTGCTGTTTCTCCGTTGTCGAGCAGGGCTCGGATGTCATCGGTGGCTGCGATCAGGGCGGTTTCGGTACTGTGGTTGGCCCGGAAGCCAGACTGGGAGAGGTCTAGGGATTCGTTCGTCTCGAGGAAGGCGGCCAGCTGCTTGTTGACGGTCTTCTCGATGACTTTTGCAGGAAACAGGAGGAGCGAGATGGGGCGGTAGTTCTTGAGGTCGGTGGGGTCGGCTGATGGCTTCTTTAGTAGAGCGCTGAGTTCGGCGTGCTTCCAGCTCTCCGGGAAGGTAGCGGTGTTGAAGGAGGTGTTGATGATGTCCCGCAGGTGGGGTGCGATGACAGCATCGGCCTTGTTGAAGACGTGGTGAGGGCATGGGTCGGTTGGAGATCCGGAGTGGATGAAGTTCATAGTGCGGACGGTGTCTTCGGTGCTGATGTGGGTCCAGGCGCGGAGGGTGGTGGTGGGGGGCGCTGGTTCGGTCGTGGCGTGCGTCGGTTGGGTGCTGAAGCTGTTGTGTATGTCCGCGATCTTGTTGTGGAAGTAGAAGGCGAGTGAGTTGCAGAGGTCTTGCGAAGGGGTGATGTCGTTGTTTCCGGCGTTGGGGTTGGAGAGCTCTTTAACGATGTTGAAGAGTTCCTTGCTGTTGTGTGCGTTGATGTCGAGTCGCTCCTTGAATGCGGTTTTCTTGGTTGCGCGGATGAGTTGGTGGTGTTTTCGGGTGGCGAGCTTGAGGGCAGTCATGTTGTCAGGTGTTGGGTCTCTGCGCCATGTTCTCTCGAGGACTCGGCAGTTCTTCTTTGAGCTCTTGAGTTCTTCGGTGAACCATGGGGCTTTCTTGCTGCCGGGTCTGCTGGGCGGGGTCCTCAGGGGGGTGAGGTCGTCAGCGCAGTTGCTGATCCACTTCGTGAGGTTGGTGGCCGCTTGGCTGGGGTTCGTTGCGGTGGTGGGTGGGTTCTTGCTCAGGGAAGTTGCGAGCTGGTCGGCTGTGATCTTGTTCCAGCTTCTGCGTGCAGCCTGTTGTTGGTGGTGGTGGATCGTGGTCCTTCTGAAGCTGAAGTGGATGCAGCTGTGGTCCGTCCAGTGGAGTCCGGTGGCGTGGCTGAAGGCGATGTCCTTGCTGGATGAGAAGACGGGGTCGAGTGTGTGTCCAGCGTAGTGGGTGGGGGTGGTCACCAGCTGCTTGAGTCCGAGGTTAGCGAGGTTGTCCAGCAGGGCGGTGGTGTTGCGGTCGTTGTTGTTCTCCAGGTGGAAGTGGAGGTCCCCGAGGAGAATGTAGTCAGCGGAGGGGAGGGCGTGCGGGCTGATGAAGTCGGAGATGTCTTCGCTGAATTGTGTGCGTGGTCCCGGGGGTCTGTAGATGAGGGTGCCTCTGAGGAGGGTCTTGGGGTTGATGTGGACCTGGAAGTGCAGGTGTTCGGTGGTTGTCAGGGAGTCGTCGGCGTTGGTCGTGATGCGGATGGTGTCCCTGTGTATGATGGCGATGCCTCCTTGTTGAGCCTTGCTCAGCCCGCCCAAGCACTGCAGGAGCGAAGCATGCACCAGTCCCCTTCCCGTATCCACCGAAAACCCACTGATTGCAGTACACAGTGAGCCCTCCAGTGAACACGAAAAGAGGGTGGTTTGATACGAGACACCAAGTCTCCCACCCTGTAGTATAGCAGGACACGGCTCCCTCCTTCACGCCTCCGCACCTGTGGTAAAAGGGAGAGAACGTCTCTCAATATACAATCTGCAATACAGCCTATTCATACATGACCATGATCCACCAAAACACCAAACAACATATACCCCCTCCTTCTCCTTACCAGTGGCAAGTGCAGGCTTAGCTTCGTGTAGGGACTGGGTTCTCCACAAAAATAGTGCTCCAGGGAGTAATGAACCCAGTCAGGGGCAACAAAACACAAGGTGTCCTGCAAGCACTAATGGTGCATGAACTAGCACCGTGCAAAAAAGGGGAAAAAGAAAGCTGGGGACAATCCACGTGATACCAGCTACAAAAAACCCCTTGTGATAAAATATATAACTTGGAAGGGGTAAAAATAAGGAATGATATAACAACGCTTCCTTCCTAAGCTCTAGCGTCCTGTGTACTCGAGAAACAGCGGAATGGCCCAAAACGTCACATCCGAGTACACAACGATGTGGACAGACGCCTAAGCCTAAGCGTCTGTCAGCGCGTCTGCCTGGTGAAGAAAGAACAGCGCGTCAACACCGCCGGTAAGACCAGAATGAGAACGGGAGCCCCCGCTCTCCTTAGCGCACACAAATAATGTATGCCGGCACAAAAAGGGAAGGAAGGGCAAGGCTGACAAGGGCAAGGCTCGAAAAATAGGAGCAGGGAAGAAAACGGGGAGAGGAGCAGGGAGGAGGGGACTAACTCACTAACTAAGAAGGAGGGAGGTAGAAATCAGGAACAAGGGATAACGGGGATAAACAAGGATAAAAAACGGACTAAAATCCCCCACGAGCCCGTGGGAGACAAAAAGGAGCAAAAAAGCAACAAAACTCCTATACAATGCAGGGACCAAAAAGCTAGATACCAAGGCCACAACGTTGGCGATATCAAGCAACGAACAAGGAGAAAGGACAAGAATATATACCTCAGCCCCTGGTCATGTGATGATGGCCCATGGTCACAGAAACAGGACTGACTGCAATTCCCTAACAGTACCCCCCCCCTACAACCCTCCCCACGGGACGGGGCTTCAAGGGGTGCTGTCTATGGAACATTCGGACCAATCGAGGGGCA
This sequence comes from Lissotriton helveticus, assembly GCF_964261635.1. NCBI lineage: Eukaryota > Metazoa > Chordata > Amphibia > Caudata > Salamandridae > Lissotriton > Lissotriton helveticus. The sequence continues at coordinate 1,133,704,121 of NC_136071.1, read as the reverse complement.
TGAACACCTCCAGCTGGCTCCCAAGTCCTATCTTCCTGTTTATATCCCTTCCAGTCAATCAAATAAAAGAGACGACCCTTAACCCGCTTGGAGTCACAGATAGCATTCACCTCAAATTCCTCCTGACCATTGATAGTTAAAGGAGGCGGTGGGGGCAACTCCTGTGCAGAAGGCGTATATGGTTTCAATAGTGAGGCATGGAACACTGGATGGACCCCATAGTCCTGTGGTAACTCCAGCTTCATTGCAACCGGGTTAATGACCTGGATTATTGGAAAGGGGCCTACGTACCTAGGCTGCAATTTACGGGACCCTTGTAACCTCAGATTACGAGATGCCAACCACACCAATTCGCCCACCTGATATGGGGGCGCTGGGACCCTATGTTTATCCGCTTGTGCCTTCATAGCAGCCTTGGCCTCCACCAGACTTTCCCGGGCCAAACCCCAGATATCACTCAATTGCTTACAAATCCCGTCTATAGCTGGCATGCGTCCCGTGGGTTGAATGGCCACGGCCCGAGGGTGGTACCCAAGTGAACAATAGAACGGGGTCATGCCCAATGCCGAGTGCAAGCTGTTATTGTATGCAAACTCAGCGATGGGCAGAGCTGTCACCCAATCACATGATAAAGAGGTGATTAAACATCTCAGATACTGTTCCATTGTCTGGTTAGTTCGCTCGGTCTGTCCATCAGACTGAGGATGGTATGCCGATGATAAACGTATTTCTGTCTTCAGAACCAGACATAGTTCGGACCAGAAATGAGATATGAATTGCGCCCCCCGATCTGATATAATCACCTCTGGCAACCCATGTAAACGTACTACAGATGTCATAAAGACCATTGACATTTCTTTCGCCGTTGGAATTTTGCGAAGTGGTATAAAATGTGCCATTTTTGTGAATAAATCCACCACCACCAATATGGCTGTATATCCCGAGACCAATGGTAATTCCGTTACGAAATCCATACTTATGGTATGCCAAGGGGATGGCGGTACTTCCAAAGGGCACAAAAGCCCAAAGGGCTTACAGTGCGATGGCTTATTAATGGCACATACAGGGCAAGATTTCACGTATCCCTGGATGTCCTTGATCATGGAGTCCCACCAAAACCACCGCTCACACAGCTCTCTCGTCTTTCTCATTCCAGGATGAGCCACCAGTGCAGATGAATGGCACCACTCCAAAACCTCGTCCTTAAGGGAAGGAGGGATTACCAGTCTGTCCCCATGATATAACAGCCCTTCCTTCTCTATTACCTCGGGCACAGACAGCAAAGAGCTTAGATCAAGAAGCTTCAATCGCTCCCTTACCAGACCAGGAAATACATCCATCTCTATTGCCCCTACGATCCGTGTACCCTCTATCATGGCTCTATTCTCTGTCCCAGGTTCTTCCCCTTTAGTTTCGTTATGTATTCGAGAAAGAGCATCGGACTTCACCTGCTGGGCCGCTGGCCTATAGGTGATGACAAAATCATATTCATTAAAGAATAGTACCCACCGCATCTGGCGAGGTGTCAATGCCCTAGCGGAACGAAAGAATTCGAGGTTTTTATGATCCGTATAGATGGTGATTACGTGTCTGGCGCCCCACAAATAGTGTCGCCATTCCTCGAAAGCCAATTTGACGGCTAGCAATTCGCGTTCGGCCACTGTATAATTCCTTTCAGCCGGCAACAAGGTTTTTGAAAAGAACGCTATTGGGTGCATATGACCGGTAGATTCATCGCGCTGGGATAACACCCCACCCACTGCACACATAGATGCATCGGTCTCTACGAAGAACGGCAGGGCAGGATCAGGATGTACTAACACGGGGGCTGATGTAAAATGCTCCAATAATGAGCGAAAAGCAGTCTGCGTCTCATTGGTCCACTCAAAAGGAACACCCTTTCGTAACAGGCGAGTCATCGGTGACACCACCTCAGAGAAATGCGAAATGAAACGCCGATAGAAGTTGGCGAAACCCAGGAGTACCTGGATTTGTTTCACAGAGGTAGGCACAGGCCAGGTCACAATGGCCTTTATCTTCCCTGGATCCATTCGTATTCCCTGCGCTGAAATGATGAACCCAAGAAACTCTACCTCTTGAGAGTCAAACTGGCACTTCTCTAGTTTGGCATATAGATGGTGCTCCCGAAGGGTCCGTAACACCTGAAGAACATGTTCCGAATGCTCTGCCCTTATCTCAGAAAACACCAGTATATCATCCAAATAGACGATAACCGTGCGATCCAGGTATTCACTGAGCACCTCGTTAATGAAAAACTGGAATGCCGCCGGCGCATTACACAGGCCGAACGGCATTACAGTGTATTCATAAAGACCATACTTGGTCCTAAAAGCCGTCTTCCACTCATCTCCGGGTCTCATTCTTATTAAATGGTAGGCTCCCCGCAAGTCCAACTTTGTGAACACGGTAGCCTTGCGGAGCTGATCTAACAACACGGAGATGAGCGGAAGAGGGTACCTATTCTTCACTGTGGCAGCATTCAAAATCCTGTAATCCACACACGCCCTGAGGGTCCCCTCCTTCTTAGGGATGAAGAAAATAGCCGATGACACAGGGGAGGAGGATGGACGAATAAACCCGAGTCTCAACATCTCATCGATGTACTCCTTCAAGTGAACTTCCTCAGGTTCTGACAACGCATACACCCAGCTACAAGGCAATGAAACCCCCGGTACCAGATCGATCTTACAATCATAAGCCCTGTTCGGGGGAAGATCCTGGGCATTTGTTTTATCAAAAACGTCCTTGAACTCCAAATACTGTGGAGGGACAGATCCCACATCCATCACAGCGCAAACCAAGGGGTCAATCTGTGCCCCTGCTACAGTATAACAATGCTTCAAACAGTGTGCTGAATCTAGCGTTACCAACCTCCGCACCCAATCAATCCTGGGATTATGCTTCTGCAGCCATGGTACCCCCAACACTAAACCAAACGAAGGGGCATCGATTAAGTCGAAAACCACCATCTCTGAATGCCCATTCTCACATGATAAACCCAAAGGTGCAGTCCGACGGGTGATACACCCCGATGTCAGCTCGGTACCGTCGATAGCCCTTACAGGCTCAGGTCGTTCTTTCAACTGCCAAGGAACCCCCAGTTTCTCTGCCATAGTGATGTCCATAAAATTGCCAGTGGCACCTGAATCCAACAGCACCGACACAGAAACACATTCCTGGGTTCGTAACAGTAACTGGGCATTAATGACAAAATGTCTAGGTGCTTGGTCTACAGATCCGACCACCTCATACTGTTGACCACCACATTCACCTGTCCTATGGTCTATCTGAACACAAGCCACCTTCTTGCCAAATCCCACACCAGAAGGTTTCACCGGACATTCCCTGGCGAAATGCCCCCCTTGTCCACAATATAAGCACAGATTATTCTCTCTCCTTCTCTTCTTCTCCTCTGGTGCCAAAGGACCCCGTACCCCACCCAATTCCATGGGCTCAGGGGCCACCTTGTTGTCCCCTGTACTCTTTACCTCCATCTTTGCGTGACTACCTCTAATCGCCTGGAACCTGCTACGCTCGCCCCGCCTCTCAGAGACCCTATGGTTCAATTTAACCACCAGATCTATGAATGCCGAACAGTCCTCCGGTGGATCTACCACTTGTGACACAATGTCCTTTAGCTCTTCGCAGAGACCCTGGTAGAATATTGATGTTCTCTTTTCAGCGGGCCAATGGGTCTCAGACACCAGTCTGTTAAAGGATGCGATATAGGACAACAAATCCTGTCTGCCCTGCCGGAGTTTCATCAATTCTGCATCACTTGCCTGCATAAACGCATGCTTGGCAAACAGCCCCCGCATCAGTTCTTTAAAAGCACTATAATTATATAACACCCGATCATCGCTATCTACCAAGGGTATAGCCCATTGAGCGGCATTGCCAGCCAAATAGGAAATCGTGAAGGCCACTTTTGCGGAATCGTCAGGGAAGGCACTCGGTCTGCACATGAAATGTAGCTGGCACTGGGTCATAAACATCCCGAATTTCTCACTATCTCCCGTAAATCTCTCGGGAGGGGCTAACGGCACTGCTACCGGAGAAGACACTGTAACATTAATCGGGTTACCAGAGCTACTGCCTCCCATTGTACCCTGACCCGTCCCCCCGCTATACTGAAAGGTCGCAGGGTGGAGAATGGAAGAGGCTCCCCTTTGATGTGACTGCTCCCTCGCCCTAACGGCCACTAATTCTTGTTTTAAACCAGCGTTTTCCTGCTGTAGCTCCTGAACCTGTGTCTGTAAAGTCTGCAATGCCCCCATAATGTCCTGCAATGAGGGACCACCTGAACCATCCCCCACCGCATTCCCATCCACGTCCATGTTCGCTCAGGCAGTGCTAAATACGTGGGCTTGATATTCTGTTGAGCCTTGCTCAGCCCGCCCAAGCACTGCAGGAGCGAAGCATGCACCAGTCCCCTTCCCGTATCCACCGAAAACCCACTGATTGCAGTACACAGTGAGCCCTCCAGTGAACACGAAAAGAGGGTGGTTTGATACGAGACACCAAGTCTCCCACCCTGTAGTATAGCAGGACACGGCTCCCTCCTTCACGCCTCCGCACCTGTGGTAAAAGGGAGAGAACGTCTCTCAATATACAATCTGCAATACAGCCTATTCATACATGACCATGATCCACCAAAACACCAAACAACATATACCCCCTCCTTCTCCTTACCAGTGGCAAGTGCAGGCTTAGCTTCGTGTAGGGACTGGGTTCTCCACAAAAATAGTGCTCCAGGGAGTAATGAACCCAGTCAGGGGCAACAAAACACAAGGTGTCCTGCAAGCACTAATGGTGCATGAACTAGCACCGTGCAAAAAAGGGGAAAAAGAAAGCTGGGGACAATCCACGTGATACCAGCTACAAAAAACCCCTTGTGATAAAATATATAACTTGGAAGGGGTAAAAATAAGGAATGATATAACAACGCTTCCTTCCTAAGCTCTAGCGTCCTGTGTACTCGAGAAACAGCGGAATGGCCCAAAACGTCACATCCGAGTACACAACGATGTGGACAGACGCCTAAGCCTAAGCGTCTGTCAGCGCGTCTGCCTGGTGAAGAAAGAACAGCGCGTCAACACCGCCGGTAAGACCAGAATGAGAACGGGAGCCCCCGCTCTCCTTAGCGCACACAAATAATGTATGCCGGCACAAAAAGGGAAGGAAGGGCAAGGCTGACAAGGGCAAGGCTCGAAAAATAGGAGCAGGGAAGAAAACGGGGAGAGGAGCAGGGAGGAGGGGACTAACTCACTAACTAAGAAGGAGGGAGGTAGAAATCAGGAACAAGGGATAACGGGGATAAACAAGGATAAAAAACGGACTAAAATCCCCCACGAGCCCGTGGGAGACAAAAAGGAGCAAAAAAGCAACAAAACTCCTATACAATGCAGGGACCAAAAAGCTAGATACCAAGGCCACAACGTTGGCGATATCAAGCAACGAACAAGGAGAAAGGACAAGAATATATACCTCAGCCCCTGGTCATGTGATGATGGCCCATGGTCACAGAAACAGGACTGACTGCAATTCCCTAACACTCCTCCGGTGTTGTTGATGCGGTCCCTTCGGATGATCTTGTAGCCGTCTGGGATGGCGATGGCGATGTCGGGCGCTGAGGAGGCGTTCATCCAGGTTTCCGTGAGGAAGGTGACGTCTGGTGAAGTGGTGTCGAGCAGGTTCCAGAGCTCGATGGCGTGTCTGTGGACGGAGCGGGTGTTGAGCAGGATGCACTTCAGGTGGCTGTTGTTGTTGCTCGTCTTGGTCTTGGTGGGTGTGGGTGTGGTGCAGGTCCGGATGCAGGTGAACTCGCATGAGCGGCAGCTGAAGGGTCCGTGGGTGCATCTCGGGGTGGCTCGGTGGCAGTCTGGGAGTCGGCCGGTGTTGAGTGCGTTGAGGGTGGCGTCGTCGTACGACCGGCGGGTGGGCTGGGGTCTGCGAGGGCCAGGGGTTCTGGCACTGGGCGCGGTCCAAGCGCGGACGGGGCAAGACAGGCTTACCTTTGGCGCGCCTTCGGCGCACAATCGGCGCTCCCGCTGCGCGTGACCGCTGCGCGTTCGCACGGTCGCCATATATGGCGAAGTGCGAGGGAGGGCGGAGCAGCTGGGAGGCGGGAGCGGGGAGGGCACAGAAAGAAAGGGGGCGTGGCTCAACAACGGAGGCGGAAAGCGGGGAGCGGGGCGGGAGGAAACCGGGGGAGCGAGTACAGGGGGACAGGCGATGACAAATACAATACAACAAAAGACAATCTCAGTTACAGCAAAGGGGCACACAGCAGGATAAATACGGGGCACAGGAGCCTAAAAGGCAACAGCAGCGAACACAGCCCTAGATGCCCCGACCGCAGGAGACCACGCCGCTCGGTGGCAGGGGGCGTGGTCAGACGGCGGCGGCAGGGTCAGCGAGGCAGGCGGGTGGCGGGAGGCACACGCAGCAGCTGGTGGCCGTGCGGCGCGGGGTGTCCTAAGCTAGGTCACACTCACCTGCGTCGCACGGTCGCCATATATGGCCAAGTGCGAGGGAGGGCGGAGCAGCTGGGAGGCGGGAGCGGGGAGGGCACAGAAAGAAAGGGGGCGTGGCTAAACAACGGAGGCGGGAAGCGGGGAGCGGGGAGGGAGGAAACCGGGGGAGCGAGTACAGGGGGACAGGCGATGACAAATACAATACAACAAAAGACAATCTCAGTTACAGCAAAGGGGCACACAGCAGGATAAATACGGGGCACAGGAGCCTAAAAGGCAACAGCAGCGAACACAGCCCTAGATGCCCCGACCGCAGGAGACCACGCCGCTCGGTGGCAGGGGGCGTGGTCAGACGGCGGCGGCAGGGTCAGCGAGGCAGGCGGGTGGCGGGAGGCACACGCAGCAGCTGGTGGCCGTGCGGCGCGGGGGTGTCCTAAGCTAGGTCACACTCACCTGCGTCGCACGGTCGCCATATATGGCCAAGTGCGAGGGAGGGCTGAGCAGCTGGAAGGCGGGAGCGGGGAGGGCACAGAAAGAAAGGGGGCGTGGCTAAACAACGGAGGCGGGAAGCGGGGAGCGGGGCGGGAGGAAACCGGGGGAGCGAGTACAGGGGGACAGGCGATGACAAATACAATACAACAAAAGACAATCTCAGTTACAGCAAAGGGGCACACAGCAGGATAAATACGGGGCACAGGAGCCTAAAAGGCAACAGCAGCGAACACAGCCCTAGATGCCCCGACCGCAGGAGACCACGCCGCTCGGTGGCAGGGGGCGTGGTCAGACGGCGGCGGCAGGGTCAGCGAGGCAGGCGGGTGGCGGGAGGCACACGCAGCAGCTGGTGGCCGTGCGGCGCGGGGGTGTCCTAAGCTAGGTCACCTTGCATTGTCGTTTTTAATGTGGAAAGGCCAAAAGCCCCATTGGGGAGTTCGGAGTTACATGGTGACAACTCATCAGTGCTAATTTCTGAATGGGACTATTAAATATTGTCGTGTATTTCTATAGGTTCTGAATCAGTCCCCCTATTCCTGACCCTATTCTGGTTAAACTAACTATCAAGTTAACTAACAGTCAGCCCATGAGGCAAGAAAACCCCCATGATGCAGATACCGTTATCTGACGCAGTCACACTACGGCACAGGAACGTGTTATCTGATTAGGTCATAACGCTTGAGATCTAATTAGACAAGCGACATTCCTCCAGCCCCTGATAAGGCATACGACGTTCTCATAACAAATCAAACCTATGACAACCTGGATAATCCGTGCGGCCATTGTTTTGATTTCACAGAGAACTTTAGTAAAGAATGTGCTAACGAGCAAGTCGTATGACATCTTTATTGACGTATCTATGTCCATCCTTACGTCAATCTCGGCACCTTTAAGGTATAAATATTGCCGACCTTGCCCTATGCAAACACACGCGTGGTGGCAAGACGGAGCAGCCATACTTGCCGAAGCCGAGAGCAGAAGCAGACCCCGCTGGCAGCAGCCCCGCCTTCCTGACGCGCTGAGAGACGCGCTGCTATCTCAAGCCGAGAGACCCAGCACCGGCGCTTTCGGGCAGCCCTCGCAGGCAGCCTGGAATATCGAGAGCAGAGAAAGAGATACCATTCCTCATTCATCCTAAATTCCAGGTACAGAACTGAATAACCCCTCACAGAGAATTCTTTAGTTATTCACTTGGCAAAAACAAACTTAACTTAAACTGTAACTTTCTATTCCCGCCCACGCATTAGACTTAGGTCAGGTACACGGGGTAGGCGTATTTAGAAACACCAGTTGAGTACGTTTAGTCAAATGTATATGTGTATGTAAATATATTTTAATCATTTTAAACATCATATGGCTCAGAAACCATATCAATGTTTTTACAGTATTATTTTATACTATTGCTTTTAATGTATGCACTTTACTTAACTATAAGTATTGCAATAATATCGATCCATTTCTCTTGTACGAGAAAAGAGACTGATCAATAAATAACATCTTTTATTGAACACGCCCGTCTCTTCCTTTTCTCTACATTCTGATGAGACTAAGAATGCACGTACTGACTGAGTAAAATAATTGCCTTGTGTTCACACGACTCTTGAGATTGACTCTTGATTAGGGGAGAGCAAAGTTGTCATGTTCTATGGTTGTCAGAAACTAAATCCCTTCTTGTCTAATCAGGGGAGTTAATTCCTTCCTTGAACATTCGAGAAAGTTTCTAGCGAACTCTGAGCTTAGCTGGCAAACCCAAAAATTAAGTCTAGTATTGACAGTAGTAGACCTAGTTGACGTCTGGCCTAGGCCTTTACTGCTGTAGGTACTATTCCAATGCGCAGAGCCTATTGGGAAAATAGGAGCTACACTACATGGCGCCCAACGCGTTTGGAAAGGGCGATAAAACTAACGTAAGACATTTAGAGTAACTCAGTCGTGCTTTCTCACTCAGACCCCTTTTTCCATTATACTCCAAAGACGTCTGGAGTGGGTGAAAGGTAATATCCTCCAAAACCTCGCAGGAGGGAACTCCTATGTATGGTTCTTGGTATAGTCAACGTTGAAGGATAAAAACATTCCCAAAATATTGTGCATCTAATCTCTGTTTCCATAAAGAAACCTGATCTGCAAATAGACATATTACCAACCTGTCTGTAAAATGACAGACAGTGATGAAGAAAGAGAGGCAGTTAGATTAGCAACTGAACTCGCAGATGCTGATGCTACCATGCAAGCAGCAGACCCGAATATAACACTCATTCCGGTCATTAAAAGGAGATCTATAACCTTAAAACTTATAGAAAATGGACTGACACCTAGAGGTGGCACAGTCATATTCGTAATCGAGGCACACGAATATCGGCAGACAGAGGTATACTATTCATGGATACATTTTCCAGCAGCAAATGCTGTAACAAAGTACTTCCACTATTACAAAGTAGAGGAACCTCCTGAAACATACACTCCGTTCGAGGAGGTGGAAGTACCACTCAAATTCCAAGAGCATTTGCTCTTATTTGATGGCACCCTAAAACACAGCAATCACATTACAAGGCTCTGTCCTTTAGGAAGACCAGGAGCAACGTGGCCGGTCTTAGCCGGATACACACCACATCCAGACATCGATAGAATGCCTTCAGCAGAGCTGTTAATACAGCTAAAACAACTACTAAAAATTCATAGACAATTAGTTCAGTATGTAATGCGGACTTCAACAATTCAGCCAGCGATTAAACTTCCACAGCTGACCCCTCACCAGGGGAACACAAATAAAATTACACCACAGAACATCCAGTCCTGCCTAGGTAAAGTTCCAGCTAAACGGGAACAGATACCATTCTGGTTGGCACAGAAAATTACCCAAATAGAGGCGGTGTTTCCTGACACCACCCCGCTGGAAAAACACAGGATTCTGACTATATGTCTCCCAATGGGAATCGCACCACACATTGAGGACTGTGACACTTGGGGTACAGTCTTTGCTTCCATCTACACAAAAACGCACGGTGTTCCATCCATTTCGGTAATACCAGATGTGCTAAAACAAATTCAAGATGAATACGGTCCAGAACCTGCTTTAACTCTTGGTATGAAATTACTAAAAGACTTCAAGCAGGTCTCGGCTATATTATTAGCCAACATAAAAGGTGAAGCAGCAAATGTGGCGATCCGCCAGAGGTTAAAAGAGACAGATATAGCAGACCAACCAGCTGAAATTGCCAGAATCATAGAAAAATCCTATGAAGAACTAGGCAGAGATAGTCTAGGTGGAATACCAGTAAAACCGCAACTGACTACAAGTCCAGAAAAAATATTTTTTAATAATAATAATTCACCAAAAAAGAACTGGGATGGAAACAAACAATCCAATCCTAAAGAAAAGAAATTCCAGTCCCGAGGAAGGTCTCCTAGGCGAAGAGAGAAATCTCCAAACCTAAGACAGAGGTCACCGCAGAGTGACCCCTCGGGGAATAGATATAACCTTAGAAATAGGGATAATATTAAAAAACCTGATAGATATCAAGACATTGATACACGTCCCTCTCAATCTTTTCAGAATTCCTCGCAGAAATCGGAAAGAAGAGGACGATCAGAAGAGCACGCCAAGTCCAAAGACAAGGAACCTGCTCAGCTAAAAAAGAAATTACAATTTCCAAAAAAGAAGGTAGCCAGTATCAAGGTAGTTAACAATGCCGAGAATACTGAGGACACAACTGAAAAACGGAGAGTGGGCTCAGACAATGCTAGACAGCGCAGCAGAGGTGAGCATAGCTCGCAAAGTCCTTATGAATCATCTGGAGACAGTGGACACGAATGAATACCTTCAAGTGGAAACTGCAGACACCAGAGTTAGCAAGCCCCACAAGATATACGAGATAACATTACGTATAGAGGGAGATAAGACTAGGAAAATAAGGGGACTATTTTGGGATAATCTATCCGAGGGCTATGATATCCTTCTAGCTGAAAAAGACTGGCCACCAGAGTTTGTCAGGGAGTGCCCTCATGGCGAAGAAGTAATTATGCCGGCCTTCTCGAATCAAATACCGATTCATAAAAAATATACACTTGCTAGAAAGTGGGCAGTGGCCTTAGCACCTGCTTTATATAAAAATCATGTAGGATGGGATGAGGATTCTCCTCCTCACAAAATCCAGTTAAAATCACAACCTACTGCACAAAGGCAGTACCCAATTAAGCAAGAAGCTAAAAAACAAGTAAATGAAATACTAGATCAGCTAGAATACCAGGGGGTGATTGAAACTTGCACCTCACAAATGAACAACCCTTTGTTTCCGGTCTCCAAACCAGACAATTCATATCGTCTAGTTTTGGATTACCGACACCTTAACACATGTTGCAAAACCTTTGCAGTGCAAAACTCACACAGTGCTGCACTAATGAACAACATAGTGCGCAAAAAATACAAAACAACCTTGGACATCTCCAATGGATTCTTTTGTCAAAACATAGCACCAGAGAGCAGATATTTAACTGCATTCTCAGTAAATGGCACTCAAAAACAATTCTGTCGGTTAGCCCAGGGGTACAAGAACAGCCCGGGGGTATTCTCAGCGAGAGTAACAGAATTACTACAACTATATGATGATGAAGCATTATCTTATGTCGATGACATTTACTTAACAGATGATGACTTGGAGACTCACTTGAAAAGAGTGAACACCATAATTCTTGGGTTCGCTGCAGAGGGTTACAAATTCAATTTTAAAAAATCCAGAATTGCCCATCTGACAGTCGTGTACGTAGGATATGAATTATCAAGCATAACATGGTTGACAATTTTCTAAAAATCTAAAATGTGAAAAGACGTATCCTCTGCCAATCGACATTCTGCCTCTACGACATTACGCCTGTGTAATCTATACAGACGGACATGCATAATCCTCCGTTTGGGGAGAACATGCATACAATCCCACATGTGAGATTACAAAAGAAGTGTGGCGCGGAGGTAAACTAAGACCTCTATTAACAAAATCACACTCAGTAGAAACTAATTCAGAACTACAAACTGAAATAATAGCATTAAAAATGGCGCTGGATAAAGCGGATCGCGAATTCCCGACACTTATAGTGTCAGATTCATATTACTGCGTCAAAGCATATAACAAGGATTTGCAGACATGGATTCAGAACGGTTACAAAGATGACACAGATGCACCAATAAAGCAGAAACTGCTCTGGGAACAAGTAGCTCTTCTGAAGAAAGAACTACCAAAGACTCACGTGACTCACTCACTGAGTCATCAACGTGATGGCGTTCACGTTGTAGGGAATTCATTGGCTGAAACAGCCGCAGCGGCAGCCACTAAATCGGCTCCCGTAGTTCGAAAAAAGCGTACATTAAAATACATTGACGGTGAAACATTGCTGGCGGTGAAAACGTCATCAAAAGGCGACTGCTCAGCGTTACCGATCAACTATCCACTCAATTACACATACATAATCGATGCAAACTCCGTCCCTTTTGCTCGAATCCCTGGAGTGGGGGATAGAGTGATTCCAAACATGGACAGGAGAAGCTTGTTAATCGCAGACGCACATATGGGTGAGGGTCTTGGACACCTCAAACTAAAAGATTCTCTGGAAGATTTACAATCACGGTACTGGTGGCCAGGCATGAGCCTACATCATACCATGTTTGTAAAAAACTGCCCAAACTGCAACAGAAATCGCAGTGGGGAAAGAAAAAATAAAATACGGTGGAATCTGACTGCAGATAACATCACCAGTAAAAAGAATGGCTTGCGATTAACATATACAGGCTAGTTTCCACTTATAATGTAGATCCACAGCACTCGGCTGACGTCCGGATTATTATACAAGATTTGCGAGTCTTAATGGCATATACGCTAAGAGCATGCTACGTTCGACCATTGTTTTCACTCAGGCAATCCAGCCTGGGGGGGGAACATGGCCAAATGAGCACAGCCCAGCGGGAATCTTCTCACTTCCTCCCTGAGGGTACTGGATGGTGTAAAGAAAAAACCAAGGCAGAAAGCAATCTATAATGGAAAGGATATTAGGTTCGGGAGCTGGGTGGGTCAAACATCTAATAAGTGTCCAACGTAGTCTAAATAACTTGCCAAGAAATTCTCTGAAGGGATTCAGTCCGTACGAATTATTATTCGGAACTAGGATGTTGATCTCTGACCTTGATAGTCAGACTTCAGTGGTAATAGAAAAAACCTTTGATGTCAAAGACCGTTTGGCTATTTTGCAGGACTTAAACAAAACAAGAAAAGACCTGAGCAACATACAGTTGAAACAACAGCCAACAACCACTGAAGAATCACCACCTGTCCCAGCAAGACCTGTCTGGATTCCAAAAGTCGGGGATCTAGTCAGGGAGAAGATCGCGGTAAAGAAGGAATTTGGGCCTTCTTACAGAAAAGCAGTTCCTGTCTTGTCTGTCAACGGGACAAGATCAGTTGTACTACCGCCACTTGCTGGAAAAAAGGAGAACCGAGTTGTATCCATCGACCTGGTAAAACCACAACATGTGGCCGATAACAAACAGTAGGCCAAGTGGACTCCCAATAAGTAGCAGAACACCAAGGTTTGCTACCAGTACAGAGGTCCTAACAAAGAGGCTCATCACATTCGAAACGCCTACAGAAGAACAACAAGGACTATGCAACACTGCAATAGAACTAAGACCTCTGAAAACCCAAATAAAAACATTTAGCAGAGACTCACAATCTACAATGAAGTGCCGAGTGACAATGCAAGAAACAAAAATCCTGAAGCAATTGGAACAATTGACAGAACTGCATCCGGGTACTTCATCAACTTCGATGATTCCTCTGAAAGCCTCAGTGAATCAAAGACACAGCCATCATCAAAATCCTTTAAAGACAAAGCTAAGGAACTTTTGAAACAACTGAAAGAAACATATCTGGTTTCTCCATGGATTGAATTTTGGGTGGGTTTTGGTGCATTTATCCTCATACTTTGGCTCATCATGGTATTTACTTTGGGACGCTTCATTGAGGGAAAATATGCTAAAATGGACACAGCAAGTCAGAACATCAACTTGGTCCTCAAACCACACACATCTTCACACGTCGAGAAAAGAGAACTTTCTTCAGCCAACTTCACAGCCAATCCGATACCTGGTGGGGTAGCCTGGGACAACACTGACTATGAAATTTATGGTCCGGTCGAGATCCTGAAATATCCACACCAAATCAAGATCTCCTTGAGTGACTTTGCAAAACCAAACTCATTTGCTGATGATTGGGACTTCGAAAGTATTAACAACATGATGTCTGACTTAGTAATGTCTGCTAAATTTACAAAACATGATTATTTGCAAGGTTCTACAAATTATGATAGTATGTATTGCTATAACCATTGTGGTAACCATTTTTTGCATAAATCTGCACAACCTAGAAATGTTTTAAATTATAATCAATGGGAACATTGTGCTACACCTCCAAAAGGGAGCTCTAGAACCGTTTATGACAAATATTCATATTTTTCAGGTTTTAACATAAGTAATGCTGAAACATTTTATTTTAAATTGTCAAACAAGACAGGGATGAAAACCATGATAACCAACACAAAATTTATATATTCAGATTCATTCTTTGAAAAAATGAATACTTTTGGATTTGATTATTGGGACAAAAATGTTGATTTGAAAAGTGTTTGGGGTACAAAAGAATGGCAAGTACAGGGTTTAGAAGCTTTGTTTAGAGCCTGCATGATCCCAGAACAAATGATATTTTTAAAAGACACTGTTCAACAAACCACCTGTCTTGGCTTAGCCAAAATCAAAGATTTAAATAATCCGTCTATTCCAAAGCCAACAATGTTTAGCAATAGCTCTGATACAGATGAAGAGATAGACGTAAACCATATATTAAACCAAAACAGAACACATCCTGATTGGAAACAATGGCTGATCTGGCCCACAGATACAAATCACTGTCAAGAAAGATTCCTGAATAAAACACAGGGTTTTAAAATGACCAGGCCAGACCCTAGATATCCCCAAAGACATCACCCAGGGATAATAACAACCTACAGTGTGGGCAAATTATGCCTTCAATGGCTACAGACTTCCACACTGCCTGAAATTAAGCAACACCTAACTTTACTTACTGATGGTGCTGACTTGCGTGATTTCATACTGGGACCACGCAAACAGCGTCAAAAGCGTTTCATAGCAGCCTCTGTATATGCAGCATACAATGAGGCCTGGAAGGTTACTCAAATTGAGACAGCAGAAAGAATACGGGAAATTGACCGTATCAATTTGGAAAAATCACTTTCTGTAGTGGACAATGGGTTAATGACTCTGTCCTCCAGAATTTTTTCATTGGACAGCATTGTGTCTTCAGCAATCGATATATTATCGCAAGACTTACTGTTATTACAACATGGTCAGTCACAATTACGTTCCATTGTACAGCTTGGCTGGACGTTACAAAATCTGCGTTCAGGCTATGTGCCTTGGCGTTTAATCAACACAACGTCACTATTCCAAATCTTTAACCTTACTGATAGACAAATCGGTATGGCGCAAAAGGGTGCTGATTATACAATCTTGAGCATTGAAAAACTAGAAAGATTACCAATGACAATGTCAGAACGACCTGTCAGTGAATGGATAATCCACGGAATCATAAATATTCCAATCTCAACCTTCAGGTTTCAATACTGCCAAAAATATATACAGGCTGGCATGTACGAGAAATTGGGAAAGGGGTACCTTAAAACAACTTGGAACCTGCCCTATTCACATGCATGTGTCAGTAATAAAGGACAGAAAGTGTTTCTTAGTGGCAACAATTGTGCTATGTCACTAAGCGGCACGCTTCTGTGTAACGGAATTAGTTTGCATGGAGCCTGTGAAGGGAATTCATACAACCTTTCATGTCACCAGCAAGGCGCACCTGCAACTGAAATAGAACCATTCTTTCAAAGACTCTATAATGGGAGTTACATTCTTATTGTAGACCGCAGATGTTGCAGTCTTATGCCCGGGACTCCTTATCTAGTCACTACAACGGCGAAGGTCAAGTGCTGTGGACGTTCTTTGTTCCCCAGCTCCTTTCCAGACAGGGAGGCAAGGGCATGGCCCAGTTTGAAAATTACTTCTATTCGAATAGACACTTTAAGCAGAATGAAAACAGTGCTTCTTCAGACGCCTACAAGGCTCACGTCATCAAAAGAAACGTATGATCTACAAGTCGCAAGGACGACTGCAGAGATACATACATTATTATCAACTAATTCCCCCGTACATTTCGCGGAAATCCTAAGCGAAATCTTAAATATTTCTGATACCACTGGGGTCTCAAAGGTATTTAAGACAGTATTTTCGATGGCATTAACACCATTCAAAGCCATACTGGGTATTTTTCCAGATTTCGTCCATTCGATTTTTGGCGGACTTCCCCTGATCCTGGGACTAATTGCAGGAATCCTATTCCTAGTCCTTATTTTTCGTTATGGCAACCCATGTCACAGATCAAACTCTCGCGACAATGGAAGATACGATCCTAGCCATTGGATACCGGGACCGGATATCAAAAATCCTGGGACTCTCCCGGCTTAGAGACCTAAACATGACTTGGTTTCTATCATTTCGACCAATGTGGCAAAGGTGTGTTTTACCTGTACTAAGGTGTCTGCTATGCGGAGAAGAATGCGTGTTAGACACCTGTCTGACGCTACAATCGGATGCGCCAGTGGATGCAGATACACTGTTGGTTCCTACCAAGGTTCACGCTTTGTGCTGCCCTCAAAGGCTGCCAATCCTGATGACGGCATTCCTGGAATCTTCACCACTACGATTGAAGAGTAGTGAAGTTCAAGATGAAAGCAGCATCGAACAGGTACGACCTTCTGTCAGCAATGCAATTCAGAATGTCAATGGAGACAATCATGCGCACGAATGCATGGTTACCCCTATTTCCGACTTAGTGGAACTTTCCCATGAAGCTGTTGACAGTTTTTTCGAAAGCCTGAATGATATGATGTTCTCTCCAGAACAGAAATAGAGACTTTTGAGTAAACTCGCACACGGCGTTCCCTGAATTCGGCCTTCAACTTTAAAAATAAAGTCACATGAACAATTTAACTCCAGCTCACGGACAGCAATTTTTTCAGCATGCCCCTTAAAATATTTTTCTACATATTTTTTTCCCGGGACACTGATCTTCTGCTTAAAGTAGGAAACTATTCCTAGAGAACTAAAATTTCTATTTTTAGATACTTTATAGACTTTAGCTGCTCGCTGGTATGTTCACGAATATTTTATTATGTGATGAAATGGTCTCGAACTTCCTTTCTGTATAGCCATATTAAGAGCCATTTCATGTGTATTTCTCATATACCAATAAGCAATAATGCATAAAAATGCGTGTTTACTTTTGCATTTAATTCATAGCTTAAGTGCATACAATATATATGACTGCAATGTTTCAGTATATTTGAAAATTTCGAAATGCATTTATGTATTTTGGGGTGGTAAGTTATACACTATACTCTATAGTATGTTGTACTATGTTATACTATGCATAGATTAGTATATATGACCATAGTTAGCGTGGAGTGGGTGTCGTGTATTTCTATAGGTTCTGAATCAGTCCCCCTATTCCTGACCCTATTCTGGTTAAACTAACTATCAAGTTAACTAACAGTCAGCCCATGAGGCAAGAAAACCCCCATGATGCAGATACCGTTATCTGACGCAGTCACACTACGGCACAGGAACGTGTTATCTGATTAGGTCATAACGCTTGAGATCTAATTAGACAAGCGACATTCCTCCAGCCCCTGATAAGGCATACGACGTTCTCATAACAAATCAAACCTATGACAACCTGGATAATCCGTGCGGCCATTGTTTTGATTTCACAGAGAACTTTAGTAAAGAATGTGCTAACGAGCAAGTCGTATGACATCTTTATTGACGTATCTATGTCCATCCTTACGTCAATCTCGGCACCTTTAAGGTATAAATATTGCCGACCTTGCCCTATGCAAACACACGCGTGGTGACAAGACGGAGCAGCCATACCTGCCGAAGCCGAGAGCAGAAGCAGACCCCGCTGGCAGCAGCCCCGCCTTCCTGACGCGCTGAGAGACGCGCTGCTATCTCAAGCCGAGAGACCCAGCACCGGCGCTTTCGGGCAGCCCTCGCAGGCAGCCTGGAATATCGAGAGCAGAGAAAGAGATACCATTCCTCATTCATCCTAAATTCCAGGTACAGAACTGAATAACCCCTCACAGAGAATTCTTTAGTTATTCACTTGGCAAAAACAAACTTAACTTAAACTGTAACTTTCTATTCCCGCCCACGCATTAGACTTAGGTCAGGTACACGGGGTAGGCGTATTTAGAAACACCAGTTGAGTACGTTTAGTCAAATGTATATGTGTATGTAAATATATTTTAATCATTTTAAACATCATATGGCTCAGAAACCATATCAATGTTTTTACAGTATTATTTTATACTATTGCTTTTAATGTATGCACTTTACTTAACTATAAGTATTGCAATAATATCGATCCATTTCTCTTGTACGAGAAAAGAGACTGATCAATAAATAACATCTTTTATTGAACACGCCCGTCTCTTCCTTTTCTCTACATTCTGATGAGAC
Source organism: Lissotriton helveticus (assembly GCF_964261635.1). Taxonomy (NCBI): domain Eukaryota; kingdom Metazoa; phylum Chordata; class Amphibia; order Caudata; family Salamandridae; genus Lissotriton; species Lissotriton helveticus. The sequence goes on along the minus strand of NC_136071.1, from coordinate 1,133,685,494 downwards.
TAAGAATGCACGTACTGACTGAGTAAAATAATTGCCTTGTGCTCACACGACTCTTGAGATTGACTCTTGATTAGGGGAGAGCAAAGTTGTCATGTTCTATGGTTGTCAGAAACTAAATCCCTTCTTGTCTAATCAGGGGAGTTAATTCCTTCCTTGAACATTCGAGAAAGTTTCTAGCGAACTCTGAGCTTAGCTGGCAAACCCAAAAATTAAGTCTAGTATTGACAGTAGTAGACCTAGTTAACGTCTGGCCTAGGCCTTTACTGCTGTAGGTACTATTCCAATGCGCAGAGCCTATTGGGAAAATAGGAGCTACACTACAATATGATACTTAAAGTTGTCAAATTAATCGTTGCATTAAACCCGACAATGGAAATTTTGCACAAATGTTACTTTGTTGCCCAAAGTTTCCAATGACCGTTTACAGTTGGACACAAGTTGCTGTCCTCAAGAGAGATTTATGCCCTACTTGGGACAGGTGTGAGCGAACCTCAGGAAGGAACACAAGGGCCTGCTGATGGGTGTGGGGTGTGATCTTCTTGTGGCAGGATGGCCAAACAGGTGGGAACCCAAAAGGTGAGCTTCAAAGGGGAAGCCACCTTTTAAGGACAAATGGAAGTCACACATGAGAGGGGCTGCTCTTTTGTTTTAGCAGATAGGCTGGCATCTCGGACAGAGAGTGGGAAGCCCATTTCCACACCGTTTTTACCTTGGGCATGTAATCTCTGGGTGGCTACAACTCTGGGATGGGCTAAGGAGCTCCACACACCAAGAGAAGGGTTCTGCCATGTAGGAAGTGGGCATAATGGTGCACTCTGAGCTATCTAGATGCATACTTCACAGGAAGTCATCAATAGACAGGGGGGCTGGCAACCCATTGCAAGTGTTGCAAAACACCCCCTGAGGGCAAGAAATGGATATAAAAGGGCTCTCCTGCTCCCAGACTTCCGGCCAAGTCTGGAAAGAGGACTGCTGTTCCATGGACCCAGCAAAGAGAGTCTACGCCAAAGACTGGTCTGCAGTTGCTGCACCTTAGACTGGTTAAGAAAGGACTGTGCCAGAGGTGTCCACTCAAAAAAAGTAATCCCTGAGCACCATACAAAGAAGGTGACTCCAAGAGTTAATTTTGCTGACTACTTTTTACAGCCACAGAGCCATAAAAGTTGAGAAGTGTGCCCCTTCGAGAGCCGCTGGACACTGTGGTGCAGCCTGGGATATCGAGTCATAACCTTCAAAAGTTGCACCTGAGTCTGCTGGACTCGGGAGAGTTGTCAGCGTATAGTTTAATCTTCAAGCAAAGAAGTTACAGACAACTTGAAGCGAACAAATTCCCAGTCCCTACTATTATACTAGGAGGCTTCTATCATTTATTGTGTATCCATTGAATGGTCGTTTCCTAAACAACATTGAAACCTTGTTCTTATGTCACAAAAGTCAGAATCGATACTCACAGGTTTCACCCTTTTTCACTTGTGACACTCAACACTTCAAATTTATAATGTGAATTTTCATATACAAAACAGCTTGTTTCTCTACACACTCTGGGGCCGATTCCGATCCGGAAAAAAAATCCGCCATACAATTCGTATTTGTAGCCGAATCCGTACGAATGGGAAACTACCGTCCGACCTCCGAATTCCGATCCATTTCCGTCGATTTCCGTACGATAATCAGCGAACGGTACGAACCACAGTCGTTGACCCGTACGAATAAGCCTCGTGAATACTACCGTACGATTCGTTACCAGGCCGTACAAACTCACAATTACGATTCGGTACGAAAAGCCTGACCGAGATTCGTACGGCCCAAAGTATTCGCGCATTAACATTAATTCGTACGGAACATTCGCCTCACAGCAAGCGCCATCAATACATACTACACGTATACCCCTCGCCCAAGCCTACGCGAACCCTTCCACCCGCCAACGGCCCGTACAAGTCAATCGCACGCACAAGTACCGCACGCACACCCCCCCAACAAGCCTACGCGAACCCCCCCCACCCGCCAACGGCACGTCCAACTCAATCGCACGCACAAGTACCGCACGCACACCCCCCCCAACAAGCCTACGCGAACCCCCCCACCCGCCAACGGCCCGTCCAACTCAATCGCACGCACAAGTACCGCACGCACACACCCCCAACAAGCCTACGCGAACCCCCCCATCCGCCAACAGCCCGTACAAGTCAATCGCACGCACAAGTACCGCACGCACACCCCCCAACAAGCCTATGTGAACCCCCCCACCCGCCAACGGCACGTCCAACTCAATCGCACGCGCAAGTACCGCACGCACACCCCCTTAACAAGTCTACGCGAACCCCCCCACCCGCCAACGGCCCGTACAAGTCAATCGCACGCACAAGTACGGCACGCACACCCCCCCAACAAGCCTACCCTAACCCCCCCACCCGCCAACGGCACGTCCAACTCAATCGCACGCACAAGTACCGCACGCACACACCCCCAACAAGCCTACGCGAACCCCCCCACCCGCCAACGGCACGTCCAATTCAATCGCACGCACAAGTACCGCACGCACACACCCCCAATAAGCCTACGCGAACCCCCCCACCCGCCAACGGCCCGTACAAGTCAATCGCACGCACAAGTACCGCACGCACACCCCCCCAACAAGCCTACGCGAACCCCCCACCCGCCAATGGCACGTCCAACTCAATCGCACGCACAAGTACCGCACACACACCCTCCCAACAAGCCTACGCGAACCCCCCCACCCGCCAACGGCCCGTACAAGTCAATCGCACGCACAAGTACTGCACGCACACCCCCCCAACAAGCCTACGCGAACCCCCCCACCCACCAACGGCACGTCCAACTCAATCGCACGCACAAGTACCGCACGCACATCCCCCCAACAAGCCTACGCGAACCCCCCACCCGCCAACGGCACGTCCAACTTAATCGCACGCACAAGTACCGCACGCACACACCCCCAACAAGCCTACGCGAAACCCCCACCCGCCAACGGCCCATACAAGTCAATCGCACGCACAAGTACCGCACGCACACCCCCCCAACAAGCCTACGCGAACCCCCCCACCCGCCAACGGCACGTCCAACTCTACTGCACGCACAAGTCCCGCACGCACACCCCCCAACAAGCCTACGCGAACCCCCCCACCCGCCAAAGGCCCGTACAAGTCAATCGCACGCACAAGTACCGCACGCACACCCCACAACAAGCCTACGCGAACCGCCCCCACCCGCCAACGGCACGTCCAACTCAATCGCACGCACAAGTACCGCACGCACACCCCCAAACAAGCCTACGCGAACCCCCCCACCCGCCAACGGCACGTCCAACTCAATCGCACGCACAAGTACCGTACGCACACACCCCCAACAAGCCTACACGAACCCCCCCACCCGCCAATGGCCCGTACAAGTCAATCGCACGCACAAGTACTGCACGCACACCCCCCCAACAAGCCTACGCGAACCCCCCCACCCACCAACGGCACGTCCAACTCAATCGCACGCACAAGTACCGCACGCACATCCCCCCAACAAGCCTACGCGAACCCCCCCACCCGCCAACGGCACGTCCAACTCAATCGCACGCACAAGTACCGCACACACACACCCCCAACAAGCCTACGCGAACCCCCCACCCGCCAACGGCCCGTACAAGTCAATCGCACGCACAAGTACAGCACGCACACCCCCCCAACAAGCCTACGCGAACCCCCCCACCCGCCAACGGCACGTCCAACTCAATCGCACGCACAAGTACCGCACGCACACCCCCCCAACAAGCCTACGCGAACCCCCCCACCCGCCAAAGGCCCGTACAAGTCAATCGCACGCACAAGTACCGCGTGCACACCCCCCAACAAGCCTACGCGAACCCCCCCATCCGCCAACGGCACATCCAACTCAATCGCACGCACAAGTACCGCACGCACACCCCCCAACAAGCCTACGCGAACCCCCCCACCCACCAACGGCACGTCCAACTCAATCGCACGCACAAGTACCGCACGCACACCCCCCCAACAAGCCTACGCGAACCCCCCCACCCGCCAACGGCACGTCCAACTCAATCGCACACACAAGTACCGTACGCACACACCCCCAACAAGCCTACACGAACCCCCCCACCCGCCAACGGCACGTCCAACTCAATCGCACGCACAAGTACTGCACGCACACACCCCCAACAAGCCTACCCGAACCCCCCCACCCGCCAACGGCCCGTACAAGTCAATCGCACGCACAAGTACCGCACGCACACCCCCCCAACAAGCCTACGCGAACCCCCCACCCGCCAACGGCACGTCCAACTCAATCGCACGCACAAGTACCGCACGCACACCCGCCCAACAAGCCTATGCGAACCCCCCCACCCGCCAACGGCCCGTACAAGTCAATCGCACGCACAAGTACCGCACGCACACCCCCACAACAAGCCTACGCGAACCCCCACACCCGCCAACGGCACATCCAACTCAATCGCACGCACAAGTACCGCACGCACACATAACGCCAACACCCAAACGAGCACAAGGACCTTGCTAACGAGTCGCACTACAACACTGAACATGTCTCCTGTGTACACACCATTGACAATCAATGTCCTGGTCACAGCCAAACAGCCAAGCAGAGGTCAACACCAACACCCACCCCATATAACACACATACCACCAATTCAAAATAAGCCACACCCACCATTTGACCAATAAAAGGGTCCACACATACAACCCATCATCCTTTGCAACATAGTCATTCTTGTGAGGAAACAGAGAGCACACAAACAATTGCAGCCACATACCTTCACACATACACCCTATCTCATCTACACCCACACCACCCCCTTCACAATCAGACCCACACACCCTCATTCATACACACCATCAACCCCTCAATCACATACACCCCACACCATGAACACACCCAAGAATCCAAAGTTCACTAACCCGGAGAATGAGATACATACAGATGAAGTAATCAGAGTCGAGCCGCAGCTGTTTGGCGCATTGGTCAGACAGACCAGCATGGCAGAAAGAACACGCCTGTGGGAGAGGATCGTAGACCGGGTCAATGCTGTTGCACCCATCAGGCGCACCAGGGGGGAATGCCAGTCCAGGTGGTACGATCTGGGGAGGATGGTCAAGAGGAAGATGGACCAGGATTACTCCTCTGCACACCACACTGGAGGCGGTGGTCCCCGCAGACCTCCTGTATACCATCCCTGGGAGGAGAAGGTCATGGCCCTGCTGCCACCGGTGGGAGTACATGGAATAGAAGGAGCCGTTGAGTCTGGTGAGTGTACAAAAAACACAAGTTACATGGGTAGACAACAACAGTGCCCAGCAGCATGGGGTGGGTGGGCATGAGTCCCAGCAGTAAACAACCAAATGGGGGTAGTTGCAAGAGGGAGGCACAAAGGGTGGAATGTGTAGGGTAGGAGGCTGCTCTCAACCCATATGTCCCAGGGACACACACAAGCACCATGCCCAATGCACAGGGATAGGGAAATATCACACAAGATAGTAGACCACAGCTTCTAAACATTTAAATTTTGCTGACACACCTTTCAGAGATGCATCATTTTGTGACACAGTAAGGCAGTGTAGCAAGAGAGCAAGCACAAACTACCTGTCTCCATCCCTGTCTCGCCCTCTCCCTCTGTTGCCCTCTCCCACATCCGCCCTCTCCCACAGTCGCCCTCTGTCTCCCTCTCCCTCTGTTGCCCTCTCCCACAGTCGCCCTCTCCCACAGTCGCCCTCTCCCACAGTCGCACTCTCCCACAGTCGCACTCAGTCTCCCTCTCCCTCTGTTGCCCTCTCCCACTGTCGCACTCTCTCCCTCTGTCTGCCTGCCTCCCTCTGTATCCATCCATCAGTGTTCCTCCCTCTGTCACCTCAACGCAGCTCCCTGGGCACACACACAGTTGCACACAAGCACTGCACAGGCCTTACAAAAACCATAGAGCTGAATGTTTAGGGATGTCTCACAAGTACCAGCAGTCATCTGCTAAGTGCCTGCAACACAACCACCATTTGCAGTACACACTGTACTGTGTCAGAACACACATCTCGGAAAGTTCTGTAGTACACAATGGGCACAGGTGTAGGCAGCACAAGTGCCACCTGTGATCATTGCAAACACAAACACCAGGACAAGGTCACACATCCTGAGCACCAACACAAATCCACGAATATGGCAGCATGCTACATGAGGGGACAGCCAAATCATGAACGATGGACGCTTGCAATTCACAAGCAAAGTAATAGCATACCCTGTCATACACCCCCCATACAGAAACTCATCCCCTGGGGACAGGCATTGGATTGCAACACTGTCCCAATTGTCATGTACCACAACAAAACACTCACTCATATGAATATGCATACAACTCATACATGCACATAGCAGAAGCTCCAGTCCATTGTGCCTCTCAAACAATGCACGTGCCCCATCTCATGAACTTTGTGGATGCACTTAAGTACCAACATGGACATGGGTATTGACAAGGTGATGCGTCTTTGAGAAGTGCCAAGTTCTAAAGCCATGATCTAGAAGTGGGTGTACAGGTCCAGGGGTGTTGGCATTGTTTGGCCAGCACGGAACAGCAAAAGACATCCAAAGTAGTAGATGACATGCAAAATAATGATGCTCTGTCTCTTACATCAACATGCTGCATCTAAACTCTGTGCATGCTTGACGCAGACATAAGGATTTACACCGTATCCTGGCTGTAGCGTGAAACTGAGCAATGCTTTACACGTGTGGTGCCGGCAACACAAGACACAGCAATGGCTGTGTCAGTCATTGTCAAGAGATTGGAAGAATGTAAATACCCCATCGTACATTTCATTTTTCTACCACTACATACACAACTGAACAATGTCAACAATGTAAAGCTTGTGGAACTGTGATGCTGATAATGGATAACTAAACAAGATGTCACTTGATAGTGCCTTAACAGTGTCTGTCTCTCCCACACACAGGGGAACGTGCGGAGCTCCCCCCCAGCCAGGGGGGAGAAGGATCCCAGTCCCAGGCTCAGCAGGACCCAGACCCCACCGCCAGCGCCGTCCCTCAACGCACTGTGGATGACCCCAACCAACCTGGCTCCTATGGATCCCAAACCCCTGCAACAACTGTACCAGCTACATCTCAGCCAACCACCGGACCCATTCCCACCACATCCCTGCAGACAGGTCAGAGCCCTGCCCATGATCCACAAGAGCCAGTCTGAAAATGAGGGACACCCTTTGTCGGGCACCCCTGAGGTTGGTGACGACCTTCACCCTGCCAGCACTCGGGGGCCCGTCGATCGGATGTGCCCACAAGCGCAGGCCGTGCTCATGTGGGTCAGGGTGGTGGGAGTGGCGGAAGGCGGAGGCGAGAATCTGGACAGTCAGCTGCAGCACCCGGTATGCCTGAACTCGCTAACATCCTGGAGGCATACCGGCGGGACACCAGGGAGGTAAGCCAGCTTGCGGAGGCCCTCAACCAGGTCAGACAACAGCAGGCAGAGCAAATAGCCAGGCAAGACCTGCATTATGGACGGGTGGAGGCACACCAGGCTCAGCTCTTGATGGTGCATCGGGACATTTGCCATATGCTACGTCAGATGGCTGCCAACATGCAGCCCCCTCCCTGTGTCACAAGGCCAGCAACATCACGGCAAAGTGCAACACCAGCCACAGGGAGGGAGGAGGAGGAGGAGGAGGAGGAGGAGGAACCCTCTGACGTAGCGTCCCATGCACCGTCCATGCCTGCACATGAGGGTCCCCCAAGGAAGGTGGGTCGTCCACGGCGAAGACGTTGAGGGCCAGTGGGCCATGGACATCTCCCAGGACACTGGACCTGGCATATTGCCCCTGGGTGCAACAGCATCCCCTATGAGACTCTCCCACATGGACTTGCTGGTCACAGTCTGCCCAATGATGTCAGGCACTGTGGCCTGGACTCTGTTTACTGAAACTGTAAGGCATCTCATCTCCAGCAGTGAACTTTGGATTCCACCCCTTTCTGTACAGCACCTATTCACGTTTCCTGCACAAGATCACCCAATAAATATTCTAAACCTCATACGCATTTGGTGAGTTATCTTTGAAACAGCATAAATTGATATGTGTGTGCAAATGTATAAAATGTAAGGGTATACAACAAACAGCAGTCATCCACACACTTGGATCAGAATCTGAGTGAGGACACACATTGGTCAGAAATTCCCAACAACTACATACATGGATGGTAAGACACACCTGTGTGGGACAGTAAATGCTGGAGGGGGGTTTGAATCCCAAAACTGCTATCACAGGCAGGCCCAGGAGAGTCACTTTGAGGTGTACATATCAGTGTCACAAAAGTAGTAGTCCACGTAGGGAGTACCTACAACTGTGTCCTCAGGTATGTGAGCTACCATCAGCATGATGCATTACTGTGTATGTGATGAATGGCGCACAGGATAGGGTGGCAGGACAGACTGTGGGCAATGGGCTGTAGCACTCTACACAAGCACACCTGATTAGGTGACCTACCCCTATGGAGCTACAAGTACTATACTACTGTTATGGGAGCAATGCATACAGAACAACTACACACGTCTGACAAATACCTACACCAGAACGGGGAAATCACACCACACCCAAGAGACAGGGTCATGGTGTGTGTCCCATGTGGCAACTTGACTGACTGTGACAGCAATGTTGAAGTGATGTGAGCAGGTTGTGTACTGGCACGTGACTGTAAGCTAGCAGTTTTTTGCTCTAGTGGTGTTGACAAGGTAACACTGTACAATATTGTGCCTATGGAAGGTGTGTGTGTGGTGGGCACGGCACATGACCTGGTGGTACGTAGACCCAATGTCATGTGAATCTGCATAGTCGTGCCAGTATGTGTTGCACACACAGGCATAGCAGCAGCAATGGCTGAGTTCCAAGCATTGTGATAGCAGGAGGGTGATTGTCTGGTGTTGTCTGTGTGTAGGGTGGCAGGAGCATGCTCTATTAATGGATGGAAGGAGGGTCATCCTGTAGGTGTCTGTGTTCCTGGATAGTGTGCGCTGCATGGTGGCTGTGTATGCAGCAGCAGCAATGAGTGAAGACATGACGGCAGGAGGGGTGTGACAAATTGCTAAACAAACACATACCACAAGGGCATTGGCAAGGCACAAAGTGACATGTGGATGTGAAGGCAGGAGTGTCTGCCTCAGTCAGGGTCACTGACAATAAAATGGCACAGTAATCACCACAGATCACAGTCACTGGATCAGGGCCCTTACGGACAAGTGGGGCACAAGACACACAGCGTCAGCAGGTGTAGACAACAGCTACTGTGTTCAAAGCCAAACAGCAGCGACAAAGCCATCTACCTCACACACAACATAGTATTCTAGCCTTCCCCAACCCCATGCGTGTGGTCACTTCATGCCAAATAGTATAGATGCACATTAGAAGGACATGTGTGTTGATACCAAGGCGGCACAATATTCTGTAGGAGTCAGACGTCATGCACAACATGATTATTTACATTGTGAGCCCATGGAGCATTAACAAACATACATGTGCATTGGCAAGAAGTCAAAATTACACTATTAATGATGTCACCTGTAATGCCGCATTACTATTACCTACAAGGCTGTCAAGGACTGGCCGTACCTTTCTTCATCTGAGTGGTGTGATGCTCAAAGGGTTCCACCTCCAAATAGCCCCTTGGTCTGAGTACAAACGACAGACACAAAAGGGTGATCAGGCGAGGGAAGGAGAGGATGGGAACTGCTGGGAGGGAGACCTGAAACAGAGGCAAATAAACATTAGGAGTACATTCTCATGTCACTGACACTTCAAAAACCTAATTTGCTACACTGTACCAGTCACACCTGTGAAGTGTACTGACTGGAGAAAAATGTTGATGAGTAATCATGCCATCACATGAGATCCGATGCTGTGACACGGACACATAAAACCTAGGACAGTCTGTCATCCATTAGAGTCATGTATAACGCTCACAAGTGAGCTACCATGCAATTAGATCAATGTTGTTAAAACTCATTCACTGGCTCAGATGAGGTGGACCTTACAAACAAATGGAAACATATGGAAATGCAACTTACGCTAACTGTAATGTCTGTATCTGATATTGGTTACCCATAAGGGCCATGTAGGCAAACTTGACCTCATCCACAACAGCTGTAAGTATCACATATGATGAGGAAGCTAATGACCGACATGCAATGAAGGCACTCTGTAGCCAGTCTTTTGATCTGTCAAGTTTGCATTACTATGCAAAACATGATATGCAGGTAGAAGAAATATGAAGTGCAAGTGATGTTCATCCAAGCTACATAATGAGACCCTACCATTGCACAGTAATGCTGCACGGGACCAGAGATTCATGTGAATGACCGCACTCCACTGGTGCAACACAATAAATCACATATGCATCATCCCAACATTTTATTTTGTCATGCTAAACATACATGGCATCATGTGAATCAAAACAGAACTGCTACTCACTGTGAAGGCTGGCATAGCAGTATTCTCAACCTGCACTGAGGTAACGACATGACAGTGACATGATATACTGCTACAAGGGGCAATGCATCCATGTAAACTGATTCACAGGACAGTTGTCTTAACATGTGGAACATACACTGGGCCACACCCACACCACATGGTTTGATGGTAATCAAACTGGACTGGCCCACAAGCTGGAGGTGAGGATCCAGTCACATTCTAATGCACACAGTGAGGCTGCAATCCCCCACAGAGTCCGTGGTTGTGACCTCTGACACAATGTCAAGCCATGGTATGTGCAATGTTGCAGTGGCAATGTCTACACACATTGATGCATTCACCAGAGTCTCAAACTACAACAGATGACAGTCAGATGGGGTGACTATCCTGTCATGGGAGTGGCCATACATGTCATAAGTAACATAATGTAGTTGCATGTATGCAAGGTCTCACTACATGCACATGAACATGTACCACACGTTTCTACACATACCAACACTAAACAGCCTCATATGAGTCCTTACCCAAATTGACTTCTCCACATGTCCAAGCATGCTCCGTTGATGTGGCTGACATTGCAATCATAATGAGCAATAGCAGGATGACCACGATGACCCCAACGGACAACAGGCAGGGCGAGCTGTGGATGAGAGTGGCACACAAGGGGTCAAGTTCTGTATAATGTCATTTTGGCAATGTCTGTTGAATAGCCAAATGTAGTATAACACCTGTACATTCCAAGTGCACACATAGCACGTATGTGTGTTGCATTACAACTGCACATGTGTGAAACTGCACAACACACATCCAAGTGACCTTGCATACAGTCTGTTGCATACACAGCATGCTACCCATGCAACTCTATAGTCCATCTTTTACATAAAAGATGATATGACTCACCATCATGAAAAGAAGTTGCGATGAGGTGACTGCGGATATCATCTTCTCCCTCCTCGTCACTGGCATCCTGGCCAAGGCCTTCATCCTCAACGGGCGGATGTTCCAGCTCATCAGGATCAAGGTAGAGTGGCACGGCCTTCTCCACTGCCATGTTGTGTAGCATGCAGCACACGGTGAATATGTCACACACCTTGCGTGGGCTGTATTGGAGGGCTCCGCCTGTCTTGTCCAGGCACCTGAACCGGCTCTTCAGGAGTCCAAATGTTCGTTCGATCACCCGACTTGTCTTCCCATGAGCATTGTTGTAACGCTGGTCTGCAGCTGTTCTGGGGTTGCGTAGTGGAGTCATTAGCCACGGCATGTTTGGATATCCAGCGTCTCCTGCAAATTGACATCATGTACAAGAGTGATTCATATGACGCAGATCATGAAGTTGTGACATACTGACATACATAGCTGACAGTGTATACTCACCAACTAGACATGCCCGGTGGTTGTGCAGCTGCAGCATCATCTGTGGTACCCTGCTACGCCTCATGATGAAAGCATCGTGGCACGATCCTGGAAAACGTGCACAAACATGTGAGATAATCATGTTGGCAAGACACACCACCAGGGCATTTATCGAGTGGTAGTGTTTCCTGTTGCGATACGCTTGCTCCTGAGCCTGTGGTGGCACCAGAGTAACATGTGTACCATCAATTGCACCAATTACATGTGGCATGCGGCCCAGGGCATAGAATTCCCCCTTGACATCTGTCAACTCTTCTGGAGTAGGGAATGTAATGAATTCATCAAGGTGGAGCAACATTGCTCCCAAAACCTCACCCAATACCCGGCTAAACATAGTCTGAGACATCCCTCCCACATCAGCTATGGTAAATTGGAACGTACCTGTGGCAAAGAAATGGAGGGCTGCCATCACCTTTACCTTGGGTGTCAGTGCAGTTGGATACCTGTGGCGTGGTTGTAGGTGAGCCTCCAGCCTGTCCGTCAGGTCCTTGATCAACTGTCTGCTGAAGCGATATCGACAAATGCAATTGCGCTCCCTCATGGCTTCTAAGTCAGTCAACGGCCTTTCCAGAGGGGGTGCCCTGCAAAACACAATTAATCCAAAATGTATTCAACTGTCTGACTAAGACAATAACAATGTACATGGCACAAGCAACACTGCTTCAAATAATCTAGACAATTTGGAGTGTGGCGTGGGATACACACTGATGTAACGTGTGCCAGCTCCCAGCCACTCCTCCGTGGAAAATAAAAGACCTGTGGTGTGTGGAATGGATATGACATGCATACAAACGATCTGATGGAAAGGTCTTAGTGAGCATGACAATGTATCATGTCAGTGACACACGTCATGTCAATGTCAGTAGGAGGTTGTCTGCACATCCAGACGGCTGACTGCAATACACACACCACATGTGCCATCATTTACACTGTTCTGCCTTAGTCATGTTGCGGTGTGTACTTTCAGTAACAATTACATAACCATCATCATACAGCATAAATGTTTGATTTGTCACAAATGGTCTGTGATGCCATCACACATATGAACAGGTCATTAACACATGTGGCATGGTGTGCGTACATTAGTAACCCTGCCATCACAGCAAGGACACAACATAGATGCTCCTACAGCAGATGTACAGAACTGTATGGACTAGTTACTTACCTTTTGTAACCAAATATCAATAAGGAACAGTAGTCAGTAGCATATTGCCGACTTTCAATACATATCAAGCTTTGGACAAATTAGCCTCCCTGGGTGCCATCGATCTGACCAGTGAGTCTGGGCTATCCAGGCCACACCGGAACAAAAACAGTGTCGCTGATTGGCATCCTACAAGGGCGTGGCCAAGTATTGCCCGTACCTACAACGCACACTCTGCCAGCAGTTACACAACCATATCCCACAGAGAGTGTGGGTAGCGGGCAAAGATGCATGTGATGTTGGAAGACATCACTCCCAGACTCAGGGAGGATGATGACATCTTTGCGTAGTGCTCATACCTCTTGGATACCCTCTACAGCGGAGCAAACGGGAATGTGGTCTGTGATTTTGAGGCCTGGATGCACATGCTCTCTGCGGTGGGGTGGGAGGACAGGGAACATGGTCAGTCCAGGGAGGGGTGTGGGGGTCTGACAACGTGCCTATCTACAGCCAAACATGCTGCGTGGCTGTACATGCTTGCCAATATACATACAGTACATTCATCAAGATAGGCCTGCAGAGGCTCAGCGGAGCGTTAGTGTAGTTTAAGGACCTCAGTGACGAGTTGGTCCTCACGGCAGCAACGGGGAGATGAAGGGCCAAGGTTCCGGCCGCCCACGTAAACACAACACTCTACGTTGCCCGCTCATCCAAAAACACGTTTGGAGTAGAGACATCACCAGGGTCTGGCTAGGTGTCCAGACCACTCGCATCCCCCAGTCCACCTGTCCTGTTGTCTTGGGACTGACACTCACGTGCCAGTGGGTTTTCATGACCCTCCCAATACTCATTAACACCCATTGTAATGAGGTGTGCCCGGACCATTGAATTTTAACTTCCCATGCAGCATTAACAGCGGTGTTCTGCCACACAGTTCCCACGGTGGAGCCGTACAGTGTGTGGTATCGGGGCCAGCACCACCCGAGAACGGCGCCACGGCTGACACCTGGGGGATATTTGCCAGTGAGGTTGTGAGTTGAACCAGCGGGGACCAGGATGAACATTCAGATCCTGTCTGTCACAGCGGTTCTGGGACGTATGCGCCGCCTGCGTCCGTGACTCAGCGAGTGATGGCGTCAGGGGCAAATCAACAGACGCGCTAGTGCCCCCAGACGGGTACGCTGGGCCAGAAGCCGACGCTTAGTCCGTTGGTGGGGTGAGGGACATCATGGACATGAGGAAGTGCACTTACTCCTCCTGTGTCACATGCAGGGCAGGGACCGGAGGTCGTGGTGCTGGCTACGTCGGCTGCAATTCTGACGGAGCCGCGTGGTCGGTGTCACCCTAATCCCATGCAGCATTGCACTTGCATCGTGGTGATTTGTAATTGCAATTACATATCTCTGACTTCTTTGGGTTACCTGACGAGTTTGCCCTGGTGGACTGATGTCAAAATAAGGGGCTCTGATGTCTCCACACCCACGCACTCGTCCTACGTCCGGACCATGAGCTATTGTGGTGCAGTGCCAACTGCTGGAGTCTGAGTGGCTTGTGGGACCAATCACACCTGGATTCATATGTCTGGTCCCGGCAGTCAGAGCAGCTCTTGTTGTTGTGCTTGACGTGAAAACCGTGGAGACACAGACGGTGAGGGTCAGTCACCAACATGAGTCGTTAGCATTCCTCACAGGCTTTGAAAATGACATCCCTATTGGCACCGTCCTGAGTCTGACAATCAAAGCTAAATGGTCAGAAGTGTTTGTACTATGATTTTGGGTACAAAATGTGTAAGCTTACACTTATACCGGACCAGCGCTGGTGTTGTGAAAAAAGAGGACCTGACGTGTGCACGCAGAGGTGACGTTTGACTACTCTGACAACGTCATCACTGCACACACAACGCCAATGACACTTGCAGAGCCGCAGGATATGCCTACCAACACACAAGTGTACAGCATAACGGAAATTGCCATCTCCAGGATGACATGTGGGGATATTCTACACAGGGTCATGCTGTGCGGCTATGACACCTCTGTGACAGTGGGCATGTTGCTGTCATCATGTGCCAGTTCCCTGTACTGAATTGTGGGCCATTCCAGTGTTCATGTGCCTCCCAACATGTTGCTGACGTTACTCCGGTGCAAATTGTTGAATGCATGTGATGCTCATGTGCAGTATGATTGATGACATGTTGCGCAAGCTCTTCACACATCAACTGAGGCACAAGATCACAATCCCTGTGCTTCTTCAATGTCTGCCACACCTGGGGCATCCTGATGTATGTATGCCATGCTGATGTATGCATTCACATCGTTGACATGAGTGTAGACTACATCCCTGCTATGTGATTTCCTGGTGTAACTCTCCCAATGGTGACATGAAGGTGGACAGGGACGCAGCCTACACAATCGTTCACTTGACCATGTCTGACGCACTGTACCCCAATGGTACGTGCGTGTGTCGGCCTCGTTTCCCTATTGCATTTCAGCTATACGCGAGCAAAGCGTACCCCAATGGTACGTGCGTGTGTCGGCCTCGTTTCCCTATTGCATTTCAGCCATACGCGAGCAAAGCATACCCCAATGGTACGTGCGTGTGTCGGCCTCAATTCCCTATTGTATTTCAGCCATACGCGAGCTAAGCGTACCCCAATGGTACGTGCGTGTGTCGGCCTCGTTTCCCTATTGCATTTCAGCTATACGCGAGCAAAGCGTACCCCAATGGTACGTGCGTGTGTCGGCCTCGTTTCCCTATTGCATTTCAGCTATACGCGAGCAAAGCGTACCCCAATGGTACGTGCGTGTGTCGGCCTCGTTTCCCTATTGCATTTCAGCCATACGCGAGCAAAGCGTACCCCAATGGTACGTGCGTGTGTCGGCCTCGTTTCCCTATTGCATTTCAGCTATACGCGAGCAAAGCGTACCCCAATGGTACGTGCGTGTGTCGGCCTCGTTTCCCTATTGCATTTCAGCTATACGCGAGCAAAGCGTACCCCAATGGTACATGCGTGTATACGCCTCGTTACACCATTGAATGGGTTGCATTAGCAACGGCAATGACACCGTACTTGTGTGGGTATTAAATACATAGGGAACAACTAGGGGAACAGTGTACTGTTCAAAATGCAACCAGGTTGTCATGGATACTGAGTTTTTTTAGCCTCCTACAGGTGTTCTAGAAAATTCAGTTTGGAAAAAGTATACAATGTTGCAAAAGTTGTTGTTCAGCTCAGGCTCAATTTTCAAACCATGCATATGTGTGTCATGGGCTTATGTGTGATGTGATTGGATGGAACATAGGATGCTAAATATGGTGGCCTATCACACACTACTCCTTGGACTCACAGACCCTCTGCAGCACAGATATAAGGCGAATCACTGACAGAATATCGAAATCAAAAAAATCGACATACAAAATATCGAGTCGAAAATATCGAAGTACAAAATATCGACAGCCTATCTTCAAACAGGTAAGTACCAAAATATCGACTCCAAAATATCGACTTACAAAAATAGACTGTAAAAATATCGATTTTTTTAAATGTCTTAAAATTAAGTTAAAAATAATATATATAAATATATTTAATATAAACTTAGAAATAATTATTAAATAAATGTAATATTAATAAATATTTAATATAAATAAAAAAATGATATCACCAAAAATAATACATATATATATATATATATAAACATATTATTAAATAAACATATTAATATAATATAATTTAATTTAATTTCATTTCATTAAATTAATTTAATTTAACTTTAATTTTACTTTATTTTTACACTGTACCCCTGTACCCCAAAAAACCAAAACTGACCCTGAACCCTAAAAATGCCCCTTTACCCAAAAACTAAAAACTGACCCTGAACCCTAAAAATACCCCTTTACCCAAAAACCAAAAACTGACCCTGAACCCTAAAAATACCCCTTTACCCAAAAACTAAAAACTGACCCTGAACCCTAAAAATACCCCTTTACTCAAAAACTAAAAACTGACCCTGAACCCTAAAAATACCCCTTTACCCAAAAACTAAAAACTGACCCTGAACCCTAAAAATACCCCTTTACCCAAAAACCCAAAACTGACCCTGAACCCTAAAAATACCCCTTTACCCAAAAACCCAAAACTGACCCTGAACCCTAACAATACCCCTTTACCCAAAAACCCAAAACTTAAATTTAATTTCCAAAACCAATTAAT
The DNA here is from genome assembly GCF_964261635.1 of Lissotriton helveticus. Classification (NCBI taxonomy): domain Eukaryota; kingdom Metazoa; phylum Chordata; class Amphibia; order Caudata; family Salamandridae; genus Lissotriton; species Lissotriton helveticus. Next base: position 1,133,668,234 of record NC_136071.1, on the reverse strand, counting down.
TTTATTTACAAAGTAAATTTTATTTAATGGTCAATTATTAATTAATTAACAAATTTAATTAATTAACATATTTAATTAGTTATTATTAAATTACTCCCCACCCTATCCCCCTATAAACTCACAACCCACTACAGAAATTAATATACGAATTATTATTTATTTATTCTTTAAATATTTATAATTACCAATTATATTTTAATTATTTACCAAATAATAATTAATTAACAATTATTATTAATTTACATATTTAATTAATTAAATTTAAATTACTTCCCACCCTATTCCCCTATAAACCCACAACCCACTAAAAAAAATAATATAGTAAAAAGTAATGATTTATCAATTATTCAATTATTATTAATTACCAATTATAATTTAATTAATTAACAATTATTAATTAATTAACAATTACTATTATATTACATATTTATATAATTATATTTAAATTACTTCCCACCCTATTCCCCTATAAACCCACAACCCGCTAAAAAAAAAATAATATAGTAAAAAGTAATGATTTATCAATTATTCAATTATTATTAATTACCAATTATAATTTAATTAATTAACAATTATTAATTAATTAACAATTACTATTATATTACATATTTATATAATTATATTTAAATTACTTCCCACCCTATTCCCCTATAAACCCACAACCCGCTAAAAAAAAAATAATATAGTAAAAAGTAATGATTTATCAATTATTCAATTATTATTAATTACCAATTATAATTTAATTAATTAACAATTATTAATTAATTACCATTTACTATTATATTACATATTTATATTATTATATTTAAATTACTTCCCACCCTATTCCCCTATAAACCCACAACCCGCTACAGATTTATATTACACAATTATTACAAATTATAAAACACCTAATTTGACATATTTTTGTTGTCTATATTCTATCTACTCGATATTATGTCTAGTCTATATTTTTGATTCGATATTTTTGCTATTAATATCGATAGTAATCGATATTTTTGTAGTCGATATTATGTCTGGTCGATATTATGTCTAGTCTATATTTTTGACTCGATATTTGTGTATGTCGATATTTTTGAGGTCGAAATTATGTCTGTGTACCATATAAGGCAGCATGTGGCTGTGGGAGGGCACTTGCCTGCACAACATTGGTGTGGTAACCACAGCTGCTGTCTCTGAATCCTCTGGACCCTGATTAGCTGAGCATGGAGAGGGCACCTGCATTCACTGATGGTGAGAACAAGGCCCTGCTGGATGCCCTCCTGCCTAACTACAGCAAGCTGTATGGGAGACCAGAGGATCAGGTGAGTGATGTGTGCAATAACTTGGAGTGTGCACCTGTTGTGTGTGTGACATTATAGCCACTGTGTATGTATAGTGGATAGATGCAATGTTGTTGTGAGTGAGTGCCAGGGTGTACAGTGTTGTTACAAGAGAGTTCTTTGTTGTAGTGTGGTGTGTGACAGCATGTCACGTGCTGCAGTGCACCGAGATGTAGCATATATTGCTCAGTGAGTGCCATGCTCAAAGAGTGTTTTGCACCCCTCATGTCATCTGTAGACTTTCAATGTGATGCAATGCAGTTGTGTTTGCTCACAGGCCACATACTCCTGGACAATGATGCAAATGTGTGTGGCATACGATGCCCTGTTGTCCTCATGTATTTTGTACACATATGTGTGTCTTTGGAACATGGACCAGGTGTACTGATGTTCTTTTACTTTACATTTGTGACAGGTATCTGCCTATGAGAAGGGTGAAATCTGTGTGGACATCGCCATGGCTATCAGGAGAGGGGAGGGGGGCCTCGCAGGAGGCTTCGAAACATCAAGAAGAGGTGGCAGGACATCCGGTGCTGGACCCGCCGCATCGCCAGAGTACAGCTGAAGCTGGAAGCTCCACGCCGGCATGGCGGCACCCGCCACCTCACCCCCCACATGCTCCGGGTCCTGGAAGGGGTGTTCCCAGACCTCCATAGGCAGTTGCAGGAGGGACAGCAGCAAGAAGGGGGTAGGTACATGTCTGTTTGTTGTCATGTGTGTGTTAAATGCTACCTGGAGTGCTCCAAGGCATGGTAACACTCCCATAGTTTGAGTGGTGTGGTCAGACAGGCACTTCATGCATTGGCATTTGAATGTCCCAGTGTAAGCAGCTGCTTCTTTACATGCCTTGCCCTACTCCACATTTGAGCTGTGCTTTGGCTAATGCTTGTTTTTGGCATGTACTCCTGTGGTGCAATGTCTCAGTATGCATCTTCCTTTGCACATCATCATGTTGTAGGGGGGTCTGTGACACCTGTTGGTACCTTACATGTAGCACCACATGTGCACTGTGTCTGCCCTTCTTCATATTTTGGCACTGTTCTTGAGTCTCAACATGTGTTTTCTGCACAAGTCAGCCTCAGTGGCCTTTGTCCATGGTACACTTTCTAATTGTCATGTGTTAGCTACAGGTGCACAATGTACATGTGCAATATTTTGGCCTTATGCATACTCACACTGGGCAGTGCGTGTGTGAATATTCTCAAAATATGTTGCATGTTGTTTGTAAATAGTATTGAGGGTCAGCCACACAATGTGACTTTGGGTGTAGAAAGCTGTGATGCCAGTGTGAGGTGATGGAACACTTGTTTCAGGTCCCAGGATGGCATCACATGGCAGTTCGGGCAGGACTTTTCCCATGTGGCACAGAGTCAAAGCAATTCAAACATGACCAGGTCTTGATTTGGGTGGCAGGGTTGGCAAATTAACTGTGATGCATCATCAGCTATCCTGTTGTCAGGCAGTGGATCATGATTGTGTCTCTCATACAAGTTTTTGCCTTGCCTGTAGCTTGTATCCTACCATACATTGAGTGTTGTGTCTCTGACAATTGTCCACAAGTAGACTTGTCATTGTGCAGAGTTCAGTGTCATGTGACTCATGATGCATGCCATGTTGAGAAATGAGGCCAAATGATTTGTAGCCGATATGTCTGATGTGTACAGGTGACTGATATGTTTTCATTCTTCTCCTTGCTCACAGCATCATCATCTGAATCTGGAGGAGACACAGGCGCGGACCAGGCAGAGGGACACACCGACAGTGCCACCTGCTTTGAGGTATCAGAGGGAGGCAGTGGCACAGAGTGTGAGGAGAGTCTGCAGGCCGGACGACATGTGACTAACACATCTGACCATGCCGCCGACTCCGAGTCAGACTCTCAGGAGGGGGGGGGGAATATGCAGCAATGGTCACTTCTTCATCTTTGGCTGCCCTCCCCTCCTCCAGTCCCATCTCCACCCTCCCAGTCCTTCGTGTGCCTAGGGTCCGTGCTAGCCCCCGTGTCTCCTTTGTTCCCGGCACCGCAGCCCCTGCCCCTGTGTCCCCTGCTGCCCTCAGTGCTGAGACTGTGGACCTACTCCGGCAGATTGCAGTAGGTCAGACATCCATGCTGACTGTCCTCCATGGACATACACAACTGATTACACAGGTGGTGTCGTTCATGGAGGGCATGTCATCAGCCATGTCTGATCTGCGTCGGAGTGTGGCTGCCATAGAGTCAACACTGACGGTAGCTATGTACACCCAGCAGCATCTGTTCCCCCCCCATCCTTCAGAGCCATCCACCTCTGCCTCTTACATACCTACACAGCATACACGCACACGCCACAGGTCAGACACACCCAGCGCACAAACACAGCATAAGAAGCTCAAAGCTCCACGCACCCAGTCTCAAGGGGAAGTAGGCACACCCACAGAGAGAGGGGAGACACCTCACACACGCATCCACACACCCAGTAGAACAGACTCACAGCCCTGTACCTCCACCCCCAATGTGTCCCCGGGTTCAGGTGGTAGTTTTTCCGCACTGGCTGAGGTGTGCAGCCAGGTTTTTGAATCTACTTTTGGCGATGCCCCAACCAGTGTGGATGAATCACGTTCACCTGCACCCACTCCACCTGTCCTTCCCTCTCCTGTCCATGCGGTGCCGGAGGATTCCACAGATGGTGCCCCCGTAGTCACCACAGCGGATTAAACGGCATGTGCAGGCAGGTTTTGGTGTGATAACACCCATGGAGGCACAAACTGTTGCAGAGCTTTTTTTGGACTGGCCATTGGCCTTTAATGAGCAAGGACTCTCATTTGCTTTTCTATTTAGAATCAGCTGAATAAAGCTAATATTTTGCTTTTCTGATTTGTAGTTAGTGTGATGATGTCTGTGACTGCTGTGTGCCTGGGAGCTGGTGTGATGTTCACATTTAGGTATGCTAAAATGTGTCAATCTCCTGAGGGTAATGAGGTTAATAATGGTATGTTTTTGATGTAACAGCTGGGCAGTGGTGGGGGTGTTAGCCACACACACACACACTCGGATGCTGGGCAGTGGTGGGCAGTGGTGGGCACTCTGATGCTGGGTAGTGGTGGGCAGTGGTGGGCAGTGGTGGGCAGTGGTGGGGGTGTTAGCCACACACACACACACTCTGATGCTGGGCAGTGGTGGGCACTCTGATGCTAGGCAGTGGTGGGCAGTGGTGGGCACTCTGATGCTGGGTAGTGGTGGGCAGTGGTGGGCAGTGGTGGGCAGTGGTGGGGGTGTTAGCCACACACACACACACTCTGATGCTGGGCAGTGGTGGGCAGTGGTGGGCAGTGGTGGGGGTGTTAGCCACACACACACACACTCTGATGCTGGGCAGTGGTGGGCAGTGGTGGGCACTCTGATGCTGGGCAGTGGTGGGCAGTGGTGGGCACTCTGATGCTGGGTAGTGGTGGGCAGTGGTGGGCAGTGGTGGGCAGTGGTGGGGGTGTTAGCCACACACACACACACACACTCTGATGCTGGGCAGTGGTGGGCAGTGGTGGGCACTCTGATGCTGGGCAGTGGTGGGCAGTGGTGGGCACTCTGATGCTGGGTAGTGGAGGGCAGTGGTGGGCAGTGGTGGGCAGTGGTGGGGGTGTTAGCCACACACACACACTCTGATGCTGGGCAGTGGTGGGCACTCTGATGCTGGGTAGTGGTGGGCAGTGGTGGGGGTGTTAGCCACACACACACACACACTCTGATGCTGGGCAGTGGTGGGCAGTGGTGGGCACTCTGATGCTGGGCAGTGGTGGGCAGTGGTGGGCACTCTGATGCTGGGTAGTGGTGGGCAGTGGTGGGCAGTGGTGGGGGTGTTAGCCACACACACACACTCTGGTGCTGGGCAGTGGTGGGCAGTGGTGGGCACTCTGATGCTGGGCAGAGGTGGGCAGTGGTGGGCACTCTAATGCAGGGTAGTGGTGGGCAGTGGTGGGGGTGTTAGCCACAGACACACACACTCTGATGCTGGGCAGTGGTGGGCACTCTGATGCTGGGTAGTGGTGGGCAGTGGTGGGCACTCTGATGCTGGGCAGTGGTGGGCAGTGGTGGGCAGTGGTGGGCACTCTGATGCAGGGTAGTGGTGGGCAGTGGTGGGCAGTGGTGGATGTGTTTACTATACACCACTTAGACTTACATTGACATAGCAGACGTATGTTCCACACGTCTATTGCACTAGTGATGTGCGGTGACGTACCGTACCCCGTGGTCGATGACGTAGGTGCGGCCTGTCACCGTATTACACTAGTGATGTGCGGTGACGTTCCGTACCCCGTGGTCGATGACGTAGGTACGGCCTGTCACCGTATTACACTAGTGATGTGCGGTGACGTACCGTACCCCGTGGTCGATGACGTAGGTGGGCCCGTCCACGTATTACAATGGTGTTGTGCGGTGACGTACCGTACCCCGTGGTCGATGACGTAGGTGCGGCCTGTCACCGTATTACACTAGTGATGTGCGGTGACGTTCCGTACCCCGTGGGCGATGACGTAGGTGCGGCCTGTCACCGTATTACACTAGTGATGTGTGGTGACGTACCGTACCCCGTGGTCGATGACGTAGGTGGGCCCGTCCACGTATTACAATGGTGTTGTGCGGTGATGTACCGTACCCCGCGGTCGATGACGTAGGTGCGGCCTGTCACCGTATTACACTAGTGATGTGCGGTGACGTTCCGTACCACGTGGTCGATTACGTAGGTGGGCCTGTCCACGTATTACAATGGTGTTGTGCGGTGACGTGCCCTACCCCGTGGTCGATGACGAAGGTACGGCCTCTCTCCGTATTACACTAGTGATTTGCGGGAGTGTGTGGCGCTACATACCCAGTTATTACAATCGTGCAATGGCGATGTGCCCGTGTGGCAACACGTACAGGTATGTTGGACTTGGTTGTGCTCACCTTCTGCGCCGTCGTCGGTTTCTAAGTATGAGGTGGTGGCCGTACAGGATAGGGATGAAACGGACGATGGCGTTCATGTCCTGCTTGTCATGTACCGGGTGCGGGTCATGCCGGAGTGTGGTTTTACGGTAGTTTTGAGCTCTCGTAGAAAAAGAGCCGTACGGAGTGTGTTCAACACGGATCGTACTTCCTGGTTCAGAAGACGCGGTCTATTTACGTACGGACGTAGCGTGGTGCGTCAGCCGACTGCAATTCGTATGGACTTTCGATTTGTACGGCGTTTTTTACGTGCCATACGGAGTGACGCCTTAGGTTGTGATCGTACTTGCTGATTCGTACGGGGACGCATGCAGGTGCGATTTGTACGGAGAAAAACACTCCGACCCGCTATTCGGAGAGCTTTTTTCCGGATCGGAATCGACCCCTCTGTGTATCATGTCCTTTTTTCTCTGACATTTATGTACCCCCATTTACCTGCGTTTGCGCTGATATATATATATATATTGTAATATCAACCATTAAGTGCTCACAGGAACCACTGTTTTTTGTCTAAATTGTAAGTACCCTGGTTCCATGTGAGTAGGGTGTCCCTTGTGTTTTCTTACACAACTGCAAGTTAAAGGGATCCGCTGGTTTCTGTAACCAGAGATATTAGACCAGTGGCAGCTGGTTTTTGACTGGACTTCACCCAGACTTCAAGGGACATCGACCCCTGAGGCCAAAGTCACCCCACCATGTTTGTGGACTTAGGGACAGCCACAGGAAGAACGCAGACACCAGCTCAGCATCCTCCTTGAGCATCTTCAGCATCCTGCATCAATTGCATAAGCAACACTCCATTGTTTCCTATGGTGGTTTTCCCATAGTGCTTGGAACTACCGAGGAGACTGCCTTTCTTGCAAGAAAATTGTTCTATTGGACTTTATTGGTCCCTGTGACTGACTCCCTGCCAGAGTTGGTCAGTCTTAAAGCTGTCTTCAAGTTCCATGTTGTGGCTAATCCTAAACTGCGAGTCGAAGTAGATTACAATAATTTATTGTGACATGTGGCAATCTGTGGTTTATTGCTTTTTAAAAAAAATACATATCTCCAGGACCTTCCAGTGGATTTTTTCTTGTTGAGGTGTGTATTTTGAAGATAGAAATACAACCTATTTTTAGGTCTTGTTCTTCTAGATATGCTGTATCTAGGATATGGACTTCAAAAAACAACCATCTATTTCATGTGTTCCAATTGCTGGCCTTCAGAAATGCTGGCTTTTCATTAGTGAATACACCTAGTAGTCCTTCCTTTTGGAAGTTTGTTTTCTCCCATGAGGACTTCCACCTGTTACATGTGTTCTTCCTCATCAGGTTATTTATACTTTGAGAACACTCTTTTTTAGTTGGCCTGTCTCTGCTTGTTAGGTGTTCTGTTTACGTGTGCAATGAAACTTTGGTCTGCTTCAGGTGCTTGCCGTCCCTTATTCTCCCCTTGCCTCCCCCTCACCCCTTCCACAACACGGTTCGCCGGCCCCACCACCCCTCCGATGCCACTGCTCCTTTTGCTTGGATTTTTTGGTTGATTTACGCATGATTTGAGGTGCAGTGGCCTCATTTAATCTCCCTTTGCCGTCTCCTCCAACCCCCTCGCGCAACACAGCTTGCCCACACCCACCTCTGAGATCAATGCATTGATTTCCTATCATTATTTAAAATTAGTAGCTTTCATTTATATAGTGCAGCTATCCAGGCACTCCGGGGAAATAAAAGAATCAGCCCATAATCACAGGATGTTGAGCCGACACCAGACTCGAACACGGATCCTCAGCTCCCAAGCAGTAGCTCTCACCACGGCACCATATCCTCCCCCTATGGATGTATGACGGTACAACGTGTGGTACTACCACGCGTACCGTTTCAAGTCAGGTTTTACAACGCAAGTCGTTACAACGACTTGCGTTGGGGGGCGCTGGATAGTGAATAGTTTAATTTACTATTCCAACTCCAGTCCTCGTGGATAGTAGGGAAGGTGTTGGATAGTAAATTATTCTATTCCCTATCCTAAAGCGACCCCAGCGCAATTCGTTGTAACGAATTGCGTTGTAAAAGTTGCGTGGTAATGGTACCACGTTGTAAAAGTTTCGTGGTAAAGGATGTTCCCCCCCACCTATCCATGTTGTAGGGTACACTACCTTATGTGGCCTAAAGAGGTCCCAAGGGACAACTAGTGATAGCCTGTGGTACGGCAACCTAACAACATTGCTTGCCCGCGCCCACCTTCGAGATCACTACATTGATTTATTATCTCTATTTTAAATTAGTAGCTGTCACTTATATAGCACAGCTATCCAGGCAGTCTAGGTAAATTAAAGAACCAGCCCGTAATCATGATGTAGAGCCAAAACCAGACTCGAACACGGATCTCTGGCTCCATAGTCAGTAGCTCTCACCGTTGCGCCATATTCTTTCCCTATCTGTGTTGCAGGGTGCAGTACCGTATGTGGCCAAAAGAGGTCCCAAGGGAAACACAATAAGGTGCTTCATAGCTAAATACTTACAATGCCCCAAAGGCGATACCAATAGCATTGCAAAATGCTTGTTACAAATTGGTGTCAGATGTTACTTTGTTGAGTTTTCATGTTATTCAGCTGTTTTGGGATTTCTTAATGATTTTCCTTTGATAAAGCCTGACTGCTCTGAGCTACAGCAACCCAGGTCTAAGCTATGGTTTTACAAATGAACCTGACTCGACCTGATACAGAATTGTGCCTTTATTACACAGGGGTCATGACGTAATAATTAGGCAATAATCGGCAAATTGTAGACATTCATGCCAGGCACAATAAGGGTACCCGCCACCAGCAGAATGATGCCCCTGGCATAAAGAGGTTCACTTTAGGTGCATTGGGAGATCCACAGAATCCCAAGAAGATATTAGGGAATCCATGAAATGATGGTATTATTTTGTCACTCGTATAATAGTGTTAATTCGTGGCATATCGTCAGCACCAATGGTATGATGGTACCCATTCCTGGCCCAACAATGACTGAAATACTTGGCATATACTAGATATTTAATTCTTGTGATAGAGATGGATGTAGGGTTGATGTTTGGGATCAAACGTTTATTCACAAAAGAATAAAAGCTGGTATTTCAAGGACAATACAGTGTGTTCTGTATCATGCTTTTGCTTCTGAAAAACTTGCACTTGATCATAAAGTGTGTAAATTATGAGAAACTGAGAAAATGATGTTTGAGAACAAAGTGACCATAATTCATGCTACGCTCAGGAGACGTAATACTAATGATTTTCCTTGGAGCCAGAGGACACTTCTGGCTATGGCTGTTACTTGATGACCGGTAAAGTCATTTCATCATCTATATTAACCTTTTTATGATACAGCTATTGCTGTTTCGGGCCTGAGCCTGCAAGATTGATAGAACTAGCTCTGCTGTACGAACCATTAAGATCTATTTACCTCTGCTATCCAAGGCATAAACGTTTGAGCTCTATGTATCTTTTTATTTTTCCCTAATGTGCTTTGCTCGGAAGGGATAGGATGTACTAGTATATAGACGTAGGTTGTAGAGTTGAAAGAAGATGCTGGTCTGACCCATATCAAGCCTGGGTATTATGTAGTAATGTCAATTTATATATAACCCTCCTGACGTGCACTAATACTAATACCATAACATTCAGCAGTCAGTAGTCAATTAGGCTGCTCAATAATTCCCTTATATTGCTTGACCCTCTTAAAATGACATAAGATAGATGTGCGACGGGTCATGGCCATCACCCATTTCTGTACCAGTCCACAGCAATAAACCACCAATCACGAAGTGAAAAAGTCTATAATATCTAAAGTGATCTGCCACATACTGCTGGCCAATGGAGGAATCTCATTTAATCCATTTCTGTGGTTCTCAACTAGCTACATGCTATGACCACTTCTCAACATTTCACAGTGGCAATAACATATACGATGATAGTAGCAAAGCCCATCCCAGCAGGTTTCCCCACCATAAACGTTAAACAAAATATCTCAGAATTGACAAACGATTACGGTGACCATTTCAGTGGATTATGATCAGAAGAAAAAACAAAAAAGGAACCCACAGAACTGTTCTAAGCTGACAGCTCACTGAAAACTATAACGTGCCTATCACTCACACTTCTTCATCCATCACACTGATACGTGCAGAGTATCATGACAGGATAAGTGCACCTCTATGGTCCTCGCGCACAACACGGAAACATAGGATCGGAACAAAGACAATATCCTTCCAACCATACACCCTACATGGAGTATAATGCTGCTGGTGTAGGCAAGCTCTTTACCGCTGATATAGGGGCAGTAAGCAACATAGAAATGTTCCAATACAATACAATAAACTTGCATTCTAAGACTTTGTGGACTTAGGGCCAGATTCATAATCTTGTGGATGGCCCGTTTCTCTGGCAGAGCGACTGACTAAATTAATTTGTCACCCTGACAGAGGTACCGACCACCAGATTTAGAAATGACCGGCAAGCAGGTGGTTATTTCTTAAAGTATTGCCAGAAACCGCCCTCATGGTGGTTCTTGTCAATGCTTTTTGCGATTTGGGGCAGGGCTCTCATGACTGAGTCCTGCACCAAACCATTTTCTTTTTCTTTTTTCTCAAAAAGAAAATCCGGAATGGGATTTTCTTTTTTTAAATAAAAATGCTCCCTCGCCATGGAGTCCTCTACCACGGCGGGAGAGTGTTTAGTGGTTTTCACTGCCCCTTACTGACAGGGTTTTACTAAATTAGATGGGCGGAAATAGAGGTCTGTCCTTGCTCCACAGGGCTGGGGGGGTTCAATCACAACAGAAACAGAGTAGTCTCTGACACGACTAAACCAAAGGTCCACCCGCAAGTAAATTCAGTGGCTGAACCATTATGTTGGTGGTATACATACTCCATTGCCATTGTTATGGGATATGTTTACCGCCAACATATAAATCAAGCCCCAAGTCTTTTACAGATGGCTTTTTAGCCATTTAAAGTGAAATTCGGCTGAGAAACTCAAAAGTTTGCTGTGATTTGGCATATCTTTGATCCATAACAACCTTGGCTAGAGTCAGGGGTGTAGTATTGGACCATTTCATTACTACCATATGGCAGTCGAGCCAAGTAGTGTACCGTGCTCTGAAATGCACGTGTGGCCCCAAAGTTATAAAATAGATGGACTTCACCCATAGAGCAATTACAGTTGAATCATACTCTGTGCCATTGATCATGCAAAGGTGGCATTTAGGCATCTGGCACAAAAACTACCTCAAACACTGGTTTATTACCCTGTGGTTCCCTTTGTGAAGTTTGCACATAGGTCAGAACTAATGAGTGTGACTGCCACATTCAGATGTAGGTGACTGTAAGTGTACAGACAGTCCCAAATGGAGTCCCCTCTCAGATGAATATAGGTCAGTGGTGCAGTCCAGAGCAAGCACTCCTTTTTTAAATAAATTGCATATTATTTTTTGTTTCAGTGCAATAGTAATAGTGCTTCTCTAAGTCTGCTTTTCTGTCACATTGCCTGCATTGCAAATGTTCTGACAGAGATTCAGAGCATACGGCGTTATGAACTAAGGTTCCCATATTTTAATTAAATTGATCTTATCTGTGACAAGATGGACGAACTTTGCCATTGGATGGTATTGTCGGCTGTCTAGCTCATGATTGCCATAGCCATATTAATGGCAGGCCATTTTGCTATACTATTAATATTGTTTATCAGGAAGAACCATAAGAATAGTAAGAATGTTAATGATGGCCAGAGCATTCGAATGACAAGTGTTGTGGATACAGGGGAAACTCACTGCAAGTGTTATGATGCAAGAGCAGCTCCTCTGTTATGGCAGAGGAGCATCGCCCCACTGCTGAGAGGCATGAGAGGCAAACGTGAAAAATAAAATGATAATAAATCCATTTTATTATCATTTTACTTTTTCTTACCTTGCCATTGCTAGCTGAGTCCTGGGGCGGGGCCCCATCCTGGGAGTGTCACTGCATCAGCAGGAGATAGGAGGAGTGGTGGGGGCACTATGAGTGCGTATGTCAGTTTGGCCAGCCTGTATTAGGATGGCCAAACCAGCATGTGCACTTACATTTCTCCAACACAGCTGCGTTGCACAGCCAGGTGACGAAATGGCACATGCCTCCTATGCCTGAGTAAGTGTCAAGTCAGGCCTCTCAGGCCAGTAACGGAGCTGCTGTCATGCTGAACTGTCCAAACAAGTTGACGCAGAGTACTGGGAGGCAACGCTGAAGGACTTGAATGTCAAACTGGAGGAATATGGTAAAGACACCCAAGAACGCAAACTAGGGAAGTATAAACGAGATACTATAGACTATAAATTGAACGAGGTGTACACCTGGGCAGAGATGTACACCCAGAGAAGACATCCACCCAAGTCAGCCACATCATCCCAGGAAAGTGTAGTCTCTGACCAAGATCTATCTACCTCCAGGAGACCTTTAAACATAGAAACAACCTCAGATGCAGTTGAAAGTGATGGAGCAAGAGCATCCTCAAGTGGGGTCTTACAACAACAGCAACCTGGTTTTTAGAGCGGGGTCTGATAACAGGCAAACCACCAGAGAAAAGTGATTCAAGAAAACCTGGCGTGGACAAAGAAACAGTCAGTCAAAATTTGAGAAGCAAGAACCGACATTAGGGGTTAACATCTCATCCAAAGGTATGAACAAACAACAAATTCAAGTGTTGAACAAAGGCACATCTTTCGCCCGAAAAAATGGTCCAAAATCTGGGAGAAATGGAACATATACCGAGGTAACATATGTGAACCCCCGCAGGAACTGTCAGAACCTGAACTGAGCCCGTAGGGTGGGATACAAGCAGCAATGATTGTGTGATGACGTCATATTCATGTGCAAGAGGGAAACCAAAAGGGTATTTAAATGCTAATTTGTTGATGTGACTATTCATTGAGGTACTGTTATCGGATACGTGATACTCCGGAAAGTTATATGTAGATGTCAGAACATTGGTAACCCATTTTATTGTAGGAATACGTTCCTTATGTTTTGCACTGCTGAACCAAACTGCAAAGTAATGATAAAACCAAAGTATGCATTTCACTGAATGTCCTCATAAGAATGATAACGACCTGTACTTATATTGTTACAATGCTAAAAGCCAATAAAAAATTGTTTAAATAAAAAAAAAGGCACATCTTTCGTGCCCACATACCCCAGTAACAAATTTGGAACTGAAATTTGCTTCTTTAAATTCATGTGTTTGTTGAGATTACGCCATTTTTTCTCCAATGTTGTTCCATTGTCAACAGAGGACACACAGAACAAGGAAACGTCTGATTACAAAGAATTCAAAACTCCCAGCACCTTCATGCCACGAATGTCGCATAAAATCCTTGACAGCTTTGAAATATTGGTAAAACAAGATTTATATAAACTTCAAAGGAATACTCACGTGAAAATGAATATCAATAAACATGAACAAAACATAATCAAGGAGTTGGCTAATGATACCTCTATAACCATTCAAACAGCTGACAAAGGCGAGGCCCTGGTGATTATGGACATCAGGTTTTACGAGAGGAAAGTCTCTGAACATGTGAAGGATGAATCCACATATTTGAAACTAGCACACAATTCTGTAGTGGCGATCGCACTGGTACTGGCTGAGATTTTGGAGAAAGCATTAGAAATGGAGTGGATGAATGTCAATACGAAGAAATGTTTGACTACTTTGCACCCCAGATGCCCTAAACTTTACATGTTACCAAAGATCCGCAAGAGTATACAAGATCCTCCCTTTAAACCTATAGTAAGCGGCTGCAGGTCTATTTTTGAACCACTTGGACAATACATAGATAAGTTCCTGCAACCATTTTTTCAAAACTGGATCACGTATGTTTGAGATACGGCTCATTTTCTCCAATCTTTTAAAACAGCGAACTTGGATACCAACAGAGTAATTTTGTGCACAGTAGATGTCACCGTGTTGTATACTTCCATCCCTCATGCAGAGGGCATGGAAGCCTGTGAATGGGCTTTATTACAAACAACAGACTTAGAGGCACATACGTTTTCATACTGGAGCTATTACAATGTTGCTTATGACATTCATACTTTCGATGGAAAGAAGATTACTTCTTAAAAATTAGTGGCACTTCGATGGGGTTTCCAGGAGCCCCATCATTTGCCAATATTTACATGGCCAAATTTGAAAATGATTTCATTTTTGCAGACGAAGAATGGAAAAAGAATACAATATTCTTTTAGCGTTTCATAGACAACATCTTCCTAACGTGGATTGGACCTGAGGCATTATTATTACTCAAAATAGAAGAAAGTAATATGAAAAATACCCTGATTCAATTCACACATACTATCAGTCACGACGAAATAGCATTTTTGGATGTAATGGTAACCATAAAAGGATCAAAATTGGAAACTGCAGTTTACCATAAGCCGATTGACCGCAACAATGCGTTACTGTTTACCAGCTTTCATCCGAAGGCTTTACTACAAAATTTGCCATACTCCCAGATGATGAGGATTAAACGGATTTCTTCCACTGAACAAGCACTATCTGAAGAAGTGGAAAGACAGAGACGAAGGTTTCGAGAACGAGGGTATCCTCTCATGACCATACAAACAGCTGAGACAAGGATCGCTGGTTTATCCAGGGAAGAACTTCTACAAGTGAAACCAAAGAAAAAACAAGAAAGGATGGTATTCATCCCTAAATTTGCAACAGAATCTAACCAAATCAAGAAAATTCTCAATACTCGCAGGGAACTTCTGCAGCATGAAGAAAACTTTAAGGGACTGTTTAATAGCAAACCGTTGTTTGCTTATACTCGGAGCAAATATCTAAAAGAGTTGGTAACTGCAACACCCCAAAGCAACAGTGAACAGGTTATTAATCCAAGAATGAAAAGATGTCAGAATTGCACCCATTGCAATAATGTAATTGTAGGATCTACGATCCTACATCCCCAAACAGGAAAAAGCATTAAGGTGAGAAATCAGTCAGATTGCAATTCAATATATGTGGTTTACAGTATTAAGTGCCCATGTGGTAAATTATACGTAGGAAAAACTGAGAGGAAAGTAAAGGTACGCATTACCGAGCACAAGAGTCGGATTAGAAGCAAGGCTAGTACCTCTAGTCGTGCAACACATTGGGCAGAACAAATTCACACTATCCCTCAATTAAGATTTCAAGTGCTAGAAAACATATAGCTCTTACCAGACCGTGATAATGCCAAATGCCTTTCTCAACGTGAAATTTGGTGGATAAAATTCTTGGATACTTAGATACCGAGGGGATTGAATGTCAAAATTGACATGATATGTTTCTTGTAAAGTACGTTCCCATTCCTAACGTGGATGGCATGTAGACGTCGATGTATGTATTAAATGTTATTTTGTGTCTTACAGAGTGCTGGCATAACAGGTTCACACATGGGATTTAATTTTTGGCATTATGGTTTTATTTAATTTCGCATTTTGCACAACCTTTTGATTCACTTTGAGCACTTCTCCATGATGGTATACTCGTGCTTCTATTTTCGTTATATTGTGCCATTGGAAGATGTCCGTGGTTTGTCCTTGTGTTGGATCTCAGTATAGTCCTATTTTCATTTCCACGGGTTTGACGTTATTTGAACTGGCGTAAGACAGATGCTTGTGGACGGTTTCAGCGTTCGGGCGGAGCGGTTTCACTCGGGAGTCTTTTGGCATTTAAACAGGTTGGTTTGCAATGTAGAGTGAATGCTGGATTCTGCTACTAAACGCGGTGCATGTTCACCGGAGCGCTTCAACTTCTGGTTTATGGTTTAGCAGGCTTATGTTTGGAGTACAGACTTATCGACATATGGGTGCGCAGTGCGCGCTCGATGAAGTGTTTTCCGTGGACTTCATCACTCCTGTGAACCGCGCATCATCATTTGATTAAGGTAAACTTCTTTGCATGAGGCTGAGTTGAGACTAGGTTTTGTTATTGAGTTCTAATGAACATCCTCTTTAAACTCGGATGCCTTACTTTTCAAGCCCGGGCGGGCACTGCTCCCGCCTTTATTAACTCTGCCATCACCAACTACTGCCCTCCCAGAGATCTTCGTTCATCCACCAAATCTTTATTAGTCATCCCCCGTTTCAAAAAACAAAGATCAGGAGGCCAGAAATTTTCGGTCCTCGCCCCCACCTTTTGGAACACCCTTCCGCCTTCAGTCAGACACTCCTCTTCCTATATGGAGTTTCGCAAGGCCCTCAAAACTTTTCTATTCCAGCAAGCTTTCAGCCCTTAGTCCTCTGTGTCGTTTCAGTCTAGCATTCCCCCCAGCACCAAGAAACTGTATAGTGAACGTGCGCTTTATATATTCTTAAAAATTCAAATTCAATCCTCAGAGGGTCATCAATAATTGTTTTTCCAGCTTGCATCAGGCTAATCCCAGCATATCAAGAAAACCATTGAGGTTAACGCTCTAGAGCGAGGACACGTTTGCGTTTATGGAAGTGGTTCATCGCCAGGAAATACGCAATTCTAGACTGGTAAATTAACTCAGATGCAGCTATTTTGGTCATGTTACCCAGGTTTGTTTTATCTCAGATGTTCATAGTACACCCTTATTTTCAGTGATTGCTCTTGGGGAGGACCAGCGGAGTTTACACTACACAGTTTACGGACATTTCAGTTTGGCACCATTGTTTTAAGGTAACCCATTTGGCTAACAGATGGCAGTGATTGAAGGAGCAATTCGTGGCTATTTGGGTTCTGAACAATTGTTCGTTCTTTGGTTTCAGTATATATTGTATCACGAGTTGGACCTTTACAGTGCTATACAGTCGCGCTTAACTCATTGTTGGTAAGTGGCATAGTTGAAGTGACATCTTTCTTTCACTCACGCAATGGGTGTTTGATTTTGGTGAAGGTCGGCTATACTACCAGCCAGTACTGTTTCATTTCTTTCTAGTAGATTCTTGTGAGACAGTTGCATGTGATTTGTTCCACTACTGTTGTGCTATAAAGGAAAAAACGTTTATGTTTGAATTATGTTTTATTTCAACAGTTCCCCTGAAGAAGGGATCCTGCATCCCGAAATGCACATAGATTGGGTGGATCACTCACTACCATTCTTGCCAGGTCCCTCTGCCCCTCAGTGGAGCCGAAGAAATCACAGTCCATGAGGGATGTACGTTGTTACAACGCATGCTTTTACTACGCATGCTTTTACAACGCAGGTTTTTCAACGCAAGTCGTTACAACGACTTGCGTTGGGGGGCGCTCGATAGTGAATAGTTTAATTTACTATTCCAACTCCAGTCCCCGTGGATAGTAGGGAAGGTGTTGGATAGTAAATTAAACTATTATCTATCCTAGAGCGCCCCCCAGCGCAATTCGTTGTAATGACTTGCGTTGAAAAACCTGCATTGTAAAGGCACTGCGTGGTAAAAGTTGCGTCGTAAAGGATTTTTCCCGTCCATGAGATACCTGCCTAGCTCCACTCAGCGGTTAATCTGCCGGCAGAATGCACACAGTCAATGTGATGTTTTTGTCAGATTGACTATCAGGTACTCAGTGTATTTAGATAATTGCTGGCCTTTTCAAAACAAGTTGATGTTCTCGCTTTTTGTGTGTCCATCACCCTGGGCCATGAACACAATTTGTTCTCAGTGACAGTCTCCACTGAAAAAGGATAAATAAATAAACACAGAAGCCGGCTCAGTCAGATGTCTTCTCCTTCCAAGGTGTGGAGGAGGCTGATGAAAGTACATCACACAGTTCATGAATTTTATGATGTATTTTTTTTTCTTTCTCCCACATGTTATGACAAGAAATGTCAACTGGAAAATGTGCAGCAGCTGCTGAAAAGACGGTGGGTGCTTTAGATGTAAAACAACATGTACAGAATACATTCTTACACTGATTCTGAATATCGCTGGGAACATGGAGGGCGGGTTAGTTGCCTGCTCCAGAGATCGCTGTGCGGCCTGTAGGTGGAAAGGTGAAATCCAGGGTTTACTCGACCTGTCATCTGCTTCAAGCTGGAATCTGGTGCAAGCAGCGGCGGCCTGTGCAGGTAAGAGCGATGAGGGGGATTTTGACAGATGACCACAAGGGAAAATTAATTATTTTGGGTGAATGGGGGTTCACTCCTTTCCTTGATGGTTAGTTGTTTGTATTTATTCCACTTACCCGAGTCTTGCAGAAGTTCAAAGCACATCCTTGGCTCACAAATCCTAGTTTCATCTCCTTATGCTTCTGTCCCTCACACCTTTCTTTCCTGACCATAGGGCTCCTCCAGATTCTGAATTTAGTAAGTAATGGCTCTGAGTTAGGCTTGTCTCCATTCTTCATTAAGGACCATGGGGCATATTCACAAGAATTGTGGTGCAGTCAGCACAGCAAGTTACCTTGCTACGCTTCCCTGCATCACAGGGAACATGCAGGAATGCACCTTATTTATTCAATAGGACGTATTCCTGTCATTACCCCCTGCGCTAGTGCTGTTTCAGCAGCGTAGCGCCAACACAGGCACCCTTGCACCATGATATGCTGGTGCCTGTGTTGTGGGAAAGATTGTTTTTGTGCAGGAAGGGCCACTTTCCTGCAGAAAAACAATCCATAGAGGAGGTGACCTCTTTTCATGTGTGATGCAGAATGAAAGAGGAAAGAACGAGGAGGAAAAAATATATTTCTCCTTGTTGCGCCTCATTTGGGAAGGCATATCCTTTTGGCGCATTCTCAGGTTTACCAGATTTTGTACATCTGGGAATGCTTCGAAAATCATGTGATTTGCATGTGAACACCCACCGCAACGACGCTACCCTTGCACAGAGTAAACCAACCCAGCAATTTGTGCTGCAGTGCATTACTCCATATTTTTTAAGCCACGCAAAGTGGTTTGGTGTGGCTTAATAAATATGACTTAGACTAGAGGTCTGCGTTGTGCATGTACCACATTGCGTGGTGCAAACATGATGCAAAGCCCTCATAAACATGCCCCCCAGTCGACAGCTATGCGGATTATCATGGAACGATTAGGGGATAGTGAGACGAATGTCAGGTTTACTTCCCAACTGCTTCATCTCTTTGACATCACCGGTCCGAGGTTCAGACCGGTGTGCCCTTCCTTAGATCTACCCCTCTGCCTTCAGATTCTGATGGGTGCTCCTTTAGCCACATCGCTGCGGCGGCTATTCCGCCGCAGCGCTAAGGGGGCAGGGGGGCCACGCGGCGGGCGGGGCCATGACGGAACCGCTCCGTCACCAGCCTCGGTTGAGCTGTGCTGATGACGGAGAGGTTCTGTCATGGCCCCGCCCGCTCAATAGAACGCGCAGCGCAGGCGCGGTGAGCAGGCCATGACGGAACCGCTCCGTCATCAGCACAGCGCCACCGCAACTGATGAGGGAGCGGTTCCGTCATCAGCATGGAACCGGTTAAAACTGTAGTAACACTTGTGAGCTAGGGTCTCCTCTCCACTAGAATCCTATGATTTTGCCAGAGGGTCTTGTCCTTTGTACATCTGTCCTCACAAATTCTACCTATCAGAATACTGTACCCACCTGAACCTGTCACAATATTGTACCCACCTGCGGCCATTGCTGGGATTGGTCCGGATGGATCACCAATGATGTGCATAATGTGTGTATATCTGTCCCATGCGTAGGAATTTCGAGAGTCTGATAACTTGTTTGTTTAGTTTTGGTCCTAGGCATCACAGATTATTTTCTGGGTGTATGTCCGAAAATTGAGAGCTAAAATACAGACAACAAAAATGCTGTTTCTAAAAAGTAGAAGTACAGAAAGTCCTGTTCGCATTGTTTCTCATCATAAGTTCAAACATGTTGCAGTAAAAATATCGAATTGGTTCTAATAATGATTACATAGATATGTTAGAGAAATATTACCAACTCAGGTATTTCCAGTTTTCCTCCTGCATCGGAACTAAGAGTTTTGCATTGACAAGTTATATAAGTGAGTAAAAACAATGTCTTAGTAAGCAATCATCATTTTTGTTATATGAATGCACAGCACATTTAAAAATAACAATCATATGATTGTAAAATGAAACCACCTGAATAAAAGCCCAATGTGAAACCGATTTCTTCAGTGACAACCTTCACTGGACGGATATCGTGTGCCCATCCCTTTGACTTAGAATTGGATCATGTCCCCTCTTCTTTGGGGGGCTGGGGAGCCGGATAACCCTATGAGGGGGATGGCTTCCTCTAGTTGAATTCAAGGGGTTTGACATCTGGAGCAATGCTACTAGGGCTTCCCCTACCACATTTATATGTCACTATTCGTTGAACGTCTCAGCATCTGCTGCCTTCCTTGTGACTGCTGTACTTATTCTGAGATCTGCACTATGAAAGTTTCTTCCTTTAGATGAGGTATGCTTGGTTTCTCTAGTAGAATCGTTATAAAGAACATGTTTAGCCTGTATATGTTACATAGCAATTTTAATTGTACGCAGGGTCGGACTGGCTACCGGGCAGTTTGGAATGCTGCCGAGCTGGGGGGTGATTTCACTGCGGAGGGGGCTGATTTCGTTGATGGGGACCTGCGTGTGCTTCGAAATAAACAAAGTAAAACAAAAGTTTTTCAGCACACGCAGGTCCCCATCAGCGAAATCAGCACTCAGCTCGGCAGCACACCAAAACGCCCGGTAGCCAGTCCGGCCCAGATTGTACGGGTCTTGTGTTCACCTGTAAATGCCCCGTGGACATGGAGATGCCCCCCTTCGAACTTCTTAGGTGCTCAAGTCCTCAGTTGCATAGGAGGTGAGCAGTGCACGCCACTTATAGTGAGTCTTCGCGGTTACAATGCTTGCACACTGTGAAAAGCACAAGTGCAGTCAAGATAAACGAAATGTTCCAGCGGACAACGGGAGTCTCACAAGATTAGCAATGGTGGGAGCCATCTTAGATTCAGAGAGCATAAGCTCCACTTGTTTCAGAGTGTTCCTTGCTAGGACATCAGGATGCATAGTGACAAGACTTAAGGCCCTATTTATATATTACTTCCCTCCCACCAACATAGTGATCCGCACGCCCAATCTATATGCAGATGGACCTTCACATTTGACCACAGAGAAGGCAACTCAGGCCATCATAGAAATGGCTACTTGTCCGCCCACCCAGTTTAGATGGATGCTCATGTAGTCATTTGTGACTGTTTCTTACCACAAGGTAAACCCTGGCAGTAAGGTACAGTAAAATCATAATAATAATGTTCTTTCTTTTACAAAAATCAGTTTGGGGAT
The DNA here is from genome assembly GCF_964261635.1 of Lissotriton helveticus. Taxonomy (NCBI): domain Eukaryota; kingdom Metazoa; phylum Chordata; class Amphibia; order Caudata; family Salamandridae; genus Lissotriton; species Lissotriton helveticus. Next base: position 1,133,646,722 of record NC_136071.1, on the reverse strand, counting down.
ATTCTTTTTGTAAAGAAAAACAAATACTCTGTGCTTCAGGGCTGTGTCCTACTATCGCAGCCCCTTAGCACAGAATACAATGCTTTAATATAAATGACTGTGTGCTGGTGGTCATTTATAAATTAGGCGGGCAGTACCTCCGCCATGGGGACAGACTAATTTACTCTGTCCCCATGGCGGAACAGCAGGTCATCTTCCTATATCTAAATCAGGTCCTTAGTACAGGAGCTATCAAGGACAATAGTAAGTCTGTGATAATTCCAGATGACATCCCAACATGTCCCAGTCTCCTGGCAGCAAGGGTCTGGCCTTGATGCTTTTTGCCAGGAGATTGGGACTTGTTACACTTTCATCTGGAGTTATCAAAGACTTACTGCATACAGAGAAATATTCTGGGGTAACACCATAAAGGATTTCTAGCTATATGTCCAAATATCTAGTCACAAAATATGGGTTGTAAATTGCAACCAGTATTTCTGCAAGATTTTTAGAACAAATGTACCATAAGGTCGGTTATTAAAAATCCAAATTGTAGTGGGGCGCAATCTGATTGTGCCACCCGCATGAGTAGCCCTGAAAACATGTCTCAGGCCGGCCACTGCAGTTTCTATGAGTGCAGTTTTAAACTGCCAGTTCTACCTGGCAAGTGACCCACTAGCCTTTTATTACATGTAAGGCACCCCTAAGGTAGGGCCAACATAGCCCCATGGACAAGGTATAGTGTATTTAAAAGGTAGGACATGTACTGCTGTGTTTTACATTTCCTGGCAGTGAAATACTGCTAATTTCGTTTTTCACTACAGCAAGGCCTATCTCTCCCATAGGTTAGCATTGGAGCTGTCTTATGACATTGTACAAGTGTTTCTTCCAATTGGGAGCTGATAGAAAATTGGAGTTCGGTGTCTCTGTACTCACAATTTAAAAATACATCATTTAGTAAAGCAGGTTTTTAAACTGCAAAATGTCACTTTTAGAAAGGTGGCATTTCCTTACTTTAGCCATTCTATGTGTCTGCCTGTCTCTGAATACACTTCTGGGCCAGGATGACAGTTGGGGTGTTTATGCATTCACTCTAGACAGCCACACAAAGGGAGCTAAGGTGTGCCCTGCACATCCTGATGGCCCATCACTAGGCTGATGGACCTTCTTGAGCTAGAGTGTTAGGAGGAGTTGACACTGACACCTGAATAGGGCTCTGCTTTTCCTAACCCCCTGTAGTGTGTCTGGAGCCAGGACAGGGAAAGGCAGGGTCTTGTGCACTATAAAGACTTTTCTTGGACGTTTGCCTACTTCAAAGGCTAAAATGGGTATACTAGACCTGTCACACCATATACTCAGAACACTTCTGGGTTGAGGACATTCTGTCAGAAAGAAGAACTGGATTGCTGTAAGGAGGAATTGCCACTTTGCTGTTTGTTTTTCTGTGTTGGCCTGCTGCTTGCTATTTGTGTCCTGGGAGTGAAAGGACTGGACTTGGCTTTCTACATCGTGCTCCAAGGTTCTCCAGGGCGTTGAGTTAAGAAGCCTCAAGGCCATCAAAGAATTTATCTGCAATCACCTGGACTCTACTTCTGTGAGCCGTACTCTGCCAAGTGTCGCCAAATCCAGGTCCTGGGTCCTGGGTTCTTGGAAGTGAGTTCTAATGATACAAACAAGAAAATCCATGCATTGACTCCAAGCATCGTTCTGAACAGGCACAGCACCACCAAATCTCAACGCATCACTGCTGCCTGCACCGGAGTGTGGTCCATGCTTGACGCAACGACCGCGGCTTACAACACAGGCCTCAGCTTTTTGTCACAGCGCCTCCAAAGAACTGCTGTTGCGTGAGTCTTGACTACTGCATCACCGAAGTCTGTGATGCATCACCCCGACTCAGCGCCTGCTTCAAAGCTGTGGAATCGACTCAGTGCGACTTGACTTTCGGCGCATCATCCCTGGGTGCGGATTTCTTCTTTGTCACCGCACCACAGTAAGAAATGAGGCATCGTGCCCGAAAATTACACATCACCTCCCCTGTAGCAGTAAGTAGCGACGCATCACCCACTTTTTTGACGCCTCACCTCCCCTGCGCCTCAAATCATCTTTGATTTTTTATGCATCAAAGGTACTTTGTCCTGATCAAGGGCAACCGTTGATTTTCCAAGAACTATAACTTAATTTAATATTTGAAAATACATATCTTGACTTGTGTATGTTAATTAGATAAATATTGGCTATTTTACTAAACTGGCGTGGAGTTCTTTTGTACTGTTCTCACTGTGTTACTGTGTGTACATGTGAACAAATACTTTACACATTGCCTCTGGGATAAGCCTGACCGCCCTGTGCCAAGCTACCAAAGGGACGAGCAGGGGCTATCTTAGGTGTGTAACTTACTTACTTTGACTAGAGTGAGGGTCCCTATTTGGAGTGGGTGCAAAGCACTGGCAACGAGAGACTCCACTTATAACCCTGAGCAGGGGAGTTTTACTAAGTCAAGAGTTTTCTGTGAGGAAAATAGGTATCATGCCAGACCTTATTTTCCCAACAGAGTATGTGACTACAAGGAGGTGTTCCCTCTCATGCTTCAATCTGGCCCAAAATCTAGTTTAACAGAGTGAATTAATACATATGTGCATTTGAAAGTTTACACAACTCTATGGAAAACGTGAATCTCAATGAGACACCCTTTTGCAACCAACTTCTTCCTTCTCATTTAAAAGGCTGTGCCAGGCGTCACAACCCACTTGCTGAAGCTAGCACTGCTTGAAATGGAAAAATAAAAGTTTAGGTATTCACTTGTGCAGCGTGCCTGTTTGCTACGGAGAAGTGTAGGTACTCTCTCATTGGTATCACTGCACTGTGGGAGCAGAGCTTTTCTTCAAACATGATTGCTGCATTTTGAGTAGGCAGTGTGAAGTTCGACACATTCAGACTTAATGTCGGCTACTTCATACCATTCTTGGGGCATAATGACAGCTCTGCTCGCCTGGTCCCGTACTACCTGTGCTGTTGTTTCTGCCTGGGAGCCCCAAGGAGAGTGAGACTGGCATGCAGGTGGGATGGGGGGGCTTATGAGGAATGCTTGATCCCACTGTTTCCTTACTTGTTGCTGCTGCTCCCCTGGGTGGTGCCTATCTCTGGGAGGTGCTGGTTCTGCTCAGCAACTTGTCAAGGCCTACCTGTATCAAAGGATAGGAACTTTGACCCAATTCCAAATAAGGAGTGTCTGCCTGGGAATGGCCGTTGTTAGCTGCTGAGGGGAATTAGCGCCTCTCTATGTAGCATCCCTTCCCGCTGTGGCACCGGGAAGAAGCCACTACCTTAGTTTGGTATTAGCACTGAAGCCCTTCAAAGACTTGCCTTCTGCTGCTTGCCATGGAGACCATTGTGTGAGGCTTAGTCATAGGAGCCTTCTGCTGGGTGGAGGGCACTATTGAAGTCAAATACCTTACTATGGATGGCAGTGTTACAAGTTGTTTTGCAACTACAGTTATGATGGACCTGTGTGCTTGTTGATAACCTCAAAGCCCAGAAGAACATTGCGAGTGTTGTACCGTACTCTTGAATGGGATGTTCATGACACTGGCCTCGGCTAATCTCTGCAATAATACTAACCCATTAGGTCATCCAGAATGACCCAATGGCAGCTCCTCTTTTCTTAGGCTCTCAAGGATAACTGAGCCATCACCATGCAGCAGCAAATTGGTTCCGATAGCCCTATGTCTGCCAGGGAGGGGATCATGTTGGAACCAAATGACAATTAAGCTATCCATACATGCAGTGGACCCAGACACAAATAAATAACTTAAAATCCTACACCATGAGGTCACTACCTTGTGATCTAAACTGGATGCTACAGATTGACTGCAGAATGTCAAACGTAGAACAGTGGATTCTTGCAATCCTGAATCGGGGGCCCAATATCTGCTACTTTTAGCAAAAGGTAATTGCATTGGAAGACAGCAGCAGAAGAACTAATATTTGTCTCATTGTTTTCCCAAAAAAGAGGAAGGGGAAGATATTCAAGTCTTTCTAAAGCAGTGGCTCAGTGACCCTACTATATCCCAAATTGCATGCCTATTATGCTATTGCCACACCAGGTAGATCTTACATTTTGTGCACAAGAAGCCCCTATATTTAAGGGGCAGATAATGTTCATAGCCACAGATTTCTTGGCAGAAACGAATGTCCTCCGGAAGATGTTTTTGCCCTCTGGTCCTTCTGTAAAAAGCAAGACATTAGATACGGATGATTGAATCCCGCCGTTATGATAATCATTGTTGAGGGCAAAACCAAGCAATAGCAGGATCTTGGTGAGCTAGAAAACATATCTGAGTCACTTGAGGCTCAGGCTATGGACGTCACTTCTACCACCACACAGGAGACTGCTTGTTGTACTTGGCCCTTTTTGCAGGGTCCTCCCAGAACTTTTTGCCTTCCTCCTGTATTTTTTCTGAACTGTTTATGTTGGTCTTATGACTCTGGGCACATTACCACTGCTGATTAGTGCTAAAGTGCATGTGCTCTCCCTTGTAAATATGGTAAGATTGGTCTACACCTGTTTGAAATATTTAATTTACCTGTAAGTCCATTTTACAGTATATTCCTGTAAATTAAATGCTACTAGTGGGCCTGCTGCGCTGCTTGCGCCACCCACCGAAGTAGCCTTTCAAACCTGTCTCAGACCTCTGCCCCTGCAGGGCCTGCGTGCCCAGTTTACTGCCTCCGTGACATGGCATGCAAAGTGGTTGCAGCGTCTGAAACTCCCATTTTACTACATATAAGTCATCCTTAACCCCTATGGTAGGCCCTAGCTAGCCCTAGGGGCAGGGTGCTGTGTAGGTAAAAGGTAGGACAAACGCCTTTTTTTTTTTAGAACACATTTTATTAGGTTTTTTTCCTTTAACAATTAACATCCATTAAGAAATAGACATGCATATTAGGTACATCAGATTCCGCATTACAGTCTAATTTAGAAAGGCTGCTGTGGTTACAATAGCAGTACTGTATGCATTCAACAGCATTACATTTCCTTTTGGTCAGTGCTTAGTAAACGGTATTGTTCGGATGTAGCTCTAAGTGGGCTGATTCTTGCTGCATTGCAGAACCACTGCAGTCTAAGGAAAAGGATGCATCTAATGGGTTAATTAAACTAACCCGTCCCACCCACCCTTCCCCAACTTCGTCTGACCCGACCCCAACTCAACCTTCTGTAAGAGTGCTCTGCCAGTCGCGCCCACACTTTTTTTACACCTTGCAATATGCACACTTTACATTATTAAGTCAGCAGGACATAGGGAAAATTACATTGCAGGCTGGGAAGGGCCTGGGTAAAATGAGCTACTATTAATCATGCGCTTCAGGGCCTGGCGGTGGTGCAAGGACCTTGAAAGCTTCTAATATTATATCTCAGTCCAGAGAGATTACCTTTTTGTGCAATCTACGGGCCTCCTCCCACCGGATTGCAGCGCTGTCCCCAATGCCCCATCTTAACACCTCTGACTTCCACCGCATCGTGATAGAGCTTTGGCCATTAGTTGTGCTAGGTCTACGAAGCGAAGCTGTACTTTCTGCGCCCTGGGACGCTGGGACAATCCCAGCAGACAGACAGCAGCCGTGCTCGGTACAGGAATCCCAGTAGCAGAAATGACCTTTGTAACCACTTCCGACCAGTAAGAGGCGATCACGGGGCACAGCCACAGCATGTGGAGTAGGTCGGCTTCCTCTAGCTTACATCAGGGGCAATGGTGTTGTGTGGCTGGGAACATGAGCTGTAGGCGGTGCAGGGTGAGATGTGCCCTGTGTAGGATCATATACCGAATAAACTTAAATTTGGCGTTTCGTGGGATTTTTGGGGGGTATTTTAAAACCGTGCACCATTCCTTATCTGTCAATTCTGTACCAAGATCTGTGGACCATCTATTGTGTAAATCCATCAAAGGGATTATAGTGTATGTAGTAAGGCCTTTGTACAGCCATTTAGTGAGGTGGCGGCCTTCTCCCATCAGGTAGGTCAGATGGACCAGTTTGTATCGCACGGGTGCCTCCCTGTGCGGGGCCCAGTGGTTCTTCACATATTGTAGGACTGCAGCGTGAGTGAGATATCATGCGTCCGTGACCCCATGGTGTCTGGTGAAATTACCATGGTCCATGAGGGTGCCCTCATCGAACAAAGCGCCTACTGTGGTGACAACGCCCCAGTCCAAGCAAGGAGTCTCCATTTGGTGAGTAAGCCAGTGGGGGTAGGGATGCCCAAGAGCGGCATGTTGTCAGAGTATGGAGGGCAGCAACGCGTGTAGTGGGTGGATTTTTTCCAGTACTCAAGTGCAGTGCGAAGGAGTGTCGGGGCACAGGTAGGTAGGACATGTACCTTAACTGTGTGGCATGTCCTGGTAGTGACAAACATCTTTTTGGTTTCTCAGTGCTGTGAGGCTACCCTCTCATAGGTTTGCATTGGGGATTCCCTGAATAGGGCTTCAGTGGTAATTTCTGATATGAGAGGGGTAGCGTGCCCATGTTTGGTATGTTTGGAATAGTTGAGATAAATCCTGCTTATTGGTGAGAGCGGATTTGTCATTATTATTTTAGAAATGCCACTTTTAGAAGTGGGCATTTCTGTGTGCTTATGAGTTTTTGTGCCCTGCCTGGATGTGTATTCACTGTCTGCTTTTGACTGACAGGAGACAGGGGAAATGCATTCACTTTAGACCGTCACAAGGGGGGTGAGGTGTGTCCTGCCTTTCCTGGATGACTCAGCGTTAGGCTGGATAGACCTTGGCTGCATTTAGAGTAGCGGGAAGAGTTTCCCTTGCTCCTGAATAGGCCTGGTCTGCATTTGGAGTGGTAGGAGAAGTTGCACCTGCACCTGAATAGGGCAGTGCCTCCCTTCAACAATGATGTCTCCGGCCCCCTGCAGTGTGTCCGGGGTTAGGGCTTGAGATGTGAATGGGGGTGTTGTGCACTTCTAAACAGCGTTTGAAGTGCCCCCAGAACAAAGATGTTGGAACTATAAGTACACGGGCTGTGACCTCATGTTTGTGGACACTGTGTGGACTAAACCAGAAGACTACTGTGTGCCAGAAGAAACCACCATTTGGATCACCTACTTGTCCTGATGGGACGTTCCCCCTGCAAGTGGACCGTCTGTGCTGGCCTGCCTGCCTGCTGTTCCTGTGTGTGTGCCCCCAGTGCTCTCAAAAGGGGCCTACAAAGGTGACATCTTGAGCACCTCTGCCTTGGGACTCCTGTCTTGTGAGTCAGGCAGCAGCAAGCTCTGAGCTGGGAGTGAGGGCGCTCCCAGAGAAAGAATTACAAGCAGGTACTTAAAAAAAAGGAAGGACAAAATGAAACAAGAAGCATGGAATCCCTGCATGAAGCTTCCATGAATCGAGATATCGCCGCCTTTCGGAAGGCAGTTAACGCCCCTTTTTTTAATGATATTACTAAAGCAAGATTAGAGATTGCCATCACAGAGGATGAATGGGTAACACATTACCTAAAGCTGTATAGTGACCCATCTCCGGTTGAGGAGGCACCGGTGGAGGTGGAACCTGCTCAGGAGCCTTCACTTCATTCCCAGAAAATGAATATGGCTTTACTTTGAATGAAGTCAGCTTAGCTATTAAGCCAGTATGGGGGAAAGGCTCCGCGCCCAGACAGTGTCCCGGTTGATCTGTTTAAAAACAACGTGGCATTATGGGGACCATTGCTCTTGCAATTATTTAATGCGTGTTGCTCAAGGGGAATGCTAACGTCATGGTATGAGTCTACCCTTGTCCCCATATTAAAAAATGGCGATAGGGCAAGCCCAATGTGCTATCGCCCTATATCATTATTGGACTCCACAGTTAAGATAACTGGGCGTGTGATTTTAGATAGATTACAACTATGGGCTGATGAGCAATCAGTAATCAGCGACCTCCAATATGGCTTTCAAAAAGGCCTTGGTACTATTGACCAGGGACTCAATCTGCATATCCTGTTAGATAAATACCCTAAGGCCAAGGGAGGGAAGCTGTTTTTAACTTTTGTTGATTTAACATCAGCCTTTGACTGTGTTACCCACGCTAAGTTTTGGATGATCCTGGAAAGGCTGGGAGTGGATGTTCATATAGTGTCCTTTCTTAGGCAACTTTATTCAGGGGCAAGGGCCAAGGTCAGATATGGAAGAATGGAGACTGCAACAGGGTGTTCCCAATCGCGAGAGGGGTGCGGCAAGGCTGCGTCCTTGCCCCCTTTTGTTTACATTATACATCAACGACCTAGAAAGAACTCTGCTGAGGGAGTGCAGGGACATGCCTATGGTAGCCACAAGATCTGTCCCGGCACTCCTATATGCAGATGATGCGGTGTTGATGGCCCGGACGCCCATTGCCATGCAAAGCATAGTAACATCCTTCTCAAACTTTATGATGAATCTGGACCTGACTATAAATTGCACTAAAACTTTTACGATGAGCTGTGGTCCTGGGGCCAATAAAATGAAAAAATCAATTTAGATTAACTCGAAGACCCTGGACACTACACCTACATTTCCCTACTTAGGGATATTGTTTGATTCGTCCGTTCATGGTGTAATGCAGTAAAAACTAGGAGTCTCCTGTTGTAAGTCCCTAATGGCCTTAACCACTTTTAGCAGGAAAATGGGTAGGAGGCCCCCAGGGGAATTGTTGTGTATATATAGGGCTACCAGTGTAGCAATTGCAACTTATGGTGCAGGTATTTGGGGGTACTCTAATGTGACTATATTACAGATGGCAGAAAACTCCTTCTTAAGGTACCTCTTAGCAGTCCCGGCTAGTGTTTCTTCATTTATATGCCACGTTGAACTTGGTTTACTGTACATTGAAGATGTAATCAAGATCCAACCGGTTCTTCTGTGGCACAGGGTTTGGACCACTGATGAGTGTGCTTTTAACCGTTCTATTTTAAAGGACGTAATGAGCTCCGGTAAGGCTAATAAAATAAGATGGTTACAATATGTAAGGATGTTTTTATCACAAATAGGCCACCAGGATTATTTCAGAGAACCTTCATTGATGTGTCAGGTTCCTAGAAAGGCTCTTAAAAATCTCTGTCTGGCACATCTGAATGATCTAAGAATAGCTAATGAAATGACAAAAACTACAGTGGTGGCACATCATCTTATTCTGGTTACCCCCAAAATTCAGCCCTATGTTACACTTCCCCTGAAGGATTTTGAAAGGTTTTTACTAACCCGTTTTAGATTAAATATCCTGCATAGACTTTTAAGCTTCCTAAGGTAAATAACTGGACAAGATCACTTTGTAAATGCCCATGCGATGACCTGTTGACCCAGTCGTCTATACAGGTTTTGTTCTTTTGCACATTCTACACAATACCCAGGAAAAGATGGATAGTCCCACTGTTAAAGAGTATGGAATTAAGACAGTGTTGCCCCGCATTCTTGGCTATCCAGAAGTGGGACAATGTTTTTATTGTTGCCTTTGTCTCTGCTTTTTTAAAAGCTGTTTTTAGATCCCGGAAATCGATGTTAATGTGAAATTTAACCCGTAATTCATATTGATGTATAATTTCCCTGACACTTTTTATTGTATATTGTGATTGTGTTTTACTAATTGTACTTTTATGGTTATTACTTTTTTGCACAATAACCGAATAAAGTTTATAATGAATGAATGAATGAGTCAGGCAGCAGCAACTTCTGAGCTGGGAGTGAGGGTGCTCCTAGTCAAAATTGATGCAACCCAGAGCAGGGCGAATGCTGGGTCTGTGCTGAGGAAAGGCTCCAGGGTTTAGAAAGCATGTGGTGATGCACTACAGCTGGTTCCCATCTCTGGCCTGTGGCTGCAGAGTGCAGGAGGGAGGGTCCCTTCCAGAGGCAATTCCCATGGCAGACAGCACATTCCCCAGAGCAGAGATCCGCCCAGCACCTGTTGCCAGGAGAAATTCTCTCAGCGCAGCCTCAGAGGGGCACAGAGCATTCCCAAGGGGAGGAACTCTGAATCGGAGCAGGGCTTAGAGTGCTAGCAGCTCTCCCCTGCAGCAGAGAGTCCAGCGCTTCCGGGGCTTGAGCCATCCGGCAGTGTGAGCTGTACTTTGGTGACATGTCACCAGGATTACAAAGTTGAGGCCGCCCACATGCGCATTCCTTACAGCCGTCTGCATGGCCCAGGAGGGCTCTGAACGGGCTGCAGCACCCGTAGGACTTGAGAGGGAGTAGCAGGATACTTAGTGCCAATATCGGCCCACTCACCAGCCCGCTGGCAGCAACATGCATGTCGCAGAAATAAGCAGACAAGACAACTTTTTGTTGGAGAAAAGTAGCTGCAGGTTTATTAGCATATACACATGCCAACAAGGTGGGTTATCTTACAGACGATCCAAAGGCAAGCCGCCCCTCGCGGCCTACCACCTGATGGGCCAATTTACAATGTGGCCTTAGCCAATCATTGCTTAGCGGTTGTGGTGAGGAGACAGCCCCTCCCATTTCCGGTGAACCATTGGTCCACCCTCCTGCTCACGGCCCCCCCTACGAGGGGCGGAGCGTTCAAGTGACCCCCGATTGTACAGGTTTCCAACCGCCCGTAGGATAGCGGGGCGCAGTCGCACCCCCAGGGTCCACCGCACAGACTTCCTGGGGATATTAGGCCTCAGCATCCTATTGTGCTCCTGAAGAGGGTACTCCCGGGTACCTTTCCGCCTCTGGATCGCCCTGTAAATCCGCCACAGCACTGGGTGTGGCGACCGTCGCAGCCAGGGCCCCCCACCAAGGCCGGCATACTTCCTACTATTTCTAGCTTGTTATTTCTAGGGCCTCACCCCTAACCAGCCAGAACAGTCCCAGCTCAATCGGGCAGGAGTGTCAAGGTATCCTCCCGAAGCCCCTTGCACATGGCGTAAGGTCTCCCAAGTCTAATGACGTCCTGTCTCTTCTGCCCTTTGAATTACACACAGCGCAGGACTTCCTGCGCCTGGGCTCCAGCGCCTCCTTTGACGAGCGCCTTGCCTACAGAGATGGAGACGTGTCTGACCACTGAAATTTACCTGATCTCCACTGGTGGCAAAACCCACTGAAAGTTCAATGTGGTCGTTCTATCAGGTGCCGTAACATGCCGTGATGGCCAGTGCACAAAACGTAAAAAGAACCTTGGTGCACACCGGATGTCACGTTCAGGAATGGGGAATTAGGAGAATTGGGTCTGTTAGACGGGGACCTGGAGGGTCGGCCGAGCACAAGGGGAGAGGCCTCCGGTGAGGGCCGTCCCCAGCGATCGTACAGACAAGTAACTTCCCCCCCACAGATGGACACCACACGAAGATCAGAGTAACACCTTTTATAGGTAGTCCTTGGAGTAAGGTAGTACGATACAATGAGATCTGGACACGATGATCCTCTCAATTCTAGTCTCTATTAGGGAAGGGGGTAGCGGGACAGTCTTGGTACCCGTAGGTACGGCGGTGGAACGGTGATAGCTCACAATCCTCGAGCTCGGTGTTCGGACGGGTCAGACCGCGGCAGCGCCAGCAGGTCCCGAAGAGGTCGTAGGTGGCAACGGGCCACGGCAGCGCCAGCAGGTCCCAACGAGGATGAAGGTTACAACGGGCCGCGGCAGCGCCAGCAGGTCTCACGAGGAAGAAGGTTGCCCGGGCCGCGGCAGCGCCAGCAGGTCCCACGGGGATGAAGGTTGCAACGGGCCACGGCAGCGCCAGCAGGCAGGACAATAGTTCACAAGGCAGGGCTGCGTCAGCGCCAGCAGTCCGTCAAGGATGAGTTCGTCGCGGTGTCTCTCGACTCCAGGATACAACTGCCTTCCTGTTCTGGGGCTGCCTCAGTTATAGGTCTGGCACTCTTTGATGTCCGGACCCTCGCTCTTGGAGGTCGGGAGGTCCGGGATGAGGGAGTCCAGACACCCAGCAGGGGGGTGGAGCCAGCGCCCGGGGGGGCTGGGGGTGATCGGCACCTGGCGGGAGAGAGCCATCGACACTTCTTACTCCCATTGACCTGCCAAGTGGTCCGTTCACCTCCTGGGTGGATGGTGGTGCCGGGATGTCGGGACCTGGCCAGGCCCGGGGTTGGGGTCGAGCTGAGGCCACGCGGCCTCGTGGCGCAGTGTCCAAGATGGCGGCTGGCCCGGGCAAGGGTGCTGACGGTGGCCCAGGCCAGGGACACTGGGATTCCCAGGAGCAGACGTCCCATGGGGGACGGGTTGGGGGTTGCTTCTGCGGGTAGTACCTGGAAGGCCGGTACCAGGGCCCTGTCATGCGGGGAGGGAGCGAGCCCTTCATGGGGCCTGTCCAACATGCGTCCCCCCCAGCTGAAAGCGGGGAGAGTCACCCATCCTCTTGGGGACTTTCCTCGTCGAGGCGGAAAAAGCGGGACAGGCCGTCCGCGTTGGCGTGGTCTTGACCAGGGCGATGCTCTACAGTGAAGTCCATCCCCTGCAGGGAGATGGACCATCGCAATAGTTTGGGGTTCTCCCCCCGCATTTGCATGAGCCATTGCAGGGGCCGATGATCTGTTTGTACCCGGAAGTGGGTTCCGAAGAGGTAAGGCCGGAGCTTCTTGAGGGCCCATACTACTGCGAAGGCCTCTCGCTCAATGGTGCTCCAGCGCTGTTCTCGGGGCAGTAGGCGTCTGCTGATGAAGGCCACTGGTTGGTCGACTCCTTCGGGGTTCAGTTGGGAGAGGACGGCCCCAATACCATGGTCGGAGGCATCGGTCTGAACGATGAACTCGCGGCTGTAGTCGGGGGCCTGGAGCACAGGAGCGGTGCACATGGCGGCCTTCAGCTTCTCGAAGGCCGCTTGACAGTCGGGAGTCCAGTTGACTCTTTTTGGGTGGTTCTTAGACGTGAGTTCCGTGAGGGGCCCCACAATGCTGCCATAGTCCTTCACGAACCGCCGGTAGTATCCGGTGAGCCCCAGGAAGGCTCGGACCTCGGTTTGTGTTTCGGGGGGTTGCCAGGACTGAATGGCAGCTACCTTGAGTTGGAGGGGGGCCACCAGACCGCTCCCCACTTGGTTTCCGAGGTAGGTCACGGACCCCTGGCCGATTTGGCACTTGCTGGCCTTTATGGTGAGGCCGGCCTGTTGGAGGGCCTGCAGGACCTCTCGGAGGTGGTGGAGGTGGTCTGTCCAGTGGCGGCTGTATACCGCGATGTCGTCCAGGTAGGCGGCGCTGAATTCTTCGAGGCCCGCCAATACCTGGTTCACCAGTCTTTGAAAAGTGGCTGGAGCGTTCTTCATGCCGAATGGCATCACTCTGAAATGGTAGTGCCCATCCGGGGTGGAGAAAGCGGAACGTTCTTGGGCCCTGGGGGTGAGGCCAATCTGCCAGTAGCCCGCTGTCAGGTCAAAGATGCTTAGGTAGCGGGCTGCCCCCATGCGGTCGACTAGTTCATCTGCTCGGGGGATAGGGTGAGCGTCGGTTCGGGTGACCGCGTTCAGACCCCGATAGTCGATGCAGAATCGGAGCTCAGGTGTGGTGCCCGGGGCCGCGGCCTTGGGGACCAGGACGACCGGGCTGGCCCAGGGACTGTCCGAAGGTTCGATGACCCCGAGGGCGAGCATCTTGGAGACTTCTTCTTGGATGCATGTACGTACCCGATCCGGTACTCGGTACGCCCGGTGTCGGACAGGAGGACTGTCCCCAGTGTCCACGTCGTGCAGGCACCAGGAGGTGACTCCGGGTGCGAGGGAGAACAGGTTTGCGAACGGCAGCAGGAGGGCCCGACAATCTTGACGCTGCTCTGGGGTCAGGGCCTCGGAGAGTCGGACCCCGTCCACCGAACCATCTCTTTCACGGGTCCTCAGTAGGTCAGGGAGGGGCTCAGAGTCTCCTTCTGCGCCACTGTCGGTAGCCATCAGCAGGCTGAGCTCGGAGCGCACAAAGTGGGGTTTGAGTCTGTTGGCGTGGAGAACCCGGAGGGGGTTCCGGGGGGACTCCAGGTCGATGAGATAGGTGACGGGACTCTTGCGCTCGATCACCTTGAAGGGCCCTGTCCATTTGTCCTGCAAGGCACACGGTTCGATGGGGGACATCACCCATACCTGCTGACCCGGTTCAAACTCGATGGAGGAGGCATGTTGATCGTACCACTTCTTCATGTCCTCTTGACTGGCCTCAAGATTGGCTTTGGCGATCTCCCTGAATTTCCGGGTCTGATTGCGGAGGGTCAGGAGGTACTTGTAGACGTCTGGAGGGGTTTTTAGGGGGGCCATTTCCCATTCCTCCTTCACTAGGCTGAGAGGCCCGCGAACGGGGTGTCCGTACAGGAGTTCGAAGGGGCTGAAGCCAAGGGACTTCTGGGGGACTTCTCGGTAGGCGAAGAGGAGGCACGGTAGTAGCACGTCCCACTGGCGGCGTAGGGGTTCTTCTAGCCCCATGATCATCCCCTTGAGAGTGCGGTTGAACCGCTCGACCAGTCCGTTTCCCTGGGGGTGATAGGGGGTTGTGAATCGGTAAGTGACCCCGCACTGCTGCCAGAGGGATTTCATATACTTTGAAATAAAGTTCGTACCCCTGTCGCTGACGACTTCCCGGGGGAAGCCCACTCGAGAAAAGATCCCCATTAAGGCTCGACCCACTACTGGGGCTGTTATAGTACGAAGGGGGACCGCTTCAGGATAGCGGGTGGCGTGGTCCACCAGGACCAGGATGAAGCGATGCCCTTGTGCTGTTCGGGGGTCCAGGGGCCCCACAATGTCTATTCCCACCCTTTCGAACGGGGTGGTCACCACAGGGAATGGTTGTAGGGGTGCCTTGAGTTTGCGGCCGCTCTTCCCGCTGGCCTGGCAGGTCGGGCAGGACCGGCAGTGGTTGGAGACGTCATTTCTCATCTTGGGCCAAAAAAAGTGAGTCACCAGGCGGTGGTAGGTTTTGTCTTGCCCCAGGTGCCCAGCCAGGGGGACATCATGGGCCAAGTTCAACAGGAAGTCTCTGAAGTGGAGGGGCACCACCAGCACTCGACCGGCCCCCAGCTCTGCGATTCTCTGCTCGCTGTACAAGAGATCATTGTCCCAATAAACCCAGTGGGCCCCGGTGGTGTCTCCTTGGCCCTGGGCGAGCGCTTGCTGTCGCAGTCCCTCGAGGGAGGGACAGGTCTTTTGCTCCTGCCGGAATTGTTCTTGGGTGAGCCCCCCTTCTTGACGCCACTGAGCCAGGTCGGGAAGTTCGGGGAGCTGTGCGGACCCCTCTGGGGTTGGTCCCGGGTGGTCGGTATGGATAGAGTCTTCTTCGGGAGCGATCTGGGGAGGAGGTGCTGCCCCTTCGGGTTCTTCCGGTCTAGGGATGGTGCGGGTGGCCATGGACCGGGTGGTCACGCACGCCCAGTCCGGGAGACCCAACATCCCCAGATGCTCTCTTCTTTCAACAGCTGCCCACGGGGAGCTCTCGAGATCGTTCCCCAGGAGGCAGTCCACGGGGGCATCGTCGCGGACAGTTACTTTTAGCATGCCGGACACTCCTCCCCATTCGAAGGGGACGCAGGCCATCCGACACAGGCTCTCCGAATTGTCTGCCGATCGGACGGGGCAAAGGACGTTTGGCAGGATTTGTTCTGGGGTCACCAGGTGACAGCGGACGGCCGTCACGCTGGCCCCGGTGTCACGCAGGGCTTCGGCCTTGCGCCCATTTATGCTCACCCATTGGCTGTACTTCCGAGTGTTGGCTGGCAGGGGAGTCCGCGGGACCATGTCTCTTCCCCTTAGGCAGGCCAGGGTCATGGCGGCAGGTTCCCACTCGAACTGCTCCGACTCGTATGCTTCAGTGTCTTCGGAGACTTGTTCTTCTCCTAGGACGGCGGCCGCCACCTGGCGGGGCCCGGGAGCCGGGTTCTTCGGGCAGGTCGGGTCACTGGCGTAGTGGCCGACTCGCTGGCATCGGTGACACGTAACGTTGGCTCGGAAACCCGGGCGCATCGGGGGGTTTCCCCGGCCGGCTGGGGGCGGGGTGGTGTTAGCGGGAGTGACCGGGACAGCGTCTCTGCCCCGGCCCGGTCCTCCTCCTCCTCCTCGGGGACGATGATGACCTTGGTTGGATCTGTTCTGCTCATTCGGCCCACTCCGGGCCACTCGGGTGCTCTCCCACCGGTCCGCCTCGGTGGCGAGCTGCCGTGGTTTAGTCATTTTACTGTCGAGGAGGTGCTGCCTGAGCTCGACGAAACAGTTGTTGGAGAGGTGCTCCCACACAATGAGATTGAAGAGTTGTTCGTAGGTGGTTATGTTGTTACCCTTGATCCACCCCTCGAAGGCTCGGCTGAAATAGTTTACGTACTCCAACCAAGTTGTACCTGGGATCCGGGTGCAGTTGCGGAACCTCTGGCGGTACATTTCGGGCGTAAGCCCATATCGGCTGAGGAGGGCGGCCTTCATGTGGTCATAGGATGTCATTTGATGGTCCGGAAGCTGCAGCAGGGCATCACGGCCCTCATTGACGAATCTTCCCCATAGCCCAGCTCCCCAGTCACTTCGAGCGATCCGGTGGGCCGTCATGGCGATCTCGTAGGCCTTGAACCACTGCTGTATGTCGTCGTTCCGGTGGTATTCTCGGACCACATCCTTGGGGATGTGGACCTTCTGTTCGGTAGTACCTGGGGAGCGCGGTGGCTCGGGCACCCCTAGGTTTGTGTTCAGTTTGCGTATTTCTATCTCTGCTAGTTTGCACTCGTGTTCGTATGCCAGTCTTTTTTCTTCGAGATCCCTCTGTCTCTGTTTTTCCTCTCGCTCTTCTCTGAGCCGTAAGTGTTCTAAGTTTATTCGTGTAGTCTATTTTTTTCCCGCTCCTGGATCTCCTCTCGGGAGGGACCTGTTCTCCGTTCTTCCGTCAGGGTGGTGTTGACTTCCGGGGCTTCGAGGTCCCGGGGTGTGGCGGTATTCGTCTCTGTCCAGGCCTCTAGGGCGTTTTTGAAGTCTTCTTTTGTGCTTAGCCCGGTGGTAGCAATGCCTAAGTCCATGCAAAATTGTTTTAGCTCTCGGTGGCTGTATTCCTCCAGCTTTTCCATCTGGAACTTCTCTGCCGATCCGCTCTCTTTGGTCGTCATTGTGGTTTAGTCGTAGGGTGAGTTACTATCTGTACGGTACGCGTTGGTTCGGATCGCGCCGCTGGCCACCAATGTTAGACGGGGACCTGGAGGGTCGGCCGAGCACAAGGGGAGAGGCCTCCGGTGAGGGCCGTCCCCAGCGATCGTACAGACAAGTAACTTCCCCCCCACAGATGGACACCACACGAAGATCAGAGTAACACCTTTTATAGGTAGTCCTTGGAGTAAGGTAGTACGATACAATGAGATCTGGACACGATGATCCTCTCAATTCTAGTCTCTATTAGGGAAGGGGGTAGCGGGACAGTCTTGGTACCCGTAGGTACGGCGGTGGAACGGTGATAGCTCACAATCCTCGAGCTCGGTGTTCGGACGGGTCAGACCGCGGCAGCGCCAGCAGGTCCCGAAGAGGTCGTAGGTGGCAACGGGCCGCGGCAGCGCCAGCAGGTCCCAACGAGGATGAAGGTTACAACGGGCCGCGGCAGCGCCAGCAGGTCCCACGAGGAAGAAGGTTGCCCGGGCCGCGGCAGCGCCAGCAGGTCCCACGGGGATGAAGGTTGCAACGGGCCGCGGCAGCGCCAGCAGGCAGGACAATAGTTCACAAGGCAGGGCTGCGGCAGCGCCAGCAGTCCGTCAAGGATGAGTTCGTCGCGGTGTCTCTCGACTCCAGGATACAACTGCCTTCCTGTTCTGGGGCTGCCTCAGTTATAGGTCTGGCACTCTTTGATGTCCGGACCCTCGCTCTTGGAGGTCGGGAGGTCCGGGATGAGGGAGTCCAGACACCCAGCAGGGGGGTGGAGCCAGCGCCCGGGGGGGCTGGGGGTGATCGGCACCTGGCGGGAGAGAGCCATCGACACTTCTTACTCCCATTGACCTGCCAAGTGGTCCGTTCACCTCCTGGGTGGATGGTGGTGCCGGGATGTCGGGACCTGGCCAGGCCCGGGGTTGGGGTTGAGCTGAGGCCACGCGGCCTCGTGGCGCAGTGTCCAAGATGGCGGCTGGCCCGGGCAAGGGTGCTGACGGTGGCCCAGGCCAGGGACACAGGGATTCCCAGGAGCAGACGTCCCATGGGGGACGGGTTGGGGGTTGCTTCTGCGGGTAGTACCTGGAAGGCCGGTACCAGGGCCCTGTCATGCGGGGAGGGAGCGAGCCCTTCATGGGGCCTGTCCAACAGGGTCCGATTAGGAAACACTGCAAAATTATGCAAAGTGTCAACCTATACTGCTTGCTGAACCAGGGACTGGTCAGATGCCAGGACCCTGCTAACCGCTAGAGACCCTGATCTATACACCAGGATGGTGTCGACTAGGAAGATGGTGTGTCAACAAGGTTCCCTATATGGTGGAGGGGAGCCTCCGCTGGAACCCGTCTGTGAGAGTGTCAATACAGAGATACGCACCTCAGTCCAGAATACCCTTGCCCGATCCTCAAAAGGCACCTAGAGCCCGCTGCCCCCCGCAGCGCATGGCGAGGGAAACTGGCTCAGAACCACCAGACTGGGTTTTGAACACCATCACCACCACAGGCTCTAGCTAAAGATTGGCTACCTCTGACCTGGCAAGGCCTGTCGGAGGCCAGCCCCCCCTTCCTTAGTTGACTACCTAGCCCTGGGGAATGAGCTTGCAGTAATCCGCAGGGGGGTAAAGACCAAAACATGCCAGCTCAGAGAGCAGAGAGATGCCCCATAAGCCGACTTTCAACCAGGTGTGCCAAAATAAGTTCTACCCCCCTGCTCCCTTCAACATAATGCACCCCAACTAAGCAAGACAGTTGGTCGCGAGAGCCCAAAACTGGTCTAAAGGGCAGGACTGGTAGACTGTCTAGGATGATCTAGATGAACCATCACGTGGTGCAAGCTTGCACTTCCAACAGCCCATCTGTTGACATAGTCAATGCAGCTTAGACGCACAATGAAGAAGCCACCCTTAAAGCTTACATGCATAGCCGACCACAAACTGGCCACCCTTAACAGGGCTTGTGGTAAAGTTGCTATGTGTTGTATTTCCTTAGTTCAGTGCACCTAAGGGTGGCATTGGTTATTACTGTGGATAGTATAAATACTGATATTACCTGCCCCTACTGGGCCCTACTGGTACGTAAAAGTACAAAATACATCAACATACGAAGTGCCTCACATGGTGCCTGGTGCCTAATACATTATTTGGACAACTCACTTTGTGGCCGCAAGCTTCTCTATAATGCGTAAAAGGCCGTATATATATTCGCATGGGCGACATCCCTTTTACACTGTGTAAGTTATCTCCTCGTGCCTGTCACAAGTCCCAAACGTCCCCCTTTGCCTGTCCTAGCGTTGGTCCCTGTGAAGCTTAAAACCAGCAGCCTAACCAACTGTGTATACATGCAGTGCAGCCAAAGCAAACGTCTACATGGCCGCGTGGTTGCCCACATGTGACCCCCGATATAAAAAGTAGAGGCTATAAAGTATCAGCCTGAACCACAGTGGAGCCCGAGCTGGGAGGTCTAGGTGGGATCAGGCAGGAAGGGGAAAGAGTGCCAAAGCAGGCCCAAAATTCTGTGCAAATTGACAATGCCGCACGATAGTGCCAATTTGCCGGGTTATAGCAAACTGGCGATGCTCTAAACAACTATGCCGTTGTCTCGGCGTGGGCCAGAAAGAAGAGATAAAAGTGTGGCAATACAGGCACAATAAATCTGCAAGGCTACACAGCTTGCTCAGGCAAAGGCGCTGAGAAATGCGTGGTAATTGGCCGCTATGCCAATGTCTCCCTATCTATACTTATGAAAGGAGCGCTCCCAAACAACAAGCCCATCTGATGGATTAGTCAATGCTTCTTAGTGCATAAGTTAACTAAGCCACAAATATAGTTTTCGTGCATAGCCAACCAAGAACTAACAGTCCCCCAGGTGTCAACCGCTAAGTGGGACATGTCCGTCATTTCCGTGCACTAAGAGTGACATAACAAGACCTGAATAACACTTTTTTGCCAGCCATCCAACACTCAAGCTGAGTGAGAACTAAATCAGAAAATACACCCAATTGACCAAGAAGAGACTCTAGAGGGCCTAGGAAAAGGGCTGCTTTTGTAGATATACCCGAGCTAAAAGTGTGCCTGAGTGAAACAATAACATATATACGCTACTTTAGGGAGTCAAAGTGCTGGTATGGTAGGAAACTGCGTAGCTTAGGAGGAGCAGAGTAGCACCAACTTACACAGTCAGTCTGAAATGCCTGGCACCGTAAAACAGGAGATGGGCACCTGTAAAATATGCTTTGCGTGAAGACACACCTAGCGCTGAATGGGAAAAACGGCTTTGCCACATCCTGAGCACGCAAACACAGTTATTAACAGATGACGCCGACCAAGTCCGAGTCTCTTTAACTTCTTCTCAACCTAGTGAGAGCAAAACCCAACCCAATGGTCGCACTACCGACCCACAGCGAAAGATAACCGAGCCTAGTATGCCTCCCTGCAAAGCTGCCCGCTGCGCCGCCAGGTCAATGGGTTCTACTCATATAACATCACTAAAAGGATTCTATTAGATCAAACTGAACCTCCAAGAGCAAGTTGGAAGAGTCACCCAATATCTGCATCACTATTAGTGAGCTGCTGCGTAAACTAATGCAAACACGTAACCGTCCCCGAATAAAGAATGGAAGAACAATCTGAAATAGAAAGAGTATGCCCGGGCACTGTCGGTAAAACTTCCCCAAAGGGGGCATGTAAGCGCTGGACTGTAAGAAATACGAAGCTGATCAAACAGGGGGCCCCAACTAAGGTTCAAACAAGGACAACCGATAATACAACCGCGTGTGAAAAGTGCCACGGATGCACTCCTGACCTGGTTAGGAAAGTATATAAATGTGTTCCTTGTGGCGCCACCGCACCCTTATGCGACGTGGCAAGAGTGCCGATCACCCTGCCTGACCCTGTTGATACAAACAGCCCCTAGCTGCCCTTGCCTGTCAGTCACAGACCCTGCCAACCTACTGCCCAGTAGAGTGTTGGAGGGGGGTCCCACGTACCGGATAGCATATCCATCAGCCTGTGTAGAGGCACCAGATGGAGTAAGCGTGTCACTGTTCAGGCAAGGCACCCGGTAACCCATCCCCATCTGAGAGAGTGGAATAAGAGATGCCGCTAGTTCCTTGGAAAGTGCAATACAATATTCGCTGAAAAGTGTTATCCAGGAGGCAGATACTCAAAGAAAGTTCCAGTTGACCAAAAGTGAAGTGCTTGGTCTGAATAAGGAAGAGAAAAAACATTGTAAAAGTCTCCCCCCTGTCAAAACAAAATCATGTAGCAATCAAAGTTGCAAAGGACAAGGAAGCCTTCCCGGTCAGATCCTGTTGTAGGCAGACTGCTATATACTAAGTAATATCCTTCTACCTGTGTATGGTGCTCAAAGAACACGTGCCCATCCCTGTTCTCATGTCACAAGCTGCTTGCTACCTCTAGCATTGTGATGGGTTCCGTTACCTGCAACAGAGCCACCTATGCCCACGTGACGTTTGTTCTAGTAATCGGGGTCCTCCGGTCCTCGCAAAAGTGTACCTTTCCTAGACTTGGGAAGCATCGAACTGCACACGCGACGCATTTCCTGCTGTAAAAGCACCGTGAGCTGCCTCTAGTCGGAAAGTACACGAAAGCCACTTTCTATGAAACCTAGAAAAGGGTTAACTCCTAGTGCTATAGTCACGGGTCTGTTCCTATTGTGGAGCGCTCTGCCCCCCAGCGGGTACGGCCGGGCTAAGAGAAGGCATAGAAGTGTGTTTACCAAGAAGGTGGGTATATTATAATATAATATTGCAGCATACCTACTGCCAGTGTGGGGTACCCTATGTGCATGCGCCCGACACTTAGCTCAAAAAACACACTGACTGCTACATCTACAAGGGGTTCTGCAAATGTGAGGGTGTCAGGGTGAGGGGACAGCGGACAAAGAGGCTGCTCGGTGGGCGGGGGAGGAATATATACTCTCCCCCGCCCGAACCAGGCCGGAAGTGACGCGTGGGACCCTCCGGGGTCTCAAGGCGCTGGGCTGCCCCGTGTGCCATCTTGTGGCACTACGGTGGCCGCCCTCTTACTTGTGTCCCCTGCAGGGACGTGTCGGTCGGCCTGCATTCCACCGCCCGGCAGTTATCTGCTTGTGTCGGGCATAGACTAGGTGCTTGTTATGGCCCTGCCCCCTTACTTGGGTGCTGAGCGCTGAGAACATTCTTTTTCGGTACGACGGGGGAGACCTCGACGGAGTCCATTGATTCCTGGTTTGCATCATTACTGCATTCCCTGTGGTAGGTGGGCAGGTGGCCCAAGACCTAATGAAGGTAAAGACAGTTGTTGCATAACATGTAGTAGGAGGTAGGAGCGCAGGTGCCGCTCTTAGTATTGTAGTGACCCATGGTAATGGGCATGCTGGTAATTCTTATGTGTCATACCTCACTCTTATTGCCTCATATTCGTGCCCTGATGTTATAATGTATGTTGTGTTACATTGCCATTGTTGCACCATATGTACAGTGATGTGATGGTGGATTTATGATGTGTGCCCGATTTGTGCAATTTATGTGATGTCATCACAAGTGCCTAGTGATTGTGGGCTAATGTGTTTTTATGAATAATACAAAGGGTGTGTGTGTGTGTGTGTGTGTGTGTGTGTGTGTGTGTGTGTGTGTGCGTGCGTGTGTGTATAATGCTTTACACATTGCCTCTGGGATAAGCCTGACTACTCTGCCAAGCTACCAAGGGGTGAGTAGGAGTTATCTTATGTGTGTAAATCCCTTGCCCTGACCAGAGTGGTGAAACAACAAGGAACAACCATAAGGAAAAAATACCTAACTTGTGAAGCACATTATTCGAAGAGCTCCACTCCAAACCGGTATGACACTCCCTGACTGAATGGAGGCAGGTGATATTAGACAAAACCTGCACAGAAAAAAGATTGAGACATGTTGGTGGAGACGAATGATAGAGGACTCCGATGAGCAAGGTTGAAATTCAGCTCCCTCAAGCTTCTGCAAACCTGGCACTGAGACTCTGTAACCTCTTCCAATCTTTCGACTACTGCAGACGCGGAGACCCTGGTGGAATATGCTACTTCTGATGTGGTCGGGCAGATCCCTCCAGACCTTCTGGTGTGAGATGGCCAAAACACTATGAATGACTCGGATGATGTCATATTAGAGTTTAAACCTGCCTTGGTCCTTTTGCATGACACTTTGGACTTTCAATAAATGTCTCTCCATAAGAAAAGATGAAAAGACACAACATTAGCTATGGCCAAAATGTGCATTCTGAGGAAGTGGAGGCAATGTCTGCCTCTCACCCACACTGACTCGCTCCACGACACGGCAAAGGCAGCATCACATGAGAAGAACATCTACTGTCTAGCTGACCAATCGCAGATATACGATACTTATCTGGTCCCCTTTCATGCTTTCCTTGTCCTATGATTTTGTTTTCCTTCTGAATATTTTTGTTGTTATAAAGACATGGAATATCATTCTGATGCATGTATACTACTATTTTCATATATGTTGCTGATATAAAACTTGAATAAAACATGGTATTACTTAGCTGGATAATTAAAGGCCTTTGCCTTGGTTCCCCCCTCCTACCAAATTATTCTCAATAGATAACTTCTGCCAGATCTGTTATTATCTTAACTTTGTTTGTAATTTCCATTTGATTAGTTAGGATCTATATTGTGGTTTCCTCGTTCATACCCCCTCCTTTTCTTCCCTTTATATTTGTTTTCAGGCAATGGAGAGTATCTCTGTATTGGCAGAGAACATGGAATAAATGTTTAAAATGTAAAAAAAGATTTAAAAATGGAACAGTGTATTGCGCCATTGCTGAGAGTAAGTGGACGTGCTTTTGCAGAGCTCGCAGTGGTACTCTTTTTATTGCCATCGGAAGGATAAAGGGCACTGCAGCCCTGCTGGGATTCAAACCTATGACCACGAGGTCAAAACAGACTGGGAGAAGGACGAGGTGCATTAGTTCACCGAACCACAGGGCCTTTGAAAAGGTTAAAGAAGGGGGGTTATTGTGTAGCTGAGAGAAGTACAGTGCATCCCCATTTAAAGCACGTTTTTTCACCCCACAACTACGCACCTTCTGTGGAAATTCACAGCATAAACGCCATTAGAGAAACCAGGGCGCCACCCCTTCTAACGACGGACGCCAGGCCCTAATTAGAGAGATATGCCAGTGAGCACTTTCGGAGATACGTGGACACGCCCCCACTCGAGTTAATCCTTTCAGTTGCACGTGAGGTGTAATAACTCCACGCGGCTTCATTTCCTTAACCTGACTGATATCTCTCAAGGGTGCATCGACCTCAAAACGAGGTCGGTGGCGGAGTAACAGGCCTGTTTGCTCCTAATCCACACAGGCCCCTCCTTTGAACGCACGGCTCGGGCTCCGTGCGTGCTGCACACACGGGCTCTCCCGGGGGCGGCTGCGGGGGAGCTGAACACGCAGATAAATAAACGGCGTTCGTTCATCTCTCTTCCGTCCTGCAGTTACAGGGAGGAAAAACCTATTACCTTTTATCCTCGGCAGATTCACCCAGAGCTTTCAGGTGGGCGGTGCGGACTGAAGTCACTGAAAGCCTGGGGACCCGGAGTACAGGCCTCGCTGTCCCCGTCGCCCAGCAAAGAAAGCAAACAAAACACGAGAAAGACGGAAGGCGATCATTCTTGTCGCACAGAAAGGAGTCTCGCAGAAACCAGAAGGCTGGGGTGGTTAACTATGTATCGCTGCTTTCATTGCACTAAATGCAGGGCTATAAAAGCCAATTTGTTCCCTATCTCGCGGAAAAGATATAAAAACACCCCCTGCAAAGCTTCAATATTGCCTTTTGTTTAATGCCATAGCTCATTGTTTAACCCATTCGATGCTGGTGACGGAACTGAGAGAGCGCAAACTGACCTAAATGTATGAGTGCATCACACTTACCTGTAGTAAGCACAAATCATGAGGAGAAATGCCATGAGTGCTAGTAGTATCTGCAATTATATTCTGAATGTATAGCTAATGTAGAGATTTAAGTAGAAGTGGAACTAATACAGAAATGTGTGACACTATATGATTTTATTAGATGTGATTATTCCTGAATCCATGTCGTGTAGCTGCTAAAATGTAAGATGGCATGTGGTTAAACGCAGAATGTGGTAGGCCTCAGGGCCAGAGCTAGAAGGTGTTTCTTTTCACGACATAGATTGCACTAATGTTTTGGTCATTGCATTAATGGGCCATGATTTATAGATGTGTTTACTGAATAATAGAATAAGGGTATTAACATGCTTTAATTAATGAAGAAGTTGAATGCTATAATCATTATGAGAAATGTTGTAGGCCTGAAATGTTTTAACATTGATTTACACGTACATGTCTGGGCCGAGAAATGTTGCGAACCTTTTTGGAAGTCTATGAGAGTTGGGTTCTTGGCTGCAGATGTCTGTCTGCAAGAGAAAAGGGAGGATCCGATTATAAATAATATGAATAGAGGTCTGTTCAGTAGACGGCCCAGACATGGAGGAGGGTTCCGGAATGTTTTAAGGGGTATCAGCGGGCCGGAGAAGAGTCTGAGAAGCAAGGTCAACTCCAACGTATGAGGCCCAATACAAAGCAGCATGGAAAAAGCCAGAAGCTACACCACGTGAGGGGCGTCTCGCGAGGGGCGTCTCAAATGTTGTTGACTGTTTTGTATTAGGGACAGCACCCCTGGGTGGAGAGAGAGCAGATGCCTGAGGACCCTTTAGAGAGCGGATGGGTAGGCAGAGAGGGGTCATGACTGGAGAACTATAGGTTTTCACCAAGAGACTAAGAGTGAGTGACTTCCTTTGGGGGTCATTCACTGCTGACACCTTTTGTTAGGTTGAGACTTGGTTAAGTAGGGATACCATCTAGAGCAGGGTAGGGACAGCCTAACCTGTGTGTTTTCCTCCAACTTAAATGAAGGAGAGATCTCAATATGCGTCAATGCTGATAGCTTTATTATTCTTAGAACTTGTGCTGGTAATTTCCGTTGCTCGTCTGAGGGCTTTCAGAGAGCACATGTATGTAGTTGGACCTGTGTATCTCGTGAATCTCATTCTGAGATGCCTGTATTTGCAGCTTATCCTATCCTTACAATAAACTTTTGAAAGCTAGAAGTTGTTTGTGATCTTTTGAAGCGGGGTCCTTATTGGGTGAACTAACTTGGTAAGAGATGCACTTTCTTCCTTCAATGACAGGCAACAAAGGTTCAGTCGACCAGATCGAGGTTTAGATCAATAGTGATAAGGTATCGATCAAAATCTCGCCCTTCCAGTTGGTAGCTATAGAGGATGGTTGCCTTCTTGAGGACGGTGACCTAGGCCAGGTTAGCTTACCCCAAGGCCCCTAGAGATCGATGATCGGAAGAATCGCCCGCCGAAGAAGATCCGGATGACGTGAGACAGAAAAAGCAGCAGTATCGGTCGAGAGTGAGTATAAAGGGTCATGCGTGTTAGATTGCGGTGTTTTTGTATTGTATCTATGTTGTAATGTCTGGCGGAGTTGAATGTCTGTAGAGTGACTGTGGAACAGGTTGTGAGCGCGCGCAACCGGTGGAAATCTTAAGTTCAAGGAGAGCTTAAGTGGTTCGGGTGTATCGGACACCCAGAGTAATTGTCAAATAGTGTGAAGGGGGTCATGAGGTACCATTGATCACCCGAAAGACCGAGATAGGGGGAACGTAAGAGTGAGTGCGTGAGTAACGGACGCTGGTCGGAGGTTACTGTGTGTGTAAGCAACCTATCAGAGAGACGATAGACATTTCGTCAGTTGTGTTGACAATTACATATAGACTGTGGACGTACAGTCGAGGGAAGTGACCGCTTGGTCGGAAGTAGTCATTTTTCGGTGTATGAATGGGACGCATGCATGACCGGGAGACGAGTTGAGAAAGGAGGGGTGCTGCTGCGAAGCGGAGAGAAGTGACGTCAGGAAGTGTCGCGCAGTGATTGGCTGACCGGAGAAAGACCGCGCGGTGATAGGCCAGCTAGCAAAGACGTCAGAAAGTGGCGAGCTGGGATTGGCCGACCGGAGAAAGACCGCGCTGCGATAGGCCAAGTTAGCAAAGCCGCGTTAGGATTGGTGGATTGTCATCAGGAAGTAAACAGAGTAGCGAGGCTGGATATTGTGCGCATAATTATGAAGTGTTTTAAATGGCTGAGAGCGGCGTTTAAAAAAGAGAAGCGGGGATCGGATGAAGGGGAAGAAGCCCCGCCGGAGGGTACGCCGGCTCGTTACATGGCAGTGAATGTTGGGCTGCATACGATCCTTTGGATATCAGAGTGGAGTAAGATTACGGAAGGAAATGAGGAACTGACGTTCCCGAAGTACGGGACGTTCAGATTAGAGGTGTTACATCGATTAAAATCAGTCATGACCTCAATGAGACCCTTGCCTAGACCGACCCAGTTTGAAGCCCTTGATGCATGGATTAGGGCAGCGCATGAAAAAAATATGAACAGACGACAAGAAAGGGTGAAACGATCGGTAAGGGCAGTGCAGGATGCCAGGTGGGATGCGGATGCTAAAAGATGGAGAGTGCATAATATGGAAGTAAATAAACTGTACCCGGTGTTAGAGGTGCCCGGAAATAAAAGCCCCCTAGAAGAAGATGATGAGAGCGAAACAGAGGACAGCCTGATAAACAGATTATTGACAGACAGGCCACCCCCGTATAATAGAGCAGGGGGAGAGGTCGAGCATAGTGAAAGAGAAAAGGGGGGCAATGCAGGGGAGCATGGACCGCTTCCCAGTTCAGAGTGGGATCCTGAGGCAAAGAAAGAGCTGTCCCAGCCTAGTCAGGTGCAACAGGTAGTCGGGAGGTTTGTGGTACAAAGAGCGCCGGAAACGGAGTGCGCCACATCCTACGGATTACCAGCTGCACTACAGGTACCTGTTACCATAGGTCCTATAGTATCGATATATGACCCAGAGAGAGCAAGAGGGGAAGAACGGGTACGGAAGGACGGAGAAAGAGCAGAGACGGCAAGGAGGAACGATACGATCAATTCCCCAAGTCAGATGCCGATACCCAGAGAGTGGAGCACCCCGATGCACACAGCAGGGGATCCAGGAGGGGATCCTGGGGGCCCTAGATGGCCAGTGGATCTGAGGGGATCTGGACGAAAATCCTTTCAAGAGCTAAATGAGTACATGAAGAAGTGGGATGAGGCAGTGGAGGCTCACAAGAGCATCATAGCTGCAGAAGCTGAAAGGGAAAGTCAGGACAGCAGAGCTCGGACTCACTGCGGGGCTGGGGAGAGCAGCCCGGAGTGGGACTGGAGAGAGAGAGATAGTAGGGGAGTCACCCATTGGGCCCGGAGTGGAGATAGAACGGACCTGGAAAACGGGGGCCCCGGGAGTGGAGGGGTGGCGCGCCCAATACTCAGTGAAGGGGAGAGGAGAACGCAAGAGTATAGAAACAGCTTTAAGTGTACCCACTGTGTGCCCGGCACCAGAGAACTGAATGGGAGTTGTGAGAGGTCGCACCATAGTCCCTGTGATGACGGACACGAGCGCAGCCCAGGGAATATGGGGAACCAGGAAGGATCGTATCGGATACTGAGCGATACTAGGCAAAGGGAGAGTAGCGACCAGAGGGAAAATAACAGAGAGGCGTACGGTGAAAAGAGAGAAGAAGGAGAGAGTGGGCAGAGCAAGAGTGGGGGTAACAGGCCCGTGTTCCATCACCTTCCAAGATCGGATGGCCGAGCATGGGACCTGGAGAGATGGGAGCAAGGGAGAGCACTCATTAACTCTCCCGAGCCCAAACGTAGAGCTCGGAGTTGGGATGGTAGGGAGACCAGTGAGCCCCCTTCGAAAGACATATTGCGAGCTGAGATAAAAGCCAAGAGACTCGATGTCGCCAGCTTAAGGTCAGACCTGGATGACATGGTAGATGGTACCCTGCCTTTAGAGAGAATGGAAATGTATGAGCAGGATGAAATACTGTATATGGCAAAGGACATCACTCGAAAAGCGAGAGCAATCCATGAGAAGTTAGTCGAACTAGCAGGCAAATATATGGTGGACCTGTCAAGAACCAAAGCATTACAGGGTAACCACAGGCTACATTATACAGATCGAGACCTAGATGAGAGGAGAACGATCGGGCTGAAAACGCACATAAGGGAACTGATCACTGGAATAAGGACATGGAGGGCACTAGATAAGTGGGAAGAGAGGTGGTCCAAGAAAGGGACCGTCAGGAGAAGCACGCTTGGTACGACACCAGGAAGGCTGCAGGGAATAGAAGCATACCCTTTGCGTGAAGTCGCAAATGGGAATTATGTACATGTCCCTTGGAGTAGGGGAGATTTAGCTGCTTTTACCACCTCCTTCCCCAAATTGCGGGAAAGCCCAGTGGAGTGGTACAAGCAAGTTGAGAGATTTGTAAAAATCTCAAAGGTCCTATGGATAGATCTGAACACGCTGTTTGACATTGTAGTACCAGGAGATCTGTGGACAGCATGCAAGGTTAGCGCTGAGTGGCCCACAACAGAGCCGGAGAGAGATGCTAAGACTAATGGGCCGTCCGAGATTGTGATGGCAAAATTCGAGAGAGTGATGACTTGGCTGAAAGAGAAAGTGCCAATGCAAGACATAGATTGGGTCAAAATAGACCGAACCAGACAGGAACCCAAAGAGACAGTTCACGAATATTATGAGAGATTGCTGAAGGCGTTTAAACAGTATAGCGGCTTGGATGTAATGGATCCAAAAGACATAGGGCAATTTGTGTCCAAGTTCGTCCTGGGACTGAGACCGGATATTAGTTTAATGATTCAGCAACACTTGATTTGTTGGCAAAATAGACCCCTAGACGAAATACTAAGATATGCCAGGTACTGCTGTGATGAGATAGACTCCAAGGCTAAGAAACTAAAAGAAAAATTGATGGTGGTACAGATGCAGGCAGCAGGGAAGGGGGGACAGCAGCAACAGCAGCAAGGAACAGGTACAGGAGGAAAGAAGCAGTACAGTCAGAACAGGGGCAATGAGGAGAGTTCCACCTTTAGACCCAGAATAGACATAGCTGCCTTGAAGAAAACGACTAGGTGCCACCAGTGTAACGAGGTGGGGCATTGGAAACGCGAGTGTCCCTACAATGTAGAGATAGGAGAACAAGAGGAAGAGGAGGAAGAGGTCCAGAGCGCGCCTACGAGAGGGGTGACGCCATACCAGGGAAAGGTGCTCAAAGGGGGGGGGGCTCCTCCCCGAGCCCAGTTCCCGCAACCTCCCCGAGTAGGGAATATGGGTAAGACCTATAGACAGATGCCCCTGTTTGTAGAAGGAGAAGAGTGCTATTATGTGGACCCATTAACCGGACAGAGAGTGGAAAGAGAAGACTGCACCCTCGGGGCAGCCTTGGAGGTGGACCAGAGGGGACCCTATGTCGAAGCAGAAGTAGCAGGGTGCCCCACGACATTTCTGGTGGACACAGGAGCCACTAGGTCCACGATCAGATCAGCTGCAGTTCCAGACCTGCCCATGTCTGGAGAGACCATACAAGTGGTGGGGGTCGCAAACAGGAGAATAACCAGCCAATTGACAGAACCGGTACAGGTGAAAATAGGGAAGTACAGCGATGAGCACCAGTTTGTGGTTTGCGATTCAAGTCCTGTGTGTCTGCTAGGCAGAGACCTGTTGTGTAAATTGAATTGTACAATATACTGTACTCCTCAGGGAGTGGAGGTATTGACCAATGATGATGACGCAGACTTCAAAGTTGCCAACTCAAGAATATGCGTGGAGCTGTACCCTACTTTGACAGTAGATGAGCTCCCCTGGGACTTGAGAGAGACAGTGGCACCAGAAGTATGGGACTTCACTGGGGAAGAGATTGGATTGGTCAAAGGGGTGGACCCAGTGAAAATTGTAGTGAAACCGCATGCTGAGTTCCCAAGAACACCCCAATATAAATTGACTCCAGAAACGATTGCAGGCATAAAACCCGTGATCGAGTCCATGATTAAACAGGGAATACTGAAAGAAATTGTGGGTAGTCCATGCAACTCCCCGATTATGGGTCTGCAGAAACCAAATGGGAAATTCCGGATAGTACAGGACCTTCGAAAGATTAATAACATAGTCGTTTCGTGTTGTCCAGTGGTACCGAATCCATCAGTGATACTGTTTCAGATTCCATTCCAAGCTGAGTGGTTCACTGTGATTGATCTTTGTCAGGCTTTCTTTTCGATCCCTCTGGACGAAGAAAGCCATTTTCTTTTCGCATTTAAGCTGGAAGGTCGCGTCCTAACATGGTGTCGTATTCCTCAGGGGTATACAGAGAGCCCATCGATCTTTAACCAGCTTTTGAAGAAAAATCTTGAAAGTCTAGTGCTGCCCCAGAAGTCAGTTCTGGTCCAGTACATAGACGACCTCCTCGTGGCGTCAGAAACAGAAGAAGCTTGCAGGGAGGACTCCATTGCTTTGTTAAATCACCTAGCTGCCAATGGGCACAAGGTGTCCCCGGGAAAGTTGCAGTACTGCCTGACAGAAGTGCAGTACTTGGGACACAGAATAGAGAAAGGCAAACGAAAGGTGTCACCAGACAGGATAGAGGCGATCATGAAAATGAATGCGCCTAAGACACAGAGAGAGGTCAGGATGTTCCTAGGGATGGTGGGTTATTGCCGACAGTGGATCGCGAACTTTTCACTGAAAGCAAAGCCCTTGCAAAAACTGACGCATAAGGAGGTGAGCGATCCGGTACCATGGGACAAAGACTGTTTGATGGCATTCCTACAGCTGCGAGAGGACCTGTGTCGTGCTCCGGCATTGGGAATGCCTGATTACAATAAACCATTTTTGCTTTACTGTTGTGAGAGAGAAGGTTGCGCGTTGTCTGTGTTAGTCCAAATCCATGGGAATGCCCGTAGACCAGTTGCTTATTTCTCGGCTACTTTAGACCCAGTAGCCGCAGCGTTGCCCGGATGTCTCAAATCCGTTGCTGCAACGGGTGTCAGCATTGAGAGATGTGAAAATATCGTCATGGGGCACCCGTTAGAGGTGTGCGTGCCCCATTCTGTTGAACTGTTGATGACCAGGACCAAAACACAGCATCTGACCAACAGCAGGCTCACGCGCTATGAGCAAGTTATTCTTGCTGCAGAGAATGTGACCCTCAGGAGATGCTCTGTTTTGAACCCTGCCACCTTGATGCCACTCCCAAATGATATCGAGGATGATGATGAATGTACAGACCATGACTGCCTCGATGTGACTGAACTATGCACCAAACCCAGACCCGACATCGTAGATGAGCCACTGACCGACCCAGATGAAATTTTCTTTGTCGATGGCTCATGTGTAAGAGACGAAGTTGGGCAGTTGAGAGCAGCTTACGCTGTTTGTACAATTACTGGAGTGGTGGAAGCTGGGTGCCTGGAAGGAGTACACTCCGCTCAGGTAGCCGAGATTATTGCCTTGACACGTGCTTGCTTGGCAAGCAACCAAATTCGAGTCACCATATACACCGACAGCCAATATGGTTATGGGGTGGTTCATGATTACGGGCAGTTATGGTCTCAAAGAGGGTTCATGACCTCTTCAGGCTCTCCCATTCGCAATGGAGAGTTTGTGCGCCTGTTGTTAGAGGCGTTGCAATGTCCAGCAGGTATCGCAGTTGTAAAGTGCACCGCACATACCAGAAATGAGGACTTCGTCTCGAAAGGCAATAGATATGCCGACAAAGTCGCGCGGTATTGCGCAGAACAAGGGTACTCTTTCACAGAGGTGGAAGTGGGTGGAATAAATGTAAGGACTGAATTAGCCATGATATTGGAAACTGTTGATACTTGGGACGAACTGGCAAACATGCAAGAAAATGCTCCTGATTTTGAAAAAGAAACATGGGAAAAGGCAGGATGTGTAGTGGGTGAGTCCCATTTTTGGGTCTCAGCAGATGGCAGAGCAGTGTTGCCCAATGAGATGGTGAGCCCAATGGCCAGACACATACATGGTCCCGTACACCTAGGGAGAGACGCTATGCTGAGAGTGTTTAGACAGACTTGGTACAATCCTAAGTTTAGAATAGCAGCAGAAGCAGTGTGCCAGCGTTGTGTGACCTGTCAGCAGCTGAACGTAGGGAAAAGAACACCAGTTGCACTGAGTCACATAGGAAGGTCTGGAGGTCCATTCAATCGAATGCAGATAGATTTCATTGAAATGCCGAGGTGCAACCGCCTCCGCTATGTCCTGGTGGTTGTTTGTGTATTCTCCAGATGGGTTGAGGCATACCCTACACGTAGGTGCGACACCCTCACAGTGGCCAAGTTACTGCTTAGGGAACTCATTCCGCGCTTCAGGGTGCCGGCCTCTTTGGAATCAGATAGGGGAACGCATTTCAACAGCGAGCTTGTGAAGATGATTTGTGCGGCTCTGAACATAGATCAGAAATTGCATTGCAGTTACCGACCAGAAGCCTCAGGAATTGTGGAGCAGATCAATGGCACGATCAAAGCCAGAATTGCAAAAGTGTGTTCCTCAACGACCCTGAGTTGGCCTGACGCCCTGCCATTGGTCCTCATGAGCCTTCGTAGTACCCCAGACAGAAGAACGGGGTTGTCACCACATGAGGTGTTAATGGGGAGAGCAATGAGGCTGCCATCTGTCCCAACTACTGCACTGTTAAATATCACAGATGATATGATCCTGGACTATTGTAAGGGGCTGTCTGACGCCATTCATTCTGTGTCCCTTCAGGTGCAGGCTGCCGAGGTTCCATCGTGCCAGGGCCCGTGCCATGACCTGTACCCTGGGGACTGGGTCCTGGTGAAAAAACATGTGAGAAGAAGCTGCTTGGATGTTCGTTGGCATGGGCCCTTCCAGATCATCCTGATCGCGAACACGGCTGTGAAGGTGGGAGGCCTGCCCAATTGGATCCACGCGTCACATACGCGAAGGGTTCCAGCACCTCGGGAAGAAACAGCTCCTCTCTCGGATAGACGTCCAGCAGAGGACCGAGAAGCCATAGAGGGGGCTAGCCAAGCTGTAGAGGTGCCAGCGGAAGCAGGGAACGAGTCTGACCAAGCTGAGGACGGTCAGTACAACAGCGAAACAGACGACGCTACAGAAGGAGAAAGTAGCTGGGAGTACGAGTCAGACACTGACAAGTCTGACAGAGAGCGAGAACAGACAAGAAGGAGAAGGAGTAGAAGGGCACGTGGAGAAGCTAATTGGCCGCAAAGAAGGAGCTCTAGCCTGAGGTCAACTCCAGAGATAACCCTCCCTCCGATATCAGAAGACTCAGACCCGGAAGAAGGTGCTCAGGGCGCTGAAGCACCGGACCGAAGAAGGTCAAGAAGAGTGCGTGTGCCTAGCAGAAGATACTCCACCCCTGAGTGGACATATCTGGCGACAAATGTCTTTGAAACAGGAGACAGGGAGGATTCGAGCGGTGGTGGTGTCCAGTTCTGAGCCCATCGTCACCGTGGAAATACGACTGTTGGTACCCGGAGTCGAACAAGAAGGGTCACTAACATTCATGCTCCCCAGACCTCCCCGCCTCAGCAAGTTAAAACACATGTTTCTCTCAGAATTGCAATTCCCCGACTTTGGTACAACGATAACAGCCCATGAAGAGCACAATCTTCGTTTGGAAATACTAAACTTTGCTATCGAAGCTGCAGGTACAAACCTGATAGTAGATGCTTAAAGGACTTTGTAAATAAAGCGAGCAGAAAAAGAAGATTACCTAGCGCCCAGGAAGCAGAGAATATTAGGGACCTTCCCTTGAGTTGATGGAGAAGGGCTAGGGTTGTCTGTATTGAACTGTTAAAGGACCTTTGCGAAGAAGGTTGTCAGCTTCCAGTTGTGTGGATTTTAAAGACAAAAAGAGTAAAAAGAGACTGTAAAGGAACGAGAAGAAAAGAACTTTGTGCCAAGATAAGAGAGAGCCATATTGTCTGACGAAATGGAAGCCGGCACCCAGAACCGCAGAGCTAAATGTATAATAGGTACACTAATAGTAGGAGTGATAATATTAATAGCTTTAGTGGTAACAATTTCTTATGTAAAGGGACATGAGGAAGAGGCGAAGGTAACTGATGTGAAATCTGTAGAAACGCTTACACCCACTGTTGCTGGTGAGAAAAGGGAAAACACTCAAGAGAAAGCGTTATTAGCTGCAGAAGCCCGCAGGTTACACGTAGATGAGTCCCAAGGAGACTTTAGGTCAAATGCTTATGCTAAACTCTTATATGAATACGTGGATGCCATGGAGGTTAAGGACTGTTACGTCTGCATGCAGTTGCCGGCGTCTGTAGATGAAGGCATTAGATATCATCACCTCCCGCTGACATATGGCATTACATGTAGCTTATTGCTTAGTATATTTTATGGGAGAGATAGTTTTGAATACTATTTCTCCAACTATGATTCAGTGTTGCCAGAAGTCCCAAATTATAAGCAGATGAACAAATGGGACTACTGGAAGAGTGAAGACAGATTGGCCAAGTTCTTCATTCCTTGGATTACCTTAGATACTTCACATGCCCGTAGAAATAACCTGACATGCAAAGTGTCAGAAGTCGAGAAGAAGTTCATAGGGCAGGTGGATGATCGTTACAGGAGACAAAAGATTTTGAAAAAATCAGGACAATGGAAAACAGATTGGACCGAGGAAGAGAAGGCACACAAGAGAAAGGGTAGTAGTGGTCCAATAGCTTTAGATAAGACGCAGAAAGGAAAGCTATGTCTTCACCGAGCCAAAACGTATTACGAAAATGTATACGTGGGAGAAGTCAGTTGTGAACATGCTTTCAATATAGAGTACTATACTAAAGATTTCCTGAAGGGAATGCAAGTGATTCCAAATGTGTATTTTGTATGTGGAAGAAATGCCTACGTGAGACTACCTGACAACTGGTATGGATCATGTTACCTAGCAATTGTCTTCCCCAAAATATATCATGCACAAGACTTAGAGATCATCGAGGGCAAGACATCATCGAGGGGAAGGAGAGATATAGGAGATGTAGAAATGGTTGGAGATGTCTTTGGAGCTATGTTCCCTCTTTTGGGACTAATCCTTAATGATGTTAAAATTAGACGACTGGCAACAGTCGTCGACAGGTTGTCTGCCAGCACTGCTCAGTCCTTAATGCTGGTAGAAGGAGAGATGCAATCGATAAGGGCTATGGTTCTTCAGAACCGTCTTGCGTTAGACGTCCTACTAGCAAAAGAGGGCGGAGTCTGTAAGGCTTTGAAGGTCCAGGAATGTTGTACTTACATTCCAGACAATTCAAAGCCCCTTGAGAAAGTTATTAGGAACATAACTGATATTCACAAGGAGATCGAAGACTTGAGTAGAGAAAATGTCTGGGAAAAGGTGGGCCACGGAATGAGTGAAGTTGGAGGGTGGATCTCCACCTTAGGCAAAAGCTTTGTGTGGTATATACTAAAACCTATCATCATAATATTGATCTGTGGGATCATATTGTGGGGATTGGTGAGGGTATTCAAATGGTACAGAGCAAGAAGGTCAGAAAGGGCCCAAAGAGAGCAGCTGCAGAGATTGGCTGCCATACAAGATAATCAGTACAGGAGTCTGAGGGCTCTGGAAACGCAGAGACAAGTTATGCTAGCAATAACTGCAGTTTAAATGTTAGTGATGACCCCGAGAGGTCATCAAAGGGGGGAACTGAGAGAGCGCAAACTGACCTAAATGTATGAGTGCATCACACTTACCTGTAGTAAGCACAAATCATGAGGAGAAATGCCATGAGTGCTAGTAGTATCTGCAATTATATTCTGAATGTATAGCTAATGTAGAGATTTAAGTAGAAGTGGAACTAATACAGAAATGTGTGACACTATATGATTTTATTAGATGTGATTATTCCTGAATCCATGTCGTGTAGCTGCTAAAATGTAAGATGGCATGTGGTTAAACGCAGAATGTGGTAGGCCTCAGGGCCAGAGCTAGAAGGTGTTTCTTTTCACGACATAGATTGCACTAATGTTTTGGTCATTGCATTAATGGGCCATGATTTATAGATGTGTTTACTGAATAATAGAATAAGGGTATTAACATGCTTTAATTAATGAAGAAGTTGAATGCTATAATCATTATGAGAAATGTTGTAGGCCTGAAATGTTTTAACATTGATTTACACGTACATGTCTGGGCCGAGAAATGTTGCGAACCTTTTTGGAAGTCTATGAGAGTTGGGTTCTTGGCTGCAGATGTCTGTCTGCAAGAGAAAAGGGAGGATCCGATTATAAATAATATGAATAGAGGTCTGTTCAGTAGACGGCCCAGACATGGAGGAGGGTTCCGGAATGTTTTAAGGGGTATCAGCGGGCCGGAGAAGAGTCTGAGAAGCAAGGTCAACTCCAACGTATGAGGCCCAATACAAAGCAGCATGGAAAAAGCCAGAAGCTACACCACGTGAGGGGCGTCTCGCGAGGGGCGTCTCAAATGTTGTTGACTGTTTTGTATTAGGGACAGCACCCCTGGGTGGAGAGAGAGCAGATGCCTGAGGACCCTTTAGAGAGCGGATGGGTAGGCAGAGAGGGGTCATGACTGGAGAACTATAGGTTTTCACCAAGAGACTAAGAGTGAGTGACTTCCTTTGGGGGTCATTCACTGCTGACACCTTTTGTTAGGTTGAGACTTGGTTAAGTAGGGATACCATCTAGAGCAGGGTAGGGACAGCCTAACCTGTGTGTTTTCCTCCAACTTAAATGAAGGAGAGATCTCAATATGCGTCAATGCTGATAGCTTTATTATTCTTAGAACTTGTGCTGGTAATTTCCGTTGCTCGTCTGAGGGCTTTCAGAGAGCACATGTATGTAGTTGGACCTGTGTATCTCGTGAATCTCATTCTGAGATGCCTGTATTTGCAGCTTATCCTATCCTTACAATAAACTTTTGAAAGCTAGAAGTTGTTTGTGATCTTTTGAAGCGGGGTCCTTATTGGGTGAACTAACTTGGTAAGAGATGCACTTTCTTCCTTCAATGACAGGCAACAAAGGTTCAGTCGACCAGATCGAGGTTTAGATCAATAGTGATAAGGTATCGATCAAAATCTCGCCCTTCCAGAACCGTTCCGTCATCAGTCACGGCTGAGCTGTGCTGATGACAGAACGGTTCTGTCACGACCGCGCCCTGTATGGAATGTCCAGCACAGGGCGCGGTCAAGGTGTTAATTAGAGAAATCCAAGCAAAACCATAACATTCTAAATGCAATCAACGTGCACTGATATTCGGGACCACTGAAATTATGTGGTTGTGCGGCTGTGGTGGATTTTTTTGCATACTTATAGATTTGCCCCATTTAACATATATTAGAACATTGGAATGTTGGGAGCTCCATTGAAAACAATGGAGTGCTCCGGGCTTATAATGGCTGGAATAAGCCTGGAGCTCCAACATTCCAATGTTTCTTTGTTCACAGCTCTGGCTGTGAACAAAGGCTTCAGGGAGCCTCACGCCCCTATTAGGCTTTTTTTTTTGTTAGAACATTCTACCCTCTAGTGGCAGAATGTTCTAATAGCCTTATAGCCCTTCATAGCTGGGCTATACCGGCTATTAAAGTCCCTCTCCTTTGTTAAAGGCCCTCGCCGAACGCTGATGAGTGCCTTCAATAACCGGTATAGCCCTCTACGGCGGGCTATAAGGCTATAACCCATTATCTGCAGATGTTAGCAAAAAAAAATGCATTTAGCTCAAAAGGTTTAAAAGTTACTAAAAACGCAGTGTCACTTGTTTCCGTGGCCCTGTGCAAACGTTGATTGTTGACCTTTCTGCTGTTTGTTGCTATATTCGGGTGTTGAACTGGTACTAATGAGGTCAATGTCCAGAAAGTGTTATCGAGTGTAAAAATGACAAAATAATGTAGCAATACAGTCACAATATGTGCCGCATTATGCAGCATGATTTGCCTTTTCTTGCCACATAATTCACTAGTTTATTCTCAACCCTGCCGCATAATTTAACCCTCCACCTGCTGCATAATCCTATTGGGCCTGCTGATAACTCTGTCATTCGGGCATTAGCTTCAACATTCTCTAAGCAAAGAGTCTGTCTATTGTTTAACCCCTTGCCTGCGGTTGGAATTCCGCTCCTGTGCTGGACATTCCGATCGCGGGCGTGGTCGTGACGGCTCCCGGCCGTCAGCACACAAGCACTGTGTGCCATGACGGACGGGAGCCGTCACCAGCATGCAAGGGGTTAATCACCAACATATTCACAAAGGCAGAACAATCCAATTACAATCAGAGCCCAATGTAAGCCCTGCCTTGCTGGCACTACCTTGAACAACCTCTGATCATAATTACTGTCTATTGTTAAATCAACATTATATTTGTCAAAGAGAACATTCCAATTTCAATCAGCACCCTTTGTCACCTCTGGCTTTGAAGCAGAGGTCTGCTTTTACAGCCAGAATGTGTTTTTTAGAAATTAAAGCTGAACCTCTGTATTCTGAACTACACATGTAGTTACTTCTCTCTTATTTAGTACAGTCAATCAATTAATTGACCTGGAGAGCAAGATGGCGGCACAGGGTTAACGTTGTCCCACACCTCTCAGGGCCGAGGCAGAGAATACTGCATGCTTACCCACCTGGTGGAGGAAACTGAGGCTAAAATACTGGGCTACAGATGAGCTGTTTGTTGCTCTGCTGTATTCTACTTTGCCGACACTCTCAATAAACCACTTACCTGCAGGCCACACACTGCTTCCAGGCTTCACCAAGGTCCTATTGCTTCTTTCAGTAGGAGCCCGCCCCCTCTCTATCCCCCTGCTGTGGGCTCCCTGCTTGGCATCTCAGGCACCATTGTAGCCAGGGCTTTAAATGGAATGAAAAAACTGGGGGGTCTCTCAAAGGGGCGTGGCCAATGTAATTAAGGGCGTGGCTTAAAAACACGTAAGCTAAAAATATGTGTTTAGCATTGTGTACCGCCCGACTTGTATTTTGCTGTTTCTGTCATTGCATCCAAATATATGATAAAACAAGTAACATCATACCTACAACAAGTCAGAACTATTGACTTTGTCAATGGTTGTTAGTTGTATAAGATAAATAAGCAGCAACTATGGCTTGTATATAATATTGAAAAAGGTTCCACTTAAAGCTCGAAAATGTTGCTGCTCCTGAGTTTCAAAAAGGGGAGGGAAATCCAAAGAGAAAATGACTCTCTTTAAAGGTTTTCCCTTCCCCTACAAAGCTCACCTGGCATGACGTCATGCTGAAACTTCTACACTAGTGAGAAGTGAGCAGTGTGAACACGTGCAAATCGATGTGCCTGCTCTCACTGCAGTCCGGAAAAAAACTGTCTGCAGGGCGCAAACCAGAGCCCAATAGAGACCGGTTTCGAGGCCCTCTTTAAAAAACTGCTGGTGCTCAGCACCGGTGAGACTCGGCCCACTTAAATCCCTGACTGCAGCACAGTCAGCTGGCTCGTGAATCTCAAGAAAACTGTCAGAAGACAGGATGACAGGCTCTCGGGGGAAGGGGGTGACAGACTAGAACCGGCGCACGGCCAGCGTTTCCCGGGTCGCAACCGCGTCACATTCAGTCTGTGTGAGCAGCCGGCACTGACAGCCAAGGAATGAAATTGGAAAAGTTCAAATTTCAAAATTAAGCATTTATTATGAAACCTGATAGTTTGCCTTAGACATTAACGTAAAAACATATTGCAAAAAGCACACGTAGGAAAACGTGCAAAAGGCACCAAGCCACCATATTTCCTAGGAGGCCGCAGTTAGCTTGCCTTTTAATAACCTGAAACTTTAGAAATTGCTGAACCATGCACAAATGTATTTGATAGCTTGACTTTAATGCGACTGGCACAGAATGTTTTTCATAACTGCAGGTTTTAGTTTTATCGTGAAATATCTTTCTTAAGCAACGTGTTCTCGTTTGCACTAGCCTTGAACTTCCCAGTTATATGATGCTGAATAGAACATCGTCTAATTTAACAATGGCTCTCACACTCATGAAATACGAAAAGCATCACCTACTTTGAAATCTGCAAGTAAATGTTTCTATCTTCAGTGTAGTTCATTGTTGCACGGTGAAACATTGAATAATTGATGGAATAGACTCTGCATCAACCTTCCCTGGGAACCAAGGTTAGAGCTTCCAGAAACACAACTGTTTAGTGATGTCTGTTTCAAATTTGATAGTAGACTGTCGACTTCACGTGTCCCCTTTGAGAAAGGTAAAGAACAAAGCCTGCTCACAATCGGAAGGACAAGAGTGACGTAAACTGCAACAATGTGCCTATGCATGTTCATGTCTTTTATATTAGTCTGTTTTTCTAAACCCGGAGACTCTCCAGGTGCATTTCGGACCCAGAGAGAGTTTTAACACCATCAGCGCGGCGCAGATTCCTGCGCTGTGCTGAAGGTTCTAATGAGCCTAGCGGCTCATGACGGAACGGTTCCGTCATGAGCATCGAAGGGGTTAACCATCTTTTCCTTGCTCCCATTTCTCAAAGGTTATAGCAATTGCTGCATCTGTTGCTCCATACCTTTCCTTTTTGGACATGATTTGTACAGGTTATGGGTTCCAATTACTTCTGATCCTTCATTTAGAATATGGGTTAATTTCTTTATGGAACACGCTTGTCATTTTTGCATTATTATTGATTCTAACCATATGTTCTTGAGATATTTCTGTAAACTGATGTATCTTACTTACTAATTGATAAAAAGAAAACAATCTTTACCAATCCAAACTCTCATTATTGACTGAATTTAAGAACTGTTAACATTTAAATGTCGATTGAAATGATTTGATTTAGCTCTCATTCAAAAACTTTGGCAAAGATCTGTCGCCCAAGAAGAAGATATAGGTGCGGAGCTGGAGCCCATTCTTGTAAGTTATAGGTTGAACCAATGCTGTTAGGTAAATTTGGACTCTTTCTGTGCTATCAAAAGTGGTCGGTGAACCAGTTGCTCCTCTGGCTGGGCTGGTGCCAAAGCCACACAGTGAGGAGCACAAGGAACCTTTGGCATCAGGTGCAAAGTACGGGGTGTCTGAGGAGCCTAGGCTTCCTCATGGCACTACTGATGTTGCTGGCAGGCATGAAGCCTCAACGCTTCCTCCTCAGGGGAAACTGATCACGATGAAAAGGGAGTTCTGGAGTCGGTGGATGGCATGTCTCACGGGAAGGTCGGAGTGGCTGGATTCATGGACCTTAGGTGAGGATATGTTTCACCATCCACAAGTTAGGCACCTAAGGCAGGCAGCCAAGCTAATCTTTTAGGATGGGCCCCTTCTAATGAGTCTTCTTCGCCCCCTGTGAAGAGAACCATGGTAGATTGTTTGGCTTTAAGGACACAGGCTTGTATGACTCTCCCACCTCCTTGCAGGCATATACTGTCTGCTATGTCGGTAATGCCTCCCCTGTTGTCCGACTCCTCCAAACCGTTTATAGAGAGTCATCCTTCT
Source organism: Lissotriton helveticus (assembly GCF_964261635.1). NCBI lineage: Eukaryota > Metazoa > Chordata > Amphibia > Caudata > Salamandridae > Lissotriton > Lissotriton helveticus. Next base: position 1,133,604,281 of record NC_136071.1, on the reverse strand, counting down.
ACTGAGCTTAACAGCCATGTTGGGGTCGTAGGGTATGCCAACAATGCCCATGGCATTCTCAAGAGACCCTGGAGGCCTTCTCATTATCCAATAATTCTGAGACTGGCAGCTTGACCACATTGGATTCTTGCTCAAACGATGATGGTGGTCTGATGGCGAACCAGGGCATATCTAGTGCTGGCAGAGGCACGGCCCATGTGAAATCCATAAAGCCCGATGCGGTAGCCGGAGAGCCACCTGAACCATGCAGTAGCCTTCTGTGACACCAGCGAGGGTGAGCTACTATGGGATCTTGACGGTGTAGAGTTAAGCCCTACTAACGAAATACTACGAGAGGGCTGCTCCCCAGTACTCCAGTCAGTATCCTCATACTGTCGTTATTGAGATTGGAAGATGAGCCCCCGGGATCAGTTATTAAATATCCTGCGGACTGAGGTGACTGAGCAGCTAGACCACAAACCTATATATTTCCCTCACAGACCATCATATTTTCACCATTGAACATAGTTACTATACATTTCATTAAACATCAAGGATGCAACAATGACCACTCAAATCACCTCTTTAATATTTTATTTTATCAAAAAACTTTTCACTTTCTTTTTTTCATCTCATTTCTTATATTTTTATATTTTACCAAAAAACTTCATTTTTACAAACTGTTGTATTTATCACATTTTCTTGTAAGAACACAATAATGTATTATTCTGGATTTGTAAACTCACAAATACATGTCTTTTATGGCAGTGATTATTCACAATCCAAAAAACATAAAACCAATTCTAGGAAGAATGCATCAAGAGAAAGAAATTCATAAAGAAAAATAAATGCCCCTGGTTAGAAATAAATACATGCAATCATACTACAATCACACCAATTCATACAATCTCACATCAACTACACTCATCCAATATCTGTACACAGTTGAGTATTTTCTGGCAAGAGAGGGCTTCTGCCAGCATCAGAGTCTCAAAATGGAACACGAGACTCAGCACTAGGTCGACGCGCGTTTCGGTGGATTAAAGATGTAAAGACCACCTTCCTCAAGACCTTTCTAGATATATAGCAATCAATTCCCAGGGGACCTATAAATACATAAAAATATCAAGCTAGACCAGCCACCATCTACTTCTATAGATGCTCCCTCTCTTTCATCTATATATACTTAGATTTTACGGCATAGGGAGGGATACAAGAAGGACTCAGTGGCCTTGAAGACTCCCATTTAAAGATGCACGTTGTATCAAGGAAAATGTCTAAAACATGGATGTTCCCCATGACTGCCTTAATGACATTGAAAGCCAATCTGCCAGCTTGGTGACATCCACACAGGGTATTAATAACCAGATGAATCAGCTCTGTAATCAGTTTTATTCTGTTAAACCTCATTAGAGATAAACAATATAAAACATTCAAGATCGGAACAAAAAATGTAAAATATAACGCACTTAATATATTTCTCCTAGTAATACAATGCTAAAACGCTTAAAAAAATGTATACAGCTTACAGCAAGCAAATTCATCTTGAGGTGACCTTACTAAAGAGATCAAATCATTAATATTAGATATATTGTATTTAAGACACACAGGTTTTAATAAAGCGATCCTTAGCTTCTACCACGGCTTTACTAGGGCAGACGTATAAGACATGCACAATATCTTGGAAGCCTTCCCTGCATAGTTCACAAGATTCTGACTTGTCAATTGTGTCTCTCCAGTGCATAATATAGGCGTTTAATGGTAGAGTGCCTAAGCATGACATGATGATACAGCGCCTAATGCTTTTATCGAATGTAAATCTAAAATAGTTTTGATGATTCCTATATTCAAGATTATCAGCAAAAGGCCTATAATTACGTAACTAGGTACAGTGTGCAATATCGAGATCATAACTCAGTCTCAGTGTCATACTTTTTAAGAACAGCTTCAAGAGTGCTGGTGACCGGCACTGCAGAAGGGTTATAGAGCATTGAAAAAGCTCCAGAGCGGTCACACGATTTTAATTAAAAGTATACAAGCTTGTTCTTTCATTTACTGTTTCACTCTGCAAAAGAGCTCTCAGAGTACCTTCTGCCTCATGCAGTAAATGATATGCCCATCCAATTACATTTGCAAAGATCTAAGAAAGGCACTCACTATAATGACCTCTAAGTGTAATGCTTGTCCCGGTGTAGCTTGGCTCGTAGTAGTGATCTTACGGAGAAGCTTCCCTTCGTATGAATTTAAGATTGACCACTTATTTACGGGTATGTACTCTAGTGCATAAGAGAGAGTAGGAGTCCCTTTGCTTGATAGAGGTCAAGGAGGGATTGAAAGTGGATCCTACCTGAGTAAAATCTTTTTTTTAGGCACTTAAATGAACTGTAGCCTTAAGCTCAGTATTAGAGAAGTACTTTCTAATGTTTGTGAAAAAACCCTCCCCAAGTAAGTATACATCCTCGGCAAGTCTTCCACTGAGTTGCCAATGGAAGTGACTGTAGTGTGTCCTCCTTCTAGACTGTACCACTTTTGTTTTATTGATGTTTACTTTTAAAAAGTTTTCTTCAGTGTATCTAAAAAGTGCATTCATAATACACTGTAAACCAATAGGCGTAAGCTTGAAAATGACCACACCCTCATCGTAGATTAAAACATATAGGTTATGTGACGTGATTTCTGGAAGAAAATTATTTACTTTCTAGAAACAATTGGGCAAATCACTGAGAAATAGAGAGAGCAAAAGAGGGGCTAAGTGAGACCCCTGCTTCAAGCCGTTTAGAGTAGGAATCATCTGGGTCAGTCCCTTAACCCCCTCCGTTAGTACTCTGCACCATGTTGATGAATGGAAAGCAACTTTTAGCCTTAGAAGAGCACCAGGGATGCTCATTTTCTTTAGTTTCCTCCACAGGGTAGGTCTATCAACCCTTTCGAAGGCTGTTGAAAAGTCAAAATGCTCAGATGAAGCACCATGATGGCAGATCACAGCCCATGTCTCAGAAGCTCGAGGATACAGAGACCCGAATGCAGCATATATGTTTGTATGATACCTTTTGACTTCCATACTTCCACAGCCTCCAATAAATATCCATTTGCACACGCGCAGAAATACTGTTAGCGATCAGGTACATCTAATGGGATGGGAGATATTTAGGGGAAACACTTAGGGCAGATGTACACACAATGAAGTTATTGTTATAAATCAGTAAATAAGTACTACAGCACATCTTGGTAGGTAAAATACTTCTTTCTCACACATTTTCTTGAAATTCATTGTGAATAATACTGCACACTTTGAAACGTAATCTGTGTGTGTCTCCGGAAGGTGACATAACAATTGATAGGCTAATTCATAAATTATCACATACGACTAAAAAATGTATACATTCTTCATATCCAAGTTTTAAAACAGCTTGACTTTCTAAAGTACAGACTGACCAATTTTCAAAGCAGATGTGAAGTTTCAGTACTTGATTTTACAAAGATGAGAAATAATGAAAAATGGGTGTGCTTTGAATTAAACATACCAGCATTAGTTTGCTGTCTTAGGTGATCTTTTTCTCCTTTTTTCATGAGGAATTTTCTGGTAAAGAAGTATGATGAGGAACAGTTGTACTTTAACACTGTATTTCTTGATTTATTCCATGATTCGTGTATGTGGAAGACTTTGTATATTTAATACCTGGTGTGAATTTTGATTGATTTTCTCTGTGTCAAAACATAATGAAACAAGAAGGATTGCCTAACCCTTAAAAAATAAGGCCATTGTTGGGATCAGTGTTCACAACCTATCTATCAAATTTGATGTTTTGTATTAGACAGTTTTTTGTTTTTACCACAGAATTAACAACTGATAAGACCTATATTTCAGAAGTATGGAATTTCAAACCAAACAGAGGCATTGCTGTAGATTAGATAAGGTGCAATACATAAATGCGAGGATTTCCGTTGCATTACATTTAAAACAATATTCATAAAATTACATTTAGGCCTGTTTCTTTTAATTTGATTGTTCAAGGCCTGAGATATTCTAATAAGACTTTTTCCTGCTAAACGAATGCAAAGAGTGGAAACATCCAAACGAAACCGCCAAATCCGCAGCCGGATTTGGCGGTTTCGTTTGGCAACTCGGGAAGAGGTCGGACCGACATCAAAGGCTTATAACGGATGCCGGGTCTGGGATGTGGACACAATTCACCTCTCTCAAACTCTTTTGGAATATAAACACAAACAAAAGGAGGATTATCGCTTGTTTTACTATATGGATCAATTGTTTAAAGAATTAAAGAAATAAGGAAAAAGTAAGCAAAACGGAATTGGGTCAAACTCTTCCAGAAAAATATGGAAGGGACCACATGAAGTATGGGGATCTTCTTTTTGCGCATCTATGGAGGAAATAATATCACTGTATAGCCGCCTTTTGCGACAAAGAACACTATACGCCCTGAAGAAGTTCTGGTTTCAGAACGAAACGTGTTGGCTGCGATTGAACAAATAAAAAGAAGAAAAACACACAGGAGAAGGAATTTGTATTCATTGAATGAACTGTACATATTAGATTGAGTATATTAATCTAGGTGGTGGTGCAACTTTAATACATTTTGTAAAATATTTGTTTTACCCTATGGTAAGGGTGGTGCTTTTTGGACAGAGGGCACTGTTAAAGGTTTGCACACAAAGTTACTTTCGATTATTGGTTAAGATATGGAAAATATTTCTGAGTTTTGGTGCCGTAAGAAGGATTGATCCCCTGTCCAGTTCTTTCTGTATTTGATTGCTAGGAAGACCTGAACCTGAAAAGAGAAAAGCCTGGAAACATAGAAACAACAGCAATTCCAAGGCAGGTTATCTATATTTAAAACCACCACGTGGCACAGTGCCCCTCCTCCAGTACAGACCCATCCTCTTTGACCTTGCACTCACCATATCTATAAAAAATACACATCAATTATTTTGGTATGTCTTCCTTCCCACAGACCTGCAGATCACAGGTACATTCAAAAGCAGTTGTGTGGCCAACCCTATGGCAGTGGATAGCATGGGTTCCTGGGCACTGACTTACACTGGCCCTGCCTGGGACTTAGAGCTGAGTTTCTGGTTTCACCCTCTTGAACTGAGGAAATTATATTTTCAGATAAACAAAAACCCAAGCACTAACCCTGTTTCAAACATTGGATTCGTCACATGGCGTTTCAAAGAGGCAGCAGAGTCACAACTTCGAATACAAAATGGTGGGTGGCTTGAACCAAAGCCACCCACTGCACACCGTGCATCAGGACTGCCTGGGAGCCGCAGCAACAATGGGAAGAAGGGGGCAGATTTACAATATCTGGCGCATCCCTGCATATCAGCAGGGATGCGCCAGTTATTGTGCGCCATGCCTCTGCCACCATGGATGCGCCGCATTTAAAATGCGGCACAACATGGGGCAAAAATGGCACAGATGTGTGACGCATCTGTGCCGTAAAAGCGGCGCATTGCTGGAGTTGCGGTGAAAGAGCGACGCAGCTCCAGCAGTGCTCTTGGGGCCCTATTCTTACAATGCTGCGTCAATCCTTACGCCTGCTTCAAGCAGGCGCAGGGTTTTGATGCAGCATGGGCCCAAAACTGACTGAGTGAAATCTTTTAGATTTGTGCGCAGGAACGCCTGCGCAGGAACGCTTCCTTCTGGCGCAGGGCTTTACAACGTGATGTATCTCCCAGATGCATCACGTTGTAAGTACCCCGCACCATGCTGCATCTTTTGCGCCGCCGCTGCGCCACAAAAGTGACGCAACGGCGGCATAAAAGGGGCACATGGGGCTTGTAAATCTGCCCCAAAGTCTTTAAGCGAAAGGAACACTCTTACACAGGCAAAAGTAAATAAAAACAACTATGCCACATGAAAGCAAATGTAAACCACTGTTAAGAACAATCATTGGCAAAGCCAATGAGTATGGCTTTCATGTGGTAAAGCATGCAAAAACCGGCATGCACAAATGTTGAGGTGGTAGTAATAGTGGTGTAATGATACCGATACTAGTGGTGGTGGTAATGGTGGTATTAAAGGTGGTGGTGGTGGTAGCGGCTCGCACTGAACTTGTGATAAATACATTTAATAAGGCATACTACAGGAAAAAAATATATAGAAAGGTTTTCTTTCTGTATGCAATGCATATATACGAGATAAAGAAGTGAATGTGTTATGAGTAAGTATATTATTCTGATGTAAAATAGTCCCTCATAAACTGCAAAGCAATCGCGCAATAGGAGGTGGAATGATACAAGGAGGAGCAAACAACATTAGGTGAGAAAGTAATAGTCCTCTGGGTCAAACCAATGCTCACTCTATGTATCGTTGAAAGAACTGGCAACAGTAAGTCTGGCGAAGAGGTTGAATGCGTGAAGTGAAGCTAGGGACTACAGAACATTTTTCGTTGGCGTGCCACAAAAGTGGGTGGACATTTATATTAATTAAATGTTTTTAAAGCTGGCCTTGGTTTAGTCAGGTCGCCTGTAAAGAAGTTGACATCACTAAAGAAAGTCCAAGTTGTTTCTAATTGAGGCTGTGGGTCCACAGTCTCAGTGATGATGTCATTGATTGAATGGGCAGTGAGTCTAAATTGCCATCTACAACCCAACAGAGGTGGCTGCCATACATAGATGAAAGGAGTGACAATTACAACCTCCAGGAGTCTGTGAAAATATACTCCAGCCAGTGAATAGGTCTGATTTTAATTTTACAGCTTCTGCAATTGCGCCATTCTGAACTGCTTTGTTTAGTTATAACTTTTGTTGTGTATTTGTTCAAGAAAATCACCAAAATCCTGAGTTGTAAAAATTATGGGTTTTTTTTAGGACGGGATAGGGTCTTACAAAAATCTTGGTACACATTTTCAAGTATTCCTTATCTATATACGCTCTTTTTACAGGTTCCTGCTAACTTTTTCTTTTAAACACATTTTCCCCCTCCAATTTGTTTCTCCTCCCTCCAGCTCAGCCTTCCTCTTGAGCTGGAGTACCAACCATCAGACATCCTTCTAGGTGCTGCCTTATGACGTCGATCCAGCGCCCCTATAGAAAATATGCCATAAGCTACGCTACCCAACTCCACAATACTCACCATTAATCATAAATCATTCACAAGGCCCATAAACTAACATGACATATTTTGAGCAACTGAATCATGTGACCTAATTAATAAACCTATTCACAAAATTATATACATTTATATACATCTGCAGAAAAACGACTTCATCATACTTTAACAAACCCTATGATTAATTAAGCCACCGTGGCAAATAGATCTGCTAATGGTAACCTAAATACATGAAATAACAAGTCCAGCTTGTTTTTCAAAGATATTATTTATTAACTATTTATTCAAAGAAAGTGCATTAGAAATCTTTTTATTCAAGATTTTAGCAAAAAGTAATGACAGTTTCAAGCAAAATCAAATAGCATGATTAAAAACGGAAATAGCAGATTGGCATTACCTAAACTCTAAGTCCCTAGCTACACTTGCCCTATTAAAGAATAAGGAAAAAAGTCATTAGGCCCTAAAGGATTCTTACGTGCTCCAAGTAAAGTCCAACAGCACGACACGTCCAACTGGTAAACAGCAAGCAGCAGCCACTTCCCTCCCAGGGGGAGAGTTTTTATACCTTTCTAACTAGCTTAATCTAAGAAAAATTAAATACTTTTCTGCCATTCAGAACTCTGATTGGCTGTCAAACGACGGACCATAATGTCATCACATTCTTTGGAGCCCAGTTCCGACTCTTTCTTAGAGTCTATTGTCCTTTATTTTCAAGTCACGAAGCTTCCTCCAGTTTGCAACATTTAAATAAATTGTCTGTGACTTCCTTAGCTTGACAATCTTTCAGCCGGTTCCTGGCCTTGGCCACGCTGACCAAAAGTACAGTTAGTTCATTTGTACAACCACGTTTATATTTTCTCCTTTTAAAAATCTTGTCAGGAACTTTCCACACCGGGCTCTTGCTTTCACTGAGCAGAATTCTGCCAACTGCACATTTAGATGCAATAGGCCTCAAACCTCTTTTCGTTAACTAGTGTATAAATAAACACAAAAGAATAATTAATGCAAGAAATAAAGTTCATTCTGTTACCCACCCACCGTTACTAATCATTAACCCATTAATCTATGTTACCTAGCATAAGCAAATAAAGCAACAAACAGATTCATGCAACATTTAAGACAGAAAAAACAAAACACGAGCACACAGAAATAGGCACATGCCATTAATAAACGGCCGCATTTAGTTCTGACATGACAATAGACAAGATTAATTCATTATTTTTCACACACATGCAAATGCAACATAATGCACGTTTATGAGCACACATATTAGTTTCCTACGTGTTCATGTAAATGCAACTTTTACTCTAGGTTGGTAAGTAATTTCCTCGCACTGTTTATTAATAATATTAATTTATTATGGAAGTTTAACTCGCGAGCTGAAATAAATGTATTTCTAAATCTCGCTCCATCAACGTCAATCACTTACCAGCCTGCTAATCCCTTGGCTCATTGCGGCCTTCCCAATCCCACTTATCTTGTACTCACATTCAAATTCAACAACTCAATTGCACCTGCACTTAGCTTTAACAACTTTCTTCTACTTAAACAATATTCTCTTTTATGGCGATAACCTCATATTTCCCTGTTATTTATTCCCATAGTTTTCTTATCTACAGCAGGCTTCTTGGGACTCTCCCTTACCTCTTTGGCAAACATTATGTCCACCTAACCCTCCATCTTATTCGTGTTTATCTGTTCCAGGCCTTCCACTTGTATTACATCCATTGTAGTATTTGCAGGTCGGCCGTTCTTTTTGTCCATTTCTGCTCATAGACCTTAGGTAATACCTATGGTCACCTTGTACCACCGTTCCCTGGTCATATTAGTACCGCTTCTTATAGCAACTACCCACTTGCCTTCAATAAAATAACCCTCAGGTGTGATTTTCAAACCATTATATTTACAAAATTATTGCCCCAGTAGAGTGGAGTTAAAAATACAAAATCTGCAATCAATGGATGAAGGATTGTTTTGTAAATGATATATGGTCCATGATTTTGATGTAAAACAATATTTTTGCTATTGATATTCTGACATACAACCCATTGATCGCAGGTCCATATATCTGCTTGTCTCTTAGGGCCAGATGCATCAAGCATTTTTTTTCTGTCACAATCGGCTGTTTGCGAACGCAAAAGAATGCTCTTCTGATGCAACAAACCCTATTTTGCGATTCGGTAATCTGTTACCGAATCACAAAATGGGTTTGCGATTCTCTATTAGGAAGGGGCATGTTTAGGGCGTCCCTTCCTAATACCGGATCACCTCGGTTTGCATGAATGCTTTGCGACTGAAATGTGGTCGCAAAACATTCACATTTTACCACCTACTTCAAGTAGGAGATAACACATTCGCAAATGGGAAGGGGTCCCCAAGGGACACCTTCCCCTTTTGAATGTCTGTAAATGCATTTTTTAAGAGCAGGCAGTGGTCCCTCGGACCACTGCCTGCTCTTAGAAAATGAATGGAAAAGTTTTCATTTTCTCTTTTGTAAAACACAGACAGACACAGACAGAGGGAGAGCGAGGGAGGGAGGGAGAGCGAGGGAGGGAAAGGGAGGTAGAGAGAGGAAGAGCGAGGGATGGAGGGAAAGGGAGGCAGACACAGACAGAGTGAGAGCGAGGGAGGGAGGGCGAGGGTGGGAAAGGGAGGCAGACAGAGGGAGAGCGAGGGAGGGAGGGAAAGGGAGACAGACACAGACAGGGAGAGCGAGGGAGGGAAAGTGAGGGAGAGCGAGGGAGAGCGAGGGAAGGAAAGGGAGGCAGAGAGAGGGAGAGCGAGGGAGGGCGGGAAAGGGAGGCAGATAGAGGGAGAGGGAGGGAGGGAGGGAGGGAAAGGGAGACAGACAGAGGGAGAGTGAGGGAGGGAGGTGGGGGAGGGAGACAGGAAGGGAGGGAAAGGGAGGGGGAGGGAGGGCGAGGGAGGGAGGGAAAGGAAGGGAGAGGGAGGGAAAGCGAGGGAAGGAGGGAAAGGGAGGCAGACAGAGGGAGATTGAGGGTGGGAGGGAAAGGAGGTGGGAGAGCGAGGAAGGGAAAGGGAGGGAGGGAAAGGGAGGCAGACAGAGGGAGAGCAAAGGAGGGAGGGAAAAGGAAGGGGAGGGAGAGCGAATGATGGAAAGGGAGGGAGAGCGTGGGAGAGCGAGGGAGGGAGGGAAAGGGAGGCAGACAGAGAGAGAGAGCGAGGGAGGGAGGGAGGAAAAGGAGAGAGGGAAAGGGAGGCAGGCAGAGGGAGAGTGAGGGAGGGAAGGAAAGGAAAGGAGGGAGGGAAAGAGAGGCAGACAGAGGGAGAACGAGGGAGGGAGGGAAAGGGAGGCAGACAGAGGGAGAGTGAGGGAGGGAGGGAAAGGAGGGAGGGAGGGAAAGGGAGGCGAGGCAGACAGAGGGAGAGCAAGGGAGGGAAGGAAAGGAGGGAGGGAGGCAGACAGAGGGAGAGCGAGGGAGGGAGGGAAAGGAAGATAGAGAGAGGAAGACAGAGAAAGGGAGACAGAGAAAGGGAGAGGGAGGGAAACAGAGGGAGGGAGACAGATGGAGACAGACAGAGGGAGACAGACAGAGGGAGGCAGACAGACAGAGGGAGGGAGACAGACAGAGGGAGGGAGACAGACAGACAAAGGGAGGGAGACAGAGGGAGGGAGAGGGTGGCAGAGGGAGACAGGGAGGGAGATAGCCAGTGGGAGGGAGACAGACATAGGGAGACAAACAGAGGGACGAAGACAGACAGATGGAGACAGAGAGAGGGTGACAGACAGAGGGAGGCAGAGTGAGGAGGGCGACAGAGTGAGGAGGGAGACAGAGTGAGGAGGGAGACAGAGTGAGGGAGACAGAGAGGGAGAGGGAAGGAGAGAGAGGGAGACAGAGAGAGAGATGGAGACAGAGAGGAAGGGAGACAGAGAGAGACAAAGAGGGAGACAGAGAGAGCGAGGGAGTGAGACAGAGGGAGTCAGGGAGAGAGAGAGGGCGAGAGAGGGAGTGAGAGGGAATGATACAGTCTGAGTGAGACAGAGGGAGAAATAGGGAGAGATGGAGGGAGACCGGGAGGGAGAGAGGAAGAGAGAGATTGAGAGAGGGAGAGAGAGGGAGAGAGGAGGGAGAGAGAGAGAGAGAGAGAGAGAGAGAGAGAGAGCGCGAGAGAGAGAGAGGTGTGTGTATGCCGGGTCTGGTGGCTCAGTGGACGAAGGTGTCCACTGCAGGGACCTGTGTTCAACCTCATGGTCACAGTTTTTTTTGTTGCTCTAGCCTGCCCCCTCCCGTCCCCTCCCCCACTGACCCCGCCCCCACCGGTGTGGCTGTCTGACACAAACCACACTGTAAATTTGGCCCCCGAGAGAAAGTTTGTGAGTACCCATGCGCTAGCTGAACCCTTCAGTTTGAGCCAGGCAGCCTGGCTGATTGCCAGCATTTGAATTTCCTTGTGGGACGAGATGGTGGGTTTTCCACCGTTCCGCCTCTATTTAATATTCATTAAACGACTTTGCGTCTGATGAAGCTGTTGTTCCAGAGGTTGTTGTGTCTTTGCCACCCCGAGCCTAGTACTTCCCTCCTAAAGACGGCCCTTCACTCATCCCTCTTTTTGTCCTCTTCTTCTCTCCCCACCTCTCATGCACCCGTGCGTGTAGCTTTACAGACACAGTCCAGTGTATTAATGTTCACACTCACATTGCATGTGGGCTGTCATCTGATGCCCATCTGCTGATTATACACTCGCCCTGCTCCTAGGCACCTGTGGCTCCTCCCTTTGACCAGTTCCAAGCTCCAGTGGAGAAGTGTGACTCAATGGTTAAAGCGGCAGACCCTGATGCAGAGGTCTGGCCCGGGACCAGGGTTCAATTCCTACCTCGGCGGGTCTTGGGCTCAATTTCCTCGGACTTGATAATTCTCGCCTCCTGCCTATTCTAATCATGGGTCCCACTCTGCAACTCTAGGCAATAGCTTGCTTAATCTCCAACACGGCCCCAACAGCGCTGGGATGCCTGGCTTCACCTTGGGGGTGCCCAGGAGTGGACATTTCACAGGGAAAAGCCAGGAAGGGTTCCACAGCGGTATGCGGTACAGCGCCAGGACACCCCAGTTGGGGTATAAGTGCGCATTACAAGTACAAATTTCATTTCATTTCATTTCACAAATTTCATGTCATCGCCTTGCCTTGGATACTGCCTTTTCTCTCTTTTTTTGCGGGTGGGAGTGTCGCGTGCTCAGAGTCTTGGAACTCCACAAGCTCACCCGGAGGCACAAGCTCACAACACACCAGGGGGGAGGCTCTCACTGCTGGACTCCCCGCTGCTGCAACAGAAGGGGTGCCCTGTGCACTGCCTGTGGCACGCAGGGGTCCTCACGCGCCATTGCATCCAGCCCCATCCGCTGCCAGCATCACCTGAGCAATGAACGCGCCATAAACCATACTGTGTTTTTTTTTTTAAGAAATACTAAAAGCAATTGCTTAAAGGATCTTTTACTTCTGTACGTTTCATATCCAATGACATTTATATATTAACTATGATAGAGCACATGCTGACAGAGAGGCAACTATTTACAAGGATTTTTTCCAGATCAACAGAATGGCATAAGACACTTTGAAGGCAGCACTGATAGCGGCTCAAGTGAAGCCCGGCTCGGCTCCCTGGGTGTGCCTGTAATCCTATTGTGCTTCGAGTGAAATCCTGTAATTAAAGCGGCTTCTGAAGGACCATCTGATCTTACTTTGCAAGGAATTACAGCGGCTTCTCTGAAACAGAGCCCATTGAATTATCTGACTCACAGTGGACAGGGCATTACAGGCCTTCTCCTGGGACAGACAGGAAGCAGCAAAAATGCAGATGCTATCTTAATAGACTGTAATTATGCAACCCCCTTTAGAGCATTCTGTAAAGCCGGATTTACACACTCTGCCCGAGCACCACATGGCATTCCATATCTAGACTTGACAAAAATAGTAACCCGACCGAAACTTCATTTTAAATGTATTTTTCAAATGAAGATATAAGTGTTGGCATGGTAGGCACACATTTCCTCAGCCATAAATCTGTATGGCCTCCTTGTCCCCTTCCACAATCCAGTCATTACCCTTTGTGGACTGTCCTCCTCCTGAGACAGACAATATTTGTCCTTCTTCTCTATCTAAAACAAAATACAAATTGCAAATGTAAAGCATCTTTTACACACTGGTGAATAAAAAGTACCTGCCATTAAATGAAATCCTGTTTTGTCTGTCCGCCCGTCGAGGATGTCTCAGGTATGTTGTAACCGCTTCTCTTGTTTTTTATACTAATGTTCTTGATTTTTTCTTTATCGTTTTATTTGTGAGTCTAAAGAAGACATATAAAATTTACCAGATCTATTGCGGGTCTGGGATAAGGTAAGGTAAAGCTCATTGCCACACCCTTTTTTACACCTCTCTGCAGCGCACTCCCCGGGCGCGTTTGCAGAGGGGGAACTAATTCCCCTTGCATTGTGGGGGTCCCTGGGAGCCAACTAGCCTACCTGGAACCTCCAGTATGCGCCAGGGGGCTGCATTGCAGAGAGGTGTAATGAGGCTATGCCCCTTTTTACACCTCTCTGCAACGCAGCCCCCTGGCGCGTTTGCAGAAGGGAAACTAATTCCCCTTGCATACTGGGGGTCCCTGGGGGCCACCTAGCCCACCTGGAACCTCCAGTAGCGCCAGGGGGCTGCATTGCAGAGAGGTGTAATGAGGCCACACCCTTTTTTACACCTCTCTGCAACGCAGCCCTTTGTGGGGGTCCCTGGGAGCCAACTAGCCTACCTGGAACCTCCAGTATGCGCCAGGGGGCTGCATTACAGAGAGGTGTAATGAGGCTATGCCCATTTTTACACCTCTCTGCAACGCAGCCCCCTGGCGCGTTTGCAGAGGGGGAACTAATTCCCCTTGCATACTGGGGGTCCCTGGGGGCCAACTAGCCCACTAGGAGCCTCCAGTATGCGCCATGGGGCTGCGTTGCTTTGCCCCAGGGGATGGCGGTCCCCGGGGCAGTGTGGGGAGGATTGGGGCCCCCCCACACTTCTTTATCACTATGCCCCCGCGATTTGGTCCCCCCGGGGGGGTAATTTGAAAAAAAACAGACCGGGTTTTTAAAAAACATTTTTGGGGCCTCGGGGGTCCTTGTGGGACCACCTGGGCAGGCCTAGGGGGTCAGGGTGTTTCTACCCTGCCCCCTTTTTGTGTTCTACACGTTTGTTTTTCTGATTTCTTATGCCTCGGTCTACAGAGCACAAGATGGCGGCCAACACTTCCTGGTTTGAAGTGTTGAAAGCCAATGAGCATGCAGCTCGTGCTGATTGGCTGCCACTGTCTGTCAACACTCCAAAACAAAAAATTGTTGGCAGCCATCTTGTGCCTCGGTAGACTGAGGCACAAGAAAGCAGAAACACAAACGTGTAGAACTCAAAAAGGGGGCACGGTAGAAGCACCCTGACCCCCTAGGCCTGCTCAGGGGGTCCCACGAGGACCCCCAAGGCCCCAAAAATGTTTTTTTCAGTTTTTTAAATCAAGGGGTACGCGTACCGTACTCGTACGATACGAGTACGGTGCGCGCACGGTGGGCGCTTATAGATATATATAATTTTTCTCTTTTGATTTTCTCAGGAACTACTGGAGGGATTTACACCATTTAAGCAAAAGCGTGATCTGCTAATCAGACTCTACCATTTTGCCAAATTTCTTGTAATTCCGTTCCGCCGTTCGGGCTGTAGCCGTGTCTAAACATCCTATGGAAAATAACATGGGGAAAACACGTTTTGGGACCCCCCTTTTTTCTCAGCCCCCACCTGAGGAATCCCCCCAAAACTTTCAGGGAAGGAGCAGAGCGGAGCGGGCCATCTTCTTTGAGAAATTCGCGAAGATCCATCAACCGGCGCCAATGTTACTCCAAATAGAATGTTGTGGATTTCCTATGGAAACTAGGTCCTAACTATATCTACCTACTGGCGACCGCCAGTAGGTAATATATATATATATATATATGGCGGACTGGTGCTGGGCTAACATTCAATAAAGAACATTTGCACCATTTCTGGGTCTCGCTGTTCCTGTTTGCTGATCGGCTGTGATTGTTGTTGCTGATTATTTCAACGCGGGAACGCCACGTACCTCATATATATATATATATATATCTATATATATATATATATATAGATATATATATATATATATCTATATCTATATCTATATATATATATATAGATATAGATATAGATATATATATATATATTTCTGGATTCTCAGGGTTAGTATAGTTCATCTGATCACATGCTTTAATTTGCTCTTTTCATAATTGTGGATTTCCTATGGAAACTAGGTCCTAACTATATCTACCTACTGGCGACCTCCAGTAGGTAATATATATATATATATATAGATATATATATATATATCTATATATATATATATATAGATATATATATATATATCTATAGATATATATATATATCTATATATATATATATAGAGATATATAGATATATATTTCTGGATTCTCAGGGTTAGTATAGTTCATCTGATCACATGCTTTAATTTGCTCTTTTCATAATTAAGCGTAATATTGAATAATGTATATTGATTAGTTCCCTAGGGTTGAATGAATGGATGAATTATGGCATTTGAAACACAGCTATTACCTGAGGTTCTCTTGGCAATGGTAAAACGTATTTCTTCTGCTACGGAGAGCTCCATCTATAAAGTCACTCACAGAAAAATACAGCTGTAAAATCATTTTTTGTTCACAGGAATCCGTGCGCCTTTTCAAATATTCCCATTTATTCGTGTTTTAAAGGTGGAGAACTCCATTGAGAGCAATTCTCGCTTGCAGCGGGCACAAAAGAACAAACATGTTATTCAGTGCTAAGCCACCCAATGTAACTGCGGCACCTGGGCCCCACTGTGGGTACTTATCTGAGGCTGGCTACAGCAACTAAAGGGAGATTGTGTCACAAACAACAACGCCGTCTGTGGTGACCTAAATTCCTAGTGTTATACCAGGTCAAAATACTTTTCGCATTGTGCAGTCTGTGAATAGAGCGGTGATTTGAGAGCTCTTCTGTACCTTCCTGTCTCCTTTCTCTTTTTATGAGATTTGCTCTGCTTGGGCTTCTATTATAATGTTGTTTTATTATTCATATTCTCTAAATCCTCTACAATAATCTGCTTAGTTTATTGCTCCATGTCTTATCGAGGATGTCTTTTTTCAATGAACCTGGGGCAAAATATCTCTAAATAATGATGTTTTCTGAATACTGCTCTGTGGGTTTGTCTGTATTTTTTTTTATATTTCAAGCTTTTTAAGTAGCACAGCGTTTGCTGTTTACATGGCCTCTAGGTGCAGTTGGGTTATAGATGTATAGACTAGTGATTGGGCTCCATCGGCTCACTTATCTGCCATGTCAGAACTGATGTTCATTTATTAGGCAGGTTACCATTTGTTAAGTCTTGGTAAGTCCACATAGAAATCACTACAACTGCCATGAGGCCCTGTGAGTGCACCTCAAACCAAGTTGCTATAGTGAATGTGACACACTCACATTGCACACATCCCAGGTCCTGTTTTGATGTCAAATAAACATCTCTATGGATGTGTCATAACAATTAGACACACCTTCTCTTTTACACACTGTGTTGGACTCTCACCCATCACCCACATCAGAAGGCAATGTCAGTCAATGGGATTACATAGGATCAGTGTGAGAAGCATTCTAATGACACAATGGAAAGACATTCTGCAGCCTCTCTCAGGGGGAACCATGAAAGGTTGGGGCCCTGGGGCACAGTACATTTTCCACATGCCTGACAAACTCAATGTGCACTGATAGCATGTCTCACACATCTAGATAAATTAGGTGTAAGGTACACGCAGGAAAATATACACATGTTGATGCAGAACTCTACAAAGGTATGGCAAGTTAACACCCTCCATGTGTACATACACAAATATCTAACTTGAACACACCTAACACATATCCAACATACATCATAGGGAGAACTGCAACGTAACTGATGTGGACACTGGCCAGGACAACCCAAAATACAACCATATAAAATAACACCCAATGCAATGTCTGCACCAATTAGAGTTCATCCAACATATAAATCTATCCAATATTACTTCTTGTCCTGCGTAAGTCCAGTACTGGCCCATAGTCACATCATAATAACCACTTCAAATAGAGCAGCAATCTTGGATCAAACAAACACTACTGAAGTCACACATCACTAACAATACAAGAACCTCAACTAGTTTGAATAGTAAAGGCAGGAGCAATGTCCTCCAAAATATGAAAAGTTTTATTCCAACTCGAACAGTCCATTGTGATGTCATGTGCCACAGCACAAGGCTGTGCCACCAAACATGCCCTTACTAACACTTCTCGGGAACCTCCTCATACAGGGGCATCCATTGAGCACAACAGGCACCTCGAAGATGGTACTGGGGGATGTATGGGCAGAGGTTTAAGGAGGGGCGGGTTTAGTTTTGAGAGGGGTCTTCAGGGGTTTGTGGGGTTTTGGGCTGAGTTCAGGGGGTGGGAATGCTGTGTCTCAGTGGTTGAGTGGGAAGCAGAAGGGGTGGGCTTGGCTTGGGCATGGGAGAGGGTTTTGGGACGTTGGGGAGTGTTGAATTTCACAGAGAAAAGGGCAAACAGGGTAGAATGTTCAGGATGGAGTTCAGGTTAGGAGGAAGAGGGAGTGGAAGTGTGAGCTGTGTCTGCTGTCTGTACTGTGTGTTGTGTTGGTGTATGTTGTGTGGGTGACTGTGAGCATTTGTGTTTTGTGCCTGTGTGTGCTGTGTGCATGATGTGGGTTGTGGAGGGGTCTGAGTGTGTTGCTGTGTTGTCTGCGGGTATGGTTGTGTCTGTGGATGGCTCTTCTTGTGTTGCTGTGTGGTCTGCAGGTCAGGTTGTGTCTGTGGAGGGCGGCTCTGTGTGTGTTGCTGTGTTGTCTTAATGTATGGTTGTGGCTGTGGAGGGCTCTGCATGTGGTGCTGTGGTGCCTGGGGGTATGCGGGGTGATAGGGTGGTGAGGGGGCGAGTGTCTGCTGTGTGCATGCATGTTTCCGTTTTTGACAGGTTTTGTGTTTGTGTGTGGTGCTTGTATCTGATGAAGTGTGTGCTTGCTTAGGTGTCCATGTGCTTGGGATAGGAATAGGGAATTTAGATGGGGAAGGGGCAGGTGGTAGGGTGGAAGGTTGGTCAGGGTGGAGGGCTGCCATGAGGTAGGAGGCCAGAGCCTGAAAAGATCTCAGGACAGACACTGCAGTGTGAATGCTTTCCATGTAGGCCATTATCTGGGCCTCTGGATGACTTCCAGAACTTCATTCTGACCCACAGAGATGCTCCTCAGAAGATCAATAGCCTCCTCACTCAGATGAGACGGGTGATCTACTGATGCAGGCTCCACAGAGGATAAATTGCCTAGAAAAGAAAACACGCATTTGCAGTTTTGCGGGTTTGTAACGCGCTTGAATAAACTCCCGAAGGAGTATCTCCGTGCTACAGAGACAACAGTGGCAAAACCAAGGGGCAGTAATTAAGTATGGGCGGATCTAGCGGATCTCGCGTACGCGAACTTGCGGATTTACGGATTCGCAATCCGCGAAGATCCGCGAACTCTAGCGGATTTGCGGATTTTCCCGTTTTTTGTGTTGGCGCGCGTTCGCGCCGATTTTGGGACAAGTTCGCAATTGCGAACTTACTTTTCGGCTCGCAACGGCCGCGACTATGTTGTTTCTACGTCTGGTTTATCATCACAGGTTCACAGCGCCCTCTGTTTCACCACTGCCACCCTCTGGGACACCCATGCCACCCTCTGGTACATCCTCACTGCCACCCATTAGGTTTATTTATCACTGTAGATTATGGTGGTTGAAAAAAGCAAGCACACCTGCCCTTCTTCAACTGCCATCAATTAATTTGTGGGTCATTAATGTGTCAGTAATTTTGAAACTTCCAGTCTGGCTGGCACCTGCTTCCTTCCTTATCTGTAATTTGCTTTTTGTTGCAGTGAATTTTTTTTTCACAGGACCTTTATGGTCTACTTGTAGCTATTCTATGAGCCTGCTGTTTGGGTCATAGCAGGGTCATAGAATAGTTGCAAACTCTGGAGGGGCCCCTCAGGAAGCACTACCTTGAATGTTACTAATGTTAAGTTTGAACTTTTGCACCTGCTCATTGCTTTCAGTTTAGCTAAAATCGTTTTTTTCTGCAATTTCGCGCGTTTTTTGGGGCTCGAATCCGTGCGAGATCGATTTCGGAAGCCGCGAATACGTGCGAATACAAAATTGTTTTTTGTGCGACGTGTATGTTCGCGTGATCTTGCGCGTGTTCGCGAGGCGCTTCTAGCTATACGTTTGCCAAGTTACCCTATCGGTCGTACACGGGCGCGGCCATCTTGTTGGCGTGACGTAATTCCGTTTCCGGCCGCTATGTGTAATCTCGCAAAGTGTGCTGCTCGCTAGTACAATTTCGCGCGTACTCGCAAGGAAAATCTCGCGCGAACTTACCCACGCGGTCGTGAACGGGCGCGGCCATCTTGTTTCTCATTCATTGCTATGGTTCTGGGCATGCTTTCTCTATCCTCTCTCAATCTCTGCCATCCTTTGCTTGTTTGAAGTTTTTTTGATCTAATTTTACTTATTATCTATCCCTCTATTTTTCTAGCTCTATATTTTTGTGTTTTCTGCAGCTTTTAGTTACTTTTAAACTACTTTTTTAAACTCTTTTCTTTTCTTCTTCACTATTCTATTTCTTGTTTATCATTTAACTCTATTTCTGCCCAGACCATGGTAAAGGGAGCCGGGAAGCACCCTGAGAAGGGGAAGGGTCCCGCACCCCGTGCCCGGCTCCCGTGCGGGCGTTTAAGGGGGGAGCAAGTGGTCCCGAGGGAGATCTTCAGCGCGGAGGAAGTGGCGGCACTGATCTTCCACGTCCAGCGCCGCCTCCCCAAGACGATCCTGGGAGGCGGCAAGATCGCGACTGGCTATGGCATTCGGGAGCGTCGCAAGCGGTGGGAGAAGGTGTGCCGGGCCATGTACAAGATCTCTGGGGTCCGGCGCACATATAACCAGGCCACCCACCGCTGGACCGATGTCATGGACCGGGAGCGGGACTTGCTGGACGCGCTCGGCGTAGAGGTCCCCGGGCTTGGTGAGTAGTAGTAGTAGTACATTTACTACTCTGTTTTATCCTGCTCTGTTATTTGCAAATCTTTGTTCTTTACCAAGAGCAATAATGCTGCCGATTACATTGAGGTAAATTATATTTCAAAATCTTCTATGCATTTCAGGTGCACTGCTCCCCTTATCAGTAGCCTTGCTTGCTACTATGCTTCTTTGTTTTGTATGTTGTGTTCAGAAGCATTTCATTGGCCTGAGAAATTATGTATGAGTGTAGTGTAAAGATAAGAACTGCGTAATGCTAGACAGTAAGGGTCATATTTTCAATTACCGGCGCATCCCTGCAAAGTAGCAGGGATGCGGCAGTAATTGTGTGCCATGCCACCACCACCCATTGGCCCAAAACGTCACAGAAGCCTTACGCATCTGTGCCGTAAAGGCAGCGCATTGCTGGAGTTGCGTGCCAACGATGGCGCAGCTCCAGCAATGCTCTGGGGTACCCTATCTCCCCAATGCTGCATCAAGCCGTACGTCGGCTTCAAGCGCGCAGGGTTTGAGTCATGCATCATTGTCCTAAAAGTGACTGATTGACATCTTGTCGATTTCCCTCAGCCACTTTTAGGATTCGTTCCTGCGCAGGTACGCCCTCCCTTGCGCCGGAACGCCCCCTGATGGCGCAGGGCTTTACAACGTGATGCATCGCCCATATGCCCATATGTGTTTTTTTTTAATATATACGCCGCACCAACACCATGGCGAGTCTTTTGTTCTGCCGCTGCGTCACAAAAGGCACGCAACAATGGAGGAAAATGAGCCGCAACTTCCGCAAGGGACTTCTAAATCAGCCCCAACAGACTGAAGTCCAGTCCTTCCTTTAGACACATGGCTATAAGAAGAAATAGTGGCGGTGGTGGCGGGTGGATTGATAGTTTGAGTATTCACTGATCTGCAAGCAGGATGGACTTTGTCTGTCACTTCGCGTGCTGCGCACTGCTGCCTGCAGTGCCAGGCCTAGGCAAACCTCTTTAGTAGTCTGTTTATTGAGTTACATAGGAACTTTCTAAGTCAACGTTCCGCAAATCAGGCAATACGAATAACGTAGTATACCACATGAGATAGATCCCGTGGAATAGTTGTCTATCTATTTGCTATTTTTCCAAAATATTTTGTTATTGTTCTTTTGAAATGTTTGATTTGGTTGAAAAATCTCATTCATGTTTTCTGGTTTTTCTTTCTTTCATGTTGTACATCAGCTCCCCCCAAGGGCAAGAGGACACAGGAGGAGGGTGCTGAGGATGCAGGCCAGGATCGGGCAGGCGAGGGCTCCTTTGCTGGCCCCAGTAAGTTTACATTTTAATAAACAGTACCTATTTTTTCCTAGCGTTCCTCATTCGATTTTTTCTAAATCGTCTTTGATCTTCTTGTAGACTGGATATAAATTCTTATCCTGCCTCGAATATGACTCCCTGTGGTATTACTAGACTATTCTTATTAGTCTGTCTGTGTAGCTAACTAAGATTGGACATTTGGCAATTCCATTGGACTCCCATTATATTCAGCAATACCTCTATGCACTGTCTCCTTACTGACTAGATAGTGTGGCAGAGTCATTCAGCTCCCGAAGTCACCGATTATAGATCCCCAATGATCTCTAGATTATCGTACGCAGGACAAGAGAGTAGTACGGAGTCACAGCACAGTCAAGAAGTGTCAGAGGCACTCATGCTTGCAAAAATTCCAAAACCTTTAGCTCATCCACTCTAGTCTGGAGGAACAAAAACCACAGAGTCTATTTAAGTTTAAAAGCTTTATTAAAAGTAAACACATTTATTAAAATCTACTTTGTCATATAACTATTTAACTGAAAATGGAAAAGTGGTTAGTGCTTACGATAAATTGGACACATTTCTTGTGGTCGAGCCGCGCTCTCACCTGGTTTGAACTTGATCCTGGTCGTGTTCTTAGGAGTCAAGCTTCTGTCTGTTAGGAGAAAAAGTGGTGCGTGTTAAAAATCAAAAGCAAGCATTCATCAGTTGTGCATAAAAGTGCAGCAAGACAACAGCCTTCCCTGGAAAATGGGACATTTTTACTATGGAGTAGACAGTCACAAATTATTACATTGTATTCTGTTTTTTTAACATTTCTCCTAGACCAAATATTATATAGTAGTGAGTGGTGTATTCTAACATTCTTAAATGTACTTCGTAGGTGTAACATCTGGTGACGGGGCCAGCGCGGAGGTGGCTGTGTTGGGCGAGGACTCGGAGGACTCTGGGGAGGAGGCGGTGCAAGAGCCGGCGGACGGTCCTGTGGGGGTTCAAACGGTGGTGGCGGAAACAGGTAAGCTATATATTCCTTACTTATTGAGATTGAAGACTGCATAGTGTGCTTTCTGCACGGGTGTATTACAATTACAAATCAACCAGGTAGTAGCCTCCTCGAAATGTACTTCGACTTAGCTGTGAAGTTTTTGGTGAGAAGAATCCCAATAAGTTCTTAGACGAACGTGATGGATGGGATGAACGAAAAGCGAAAGAAGGGTGTAAGTAAGTGGGACGCGAACTTGTATGATGGCTGGCAAAGAAGAACGATATGTGTTTGCTTGGCCCCCGAGGTGGCTGGGAAGGAAAGAATATGGTATGGTGCATGGCTGGGTCAATGATGAAGCAAGGATGGGTGGAAGGACAGCAGCCTGGGTGGGTGAAACAGAAACTGTATGTGTGCGTATACTTTGACTGAATGGATGCCCGGAGCATGGTATTCTCTGAGTCTTAGATAGCACATGTGTATCTAGAGAGAGTAGATGGTCGCCAGGTGAAGTAAGTGTTACCTTGAAGAGCATGTACCACCGCACCCGCACGTCCGTTCCAGTGCAGGGAAGGCAAGGAAAAGAAATTGTAAATGTGTCCAATACTACCATGAATAGTAGCAGTACTTTGTATTGCGTTTGCAATCACAGCATATATCTGGTTATTACGGTGGACACTCCGTACCTCTCTTAATAACTTTAGTTTACTTGTAGTACGTCATTCATGTGTGGGTGTATCACTGTTCACTCAATATTAAGCAAAGCACCTAAAGTCATCTCATATGTCATCAAATACGTCCCATGTGAAGTGATAGATAATCAAATTAGTTAGCTTCTTCATTTTCCTTTTCTAGTACTCATTTGCACTGTAGGGTGAAAGGTAAATTAATTAAGCAGTAGCCCTTGTAACAGAGTATTCTCAGTGCCACCCGTAATAGAAAAGTAATAGCTTCACCACCTGCATGTACTGGACCGGTACAGTAACGCAAGTCTGTCTCACTCATCATGGTGTGCAACTTTTTTTCTCGGGTGCAAGTTCACTGTGCTGTCCATGTCATTCTGCCGGCTTGCATAAGATAACGTAACAATTTCCCTAAACAAGAGAGAAGAAGAAGAATAAGACTGGTGTACTGTCATAGTCGACTGTAATGGAAGTCCATAGTGGTCGTAGAATTTGTTCATTAAACTACCACTAATGTTAGAGCAAGGATGCAGAAGTGGGAGGTTACATAGATACTGTCCTCAATAGTTATGTACTGTGCTTTCAATTTGCTACTTGTACTCTGTGACCCAACTTTCGGCTCAATCACTTTGTGTTATTAATAAGGAGCATTGGTTACAGACTATGTCTTTCTTTCTTCATATAGTTGCTCCTTCCAAATCAACAACAAGGAGGGAGCAGGCTAAATTGTCCCGGCAACGGAGGCTGGAGGCCACTGTCGCCGAATATCGGCGGCTGGTGGCCCTGGAGGAGGAGGAGGACACGCAGTCGAGCGGGGCAACAACGACATCCTCGACTGTGACCACTGCATCCTCCTCCGTGACTAAGCCAGCAGGACCGAGCCGGGCTAAGAAAGATGACCGCCACCGCCAAGCAACCGAAATACCAGCTGCCCCCCACAGGAGCTGCAAGGACCGCCAACGCCGCCTACGAGTCCGCATGTCCAACCTGGAGCAGGAGGTCCTGAAGTATAAGAACTTGGTTAAGGGCCTCCGCTCCGAGCTTGCCACCCTCCGCAAGGAGTATGATGCCCATGCCGCATCATGCACCAGCACCAGCACCCTCCAGTAGTGGAGTGTCCCTTGCCCTTTTTTTATAGACTTTTGGGGGGTGGGATTTGGGAGTTGGGATCGTTTTGGGACGTTTCAGAGACAATCGTTGGGGTTAGGGTGGGTGAGGGAGATTATTTTGTTAGGGCTAAATAAATATATTTTTAAACTTTATCTGACCATACCTGTTTTTTACTGCTTTTCAGTCTGGTGGGTGGGGGGCGGGGGTGTAACAGTAACTTTGTTTTCCTGAACAGTCGTAGGACTTTAGTAGTACAACCGTCAATCTCTTGTCTACTCCGAAATAATACTCCATTATACTACCTCCCACCAAACGCTTATCTTACCTGTAATTTGTGTTAGAAATTAGGGCTAGGCCCAGGGCTGGCTCCAGGTGAAATGGGGATTAACGTTGTCAATCCTGGGCGGGTGACATTTCCTCATTGCGGTGGTACTAGTGGTGTGACACAGTGGCAGTTGCATGCCTATGGAAAAAAAGAAAACGAAACCTTGTTTGTCCTCCTTACTGTAGCATTACAACGGTTACGGTACGATCGAGAAAATAGCAGGTGACAGTACACTAGAACAGTGCCATAATGTAGCCTAACAAATGGTAAAGTATTTGCTTGCAAGTATAACTAGTACTTGCGTTGAATTTATTTGACATTGGCTACTACTACTAGAAGATATAGTACTGAAGCTGAGTAAGTCTAGAAGATATCCTCGTATTCCTTCACCAGCCTGTTGCTATGACCTTATCCTCCCCAGCAAGTGTGTGGAATTATTGATGTCATTTTAGTCAGACATCAAGCAAAACAACACAGCCCGGGGGAAGAGGGTTAGGGTTTGTAAAATGGATGGGAATGGGGGTTTCTTTTTGGGTAGGTTTTGTTGAGAGAAGAAAAAAAAAGCAGAGCATGGACAAACAATAATTGAAGATACAGACAATCTTTGGTTACAAACTAAAGGTAAGCACATGCAGTCACACTCATAGAATAAAAGACAACAATGGATACTGTATCTGTATTGCGTATGTTGTTGGAGTTGTCCTGTTGAATTTGGTAAGTAAGTTGCATGCAGCAAACAATTCCTCTTATTGGCGGCACTCCTCCATTCCAGCTGACGCTTCGTCCATCAATGTGGTGACCACTGACAGAAGACACCCTGTCCACTGCCTGCCTGGCGGATGTTGACTGAAACCCGGCCTGTAATTATTGAACGGAAAACAGGAAGTGCTATTACAATACCACTGATAAATAAATAAAAGGTATGTACGCTGTGTGGTTCAAAAAGTGACACTTTGATTTCCCTAATAGACAGTACAATATTTTTGAAATTGCGTGCTCTGTCTGAGTCACCTTTTTAAGGATCAATAAGTATGGCCAAAATATTATAGCGGATCTTTCCCCTCAAGGTAGGTGTACTACTGTGTTTTAGAACAAAATTTGACCTTCCCAGCAATGCTCCCACCAAGACCCTTACTAAAGCCAGTCGCAAAAATGTAGAAGAACCCCAATCAGATCTCCAAAAACGATGCCTAGCAGAAAAATGGTTACAAAACGTACTTTGAAAGTAACAGTAGGCCCAAATACAGACCGTGGATTGTATTCAAACCACTTGCAAGCAAGCAAAAGTATCCATAGCCAGCATCGCTCCAACAGTGCTCTACAACAACAGAACTGCGTTGCAATAGAACCCCCCGAAACACATGCAATCCTGCTGCTAGGGCTAACCCTAACGAACCCTAACTTACAAAAAGTGCCAAAACTGGTGTTTCCTTATGGATTTTGTCCAACAAACTTCTATCCGGTATTAGACCTTCCCAGGAATGCCCCAGGCAACACCCGCCAACCCACCCGCAAAAAAACACCCGACAACACCCCCAAACAGCGAAAAAGCTAAATCTCATACTTACAATGTCTCTCGGCCTTCGGTCCAAACGCGGCGCTGTGCAGCTAGGTCATCATCATCATCATCATCAATCATCATAACCCTGTTTTCCACCACGGATTTCCTGAAAAGCAAATGCAATCAAGATTAGACTGTCGCAGCAGTGCTTCGACAGAGACCCCGGCCGCAACCCACCCACGAACAGCAGGAAGCCCCCCAAAACGCTACATTGAGCAAGATGTCAGAAGAAATAGCAAAAAAAAGGCTGTTCCTTATGGATTTTGTCCAAAACACTTCTATCCGGTATTAGACCTTCCCAGGAATGCCCCAGGCAAGACCCGCCAACCCACCCGCAAAAAAACACCCGACAACACCCCCAAACAGCGAAGAAGCTAAATCTCATACTTACAATGTCTCTCGGCCTTCGGTCCAAACGCGGCGCTGTGCAGCTAGGTCATCATCATCATCATCAATCATCATAACTCCTGTTTTCCACCACGGATTTCCTGAAAAGCAAATGCAATCAAGATTAGACTGTCGCAGCAGTGCTTCGACAGAGACCCCGGCCGCAACCCACCCACGAACAGCAGGAAGCCCCCCAAAACGCTACATTGAGCAAGACGTCAGAAGAAATAGCAAAAAAAAGGCTGTTCCTTATGGATTTTGTCCAAAACACTTCTATCCGGTATTAGACCTTCCCAGGAATGCCCCAGGCAAGACCCGCCAACCCACCCGCAAAAAAACACCCGACAACACCCCCAAACAGCGAAAAAGCTAAATCTCATACTTACAATGTCTCTCGGCCTTCGGTCCAAACGCGGCGCTGTGCAGCTAGGTCATCATCATCATCATCAATCATCATAACTCCTGTTTTCCACCACGGATTTCCTGAAAAGCAAATGCAATCAAGATTAGACTGTCGCAGCAGTGCTTCGACAGAGACCCCGGCCGCAACCCACCCACGAACAGCAGGAAGCCCCCCAAAACGCTACATTGAGCAAGATGTCAGAAGAAATAGCAAAAAAAAGGCTGTTCCTTATGGATTTTGTCCAAAACACTTCTATCCGGTATTAGACCTTCCCAGGAATGCCCCAGGCAAGACCCGCCAACCCACCCGCAAAAAAACACCCGACAACACCCCCAAACAGCGAAAAAGCTAAATCTCATACTTACAATGTCTCTCGGCCTTCGGTCCAAACGCGGCGCTGTGCAGCTAGGTCACCATCATCATCATCAATCATCATAACTCCTGTTTTCCACCACGGATTTCCTGAAAAGCAAATGCAATCAAGATTAGAATGTCGCATCAGTGCTTCGACAGACACCAAAAATTACCCACAAACACCCGGAACCCCGCCAAAGAGCACCTCAAAGGCAAGCAAGTCAGCAAAAATGGCAAGAAATTTCCACCTCATATTTGGTCCAAAACACTTTTGTCCATTATTAGAGCTGCACAGCAATGGGCCCAAATCCGTCAACTCACCCACAAAGAAGTACAACACCCCCACAAGTGCTGAGTCTTTCTTCATTGGGCGTAATCCAGCACTCTGCTTGGAGGGAAATCGCAGTCTGGAGGAGGAGGATAGAGGAGCATGTTCTTCAGAACTTGTGAACCTGAGGAATGTAGACTGCGGCACCTTCAAATCAATAAGCAAACAAGTGAAGACAGTTCTGATGATGGTCTTGTTTTTGGGATTAGGTGATTAAAGTTTGAATTAAATTAACTGTGCAAAACAAAGAAAGAGAGACACAAAGCACACAGGAATAAAAGTGAATAAGGACGAAAAAGAAAGTTCTTGATTGATTGTCTCATTTTCAGGGCTCGGTGTCAGGGAATAAGAACAAGATTTCGTCATCATACTCTGCGAATTCAGGCTGGATGAGGTCAGTGCCACCGAACAGAGAACAAATCCCCTCATCTACGTTGCCGTCCTCCTCGTCTTCATGCGGCGTGCTTTCTCGTACTTTGTAATCTGGTGGTATGAGGTGCTGATTCATCTTGATCATTGTCAGCCGCTCCACATTTTTGGGCGAGAGGCGGCTCCGTTTGGGAGTTACAATGCCACCAGCAGCACTGAAAACACGTTCAGAAGACACACTTGCGAGTGGGCAAGACAAATAGTTTATAGCCAGGTTGAAGAGCTGTGGCCACAATTGTTTTTTGCCATGCCAATACTGCAATGGCTCATCATTAAGAAAGACCACTGTTGAGTCATTCAGATAGTCCTGCACCATCGACTCAAGGTCAGCAACGGTTCCTCCACTTTGCTTACTTTTTGCTGTGGCTGTGACATTTTTTCGAGAACCATACCCAAGCAAACTTAGCCAATCCTCTACAACAGCCACTGTTTTTGTTGTGTGTGGTGCAGATGATCCAGTTGCCGGTGTCTTTAACGGCTGAGAGGTCACTTGTGCCCCAGCCACAGGTGCAGAAGTGGATTCTTGTGACTGGGGATGGCCTGCTGATGCTGATGCTGATGTACTGGCTTCTCCTTCAATAACCTGCCGTTCTTTTTCAAACCTCTTGGCTGACCAGGCTAACCAATGTTTGTACTTTTGAACATCTGCATCAGCAAAAGGAAAGAATGCTTCGCCTGCCAGCGCCTTTTTGTAGCGTGGATCCAGAATAGTAGCACAAATGTAATGCTGATCTGACTTGATCTTTTGAAGACGTTCATCACCACGTAGGCGCTCTAATAATTTCTCAGACAAAATGAAATGGTCTTTTTTTTTTTCATCTTTTTCAAACTCAGAAGACACCGCCATCAGTTGGTGCTCCAGCATGCACAACAATGGGATAGCTTTTCCCAAATTACAGTCCTCCTGGCTGACTGCACGCGTGAAGAACTCAAAAGGACGAAGCATGTCTGTCAGGCTTTTAACTATGTCCCATTGCGCCGCACTCATCCGCAGGTCCTCCTTCTGAGATGTACCCTCTGTGAAGAAATAGTGATCGAGTACCGTATACTGCTCATACAGACGCTCAAGCATGTAGAAGGTTGAGTTCCAACGTGTTGCCACCTCCTGGATGAGTGCTTTCACTGGCATTCCACGTATAAATAGCAGTCTCCGCAGATGCTTCCGGGCCTTAAAAGAATGGCTGAAATGGTTGCACATTTTGCGGCAGGTGGCCATTACCTCGAACGCTGTACTGTCTTTATCACTCAAGAATTTTTGAACTACCAGGTTGATACAGTGCGCCAAACACGGCACTCTAACATGGTCACCCTTCTGCATGGCCTTAACTACATTGGCGCCATTATCCGTGGAAACATAACCAATCTTGAGTTTTAGGGGGGATAGCATTTTCAAGACCTTTTTGTTAAACTCTTCCAAAAGGTTTTCTGCTGTGTGACTTTTCTCCAAGCCAAACATGGCTAGTGTTGCATGCTTCCGAGCAGCTTTGAAAACTTTGTCCGGGTCAACACCTGCGTTTAGCTTTGCTAAAACACCTGAAAAAGAGACCCAGTGTCCAGTGATGCACATGTAATCAGCGCCTGCGCCACTGGTCCACATGTCTGTTGTCAGATGTATTGTGTGAACAGCACTCTTCTGCAAAGCTGCCCCAATCGCCTGCAGCACATCTTCATGTAGTGCTGGAACCGCAACTCTGGCAAAATAGAACCGGCTCGGAACCTTCCATTTAGGGCAGAGCGTTGCCACTAATTCAAGAAAACCTACCGCTTCTACAAAAGAAAAAGGTAGAAGGTCCACAGCTAGCATTTTAGCCAGCTTAGTGTTATACAGACGCGTCAGTGGGTGGTTGCGTTCATATGGCACGTCTGAAGTAAGCATTGTTCTAATGTTGCCCTGGACCAAGCATTTACGGGCTGATAATGACTTCGTTGACCCAATTTTGCTCGCTGGTGAACTTTTGTGCGTTGGTGTCTCACTCGCTCCAACACTCTTAGTGTGCCTCACATTGGGTGTGCTGCTGACAGGGGTACTGGGTGTAAGGGAAGTGTTTGACACGTCTTCTTCCTGCTCGTCATCATCAGATGAAACATCAACGTTTCCTTGAATTTGGCCTTTCTTGATCGCATCTAGGTGCGCAAACCATTTGACAGTGTGCTGTCTCCTAAGATGACCTCTCTGGCCTCTGGTACCATAGTTGGTACCTGGCTTACCACGACTAACTGCTTGCTTACAAATGGTACAAATGGCAAACTTTGGATTTTTTGGACAAACAGTAAAGAAGTCCCAAACTGGGGACTTGAAGTGTCTGTGGGACATGGAGGAGGCGGCGATACTGGTGGTGGTGGTCATGAAGCTAATGCTAGATGAAGTGGAGGATGTGGATTGCCCAACTTTTGTACGTTTTGCACTTTCACCGCCACTAATTAAGGTCGAGGTTGACGGAGGTCTCTTCTTGCCAGAAAGAAATATGGAAGCGGGACGAGTTGGTGTACTACTTAACTCCAATGATTGTGGTGTTTCCACTGCCTCCTCATCGACAACATCATCATCATCATCACGCTCAGCAGCTCTTCGGGCTAGGGTCAAAATGTCTGTTTGCTGCATGCCCGCTGGGGCTGCAGTGACCTTTATGATGACTGGGTCGTCGTTGGCAGAGTCTTCATCAGCAGCAGTATCCGCCACTTCTTGTTGAGCCTCATCACACTCCATAACTCTGAGACTTTGGACGAGCTTCCTTTTACGCTTAACTACCTTTGTTGGATCATGGTGTGCCTCACTCTCAGACGGCTGTGGTGCTGGTTCCCAAGTTTGATCCGTATCATCAGAAGGAGGTGTGCTTGAAGAGGATGTAGACACCACCCTTGATCTCTTCCTTGCTAGGGGTGTGGAAGACAATGAAGGATCATCAGGAGGAGTGGCTTCCTCAAATGATACCTCGCCTTGATTGTCGATTTCCTGATGTGCCCCTACTTCGGGAGGAACAACTATTGTGGGCACTTGTGACCCTCCATGCACCTCTGCTTGCGCATCTCCTTGCGCTGCCTCTCCTTCCACATGTACTTGGGCTTGTACTTGCACATGTGATTGTTGTTGCGGCTGTGGTTGTTCAACACTCGTCAGATGAGCTACAACAACCTGTGTTGATTGAGGGACATTGCTGCTGCTTTCTTGCGATGAGCCAACATCACTGGTCGATGGTGATTGAACAACTATACTGGCTGCCTCTGCAGCACTCAAGGGCTTGGACTTAAGTTGGCGTGGTGGTGGTGGTGGCACTGAGCCCAATGGAGCGGGGGTGCTGCTGCCAGCTTGGTCCCCAGCAGATCCCGCTGCTGCTGCTGCAGGCATACTTTTTTTTTTACTCCCAAAAAAAGGGGCGGGCGGCACACCAGTGTCCTTGGTAACTTGCTTCTTCTGCTCCTTACTGGCACCTTTCTTGCTAGAGGAGCTACGGGTTACTTTTTTTGGGGCCATCTTCTTCAGAGCAGGTCAGCAGGCAGCAGTTGCACGAGTTGCAGAGGGTTCTGTGTCCAGACGTGACGTCGCGTGACGTTATGCTGCACACACCGCTGCAGGACTTCTTCCTGGCACTGGTGGTTCTCTTGAGTCTTCTTGTGCACCTAAAAGCAATGGAAGACAGAGGAACATCAGTTCAGTTATACACCCCAAAAAATCGACAAAACACAGAAAAATGAGCACAATCCCATGCCATCCATGATAATTACATTGAAGATACCCCACAGAAAGACTAGGGACATGCAAGTATGCAACACTCACTACCCCTGGGCATAATGGATGAAAAGTAGGCAAAATAGGTGCAGGCCTCAGACACTGCCTCTCCTCAAAATGGCCCCTTACACCCCAAGCACATGTTGCCTGTACCAGCCAGCACTCAAGATGGCCACCACCACCACCCACATGGCCAGTCCACATCAACAGTACACCCCCAAAAAACAGAAAAACAGCCAGAAATCACCACAATCCAATGCCATCCATGATGTTTACATTAAAGAGAGTGAGACCACACCACAGGCACACTCAGTCCATGCACCACCACCCCTGGGCAAAAGGCCACACCAGCACCCCCCCAAAAACTACAAAAAACAATAAAATCAGCACAATCCCAGCCCATCCATGGCCTCAATTATGTTTAAATTCAAGAAGACACCCCACAGAAAGACTAGGCCCATGCAACACTCACCACCCCTGGGCATAATGGATGAAAAGTAGGCAAAATAAGTGCAGGCCTCAGACACTGCCTCTCCTCAAAATGGCCCCTCCCTTACACCCCAAGCACATGTTGCCTGTACCAGCCAGCACTCAAGATGGCCACCACCACCACCCACATGGCCAGTCCACATCAACAGTACACCCCCAAAAAACAGAAAAACAGCCAGAAATCACCACAATCCAATGCCATCCATGATGTTTACATTAAAGAGAGTGAGACCACACCACAGGCACACTCAGTCCATGCACCACCACCCCTGGGCAAAAGGCCACACCAGCACCCCCCCAAAAACGACAAAAAACAATAAAATCAGCACAATCCCAGCCCATCCATGGCCTCAATTATGTTTAAATTCAAGAAGACACCCCACAGAAAGACTAGGCCCATGCAACACTCACCACCCCTGGGCATAATGGATGAAAAGTAGGCAAAATAAGTGCAGGCCTCAGACACTGCCTCTCCTCAAAATGGCCCCTCCCTTACACCCCAAGCACATGTTGCCTGTACCAGCCAGCACTCAAGATGGCCACCACCACCACCCACATGGCCAGTCCACATCAACAGTACACCCCCAAAAAACAGAAAAACAGCCAGAAATCACCACAATCCAATGCCATCCATGATGTTTACATTAAAGAGAGTGAGACCACACCACAGGCACACTCAGTCCATGCACCACCACCCCTGGGCAAAAGGCCACACCAGCACCCCCCCAAAAACGACAAAAAACAATAAAATCAGCACAATCCCAGCCCATCCATGGCCTCAATTATGTTTAAATTCAAGAAGACACCCCACAGAAAGACTAGGCCCATGCAACACTCACCACCCCTGGGCATAATGGATGAAAAGTAGGCAAAATAAGTGCAGGCCTCAGACACTGCCTCTCCTCAAAATGGCCCCTCCCTTACACCCCAAGCACATGTTGCCTGTACCAGCCAGCACTCAAGATGGCCACCACCACCACCCACATGGCCAGTCCACATCAACAGTACACCCCCAAAAAACAGAAAAACAGCCAGAAATCACCACAATCCAATGCCATCCATGATGTTTACATTAAAGAGAGTGAGACCACACCACAGGCACACTCAGTCCATGCACCACCACCCCTGGGCAAAAGGCCACACCAGCACCCCCCCAAAAACGACAAAAAACAATAAAATCAGCACAATCCCAGCCCATCCATGGCCTCAATGGTGTTTAAATTCAAGAAGACACCCCTCAGAAACACTAGGCCCATGCACACTCACTACCCCTGGGCATAATGGATGAAAAGTAGGCAAAATAAGTGCAGGCCTCAGACACTGCCTCTCCTCAAAATGGCCCCTCCCTTACACCCCAAGCACATGTTGCCTGTACCAGCCAGCACTCAAGATGGCCACCACCACCACCCACATGGCCAGTCCACATCAACAGTACACCCCCAAAAAACAGAAAAACAGCCAGAAATCACCACAATCCAATGCCATCCATGATGTTTACATTAAAGAGAGTGAGACCACACCACAGGCACACTCAGTCCATGCACCACCACCCCTGGGCAAAAGGCCACACCAGCACCCCCCCAAAAACGACAAAAAACAATAAAATCAGCACAATCCCAGCCCATCCATGGCCTCAATTATGTTTAAATTCAAGAAGACACCCCACAGAAAGACTAGGCCCATGCAACACTCACCACCCCTGGGCAAAGGGCCCCACCAGCAGGCCTAAAAAAACGACAAAAATCAGCACAATCCCAGCCCATCCATGGCCTCAATGGTGTTTAAATTCAACAAAACATTTGTATCATGCACCCCTAACCAACCCTGGTCCTACTGGATACTGTGGCTACCCACAATATAATTTATTTAATGTTCTGAAAAAGTTCCAAAATTTTACTTGCAGCAACTGTAATGCCCCAAACAAACTTACTTGTGAAAGTTGATTTCTAATCCAAAAGTGATCCAAAGACAGTCAAAAAGGCCTCAAATCCAAATATCCAGCAGCACCCACAAAAAGTAATCCTTCCAGCTCCAGATCCAAATGAAAGTGACCAGGAGATGGACAAAGCACTGGGAGGAGCCTGCTGGACAGGAACAGGAAGTTGGAGACTGTGGGGCACTTCCTTCCTCCCCCCCCCCCAAAATGGACTCCTTGCAAAAAAAAAGGCCATGCAAATGTCAACCTGAGGAGTGATTCTGATAAAAATCATAATTTTCTGAAGGTTTATCCTGTTTGCTGGTGATTTTCTTGTGCGAAATTGCAAAATCTCTATTTTGCAAGTGCGAGATTGTTCCTTTCCGCCGCAACTACGTGTTCGCAATTGCGAACTCTCGCGAGGTGTGGTGTGCAAGGTGGCAAGCCGCGAGTACGTATTCGCGGGCGCTAAACTCCCGCGGGAACACGCAGCAAGATCTAAAATGGCGCGTCACTCGCAAAGAAAAACAACTCGGCAAACGCTAAATGACGGAAAGTGAACGCCGTGCACCACGCCGCGCGCCGCAACCAAGCAAAAAAATCCGCCGCGAGCGGATTCACGGATTTTCGACAAATTCGCGAGAGTTCGCGGATTGCGAATTTGCCGAAAATCCGAAAAATCCGCGGGCGGAGCGGATTTTACGCCCATGCTTAGCAGTAATCCTGAGCAAAGAATGATATATGATTAAGTCTTGGCCTAGCTAGTTTAGGCCTGAAACAGGAAGGTTTTCAATTTTTTCCTAAAGGCAAAGTGGTCCGAGCACTGCCTTAGCAGGAGAGGAAGTTTATTCCACAATGTTGGGCCCACCACTGACAGTGCTTTACCACCCTGTCTGGCCCTTCTAGTCATGGACACCCTCAGAAGCAGCTGATTACTTGACCTAAGAGCGCTTGTGGGAACATAGGGAACACATTTTTTTGCCAGATAAGAAGGTCCTAGGTCATGTAGTCCTTTATGTACTATGCAACATATCTTAAATTTCACTCTTTGGCGGACAGATAGCCAGTGAAGTTTTTCTAGCAAAGGTTTAGACGGGGATCTGGGTGGAGCGTTGAGGACCAACCTGGCCGCAGTATTCTGTATCACTTGAAGTCGGTCCAGTATCTCTTCATTAGCAGATGCCAGGAGGCCATTACAGTAATCGAGCCGACTGAGCACTAAGGCCTGGACTAGAGTCTTTCTAGTGTAGGAGTGGAAATACCTTACGGAGGAGTCCTATCATATGGAAGCAGAACCCCACTGTGTTATTTCCATGTTGTTTCAAGGTCAACTCCGGTTTGAGGCGAACCCCAAGGTTCTTGATTACTTGCTTTGGTTCGGGAACTGGCCCCAGATCTAATGGCCTCCAATCAGGGGACCATAATATCTTGGCCTCACCGAAAAGCATAACCTCAGTCTTACCAACGTTACACTGAAGAAAGTTGGAAGACATCCACTGGGATACTGCTTTCATCCCTTCGGAGAAAGATCGCTTAACCTCCGAGGTCAGAGATTTAAAGGGAAAAAGCAGCTGGGTGTCATCAGCATAAGACACTGGACAAAAACCAAAGGCTCTCATAATATTGGCCAGGGGGGCCACATAGATGTTAAAAAGGGTTGGGCTCAAACAGGAGCCCTGTGGCACCCCCTTGGTGATCTTAACTTCATCCGACCGGAACTCACCCATGGTGACACATTGAGTGCGGTCGGAGAGAAAGCTCTTTAGCCAAGCCAGTGCCATGCCCTCCAGTCCACTCTCAGCCAGTCGTTCGATCAAGATCTTATGTGAAATAGTATCGAACGCTGCCGATAAATCCAGCAGTACCAGGACAGCTGAGATACCCTTGTCCTGGTACATACGGAGATCATCAGTTACCGACAGAAGGGCCGTTTCAGTACTATATTTCGGCCTGAAACCGGACTGAGAGGGATCCAGGCTTCCCGATTGTTCCAGGAAGTCAGACAGATGCTTATTGGCGTGCTTTTCGATAAGTTTACCCAAGAAAGGGAGCAGGGAGATAGGTCTAAGGTTGGACAGATTGGTCCATTGAACGGAGGTGTTCTTCCGGATGGGTCTTACTAGTGCCCTTTTCCACTCTCGTGGGACACAGCCCGTGCTAAGCGAGAGGTTGACAAGGTTCTGGATTTCAGGACCAAGTGCCCTGCCCACAACTCCCATTGTTCTTGCTGGTATCTGATCTGAAGGACTCCCACTCTTTTTTTTTTTTTTCTTTTTAAACCTTTATTATAGCATTCAAGAAAATACAGGCATGGGCCTACAACCGCGGGGGCTGGCCGCTAGATAGATTAAGACCACCGATATTACAGTACTACACAGCCCATCAGCCGACAACCCAGAGGTTCGGCGGCGATTCAGGACAAAACTGGTATAAGAATGCAAAATTAAGTTTCAGAATGAGTCAGAGGTTTCGTTTTATATTATATGAGAGAGGATCAGGTGTCATACAATCAAACCAGATAATGCGGGGGACAGGGTAAGAAACAGGATAGACACATAATAACCACTGTGATGGAGAATCGGCGCCAAAGGATACAGATCGATGCAAATGAACACACAATATACATTCCATGTTGCGCCAATTCTCGGAGCCTGCCCACCCGGAAATCGGATATCAGAAAAGCATGAGCACTAGATACAAGCTTACGGTAAAAGTCCGGATGATTCGTAGCTATACTGATCCTTAAAAAGAAAAGGAAGGAAAAGAAAGGCCATAGAAAATAAAAAAGGCAAAATAAAAAAAAAAACGTCCAGCCCCCCACCCTGCACCGCTGCAGATGGCTACAGCCTAACCCCACTAGCAGCGTGCCTGTCGCCCCTAATAACTAAAACCCAAAAGGAAGGAAAAAGAATGGAGGAGGGCATAGACAGTCGGGCACCCAGCCCCTTTAGACCCCCCGCCAGATACAACCACCCCCTATCAATAAAAGAACACTTATGACAACAGTATAGAAGAGAGTAGAGGGTACCGGAAAACACCGCCCAGTCTCTTAGAGCAAGCAGTTACAGGTCGAACACTTGTGAAAGTCACTAATACCCTTCCCGACCTAGTCAATCCTAACCTTGGCCCTTCCGAACAAGAACACGGACCCCTCCCATTGAGACCCAAAGGCACACAAAGAGGTAATAAAGGAGAAAATAGTCATCAAAAAGCAATCCATGGCGACTCGCAGGCAGTAGGTCCACGGGAACCTTAGACGCTGAAGACCTCTCCCTCCTGGAGGAACAGTCCCAATGTATTCTGCACAGGAGTCGTAGAGTCACCAAGAGAGGAGAAGACGACCACAAAGTGAAAGGAAAGTCACAAACAAAAGTCTCCGGGAGGGGAACGCCCCTTGATATCTCCCCAGCCGGTAGTGGCGGAAGGTTCGGTGATACCATAACATCCTTGGGAACACCGCCTCCCAGGGCACCATCCGATGGTTCCAATGCCGGTTTCCTCACGGGGCTCTCGCACGGAGTCAAAATGGCCACGGCTTGAACGGCTGCAGATTCCTGTTTCAATCGTAAGGCCGGGTCCGGGTCCACCAGGAGCATCTCTGATAGGCGCGAGTCCAATTTGCTCAATAAGACATCAACCTGTGATCGAAACGCCCAAATTTCCGCCAGTACTGACTTCAGCGATGACTCATGCATCGTTCGATCCACGGTTTCACGCCCGATATCAGTCCCAATCACCTCCCCGGGTGAATCCGGCATCCTCGGGGGGGACAAACAGGATCGCGAACATACAGATGCGGAGGGTGACCGGTCTTTACTCGCGGCCACGGTCCACACCGTTAAGGCCGCAGGTCAGAGGCCCCGAACCACGAACCCTGGCGGCCCCGATACCGGGTCCGCGGGATGGGAACCCCCACTCACAGCCAGCAATAAGCAGGATCACTCCTCCATCGATAATGAGCAATTGAAACGATCACCGCCAAATTCGGGCTTAAACAAAGCCTCCACTCAGGTTGACCGGACCCAGCCTGGTTCTTCTGGCCGATGTTGTTGCACTGCAGCCCGGCTGTGAAAGTACTCGAGGCCCCGGCTTCACCGCTGGAGCAGGCCGCAAACTTCAACACGACAGAACTTCTTCCAACAAGCCGATAAAAGTTTCCAAATTTCACCATCGGAGTGCGGAACAGTTCATGAACACAGAGACCGGGCGTAAAGTCAGGATAATGTACAGGATATCGCGGCGGGTTACGGAGGTCGGCGGAGCCGGGAGCCTAAGCAGCCATCTTGTTTGCTGACGTAGCTCCTCCCAGGACTCCCACTCTTGATGTTATCAATCAGCCCCTCCACTTCCAACAGGGTGATATTGGGAAATTTGAGCAGTGTGCCTGGATTAGCACCTACCCTCACCTGCGTGTGAACTATATGACTACTTGTAGGTAGGATAGACGCCCTAATTTTTCCATAGATAATGTCAATCTTATCATTGAAAAAGCCTGAAATTTCGTCGCATAGTTGTTGAGATGACATATCCGTACTTTCACACGCCACCGGCTTTAAGAAGGTGTTTAAAATTTGATATAGAACTTTGGGAGCATTGCCTGCCGCCTCCAGTTGTAAGGTAATGTGACTCTTACGTGCAACTCGGATGGCTTTGTGGTAGGTGCTCAAAGCCGTCTGGTAACTGGATTTATCCACCTCCAGGTGCGCCTTTCTCCAGGCTTTCTCAAGTTTCCTGGCGGTTCGTTTAAGAACCCGCAGCTCTTCGGAAAAAACCAAACTTCCTGTTTTTTTGCAGGACGGTTTTTAAATAATTTAAGTGGGGCAATCTGTTCTACCGCTGTATGTATGGCAAGTTCATATTTGAATAGAACGGAATCAATATTTTCCGTGGGCTGAAATTTCGGCGCAATATATATCTCCTTGAAGGTTTCATGGGATATCTTATGCCATTGTCTTCGCCGTACCGGAATCTGCAAAGAGCGACTGAGAGGTACATCAATTTTGGGCATCGAAAACTCCAAAATAAAATGATCTGTCCAATTAGTCTGTATAGGTGCGTAACACTTAATATCAGGAAAATTGGAAAAGATCAGGTCAAGTATGCCCCGGCTGATGGGTGGGCCCGCTGTTGCACTGTTTTAGACCTAGCAGGGAGACATCATTCAAGAAGGACTGGGCCTCCATGTTATCCTTTAGCTCGCTGTGGATATTAAAGTCTCCGAGCAATAGAAAATCTTTGTCTATATTGACATACGGAGCCAATACTTCCACCAGGGAGCTAGAGACTTTTTTTGTAGGGCCTGGAGGGCGATACACTAATGCTCCCTTCCTGCAATACTTAGCAGAAGTACCAATTTTAAAAATTATCATTTCAAAATCAGAGTTACAACATTGATCTAAAATGGAAACAGCTATGCTACATTTATGAACGATCGCTATGCCCCCTCCTGATTTAGTAGGCCGATCCAGTCTGATGATCTTATACCCTTCCGGAATCCCAAGGGTAATAACAGGGACCGAGTGAGGTTTAAGCCATGTCTCGGTGAGGAAACAGAGGTCAGGTTCGTACGTAGAAATAAGATCCTAGACCTCAGTATAATGTTTGGGCAGAGATCTTATATTGCACAACAAATTCCTCCCACCCTGAGTAGTTTCGATGGCCATGCATGCAGTCATATTTTGGGGGTGATCTGTGTTCCAGGGAGTTAGGTCGCCTTGTGCCTGAAAGCGACATCGCCTACATGAGAACGGCCCCTCAGGAGGGGTTTGTTCTTCTGTCCCACATGTAATCTGTGGTATTACCCTTAAGTGCATCATAGCTTGGGAGGAATAACTCACCCTGACCTTAGGTGGGCCACTTCCTCTTGAGGATGTTAATGCCATGGCCCCTGGCCCCGTCCGGTCGCGGACGGGCGCAGACGGGCTTCTCTTAGGCTTGTCTTTGGCGCGTCCTTTGGCGCTCCCCTGCGCGCTCGGCGGGATGAGAGGGCTAAATAGCCCTGTCAAGTAAAGGGCTAGAGCGCTAACTGCTCGTGCGCTGAGAGGTCGCTGGCTCTGCCTGTCCCGCCCTCC
This sequence comes from Lissotriton helveticus, assembly GCF_964261635.1. NCBI lineage: Eukaryota > Metazoa > Chordata > Amphibia > Caudata > Salamandridae > Lissotriton > Lissotriton helveticus. The sequence continues at coordinate 1,133,564,023 of NC_136071.1, read as the reverse complement.
GCTCTACGGTACTGGTTACCGAGTCGGACCGGGGCGGGCAGGCTGAAAAGACGAGCACAGGCTGCTGCAAGTAGGATGAACCCCCAGTGACTCTTCAGAAATGATTTCGGAATGTCAGAAATGCTAAATTCAAAATATCCTCAGTGAAAGTGCACACAATTAAAATGCGGCGAAAAAGGTTTAAAAGCACATGAAACTACAAATGATTAAGCGTTTCTACCGGACATTCAAATTACACAAATAATCATTCAGTGAGCAGAGTAACGCTCTAAAGTGAATACCACTGGCCTCAGAAGCGGATCAGGAAGATAACTCCCTACCGCCTACCTGCAACCGATCTCACATTTGTGAAAGTTAGGGCTATTGGCGATGCAACTAGTAATGGGTTTTTGTTTGCAGTGGAGTGGATGTACGTTTCACACTTTAGCTCATGCTGAATTGAGTGCCGATTTTGCAAGGGACCACACTATTGTTAAAATGCAATTACAGTAGATACATAAACTAAAGCACAAGAGGTTTGCCCAGAAGGGCACAGTGTGTGCCAGTAGAACAAGCACTTAATGTTTTCCTTTATGAACAGGGAAAATTAGGAAAGAGCACCATATTAAAAATAGTTCTTCACTTTGTTGCTGTATTAATCATAATGTAGTGTAGTTCCTATTATCCCAATAGGCTCTGCGCATTGGAATAATATCTTCAATAGTATAGACATAGGACAGAGGTTAACTAGGTCTTCTACTGACGATATTAGACTTAAAGTTTTGTGTGCCAGCTAGCTCAGAGTTCACTAGAAACTTTCTCGAATAGGCAAGGAGGAGTTTAACCTCCCTGGATAGACAAGAAGGGATTTAGTTTCTGACAACCATAGAACATGACAACTTTGCTCTCCCTAATCAAGAGTATATCTCCAGAGTCGTGTGAAAACAAAAGACAGCTATTTTACTCAGTCAATACGTGCATACTTAGTTTCACCAGATAGAAGAGACGGGCGTGTTCAATAAAAGGTGTTATTTATTGATCAGTCTCTTTTCTCATACAAGAGAAATGAATCGCTACAATTGCAATACTTAAGGTTAAGTAGAATGCATATAATAAAAGCAGGATTATAAAACAATACTGTAAAAGCATTGATATGGTTTCTTAGCCATAAGATACTTTAAAATGAATAAAAGATATACATACATATATACATTGACTAATCGTACTCAACTGGTGCTTCTAACTACGCCTACCCCGGTGTACCTGACCTAAGCCTAATACGTGGGAAGGAGTAAGTAAGTAGCAGTTTAAGTTAAGTTTGTTTTGCCAAGAATCTGACTCAAGAATTCTCTGTAAGGGGTTAGTCAGTTCAGTACCTGGGATTTAGAAGGCAGGAGGGCTGGTATCTCTGTCTCAGGACTCGGTATCCCAGTTACCCGCGAGGGCAAGCTGGAAACGCTGGAAGCTGGATTTCTCGGCAAGAGAAAATGCAGCGTCTCTCTCAGCGCGTCAAAAGGGAGGGGCAGCGTCCGTGGGCTTCCTGCATCAGCTGGGCTCTCCGGCAAGTAGCGCTGCTCCAAGCTCATCACCACCGTGTCTTTGCTTAGGGCAGCGTCGGTATATTTATACCTGAAAGGTGCCGAGTTTGACGTAAGGATGGACATAAAACGTCAGTAAGGATGTCATAAGAACTGGTCGTTCTTACATTCTTTACAGGAGTTCTCGAACGAAATCAAAACAATAGCTGCGGGGGATTTCCCAGGTCTGCTGGAGGTTTTGTTTTGTTTTGAGAACTCGGTGTGCTTTCTAGGGGGCTGGAGGAATAGTGCTTGCTTAATGTGATAGCATGCGCTATGACTTAATCTGAAAACGGGTTTCTGTGCCGTTGTATGGATATTAGTGAATTATAACCGGACAAGGGTCAGAAATAGGAGTATCGATACAGGTCCCTATAGAAACACACTACACCCACTCCACGCATTTATGTACATATTTACTAACCTAAGCAATAGTAAACATAACTAATAGTGCATGTGTATACTGAACCACCCCAAAATACATTTTTTGCATTTAAAAATGGCATATGCGAAATACACGAAAATGAGTATAGGTACTGTATGCATTCAAGCAGTGTAATCATTCAAGAAAAGATGCATATTTTAAATCAGCATGAATGATTCACGAAAATTACACATGAAATGGCTCTTAATACAGAAAAAAAGTGCGAGACCACTTCACCACATATAAATACAATTACTTGTAAATAAGCTAAGGTTGAGGTAATGTATTGTCTCTAGAGTTCCTAAAAATAGAAGCTCTGTTCTCTAAGAATAGTTCTACTTTAAGCAGAAGATAAGTGCAAAAAGGTAAATATTTTGGATCCGGGAAAAAAAACTTCGTTTTCAGGGGAAGAAGGAAAAAAGTTCTCAATAGCTTTGTTTTTAAAGCTGAAGGCCAAATTCAGAGTTCAGGGAAAGCTGTGTGCACGATTGCTTAAAGTCACTCTCTCTGTTCTGGTGAAAACATCATTTCAGACAGACTCTTGAAAAAACAGTCTACCGCTTCTGGTGAAAGTTTGACTAGGTTGGAAAATGTCGCTACCATGCAGTCATGCGCATGTTCGCTTTCAGTGATGTTTCGATCAGCATTGCTTACAGAAGGTCGTACCTGGTTGATGCTGCTCTCATCCTGTACTTCACTACCCTTCAATCGTAGTGGTGAAGTTTCCACGAATGCCGTCATCAGGATAGGTAGCCGCTGGGGACAGCACAATGCATGAGCCTTTACTGGACCCAACAAAGTATCTGTATCCAATGGTACTTCTGATTGTAGTGTAAGACAGGTGTCTAACACGCATTCTTCGCCGCATAGCATGCACCTCAATACAGGCATAACACAATTCTGCCACATGGGTCTGAACGAAAGAAACCAGGTCATATTCAGATCTCTTAGCCGGGCTAATCCAAGGACTTTAGTTATGCGGTCCCGGTAGCGATAGCTAGGATCGTTTCTTCCATTGTTGCTGGAGTCTTGTCTGTGACATGGCTTGCCATAACGAAGCAGGAGTAGCAAAAATAAAATGCCTGCTACGAGTCCCAACAGGAGTGGAAGTCCGCCAAAGATGGAATGGACGAAATTAGGAAAAATACCCAGGACTGCTTTAAATACACTTGCGATACCACTTGTATCAGAAATATTTAAGATTTCGTTTAGCATTTCTGCGAAGTGTAGGGGGCAATTTGTTGATAACAATGCATGTATCTCATCCGTTGTCCTTGCAACTTGGAGATCATACGTTTCTTTTGATGACGTCAAATGGGTTGGCGTCTGTAGGAGCACAGTCTTCATTCTGCTTAAAGTATCAATTCGAATAGAAGAGATATTCAAACTGGGCCACATTTTTTCCTCCCTGTCTGGAGTGTCATTCGGAAACAATACTCTCTCACAACAAGTGACCATGGAGCTCACGCTTACTAGATAAGGTTTTCCTGGCAGCAAGCCACAACATCTGTGATCCACAATTAAAATGTAACTCCCAATAGAAAGTCTTCTAAAGAATGGTTCTATTTTCGTTGCAGGTGTACCGAGCTGGTGACATGAAAGGTTATTTGAAGTCCCCTCACAGGCCCCATGCAAACTTATACCCTGACACAGAAGTATACCACTTAGCGATTTTTCACAATTATTAACACTAAGAAATACACTCTGTCCATTATTACTGTAACATGTGTGTGTATAAGGTAAGTTCCATGTTGACTTAATGTATCCTTTACCCAACCCTTCATACTGGCTTGCCTGTATATATTTTTGGCAGTATCGAAACTGGAAAGTCGTTATTGGAATAGTTATTATCCCATGTATTATCCATTCAATGACAGGTCGTTCTGACATTGTCAATGGCAATCTCTCAAGTTTTTCAATGCTCAGAATTGTATAATCAGCACCCTTTTGTGCCAAGCTGATTTGTGTATCAATAAGGTTAAAGATACTGAATAATGACGTTGTGTTGATTAAACGCCAAGGCACGTAGCCTGAACGCAGATTTTGTAACGTCCAGCCAAGCTGTGCAATAGAACGCAGTTGTGACTGACCGTGTTGCAACATCAGTAAGTCTTGCTCTATTATATCGATTGCAGATGATACAATACTGTCCAGTGAATATATTCTGGAAGACAGAGTCATTAACCCATTGTCCCCAACAGAAAGTGATTTTTCCAAATTAACACGGTCAATTTCCCGTATTTTCTCTGCTGTCTCAATTTGAGTTTCTTTCCAAGCTTCGTTGTAAGCTGCATATGTAGAGGCCGCTATGAAAAGATTTTGACGCTGTTTGCGTGGTCCCATAATGAAATCACGCAAGTCAGCACCTTCTTTAAGTAAAGTCAAGTGTTGCTTAATTTCAACCAGTGTGGATGTTTGTAGCCATTCGAGGCAGAGTTTCCCTACACTGTAAGTAGTTACAATCCCTGGATGTTGTCTCTGGGAATATCTAGGGTCTGGCCTGGTCAATGTGAACCCCTGTATTTTGTTCAGGAATCTATCTTGACAGTTATTTGTGTCTGTGGGCCAGATCAACCATTTTTTCCAATCAGGATGGGTTCTGTTTTGGTTTAAAATATGGGATACGTCTATTTCAACATCTGTAGTGCTATTACTGTCAGGTGTCGGTTTAGGAATAGACGGTTTGTTTATGTCTTTCATTTTGGCTAGGCCAAGACAGGTTGTCTGTTGAATTGTATCATTCAAAAATATAATTTGTTCTGGGATCATGCAGGCTCTAAATAATGATTCTATACCTTGCACTTGCCAATCTTTTGTACCCCAGATTGTTTTCGTTTCAATATTATTGTTCCAGAAATCAAAACAGAATGTTTTCATTTTTTCAAAAAATGTCTCGGAATAGATTAATTTTATATTCGTAAGCATGGTTTTCATTCCTGTCTTATTTGACAATTTGAAATAAAATGTTTCTGCATTACTTGTGTTAAACCCTGAGAAGTATGAGAATTTTTCATAAAATGTTTTTGATCTGCCTTTTGGTGGAGTTGCACAATGTTCCCATTGGTTATAATTAAAAATATTTCTAGGTTGAGCAGATCTATGCAGATAATGGTGACCATAGTGGTTGTAACAAAACATCTGGTCATAATTAGATGAACCTTGCAAATAATCATGTTCTGTAAATTTAGCTGACATCACTAGATCAGACATCATATCATTAATACTTTCAAAGTCCCAATCATCAGCAAATGTGCTCGGTTTTACAAAGTCACTTAATGAAATCTTGAATTGATGAGGAAACTTCAGGAGCTCAACCGGGCCATAGATTTCGTAATCAGTTTTGTCCCATGCTACCCCACCGGGTATAGGATTGGCTGTGAAGTTTACTGAAGAAAGTTCTCTTTTCTCGATGTGTGAAGACTTGTGTGGTTTCAGGACCAAGTTGATTTTCTGACTTGCTGTGTCCATTGTAACATATTTTCCCTCAATGAAATGTCCCAAGCATAGTACCATGATGAGCCAAAGTATGAGGATAAATGTACCTAGTGCCACCCAAAATTCAATCCATGGAGAAATCAGATAGGTTTCTTTTAGTTGATGAAATAGTTCCTGTGCTTTGTCTTTAAAAGTTTTTGTTGTTGGCTGTTCCCCAGGTTCGCTTGGATCCTCAGAAAAATCATCGAAGTTGATGAAGTAGCCTGATGCTGTTCTGTCAATTGTTTCAATTGCTTCTGGATTCCTTTTTGCTTTTGGAATTTGCTTTGTTTCATTAGCATAGTCAGTGGTTACATCATTGTAGATTGGTGTTTCTGGATGTAAGAATTTGATTTGAGTTTCAAGAGGTTTAAGTTCCATGGCTTTGTTGCATAGTCCTTGTTGATTCACTGCAGGTTTATCAAAGGTGAATAGTCTCTCAGTTTGAACCTCTGTATTTGTAGCAAACTTTGGTGTTCTACTACTTCTTGGGAGTCCACTTGGCCTACTACTTGTTATCGGTCACATGATTGTGGTTTAACCAGGTCGATGGATACAACTCGGTTCTCTTTTTTACCAGCAAGGGGCGGTAATACTACTGATCTTGTCCCGTTGACAGACAAGACAGGTACTGCTTTTCTGTAAGAAGGCCCAAATTCCTTCTTTACCGCGATCTTCTCTCTGACCAGATCCCCGATTTTTGGAATCCAGATAGGCCTTGCTGGGACAGGTGGTTTCTCTTCAGTGGTTGTTGGCTGCTGTTTCAACTTTATGTTGCTCAGGTCTTTTCTCGTTTCATTTAAGTCCTGTAAAATAGCCAAACGATCTTTGATATCAAAGCATTTTTCTTTCACCACTGAAGTTTGACTATCGAGGTCCTGGATTAACATTCTAGTCCCAAACAATAGTTCGTACGGACTGAGACCTCTCAGAGAATTTCTTGGTAGATTATTAAGACTACGTTGGACACTTATTAAATGTTTGACCCACCCAGCTCCCGAACCTAATACCTTTGCTGTTATAGATTGCTTTATGTCACGGTTTTTTCTTTCCACAATTCCGTTTCCCTCAGGATGAAAGGGACAAGAGTACCGCAATGCAATGCCCATGCTGGTCATGGCCTCCTTATAAGCTCGAGAGCTAAAAGCGGGACCCTGGTCAGAATGTAGCATGCCAATTGCGTATGTGCCGATAAAGACTTGCAAATCTTTTATAACAGTTCTGGCGTCAGCCGAGCGCTGAGGCCACATCCAAATGAATCTCGTGCATGAATCCACTGCGACCATGATATATTTATAGTTGCCGTCCCTTTGTAAGGGACCGCAGTGGTCCAGGTAAACACATGCTAATGGTTTATCTGAGATTAGAAGGGGCGTCTGTGCTGGTCGTTTCACGGTTGATACCTTCATTCTTTGACATATTTCACATTCTAGAACATATTTCCTAGTTTGTCTTCTCATTTGTGGCCACCAATATCTCTGTTTTAATAACGATACTGTGGCTGAAACGCCAGCATGTACAGAAGCAAGCCCCTCGTGTGCCGCTATAATGAGTCCTAACCTATGTTCCATGTTTGGAATAGCCCTATCCCCCACTCCAGGGATTCGAGCAAATGGAACCTTATTTGCATCAGTTATGTATGAGTACTTTACTGGAAAGCCTTTCGGGAGTGTTTCTATCGCATCTTTTACCGTAGCGTTGACAGCCTGTAATATTTCGCTGTCTATTTTTGTTTTTGACCGGGTGATGGCAGCTACGGAAGCCGTTTGCACAGCTGACTTCGCTGCCTCATCAGCCAATGAATTCCCTGCAACGTGAACGCCATCACGTTGATGACTCAGTGTATGTATCACGTGAGTCTTTTGTAGTTCCTTTTGTAAAAGAACTACTTGTTCCCAAAGCGTTTTGTGCTTAATTGTGCCATCTTTTGCATCTTTAAATCCGTTCTGAACCCAGATCTGCAAGTATTCATTGTAAGACTGAACGCAATAATATGAATCGCACACTATGAGTGTGGGGAATTCGCGATCGGTATTTTCAAGCGCCATCTTAAATGCTAGTAGTTCAGCTCGCTGAGCTGTACAATCTCCCAGAGATTGCGTTTTAGTGACCCGTGGTCTAAATTTTCCTTCGTGCCAGCGACCTTTAACAATCGCGCACGCAGCACTGTAAGCTTGTTTACCCCCAACTGCGTGTTGTGCTGATCCGTCCGTATATATTATACAGCCGTAATGTTCAAGAGGCAGGATTTCGGTCGGCAGAGGACATTCAAATTCATATTGGAGAAATTCTTGTGTTTTTAAATTAGGATCAAATTCGTATACCACGTCTGTTGCAGCAAGAGAATTAGCCCACTGTATCCATCTCGGATGTAGTGCTTTAGCATTCGGAATGCTTGCCTTTGTTACCGCCTCCAGGGCTGGTACTGGTGTCACGATGATTATTCGTTTACCTTGTGCTAGGGCTCTTTCTTTCGCTACAGCAGTCTGTACCGCGGGTAGAATTTTTTCCGTTGGGCTAAATTTCATTTCAGCTTTTGTGTACAAATGTGATTTGTATGCTATTGGTACCGTTTCTCCCTCATTAGAGGTCAGGTATGTGAATCCGCATCTTCCTGGGATGACTCGAATCACAAGGTTGCGTGTGTTATCGCGTGTTTGTAGTTTTGTTTTAACTAACATGTCTGTTTGTAAGGATTCAAATTTCTTGCTGAGCACTCAACATTAGAGATATCACAATTTCATAATTAAATCCAAAATCATTAGCGTTCCAAGTCCATCTTCATATAATCAAATTCACGACACCAAGGTCCAAAAAGTACATGCGATGATTTCAATCCGTTTCCAAATCAAAACACCAAGTTACGTGATGTAGGTTCTTTTATTTTCAAATCTCAAGCAACTTCTGCAGCCAACACGTGTTTCGTCGGGCAACAATCATATGCCAAGACAACTTCCTCAGGGCTGCATGCCAAACATAATACAAAAATTATATATATATAACACAGCTTCTTCAATAAACAAAATGATTTAAAGTAACTGTCAGAAAGTTATTTTAAATCTCTTCATCACCTAAGTGAAAGAATAAAGACAAAGATCCCAAGTTGGTGACTAGTAAGGTGTATCCAGTATAAATATCGTGACTCCCGGTGTCAAAATTAAATTTTCAAAACATTCAGATTTTTAACCAAATTCATAAGTTAATAAATGATATTTACCTATATTAAGCAGATCTCGTTTTTATATTTAGTTGAAGTTCATTTATGTAGAAATTAAATCTGGAATGACATAAGGGAACCCTCAGTCCCGACCCAACATCTTGAGCCCAACAAGATAAGAGCATCACTTAATTAGAACTTTTCTCGTGTATTATTAACATAAATGTGCTGGTAGAGCGACAATTATTTACTCCAATACTAAACATAACCTCACTCTTATAGTATTTTTTAGCCTAAGTAAATTAATAAACCGATAACTATTTACTACGATAGTTAACACAACGTCATGATTCTGACGAGTATTTTACCCTATTTAGTTTTCAACACCCGAATGCCAAGTTTTAAGTCCATGAAAATCCTCGTCCCAATATCAAAGTCCAGAATCTGATAACAACAGGACAAAAAGTAAGTCCATATCTCTTTTAGTTATTATATCAAATATTAAATTATTGCAATTAATCTCTCACCAAGTTTCAAAGTTTATTCATAGCGTGTTCGGGTTTCCTTCTCCGTCCTTCCGTGTTCGGCAGACTGGCGTCTGTAACGGCCGCCATGTTATTTAAGTATTCTAGCATCGCCAATGGCAGTTTGATTTAGATAGAGATCAACTATAATTTTGCATGGGATAAGATATTTAGCCACATAAGAACGGTCTGATAGGATTACGATGCTAGAATACTTAAATAACATGGCGGCCGTTACAGACGCCAGTCTGCCGAACACGGAAGGACGGAGAAGGAAACCCGAACACGCTATGAATAAACTTTGAAACTTGGTGAGAGATTAATTGCAATAATTTAATATTTGGTATAATCTCAAAATTTCTGTGTGTTTTTGAGTCCAATTGATTCTTTTAAAATCTGGTTTTATTAGGTCGTAGAGAGGTTTAACCCTCTCTGCATAATTAAGAATGTAAGTTCTTCAGAAATTCAGGAAGCCTAGAATTGATTGTAAGTTTTTCAGCGTTCTTGGTGCTTGGATTACAGCACATTTCTCTAGGAAATTATCAGCCAGGCTTTTGCCTTCACTTGAAAGTTCATATCCTAAAAACAGGACAGTTAGATGGGCAATTCTTGACTTTTTGAAGTTGAATTTGTAACCCTCTGCTGCGAACCCAAGTATTATGGTGTTCACTCTCTTCAAGTGAGTATCCAAGACATCATCTGTTAGATAGATGTCATCGACATAAGATAATGCCTCATCATCATATATTTGTAGTAACTCTGTTACTCTCGCTGAGAATAATCCTGGGCTGTTCTTGAACCCCTGTGGCAAACGACAGAAATTTTTTCTGCGAGCCATTTATTGAGAAAGCGGTCAAATATCTGCTTTCTGGTGCTATATTTTGACAAAAGAATCCATTAGAGATGTCTAATGTTGTTTTGTATTTTTTGCGCACTATGCTATTCATTAGTGCTGCACTGTGTGAGTTTTGTACTGCAAAGGTTTTGCAACATGAGTTTAGGTGTCTGTAGTCCAAAACTAGATGATATGAATCATCTGGTTTGGAGACAGGAAACAAAGGATTGTTCATTTGTGAGGTGCAAGTTTCAATCACCCCCTGGTATTTAAGTTGATCTAAGATCTCCCTGACCTGTTTTTTAGCTTCTTGCTTAATTGGGTACTGCCTCTGTGCAGTTGGTTGAGATTTTAACTGGATTTTGTGAGGAGGAGAGTCCTCATCCCATCCCACATGGTTTTTTATATAATGCAGGAGCTTGGGCTACTGCCCACTTTCTTGCAAGTGTATATTTTTTATGAATTGGAATATGATTTGAGAAGGCAGGCATAATCATTTCTTTGCCATGAGGGCACTCCCTGACAAACTCCGGTGGCCAGTCTTTTTCAGCTAGAAGGATGTCATAGCCTTTGGAGAGATTATCCCAAAATAGACCCCTTATTTTCCTAGTCTTATCTCCCTCTATACGTAATGTTATTTCATATATTTTATGAGGTTTGCTAACTCTGGTATCTGCAGTTTCCACTTGAATGTATTCATTCGTGTCCACTGTCTCCAGATGATTCATCAGGATCTTGCGAGCTATGCTCACTACTGCTGCGCTGTCTAACATTGTCTGAGCCCATTCTCCGTTTTTCAGCTGTGTCCTCAGTATCCTCGGCATGTTTGATTACTTTAATACTGGCTACCTTCTTCTTTGGAAATTGTAACTTTTTACTTTGATGAGCAGGTTCCTTGTCTTTGGACTTGAAGTGCTCTTCCCTGTGTTCTGACCGTCCTCTTCTTTCCGATTTCTGCGAGGAAGTCTGAAAAGATCGAGAGGGACGTGTATCAATATCTTGATATCTATCAGGTTTCTTCAAATTATCCCTATTTCTAAGGTTGTATTTTTGTCCTTGGTTCGGAGATCTTTCTCTCCGCTGAGGAGACCTTCCTCTGGACTGGATTCTTTTTTCTTTGGAAGTGGATTGTTTGTTTCCATCCCAGCTCTTTTTAGGAGTGTTCACATTATTTTTAATAAATACCTTTTCAGGATTTTCAGTTAGTTGCGGTTTTACTGGTTTCCCACCCAAACTATCTCTTCCTAGTTCTTCATAGGATTTTTCTATGATTCTGGCAAGTTCAAATGGTTGTTCTGCTATATCTGTTTCTTTCAATTTCTGGCGGATCGCCACAGATGCTGCTTCCCCTTTTATGTTGGATAACAATAAAGCTGAGACCTGCTTGAAGTCTTTCAGTAATTTCATACCCAGAGTTAAAGCAGGCTCTGGACCGTATTCATTTTGAATCTGTTTTAGCACATCTGGTATTACCGCCATGGACGGAACACCATGTGTTTTTGTGTAAATGGAAGCAAAGACTGTGCCCCAAGTGTCACAGTCTTCCACATGTGGTGCGATCCCCATTGGGAGACAGATAGTCAGAATTCTGTGTTTCTCAACAGGGGTAGTATCCGGAAATACTGCCTCTATTTGAGTGATTTTTTGTGCTAACCAGAATGGAATTTGTTCCCTTTTAGTGGGTACCTTGCCTAGACAGGACTGTATGTTTTGTGGTGTGATTTTATTTGTGTTCCCCTGATGAGGGGTCAGCTGTGGAATTTTAATAGCTGGTTGGACGGTTGAAGTCCGCATTACATATTGGACTAATTGTCTGTGTATTTTAATCAGTTGTTTTAGCTGTGCTAAAAGATCTGGTATTGACATTTTTTCAATGTCTGGATGTGGTGTGTAGCTGGCTAGAACCGGCCACGTTGCTCCTGGTCTACCTAGTGGACCGAGCCTGGTGATGTGATCATTATGTTTTAGGGCGCCTTTAAACCAGAGCAGGTGCTCTTGGTATTTTAATGGTATTTCCACCTCCTCGAAAGGAGTGTACTCATCCGGAGGTTCCTCTATCTTGTAATAGTGGAATTCCTTTGTTACAGCATTTGCTGCTGGAAAGTTTATCCATGAATAGAATACCTCTGTCTGCCGATATTCGTGTGCCTCAATTACGAATATGACTGTACCACCTCTCGATGTCAGTCCATTTTCTATAAGTTTAAGTGTTATAGTTTTCCTTATGTTGACCGGGAGGAGTATTGCACCCGGGTCTTGCTGTAGGAGACTCGTGTCATCCTGTAAGAGTTGAGCTGCTATTCTAGCCGCCTCCCTTTCTCCTTCGCTGTCTGACATTTTACTGACAGGAAGGTTTTTTGTTTTTGTTGCAGATCAGGTTTTCCAAGAAAACAAAGATTAGGAGCACAATATTGTGGAACACTGTATCCTTCAACGTTGAATAAACCAAAAACCATACATAGGAGTCTCCTCCTACTAAGTTTGGCTGATTTTTAACCTTTGACCCACTCCAGACGTCTTTGGAGTATTTATGGGAGAAAGGGTCTGTGTGAAAAAGCACGACTGAGTTACTCTAATGCCTTGCGTTAGATTTATCGCCTATCCAAACAGTTGGGCGCCATGTAGTGTAGTTCCTATTATCCCAATAGGCTCTGCGCATTGGAATAATATCTTCAATAGTATAGACATAGGACAGAGGTTAACTAGGTCGTCTACTGACGATATTAGACTTAAAGTTTTGTGTGCCAGCTAGCTCAGAGTTCACTAGAAACTTTCTCGAATAGGCAAGGAGGAGTTTAACCTCCCTGGATAGACAAGAAGGGATTTAGTTTCTGACAACCATAGAACATGACAACTTTGCTCTCCCTAATCAAGAGTATATCTCCAGAGTCGTGTGAAAACAAAAGACAGCTATTTTACTCAGTCAATACGTGCATACTTAGTTTCACCAGATTGTAGAGAAAAGAAGAGACGGGCGTGTTCAATAAAAGGTGTTATTTATTGATCAGTCTCTTTTCTCATACAAGAGAAATGATTCGCTACAATTGCAATACTTAAGGTTAAGTAGAATGCATATAATAAAAGCAGGATTATAAAATAATACTGTAAAAGCATTGATATGGTTTCTTAGCCATAAGATACTTTAAAATGAATAAAAGATATACATACATATATACATTGACTAATCGTACTCAACTGGTGCTTCTAACTACGCCTACCCCGGTGTACCTGACCTAAGCCTAATACGTGGTAAGGAGTAAGTAAGTAGCAGTTTAAGTTAAGTTTGTTTTGCCAAGAATCTGACTCAAGAATTCTCTGTAAGGGGTTAGTCAGTTCAGTACCTGGGATTTAGAAGGCAGGAGGGCTGGTATCTCTGTCTCAGGACTCGGTATCCCAGTTACCCTCGAGGGCAAGCTGGAAACGCTGGAAGCTGGATGTCTCGGCAAGAGAAAATGCAGCGTCTCTCTCAGCGCGTCAAAAGGGAGGGGCAGCGTCCGTGGGCTTCCTGCATCAGCTGGGCTCTCCGGCAAGTAGCGCTGCTCCAAGCTCATCACCACCGTGTCTTTGCTTAGGGCAGCGTCGGTATATTTATACCTGAAAGGTGCCGAGTTTGACGTAAGGATGGACATAAAACGTCAGTAAGGATGTCATAAGAACTGGTCGTTCTTACATTCTTTCCAGGAGTTCTCGAACGAAATCAAAACAATAGCTGCGGGGGATTTCCCAGGTCTGCTGGAGGTTTGGTTTTGTTTTGAGAACTCGGTGTGCTTTCTAGGTGGCTGGAGGAATAGTGCTTGCTTAATGTGATAGCATGCGCTATGACTTAATCTGAAAACGGGTTTCTGTGCCGTTGTATGGATATTAGTGAATTATAACCGGACAAGGGTCAGAAATAGGAGTATCGATACAGGTCCCTATATAAACACACTACAATATCCAACATTACATGATCTTGTTTGATTTTGGGAAGTGAGCTGGATGCAAAATGATGATCCTTGCAAGCTGCCCAACTAAAATAAAAGCCCTGTGAACTCAGCAAACATATAATTAAATATTCTGCTTCGAACTTAAGGTTCTAATTGATAAATAGACAGCATACACTATACATGCTAGACTCACAGCTTGCCTGTATAGACACAAATCGGTTTTTAATCAGTCTGTAGTGTCGATTAAAATGTACTTTGCAGGTATGAAGAGCTGAATAAGTATGAGAAAGATCCGACACTTTCTCTGCAGCCTGTTACACAGATCTCAATGTACCTCGCAGGTAATTGTTGTATTTTGCAGCAGGGTCCATAGAGGCATTCATCCTTCAGAGGGCGACACAGTAGAAGATACTATTGTGTTGAGCAATTATAAAGTTCCTGCAGGACCATACATTATGGTACAGGCAGTGACAGGCAAAGGAAAGCACGGTGCCTGCGAAGCAGTGTACCACAGGCAGAAGAGTAGGTGGTTTACAGAGGTGCTCAGGTGCAGGCTGCTGTCCTGTGACCGCACATGCATCACCAGAGCCCAGGACTGGAGGAACCCGGAGCTAGAACGGCCATGCTCAGCAGGTATGCTGCTTGTTTGTTTACTACTCCGACAAATGGAGATGAGAAGCTGAAAACTTAAAAATTGCCAACACTATCGCCGCGCAAGAAAAATATTCGCCTCTCTGGATGGCATCCATCAACGGACAAATAAAATAGGTCAGTGAACAATTTTAAAAAATGTGTCCGCGTTTACCGTGTCATAGTGTTCTTTTTTTTTAAAACCAAGCAACTATGGGTGGGAGGGGAAGTGGCAAGTCTGACGAGCAAACGGTAAAGCTCAAATACAATTGATATATGAAGTTTTACATTATGAATTTAATTAACAGGTTATTATTTGATAAATCCAGGCTTGCTTTGGAGACTGCAATCTAAAATGCTGTTTTAGTAAGCACGTCAGGGAGGGCATCGTGTGTATATTTGAAATCTCCATAGCTGCACCGTTTACATAGGTAAATGCAACTGAGGGTCGGCTGCATGACGTAACGAATGGGAACGATCGGAGGCCAAACACAATATGAAACCGGAGGCAAAGACCCCTGCACCAAGTCAGCGCTGCAGGTCTCGGGTGACCACAGGCGAGATTCATTAGCTTAACCTATGAGCATGCAATCCTCGCAACTCGAGGGCAAGCAAACGATCGAGTTTTCTCGGAGGTGGGATCGGTCACATATTACTGCAGATTCTACAAGCCATGGCCGCGCCTGTATTATACAATCTGCTGTGCTAGAGCCCAGGAATGATGTGAAGACTACAGTGTGATGCGCTGTAACCCTAAATTAATTATGTAATATGCTGTAAATGTATCCCACAATCCAGCGATATGAAGGAGGACTGTTTCTGCTGCGTTTGTGCTCGGAGGGTGGGGGAGGGCTGACAACGCAATGGAGGAAGGTAGTCAATTAAAACATATTGGCAAGGCAATAGGTCTTGCATTGGCATTGCAAACAAGGATACGCCATTGCTCAATAAAGAAAAAGTACACTTACCGTGCAACAACCAAGTAAAGGGGCCAGTAACTATGGAAGGATACACATGACGACAGGGCCGTACTAAGGAGGGTGTGGTATATAAATAAATAATACCGGATCTAGGTTTGACTGGACATAGTAATAACAGATAGCTCAATAAATAAGAGTCAAGATTCGAGGTAGTAGGAGTTTGCAGGTTTAATACAGCATAAAGGACAGGAACAGGACAACCTACACGGGAATAGGATGGCAGGGCCCGGCAGCTGCCGGGGCTGGATCTGGGATGAGCGTGCTAACTTTAATAACAGTACACAAGCATATATACTAAAACAGTTGCATTGCAATACATACAATAGGCGGAGCAGTGGGTGTGGTCAATAGCAGTCGCGAAAGATAAAGGTGAAAGTGGGTGTAACAAGAGGCGTATACATAAACATGTGATGTAAACGTAACAGAATATGTCATAAATGGGGCGGAAACATGGAGGGGGCTACCTAAGGAGCCGGGACCTCTAACCTAATGGTGCGCGCAAACTGACAATGACGTGTTACTAGGAGAAGCTGGGGGCTATGAACTCTGTGCTAGGAACAGAGACTGAAGTCTGGAGAGTCAGGGCAACATGTACCTACCACTATCTAGTATCTGATGTTTAGAGAACATGTTGATAGAATCCAGAAGTTATCGGGGTAAAGGCTAACAGACTCTAAGACTGGTGCATGCATTATTCTACATGTAGTGCTTGTTGAAGAATATTGAATGACCATAAATACAGTATTTCTCTTACATGGAGACATAAAGGCTAGACGATGACGGAAACTATTGATGCGATTCAGTAGCTTAGGAATGCAGAGAAGGAGGGCTGAACTGATAACTAGAATCATAACATACTCTTGGCAGACTCGTAGGCAGAGCCAGGCTGAACCGGGCACTGTGAGGCAGGAAGTAAGTGAAGGGTCAGGAACACAGGTGGGGGCTGTATCGCTCCTCAGCGAGGGCTCAGGAGACAGGAGCTGAATCTGGTGTCCAGGCCCTTTTGAGGCCTAGAAACGGGGACTTTACAATGAAATAACGTGCACACTGAGAAACGTGGCAACGTAGCTTTACATAGGCCTGATATTCGTAGTATTCACGAGAACTGGAAACTGGCATACTAGAGATGGACACAACTATAATTGCGTCTTTAATCGAACATGGGGAATACATATGCATATTAATCATGCACACATAACATAAGATGGGGAACACGTAGGGACACAGAACATGGCAAAATTTACTTTTCCACATTCCCTCCTTGTCACTACGTTTCCATCAGGAAACATCAATATTCATGATACCATCTATCATTTCATACAGTATCATTTGCTCGTCTCGAATTGTCTTGGAACGGGATTTAGAACGGGACTTGGGACTAGGAATACAAGAGGTAGCACAAATGCCACAAATCGCAGGGCCACATTGTATACAGAGGCAGCAACTGAATATGATCGCTACTGCAATTCCTAGAAAGGACAAGACTTTCCATCCCCAGGCGGAAATTATATTCCAGAACCAACCGGACCATGTCCAGGTGCCTGGATCTTGGTGTAACATATGGGCAATCTTATGGAGTCTGGTTATAGCTGAATAAACAGACGGCGCGTTATTAGGAATGAAAATGCAGCAACTAGATCCGATGACTCTACAGGCCCCGCCCCTATCGGCCAGTATGACGTCAAGGACGAGACGATTCTGGAGCACGACAATTCTCATAAAGGATTGCTCTTCGGTTAAGTTACCTAGAGCGGAGGTAGTCTCCATCACTACTGCTTCGAGGGTTCTGGTTAATCTACGTATCAGTTTACTATTCACGACAGTACCTAAATAAGGGAAGACACCTTTATTGATATCTATGTATTGTTCTAGAGCAGTTTCAGTATAATCGACAATCGGGAGATTTCTCTTGTGTCTGGTATGTACTAGGTGGGAATTCCTATGGTAGTCAGGTGGGGCTAGAAAAACTGGTGGCAGTAGGAAGGCAATGTAACAGGTTCCCTCCCAATCGAGGGGCAGACGAACATATGCGGTCTGACCACAAACAAAATAAGAATGACGTGAAGCTTTGAAAATAGATTTCCTACTGTCACTATACTTGACAATAGTAGTACAATCACTATGGCCTACATGTACGGAACCATTCTTTCGGACACATAATTCGCCTTTAACTGGTAGTACTGACATAGCGGGTAAATCTGGAGTAGTATCAGACTGAACATTCAGGACCATGAAATTCGAAGAATAATTACCTAAGTTATAAACTTCATTCTCTAGATCTAACCCTATTCTGTGGGGAAGACCTTGCTTGTCTGGAAAACATGTATTGTTAAGAAAAGACATATCTGTTGATGATGACGTTAGCGTGGACCATGCTCCACACGAACCATTATGTGAAAATGGATAAGGAAAGAGTGGCAGAACTCCCTTCGGTGTCTGGAAAGGGGGGAGTCGACCACACACCCAACAATTAGTAGCATTGCTGGTCTGGTGTGAATAATGTAACATGCGGATAAAGGAATTATTACGCATAGCAAGACGATAAGATAGTTCATGAGGAGGCAGATCACTAAACGTGTGCTCTACTGTAACAATAGAAGACTTATTTACATGAGGAACTGGAAAACACAAATAAAATGCATAACCTGTGCAGGTAGTCATAAGGCTGAGAAACAATATGAAACTTAGAAAAACGATACATCGGATTGAGTTTTGACTAACTCTCTCACTATGGGGGTCTATTTTATACATGTCAGAAACCGGTCTAACCGTTTCACCTAGGGGAGGACTTAGACAATCAAACTGGCTGACTTATTTTACTAGACCTTAATTTTTTCTTATACTCCTGTTGCGGAGTTTTCTCTAACAGGGAGGAATCTGTATCATTGTCTTTTGCGGGACAGTCCTTAAGAATAGTACTTTGGCAGTCTTTCAAATCCTCGGAAATGTTCTTAGAAACAGTCTTTAATCCGTAAAACTTTTTCACATGAGACAAATGGACCCAGCCCTTCCTGCCTTCCAGCTTGACGGCAGTACGGGTGGCCAGGAGGACCTGTCTGGGTTCCTTCCAGCGAGGCTCCAGCGGACTTGAACGATCAAAGTTCCTCACAAGAACCAAACATCCGGGAACGATTTCATGCGGTGCCACCTCGGTATTGTCTGGAAATGCGGCAGCAACCTGTGAACGACAAGAGTGTAGGGCAGACATCAAGGAAGCTAGGTAATCTGTCAGCATATTACTTGAAACATCTGTAATACTTCGGGGTCTAGGTGTACCCCACATATTAGGGGGGCGGCCGAATACGACCTCATACGGGGACAGGCCTGATCTGGAATGCGCGACCATGCGCATATAAAATAAAGCGACTGGCAGAGCTACTATCCAGTCTACACCTTTCTCTTTACATACTTTGGCAATACGGATTTTCAGGGTCTGATTATGTCTCTCTACGAGACCGGCTGCTTCAGGGTGGCATACACAATGGAACTTCCACTGGTACCCTAACAACAGGGAAATGTGTTTCATAAGCTCAGATGAGAATGGCTGGCCGTTATCAGAATATACAACTCTAGGGAGTCCATAACGGGGGAAGAACTCACGAACCAACTGCTTGGCAGTGGTCGCGGCTGTGTAATCTGGGACTGGATATGCCTCTGTCCACCTGGACAAAGCGCATACAACTACAAGGACATACTTGAAACCTCGACATCGCTCCATCTGAATATAATCCATCTGGAGGACTTCAAAAGGGTGGTCAGGGGGCTGGAATCCACCTTGTTCCACCGGGACACTTTTACCTGGATTAAACTGGCAACATATCATACAGATACGGACTTTCTGCTTGGCTGCAGCTCTTAAATGCTTGTTGAACCAAATGTTCTGGATACTGTCTAACATAGCTTTTTCTCCTAAATGTGCTGGACTATGTGCGGTATTAATAATGACTTGAACCATAGAGTCGGGGAGAAACCATGTGGCTCTACCCTTCGTTACCCATCCCTGATCTGTCTGGACCCCTCCTTGTTCGGACCATTTCTTGATTTCATCGGGAGTAGCATGTGACTGGATATCTATGACATCTTGAGTAGGGTCCTTAACTGTCATACAGGTAGTCGGATCTGGAGTATGTGTCTGTGTCGGATTAACTGACATGTCTGGAGTCTGTGCTGTAAGCTTGGCTGTGCGATCTGCTAGATCATTACCCTGGGAAATAGTGTCAGTAACTTTCGTATGTGCTTTGCACTTAATGATAGCAATAGATGTCGGTAAATGTATGGCATCTAACAGAGCTTGAATAAGGAGACCATGCTGAATCTTGGCTCCATGAGAAGTCATGAAACCTCTCTCCTGCCAGAGCACTCCGAAGTCGTGTACAACTCCAAATGCGTAGCTTGAATCTGTGTAAACATTAACTTTCAGGTTCTTAGCGTGTATGCAGGCTTGTGTCAGAGCAACTAGCTCTGCTGCTTGAGCAGACAGGGTGTCAATACGGTGTGTTTCTATAACTTCAGTGTCAGTAGTCACTGCATACGCGGCTACTAGTTCTCCTGTACTTGTTCTCATACATGAACCATCCACATAAAGTGTCAGGTCGGGATCTAGTAATGGAATATCTGTCAGATCTTGTCTTGGCTTAGTCATAATATTAACTACTTCCACACAGTCGTGTGTGGCAGGATTTGAATTAACTGACGGTAACAGTGTAGCAGGATTTAGAACGTTGCAGCGTCTGATTTCTATGTGTGGCTGGAACAGTGTCAATTCATAACCTGTTAAACGTGCAATTGTCAAGTGCTGAGTTTGTGTTCGGTTTAAAAGAACTTCCACGGAGTGTGGAACTTGTACTGTCAGGGAATGTCCTAATACTATGGAATCACTTTGTCTGATAGCTAGTGCTGTGGCTGCAACTGACTTGAGGCACGCAGGCAAAGCCTGGGCTACAGGATCTAATGTGCTCGAAAAATAAGCACAAGGCTTGTACTGTCCTGCTTGATCTTGTGTGAGAACAGATAATGCTGTACCTTCGCGTTCTGTGACGAAAAGTGTAAAAGGCTTACTGTAGTTCGGTGTAGCTAGAACTGGAGCTTGGCATAAAGCTTTCTTTAACTCATTGAAACTAAGTGTATGTTCAGATGTCCAAGGGAGGACAGTCGATACGGCTGCCTCCTGTGTCGTTAACTGTATCAGTGGTTTAGCTAGAAATGCATACTGAGGAATCCATTGTCTGCAATAAGAAGTAAGGCCGATAAAAGCACGTACCTCCTTCTGTGTCTTGGGCTGAGGAAGACTCGCTATTAACTGGATACGGTCTGGTGTCAACTGCCTACCCCACTTGGACAGTAAGTGGCCTAAGTAGATCACTTGCTGTACACAGAATTGAAGCTTCGAAGGGGACACCTTGTGCCCCATCTCGGCAAGGAAATACAAGACTGTAAGTGATGCTCGCTCGCAAGCACGTTCAGAACGGGCTGTGATCAGTAGATCATCGACATACTGGAGCAGGGCAGTGTCAGTTGGCATGTGAATGTTGTCTAGTTGTCTCTTAAGTGCTTGACTGTAAATACTAGGACTTTCTGTGAAACCTTGAGGAGCTCGTGTGAACATATAGCTTCTTCCATTTAAACAAAATCCGAAAAGAAACTGGCTGTCTGGATGAATGGGGACACTAAAAAACGCGTTCTTGAGGTCTATGACTGTAAAAAATGAGGCTTCGGAATCAATGGCTGTCAATAGGGAAGAGATATCTGGGACAACTGGGTACTGGGGAATAATACATTTATTGAGTTCTCGAAGGTCAATCACTAATCGATATACTGGAGGTGCATTTGGATCAGTACGTTTCATGACTGGAATGATCGGAGAATTACATACATTGGAGTCAGTTTCTACAACCACTCCTTGAGCCATGAGCTCGTCAATAATTTTGGATAAGGCTGCTACAGCCTCAGGTGGCAATCTGTACTGTCTGATTCGTGGCAGGACTACACCTGGTTTGAGAGTCACACGATGGGGTGTGATTTGCATATAACCTACATCAGTTGGACCTTGCGCCCATAGATGCTGCGGAACATTGGACAATCTCGGATCAAAATCTCGTAATACATAGTGACCCTTGAAGTCACGTAAAAACAATCGTATTCCCTCTGGGGAACAACATATGACTGCACCTAATTCTTTCAGTGTCTTAATACCTAACACATTTTCTGGACATGACTTTGTAAGTAACAGATCAGTAGTGCGGGACAATGGACCTACTTCTAGAGTAACTGGCTTCGATATCTCGTTTACAATAGGCTTTCCTGAAAATCCAAGGGAAACATTTCTAGAGCCTGAGAGCGGAGCCCCTGGAACTTCGGCGTGACTGATGGTGGTCCTACTTGCCCCTGTATCAATCAGAAACTTTCTGTCTTTCCCTAGTACTTGACTATGAACATAGGGACCTTCTTGATCTACAGGTATCTCGATGAGAGGCAAGCCTACCTCCCTCTCTAGGCTGTTTCATGAGTATGGCTGATACTCTGGATACTCTGTCTGAGCATACTGGTACATCTGCTGTGTAACATGCTGTGTTGCAGCAATAGGCTGCGGTGCTGTAACTGTCTGTTGTGCATTCTGTGGCTGAGAAGTCTGTGAAACTTGTTCTTGTCTAGGCGGACGTGGTCTTTCTTTAGTCTTACCGGTAGCTATATTATGTTTCAGAACTGCACATTCGTTTATAAAATGACCTGGCTGTTTACAATAATTGCATGTCCCTTTAACAGGAGCTGCAGGATGACTGGCTTGATTCGGACCCCTCTTCTGACTGTCTTGTGGAACAGATTGTGCAACTAGTACTTTCATTTTTGTGTCTTTCATACGTTTTCTCTCGTGCTCTTGCTCTTCTCTGATTCTATTCTGGTGATACTGGAGCATCTGTAACATCTGGGACGGAGTACTTGCTTGCCACGTACTTTCGACTTTCAAAACTCGATTCTTAACTTGTGGACTAGAATTCTCGACTAATTTAGTAACAAAAAGATGAGGGTATGACTCGCTACTCGTCTTCAAGCCACTGTTTATAATAAAGCATTTCTCAAATCTAGAATAAAAATCACTAGTGTCTTCATCTTGTTTCTGTTTACAGGCTGAGATTGCATCCCAGTCTTCCTTTTTAGTGGCTAATAATCTGGGCAAAACTTGTATTAACAGTTCAGGTAATTCTTTACATTTCTCTCCAAGACCGGTACCTGGTACTCGTATCTTATCTTCTGCTTCTAGGACTGCCCAATCGATCTTTATCTCTCCCACCTCCCAATCTTTTTCCTTGAGTTTCTCGTATACCCCTGCGGGCAATAGGACTTTTAACATTTTAATTATATCTGGATACGTGTATTCTCCCATACGGAGCATGTCTTTTAATTCTCGGTGGAACCCTGCTGGATCTTTGTCGTGACAAGGAAT
The DNA here is from genome assembly GCF_964261635.1 of Lissotriton helveticus. Classification (NCBI taxonomy): domain Eukaryota; kingdom Metazoa; phylum Chordata; class Amphibia; order Caudata; family Salamandridae; genus Lissotriton; species Lissotriton helveticus. The sequence continues at coordinate 1,133,541,076 of NC_136071.1, read as the reverse complement.
TAATTTCTTCATTTCTAAGAGTTCCATCTTTGTAATCGGGGTGTAAACAAACACTCGTTGCATTTCACCACCTGCTGTCCTGACTGGGTGTACTTCTCGTAACGGGTTCTGTCTATCTATGTAAAACGGTTTACTTTCTGGGGGTGAGACATGAACAAAATGCGGGTTCAAGAACGCACTATATTTGTGACGCTGTTCTAGAATGACACTAATTAAATCGGTACCTAAACCTTTCCATCTATACTGGAGTAACTCGTTCAGGACATCATGTAACGGACCTGGATCAGAATGTTGACCCTCATACAATGTAATGAGGTGCTGGATCATATACATACCCACCAGTCGCTGCTCGGCTGGGGGCAGTTTCAGAAACATTTGTGCCACTATTTCGTCTGGAAAAGTGGTAGAATCAGTAATCCATCGGACTGCTGATCGGACTAGTTCTTGTTCATGCATAGTACTTAACTCACTATAACCGATTCGTGATTTCAGAATGTGATCGGTAGCTTGAAATACTTGTTCTAGAGAACCTTGTTCTGGTGCTGGATGATGAAAAACTGACTTGTGTTCTAGGCGTAAATGGCTGTCTGGAAATCTAGATTTTCCTACATACGCTATTCTGGCGGGATTCTCGTCCTCTACCTCTTCCGTAGGAGAGTCATTCTCTTTCTCGCTTACTTGTGCTGCTTTACGTTGTTCGTGTAACCTTATTATTTCCTTACGAATTTTCTTGTACATACTCTCTATACTACTGATAGTTCTGTGTTTACCCTCGGCTATATTATCACTCCACCTTGTCAGGATTCTCATTTCGCTCGGATCTTTGGACGGATAATCTTGTTCCCTTATTAAACAATTAATCAGAAACTTTAATATCATGAGCTGGATTTCAGCTTTCCTTTGAGACATGGCTTCGCCAATACTTTCTGGATCATTCCCTGTACGGATGAAACGATATATTCTGTCTAGATCTTCTTTCATATCCGGTAGGGTGTCCAAATACCCGGTCACCCGTCTTACACGGATGGAATATATAACTGTACTATCATCACCTGCGACTGGATCATAGCGGCATTCAGTAAGAGCTCGTCGGATATCTGCAACGGACTTATATTTGGGCGTACGCTGTAACGCACATTCATGTAACTCGGCCAACGTTCTACGTTGGTGTGGTGGCGGGGTACCAGGAGGACCTCCTCCTGCGGCCCCTAAACTGGAATCGTCGACTGATACTCTTCGTACTGGCGCGGCGGGAAATTGTAATATAGGCTGGACCGGGGGTACCGTAGCAGGTACTGCAAAGGGTGCCCCGGTGTCTGGAGGAACAGGAATTGCCTGATTTACAGGGACTGGCGGAACAGGATTTGTATATTCCGGGACTGTGTCGTCCAAATAGGACGAGATGAAAATATCAGCTGCGGTCGGTTTGTGACGTAGCTTGGTCGGAACTAAGGGTGGCGGAAAATTACTGGATGCCTCCGGGGTCGCTTTTGGCAAGCCCTCGGCAAGAAGAGGATACATACCCTTAATGAGGGCATTCCTCTGTCTGTCTGACTGTTCGGTTTTGACTCGTTCACCTATCTCGATTAATTCCCTTTCTTGGGCTCGTTCTAAGGATTCTCTACTTAATTCTGACCTTCTGATTTCTTTTTCGGTTCTTTTATGAGATTCTTTGCGCCATAACTCGATGGCATCTTTCTGTGACTGTCTGGCTTTCTTTTTCCATAATGCTTCCTCTACTCGCATGATGCACTCGGCATCCCACGTACCTGATACGGGCCATCTATACTTTTCTTCTAACTGTTTGGTATACTCTACCCATAAATCTAGATATAATATGGCACTTATGCCATGCTTTTGATACATGAAATGACCTGGACTGTCCCTAGGCGGGACAGGAACTGCTGCTTCTAGCAGACCTTTTCTGGTTTTTACCTGACGTAGCTTAGAAAATAAAGGCATGACTGAACTGTAATCTGGACACAATACACAATTACACAATGAACACGATAATTACACCACTCTCATACCACGACATTAAAATACATGAAGAACATTTCAAATAACAGTTCGAACAGAATACTACCTGGAATACGGGAAACAGAATACATGAATTTTCTCGAGAACAGAACTGACTAGAACAGAAACTAGATGCACTGCTGAAACAGTACGAAACTTACCGGTCTCATAAAGAGACACGTCAGGACCCGCATCCACCGAAGTGGACACTTCGTTTTGGGATCTGTGTACCACCAAACCCCACGGACCAGAGACAATAAGATTGACCCTGTCTAGATACTACCCCAGCAACGGTACTCACCGGGCAGCAAGAACGGAAGGCCTCGGACTGGACGGGACTGCTTCGACGCCGGACGGACGGACTTCGGACTTCTGTTACGGGTGGGCCTCCGGATACCTCGGACCTTGGACTCTCGGCTTGGGCTCTGGTCGGGACTCGCCGCGTTCCTCCACCGCCTCGTCTGGATGCTGGACCGCAACCTCCGTCTCCTCCGTGGGCCTGAGGGATACTTGAAGCAGAAATATCTGCCGGTGCGCAGAAGAGTTCCGTCACGGCTGCAGAGGATCAGGGGGCATACGTGGCTTCACCGGCGCGTGGGGAAAGGGCAAGTCCCTATTCGGGCGCCATTATGTGGTATATAAATAAATAATACCGGATCTAGGTTTGACTGGACATAGTAATAACAGATAGCTCAATAAATAAGAGTCAAGATTCGAGGTAGTAGGAGTTTGCAGGTTTAATACAGCATAAAGGACAGGAACAGGACAACCTACACGGGAATAGGATGGCAGGGCCCGGCAGCTGCCGGGGCTGGATCTGGGATGAGCGCGCTAACTTTAATAACAGTACACAAGCATATATACTAAAACAGTTGCATTGCAATACATACAATAGGCGGAGCAGTGGGTGTGGTCAATAGCAGTCGCGAAAGATAAAGGTGAAAGTGGGTGTAACAAGAGGCGTATACATAAACATGTGATGTAAACGTAACAGAATATGTCATAAATGGGGCGGAAACATGGAGGGGGCTACCTAAGGAGCCGGGACCTCTAACCTAATGGTGCGCGCAAACTGACAATGACGTGTTACTAGGAGAAGCTGGGGGCTATGAACTCTGTGCTAGGAACAGAGACTGAAGTCTGGAGAGTCAGGGCAACATGTACCTACCACTATCTAGTATCTGATGTTTAGAGAACATGTTGATAGAATCCAGAAGTTATCGGGGTAAAGGCTAACAGACTCTAAGACTGGTGCATGCATTATTCTACATGTAGTGCGTGTTGAAGAATATTGAATGACCATAAATACAGTATTTCTCTTACATGGAGACATAAAGGCTAGACGATGACGGAAACTATTGATGCGATTCAGTAGCTTAGGAATGCAGAGAAGGAGGGCTGAACTGATAACTAGAATCATAACATACTCTTGGCAGACTCGTAGGCAGAGCCAGGCTGAACCGGGCACTGTGAGGCAGGAAGTAAGTGAAGGGTCAGGAACACAGGTGGGGGCTGTATCGCTCCTCAGCGAGGGCTCAGGAGACAGGAGCTGAATCTGGTGTCCAGGCCCTTTTGAGGCCTAGAAACGGGGACTTTACAATGAAATAACGTGCACACTGAGAAACGTGGCAACGTAGCTTTACATAGGCCTGATATTCGTAGTATTCACGAGAACTGGAAACTGGCATACTAGAGATGGACACAACTATAATTGCGTCTTTAATCGAACATGGGGAATACATATGCATATTAATCATGCACACATAACATAAGATGGGGAACACGTAGGGACACAGAACATGGCAAAATTTACTTTTCCACAAGGGACTAACAAGCCTATGAACGAATCAGAAGACAGCATTTACAAAGGACAAACACACAAGCCAATGAAAAATATGGGCAGGTCTTCTCTGTACTCCACCCACAACAGATCGCCAGAGCAGCGCTTGTGCACTGGCTCAGGCTCAACCTGAAAAGGACAAGTCAACAGAGAGTGGGAGGAGGAAGGGTGCAGATAACAGGAACAAAAGGAAGTAAAACTTTAAAAGGTCTTAATATGGCAGGAAAGGGCCAGAGCAGAAGAAAAAAAGCCTGCAAGGATGGAGATTAGGGTATGGAGACGGAGAAGCCAAATCAGGAGAGTCCAGAGTGGAAGGAGAAGCAGCGTTTGGAAGGTGGAGCGAGCAGAGAATCCAGAGCTGAGATGTGACAGTCGGGAGGAGGTGAGTGGCAGCAGAGGAATCGACAGAGGGAACCAAGGCCTATGAGCAACAGCTGATAAGGACAAGGATGGGGAGGACAGAGGCGGTAAAGTGTGGAGGGAGGAGTGGTGGATGCCATCAAATTGTGCCTGCCCTTCTGCCACAACCAAGGATGATTGTGGCTATTCAGGCTAGTCCTGACAACAACCCCTAACCTCAGGCATGTAGAAATTAAGCACAAATTATGCTATTTTCTCAGGGTGATGGTGATTTACTTGTATTGTTTAAACATCTTATACCAAGATAACAGATGCCTGGGCCTGTACAGTTAGGGGTGCATGGTGACAAGGGAATTGTTTTTTTTTTTGGTTTCCTTTCGTCCCCTTTTCTTTTCCTCTTCGTATTGAAAAGGTAAAAGGATAAATGTGAAATAGTAAAGGGTACCAACCATAGTAAAAGAATTTACAATGAGGAGCAAAGTTTTCCTTGAGTATTAAGTATCGGGGCACTGTTGGCAATATGACTTGTCCCACTCAAAGACTCTAGCCCTAGGGTCGCACCCCTTTTGAACTAAAGAACTACACTGAGAGAATAAATAATAGAAATAGTAGAAGTAGAAAGGGAGAGAAGAAATATTCGAACTATGCGAAGTACTTACTTACCTGGGGTTATTTTTCTTTTCCTGAGGGACACCGGTGGCGACATCCAAAGATCCTGCAAAGAAAGAAGTGGGAATTAGTAACAGTGTACCTGGAAGAACTGTTAAGGACACTAAATATCAATAATTTTTTCTAGTTGCTTCATCAATAAAGCCACCATTTGAAGAAACATTTCAACAAGGCCTCTGAAGCATTATTTCTGCCCATCCCTCCACTAAGACATAGAACTGTAGCCAAAGAGGTGCCCATTAGAGGGAGAGAAATATATTAAGATGAAGGGAGAAGGTAGGAAAGAAGAGAATGGAAAGGAGTTCAGGCTGGAGAGAGAGTGAGAGAAAGAAAGAAATCTATACTACTATAATAAAGGAAGAACTTTCAGCCTTTGAGGCGGGTAAACTCGGGAACCACTGCGCCAATCCACACACCCGATACACCGTTGGAATCATCAGGGTGTGTAGATGGTTATAGGCTATATACATTTAAAAAAAAATGTTATTTAAAAAATTTTAGGTAAAAAAAAAAGTAGTCCTTCCGAAGTAGCGCCGGCCGCGACGTGCGTGCTCACGTCAGGAGCGCGGGGAGGAGCGGCGTCCAGGAGCACGACAAGGAGCGGCGGACATGGCGCGGGGGAGGAGCGGTGATGTGAGGAGCAGCGGACAGGCCAGCGGTGGTGCGAGCAGCGGACAGGCAGGAGGAGCGGCGGCTCAGGTAAGGGGACCCATGTCTGGGCAGGCGGGGGTCGGGGCAGGCGGGGGACAGGCCGGGCGGGGGCCCGGGCTGGAGGAGCGGTGACGTGAGGAGCAGCGGACAGGCCAGTGGCGGTGCGAGCAGCGGACAGGCGGGAGGAGTGGCGGCTCAGGTAAGGGGACCCATGTTGAGGCAGGCGGGGGTCGGGCAGGTGGGGGTCGGGGCAGGCGGGGGTCGGGGCAGGCGGGGGACGGCCGGGCAATGGGCCCGGGCTGCTGCACAATGTCGGGGCAGGCGGGGGTCAGGGAAGCCTTTTGCACCCAGACAAGGTCGGGACAGGCTGCTAGTATATAATAGAGAGACTAGGGATTAAAGGCAGAAGGGGGCAGAACAAAGGATCAGCACAGAGGCATGTTTTTGTATTTTTGCCATTTAGTTTTTAAATGGGATATATAGAGCACATCACTCCCTCCATCCCCTTTCACACCACAAGCAGGGCAGGTCTCTGCATTGGTATAGGAAGACTCAGCCGTTGAGGTCTAAGGTTCATTCACAAATGTGCATGTGCATGACAGCAGCTGGATTGGACTTTCAGGAAGCTGAAGTGGAATATTACCTGATGGAGTATGGTGGCAGGGGGCGCATGCACTGCAGCTGTTCTTGGGTACCTGTCCTCTGAAAGACTTGAGTTTACACAGTTTCTTCCCAAGATGTGCCTGTTCTATGAAGGTTTGTTTCCCCTCCTGTTGCTCTACTTTATGAAAAAGAAAAGATATTTTAAATGCACTTGCACAACAAGCCCTATGAATCAAGTACAAATTATCGTGATTCAGAAATATTGTGTCAAGAGTATTGAGATAAATACAGACAACAGGAATATCAAAGGTATAAATATTGTTTTATGTGTTGTTTTTATATCATTGCAAAAACATCAATTGAGAAATTATCATTTGTAATATTGTTTGGAATTGTTCTTTTGTATGTCATTTTTGTAGTGTGTTTGATTCTATATGTTTATGAATTTTTTTATTTGTGTTTTTAATAAGATAATGTATTAATTATAAAATAGTTGAAATGTGTATTTTTATTTGTATTAATATATAAAAGTATTGGATTTATAATTTAATTGTAATTATAATTTTTTTAGCGGCAGGATATTTAGTTTTTAGGGGATAAGAGTGTGAAGATTTATGCAAATTCATATTGTAAATTGTTTACATTTATTTTGCTGCATTAATAATTTTTATAAACAAAAATTACTAGTTGATTTAATTATATATTAAGTATATTAAATAAAAAATATTTTATTTTGAAAATTTAAATTAAAATTGTAATGACATTTTAAAACTGAAAAATATATCTATAAAAATGTAATTTAATAAAGTAAAATAAATTACACATTTTAAAATGACATCTTTATATTTTATCGTTTTTGTGAAAAAATCTAATATATTATAGTTCAAATACTTAAAAAATATGTTGAAAATTATGTAATTGTCATTTTTTATTTTAAAAATTGGCTTTATATATTTTTTAATTGTATGAGTCTTAATTCTGGATTATTAATTTATTTGTTATTTTATGGTTCAAAGTTTAGGAATGGTAGCAAATATTTTAGAAACATTTGTTATTAATAGTGATAAACATATTCTTTTATATGCTAATGTTGAAATATGAATATATAGGTTTGTAGTTTTTAGTTAGGTTGTTTTTCCTAAAATGTTTTATTTTATAGCTCAAACATTATGAGTAAATATGGAGTATTGATTGTGAATATACAATTTTTAGTCTGTAGAACCTTGAATACATTTTTTAGATTACAGCGGAAATAGTAAATTCCATCCCATTAGTGTTCATCACCTTCTCCAAATTGGCTTAGATTGGAGCGGCAATAGTAAACGTCACCAATTTAGTGTCAAACACCTTCCCCCAATTGGTATAGATTGTATTTGGAATAGTAAATGTCACCCCTTTTGTGTGTAGTGCCCCACTCCCAGGACAAAGAGGTTTTCCTGCCAGCACTACAGCGGGTAGGGTAACATGTTGTTCCCTTTTTGTGGGAGCATTTTGAAATCTCCCGCCAAATGGTAGCAAACACAAAGTCCGCTCCCAAGTAGAAGCAGACGTATATTCTGTTTCCAACAACAGATTGCTCTCGCCCGGAGGGAGCAGCATAAATAACTGCTCCCTCGAGTGGAAGTAATGGAAGCTCCCGCACCATGCAGGGAGCTGGCTGGGATCGCGTGGGCACTGCAGCTCCCCCATGGCCCCCATTGTGTGCTTGATGGGTGTCCTGGGTGGGCACTGGAAACCCCCACCTATTTAAAATGAAGGCCCAAGGGGATTGGGTCTCCAGGGCCAAAATAGGCTTACGGGGGGTGTCCCCAGGAACTGAAAAGTCTCGGGCTCTTGCATTGGGTTCCCTATAAGGATAGGGGAGGTGGACTGCATGGCTACCTTCCCTTTTTAATAAAATAAAGCCCCAGGGGATGGAGTCCCTGAGGGCTGTGAAGGCTCGGCAATGGGGGCCTCACAGGCGCTCTCCCCTTTTAAAGTACCCACGGCCCTGGGGATGGGGTCCCTAGGACCTAATGAGGCTCCCACACGTGACACCTTTCTCCCCTTTTTTAATAATAAAATATAGCCCTGGGGGATGGGGCTCTGGGGCCTAATGAGGCTAGCCTACCATTTGTAATTGGATTTGGCCCCAGGGGATATGATCCCAGGGCCTTTGAAGGCTCAGGGAGGGGGGCAACATAGACCACCTCCCCTTTTTAATTGAATTTGGCCTCTTAGGAGGGGGGCCTATTAAGACTTAGGGAGGTGGGTGTACGCTGCTCCCCTTACTATATATATTTTTGGCCTGGGGAATGGGGTCTCGGTGGGCATGAGGGCCAACCCTATGCCATGGACACCAAGGCTGTGTGTAGTGTGGGGTTGGCAGCTTGCGTGGGGGGTTGGCTTCTGGGGGGTTGAGGCCAACCTCTCGCTGTACATGGCCAAAGTCTGTGTGCAGCTTGGGTTGGATGCCTCTGGGAGGGTGGGCCACAGGGTATTGTCATAGGCCACGCCCTGCGGCCAACCCTCCACCACATACTGTGAGATTTGGCTTTACGTATGATAATAAAATGTTACTTTATGCACAAACACTGAAAAAAATAAAGGTTATAGTAACGTTATAGTTTGGTGAAATGTTCAGTAAGAACATCGTGTTTTAAACTCTAAAAACCATAGAAATTCATAAGTTATAGTTATAGTTATCTCAAGTAACTATAACTTGTGTCCTAAGTAAAATGTAACTTGCCATGCACTGCTAATTACCCCACATATTACATCACTCAGGACATCTATGACTTCATTGATACTATCACTGCAAATTTTGCAATGAAATTAAGGATGAGAAAACTGTACATGGAGGGGAGTCAGTTATAGTTACCGTAGTGAAGGAATTATAGTACCTTTAGATAACTATGACTGGGACGCTTTCTGGGTCTGCACTGCCCTTCTTCCTGCGTGAACAGAGGATTCCCGGGCTGAGAGCCTGCTGCTGTGCCTGACTTGTGTGCTTTTCCTCGCCGGACCCGCTGCGCGGGTCCCGCTTCGCTGGGAGGAGTGCTGGATTCAACTGGTGTCTGCTTTGGGTGCTGGTGAGGAGCAAAGGCGGAGAGCTGCAGGGCTGCGAGCAAGCAGGGACTCCAACTACCAGGAGTCCCTGCACGGCCAATAGTCTACACCTGGCCCGCTCTCCCTGCAAGCCCCGCCCCCCAGCGAACGGACCTTTAAAATCTTACCTGTTTCCTGCTTCTGTGGGACGCTTTCTGGGTCTGCACTGCCCTTCTTCCTGCGTGAACAGAGGATTCCCGGGCTGAGAGCCTGCTGCTGTGCCTGACTTGTGTGCTTTTCCTCGCCGGACCCGCTGCGCGGGTCCCGCTTCGCTGGGAGGAGTGCTGGATTCAACTGGTGTCTGCTTTGGGTGCTGGTGAGGAGCAAAGGCGGAGAGCTGCAGGGCTGCGAGCAAGCAGGGACTCCAACTACCAGGAGTCCCTGCACGGCCAATAGTCTACACCTGGCCCGCTCTCCCTGCAAGCCCCGCCCCCCAGCGAACGGACCTTTAAAATCTTACCTGTTTCCTGCTTCTGTGGGACGCTTTCTGGGTCTGCACTGCCCTTCTTCCTGCGTGAACAGAGGATTCCCGGGCTGAGAGCCTGCTGCTGTGCCTGTCTTGTGTGCTTTTCCTCGCCGGACCCGCTGCGCGGGTCCCGCTTCGCTGGGAGGAGTGCTGGATTCAACTGGTGTCTGCTTTGGGTGCTGGTGAGGAGCAAAGGCGGAGAGCTGCAGGGCTGCGAGCAAGCAGGGACTCCAACTACCAGGAGTCCCTGCACGGCCAATAGTCTACACCTGGCCCGCTCTCCCTGCAAGCCCCGCCCCCCAGCGAACGGACCTTTAAAATCTTACCTGTTTCCTGCTTCTGTGGGACGCTTTCTGGGTCTGCACTGCCCTTCTTCCTGCGTGAACAGAGGATTCCCGGGCTGAGAGCCTGCTGCTGTGCCTGACTTGTGTGCTTTTCCTCGCCGGACCCGCTGCGCGGGTCCCGCTTCGCTGGGAGGAGTGCTGGATTCAACTGGTGTCTGCTTTGGGTGCTGGTGAGGAGCAAAGGCGGAGAGCTGCAGGGCTGCGAGCAAGCAGGGACTCCAACTACCAGGAGTCCCTGCACGGCCAATAGTCTACACCTGGCCCGCTCTCCCTGCAAGCCCCGCCCCCCAGCGAGTCACCACCCTTATAACTCCAACACCGGCCACCGCTGCGCGGGAGCGCGCGGGAGGGCGCCGGGACAAGGGCGGGACCGTCTGTGGCCGTCCGGGGCCGCAGGAGGCCGGGCTGGGCCCACTCTCTTGGATCTCTTGTTTCTGGATTATCACTTTTTAGTTTATTTATTGACTCAGATCCCCCGGTAGAGTGGAGCTTACTACGAAGATCATGCCATCCCCGGTAAGAGAGAGCACCCCATCGAAACCAGCTGTAGCCAAAAACCGGACTCTTGAAAAATACTTTACTCGGCAAGTAGGGGAGGGGGATAAAGAGTGTAACCTGTCTAGGCTAAGGGCCGAACGGAGACGCTCAATTGATAACATGAAAAACACCCTCCTGGGAGAGCAAGTTCTTACACCCAGGGAAGAGCTGTCTAGAATTGATGATGTCCCATTATTGTTGAGGGATTGTAATAATACCTCACCAGGGGCAGTTATAAGTTCAGTGCCAGGCAATAGCCCTAGTCCTATTAGGTCGAGAATTGATTTAGTGTCCCAACTTCCCCCGGCCCCTAAACCGAGGAAAGCTACATCTAAACCGTCTAACACTCATGTAGTCTTTGGACCCCCCCCCAACAAGCGCAGGAGGAAATCTAAGGGTAACCAAGGGAAGATTCAACCAAAGGTTTTACACTCGGACTTTGGCAAGTCCCTAAAAACCCCAATGCCGGTAGGAAAACCACCGGTGGTCTTAGACCCAAAACCCATTGGTAAAGATTCAGCTCCTGGCACGATAAAAGACTCAGGAGCGGTTATTGCTAACATTCCCTTGTCTGTTGTCCCGCTTGGAAATGTAGAATTCCTGTTAAGGTCCCTGCTATTGCCGATCAGCGAGAGTATTAAAAAGATAGAGATCAGACTAACCATTTTGGAGGCGACATTAGGTAGTCTGAAAACTCAAGCTGGCCGACAGGGAGCGCAATCTGATCCCATTCTCCCTACTGTAGTGCCCCAATTGACGGCAAATAGCGCTGTCACTCCAGCCCCTTCACAAGCCGTGAATGTGGCTCCCTCACAACAACAAGTCCCAAGACAAAAACCTGCCACATTTAAACCTCACCCTGCCAATATGCCCACCCAACCGCCAGGACCTGTTCCCCCGGCACTGCCGGTAGGTAATACTATCCCAACCCCACTAATGAAGCTCACCCTGAGACCACGCAGACCTAACTTACCCCCAGAGACTAACGCTTTTACGGTAGTCATGGCGGGTGTCCCCCCACTTGAGGAAGGGGAAAGGGAGGACTTTTGTGCCCTGAAAAGTAGGGTAATCAAGTGGTTAAATACAAACAGACCCCTTCCGACACATTTCAATAGTGAAATAATAATGGTAAGAAGGGTACCATGGGTGGGGAGAACACAAAAATCTATAAAAGGGGATTGTATATTAGTGAGTTTTAGGGATACAGGCACGGTGGAGTTTATATGTCAGGGTAAAAATAGCTCGAGGGAATCTACCATCCAGACCCTCCATGTGTCGTTCTTTTTCCCAATTAACCCGGGTCCATTTCAGCAACCCCAAACACATGAAACTTGGGAGAGGGTTGGGAGGAGGGGGAGACATCAGGCCTCACACCCCAGACCGATAGTTGACCGACCGGAACAACCCTTTTATACTCATAATCAGTTCAACTGTTTGTATGGACTAGAGGGGGTCGACTGACATACAGATAATACCTCCCATGGCTGTATTAAAAAGGGCGACCTGGCAGAAACATGGGAGGAGCTAAGTTTAAAGGATGTACAAATTTCGGCGATTGGCATGGGGGATTTAATGTGTGTTGAATCGGAGGCAACAGTTAAAAACAACATAGGAGGGGTACCTGAACAGGAAATTCAAGGGCAATTGTTGGAATTAAGATCAAGGGACCAGGAGGGAGTGGAATGGAGGGGAACGGAGGTGAGACTTATCTCATGGAATATAGCTGGCATTGCGGGTAAATTTCATAACAAGGAATGGGCTGAGTACATTAGGAAATTTAATATTATATGTGTACAGGAGACATGGGCAGTGGAGAATAACTATCACTTGCAGGGTTACAAGTGTTTCTTTGTTCCTGCGAGAAAGTCTAGTTCGGGAAGAGCTATGGGTGGCCTGTCTCTCTATGTAGATCTAGATCTACCAGGCACTTGGTCCTTCCCAGATTGGTCTTCACACGGGATCCAGGTAGTTCGGTTTCATGGAAAGGGGCTACGGTTTTCTGTCTTCAATTTGTACAATACCGAGTCAGCAAATAACCTCACCCCGGTACTTACTGAACTTGAACAAAGGCTGGGACAAGAAGTCGCATCTCAGAACAAGGGCCCATCCCATGGGTTGGTGGTGGCGGGGGATTTTAATTGCCATCTCTGTCCTGCATTAGTTAAAGTAAATACAGATTGGGAGCAATGCCCAATTCAGAAGGGGCCTCACTTTTCTCACTCACTTATTGGAGACACTCTTAGGTCACTCCGGCTGAAGTACGACCTAGAGCATACCATCAATATGATAGGCCCACAGCCGGACGGCACACTCCCACCAACCTTTAAAGGCAGGGGCTGTTCATCTATTATAGATTATATTTTGGTCTCAAGATCCCTGGTTAACAAAGTAATTAGTGCAGGGATAGATTGGAACGGCTTTAGTGATCATAACCCGCTTGTTTTAACGTTTATATACAGGGCAGGACGAGGACCTAATGTCCACCACCTAACAGGGGAGAGGGTCACTGACCAAGGCAGGAGACTGAAGTGGTCTAGAATAGATGGGGCAAAATTTTATAAAAACTTGAGCAACATGGGTCTCCGGGCCATAAATGACTGCTTGGATCTGGAAGTACAGGGCGCAAGATTACTAGAAAATTTTGAGCACATTGCAAATCTGATAGATGGGCTATTGAGGACCAATGTGCCCATACGTAACCCGGTCAACCCCCGGTGGTTTGACCAGAATTGTTCTAAAGCACTGAGGGAATTGAAATGCTCTCTTAAGCTAAAACCACGGGACCCACAAAAAATCAGGGCAAGCAGAGATAAATATAGAAAAGAGACCAAAAGGAGGAAACTTGCTTTGCAGGCAGATGCCTGGGCAGATCTGAGAGAGGCTGGGGAAAGAAGGGACCTAGCGGGGTTCTGGAGAATCATTAATAATCCGACCTTTTTAGAAAATGATTCTCCAGAAATAGGGACTAATATCCTACCGGAGCAGTGGGTTACCCACTTTAGGAGTCTGTACAATCATGATTCAGGTAACTTTGTAGAACTACCAGCAACTCAAAGCTATGTACTACCGGCAGTGTTTACTCTTACAGAGATCACTGTAGGGATGGAAAGCCTAACCAAGAACAAAGCCCCTGGTCCGGATGGAATCCCCCCGGACCTCTTTCTTAGTAATATAGGCCTATGGGCCCCCCTGATGACTAGGGTTTTAAACGCCGCTATCTCCTGTGGTCTCCCCTCATCATGGTCCAAAGCAATTATTGTGCCAATTTTTAAAAAGGGCAATAAGGATGAGCCTAGTTGTTATCGGCCTATTTCCCTGATCGACGTCTCAGCAAAACTTTTGGGAAGGGCAATTTTGAATAGATTGTCAGAGTGGACCGAAGAAAATAACATCTTTTCTGATACCCAATACGGGTTCAGGGCAGGGAGGTCCACCAGCGATCAGTGCCTGAACCTATATATGCTGACTGCCAAATACACTCTGGCCAGTGATGAGCCCATTTATATGGGTTTCATGGACCTGGCAGCAGCATTCGATCACGTCAATAGAGGGAAGTTGTGGGACATGATGACAGGTCTGGGGATTGAGAGCGGTCTAATTACCATCTTAAGAGAGCTACACACTGACACCACGGCCACAGTAAGATTTAATAGGGAGGGGGGATTGACTGAGTCCTTCCCATGCAAAAGTGGAGTCAGACAGGGTTGCATCCTCGCCCCTTTTTTGTTCTCCCTTTATATTAATAATTTAGAACAATCACTCTTGGGTCTAAAAGCAGATTCTCCAAGGATTGGGTCGCGGCAAATCCCCGTCCTGCTTTATGCGGACGACGCGGTTTTGCTCGCGCGCACACCCCGAAGTTTGCAAATTTTGATAGATGGGTTCGTCAACTTTATGAGTGACTTGGACCTATCTGTCAACTTAAGCAAGTCTTATGTGCTCCTGGCAGGCAAAAAACCCTCCTCGAAATCAGTTTATACAATAGGCACCCACCGCTTAGAGGAGGTTAAAACGTTCTCCTATCTTGGAGTAACCTTTGATGGTCTTCTCCAATTTAAGTCCCTGGTGGAAGAACGCCGTAACAAAATGATTGCCTCCAATGGGGCCATAGCTGGTTATGGCAGGAGGCTGGGCAGGTGGAGCCCGGAACAGATGATGGTCCTGTACGACTCTGTAACATGTTCCAAAGTAAGCTATGGGGCAGAAGTCTGGGGCTTTGTGAATACGGCTAGTATTGAACAGGAAGAGAATAGACACATGAAATCTGTCCTGAGGGTACCACCCAGTACTGTTGGATATATTGCTCATAGGGAGCTAGGGAGGCCATACCTGGGGGACTCATTAAAATTGAGGCCAATTGTGGCATGGCTAAAAATTTGGGCAAATCCAGACGCATATTTAACCAGAGAAATTTTACTGGATTGCCTGAGTAGGACTCATTGTATGCGTATCCCCTGGCTCAAATATGTGAGAAACACTCTTGAAGAGTTAGGGTTCGGAAATTTTTTCAGGAACCCCACAACCATCTTAGCACAGCACAAAAAACAAGTAGGGGAAATTTTCCTAGAGTGGAAAACCGAATGTCGTGCGGAGGTTGAAGGAGAGAAAAAGTCTGTGAGGGCTTACAACTTTATCAAGAGTGTGGAGGGTATGGAGCCCTATCTGTATCTTGTACATAATGTACAGGACAGATTTCTTATGTGTCGTTTCAGACTGAACTTACTTCCTTTTATGTTGGCCTCTCCACCAGGTTTTACCATGTCTATTGAGCAGAAGGGACCCTGCGGCTGCGACAATCGGTCTCCGCAGGATTCCCTTCATTTTATTTTGCTTTGCCCCTATTTCTCTATGCCCAGGCGCAGATTTTTAGTAGACGTACTAAGAAAAGCTAAATTGGAACATGCTATGGATGCTTTAGTTTATTTACAACAAGCTTCTGATCCGCTAACCTTATGTTGTATTATGAATTTTATTAAGGTGGCGGTTCGTTTAAGGATGACGAAGGGAGAGGAATGAACGACTAAGGATTTTTATATTTTACATTTAGGGCCCTGTATGTTGGGATTTTTATTGTATTCATGTACAAGGATCTTGACAAAGATTTAATGCTTCTTTTAGCTGTGTATATATCTGTGTGTTTTTATGGTGTCATGTTTCTGATTAAGATTTAATGTTTTGTTCATTTATGTATATATATGTGTGCTTTTATGGTGTTTTCTAAACACCGAATAAAGATTCTTGAAATGAAATGAAAATGACTGGTGAATATTTGGAGCTTTAAAACGTTACATTGATGCTGAACATTTCACCTAGCTACACCCTTACTTAACCTTTGTTTTTTCAGTGAATATATATATATTTGACCTCTGTCCACTATGTCTGTTTCACTATACAGACCACTTTTCCTATCTATGCCTGCCTATACCTCTTACTCTGTCTCTCTCTGCCCAGTGTCAGTGTAGTCCTCAGCAAGGCATATTTAAATTATTTCTGTGTGAACCAGTTTCTGAAGGTTTAACATATGTCTTGCCCGGGGTCCCCAAAACCGTTAAGAAGACACTGAGCTGTAAAGTTTTATCTGATAGCAAAGTTTATTACCTTGTCAAGTGGGGCATAGATGTAATTGGGGACGCTGACCAGAAAACTATTAGATTTTTTGCTGTGTTGAAACGTGCTGCCGAGGCTATGATAGTAATGAGCGTTCCATTTCATGGATAGGCAATGGCGAGCCTGAGGTTTCTGGCCAAGGAGAAAATGTAAGGAAGTTTGAGGGAAAGAAGACTGTTTCAGTGAGAAAGAGGAGTGCAGTCTAGGAGGAAAGTATAACATCTATAGTTTGAGGGGTTTAGCATGTGTAAATATTAAGGTGTCATTCAGTGGCAGATGGCCATGAGGCAGTCTGATATGTGTGACTGGAGATGGGGTGTACATGTTGGAAACAAGAAGACTTAAGTATCACTGGTGTAGAGGTGATATGAGAAACTAGAAGAATAGAGAATATCACCAAGTAGGGCTGTGTAATGCAAGAAAGGAAGAGGGCCACAGGCAGCACTTTGGTGATGCCCACTGGGAGTGGTGGTGGGTGATTCTTTGAGTCCCATGAATTTATAGGAGAGACAGAAGAGGCAAAAGCCCTACCAGTTAATCTCAGTCTTATACTATGTAATAGTATTGAAGCGTTCCATAATCTGTTTATTTTATGTGACCTATTTTGGCATTAACAATCACTCGTACTTTTAAACATCTATAAAATCCAGACTATTGGTATGTCTGGGAATCTGTCTCTTTTTTTAGTGGTGTTAAAGGGACAACAAATGTATCATGGCATGCTTCATCACAGGTGACCTCTCACACTGGAGTAAGATAGTTTGGGGACATTAAGGGTGGAAGGGATAGGGTCTACCTCTGATGAATGTGTTACTATGGAGAAGATGCTCCCATATTCTGATCCATGAAGTATGTTTTTCCCCATGTTGGGTTTGTAGCAAAATTAACATCTTCTAGGTATGAGAGTGTAGGCCTCCTTTCTCTGATGAAATGCAAATATAGGGACGATTTTGGCCCTGATGAAGATCTTTGACCAGCTTTGGCATTATTGTTAGGTCGAAACGTGTTGCCATTTTAGAGTGGTTAGGTGAATCATTATTTTCTATCTTTACACCACAACATTGATTTTAACTTATACCAGGGGTATCCATTAATATAGGAATTCCCTTTGGTATACCCCTTGGTACTTTTAAATTTTAAAGTGGACCGTTGAATTTGTCCTGTAAAAAAATACCTAAGAACTCCAAAGTTTGTTTGGTTGAGCCCACTGGAGTGTTACTGTTCTACTCCAGTGTGAAAGGTCGCCTATGATGAAGTATGCTATTGTAAGTTATGGGTGAGGCGACCTCTTTAATATCTTAATATGAGCCTGTAGGTCAAGACCGGTTTCAATATTGAAGTATAAGACACATCTTTCTTGTCTCCTCCAGTACTCAAGTACCTTATGTGTTATGACATTTTCTGCATCTGTCTGTGTCTCATAATTTGAGAGGTTTGATTGTACCTCATGGCTGTACAGATGGGACTATCTGCTTTGCTTCTCAGAGACAACACTCCTCTATCCCAAGGGCTCACTATCAGATTTTCTGTATTTTTGGAGATGTTAGGTGTTCGGAGAGGTTAGAGCCCCTAATCACTCCAGGATATGTTACTTCTTTGCTAATGACCAAGATGGCTCTATTTCCTCTGGCCTGCATGTTGTGACATCTGCTTTGGAACAGTTGACTTTAAGGGGGTTGGCCATTGTCAGGCTCCTGAAGCAGAGGTCCAGCGGGCAGCATTCTAGTTCCTCTGACGTTTTCAGCTTTAGCAGAAATTGATTGCGTTAGTGTATCTGTAGGAACCTAGCTTAAAGGAACTAATCAATTCTGATGGCAATATTAGAGGTTGAATAAGAGTAGAGAGTTAATTGAGCCTGCAGTAATTCCATAGTGAGTAGCAAGAGTGTTTGATGTGAACTATGGAAGTGAGACCATGCTGCACCTACCTTGGAGTTAGGAGTAAATCCACTCTAGTAAATTTATTGAATACTCTGCTTTTTAGGACTCACTACTGTGGTCTGATGGTGGACAGTATAAAAGTCTGCCGATACAGTCTGCAGTTCTAGTGATGCTACTCCTTTTCTGTCTACAGTTATTTTGAGATCATCCCAAAAACAAATTAAGGCTGAGCAAGTTCCTGAGTAAGGATAGAAGCCTGTTATATCTGGGGGTTTCTAGTTGGCAATGGTATTCACCTTTGTCCAAAGAGGGACTCTTACTTCTTAGACAGGATACGGGGATTACACTCCTTAATAACCCCTGCTCACTCCCTTGGTAGCTTGGCTCGAGCAGACAGGCTTATCGCAGAGGCAGTGTGTTAAGCATTTGTGACTATACACAGTAATACAGTGAAAACACTACAGATGGACACAACATAAGTTTTATAAAAATAGGTATTCTTTATATAGACTTAATCACAAGACCACAAATGACAAAAATCCACAATACTACACTTCAGATTGCTTAAAGATGATCAAAGTTACTTAGTTCAAGTTGATGACAAATGTGACAAAGTTCCTGAGCACTTTGTTTACATAACTCTCTCCTTCCTTTCACTGTGCAGGGCAAATACATCAGCCACCCCACAGGAGGTGGAGCCAGCACAGGGGAGGGAAGATACAGCTCTGGAGCACTTTGTTGACAAGATTCCTTCTCTCCTTTCACAGTGCAGGGCAGAGACATCAGACAAGCCACAGGAGGTGGAGCCAGCATTGTAGAGGGAAGGCCCATCCCTATTCAGGTACCAGGTGCAACTCCTCCCTCCCATCTAGATGCAGATCTCTTCATTCACTACTGGGCTGCCCCAGACTGTCTCTTGGTATCCCCCAGCCCTGCCACTCACAAACCCAGACAAGGAATACACAACCTAGCAGAGGCAGGCTTGGACAGTTAGGCAAGAAAATACCTACTTTCTAAAAGTGGTATTTTCAAACACAGAATATTAAAACCAACTTTACTAAAAGATGTATTTTATTATTCTGAGTTCAGGCATACTAAATTCGAATTTCTACCAAGTTCCCTGAGTCAGTTAGGGTTATAAGAATGTAATAATCTCACTGCCCATTCTAGCCTATGGAGAACAGGTACCCTTCAATAGTGAAAAACGAAAATGGCTGTAATTCACTATTAGGGGCTGACAGGTAAATCAAATAACCCAATTATGGAATCACCAATTAGTACATTATTTAACATAGGGGGCACTTGTACTGTGGCACTGATTAGCAGTGGCCCAGTGCACAAAGCATAAAACCAGCAAAAACATATCAAAACAGAGGAGGCAATCCGTCAAAATGGAAGGGAGACTCAGGCCAATGATGCCAGGTCTAACTAAGCCCATTTGATGGTCAGAGGACAGGTTGTTTTCTTCTAAGAACGGAGGCATCTCGGAGAACGCAGCTCTTTCAATTCGTTTTTTTCGAAGACGGACATTTAAGTTCAGTAGGTACTTAGCAGGACTTATGGATCTTGACTTTTTGATGAGAAGTTTAATAAAGGAGGTCTTGAAATCTGAGGGAAATGTTCCTGTTGCCAGGGAGTTGTTGTGGTTGCTTCTTGCCACAACAGATTCTGAGGTCTTTAGTTGGATGCCATGAAATATTCATCCAACACTGGAAACTGAGTGAGCTTCAGATGGACTGCTGAATTTTCCTTGATTTAGGCTTTTGAGACCTGTTTTAGATTATTGGGGGCTGCTGTCTGTGTCCCTTACAGTAGAGAAATAGCAGACAAATTCCAAATAACTAAAAATGACCTTCATGTTTTTCAGTGGGAGTCATCCATCTACTTTCAGCAGAACAACAATAGTTCCACCTAAAGGGTTACTTCAGCAATACAAGGAGTAAAGAGAGGAGGATATACAATTTTTTTCAAGAAAAAGGATCATCACCCGGCAATGAAGATGTCCTATTGCCACTGACAAATACTGAAAGGCAGCTTCAGTTTTCTTATGGTTCCTTTTTTACCGCTGGCAATGGATAAAGGGAACAGGTTAGGACATCTGGGCAGATAAGTATGTTTATCGCTGCCTGATCCCTTTCCTGTGATTTGTGAAGCAAGAACCTTCTTTGGACTCTCTGGTATGAAACCAGAAATTTACAATATAAATATAGTCATGCACAAACATAGTGAACAGAATATCACTACAATATTGCGAAAGTAGGCATAGATATGAATATAGATTTACGGTGCTTAACTCCACATATATGTATCTTGACAATACACATGTTCAAAGTACCGAGACATGGAGTTAAGAATAGAAAAGTTTTTCTTACCAATGTATACTTACCTTCACGATATTATGGTTGTTGATATTTTCACCACAATATTTTTGTTTGTCAAAACTTTTGTACTTTATAGTCTCATTTGTAAGCAACACACCTGCCACTAAACTTCAAATTCCTTGTTTGTCCCCTAGTTTCTCTGTTTTATTGTCTCTTGCATGAAGGAGATAATGAGCAGAAGAAAGCTAATTCTATTCTGCAGCTTAGACACTGCAACTCTAGATCCGCTTGTTAGTCTAATATTACACTAATGTATAAAAAAATAAAATAATCCATGTGCAGTGCTGACTGCTTTTTCTTTATAGCTGCATTCTCAAATGAGAGCCCAGTAACATTTTCTTTATAGTATTTCACACCTTCTGTCTAACTTCTCTTTGATCAAGGACCTTTTATATTTTTGCAACAGCATGTGTGAACTTTATGTAGAAGTAGTGGGTGGAAATAACAACCAACAGTGTGGTTTAATGAGTGGATATTTCTGGAGAATAAAAACAACCTTTCCAACTTGGTTTAAGAAAGCATTTTAAAGACAGTTTAAAAAAGCAATGCGTTGAAAAATTAAACTGTTCGCAGCGGTAGAGAGGAAGGTGGCACAGAAGCAGGCTAAAAGATGGTCATGCTTTGCATGATACCTCCCATGCCAAGTGCAGAAGAGTATGGGGCTCATGTAGCACAAGATTCTCCAACTACCCCAAGCCACAGAAGTATGCTGGTGAGACTTGGTAATGATAGAGCAGTGAGGGAACCTCTGAGATGTAGGCAGGTGGTTTTTCTTGAGAGTCCGGAGTAGTGGCATACCAGACACATGCACTCACTTACTCTCAAATGGGAGCCAGCGCGCATGGCGCAGTGTGCTATGCTCCCTCCCCATTGCTGAACGCTGCTATTCCCTTTTGCCAGGAGGCAGTTTGTTTCCTTTTACACACCTTGCTCTGTAGCGAGTCATTCCTGCAGCGGGCAGGGAAGGCCTGGCGGTCTTGGTTGCTGCGCTTCAGCTGCTCTTATACGTTGATGTAAAGAATAAACAAGAGCTTGTTTCTTGTGGATGAAACAAAGCTAAAACTGTAGCAGAGGTGGGATGCAAAGTTGATGAATACTTCATGCAACAGTTGTGGGATCTCTCATCTGAGGTGTAGGTGGAGTGAGTGTGAAAGTACATTGTAAAAATACTCTGCTTGTTTGCAGTTCTCTGTTGCTACCTCATTTTGCTTACAGCATGGGGCCATACTAGGCTGCTGTTCCTAATACCTTAGTGTTACAGGAAGAGATTGTGGGGAGCATGTTCCCATCCACTGTCACCCAGCAGATCCTTTCAGCGGGTGGGTTTTAAGATCAACAAGGAAATTTGTGCCAGCACCGCCCATTGCTCCCTATTGTAGTCATACTTTCTTCTGTTGTGTTTCACACTTATCTGAAAAGTGGTTGAAATACGTGCATGTGACGACGATGAGAATGCACTCTATGGAGTTTGTTCAAGGTAGTTTAGTCAGGATTCAGGGGTCAGGCATGGCGGCGTGTCAGGAAAGTGAGACCGCATAGTACCCTCATGCTAGTCTCTATGCACTAATGTCAGTATTCCACCAAGAGAGGAGAGGGACCACTACCAAGGACCTCAAGAACTTCGGGCCCATCTCCCTGCTCCCGTTCCCGGCAAAGGTCATCGAGAAAATCGTCAACATGCTACTGGCCCGCCACCTGGAAGACAACAACATCTTGGACCCATCCCTGTCCAGATTCAGATGAAACCACAGCATCGAGACAGCCCTCATCGCCGCCACAGACGACATCAGGCACCAACTGGACAACGGCGAACCATCATCCCTCATCCTCCTGAACCTGTCAGCCCCCTTCGACACGGTCTGCCATCGCACTCTAAAGACACGCCTCCTAGAAGGTGGAATCAAGATCATCTCCGACGACACCCAGCTCATCCTCTCCCTCACCTAGGACCCGCACACCCCCAAAACCAACCTCCACGAGGGAATGAAGGCCATTGCCGACTGGATGAGGAGCAGCCGTCTGAAGCTGAACTTGGACAAGACGGAGGTCCTCATCCTCGGACCCACCCCCTCAGCATGGGACAACTCTGGGTGACCGACCACACTGGGAACAGCACTAACACCCACCGACCATGCACACAATCTAGGATTCATCCTCGACTCCTCCCTCTCCATGTCCAAGCAGGTCAACGCTGTCTCCTCCTCCTGCTACAACACCCTTCGTATGCTCCGCAGGATCTACAAGTGGATCCCAACCGAAACAAGAAGAACGGTGACACAGGCCCTCGTCAGCAGCAAACTGGACTATGGCAACGCACTCTACACAGGAATCCCAGCCAAACACCTACAATGACTACAACGCATCCAAAACACCTCCGCCCAACTGATCGTCAACGTCCCCCGACGCAGCCACATCACCCCCCACCTGAGAGACCTACACTGGCTCCCCGTCGACAAGAGGATCACCTTCAAGCTCCTCACCCGTGCACACAAAGTACTCCACAACGCTGGACCAGCTAACCTGAACAACAGACTCAGGTCCACACCCCCATCCGCCAGCTCCGCTCCGCCAGCCCTGCCCTCGCAGCTGTCCCCCGCATCCAACAAACAACCTCCGGCGGCAGATCCTTCTCCTACCTCACCGCCAAGACCTGGAACACCCTCCCTAACCACATACGGCAGACCCAAGACCTTCTCGCCTTCAGAAGGCTCCACAAGACCTGGCTCTTCGAGCAGTAGCAGCAACCCCCCCCCCGCCCCCTCCCCTCAGCGCCTTGGAACCCTCACGGGTAAGTAGCGCGCTTTACAAGTACTCTGATTGATTGCTTGATTGAGAATTGTATTCCAGGATAATCTCAGTTTGCAGACTCTTGATTACCTCTATTTCTACTTACCAGCATCTAGAAAGCAAAGAACAATCCTGAGCGGTGTTTGAGGTGTCCAGAATAAAAGAAGATGGTGGAGAATCCCAGATTGCTCTATTTGTTGTCCCACAGTCAACATTTAAATCAAACAAAACAAATACATAAAAGGTCAGGCAAATCGAAAAGCACACCAGTTGAACAACACTTTAAGGCCCACCTTCTGTAGAGGAAAATCACAGATAGTCATTATGAGTATGGGGTATCTGATACTCCATTATTTTACTCCATCATCTTACTCCATCATCTGTGGAGCCCTGCGATCACTTAGACTTAGTTATGACCCAGCTAGAACCAGTCCATGAAGCTCAACCCTACGAGGAGCTGCCTATCCTGAAGTTTTAAAGGCAATGCTGGTCTTTCTACTGCCGAACATGGAAGTTAAATGAGTCTCTTTAGAGAAGATTCTCAGGGTACCATCTCGTTTGTCATAGATGTTATGCAAAGAAAAGGGTCGCCCTCTGTGGTCCAGTCTCATCCAAGGTACCCTTCCAATTGCAATCAACTGTGTTTGATTAATGCTCACAGAGCAACAATAACTAAACTCAAGGAAGAGCTATAATTTTACCCACAGGTTCAAGACCAAAACTGAAAAGTGGACTGCCTTATCCAAGCAGTGTAGACCCAAATCACATTGCAGTGAAAAAGATACGTTTCCAAAGGACCTAGGCAGCCTACAGGTGATTTCCCTCAACCGTTTGGTGTACATGCCTTCCCCACAGTAGAAAAGGCCTGACATTCTACAGAAAGCAGCTATCCTGTAATACCAGCAGAAGATCTTTCTTCAAAAGGTGCTTCAAATCAAGCTTTCCCATTCTACATCATCAAGTCACAGTATCATTTGCAGTCATCCATAAACTTCTTATCGCTCATAATTATTCTTTGTGTCCTGAACCTCTCATTTGCAATAAACACTATTTACAAAAAGTTTCAATCTTGTTTCATTAAAAATATCACAGACCAAGCGTATGCACCAAACGATGAAACTCAAAATACCAGACATGGGGGCATATTATCAAGAACCGTTAAAATTATCGCCGTTTTAGCGGCAGGAAACTGCAGCTAAAACTACGATAATGGGCTTGCTAATATGTGTTATAGAATTCCAATAGAAGCCCATGTTATATGTCCTGCACATCTAACCTGGGTTTCTATTGGAATTCTATACCGCATATTAGCAAGCCCATTATCACAGTTTTAGCTGCAGTTTCCTGCCACTAAAACGGCGATAATTTTAACGAGGTTCTTGCTAATTTGCCCCATAATTCAATAGCACCCATCAGTGATGACCAATACATTTCTTATGGCATAACTTATAACTTGTTTGAGTAATAATCTTAGTCATCCAAACGTATATCAAATCAGAAGAAAGGCCTGGACAAGAATGCAAAAATAGTAACAAAAACAAGTAGCATACCCCAGTGTATTCCCAGTCTGCTTCCCAACACCTCTTTTGAAATCTGTTCTAATAGACTAGGGCTAAGTAACTGGTGCTCTTGTCTACATGCATGTTGTGCTTCCCATCCTGCAGTGTCTTTCGGCTAAAGATGTCTGACTTGTAGAGGATCCTCAGTTTAACAGAGTATGAGAGCGAGGCTTGTATCTCTAGCTTGCACAGATCTGTTTCAACTCTATTAGACCCTTTTATTTCATAAATGTTTCTAGGCTCAGATTCAAGAACAATAAGAGTTTCTTTTCCTCCAGTCTCACCTCTGTGCCGTTCCAGTGCATGAAGGATGCAGTCTCCGCTGACTTTGGGTCCTTAAATCCATTTTTGGCATAGGTACCCATTTCACGCTTAAAAAAGATGCTAAATTATACATAACACGAACAACAGTCACTCACATTTGGTTTATTCACATTCTTCCAAAGCACCCACAATAGGACTTTCACCCAAACGAAGTCTCAATTTTGTGACGTGGCACAATGGCGTAATGTCAGGCATTTCACGGCTCCGTTGTAATGCAAAATGTCAGAAATTACTCATGATTACACAAGGTTATGCTGGCATCTGTGTAGGTTCCATAGACTTTAATCAAGAGAAAACATAATAAACTTTCCTAAATTTCATATATTTTTAACGCAATGGGCGGAATCCTTGGGTTTTTGCGACGCCTGGCGCACTTGGCATCCGCGGTCACGCGTCTATACCCACATCTCTGCGGCGCACCACACGCACGCCCGCATCAACGCGATCTTTCTTCCCTCTGTTGACTGCATCGGTATCCAAGACGTCCGCATCCTCCCGCGGGGTATCTCGGACCACTCCTCTGTCCTCTTGAGTCATGGGCCGCCTCCTCCTGCCTCCAGCCCGGTCTGGCGTCTGAATACCTGGTTCCTCCAGGATAAAACATTTCGTAAGAACCTGGGCGTGGAGCTCTCCCACTACTATTCCACCAATGAAGGCTCAGTCTCCTCTGCGCATGTCCTCTGGGAGGCGGGCAAGGCGACCATTCGGGGCTTCGCCAAGGGGTTGGTCCAGCGGCAGCGGCGGCAGCAGACACAGCGCCTTACGGCATGCGAAGACCAGGCATTGCGGTTGGAGCAGTCCCTTCAGGTCGCCGACGATGCAGTCGTGGCACGGCAGCTGCGTCTCCTCCTCGCCGATATCAGACAGATCTCTTTGGACGCGGTTAAGCTCTTATGGCAATCCTCGGTGGCCAGGGTTTACGGGTGGGGGCGTTGCTCCACCGGCTCGCCACTTACCCCAGAGCCTCCCGCATTATCCTGTCGATCACGGACTCTGCTGCACTACTCATACCTCGTCGGCCGCGGTGGCTGAGGCTTTCGCCGAGTACTATTCCCAGCTCTACCGGGCGCGGCCCCCATCCCTGTCCCTCGTGGGCTGTTGGCGTCGGGCAAAATTTCGCTCCCTCCGGTGGGGTTGACTGACCAGGAAGCCCCAATCTCCTGCGTGGAGATTGAGGAAGCGATAGGACATACTTCGGCTGGCAAGACTCCGTGTCCGGACGGGTTCCCCCAGGAATACTTCGCCTTCTACCATGAGACCTTGGTCCCGCGGCTCCGGGACTTCTACACAGAGGTGGTAGAACGCGGTTCTTTCCCCTCCGAGGCGGACACGGCCACAATCGTGGTGATACCCAAATCGCACCCGCCATCCCTGCTCCGGGCCAAGTACCGACCGATCTCCCTCATGAACACGGAGATTAAGCTTTTTGCGATGGTGCTGGCCGGACGTCTCTGCCCCCTTCTGTGGGACCTGGTCCACCCGGACCAATGCGGGTTTATGCCGGAGCGAGGCACCCGGCACTGTATACGGCGGCTTAACATCGCCATGGCCCATCGCAACCGTCTGCCTCCATACCTGGCCCTTCTTCTCATAGACATCGAAAAAGCTTTCGATTCTGTGGGCTGGCAGTACCTGGGCGATGTCCTTGACCGCATGAACTTCGGCCCCAAATTTCAAGGCATGGTGCGGGTGCTATATGCGTGCCCGCGAGCCCGGGTCCTGAGGAATGGAGCTCTTTCCGCGGCGTTCCCCATCGCGCGTGGGACACGACAGGGCTGCCCTTTGTCCCCCCTCTTTTTCGCCCTCGCGATGGAACCCCTGGCGGCCCTATTTCGGGCGGACCCCATTTACCGCGGTTGGGAATGACCGGGGATGGAGGCTGATAAAATTGCCCTTTACGCGGATGATGTCCTGCTCTACTTGTCAGATCCGGCCCGGTCGGGTCCGAGGGCGCTGCGGCTCCTGGGTCTCTTCGGAGAAGCCTCGGGGCTTTATCTTAATCCCAAGAAATCAGTCCCCGTGCCCCTGCACCCCTCCCGGGAATGCGTCGAGTGGCAGTCCGCGATTCCTCTTCGCCGGCTGTCCTTTAAGTACCTAGGCATCTGGATCACCCTCCTTCCCGAACTTAGCTGGGCCCTCAACGTAGCCCCCGTCGTCGTCAAGTCCAGGGCCGACCTCACTAAGGTGCAGTCGCTCCCCCTCAATCCGATGGGGCGGGTGGCCCTCTATAAAATGATGATCCTTCCCCGGTTCCTCTACATGCTACAGAAACCCCCCCCTTTCCTTTCCACGGTCTTGGTTCGGCGAACTCGACGGGGTGGCGACGCGCTTTCTGTGGGGAGGTGGGAGGTCACGGCGGGCGTTGTCAACCTGTCGCCTGCCTTCTTAGGACGGGGGGCTGGGAATGACCATGCTTTACATCTACTACCTGGCCGCGCAGCTTTTGGTGGTCCATGACTGGTTCGGGGGCGGCTGGTCCGACCCGGCATACCGCGTGGAGCTTGGGGTAATGGACTTCGCCACCGTCCAGGATCGGCTCTATGGCAGCCCTATCCCCGCGTCGAGTCCCGCCGTCACCTGTGCCATGTTTCTTGCCTGGCGGGCCGCGCTGCGACACACACACTACAGGGGTACACTCACGCAAGCCACACCCTTATGGCACAGCACCTGGTTGCGGGAGGTGACGGGGCTGGAGGGCTTCAGAACGTAGGACCACCTTGGGATTTCGCGGCTGGGGGACGTTTGGAGGGGGGGCCGAATGTGCTCCTTCTAGGAGCTCCAGGCGCGATTCACCCTTCAGACTTCCCAATTCTATAGATACCTTCAGCAGCGCCATGTGCTCTGTGCCCACACTCCGCTAGATGTTAGATTGCCGGACCACTGCCCCCCAGAGGCTCACTGCCTGATGGGACACCAAGGGAAGGGCGGCATTTCCCGCATCTACCGCTCCCTCGTCAACAACTCCCCGGTGTCTCTTGAGGGACTCAGGGTGCGCTGGGAGAATTGGGTGGGTCCCCTGGACGAGGTGGAGTGGAGGGATGCCCTCATGGCGCCCCGGACGGTCGCTGCCTCCGCTAGGCTGCGCCTAATTCAGATCTATTACTTACACACCACCTATCTCACACCGGCCCGGCTACACTGCGCAGGCATTTTCCCCGACGCCACCTGCCCCCGCTGTAACACCGACCAGGCTGACTTCTTTCACGTGGTCTGGACTTGTCCGGGCCTGGAGCTTTACTGGGGGGTATTGAGACTGAATTGACAGAGGTGCTGGGGTGGGAGGTGCCACACGACCCCAAAGTTGCCCTTCTAGGGATCATGAAGGGTTTGGATGGAACTCGCTCCCAAAAGTTCTTTCTTTCTACCGCAATGATGGTGGCAAAAAGGGACACTTCTGCAGCCTGGAAGCGGCCCGAGCCGCCGACCTATGCCAAGTGGGGGGCCGGGGTTGACTGGTGCGCTGCCCAAGAGAAGAGTCTGTATCTTGCACTGGGTTGCCCAAAGAAGTATCGCAGGGTTTGGGGGAAATGGCTGGGATACGTACCTTGATTTGTTGCGGGACGCCGGGGGGGGGGGGGTGATGTTAGTTGGGTGGGGGTTTAGCACGGAAATTGGCTGGAATTGGTCTTCATTGGTCCCTTGCATAACATGTATGACCTGAGAGCTGTGAAATGTCCTTTATGTTTTCAGAACGAAATAAAATGTGTTTATCAAAAAAAAAAAAAATCATATATTTTAGCATTAGGATTCAACTAACCCTTTTCTAGCAAGAACTATGGTCAGTTAAAATGACAATTGTTTTTTGATTATTAGCTGTGCTGCTTGCTATTTTTGCAATAATCACATGTTAGGCTTGAGGCCCGAATAAAATGTGTTTGACACTTCTCTCCACAAATTAAATGAATGTGTACAAGTTTGATCTTTGTCATTTTTGGGAACTGTTCTGATTTTATTAGCTTTTTAAAAAATATTTCGGAAATTTGCACATAATACTGCTCATTAGACCTCGGGATAGCCCATTAGTAGCTGGGAGTCAGGGGCTTTGTCTTACCTGGAATCTGAAGCACTGGAAGGGGAGAAACACGAACCAGCACTCATCCGGACGGCCGCCATTTTGAGTGGGCCAAGGTGAGTGCTCTAGTCTTTCTCCTACCCAGCACTTCATAAGCAGGGCTGGCGCGACCGCGCAGCGGGCGCGACGGTGGCAATAAGGTGAAAGTTGAGGGCACTCGGAGTAATGTAAGCTGCCTCCTGCTTAATGCTAGATCCTTGGTTAAACACAGTTTGGAATGTGTCGAGCTGATCCAGGACAAGGAAATAAAAATTGCATTTGTCACTGAGACCTGGACTGATGCGGCCTCAGGGCCAGAAATAGTGAAGGCCACTCCACCAGACTATCGTAGTTTCGTCCTGGACAGACCACGGAAAAGAGGAGGTGGCCTGGCGGTCATTTACCATACCTCCATCAAAGGCAGTTTCCAACTGGTGCTCTCCGAGATGTGCGAAGCCTTGGCGTTTAATTTCATTCTGTCCAATCATCAATCCTTTTGGGGCTGCCTTCTCTATAGGCCCCCGTGCACTAAGAAATCGTTTTAGGCACAGTGGGATATATTCTAGAGGAAGCACTGTGCGCAAAGTCCTTCACAGTCTTAGGAGATTTTAACTTTCATTTAGAGAGTAGCTCAGATTCGGATACATCAGCCCTAACCGAGGTGATGCACGGGGTCGGTTTAACACAAGCGGTCACAGGCCCTACTCACACTGCTGGCCACACCTTGGACGGAATATTCACGAACCACCCTGACTTGAAGGTCTCAAAAATTGATCCAGTCGCTTGGTCCGATCATACCGCAGTGCTGTTTAGTATCTCCACCTCAACACCTCATAGGGCAAGGCAGGCCAGAAAAACAGCAAGGACCTGCAGGGCCTGAAACAAGATAGAGGGAAGTTCTCTGGAGGATTTACTGGTGTCATCCATGGTTACACTGCCATCTGATGTGGACAAAGCGGCGGCTACCTATTCCAACTGGGTTGACCGCGCTTGTACCATTCTAGCCCCACCCAAAAGCTGTCGCCCTACTAGGACGACTCTGTCGGCCCCCTGGTTCACAGACGAGCTCAGAGAGTTTAAGCTGGTCTGCAAAAAGCTGGAACGGACTTGGCGCAAAAATTATAATGAGGCAGACAAAAGAAAACTCAAATTAGGTCAGGTGGTCTATAAAAACATGATTGGGAAGGCAAAACAATTGTACTTCACCAACCGTATCAATGGTGCTAGGAGCTCGCCCAAGGAACTATTCTACACGGTCTCGAGCCTGGCTACTCCTAGGCCAGTGATTACGCCCCCTAGCTCGGAACTGTGCGAGAATCTAGCTCAGTTCTTCTTAAGCAAGGTGGAGAACATCTTCATATCCCTAGAAGTTCAAGTCAGGCATAGCCTGCTAGAATTCACACCGAGGAATCCTACACCCAATTCATACGAGGCCAAACTTCTAAAATTTACCCCGGTGAGCTCGGAAGAGATCAAGAAACCGCTACTAGGCATAAAATCGGGCTCCCCCCATGACCCTTGCCCGGCAACTGTGGCGAAGCTGGCGGCAGCTCCAATAGCCACCACCTTAGCTAAGCTGTTTAACCATTTGTTTGAAGTTGGGGACTTTCCATCTAGCTGGAAACGGGCCTCGATTATCCCGCTGTTAAAAAAAACCAACTTGGACATCGCCGATCCTAATAATTACCGGCCCATTGCTAGACTACCGTTACCGGCCAAACTCATAGAAAGAACTATGAAAACTCAGCTCAGCGTATTCCTAGGAGCCACGCAAGGCCTTGATATATCGCAACATGGGTTTAGAGAAGGTCATAGCACTGAATCTGCCCTGATCAAATCAACGGAAGAGGTCAGGATAGTGTTGGACGCAGGGGGCCGAGCGGCCCTGGTCCTGTTGGATCTGTCTGCGGCCTTCGACGCGGTCCACCATAGAATTTTGGTGGACCGTTTGGAAGACTGCGGGATACAAGGGAAAGCCCTTAGCATCCTGAAAACCTTTCTCACCAACAGGGTCCAGGTAGAGGCATTGGGAGAATTCAAATCGAAACCATTTGCACTACCCTGTGGGTTTCCCCAGGGATCCTCCTTAAGCCCCACCCTTTTCAATATCTATGTCTCCTCTCTTGCCCCGGTTATTAGTTCATATGGGTTTGAACTTACATCTTATGCAGACGACACACAGATTGTGGTGTCACTGCTTCCAGGGAGAGAGGATGGCGTGGCCAGTAAATTCCAGGAATGTATGGCAGCAGTTGGTACCTGGATGGCCAGGAACTGCTAAAAGTTGAACTCGGCTAAAACCGAAGTATTACTTTTTGGCTCCAGTGACAACTTTTGGAGTCCGAATTGGTGGCCTGAAGAGATGGGGACCCCCTATTCCAGTCACGAAGGTCAAGAACCTAGGGGTCCTGATCGACAATAAGCTCTCTTTTAGGCCCCAAGTAAATGCAATGACCTCATCCATCCACTGCTCATTGAAAATTATCCGGAAGATTCTCCCCTTCCTTCCGGAGGAGTGTAAGAAAACGGTGGTTACGGCCCTCGTTCTATCCCACCTTGACTATTGTAATAGCTTATTCCTAGAGGCTCAACAGGGGCTCCTTACCAAACTTCCGGTCCTGCAAAATGCAGCAGCTCGACTTATTACAGGCCTACCAAAGTTTGCATCTGTCTCCCAGGAACTGTCGAAGCTACACTGGCTTCCAGTGCGGTAACGGATCTCTTTTAAAACCCTGTGTATAATCTTCAAGGCTGTCCATGGATTTGGCCTGTCGTTTCTAAAACAGCATTTCCAGTGGTATAGACCGGGTAGGCATCTCAGGTCAGCCAACCTGGGGCTGATTAGGACCCCACACATAAGGAAAGCAGGCTGGGGAGGCAGAAGCTTCGTCCTGGGGGCAGCAACAGCCTGGAATGCTTTACCTGTGGCGCTTAGACAGATTACTGACTTGATGACCTTCTGTAGAAGTCTGAAAACTTGGCTGTTCACGAACTAGATAGGGGCTTAGGCCAGGGGAACTATCATTACAGCGCCAGGACACCGTTTGGTAACAGCACGCTTTACAAATGTTATAAATTAAAATAAATAAATAAATAAATAATAAGAATCCTGGATTTTCAAGTGTGAAACTTTCCCTCAGGATGTCAATACATTTTTTTTATGCGATCAACTCGCAGAATCTTAAAAGCACGGTCAAGAGCAAGACAGTATTTTATGATGGTCTTGGTAAAGGTGGTTTTAGTTTTGGCCCAGATTGACTCCCCAAAGAGTACAGCCTGCACCTTTAGACTTTCTTCTAAGTGTGTCAAATGTTTGTGTGCTATCATACATGCATGATCAAAACAGCAGTGTTGTTTAATTATATTAATCCTGCCCAGCTTTGTTAAAAGTGAATTAATAGTCATACAAATTGATTGAATCACCTAAATTGTTTGCCATGCTTCCACTTCCTTGTTCAGGCATATTTGAAATGAGAGCCATGATTTTTTAATTAAGGCAGAAAGCAACTTTTCCAGATAAACCCCAGTCCACTTAATTCTATGCACATATTGTCTCTTCAACACTATGTACACTGGACATCTTCCGATGGGTTGTCAATTTGACCAGATTCGAAGGGTTGCCATTACAGGATTATGATCACTCAATCCAGTGGGCCGAACAGTAGTATCAAGAACTGCCTCAGATGTACTAGAGGAAATTAAAATGTGATCATTTGTGCTACCAGCACCCTTTGTATTAAAAGTTGGTACTAAATCAGACGGGGCGTAGCATAAGTCGGCACTCTCGGAAGGTTTGTACCTACTTGGGACATTGTTGAGGGTATCTCCATATTTGTTATGTTTAAAAAGTGACTGTCCCGGCCATAAGTATCTAACATTCGGCAAACTTGAAGTGAGAGTGGACATACATTAGCATTGAAGTTCCCTGCCACTCTATGAAACTATATCTCCTCCATTTATTGGGAAGATTGTCAGGATCTTTCTTGAGGGCACTAAATACGTTGACTTGTGTCAAAAATGTTGCTATAGAAATTAATTAACACCATTTCTGGAAATCTCCCCAGTGCCAAAACTAAAATTGGGTAACAGGAGGAGGCTAGAATATTTGTCAAAACTCATGGAAAGGTTAACAGACATCTGTCTGTCCCAAGCCACCTTTAGCGGTTGTATGACAGAGGTACGCATGGTTAAACCGCGTGTGCCTCTACCACACAGCCCAAACCACGAATGCGTCTTAACCACGCATTCCTTTACCACACATGCCTTTACCACACAATTTTGTGGTATAAGCATGAATGGTAAAGGAGTATGTGTGGCTAAATTGTCGCCACTACCCCGACCCCCCCACACCCACGCTGTTCTTAAAACCCTGCCCCTTTACTAACGCTACCCTCCTGCACTGACCCTACCCATTCCCCTCCCCCTGCCCTAAGGGCTAAACCCATGCCCCATTACTTACACTACCCCTCACCCCAACTGTCCCTTAAACTACCTCAACCCCTTCCACTGCCCTGAAACCTACCCCAACCCCCAGCCCTAAAACCTACCCCAACTATGCATTCCCCATCGTACTGCCCCATGGCTTAAACCCTGCCCCTTTACTTACCCTACCCCCACAACCCTGTACTGTCCCTTAAACTACTTCAACCCCTTCCACTGCCCTAAAACCTACCCTGACCCTCCCTAGCACAAAAAACTACCCAGATGACCCATATCCCTCCCACTGCCTTAAGGCCTAAAACCCTGCCCCTTTACTTACACTACCCCGACCCGCCACGCTATCCCTTAAACTATCCCAACCCCTTCCTCTACCCAGAAATCTACCATGTGCCCCCGCCAGCCCCACTCGCCTCACCCCGGCGTCTTTCTGCTTCCCTCTTCCATCAAGCCAGCAGCTAGACCGCGCACTGCCTTAACCACGCATAAGCGTGGTTTAGACATATGCTTGGGTAAGGCAAGCATGATTGCGCTTGCATAGTCGGAACACATGTGGTTATGAGCGCAGTGTTCCGACTGTTCCCCACCTTTAGCCATCCCTGAACGTACACAAGAGGCAGGAGTGGGAAAAACAACAAAGACCTCTACATAAAAGTAATTTAATGCCCATGTTTCCTGCATACATATAATTTGACAATCAGAAATAATTACCAACCAGGCCATATTATGTAATTTACGTGCTATTACTGCGACATTCCAGGAGGCTAGTCTTGAATTATCATTGGAACTTCGAGTTGGGGAAGTCAATTAAAGGGTCATCCCTTTGTATTGTGCCCTCAATACTTAACATATTGGGAGCGGAATTGATGATGTGATCTACTGTCGCCATAGGCTATGGCAGTTACAATACTCTAATCCCAGTTACACCCTGAACGAGTTATAACTCGTTCACGGTGTTTGGCCCCTGAACAATTTGGTGATGCTCTAGTCTATAAAAGAAACCCTATAATTGAGCTTTAATTTCCTCATTGGAGTTTTGGGAAATGGAACTCCTACTCAAGAGTATTGACGCAAGATTAGGGTCCCTAAAATTCACTACTATACAATCACCTGTGCTAACCAACTGCACGCGCCCTTATTACTGAAGGGACCCCGTTATAAAAGATGCAGTAGTCAAGTCAAGTCAATTAAGCTTTATTTCGATTTAGAATATAAATCACAAAAAGCGAACAACAATCATAATACAATACATTTGGTTTACAATAAAATCAATATGTACAAATAAAAGAGAGATAACTATTCTCACAAGTATAAGTCTCAATTAAAGGCACAGCTATTATTCTTTGTAGGATGAAAATAAGAAGCCGAGCCTATGACTTCTCGCTATTAGGTTTGTTAAAAACTTAGTTAATACTTTTTTTGAAGTTCGCTAGAAAAATCGTAACATGACTCGTTATTAAAAGACAGATAATTAGCTTAAAAACGCTCTATGTCTAACCGTACATTTGAGAAAGTTCACGACATGATAGGTTATCCTCTCTTCCTCCAACTGCTGCAAATATTGAAATGCTAAACGACATTGTCTAAATCCAATTTGCTGCAGCAATGGGATCAGCCACTGCTTCCTAAAATCGTGAAAGAATTTACAAAAAAGGACGGTGTGCATGGTCGATTGTGAGGAGGTGTCATCGCAAGGACACAACGGAAGATCCTTGGCCCAATTGTTTCTAATGGGGAACGTTACCAAACGATGGAATAAGTTCAGCCTGAACCTTACCAGGAGATACCTCTCATAGCTTGTGTTGGTAAGTATGAGGTATGGCTGAATGGAGGCAGTCGTTTGTATTTGGAGGATGTGTGCTACTGAAGATTTTGTTGCCTCTGTCGTTAGTCTTAGTTCCTCTAAATGGGCCAGACATTTCATTTTTAGTGCCTTACTTGAGACTTCGGACATTGAGGAGGGATCATAATAGTACCTCACCTCTCCCATATCCTGCAGGAACTTCTTGATGTAGCACAACCACCTAGAGTTGTGGACTTTGTCCAGTGCTAAACAGTCAGTGAGGATGGACTGGGTGAGGGTTGCTTTATCGGATCTCCAAATTCTGTGCCATAGTAATACTGGTTCAGCCTTTGCTAAATCAATGACGTGTGGGAGACCCAGCTCCATATGACAGGCCATGGTGCCCGTACTCCTTGGGACTGCCAAAAGATACCTCAGGAAGGAATTTTCCACTTTCTGGATTTCAGATAGAGGCACGAACCCCCAGAGCCCTGCTCCATAGAGAGCCACTGATAAGCATGTGGCATTGTAAATCTTGATTAGTTCTCTAGGGGGTCTCTTGCCCAACTTTGTAGAGAAGTTTACAAGTGCTGCTGTGGTTCTTAGAAAGAGTAACTTTCTGGTTTCAACAGCAGTGTTCCAGGCTAATTTATTATCTATTGCCACTCCGAGATATGAATAATTTTGCGTGGTCTCTAGTTTTCGGCCATACAAGTGAATGTCCCTCATTTTTCGTTTATGTCCTGTGCCTGCCCTCATCACGAAGGTTTTACTTGTGTTGACTTTCAGGTCAAGACCTGCCATAAAAGCCGAGTATCTGTCCACGCTCTTTTGGAGTTCCAAGGGGGTACGGGCTAAGATGACTGAGTCGTCAGCGTTAAGGAGCGCAGGTATTGGTCGGCCATTCACCATGGGAATGTCCTGGGATCCCCTGATCATCACATCCTCTAGGCCGTTAGTATAGAGTGTGAAGAGGATGGGAGCCAGGACACATCCTTGCCTTACTCCTTTTTCTACACCAAATTCCCTTGTTAATTCTCCATGCACCCCATAGCGGACTCTGGCTGTGGCGTTAGAATAGAGTTCCCTCAAAATCTTAAGCAAATTTTGTGGAACACCCATGTCACCCAATATAGTCCAGAGTTTCGAGTGGGACACGCAATCGAACGCGGATGATAAGTCCACGTAGGCCATGTACATGTCGCCCCTTTTAATATGGACTTATTTATCTATTAATAATGTCAGATTCAGAGCCTGTTCTATGGTGCCCAACCCTTGGCGAAATCCATATTGGAGGTCCGAAATGATCCTGCCATCGTCCACTCAGTCCTGTATTCGCTCGAGTATTAAGCGACCTGCCACCTTTCCTAGCGAATCCAGGAGTGAGATAGGACGATAGCAAGCTACCGACCCCCAATCTCCCTTTTTAAAAATTGGAACGAGTATGGATTTAGACCATGAGGCCAGGAGACCTATGGAGCATGTTGCATTGAGTACTCTGGTTAGGAGTGGGATCCATATGTCCATCTGAGCTTTAAAAAGGTCAATGGGGACACCGTCCGGGCCCGGTGCCTTGCCACTTTTACTTTCACGTAGGGCCAACTCAACTTGTTTCATTGAAAACTGAAGGTCAATCGGAAAGGGATTATCAGGTTTATCTGTATGTTGGGTGTCCTGATTAGAGTGATCATTGAACGTGGGATCATCTGGGTTGATCTTAAATATCTTAGATAAATGCTGTACCCACTCATTTTCGCCTATTACAACATCTATTTTAGGGTGATCGATGTTGTTTGCTAAAAAAGGAGATTTAATGACTTGCCAGAAGGCAGCTGAATTTTTAAGAGTGCAGCTTTCTTGCAGTTGAGCCCAGAGAAGAGTCTTTAGCTCTTTTTTCCTGTTTTTTAGAGCTATGTTATATATATTCCTAAGGTTCTTTATTTCCAGTGGGTTTCTCACTGTTTTCCTTAATGCCGTTTTTAAATCTTGGTATGTGACCGTACAATCATGATTGAACCAGCCCTTTTTCGGCTTGGGCTTGTGTTTAAGTTCTATCCATAAGGCATCTTTTATAGTTTTAATGATCCTTCCAAAACTAGGGATGATTTCCTCGTCTATAGTGTCTGGGTCAAGGCATTTCAGGATGGAAGGAAGAGCGCCTGTAACCACTTGCGCGGTTATTTTCTTTGGGTCTACTTTCCCCCATTTCAGAGCATAACCATTTAGTCTGTTCAGCATCAGATTGTTTTGCTCTAAAATAGAACCAGGGTTAGTTTTGGGATTGCTTGTTAATGGATATGTGATGCTTAATGGGTAATGGTCACTAAGGGCACTGGTATGTATTGTAAATACTATATCCCCTGTCCTCTCCCCGTTTGAGACCAAATTATAATCTATCGTTGATTGATGGCCCTGACCATGAAAAGTGGGGGCCAATGTTGCTTTCTCGTTGTTAAAATTATTTGCTTGGACAAGGTTTAACTCAAACATGGTTTCATTAAGTTGACTTCCTAGATTGCTATGTCTAAAATGAGATATGGAGTTATCCCTTTCGTCAAGAATTCCACATGTGTTATTGTTGCCAGCTGGACAAGGGCCCAGATTAAAGTCCCCCCCCCCAAAATTATCACTTTTTCCCTATTACCCTTCTCTGTGTGGGTTCGGAGGGTATAGTGGATTGAGGATACCAGACTCGTTGCCTCTTTTTCTGGAAGATTGTTGTAAAAATTTACTATGAGGAACTTGTCCCTATTATTTAAAGTTAAAGCAATGATCTGGTAACTAGGCTCAAGTTTTATGATGTCTACTTCCATCTCTGTCATAAGATTGGAGATGTAAATGGTTAAGCCTCCCTTTGCTCGACCAGACGTCGATGGTATTGCTGGTGAGAAATAAGTCTTGAACCCGGCAATGTGTATGGGTTCTAATAACCAAGTCTCTTGAAGGGCAATGATGTCAAAGTTGGAAATAAATGTAGCCCATTCCTCTAGCAAAACTTTAGTGCGTTGCCCTGCTATGTTCCAGAATGAGGCAAGGAGGGAAA
Source organism: Lissotriton helveticus (assembly GCF_964261635.1). Classification (NCBI taxonomy): domain Eukaryota; kingdom Metazoa; phylum Chordata; class Amphibia; order Caudata; family Salamandridae; genus Lissotriton; species Lissotriton helveticus. The sequence continues at coordinate 1,133,502,648 of NC_136071.1, read as the reverse complement.
AACTTGGTTCTCTCCCTTTACCTCTCCTTTTTTCTATGTTTTCTGGGGTAGTTTTTGGGTCCTGTGAGGGACCGGTTACAGCGGGAGGTTGGTCAATGGCAATGATTTTGGTTGCAGGATCTTTAATAACAACCTAACAACCTGGAGCTCATTTTGTTTTTTTAAAGAGTCACAGGGAGATAATCTGGGATTTGTCTCCGTTTTGTTAGGAGCGGAGATCAGAGTGCTATTTAATGCGATGTGTGATGTGGGCTTGTGATGCAGTCAATCGACTCCCTCAAGTCCATAAAGACTTGCATAACGATTTTGATGAATAATTGAGTGATTAGCCTGAAAATGATTATTAATTCTGGAATTATGACTTCTAAGATTGGGGAGAGGAACCATTAAAGACCTAGGGTAGAAATAGGTCAGATCACAGGGCAAGATCAATTTATTTCCCCCTTCAGGAACCAGTTTAAGATGTAACTGACTGTTCTATGGTCTCTAAAATTGATGACGATTATATCTCCCTCCTTGTCCTTTATTCTGGAGCCGAGCCATGGAAGGCGGCGGACATGTAGTATCTCGCCGTTTAGGTTTGGAGGGAGGGGCCGATTCTGCCTAAGCCAGTATATGGTTTTGTCTTTTAGCTGAGAGTGGTTTTCCCTCTTTCCTTCGTCTAGAGTTGGAACTCCTATTAGTACCACCACTAGTGGAACTGCTTCCGGTGGCAGTTCCACTCGGCGCCACCTTGGCTTTATTAGTCCCTCTGAGGTGTTTTTGTCAAGTTTGCTTTGTGTCTTTTCTAAGTTTGAGACTGTCTTCTTCTTTGGGGCCTCTGCAACTGTGTGTTGTGCGGTGTGGTGCGTTATTTTACCAATCTCTGGCCTTATGGATTTCGTTTAGCTTATCTCTGGGGTTAGTGGATCCTTTTGTGCAGTACCGTTTATAGACTGTACTGTGGGTAAATTAGCTGGAATGGACCTGGGGACGCTATCAAGTAGTCCTGTATTTACAGCTAGTTTTTCCTCTAAGGAACCAAGCCTGTCTTCTATTTTTTTGAGTCTTTCTATTAGAGACAGTGTATAAGCTCTAATCAGATGCTCAATTGTTCCTATTAGATCCTTACAGGGAGTTTTTAGTGCCGGGCGTTGTGAAGGCGTACCTAGATTGGGTATCGTCACAGTGCTTGGGATGTGAGGTTTGATAGTTTTACCGAAGTCCGTGTGGCAAATTTTTTTCCTCTGCGACTCATTCCCTTTTTTTCTACGTTTCCTTGGCGGTGATACTTGCACTCTAAGGTGTTTAGAATTTTTTGCGCTCTGCCGTTAAGTAGGGGAGGTGGGAGGGAGGAGAGGCTGGGAGGTAGGAGTGGGGAAATTCCAGGGGGAGGGGCCGCAGGGGAGGCAAAAGGAACAGGCAGGCACCAGAAAATGAAAACAGTTTTGGAATTAGAGTCAGGCACAGATGAGCACAGTAACAGTAGCACAACAGGGAAAAATTAGGAAAAGAAATGGCTCAGAACAGTTATGGTGGTTGCAGGCAGTCTGGTCTCAGTTGGAGCGGGCAACAGGTGCAGGAGTGGGCACCAAGGAGGATGTCGGGGTCTGGCGGCAAGAGACGGCACAGCAGAGCTGTGGAGAGAGAGTGGACCTAGACCCAGGGTCGGAGGTCTCCCTCCAGCAACTCTAGCTCTAACTCTACTAATCTGGCAGAGGTAGAGAGCTGTTTTCCAACTAGGTAAAACATGGATTATTTTATGGATCATACTTGCCACTCTTGTGTCATTGGTTACTCTCCAACTGCTGCCAGAAGCCCCTCCATATGCAGTCATGTTAACTGGTGCACCCTCCTCCCCCCAACTATCCCTTCCCTTCATTAATCCCGCTCAGCTAGAGAATTGGCAAGATCTGGAAAAATAAAACTGTGTATTGGTTCTCACATACGGGTGGGTTTTATACACGCTCACTTTCGCCTAAGGATTACGGAGAGGGAACCCACCTGTTGTTGTTTATTGCTCCTGCTGCAGAGCTCCGCTCCCGCTGCCACTCTGGTCTCCCTCCCGCCGCCGTAATCAGCCATCCAAACGGCCGCCGAGTGGAGGGAGACTACAGCTACCAGCCTGCTTTGCTGGACACCGGAAGCCGCCACTGCTGGTCCCGCGCTCGGAGGCGCCTTAAATTTGTGACAGCCCCGGTGGAGCGGGTGTCACGCTCACTTTCGCCTAAGGATTACGGAAAACTCGTCTACGGACCCCTCGTCCCCCAAACACCCTTTGCCACCACCATCATCGACTTCATTGCACCCGACGCCATTGCCTCAACAAACTACATACTCATTGGAGACCTGAACTTCCAACTCAACAACCCCAGCAACCCCAACTCCACTATCCTTCGTGACAACCTCGCCAGGGTTGGACTTAAACAACTCGTCAGCACAGAGCAGGACACACCCTCGACCCCACCTTTGTGGCAGGAAACAGCGTCCATTTCAGCCACACAATGCAGCCGCCATGGACCGACCACCACTCCGTACAGTTCGCCATCAACAAACCCAAGGCCCCCCAAACCAGCCCCACGCCCCAACGAAGGAACTGGAGCAAGGTTACCAACATGCAACTTAACTCCACTCTCACCCGAGACAACCACACCTGGGCACCCGAAGCAAACGACGCAGCCAGAGAACTGCACACCTGGATCTCCGACTGTGCAGACGAGCTTGCCCGCTGCGCAACCCCGACAGACAACACCACAGGAAAGCCGCCTGGTTCACCACCGCTCTCCAAGAAGCCAGACGCACCTGCAGACGCCTGGAGAAGAAGTGGAGAAACACCAAGACAACCAAAAACCACACCACCTACAAGGACTCCATGACAGACTACCACAACCAGATCAGAGCCACCAAGAGGAACTTCATCCACAACAAAATCCTGGTCTACTCCACCAACTCCACAGAACTTTTTAGTGTCATTCAAGAATTCACCAACCCACGCAGCGAAGCCACAGACATCACCCATCCCAAGACCTCTGCAACAAGCTTGAAACCTATTTCTACCTCAAGATTAAAAACCTCTACGACATCTTCATCGACCATCCACCAGGGGCTACAGATGGCCCCCACCACCCAGAAACACCAGCCAGCCCACCCTCTCCAACTCGACACCGATCACAGCCAAAGACACAGCCCCCACCAACCCCTGTCCCCCTCATATCTACCACAAAGCCGCCATCGCACCCGAACTACAACGCACCATCAACACCACCTTCAAACCAGGCACCTTCCCAGATGACTGGAAGTGCGCAGAAGTCAGACCTCTGCTCAAGAATCCCACAGCTGACCCCATCGGCCTCAAGAACTATCAGCTATCTCACTCCTCCCCTTCACAGCCAAAGTTGGAGAGAAAATAGTCAACAGGAAACTGACACAATTCATTTAAGGGAACGCCGTCCTCGACCCGTCCCAATCCGGATTCAGAGGCAACCACGGCACAGAGACCGCCCTACTCGTTGCCACAGATGACATCCGCACCCTCCTGGACCAAGGCCACTCCACAGCCCTCATCCTACTTGACCTATCAGTGGCCTTCGACACAGTCTCCCACCACACACTAGTCGCCAGACTACACGACGCAGGCATACAGGGAACAGCCTTGGACTGGATCTGATCGTTCCTCGCCGGAAGAAGCCAAAGGATCGACTCCCACCCTTCCTCTCCGACCCCAGGAAAATCACCTGCAGAGTCCAACAGGGTTCATCCTACATGGCCCCCCTCGCAGCCATCGTCCGACAACACTGCCTCAACATCGTATCCTATGCTGACGACACCCAGCTCATCCTCTCCCTCATCAAAGACCCTACCATTGCCAAACTCACCTTCAAGAAAGGAATGCAAGATGTCGCAGTCTGGATGACCAACAGCTGCCTGAACCTCAACGCTGAGAAGACAGAAGTCCTCATCCTCGGTACCACTCCTTCTGCATGGGACAGCACCTGGTGGCCGACCGCCCTCCGAAGCCCACCTACCCTCTCAGACCACGCCAAGAACCTCAGCATCTTACTCGACTCATAACTCACCATGAGCCAACAGGTCAACGCCGTCGCCTCCAGCTACTACAACACCCTCTGCATCCTCCGCAACACCTTCAAGTGGATCCCCCATGTGTCAAGGAAAACAGGCACCCACGCACTCATCACCAGCAGACTGGACTATGGAAACGCACTCTACGCCGGCATCAACAAGTCCCTACACCGCAAACTCCAGACAATACAGAACACTGCTGCAAAACTTGTCCTCGGCATCCCCCGCCACAAACACATCAGTCAACACCTACGAAGTCTCCACTGGTTCCCCGTGGAGAAAAGAGTCACTTTCAAAATTCTCACTCACACCTACAAATGCCTACACAACAATGGACCCAAATGCCTAAATGACAGAATCAACTTCCTCGTACCTAAAAGAAACCTCTATTTTTCCAACCTTGCACTGGCAAAAACCCTGTGCAACCACAGAACCAGAACAGGCGGAAGATCCTTCTATCACATTGCAGCCAAGAACTGGAACGAGCTACCGGCAGACATCAGACGCGCCCCCTCCCTGAACACCTTCAGGAAGACCCTCAAGACCTGGCTCTTTGGCTAAACAGATCTGCGGACCCCCTCAGCGCCTTGAGACCCTCACGGGTGAGTAGCGTGCTTACAATTCCCTGATTGATTGATTGAGAGTTGCTATTGATGGAAGGATTGCAGATCGAGTCACGCCTGCCTGGCTCTATTATTTTCACATTCTCCAAAGACTTATTCTTTGGTTGCCCCAAAACTCCTGGCATTTCTCTATGTGTGGATAACTGGTTACACAGACCCCACTGCCTGTTTTGCCCATGCCAGGAAGTTGCTTTGATTGTGAAAAATGGCTATCATTAGCATTAGCCAGAGTCGCCCTTATCGCGGACACCACAGACTCCAGCACTGCTAATTTATTTTGGACCACCTGCACTGAGGATTTGATGTAATCCACTATATTCACCATTTTATTATTTAAATCAGTTATCAATGATTTAATGACAAAGTTGGACACCTGATTGGATGGTCCCACATCAGGGGGTATATTTATAAGAGGAGTTGCGTCGCTCTTGCACCATGCAATGTGGTGCAAGCTCAACACAAGGCCAAAATGTGATTTATCAAGGCATGCAAGGCCATGAGTGGTCCTGAGTGGCTTCATGAAACTAAAGTAACTCAATGCAGCGCAAATTACTAAGTTGCGTTACTCTGCCATGGGACTCGTTCCATGGGTGTGCCTTGGGTGTTCACACACAACTCCCATAGTTTTTGACGCATTCCCAGATTTACCATTGCTGATAGACCTGAGAACAACGTGCCAAAAAGAAACAAGGGGAGGCGTAACAAGGAGAAATATCTTTTTTGCTCCTCGTTACTTCTTCTTTCTATGTGTGCCGCAGGATTGTTTTTGTGTATGCACAAAACCAATCCTGTATGCAATACAGCCACACTTGCACCTTGGTGCAAGGGTGCTTGCATTTGTGTTAGGCTGCCAAAACAGTGCCAGTGCAGGTACAAAGGCAGGAATGTGATGTATTCTTTTAAATATGGCGCATTCCTGCCCTTTCCCTGCAATGCACCTCAGCAAAGGGACTTGCTGTGCTGCCTTGCGTTACTTTGTCATAAATATGCTGTTTGAATGCTGTGCCCTCATTAGCAGATCGTAAATGTTTTACCTTAGATCTTGTATCCCGCGGGCAGGCTCTCTCCTTTTTCTACTTTGCTAGAGGAGAAAAGGTTCTTGGGAGAAAGTGGGATGCTTATGTCGCTAAGAGGTTTGTGCAGAATGCAAGGGTTGTTCATTTTTGCAGACATTAGGGAAACTGTGGGGCATATTATCAAGGGATTTATCTCCGCTTTTTTGGCTTTAAAAGCCAAGAAAGTGGAGATAAAATTATCTCCCTATCAGCAACAGGGTGCTAACACGCAAATTCGCATGTTAGCACCCTTTTTCTCTACGCTTCCGGGAGAGGTGTGGCGCCGCGGCCAGGGCGACTGACGCTGGAATCTGGGGACCACGGTTCGATCCCCGGCGGCAGGTTAGCCCAGCACCATGTGACTCTGGGCAATAGCTCGCTTAATCTTCCCGACGGCCCCCAGCGCCTAGAGACCCTTACGGGTGATTGTGCGCTTTACAAATGTGGACTTTACTTTCCCCTTGCATCTCTAATGAGATGCACAGGGGGCGTTCCAGACAAGAATAATAGGAGAAATGTTGTTAAGCGACATTTCTCCTATTATTAAGGAATTCGCTAACCCTGTTAGTGATAAAAAAAAGCAGCGCTAACCGCAGTTAGCGCTGCTTTTTTTACATCTGGTATTTTCCTGACAGCCATTATATCCTATGGAAGGTGGATATCATGGCTAAGTTTGTGAGCCCCTATCATCAAGCTAATGCCAAACTTCGAGAGATTATCGTTGGTTTTCCAGCGATAATCTCTCATTTGGCATTTAGCGCGAGAATTTTTATCACTTCTCAGATAAACCTTGCTAATAGCAACTTATCTCTGCGATAATTTCCGGCGATGCTTAGCGTTAAAATTTTTTTGCTAAGCCGCGTTAGTGGTAAATATCGCTAATCGTTGGCAATATGCCCCCGTGTTCTTTCTGATGAATGATCTGTTTGAAGCAAAACCTTTGAGAGTGCTAATTGCCATGAATGACTCTGGTGAGCTGCTAATCTCCTCAATTGACTCTAATATTAGCTGCCTCCATCTTCGACTACACATTCAGTTTCATTTTCATACACACCCATTGTTTCTTTCAGATAGGTTGTTATGGAGTTTACAGCCAAACTCTCCTTACTGGCTCTTTCCATAGTCAATTTCCTTTTGCCTATGATAGCGTGAGATTTGCTGGCCAAGCCGTTATCTAAAACGCAATAGCGGATATCAGATCTGTGGTGTCAAATTCAGTCCGGCCTCTGACCGGCTCTGATGGGCCCATCTTGGCCCAGTCTTCACCCGGGTGCGTCCTACACGTGTCACGCGCTACAGGAACGATAGAAACTCTATGTAGCTCTGCTGGTCCTACGTCCTCTCCTCCTTTTTGACATGGTGTTATGGGCCATGCAATCCTCAGGCCCCCAGGATGTCCTAAAGTCAGATGAGTATCCTGCTTCAGGAGTGATGGACATGCTATATAGCCATGCTGGCCCCACTGGTGCTCCATTTTCCTCCTTGGCATGGGCCATGGGGTTATGGGCCTTGCAGTCCTCAGGCCCTCAGGATGCCACACGTCTAAAGAGTATCTCTGGCGGTGTACAACCTTTACAACGCAACTTTTACCACGCAGTGCCTTTACGACGCAACTTTTACAACGCAAACCATTACAACGCATTGCGCTGGGGGGCGCTCTAGGATAGGAAATATATTTAATTTACTATCCAACACCTTCCCTACTATCCACGGGGACTGGAGTTGGAATAGTAAATTAAATAAATCCCTATCCAACACCCAAAAGCACTATGCGTTGTAATGGTATTCGTTGTAAATACCGCGTTGTAAAGGCATGCGATGTAAAAGTGTGCGTTGTAACGTCATACATCCATCTCTGGCACTTATTGACAGGTTTGGTAAATTCCCAATACACATTTTCTCAAGGTAAGTTAAAGAGAAATGTGTGGGACATCATTTTTCCAGTCATTTTTCCACTCAACATGGTAGGTTGGTCTCTACCTGCCCTTGCTGGTTGGCCAAGAAGCTTCTACGAGGTCATGTTCACAAAACACGGAAAAGGTAAAAAACCTTCCTGGTCTGAATTTTTTATGTGTTTTGTTTCTTCCGGTGACGTACAGAAGCATACAATTCTTTTATTCGACATGTGACTTCCATGGCTGGATCACCCCCAACCATTCAATGCACACATAGCATTGCAGGTGTCTCTCTCATCCCCCCCACTGAGCTGTGCTGATGTGTTCAAGGATGTCAGGAGTCTGAGAAACCTGCCTGAGAACCTCTCATCTGCAAGTGATAATGCAAAGCCCAGCCCTGGGCCTCAAAATCCGTACACACTAAATTATTGGTGTTGAACACCAAACCTATGATGTGCTATTCTTCTAAAAAATATTATGAACAAGAATGTTATCACCGTAATTAACAGTGACCAAAATGGATAAAAGATTGAATGCTAGATATACCCTAATCACATTTAATCTCAAAATTATTAGTCCAAAACCTACCTAAATTATGATCAGCTAATCTGCAGCTTATTTATCTCTGAATATTTTATGCTGAGTCGTCTGAAGTTCTGCTTACTTTTATGCCACTAGATCAGACATGGTTGACCCATCTCTTAGCATTACTGCTGCAACTGATCCATCTGCCTTGCCCAGCCAAAATCAATGGTTTCTTTTATATCTTTATCATATAAAGTCATCTATGGAGCGAGGTACATGCTGTTCATGCTCAGCAACTGTACTTATTAGCCGGGAGGTAAACAAGGCCTCCATTTAGTTTTTAGGAAACACTGAAGCTGCAGTAATTGCAGCTTCTCGGGTATTAAACCTTGCACGGACGTTTGCACTTGCAAAGGTGACCCCAGGTACTGTGAAGGGCTGCAAAGTGTGGAAAAATCTCTTCTCTGATCTGCTAATCAGAGCAACAGAGAAATACATAAAAATTGAGCAGAAAATTGTGCATCATTGTATAATCTAAGAGCACCGCCTTAGTGATAAACTGGCCCGTCTTCTAGGCCCTAAACCACTGCACTGCAGCTCTATAGATTATGGGACAGATTTATTAACAAGTTGCGTCGCTTTTGCGCCAGGCAACGGGTCACGAGGGCAACGCAACTACTAAGTCAGATTTATCAGGTCACGCAAAACCACCTTGTGTGGCCCTTTATGGTTTGATAAATCTAGAGTTACTCTGCCCCAGGGAGGTGTTCCATGGGTGGAGTGTGTGTTTCTACGCATCTACCCATGGATTTCGACGCATTTCCAGATTTACCATGATTGGTAGACCTGGAAATGCGCCCACAATGCTATGCCTCCCAAGGTAATACAAGCAAACTTTCTTCATTTCTTTTCTTTTTTTCTGCAGCACACATAAAAAGAGGAAAATCCCTCAGGAATGTTTTTGTGCAAGAAGGTGCCCTGCACGAAAGCATTCTTGTACCCTGGCCCAAGGAGGGCTACATTGGCGCAAGTCAGCACATTTTGCGCCAGCGCAAGAAAAGCAGTTTGCAACATTTTGTAAACAAATAAAATGGTCATGCACACATGCCACTGGTGACTTGGCATCTCCACATTGCTTCTTGCACACTCCTTGTTCACCACAGTACATTCTTTCCAGGCTAGGCTCTGCCGTCAGCGTTTCTTCATCAGTGGGTTCCTGGTAGAATTGGAGCATCAACACCAAGTTACACTGGTAGCAAAGAGCAGGCTTTCTATGCTGGGAGGCAGGAAAGAATAGGCTGTCAGGTTTCTTCCTATCAAGTGGCGGCTCCTCCACTAACGCGGAGGAGCGTCGCCCCAATTCTTTTCACCAGTGTGAATTAAGGAAAAGTAAAATGATAACTTGACGTTATTATCATTTTATTTTTTCGTGCTGATGCTTTGCAGGGCTGCTCTGCTCTCAGTAAGTGCGCATGAATGTTTGGCCGGCCAAACAGTCATCTACACTCTGCATGTTCTCCACCCAGACTGCATTAAAGCCTGGATGGAGAGCATGCCCTAGCTCGCAGTCACGGCCTGAGCGCCGAACCATGGCACTCAGACCAATCACAACGCTGCATTGCAGAATTGTAATTGGCATAGGGAGCCTAGGTGCTCTGTTCCTGTGCCGGGAGAGACGGGGTGAAGAGATGTGGCGAGGAGATACGTTTATTTTTATTTTTATTTACCCACTCTCCCTGCACCCTCTGCTCTGCCACCCCCGATCTGTACCAGCCGCCACTGTTCCTCTCATAGATGTGGTCAGCTGACGCTTTTAAGTCATAATTTAAGTTGGGCAATGGTGGTGCTGATCCAATCAAAGTAGAATGACACATTCGTCTTCTGAATGAAACAGAACTAGGACGGGACCAACAAAGTGGAATTCTGGTGCAAGCACAAGAAGTTAAAATGAAGCACATCTGGAGAGAATGGTTAAGTGCTTATTTTGTGATAACTTAGATTACACAGGGAGATCTAATTATGTAACGTAATTCGATAAAGTATGGAAAACACTGCAAATAAATGACGGAATAAATCTAGCCTGCAAAGCTTCTACAAATAAAAGTAACAGCCGTTTCTAATACAGTCATAAAAATCAGCAATTTGAGCAACAATTCATCACACGCACAATTAAAACAGCAATCTAAAGATTATTTGCAAAGAAACAAATGGAGACTAGACTCGCAAAATACAAATTTGCACTCCAACACATATTTATTTATTTATCTATTTATTTATTTTTGTATTTATTTGTGGACTTCTATGCATATTAAGAGCACTTTATAAACAAAATAAAGGTTAACACAAGTGAATCGTGCAAATGTATGGTGCAGCAGAACAAAGAAGGAACGAAGAAAACAATCAGGTAAGATGTGTCATCCAAATAATATTTGTCAATAAAAAAATCAAGGTTCTGGGAGCAATTGACAGAGGAACTGTGATTTAGTCGGATTGTAACTGAAAGCACTGTCAGTTCAAAAAACAAGAAGCAGAGCATTCCCCCAGACATCTCTCAGCTATGCATTCCTGATGTAGCGCATACTACTCACAGTGAGTTATTCCCCCGGGCTTTATGCAATATTTTTGGGGGAATTAGCAATATTGTAATTGGTCCTTGCATGGCATGAACATAACTGAAGAGCAGGAAAGCGGTGAACAGCAGGCGCGAGGCTCAAATACGCTTCAAGGGGATGTACGTCGTTACAACGCATGCTTTTACAACGCATGCCTTTACGACGCAAGTTTTACAACGCAAGTTGTTACAACGACTTGCGTTGGGGGGCGCTGGATAGTGAATAGTTTAATTTACTATTCCAACTCCAGTCCCCGTGGATAGTAGGGAAGGTGTTGGATAGTAAATTAAAACTATTCCCTATCCTAGAGCGCCCCCCAGCGCAAGTCGTTGTAAAAGTTGCGTTGTAATGGTTGCGTCGTAAAGGTACTTCGTTGTAAAAGTTGCGTTGTAAACGCTGTTCCCCCTTCAAGGTGGCTTACAAGCTGGCAGGTAAACATAGGTCATCTTGTAGGGAGGTGGTGATCTCTAAATAAATGAATTTGCAAATCCTTCCTCCATTGCAGGAGTGAAGGAGGTGCTCAGATGTTGATGAGGATGTTACTCCAGATCCTGGGTGCATATAAGGAGAAGGTGATGGCACCTTTGGTCTTTTCCTTTTGCTTCATCTCCAGTTAGGGCTGAACTCGTGGTGCCCAAGCAGCTAGGCAGGATAACGTTTCTAGTGGTCTTGTAGGTGATGTAGCTGGTCTTGAAGATGATCTGGGATTGGAAGGGGAGCCAATGCAGTTTCATCAGTGTTGGGGTGATGGTGTGTGCAATGTGTCTGTCTCTTTAAATATTTAAATGACGATGCCAAGTTTCTAGTATTTGTGTTAGAGTGGAAGAATTATGTGACTTTCTTAGGCTGAGCACCAACTATAAAGTATTTATGAAGAAACCTACCAGTGTCCAGCTGAGAAGTGACAACAGACAACGACTGGAGGGCCTGCGCCACACATAAAGAAATGGCACATCAGGAACAGACAACCCATCAGCCACTGCTCACGGAAGAAAAGGAAACTACCCTGCAGCGACAGAAAGAAAGAGAATATCCATGGTCGTGAGGCAATGCTGCCAAACACAAAAGAAAGCATGAGGAAAACATAGAAATGCAGCTCACCAGTGAAAAAATATTGATTAGAGGAAAAATTATTTTAGGTCTCAAAGAGCACACTTTACCATAGTGCTCCTTGACAGTGAAGGGAACTACTTTGTGTGTGAATGTGCTCATTGTGAAAGAGTTAAAAAAAAGAAAAGAAAAGGAACAATAATAGGAGTAAGGCCCGTTAACCCAGATGAGAGCGGGCAAAATTTTATATCAAACACAATGTCTCAGCTGGACAATATTTAAAAACAGGTTAGTAGGGTGTGGCCAAGATGGCGACGGAGTGAGACGTGCCTGAGAGTCCCTCTGGCACCACAAACTACTCTTAGCTTTGTATTGCCTTTCGGGGGGGTTCTCTTCCCCGACAACCGTGCTATCTAGGTGCCTGAGGTGGCCTGGAGTGTCCCGGGCTTTCGCCCGCCCAGCTGAGGCGTGCAGAGACGGAGATAGCCGGAGTGGCCGGCCAGGAGGCGGGAGCGTGCATGGCCTACCTTTGGCCGGCTTGAAGAGCGGAGTTACCCACGAAGCACGACTGCCCGGATCGAGGAAATTGTAGACCGCTGGCCCCTGCGGTCGGCAGCGACGCACCTGGACCCAGAGCCTGCGACCTTTGCCCGGGGTTCCGGTGGCGCTCTCCGAGTCGGGGAAGCACGGAGACGAGGAGCGGAAGCCCGGGCCCAGTGGGGGCCGACCGGCCGCGGTCCCGGGTGAGGGCGGGGCCTCCTGGCCTGGAGCGACCTTGACCCGGGGCGGGCGTCTCCGGGTGCGACCTCCCTCGATGCACCAGCGCGGGCCCCAGCCGATCCTGTGAGCAGTCCTCTGTCCCCTCGTGGCTTACATGGTGACTCCGGTGGGGAGCCGGCGCCCGGGACTGGAGGCGCTCGCCCGGCCGCTCACGCAGGACAGGACGGGGATTCCCGACCTCGGAAGGCCTTGGCAGTAAGTGAGCAGCGCCGGGGGGTGCTCTGCTGCGGAGGCTCCGAGGGAAGTTCTGGACTGCGGAGTGGGAATATCTCCGGTCCCTCCACCACCCCCGGGGCGTCTCCTGAGCCATCCAACATTGGCATTTGGGACGCGTGAGGCATAGCGGACGACTGCTGGAGGGGCAGATCGGGGCTGCGGCGGAGTGCACGCTTTGGCCCGGGGCTGTGGGTCCCGAGCGACCTAGCACCGGATCGAGTTCCTAGGGCCCCCCTGAGCCGCCTGAACTGTATACCGGCTGCTCTGGGGACACCGGGCAATCCAAGTGGGTGGCCGCTGTGACGACCTGAGGCCCACCCGGACAGCAGCTGGGGGACTCCGAGGCCCCTGGGGGGGGAGATCTCCCGGTGTGGCCTGTGGATGGATGCGGCCCCGGAGGGCTGGAGCGCATCGGGGGCCGGGCGTCCTGCCCTCGGAGCTGCGAGTGGCGGGGGACCCCCTTGATCTAGGAGGGGGCCCCAGGATCAACCTTGGGAGCTGGATCAATCTGCTCACTGTTTGGTGCCATCTTAGCACACTCGGCCTGGTTTGGACCCACCAGCCACAGCGCACGCAACCTGGCACCATAGAGAACGGGGATTGCGCCAGAACCCGGACCCGCGCCTTCCCGCCACCACACCTGAACCATCGGTCCGCCGAGAACGTTTGAATCCTGGGCTGCGGGGCTCGCCGTGACTCGCGGCCTCCCGCGTCCCCCCGGCAGGGGCTGCAGTGGATGATCAAAACGCAGGAGACGTGGTTTCGCCGCAAAGGGACCTAGACCTGCCCCTTATCATTCTTGGACAGTACGAAGGATCTTCGCCTGCCCCTGGTTATACTTGGTCAGGAGGGATAGGGCTGCGCCTGGCACCCCCGGCTTACGGCTACCCCACTAACGCACTATCTGGGGCCTCCGCCCCTATCTGATCACTTGGACTGGCCCAACTGGCTACGATGACCGCACTCTGATCAGCGGCAGCTCTGTACTCTGGTGCCATACGTATTCTCAAGGCAGACGAGACTTAACTCTCTTTGGGCCCGGGAACGGATTCGCCTGGAGGCCTACCTCCACAATATCCAGACACAGAGACGAGGAGGATTAATAGACGCCGAGGTGGAGCTCCCTCCGGGGCCTACCCCGTGACCCCAGTAGGTTCCATCGCAAGGAGGTGTTTCGGCTTGCTTTCCATATCCACTTCGGCACCCCGGGGCCACCAACATGACGTCCAGAAACCGTAAGGACAAGCCTGGAAAGGAGGGAGTCGGGAGGGGCTTGCAGCCGGCATCGCCCCCTGGCTCTAGCAAGTCGCCCCCGCAGGGAGACGGCGATGCACCCGCGACCAAAGCCTTCATGCTCGAGCTCTTCTCAGCCATCAAGGAGGACATCTCCGAACTCTGCTCTCAGCTGGCATCGGACTTGCGAGACGTGAGAAGAGATGTGGACGGTATCGGAGAACGGGTGGCGACCCTAGAGGAACACGACCTAGGCCTGGCAGGAGATGTGCACCAGCTCCAGCAGGATGTGATTAGACTTACAGAACAGAATCTGGATCTTCAGGCCCATGCCGAGGACTTGGAGAACAGGTCACGCTGCAACAACATTAGAATCCGGGCGTTGCCCTGGGAGGGAGTAGGGGGAGACCTGCGGAGCTATGTGGAGGCCCTCTTTCTCCAGATCCTGGCAGAGGACGATCTTAAGGAGATTCGTTTGGACAGGGTCCACCGGGTTGGTTTGCCGCGGGGGGCGAGGTCGCCACCTCCTGACATTTTAGTGTGCATCCACGACTTCCAATTAAAGGAATGCATACTCAGGAAGGCGAGAGGAATTAACCCCCTGCAATTTCGAGGGCACCACCCTCAGCTGTTTCAAGACCTAGCGGCCTCAACATTGCAGAAGCGACAAGACTTCCGTCCAGTAACCACGTTCTTACGAGAACAAAATGTGGCCTACTCCTGGGGCCACCCTTTTTGCCTCATCTTTCGTTGGCAGAACAGACTGGTCCAGGTCAGATTGCTGTCGGCTGCCCGGGATCTCTTGGGCCTGGATGACACCTCAACACCTCGCAGGGAAGGAGCCTCCCAGCACGGCGTCGATCTCGCTCCCCGCCCTGGCAACGAGTGGGACGCTCTGCGACGTTGGAGGGTCCGGACCCTTCAGTTGGCCTGCACGAGCGGGGTGCAGCGGTTGCATCAGTAGCATTGGTGACAGAGGCGGCACGTACTGACTCTTCGTCAGCGGCATGAGTCCCCCGAGGTACAGCTTCAAGGTGGCCGGAGGGACACTTCTTACTCAGGTACCACGAGTGATCTCTGCTCTCTCTGGAGAGACACCCCAACCCTAGACTTTGGGAGGGCAATGCCTGGGCTCACGCCCCTCGACCCTTACGGTCATATCCCGTTGCCTCCTCTGAAGGCCTTTTCAGTGTTGTATTTCACCTTACCTATATTGTCATGGCTTCTCTAGAGACTTGTGAGAGGGGTGAGGGGGGCAAGGGGGGGGGGGCAGTGGTGGTAGCGGGGGAGTATGTCTGAACGATTCTGAGTTAAGGGTTCTGTTTATCTGTTGCACGAAGTGGTACCTCACAGGGACTGTTCATTCTTGAGTAGCTTATGCTTACGGAGGGGTGCTGGAGGGGGGTTGGGGGACGAGCTGGGATGTGGGGTCCCTTCCAGTTTGGTGCTGCTGGTTGAGCGGGGTGGGGTGCAAAGTACCCGATGCCTTTCACCTTAGGAACGTGGAATGTGAAGGGACTGAACTCCCCCCAGAAACGCCAGAAAGTGTGGAAATATGTGTTAGACCATCATTTAGATGTGGTAGGTCTTCGGGAAACCCATCTGACCCGGAAAGACGAAAACCGCCTCAAGATCAAGCAGTTCCCCCTTATTTATAGGTCCTCGGCCTCTACGAAACATAGAGGAGTGGCCCTATTATTTCGCTCAACCCTACACTTCCAACCTATGGGAGTGCGTAGTGATAAGGAAGGCAGATGGTTCATGGTCAAGGGTGGGCTCCTTGGCAGGGCGTGCACATTCTTGGTCCTATATGCCCCCAATATGGGTCAAACAGGTTCCTTCAGGGTCTGCTACGAGAGGTGGAGGACTTTGTTGAGGGTGCCCTGGTAGTTATGGGGGATTTTAACTTAGTGTGGGATAAGGAACTAGATAGCTCTCATCACCAGAGGTCCGATGCAGGTCTCTTTTCCGAGGACACACAACGCACCATAGAGGGCCTAGGACTTATAGACCGGTGGTGCGTTCTTCACCCCCATTCTAAAGATTATACCTTCTTCTCCCATGTCCATCACTCTTACTCTCGACTAGATCATATCTTTTTAAGTCAGTCTCTGAGGGGGGACCTTTGTGAGGGCAAAATATTCCCCTTATCTGTCTCAGATCACAGTTTACTTGCGATTTGCCTCAGTTGGGCGCCGGGAGCGAACGTCCAACGCAAGTGGTATTTCCCGTCCTCACTGACCCCTCCAGGAAAACGCTTCGTCCACTTACGGCGGGTAGGGGCAAACTCAGAGCTCATTATAATAACAGAGCGGAATTCACTTTACTGAAACTGAGGCGCCTCTCCTATTCCCAGGGGAATAAGGTGGGGAAACACTTGGCCCGCCAACTCAGGGACAAGAGGTAGAAGGAATATATAGGGGGTATTCAGGACCCGAGTGGCGCCTTGACGCACCAGGACGAAGCCAAGGCTGGCCTCTTCGGTGACTTCTACGCTGCTTTGTACTCGGCGGACACTCTTGACCCCGAGGAACAAAGTGCTTACCTGGGGACACGCCCGCTCCCCCAGGTTTCCGCGGAGTGGAACGAACAGCTCACGGCCCCCTTCACCAGGGAGGAAGTGCTGACAGCCATTAAAGCGCTGAAGCCCCATAAGGCGCCTGGACCAGACGGCTTCACCGCCCTCTTTTATCAAACCTTCGCCTCGGAGGTGAGTGACTTCTTGGTGCGATTGTTTAATAGCATGGGGGAGATGGGCGTGACTTCGGGCTCCATGACGGAAGCAGTGATATCGGTCATCCCTAAACCTGGGAAAGACCCCTCCCTATGCGCATCGTACAGACCTATAGCGCTGCTTAACATAGACCCCAAGTTGTATTCCTCCATTCTCGCGAATAGACTCCAGGACCTGATGCCGGCCCTCATCCACCCAGATCAATCTGGCTTCATTAAAGAGTGCCAGACTCATGATAACACAAGAAGAGTGATCCACCTCATTGAGAAGGCCAACAAGTTCAAGATTCCGGCGGTCCTGGTGTGCCTTGATGCCAAGAAGGCCTCCAACCGCGTGGATTGAAGCTTCCTATTCCAAACCTTAGAGGCATTTGGATACTCGGCTAAATTCCTGTCCATGTTGAAAGCAAACTACAGCAGCCCCCGGTCTTGGGTTACGGTTAATGGTCACTTGTCGGCGTTCTTTCCACACTCACGAGGCACTAGGCAGGGATGCCCTCTTTCTCCCCTACTTTTCGCCTTGAGCATAGAGCCGTTGGCACTGGCCGTGACGGAGAATCCGGATATTCGGGGTCTGCCCTTCACTGGGGAGCAACATAAGATCTCCCTCTTCGCGGAAGATGTCCTGCTTTCTCTTTCAGACCCTGCTCTCTCTCCCCCACGTCAGAGATGCCCTATCGCGCTTTGAGAGGGTGGCAGGTTTTAAGATCAACTACGGTAAGTCCTACATTCTTAACCTCACGCTCCCGTTAGCCAAGGTGGACTGCCTCCGGCCACCTTCGCCTCTACCTTGATCCCTCTCCTCCATATTGTATTTAGGGGTCCATTTTACCGCCACTGTAGGGAAGCTCTATTCCGCCAACTTTCCCCCTCTTCTGGCGAGGATTCAGAGCGATCTGGCCCGGTGGAAGCCTATGTTTATATCCTGGCTGGGGCGCATTCACGTGCTCAAGATGTCCCTGCTCCCTAAGCTTCTATATCTTTTCCGAGCGTTACCTATTGCTCTTGAAGGAGACTTTTTCCGCCGCATTAAATCACTGATGCTCCGTTTCATCTGGCAGGGTGGCCGTGCTCGATTCTCATTTGCCACCCTCCGGCGCCCGAGGAGGGAGGGAGTGGTGGGTCTCCCCGACATGCACCTATACTACAAGGCGGCGCAACTCCGCGTCCTGGTGGAGTGGACCCAGCCTATGGCCGAGAAACATTGGCTACATATGGACAGGAGTGTGGCGGGGAGAACGATTTGGGACCTGGTGTGGAAGCCCAAGGGAGATAGACCCAGGAACGCCTACATTAGTATGCCCACAGGCACCACCCTGAAAGTCTGGGACTCGGTCTCTGGGGATGAACGTTGGACAACATTCCCATCCCCCTTCACGCCTATACACTTTAATCCAGCCTTTCCTCCTGCTGCATGAGAGGGTTCCTTTGACGCCTGGCGATCCGGGGGCTGCCACGCTCTTACGCACTTGTTTCATGGCTCCTCCCCACTCACTTGTGACAACTTTATGAGTGATTACGCGGTTCAACGATCGGAGCAATTCCACCACACCCAGTTGCTCCACTGGGCTCTGTCGCCCTCAGTTAGAGATGCAGCCACCAGGCCACCTACCCCTTTTGAAGCCTTCCTTTCTAGGACCTCTACCATGCGGGGGGTCATTTCCTTTAATTACGGACTCCTTCTCTCTACCACTATTTCTCCCGACCGCGTTACATGGGTCTCTGGGAGGAGCACCTGGGTCGCAACATCTCAGACGAGGAATGGTCCCATCTGTGGCAGGACATAGCGAAACACAACCATTCGGTAGAGCTTAGAGAGGCCCATCTTAAAAAGATGATGGACTGGTATTTATACCCGGCAAAGTTACAAAAGATATTCCCGAATGCTACGGATAGATGCTGGAGGGGCTGCAGCCTACTGGGAGACTTCCGCCACATCTGGCGGGACTGCCCTGTTATCCGTCCCTATTGGGAAGAGATTCTGTCCCATATCAAAGGAATACTGGGCTACCCGATCTCGGACTCGTTGGCTCATGTGCTGCTGGGCCTTCGGGACCCGGATCTAGAACACCAAACTAAGGCTGACAAAAAGATACTCTGGCTGTGCATAGGGGCGGCCAAATTAACCCTGGCAGCGGTCTGGAAGAAAAATGAAGCCCCAGCGATTTCCTTATGGCATGCGAGACTGTGGAAGTTGCTAAGTATGGAGCGCATGGCTGATATCTTCCGGGACGACTTTAAAAATGTTACATTCTGCTGGGGGCCCCCTAGTCCACTTTCTCTCCAAGGGTTTGCCATCTGCAGTCTGCCCACCCACGATACGAGCCCTTCACTTATTCCAAGTATGAATGAATCCACTCAAATGAATGTGTGAATATGGTTAGGCTACCACCACTGGGGAGGGGGGTGGGGTTCGGGGGTGGGTAAGGGAGTTTTTTTGATTTTCTAGTTTTTTTTTGTGACACTCGCTACAATGAGAAGGCGGTGGGATGGACAATCCGATGAGAGGGTAGGCCCGTCCCACTGCTCACTGGAGCTGCGGCGACACCCATTCCAGTTAGTGGCTCCAATAGCGTACTGATTCCGCTTCCATGGCTTGGACTACAGTTCATTTGCTTTCCTGTGCTTTGGCCTCCCTCGATACAGATTCCTATGCTTTTCTTTGACCCCTGCCGTCGCACTTGCCTGATTTCATAAGAGCCCCCTGCGTGGGAAGTTGTGCGGGATTGTCGCTAATTTCCTTTGTTTTTCATTCTACAAACTATTAATAAAAACAACTTTGACAAAAAAAACAGGTTAGTTTAAGGCAAAGTTATCAATCACAAATGGGGAGGGGGGAAAAGGGGAGAGGTAGACCACAACGTAGGTAAGGATAAACTATATATTCATAGTAGTTAGAAAGCACTACAGTACATGAATACAAAATTGACCATAACACACAAGGTGAGATCTGGGTGTGTAAGTTATACGGTGAGACGGCGCAGTGACAAGGAGTGAGAAGTGCAGCGTGAACAGCGACAGAATTACAGAAAAATTAATACAGGTGGTCAAGAATGCACATTATATGCAGTGCTTTTTCAAGGTGTATTCAGGTAAATAGATTGACCACAACAGTGCACGTGTTCTAGGCTGGGTAGTCAACGGCGTTTCAACCTGAGTAATTTCAGGTGATCATCAGGACAATGGTCATTTGGCCATTGTCCTGATGATGACCTGTAATTACTCAGGTAATTTTTCTGTAATTCTGTTGCCGTTCATGCTGCATTTCGCACTCCTTGTCACTGCGCGTCCCACCGTTTCACTTTCACGCCCAGTGCTCACCTTGTGTGTTATGGTCATTTTTGTATTCATGTACTGTAGTGCTTTCTAACTACTATGAAAGTATAGGTTATTCCTACCTTCTTTACCTACGTTGTGGTCTACCTCTCCCTTTTTACCCCCCTCCCAATTTGTGATTGATACCATTGCCTTAAACTGACCTGTTTTTAAATATTGTCCAGCTGAGACATTGTCCATTGAGAAAGAGTAGCATGCGGTAACTCATAGTGAAGTCAGCTAATGGTTGAAGTGGGCTGACTTAATGCCCCTTGATGCATGCTTTAAGTAGGTTGGAGAAAAATGTGCATGACACAGCCACAGACAAATGGATGAAGTGTGGCTGAAAACCCCTATAAGTAGCTATGTCATACACATAATTTTAGTAAAATCAAAAGGTCTTGGCTAACACTGACTTAAAAAAGCCACTCCTTCTGCCATTGGCTACATGTATTTGAAAGAAAGACAGGAGTTGGAAGGAAATAAAAAAGGTAGGAAAGATGCAAATAAAGATGGAAAGAAGAAAAAAGAACAGACTGAACGATGCAAAGCAAAAAGTAAAGAAAGGAAAGGAAAGAACGAACAAAAAAGAAATAAAAAAGAACAAAAAAGAAAGATATAAATAGGAAGGAATGAAAGAAAGAGAAAAAAGAAAGAAAGGAAGGGAAAGGAGGAAAGGAAAGAAGGAAGGAAAGATGGAAAGAAGGAAGGGAAAAGAAATAAAAAGGAAAGATGGAAAGGAAGACGGTAATAAAAAAGAAAGGAAAGAAAGAAAAAGGTAAGAAAGAAAACGGAAAGGCAAGAAAGACAGAAGGAAAGAAAAAGAAAAAAGAAAGGAAAGAAATGAAAAGAAAGCAAGAACGCAGAAAAGAAGGAAAGAAAGCGAGAAATATGGAATGAAAGAAGCAAGGTAAGATGGAAAGATAGAAGGAAGGAAGGATGTAAAGAAAGAAAGAAAGAAAGACAGCAAGAATGATGTAAAGAAAGAAGAAAGATGGAAGGAAGGCCCGAAGGAAGGAAGGAAAGATGGAATGAAAGAAAGAAAAAAGAAAAGATGAAGGAAAGAAAGAAAGGAAGACAGAAAGAAAGCACGAAAGAAAAAAGAAAGAAAGAAAATTAAACATGATGAAGGCTGCTTTTCTTTCAGGGGCAAAGTTCATTTAAGAAGTATTGGTGAAATTGAGTCCAGAATAAACATGTTCTGGAGAAATGTCTGCTTGTTCAAATACATCAGCTTGAATACAAACTCTAATATATAACCATCAATAAATGGATTATTAAACCACTAAAGTGGACTTAACAGTGATAACATCCGATTCTTAAAGTGCCTGTGCTTGCCATATCCAAAGGTTTCTCGTTACATTTTCACACATTTTTGATGTTTTTACCAAACGTCATAATTCCTTGGATATGTCAGATGTAGCAACAACAGAGTTACATTTTAAGCATCTTATGACTCTACACAGTACAGATAATTTACAGATTCAACGCAACTATTTAAAATCATAAGAAATTATGGAGATCTTCACTCATATTTAACCCGTTCTGCACTTTTGTATCCAACTCAATTATGAATTTAGATTCCATCTGCCGCAATTTTCTCTCCCTGTTCCCTCCTCTTCTTAGTACAGGTAAAGCCCCAATAACAAAATATTTAGGATTCTTTAAGTTGTTCTGATGGACAAGTTCAAAATGTCTCGCTATCGGTTACATGGGATCTGAGTTTACAATAGCCCTGATGTGTTGCAGAATTCTGTTGGGCACTTGCAGTTTAGTACTTCACAAATAATTTAATCTGCAGGAACATTCAAGTACATATACAGCAAATTCTGTTCTGCAAGTATAGTGCCCTTTGATGTTAACTTGTTTATCGCAGAATGCAGTCGTATAGTTTGCATGTTGACACCAAATTTGCAGGTTCTGCATGAACTTTTTCGGAAAAACCTATTTCTAGGGACAACCAACTCTGACTAGAACTAACTTCAGGGCTACTGTTTACCAATAAATCCCTCATTAATGGTGCACGTCTAAATGTCAGGGGGGGTTTATTAGGGAGGATCTGACTTAATGTAACATCCGTCGATTAAATGGCCGATTGTGTGTTAATGATCTTTCTTATTTGCCTCTCTTGTTTGCTATAAGTTGTGATTAACCTAGCCTCTTGTGATTTTTCAGTTTGTCTGGGGGTTTGTGTGTCAGCTAAACCCAAATCGTTTTGAACATTAAATAGTATGGCATCTTTTGGTTGGGATCAGCTTTAAGCCTGGCTGTGTTCAAACTAGCGATGTTGTGACCCAGTGCTATGAATCTATCTGTAGCTTCATTCTGACATTGTTCCAGATCAGTCTACGAACTAAATATCCTCCGTATACTTAGATATTCCCGATATGGGATACTCTGTATCAAATGCCTAGGGTGTAAACTTTTGGCATGGAGGATCAAATTTCCAGCCGTCTATGCAATTTAGATTCTTTTCTGTCCTTCTTTATATACATTTGTACATCCAAGAATTCAATCGGCTGATTACTGATCTGTGCCGTGAATTCCAGATTCAACTCATTCACAATAATCTGATATACAAAAGCCATGGCACTCTCTTCCATTGCCCTCCAAACAATTAAAACATCATCAATGAACCGCCACCATTTTATCACATGAGTTTTCCACAACTGGCGGAAATGTACTTTGAGGACCTGCTCCTCCCACCATCCCACATGAAGACACGCGTAATTGGGGAGAAGAATGTCTCCATTGTCACTCCTTTCATCTGTTGGAATACCTCCTTATTGAACATAGTTGTTTGTGAAACATAGATTGGTCATTTCAATTAACATCATATTGTGGTCATACAGGCCAATTGGTCTTGTACTTAGGAAGTACTCTACTGCCTTTAAGCCATCATTGTGTTTTATACTGATGTACAGTGATGTGATGTCCATGGCTATAATCCTCCTTCCACCTCAGGTTGTGTATTTTTCTGAGGAAATCCCCTGTGTCTTTGATATACGATTATAACAAGAAAAATTGCCTAAACTGATGCACAATTCAAAGATTAATGTGACTCAAACGGAAGAACAACTCGTTTCCACCGGAGTATTCGCTATTTAATAGCTATTTAATCATTTTAAATAGAAACACTGTAATACAAAAGTTGATACACATTAAATTAAAGAAACATTGGACACAACATAGTACGAAAAAGGTGATATGAACACAATTACTCTATTCAGGCATGTCACAGTCATTCAATAAACATACATCCACTCATACTAAACCTGACACACCCTATAGTCCCGGATGTGTCAGTGCAAAGAAAATAAAAAGAATGAAAGTTCGAATTGCTCTGTAAATCAAAATATTTGTTATAAATCAAAATTGCACAAAGGAATATATTCCAAAATTTTCAGTTTTCAACACAGTTTAAACACTAATATATACAATATCATACAATTTGAGTGAAAAGTCACTCAACGCTTGAACTTTATAGCAGAGCAATTCCTGAGATAAGGGCCTACGTGTTTCGAATCCCAACAGATCACAAGGAAGGGATTCTCATCAGGGCCAGCAAGTATCTTTCTGGTTTGTAGGATGTGTTTCATATGTTGTGTAGCAAGATTCTATCCGTGGGGATGGAATGGCCACGGCGGGACCAACAGTGAGGTTTAATCACAGGGAGTCGGAAGTTCTCTAAAATGGCCAGGCGGGCTTGAAATAGGCAGCGAGCAGTTAGTGTTCTTGCACAAAGGCGGTGAAACAATCCGGGTCCATGCGCGGGGTTGGCAGCGCAGCGATGTCTCAATTGAGTTTCAAAGGGGATTATTCTGGTCAGCGTGATTCGAGACGCTTATCCAAGAGACATGCGCAAAAGGGGTGTGTGACTTGACATCTACCATCCTCCCACGGCGCATGCGCGAGTGATTAGTGCTCCGTGGACGCTGCCAGAGACTGCGGGCTGGCTGCTGCGATTCATTCCGTCCTCCCTCCAGACCTGATTAAATCATCTGTACTCCTGTGAGCTGTCAAGTCACACACCCCTTTTGCGCATGTCTCTTTTTATTTTCTTTGCACTGACACATCCGGGACTATAGGGTGTGTCAGGTTTAGTATGAGTGGATGTATGTTTATTGAATGACTGTGACATGCCTGAATAGAGTAATTGTATTCATATCACCTTTTTCGCACTATGTTGTGTCCAATGTTTCTTTAATTTAATGTGTATCAACTTTTGTATTACAGTGTTTCTATTTAAAATGATTAAATAGCTATTAAATAGCGAATACTCCGGTGGAAACGAGTTATTCTTCCGTTTGATTTACATTAATCTTTGAATTGTGCATCAGTTTAGGCAATTTTTCTTGTTATATTGGTATTAGTGCTCAGCCTTACTGATTAGAGCCAGCTCTTGTTTGATATTGGGTTTGATATACAATGGTAAATCAGAAACAAAATCCTGTAGATAGTAATCCACATACTTCAAGATAGACTCAAACAAATTGTTTCTAGCAGAAATTATGGGTTGCCCTGGTACAGGTGTCGTTCCTTTCTGTAATTTAGGGATAAAGTACAACACTGGTATCACCGGGAACTCTTTCTTGAGGAAACTAACTTCATCTTTCATAAGTAAACCTTTACGTTTCCAATGGGACAACTCATTACCCACTGTTTGTTTAATATTACGTAGGGCTTGATATGTTGCTTTTCTGTAGCAGGCTCTGTAATCCAAATGCCTCTGTGCTTCTTTAAGGTATTTTTCCTTTGGCCATAAAACGATATTTCCTCCCCTATCAGCTTTATTATTAACAATCTCTTTGTTGTCACCAAACTTTTACATTAAGTTGAAATACTGTTTTTCTTGATATTTCCATCTGCAGTTGTTAAGGTTTATTTTACAATGTAATCTTTACAGTTCCTCTACAACCCAGTCATTAAACACATCAACAGCATCTCTTGGCATGAATGGAACACATTTTGATGCCGGCTTAAACAGGCTTACATCTTGCTTAATTATGTTGATGGCAGCTTTGCGCATTGCTTTTTGGGTTACTCGTATCATTACTTTCGAGTTCTTGTGTCTGTAATGTTGCCACATCAGAGGTTTGTAACGTACTTCGTTCCAAGATGTTGCTGATGGTTTGCTCATTTGGTATGTGATTTGTCACATTCTTTAGTTTGAAATATTTTATTAGTTTTTATTTTCTTATGAATTTATATACGTCGATTCTGGTCTGATTATAGTTGAAATTGCTCTCTGGGCAGGAAGTCAAACCATGGGAAAGTAACTGGGTTTCTGCTCGTGTTAGTTCAATTTTTGTTAAGTTAATGACCGTGTAATCCTTGGACGTTGTTACCATCTCCATTCTTTTACTTGTGCCCCTTTTCTGGCACTTGTTCATGGATTTCATCCTCTCCTGTTTTCTTGGATTTCTGCGCCGCCTTATTTGCACTGGAGATTCTGAGGACACAAGGTTTGTCTGCGGTCCTGTCTTAAAAAACGTAAGTTCTTCTGCTGGCGTGAAATTAGTTATCTCGATGGCCAGGTTGCCTCTTGGCATCTCACTGCTGTCTTCCGAATCCGTTCCACTTTGAACAGAGCTCAGCTCTGAGGTCGATATATCTTCAATGGGGTTACTCCCACCTGTCATGTTACAATTTGTTATCACCATACTCGTCAGAATATGTCTTTTAACTGAACACTCTTCCTGATTCATAATCTTTCTTGTCCCTTGCGAATTTAAAGGCTTTTCTAGTTTTTATCACCTCCTCATGTTTCTTTAAGCATTTATATATTTCTTTTCAGCTTTTTATAATCAATTATATATATGTCCTGTAAATAAATTTACCTAAAATTATCCTTACTGCCCTTTACCACTACCCACCCCAAACCCCTAAATTTACCCATAGTACCCTTTACCACTACTCACCCATAAACCCTAAATTTACCCTAACCACCCTTTACCACTACCCACCATTAAACCCTAGAAATATATATATATAAAAAAAAAAAATATATATATATATATATATATATATAAGGGGTTTATATAGCTCGCTACTCACCCGTGAGGGTCTCAATGCGCCGGGGGTGGGGGTGGCAGGGAGGGCAGCTCCGGTTCAGTTGAAGAGCCAGGTCTTGAGGTCCATCCTGAACGTGTGCATCTGATGTTCACAGGGAGCTTGTTCCAGGTTTTGGCTGTGATGTAGGAGAAAGCTCTCCAGCCCTCTCGCCGGTTCTGTTTCTGCGGATGCAGGAAACCTCTGCCAGGGCGAGGTTGGCGGAGCAGAGGTTCCTCTTGGGTACGTAGAAGGATACTCTCTTGTTGAGGTATTTGGGTCCGATGTTGTTGAGGGATTTGTAGGTATGGGTGAGGAGTTTGAAAGTGACCCTTTTTTCCAAGGGGAGCCAGTGGAGGCCTCCTAGGTGTTGGGTCATGTGCTTGTGATGCGGTGTCCCGAGGGCGAGTCTGGCTGCGGCGCTCTGGATGATTTGGAGTTTGTGAAGAAGACTTTTGTTGATTCCGGCTTAGAGGGTGTTGCCGTAGTCCAGTCTGTGTGGGTGACGGTCCTTCTGCAGTCGGGGGGATCCATTTGAAGGTCTTATGGAGGATGCGAAGGCAGTTGAAACTAGTAGAGGTAACAGAGTTGATCTGGCAGTTCATGGAGAGGGAGGAGTCAAGGATGACGCCGAGGTTCCGAGCGTGGTCTGTCGGGTAGGTGGGCTCCCGAGGGCCACCAGGTCTTGTCCTAAGCGGAGGTGCAGGGTCGGAGGATGAGGACCTCGGTCTTCTCTGAGTTTAGCTTCAGGCAGTTGTCCTTCATCCAGGCTGCCACGTTCTTCATTCCTTTCTGGAAGCAGAGTCTGGTGTCTTTGGGGTTCTTCATGAGTGAGAGGATGAGCTGGTTGTCATCGGCGTAGGATACAATGCTGAGCCCATGCTGTCTGACGATGGCGGCGAGTGGGGCCATGTAGAGGTTGAACACCGTGGGGCTGAGTGATGATCCTTGGGGTACTCCATAGTTGATTTCCGTGGGTTTGGAGAGGAAGGGAGGGAGTCATATCCTCTGGGTACTGCCGGAGAGGAAGGATTGGATCCAGTCGAGGGCAGCTCCTTGTACTCCCGCATCATGAAGTCTGGCTGCGAGCGTGCAATGTGAAACTGTGTTGAAGGCTGCGGAGAGGTCTAGAAGGATGAGGGCCGCACTGTGTCCCTGATCTAGTAGCATGCAGATCTCATCAGTGGTGGCAAGGAGGGCGGTCTCTGTGCTGTGGTTGCTGTGAAATCCAGACTGGGAGGCATCCAGGATGGAGTTCTCTTCGATGAAGGCAGTCAGCTGGGCGTTTAAGAGTCTCTCTGTGACTTTGGCCATGAAGGGGAGGAAAGAGATGGGCCGGTAGTTTTTCAGGTCCGTTGGGTGGGCCGTAGGTTTCTTGAGCAGGGTTTTACCTCTGCTCACTTCCAGTCATCTGAGCAGATGCCTGATCTGAGGGAGCTGTTGATGGTGCATCCAAGTTTGGGTGCAATGACGGTGGTGGCTCTGTGGAATATGTATGGTGAGCAGGGGTCCGTTGGGGCTCCTGAGTGAGTTTTCTTCATGGTCGCAGTGATGACTTTTGACAGTAGCGGTATCCCAGGACGTGATGGTCGGCTCATCACCGGCGGTGGGTAGGGGGTGGTGTTCGTTGTTGGTTAACTGAAGTTGTCATAGAGGGCCTTGATCTTCAGATTAAAGTGGGAGCTGAGCTTGTCGCAGAGTTCCTGGGAAGGTGTGACGTCCGTGGCTTCACAGATGGGTTTTGCGAACTACTGTATGACGTTAAATAGTTCCTTGGCGTTGGTCACGTTGGTCTGGACTTTGTCTCTTATGAAGGTCCATTATGCGCTGATGGTATTCTTTTAGGGCATTCTTGTGGTTGTTCCGTGCTTCCGTGGTTTTCAGGTTTAGCCAAGTTTTCTCTAGGCGTCTGCAGGACCATCTGGTTTCTTGAAGTTCTGTGGTGAATCAGGCGGCCTTCAGAGGGCATTGGTAGGCGCAGCAGGAGACCCAGCGGTGAAATTCCCTGGCTGTGGAGTTAGTGTCGGTCGTGGTGAGGGTGGTGTTGAGGTGCTCCTCTGTGACCTTGCTCTATTTTGGCTGGCACAGGGTGGGCTTGGGTGCGGTGGTGGTGTTGAAGGTAAAGTGGACACAGTGGTGGTCAGTCGAGAGGGGATTGGGTGGTGTGGCTGAACCAGGTGTTTGTTCCTCCCGCGAAGATAGAGTGGAGGGTGTGACCCGCTCTGTGGCTTGGCGTGTTAACGAGCTGCTTCAGTCCTAGGTTGGCGAGGTTGAATGTAGTCCGTGGAGGGGATGGCGTGGGGTGCGGCGAGCTCGGCGATGGTAGTTGCGGGGTGGGTGCGAGGTCCTGGCGGTCTGTAGATGAGCGTGCCACGTAGCGTGGTCCTGGGGCTTGTCTGGATCCGGAAATTGAAGTGTTCTGTGTTGCTCAAAACTACTCTTGGGTTACATTTTATTGAAATGTTATTGTGTTTTAACAACGATCTATTTTAAGTCACTAAAGACTATCTTTAAGGCCGTGAAGGATCTGGTAGCGAAGCGAACTTCCTCTGTAGTGGTGAGCTCCATCTCCCACTGTGAATCCCTGGCTGTGTATTTCCTGGGGAAAGTCCAAATAATCTATCGGGCATTCCCTAACACAGGGATCGACTTGGGAAGTTCTAATGTGACGCCACACTCTACCACCCTGCTCTCCTTTCCCCCTCTTCCCCTAGATGGGTTTGACAAACTCGCTCTGCGAGTTAAATCTGGCTCTCCATCCGATCCAGTTAGGCCCGCTCTGTTTAGAGAGCAGGCCTTTATGGGGCGCACTGTGGTGTGTTCCCTTGTCAACCTATCTCTGGAGACAGGGGTGGTTCCAACTAAGTGGAAGCAGGCGGTGGTGTCTCCCATCCTCAAAAAGCCTTCCTTGGACCCTTCTAAGCCCGAGAACTATCGTCCCATCTCGCTGCTGCCTTGGCCAGCGAAGATAACAGAGGCCCATGTCAACTCGGCCCTGTCTGAGTACCTTATACGAACCAATGTCCTCGACCCCACACAAAACGGCTTCCGTGCTGGGCACAGCACGGAGACCGCCCTTCTTGTGATGGTGGAACACCTCCGTGCGGTGTTGGATGCTGGACAGACGGCGGTGCTGATACTGTTAGATCTCAGCGCCGCCTTCGACAGCGTCTCTCACAGCATCCTCCTGCATCGGCTCGAGGAGATAGGTGTCGGTGGACAGGCCCTGCAATGGTTCCGCTCCTACCTTGGCGATCGTTCCTTCTGTGTCTCCATCTCTCCCTTCAAGTCCAACTTCCAACCACTGGCCATGGGGGTCCCACAGGGATCCTCGCTGAGTCCCACGTTGTTTAATCTCTACGTGAGACCGCTAGCTGATGTCGCCAGGCAGTGGGGCCTAACTTTGGTCTCATATGCCGACGACACACAGCTGGCGGTTACTCTCAGCGGGGACGCGGAAGTGGATGCCCCCAGGTTTCAGGATGGATTGAAGGCGGTGGCTAGCTGGTTGACAGGGAACTGTCTCCAGCTGAATGCCACTAAAACAGAAGTTATGGTTGTCGGTAGGGGAGCGGAACTCTGGGGCGACCAATGGTGGCCATCTGAGCTGGGACCATCCCCGGTGCCGGTTCTGGAGCTGAAAAATCTGGGAGTGTGGATAGACTCGGGCCTGACTTTCGTAGGGCATACTAAAAGAACAGCGGCTTGCTGCTTTGGTCTGTTGAGAGGCTTAAGACCCGTTCTTAAGTACTTTGATGCCCCAACCAGACAGCTTGTAATCCAGGCTACTGTCATCTCTCGCCTGGATTACGCGAGTTCTCTTCTCGCCGGGGCCAACCAGGCCGAACTTACTCGACTACAACGGGTACAAAATGCCGCAGCCAGGGCAATTGTCGGCCTCCCTAAATTCTGTTCAGTCGCAAATGTTCTTCGCTCCCTACACTGGCTCCCAATACGGAAGCGGATTCTTTTTAAGATACTCTGCCTCGCTTTTAAGATCTTGAGAGGCATGGGCCCCGAAATCTTGTCTGGCTCTCTTTCTCTGTACATCCCTACCCGCGCTCTTCGCTCCCAAGGCCAGGCCCTGGCTGTAGTCCCCAGATACAGGCTCTGCCGCATGGGCGGCCGTTCCTTTGGTGTAAAGGCGGCATCAGCTTGGAACTCCCTCCCGGTGGAATTGCGTCTGTTAGAGGATCTTATGGCTTTTAGGAAAGCCTTAAAAACGTTCCTGTTTTATTTTTTGACCCCCAGTCCGTGTTATGTACTTAGAGTGGTCCTCCATGGTTCTTTTTAGCTGTGTTATGTTTCTTATGCCAGGACGCTCCTTAGCTGGAGTAGCTGCGCGCATAATAAAAACCTATAACATAACATAACATAACTAATAATGTTAAAAATAAATGTAATGTGTGATTGTAAAGGTTTTATTTAACTGTACAGTAAACTCAACTTCGACTATGTTGGAGTGGGGGTTACTCATGCTGCATGTGGTGAGACGGAGGGGGGTCTTGTGTGCGATGGGGAGTCCTCCTCCTGGGGGGTGCAGACAGTCCTTTCTCTGGACCTTATAGCCATCAGGGATGGCAATGGCGATGTTGGGGCCAGAGGTGGCATTGGTCCAAGTTTCCGCAAAGAAGGCGACGTCGAGCGAGAGGGTGTCGATCAGGTCCCAGATCTGTAGGGCGTGTCGGTGCAGGGAGCGCATGTTGAGAAGGATACAAGTCAGGGTTTCGGTGGTGCATCCATCAGGTGTGCCTTCGCCGGTCGTGGGAGCTTTGTCGATGGCGAAGGATCTGCGGCAGGGTCTGCATGAGAACTGCCCGTGGGTGGTGTTCGGCGAGGATCTTGTACAGTCTGCATGTCTTCCGGGGTTGTGTGCATGGAGGGTGGTTGAGTTGTAGATGTAGTTGTTGATGTTTTGCCACTGTTACTGTGATTGTGTTTTCCTCTTCCTCGCCGCCCCTTGGGACCGATTTTCCAGCTTGTGCACCCCCCCCACTCCCCGCTCCCCGCCGCTGCCCCCCCGCGGCCCCGCCCCCTTTTCTCTTCTGTAACCTCTCCCCCCTTCCCATTCGTCACCCCGCTCCCGCCTCCCAGCTGCTCCTCCCTCCCACTTTTCCATTTATGGCGGAGACCGTGCGGTGTTGAGCTGTGACCTTGACCCTGCTGAATGGCCGGTCGCTCCATGCACCGCACGGCTCCTCGTGAGTGTGCTCAGGCTCTCATCCCTGCTGCCGCGAGTTTGCGTCCTCTGTTGATAAGTATTTTGTGACTTCCTGTGTTTTGTGCCCTGTGACTGTGTTTTGGCCCTGTGACTGCTATTTTGCCACTGTTACTGTGATTGTGTTTTCCTCTTCCTCGCCGCCCCTTGGGACCATTTTTCCCGCTTGTGCCCCCCCTGCTCCCCGCTCCCCGCCGCGGCCTCTGGCGGCCCGCCCCCTTTTCTCTTCTGTAACCTCTCCCCCCTTCCCATTCGCCGCCCCACTCCCGCCTCCCAGCTGCTCCTCCCTCCCACTTCGCCATTTATGGCGTAGACCGCGTGAATGCGCAGCGATCACGCGCAGCGGGCGCGCTGACTGCGCGCCAAAGGCAAGCCCGTCTACGCCCGTCCGCGCCTGGAGTGCGCCCAGCGCCAGGACCCCTGGACCTCGTCGGACCCAGACCAACCGACTGACATACAACACCGCCACCCTCAACGCACTGAACATCGGATGAGCGCCCGCCTGCTATCAAGCCACCGCCAGACGCACCCACGAACCCTTGACCTGTCAAGCCTGCAAATTCACCTGCCTCAAACCCCTTCCCCCGCCCGCCAAAGCACACCACAACAACAACCACCTCAAGTGCATCCTCCTCAACACCTGCTCCGTTCACAAGCACGCCTTCGAACTCTGGGACCTCCTCGACACAACAACACCAGACGTCGCCTTCCTCACCGAAACCTGGATGAACGCCTCCTCAGCCCCCAACATCGCCATAGCCATCCCGGACGGCTACAAAATCACCAGGAAAGACCGCGTCAACAAAACAGGAGGAGGGATCGCCATCATCTACAGGAACACCATCAGCATCACGACCAACGCCGAAGACACCATCTCATCCGCCAAACACCTACATTTCCAGATACACACCAACCCCCAGACCACCCTCAGAGGAACACTCATCTATAGACCCCCGGGCCCACGCACACAATTCAGCGAAACCATCACCGACGCCATCAGCCCGCACGCCCTAGCCTCACCAGAATACATCCTCCTAGGAGACCTGAACTTTCACCTGGAGAACAACAACGACACCACCACCACCACCACCCTGCTCGACAAACTCGCCAACCTTGGACTCAAGCAACTGGTGGACACCCCCACCCACCTCGCGGGCCACACCCTCTACGCCATCTTCTCCGCCAGTAACCACGTTGCCTTCAACCACTCCACAGGACTACACTGGACCGACCACAGCTGCCTACATTTCACATTCAAGAAGACTACATCCCACCACCACACGCATCGGATCCCCCGCAGATGCTGGAGCAAAGTCACCACTGACCAGCTTACCACGTCACTGAGCCAGAACTGCCGACACCAACCTACCTGACACTAACAACGCAGCCCGCAACTTCGCACAGTGGATCACCAACTGCGCCAACGACCTCGCTCCATTGAAACACCCCCACAGCAAGACCACCACCACAAAACCCTCATGGTTCACAGACGCCCTCAAAACCGCAAAGAGAACCTGATGAACACTCGAAAAGACCTGGCGCCAAGAACGAATGACTGAAAACATGACAGCCCTCAAAGCCGCCACCCACGAATACCACCAGCAGATCCGGACCACCAAGAGAACATCGTTCAAAGAGCGACTGGACAACAACACCCACAACAGCAAGGAACTCTTCAGCATTGTCAAAGAGCTCTCCAACCCCAACGCCAGCAACAACGACATCACCCCTTCGCAAGACCTCTGCAACTCCCTCGCCACGTTCTTACACCGCAAAATTGCAGACATACACAACAGCTTCGGACCCCAAACTCCACCTCAGGACACCAAATCAACGACCCCCAGCAACACCATCAACTCCTGGACCCCCATCAGCAATGATTACACCACCCACGTCATGAGCACCATCCACTCCGGCTCCCCCTCCGTCCCATGCCCCCACCACATCTTCAACAAAGCCGGCACCACCATCGCACCCCACCTGCGGAACGTCATAAACAGCTCCTTCACGTCAGTGACCTTCCCTGAAAGCTGGAAACACGCAGAGATCAACGCCCTCCTGAAAAAACGCACAGCAGACCCCAAGGACCTCAAGAACTTCCGTCCCATCTCTCTTCTCCCCTCCCTGGCTAAAGTCATCGAGAAGACCGTCAACAAACAGCTGACTGCTTTCCTCGAGGACAACAACTCGCTCGACCCTTCCGAGTCCGGATTCCGAGCCAACCACAGCACCGAGACCGCCCTCATCACAGCCACAGACGACATCAGAACCCTGATAGACAACGGGAGACAGCTGCCCTCATCCTCCTGGACCTCTCAGCAGCCTTCGACACCGTATGCCACCGCACACTAAGACAGCGCCTCAGCAACACTGGAATCCAAGGAAAGGCCCTGGAATGGATCATCTCGATCCTCTGCGGAAGAACCCAGAGCATCCGCCTCCCCCCCTTCCGATCCACGGCCACCGAGATCATCTGCAGCGTTCCTCAAGTATCCTCACTCAGCCCAACACTTTTCAATATCTACATGAGCCCCCTCGTCACCATCGCACGAAAACACAACATCAACATCATCTCCTACCCCGACGACACCCAGCTGATACTATCCCTCACCAAGGACCCAGCCACCGGCAAAACCAAATTCCAGGAAGGGATTAAAGAAGTAGCAGTCTGGATGAAGCACAGCCGTCTCAAGCTTAACTTAGACAAGACGGAAGTCCTCATCCTCGGACAATCCCCATCTGCCTGGGATAACTCCTGGTGGCCCGCAGCGCTGAGAACCGCACCGACACCCACGGACCACGCACGCAACCTGGGTTTTGTCCTGGACTCCTCCCTCACGATGACCAAACAAGTCAACGCCGTCTCATCCTCATGCTTCAACACCCTGAGAATGCTTCGAAAGATCTTCAGGTGGATCCCCACAGAAACCATAAGAATAGTCACCCAGGCCCTCTTCATCAGCCGACTGGACTACGGAAACGCCCTATACACAGGAACCACCGCCAAACTCCAGACTAGGCTCCAGCGCATACAAAAGACCGCCGCACGACTCATCCTCGACATTCCTCGTCACAACCACATAACCACCCACCTGAGAAACCTCCATTGGCTCCCCGTCAACAAAAGGATGACGTTCAGACTGCTCACCCACGCGCACAAAGCGCTCCACAACATGGGCCCGACTACCGCAACAGCCGACTCTCGTTCTACACCCCCACTCACCAGCTTCGCTCCACCAGCCTCACCCTTGCCATCGTCCCACGAATTCGCAGAACCACCTCCGGAGGAAGATCATTCTCCTACCTAGCAGCGAAGACCTGGAACTCCCTCCCCACTCACCTACGATTGACCCAGGACCATCTCAGCTTCAGGTAGCACCTCAGGACCTGGCTCTTCGAGCAGTAGCAGCTCCCCCCCAGCGCATTGAGACCCTCACGGGTGAGTGGCGCGCTCTATAAATGCTTGATTGATTGATTGATAGATGTGGGGTCTAGGAAAACCAGGGGTCCTTGCGCTGGTCGGGGTCGGGTCGCAATATATATCTATATATATATATATATATATATATATATATATATATATATATATATATATATTACCTACTGGCGGTCGCCAGTAGGTATATATAGTTAGGATTTTTTCCTATGGGATTTTTCAAAATTCTATGTTGAATAACTTTGGCGTTGATGGACGGAATTGGCTGAAATTTTCCTGAAAATGGCACATTTACTCTGCGGTCCTTCCCTGAAAGTTTGGGGGGGATTCGTCAAGCGGGGGCCGAGATAAAAGGGGGGTCCCAAAACGTGTTTTCCCCATGCAATTTTCCATAGGGCGGTTGGACTCACTTTTAGCCCGAACGGCTGAATGGATTTCCACCAAACTTGGCAAAATTGTAGGGACTGGTACCCCGATGACCCTTTGCTATGTCTCAAGATATATGCTCCAGTGGTTTTTACGAAAATTAACTTTGAAAAAATATATATTGGGCTACATTGGGTTATATATATGTTAGAGCCCAAATGTAGCCCAATGTAGCCCAATGTAGCCCAATGTAGCCCAAAGATGGCCACCAGAGACTTAAAATATACTGTGCAACTTTTTTATGTTACATAGTAATTTTGCTCATAGTTACTTCCTATCTCCCACTATATTATCTCCAATGTGTATTTAACATCTCTTTATCATCTCCTGCCTCCATGTTGTTTATGCTTTCCTGACAGACTATGGTATGAATTCCATATACCACAATAACTTCTGTAACAACATGCAAGATATCTACAAAGGAGACGGGTTTTAGTAGTGAAAATGAATGCTTGTAAATAGGATCTGTGCTCGGTTCATAAAATATTAATTAAAAAACGATTTTAGGGCAAATTAATGGCTTTCAGTAGTGAAAATGAATGCTTGTACATAGGACCTGTGTTCTGTTCCTAAAATGATAATTGAAAAACGATTTTAGTGCAAATCAATGGGTTTCAGTAGTGAAAATTGACAGATTCTTTAACATTCACATGACCCGACGCGCTTACGCTACTACGCTAACAGTCTTACTTATGACAAAAGTATGGCACACCTGAAGTCATCTTGATTGGAATAAAGTGGTAACACTTAATACATTTAATTTGAAAAGGAACAAAATGAGGGGTTTCATTTTGCCATAGAAATTGTATGTATATATATATATATATATATATATATATATATATATATATATATATATATATATATATATATATATATTACCTACTGGCGGTCGCCAGTAGGTATATATAGTTAGGATTTTTTCCTATGGGATTTTTCAAAATTCTATGTTGAATAACTTTGGCGTTGATGGACGGAATTGGCTGAAATTTTCCTGAAAATGGCACATTTACTCTGCGGTCCTTCCCTGAAAGTTTGGGGGGGATTCGTCAAGCGGGGGCCGAGATAAAAGGGGGGTCCCTAAACGTGTTTTCCCCATGCAATTTTCCATAGGGCGGTTGGACTCACTTTTAGCCCGAACGGCTGAATGGATTTCCACCAAACTTGGCAAAATTGTAGGGACTGTTAGCCCGATGTGCCTTTGCTAGGTCTCAAGATATGTGGTCCAGTGGATTTTGACAAATTAAGGTTCAAAAAAATATATATATCTGTGACAGCGCTCCGGTGCGCGCACCGGTGCGCGCACCGGAGCGCGTTACGGAACTTCGCGAGGAGAAGCGGATTGGCTCTCCGGTGTCTGACAACATTCCAAACAGTTCGGAGCGGCCGCCATCTTGTGTCTCGGTAGGATAGTGACACAAGAGGTGGAAAAAACAAAGTGCGAAATGACCAAAAGGGGGCAGGGTAGATCCCCCCTGACCCCTTAGGTTTGATGTGGGGGCTATTAAAAGGCCCCACGGGCAAAAAAAAAAAAAAAAAAAATTGCATTTTTTCGCGGGAGTTGCGCTTCCCGGTGCGGGCACTGGGAAGCTTACCGGCAGAGTAACGGGAGTCCGCCATCTTGTGTTTCGGTCGAATTTAGACTGAAGATGGAGGATAAACAATGTTGGGAATGGGCTAAAGGGGGCACGGTAGACATATCATGACCCCCTAGTTTATCTGAGGGTGTATTTTTTTAGGGAAGAAAGAAAAAACTGTGAATTAACAGTGGCTCAACAGGAGCAAAAAAAAATAAAAAAAGCTACTGCTTTCTTTTCTTGCTGCAGTGGTGGTTGTCTCCAGCATCATTAATAAGGGAAATACTTAGTTGCCCGTAGCAGATGGTCTTTCCACAATAAATGCAGACCATCTTTAATTAACCAAATTTATTTTGTATGTTTGGCACCATTTGGGGCCCTTCTGGTGCTGCAACCGTAATTTCACCTGTGGAGGTGCTGGCCTGAGGATCTCTGTTCTTTTGAGTCATGTCCCGTACCTCAGCCTGTGCCAAATTGTTAGGATGCCACCTCTCCATGTGGCGGATCATTGTATAATTCCCGAAGGAATACTTTTTGTTGGGGTTGCCCCTGGAGAGGACTTTGTCGCAAATTAAACAGGTGACATGTGGGGCATTCACTTTTTTTTGCCCAGCAGGGATGGAGAAGTACTCCCATATAAAATGCACTTTTACATGCCTTTCCCTAGATACTTCCGGCAAGAATCTCCTACGCTGTTCCTCCTCATCATCTTCTTCCTCCACTTCTTCAACTCCTGGAAGGATCTGGGGTGGTGGACCTTCCTTTCTGGGTGGTGGTGGTGGGGGTACACCAGCTGCAGCTACTACTGAAACCATTTCTCTGCTCACAAATAGATCTGCTCTCTCAAAGAAGAAAGTAAGAATGAGGAAAAAAGGAGGGGGCTTTCATCATTTGGAGAAAAAAAAAGTTGAGAACCAATGAATAGTGTTATTTTCAGGTCACGTGTCCCGACGCGCTTACGTTACGCGCTCCGGCGCGCTTACGTTACGCGCTCCGGGTCGCGCCACGGAGCGCTTCCGGGTGCGTTTACTCAGCGCGCCAAAAGAACGCATCACGCGGTTACGCAATACGTCATGCTTACGCAGCGCGTCACGATGTTGTTTTCGTTCGCGGCAATTGCTCTGACGGGGCGCTTACCGTAACGCGCACCGGGGCGCTGAACAGAGTTGCGCTTACCGGTGCACTGCCCAGTGCGCGTAACGGGAGCGCTCCGGGGCAAAAATTTAAAAAAAATTAAAATAAAATTAAACATAAAAAAATGGTATGAAATAAATATAAAATACATTATTCATTTTAATGAAGTATCTATTTTACAGCTATTGATATTTGCTATTAAAAAACCATTGAAATTCACAGAAAAAACCATAGGTTTGAGACCATATATAGTTAGGTATTTGCATTTACAAAACCTTGAAAATTCAATGAAAAAACCATAGGTTTGAGACCATATATTGTTAGGTGAATATTTTAATCATACAAAACCAATGAAATTCCATATATAGTTAGTTGCACTAACTATATATTTCGCGCACCCGCAATCCACTGCTGATGATGTCACATATTACATCATTCATGACATGGTCAGTGACATCACTGATGACATCACTGATGACATCTCAAATGACATCACTGATGACATCACTGATGACATCATCCAGTGACTGTGTGTTTCTGTAAAGTTTAAATATGTTTTACATATTGAAGAATGAGTGGATGTATAAGTGTCTGGATGAAGTATTTAGTAGGTGCGTGACTGACTATGAGTTAGTGAATAAATGTGTCGTACTAAATGCATGGGTTAGTGACTAAACTGTCTGAATGTGTGCATCAGTATGTCTGTTGTGGTGTAAACTGCTGCATGTGTTGATCATTAGCTATACGAGAGGCTATATGTGTTATTGATTGGTTGCTCAAGTATTTGTATGGGAGATTGAGTGTGTGTGGTGGTGGCTGGGAGGTGTGTGACTCTGTGCATAGATGTGTGAGCAGTTGATTCACTAGGTGTATGAGTTCAAGAGTGCATGTGGAAACAGCTACATGAGCGGTTGACTGTGTGCATGAGTGTATTGATGAGTGAATGGATATCTGAATGCTACATGTCATAGTAAGTACATATGTAAAACACAGTACATGTGAGAGTTGGCATATATAAATAACTGTGCATGAGAGCCAGTGAATGTGTGAGTGGCTGTATGGATCATTGTGAACTTGTATCAGGGATTGTATAAGAGAGTAAATATGTGTTAGTATATGTTTGAATAAGTAAGGTGTGTATAACTGTATAGTTGAGGAATTGGAGGTGAGATTGTTTCTTTGCATGACTGACTAGGTGTGTGAGTAACTCCATGGATGAGTGACAGTGTGTGAGTGTCTGTATACACTGAGTGTATCTAAGGTTATATTAGAGTCTGAAGAGGTTCATCGCATTAGCACAAGAATGATGTCAAATGAGATGTCATCAGTGATGTCATCAGTGATGTCATTTGAGATGTCATCAGTGATGTCACTGACCATGTCATGAATGATGTAATATGTGACATCATCAGCAGTGGATTGCGGGTGCGCGAAATATATAGTTAGTGCAACTAACTATATATGGAATTTCATTGGTTTATGTATGATTAAAATATTCACCTAACAATATATGGTCTCAAACCTATGGTTTTTTCATTGTATATATATATATATATATATATATATTACCTACTGGCGGTCGCCAGTAGGTATATATAGTTAGGATTTTTTCTCTATGGGTTTTTTGAAAATTCTATGTCTAATAACTTTGGCGTTTGTGGACGGAATTGGCTGAAATTTTCAGGAAAATGGCACATTTTGTTTCTGAGCAGCCCTTGAAAATTTGGGGGGGGGTTCGTCCAGTGGGGGCCGAGAAAAAAGGGGGGTCCCAAAACGTGTTTTTAACATTGAGTTTTCCATAGGGCGGTTGGCCTCACTTTTAGCCCGAACGGCTGAATGGATTTGCACGAAACTTGGCAAAATTGTAGGGACTGGTAGCCCGATGTGCCTTTTGTAGGTCTCAATATATGTGCTCCAGTGGATTTTGAGAAATTAACGTTTAAAAAAAGATATATATCTGTAACAGCGGACCGGGCAGCGCACTGGTTCGCGGACTTTTCGCGCAACGGAGCTTTGTGAAGCGAAGCTGATTGGTTCTCCGGCGTCTGTCAACATTCCAAACAGTCCGTAGCGGCCGCCATCTTGTCTCTCGGTAGGATCGAGAGACAAGAGGAGGTCAAAACAAAGGGGGAAATAACTATAAGGGGGCATAGTAGATCCTCGCTAACCCCCTAGGTTTGATGTGGAGGTTTTAAAAGGGCCCCGCGGGGCAAAAAAATAATAATAATAATAATAATTGAACGGCTGAATGGATTTGCACGAAACTTGGCAAAATATTAGGGACTGGTAGCCCGATGTGCCTTTGCTAGGTCTCAATATATGTGCTCCAGTGGATTTTGAGAAATTAACGTTCAAAAAAAGATATATATCTGTAACAGCGCTCCGCTTCGCGTACTTTTCGCGTTACGGAGCTTTGCGAAGCTGATTGGTTCTCCGGCGTCTGTCAACATTCCAAACAGTCCGTAGCGGCCGCCATCTTGTCTCTCGGTAGGATTGAGAGACAAGAGGAGGCCAAAGCGAAGGGGGAAATGACCATAAGGGGGCATAGTAGATCCTTCCTGACCTCTTAGGTTTGATGTACCATTTTGTCAAGTTTGGTGTAATTCCGTTCAGCCATTCAGGCTGTAGACGTATGTAAATGTCCTATGGAAAATTGCATGGGGAAAACACATTTGAAAGTGTTGAAATTTAGAACCAATTAAAATGTTACTTTGGTTTTGTATTTGTGTGTGATGAAAGTTAATTGGTTATGTATATATGTCAAATGAGAGGAAACCACAGCCATTTTGTGATACTACTGTCTGAGGTACATTTGTGAGGAATTTTTGGTGGTGAATTTCTGGTGTTTGATTTACACAGTACTAACACTTTTCCTACTTTTGAAAAGGTGAGTTGTTAATTTGTAAGGGGAACTATGTTGTACACTTGAAGATAATTTGAATAATGTTTTCTGTTATTTATTTGCAGTCCTTCTGTTATACTAAATACTTGATAAAGTTAGTTTTATATTATGTATTACTAAAAACGATAAATGAAAGTGATTATTTTTTTCTGCAATTTACAGCAAGCAATTTCAAAATAAAATGGCTCACAATGAAGAGACCGTGGCAATTTCTTTTGAATCGTCCACTACATTGATTGAAATTGAGAGCACCAATAATGAAACATTGTCACAAGGAGGACATGACTTGTATGATTCCATTAGATTGATTGAAATGGACAGCACCAAGAATGAAATATTGTCACAAGGAGATGACTTGAATGATTCCACTACGTTGATTGAAATTGAGAGCAGCAATAATGAAATATTGTCACAAGGAGGAGATGACTTGTATGATTCCATTAGATTGATTGAAATGGACAGCACCAATAATGAAATATTGTCACAAGGAGGAGATGACTTGAATGATTCCACTACATTGATTGAAATTGAGAGCACCAATAATGAAATATTGTCACGAGGAGATGACTTGAATGATTCCACTACATTGATTGAAATTGACAGCACCAATAATGAAATATTGTCAGAAGGAGGAGATGACTTGAATGATTTTTTTGATCAATCTCTTGATGGCGAATTTATCGAGTGTTTGGAGACCATAGAGTTACAAGAATCATTATTGGAGACTTTTCATGAGGACATTGCTGATGAGGACATGTTACTAGTTCTTTCAAATTTAGAAAATTCTGAAGAATAAATTTATATTTAGAAATCAAAAATTGTTTGAGACATTATTCATTTTTATTTTTAATTTATGAGGTTGTAGCGAAGTGATTGTAGTATAAAATGAGACTTATAGTATAGAGTGTAACATTTTTATGTTACATG
This sequence comes from Lissotriton helveticus, assembly GCF_964261635.1. Taxonomy (NCBI): domain Eukaryota; kingdom Metazoa; phylum Chordata; class Amphibia; order Caudata; family Salamandridae; genus Lissotriton; species Lissotriton helveticus. The sequence goes on along the minus strand of NC_136071.1, from coordinate 1,133,460,881 downwards.
GTAAGTTTACTCATATTTACTTCCCTTCTGCCACTATATTATCTCCAATGTGTATTTGACATCTCTTCTTCATCTCCGGCCTCCTTTCTCTCACTGTGTGTCTCCGATGCATCTTATCGCTGCTATTTTGTGTAATTACAGAAGAGAGTAAAATAAAATAGTTCGGAACGTGAAAAGGGGGCAAAGTAGAGTACTCCTCACCCCCTAGGCCTTTTTAGGCGGTCCCAAAAGGATCAGTTTCTGCTTTCCTGAGAGATTATGGTATGAGTTCCATATACCACAATAACTTGCATTACAACATGCAAGATATCTATCTCCTATTACCAACTTTTGGAGATATTCGCGCTAAGCGCGAATATCTCCAAAAAGTAACACCTGCCCTGAGCAGTTCTTAGCCATGTTATCCAATGGGAGGTGGATAACATGGCTAAGAGCATTAGCTCGGTAATGCATGAATATCGCTGAGTTTTTAGCGATATTCATGCATTGCGGCCGTTTATTATCGCATTTGCGATAAACCTTGATAATAGCAAGGTTTATCTTCGATAATTTCTGACGATGCTTAGTGGTAAAAAATTGGTTGGTAAGCATCGTTAGCGATAAATATCGCTTAACTTTGGTAATATGCCCCAACGTCTGTTAACGTTCGATTCGAAGGAAATGAGGAAGTGTTGAAAAACATTGTCTGCGCCATCTTGCCTTTTTTGAAATGCCACACTTTTGTCGTGCACGGCAGCCATTTTAGATGTCTTGACCAGACCCACTCTCTGCACGCTGTCGATTCGTAGCATGGCTCCTCACCCACGCAAGCATCTTCCCTAGGCACTGGTCACCACCGCTCTCTGTCTTATGCATGGGCAATAAACCTCCCCCCATCTGCGCTGCTCTTCCCTGAGAATCACACTCTGTGCCCGCCCGACACCTCCCTTTCGCCCTATTCACTACCGCACCCTCTGACACTCCTCTTTCTCTGTGTCCGATTGTCCAGGCTATCAGCTAGCCCTGCAGATGTAGTTTATGGCCCCAGCTGTAAAGAATCACCCCTCTTCAAAGGAGTTATAGTAGATCAAGGCCCACACCCGATGAGATCCGTCACACCACACGTGTTCCTACTATCTGAAAACCATCCTGTATTGTGATTGGGGAGGGGACCGAGCCTGAAGCGGAAGATTCCAGGAATGACTCTTTGTACATCAAAGTTTTTACAATTATGTGTCACATTAAAAATATATAGCACTCCAACAAAGTAGTAGGAATATAAAACTTTAATAACATATAAATATATACAAGAAAACAAAAACAGTAAAAACATTTAAACAACGAAGAGACCGTGGCAATTTCTTTTGAATTATCCAATAGATTTATTGAAATTGACAGCACCAATAATGAAATATTCTTGTCAGTAGCGGTCTGTTGTGCGAATAGTTCCAAGGCAGCAGAACGCGCTGAAATCTAGATGGCACGAAAGTGATGTCTAGTAAGTTGCCGCCCAGCAAAAAACGGCGTGGGGCGCCGCGGGGGTGAGTGAGTCCAGTAGGCACCACAGCTATTCTTACCGGCATTGCAGAATTACTGCTGGGGACAATGCCTGTGCTGTAGCAGGGTCACAGCAGAAACAAAAAGGATTCTGTTGAAGATGTTGTTGGTTTTCAATTTGAAAACAGTTCTGGTGTCAACTGCTATGCTAATGTAGTGGTTAATGTTTTGTTTTCTCTAGAAAATGTAAAAGAGGGGGAGGCAGTCCAAAGTTCCGTTAAAAGGGCAAAGGAAAGGATCGGTGGTTTGAACTATCAGTCAAAAAGGGGAGGGGGTGCAATAATTTTTCCTACCGGGTCACACTGTGCTTTCACCGGAAGTGAGGTCTGCAGGATTCTAGTAATTCAAAGTGAGGCTGGCGCCAGCATGGGAGCGCCGACGTCCCGCGGATACAGTTTCGTCACTCCACGGGCGATCATGGCAGTCATTCCCCATCGGGGGTCGGAGACTCCCGCGGCTCCTCTAGAATCTTCAAGGTCGTGGAGGACTACGGTGGTGGAGTCAACCAGTGACCGGGCCATTTCTTTATGCTGGGCCCGCTCTTGCCAGGTCGACCGCCATTTTGAGAGTTCGGTAGCTACTGGCGATCGCGGGGTCAAATGAGCGGACGGGCTCCACCCTGCCGGGCGAGACGTTGCAGCATGGCCACAGTGGAAGAACCCTTTTCCGGGCGCCTGGAGCGCTGAGGGTGCAGCTGGGAAGCCTCCACCTGGGGAGGCGGGAGAGGCCTGTTCGCACCGTCTCTCCCTCCCAGTGCACCCCACGGCGTCTCGCTTGAGATTTGTTATGGCCGGACCAGGCGATGAGGACGAGGGGGGGGGGGTCGGAGGCATGTGCAAGACATCCCCCCCCCAGTGTTGTCGCAGCCATTATAAAAGAAAGAAGTGTCCCGTCCGTCTTCGGGCCGGGCTTCCGGTGGATGTCGGCCGGACGCCCCTGGCTCTGGCCCCATGAACGGGTTTCTTGGTTTATCGGCTGCAGCCGGATCCCGTCGGCCTCGGCCCCCCGACCGTTGGTGGCCGGACCGGAAGAGCATGTGGCGGGACTACCTGCAACTCTCAAGGGCCACCGCGGCCGGACTGGGAGAGAGAGTGGAGGGTCGAGGAGACATTCCCCCCCCCCTGCAACTGTTCAGCGTTGTAAAGGCAATCCCCTGGCCGGGTCCCGCTGGCCTCGGCCTCTCCTCCGGCTACACCCTACGTTAGGATCTCCTGGCCGAGGCGTGGCAGCAGGACCTGCCTTATATGGGCTGCTCCCGGCTGGGCGTAGCCGGAACCCTGCCCCACCTTGGAAGTTTCCAGAGTGGGGGCGGATGTTCTACTGACTTGCATTTTCCCTAGTCTATCGATTTTTTTGGCGTGGCAGGCGGTGGGACAACGAGGGGTGATTTGGTTTCTCTTACTGTTTTTCTGGTCTCTCACCACTGGCATATTTTAACGTTTTCTTGTTTCTAGGACATTAATAGGTTTTATCATTACGTTATGTTATTGTTTCTTTGTTCGTTGTTTAATAAAAGTTCATGTTCATCAGTGGCCTACTGATTTTCGTTTTCCTATTTTTTTCTTTCCAGGTTGTTTCATGGTAAAGTTTCTGTTAACAGGATACAGTGATCACTTCGTTATTATTGCATATGTCCTTTTCACTAGGGGTGCTCTCTGGTCGGGCCAGATGACGTATCTCTAGTAAATGGTCCGGGTGAAAAAGGTGCATCAATCAGTGGGGAGTAGATAGGCATGACAGATTACAACGGGGGAGAAAGGTCCGCATTACGTACCCTTTCACTACTTGCAAAGATTTTCCTACGTTTATTTGCAAACAGGGAATACCTCCAAAAAGAACTAATTCCCAAACAGTCAATGTTCGGACAATCAATCAATCAATGAGGAATGAAATAGGTACGACGTGTTAAAGGCTTGTGTTACCTACCCTTCACTATCTGCAAAGGGAGAGAGAATATTCCTATTCTTCCTCGTTTGCAGGTAGAGAAGATCCTTAAGAGAATTAACTTCGAACAATTCAATGCTCGATTGAAACAATCAACAAGGGGTACTGTGAACACAAATGAACGCCGCTTATGTACATACGTATTGCTATTTTCAACAGGTTGTTCCTAATGTTTCTATTTTAGCGAGGTCAAAAAGAGATCCCATTAGTGGCCTACTGATTTTGCTCGATTCCTTTTGTTTTTTTACACGATTTTTCGCTATCTGCAAAGACTAAACAGAGTATTTTGACTCTGTGCTTGTTTGTAAATAGAGAATGAACCAAAGAGAACAATCAATCAAATGGAGAGAGAAGCAGGCACGACGGATTACAAAGGGGGCAAAGGGCTGCGTTAACTACCCTTCACTATCTGCAAAGAGAGAGTACTCCTAATAGAAATGAGGGGTGGGGGGCAGCATTCAAAGCAGATCAGTGTGCATAAACACGAAAATGTTTTTACTTACCACGTACTTGACATTCGACAGCTTATGATATTTGCTATTAAAAAACCATTGAAATTCACTGAAAAAACCATAGGTTATAGACCATATATAGTTAGGAATTAGCATTTACAAAACCTTGAAAATTCACTGAAAAAACCATAGGTTATAGACCATATATAGTTAGGAATTAGCATTTAAAAAACCTTATTTTACTCACACAAAACCATTGAAATTCCATATATAGTTAGTTGCACTAACTATATATCGCGCACCCGCAATCCACTGCTGATGATGTCACATATTACATCATTCTTGACATGGTCAGTGACATCACTGATGACATCACTGATGACATCTCAAATGACATCACTGATGACATCACTGATGACATCTCATTTGACATCAATGACCACATCACTGATGATATCATTCATGTGACAATACAATGCATCTCCTCACATTTTAATATAACCTCTGTTTCACCCAGTGTTAAATACAGAGTATAATTTTTGAAACCATTGACACACCAATACTAGTTACTACATACGCACTCACTGATTCCTACGTCTACACACACATTCACTCATTCACCCATACAATCATTCATACATACAATCACTCATCTTTACAACACTATCATATGCACTCATACACCTATACAGACACTCACACTCTGCCACTCATCCATGGAGTTACTCACACACCTAGTCAGTCCTGTAAAGAATCAATCACACTTCCATTTTCTTGTCTATACAGTTAAACATAGAGCACCTTACATTTTCAAACATATACTAACACATACTTACTTTCTTATACAATCATTGATACAAGTACACATTGATCTGCACAGAGTCACACACCTCCCAGCCAGCCACACACACACTCAGTCTCCCATACAAATACTTGGACAATCAATCAGTAACCCATATAGTTAATCATATAGCTACTGATCAACACATGCAGCAGTTTACAGAACAACAGACACAATGATGCACAAATTAAGACAGTTTAGTCACTAACCCATGCACTCAGTGAGACACATTTAATCACTCACTCATACAGTCAGTCACGCACCTACTAAATCCTTCATCCAGACACTTATACATCCACTCATTCTTCAATATCTAAGACATATTTTAACTTTACAGAAACATACAGTCACTGGATGTTGTCATCAGTGATGTCATTTGAGATGTCATCAGTGATGTCATCAGTGATGTCACTGACCATGTCATGAATGATGTAATATGTGACATCATCAGCAGTGGATTGCGGGTGCGCGATATATAGTTAGTGCAACTAACTATATATGGAATTTCAATGGTTTTGTGTGAGTAAAATAAGGTTTTTTAAATGCTAATTCCTAACTATATATGGTCTATAACCTATGTTTTTTTCAGTGAATTTTCAAGGTTTTGTAAATGCTAATTCCTAACTATATATGGTCTATAACCTATGGTTTTTTCAGTGAATATATATATATATATATATATATATATATATATATGTACAAAAACATCTCGAAACCACAGGGGAACACTCTAAGTGCCAGTTTAGACTTACATGAATTTTGAATAATGCTGCTATTTCATGAGATAAAAAGTTTTACATGGTGTTAACTTTGATTAGCTGCAATTTTATTCCTCACTATGAGTATGGTTTTAACAACCAATGTGATTTTTTTAGAGCTGAACAGTATTGTATTGGGTATTTATTTATTTATATATAGTTATATATTCATTCAATTTGCTGCTATTTTATCATGTATGCTCTATTTTGCACTTAGTGAATGTATTTTACATTTCTTTTGACCGTCTACATATGGACTATTATGTGGCAGTGATGTAGTATTTTTTCCATGGCTTAAACTAAACAACACAGCTGATGCACAGGAAATACATCACATACTTTGCACTTTAAATGTTTAATCCGCCCCTCAACTGTGTCATGTGATCAAGGCCCCACGTGGGCTTAAACTCGTTATGGCGGCGGTGGTGTTGGGCAGTAAATAAAAATATTGCACCATCAATTGGGTTCGCTTCGTCTGTATCCTACGGATTTCTACCTTGAGACGACTCTCAAGATTGCTTCCTCAAATCCAGCGAAACCCCTCCTTTAATTACGGCCTGTAAGGCAGGAAGCAGTGATTCTGAGCACTACGGAATCCTCCACCTGGAGAAGCCGTGGTTGCCCCGGGACAGCGGAAGTGCAACAAGCAGCAGGGAAGTGCTGTGGTGGGGTCGAGGTTGGAGGTCATCTGACCGGAGGATCTGTGCTTTGCCGTTAGCGCCTCTCTGCGACAGGAGCCCCACTGAGTATCCCATAAAGGAGTGTGCAAGAATTAGACGTGGACATTTATCGGCACTACAAATCTGAACGTAATATTAACAAGCCCCTTATGTGACACAATGTCCACAGACACGTTGAGGAGTCGGGTGGAGGCAGCTACCGGCATGTTTGTTGATTCCCCGGCCGGGGAACGTGTACAACGTTTGATATCCAGCAGTCCGCCGGATTCACAACCAAAGATCTCTTCAAAAACCTGTAGAAGGCAAGTAAAGCGGAGCAGGCAAAGTTGTGGGAGCACCGCTCACTCACCAGGTACTTGGAGGTGGGAAGGATACAGCGGGGTCTGCGGACAATGCTTGCGCCATCTTATGAGAACCCAGGGGCATATTACCAACCAATAGAGATAATTTTTGTCTCTAACTTCTTTAGAGACAAACATTATCGCCGCAAATCGGCGATTTTTATCGCAGATAAACCTTGCTATTAGCAAGGTTTATCGCAAATGCGATAAAAAACGGCCGCAATGCATGAATATCGCTGAAAAGTCAGCGATATTCATGCATTATCGAGCAAATGCTCTTAGCCATGTTATCCACCTCCCATTTGATAACATGGCTAAGAACTGCTCCTGGGTAGGTGTTAGCTTTTGGAGATATTCGCGCTTAGCGTGAATATCTCCAAAAGTTGGTAATAGGAGATAGCGATGTTAGCGACTGTTTCCAGTCGCTAACATCTTGGCACGCCCACTTTGCATGTCATTAGTGATAAATATCACTGACATGCAAAGCGGGGCCCAAGATGGTCACTATCTCCTATTAGCTGTTGCTAACTGGTGTTAGCGACAGCTTGGTAATAGGGAGATAATTTTATCTCCGCTTTCTTGGCTTTTAAGGCCAAAAAAGCGGAGATGAAGCCCCTTGATAATATGCCCCCCAGGCCCCACATGTTATACGAATGGGCTGAATATAACCTGGAGTCCTCTCGGCGTTTAGTGGAAATCCTGGTAAAATATGCCGAGAGTGACCAGGTAGCATTACAGAGACAAATCGATGCACTGAATATGGAAAAAGACAAGCTACCCAGCACTCCTAATATTGTGAACTATCGTGAAGAAATGACAGTGCGTCTGCACCGCGAAGAAGAAGTCATAAAGAAAAGGAAGGCATATAAATTCCAGAGACCGGTTGGATTATGAACATGGGTAAATATTCACATTTGAGAAGAAGTACGACAGTGTAAAAGCTACTAAGAAGTTAACACCAACTACCTCAGCAATATCGCAAACAGCCAATAATGACCTTCCGGAGGCTTCATACTTTCGGAGTTAAGCTCAAAGATAGACACTGAGTCAGACAATGACCAACAAAGGGCACAGCACTTGGGGTTTCCACAATTCACCCTGGCACATGAATTAGATTATATGCGCCAGGATCGGAGGCAGACTCTAAGCTCTGGTGCTCGAAATGCAAATGCCAACAAAGCACCAACAGGAAGACGGGCGCACGCGGAGAAGCAACAAACAACGCAAACGTGAGCACAAAGCCACCCTACAGAAAACCCCGCTAACAATGGAAGCGCAAATAGATCTTAACTCCAATGTTAGTGATTCTCAAACTGTCATTAACCTTACGAATATATCATTGAGTGAAAAAGAGACCAACATTTTAGCATTGGGGCTCTCTTTTAGTGCTAAAAGTAACTTTGACTATGCTGGTACCAGAATTGATATGTTTAAATACGTGCACAAGTTGAAACTCTGCAAGTTTAATTCATTACACAAGTCAGCACGACTGGTACTACCTACAGCACCTAATTTGGGTCCACCTTTACTAACAGCAGGAGATGCAGAATTATTGCAGGACTTACTACAAATGCAGGGTGAGACTGACAGTGTCTTCTAGTTTGGGCTCAGGGCTCAGAGTCATCATAGCTCCCACCAAGTTCAAACCTAAATCAACGTTTTGTCCGCTGATGTTGAAAGACAACATTGACATGTTCCGTGAAAAAGTTTCACAGGATTTGAGGCTGTTGTATCAAAAACAGGTCAATATGAATAAGAGACACCGCTACCGTGATTTTGCTTACCATGAACTTGTCAAACAATGGCAAAATAATGTGAATGTTGTCATCCGCCAGTCAGATAAAGGCGGAAACGTGGTGCTATGGTCGAGGGAAATGTACATGGAGGAGACCCTCGCCCAACTCAATGACAGGAACTGTTATAAAAGATCAACAATGACAGATGTCCAACAGGCTTGGAATCTGTTTTACACCAATCTGATGGCATGGAGGAGCACAGGTTTAATAACTATGGATGAGTTTACATTTTTAAAGAATGATCATCCTGTGATGCGCATAGTTTATTTTATTCCTAAACCTCATAAAGACAATGTCAAGCCACCTGGTTGTCCCATAATTTCTGCTTGCAATAGCATCATGGAGAACACCAGTAAGTATGTTGACTTTTTCTTACAGGACCATGTTAAAAAACTCCCTTCTTTTATCCTTGATACTGGTGACTTTGTACAGAAACTAGAGGGAATGACATGGCAATATAAGTACTTGCTGATATCTCTGGATTGGTCCTCCCTGTACACCAGTATCCATCACAGGGATGGATTGAAAGCTATTGAACATTATTTGATCATGAGACCCATTTGTTTTTACGAACATAACAGAATGTTGTTGTCTATGATTAACCTGTGCCTGGAAAACAATTTCTTTCTAATTTCTAACCAAGTATTCCAGCAGGTGAGGGGTGTGGCTATGGGGACCTGTTTCTCCCCCAGCTACGCCTGCCTGCATATGGGGTACTAGGAGGAACAGGTCCTCGTACCCACCCACTCAAAAATCATGTCTGAAAATGTTGTGAAATGGTTCAGGTATATTGATGACCTTTTGATAATTTGGAATGGATCGGAATGTGAAGCTTTGCAGTTCATAGAGTAACTTAACAGAAATAACTTGAATCTTGATTTTATGGTCAGATTAGCAACAGGTCAATATGCTTTCTAGATGTAGAAATTTTTATCAAACACAACAAACTACAGACTAGAATGTACAGAAAACCGACCGCCGAAAATGCCATATTACATGCTTCCAGTCCTCATCCTGCACACTTAATTCTGAGTATTCCCTATGGGGAAATGCTCAGAATAAGAAGAATTTGCGGCACTGACCATGAATGTATGGAGGCACAGAGAGACTGCAGGGACAGGTTTTTGAGGAGAGGCTATCTCCCAGAATTGATTGACATGGCCATATGTAAAGCTAATGAACCTGGCAGGTCTCAGGCACTAGCAGGTAAAAAGAAGTTGGCACAGACAGAGCAGACTGAGACTAGATTGATTCTAACCTACAATAGTCAACACCAAACAATTCATAAGATTGTGAATAAGAATTGGGCATTGATTAGAAGTGACCCCATATTGGGGACCCAACTGCTGCGATCTCCCAGCATAACATAAAGGAAGGCGATATCTATCAGTAACTGCCTAGTGTCTAGTAGCCCTGAGGTTAGAGCCAACAGCTCTTGGCTAAACAGCAGCAAGGGCTTTATCAAATGCTCAGTTTGCAAAGCCTCTAGGAATGGGGACAGTAAGACTGAATATATGACTTCCCTTAACAACAGACCTGTCCGCATCCAGAGAAAACTGACTGGCAAGACAGAGTTCGCAGTATATGTGCTGGAGTGTCCCTGTGGCCTGAACTATGTGAAAAGCACTATACTGCAGGTCCACAAGAGGATACTCCAGCACATACGTGCCATTACCAACGGTGATGCTGCTTATCCTGTTGCAAGACACTTTGATGAATTTAATGACAAGAATCCTGTTGGTCTTAAGTACTTTGTGATTGACACGGTCCCACCGCTGAGAAGAGGTGGGGATCGTGAATCTCTGTTACGCAAACCAGAGACAAGGTACATCATACTTATGTACTTTTAAAGCACCGAATGGATTGAACGCCAGTGAAGAATTTTTCACTTATCTTTAATTAATCATTATGAGACTACTGTACACTCATGATGCTGCTATCTATCTGAGAAGTTTGCTTTTAATATTTCAATTTGAGAATTCAATTTTGGTATTTTTTGTTGTTTACAAATTTGCACACATTTTTCACTTTAGACAGTGACAGGATTTTGCGCATTTTGCACTGATTCAATATTATCGACATGGATGAGTTGGCAATTGCCCACGTTGGCTTTATTTTTCCAAAAACATCTCAAAACTACAGGGGAACATTCCAAGTGCCAGTCTAGACTTATATGAATTTTTAATAATGCTGCTATTTTATGAGATAAAAAGTTTTACATTGTTTTAACTAATGAGATTTTTTTTAGAGCTGAACAGTATTGCATTGGGTATTTATTTATTTATACATATTTTTTTATATATATATATATATATATATATATATATATATATATATATATATATATAAGTATTAAATTTGCTGCTATTTCTCGTGATATTTTATCATGTATGCTGTATTTTGCACTTAGTGAATGTATTTTACATTTCTGTTGACCCTATACATATGGACTATTATGTGGCAGTGATGTAGTATTTTTTTCATGTCTGTAACTAAACAACATAGCTGTTGCACAGGAAATACGTCACATACTTTGCACTTTAAAGGTTTAATCCGCCCCCTCAACTGTGTCATGTGATCAAGGCCCCACATGGGCTGAAACGTGTTATGGCGGCGGTGGTGTTGGGCATTAAATAAAAATATTGTACCATCAATTGGGTTCGCTTTGTCTGTATCCTACGGATTTCTACCTTGAGACGACTCAGCTTCATATATTATATATTTGCACACACATTTTAGAGACTTTCTAGGGTCTTTTAACGTAAAGTAACATTTTATTTCCATACATAAAGTCACCCCCCCAAGCAGCAGTCAACCCTATGCCACATACAGCCTTCATCCATCTGCAACATAGGGTTCTCCACAAGCAAGGTCCTCCGCCCAACCCTTGGTGGTGCCCCCCTCACTGAGCACAAGCCATGTGAAGTGCAGAGGTTGTGCACACTGCCTGCCACCAAAACTCCCGCAGGACACAATATGAAGAGAATTATTTTAAGTAAGGCAGAGCTACTGACTTTGTTAAAGATTCAGAACATCAAAATATAAAAAGAGGGCCTATTGGCTTTATGAAGGGGTCAGAATACAGAATATCAACATAAATAAAGCACATGTATTGTCTTTGTTAAACAATTACCAATAATTATAATACATTCACACAGTTCAATTTTGAATAAAACTGCTTGTCATTGGAAAATGTAATAACGTTTTTTTGAAAAATCAAACTCTTTTACTTTTTTTTAAAACAAATTCAGGATATAAAGCACTGCCACAGAACCAAACACATGTGGGCTCAACACTCCAGCTGAAGAGCATACACCTCCTGTTAGGAATATGGCAAACTCTCTTGCGGTCATGGATTCAATGACCCAGGAGACTTAGGCCCCCATTAGGATGGCGGGCGGACTTTGCCCGCCCGCCATCCTCCCGGTACAAGGGACCGCCCGCCATAATGGCGGGGGTCCCGTGGGGGACTTAGGATGAGCCCGCCACAGTAGCAACCTCCAGGCGACCGGGCCGGAAAAGTGGCGGCCGGTCTTTACGTCCGCCGCGGACCCCCCAGCCATCCTAATATGACGGGAGGTAATTCCGGCACGGATGGTGGGTGTATTGCCCCCACAAGGCCGGCGGTGGCTACCGCCGGCCTGGCGAGGGCGATCCGCCTGCCATCCTAATGGGCCCCCTACTGGTTTTTTTAAGTTGCTGGGGGCTGCGGCACTCCCTGCAACCCCCCTCCCACCCTTTCTAGGAGCACCACCAGGCATAAAAATATATATTAAAAAAGCACTTGTAAGGAGCATTGAATAATAAATGAGTGGCTGCCCATTTATTATTTATTTTTGTTTTTTAAATTGCTTTTAGTTTGGGTGTACCGGTGCCCAACCAGGCCACCAAAATCCTTATTTTGGGTTGGGGGGTTTGGGTGCGCCCCAGGGCCTGTTGGCTCCCCTGCTAGCATTCATCCTGGCTGTTGGCGGGAGTCGGCACATTTTCTTAAAATTATTATTGGGGAGGGTGGTGTAGCGTCCTTTCCTGAGACTTTGCAGGCCCCAGGGTTTCCATCCACCAGGCCAACATGAATTCAAAGGGGAAGGGTGTGTGCAGCACCCCTTCGTAAGCATTTACAGGACCCAGGGACACCATTAGCTGGGACTGTATTACTTTTAATGGGGAAGGTATGCCCATCCCCCTGCCTGAGCCTTTAGGGCTCAGGGGAACCCCATCTCCCGTGGCCAAATATGAGTATCCCGGTGCCCTCCTGTGGCACCCACAAAACACAACTCTCAATATGAGGTTCCCTGAATCTAAGAGCATGGGTAGGGAAAAAATGTCAGCTTCCCCCTGGCAGGAGCATTTTTGCAGCTCCCGCCAGATAAGAGCACACACGTTATCCCTGCTTGCGCTCTTGCAGGCAGGGAACCTGTGTCCCGGAGGTAGAGTTCCTGGGACATAACAGGGAGCCAGCCCCATGGTATGGGGTCCCTGAGGCCAAGCACCCCCTCTCCTTTAATAATTATGCCGGGCCCTGGAGGATGGGTTACCTGGGTCTGTAACCAGCACAGGATGGGGGGCTGCCTGCCACACCCCTTTCATACATATCCCAGGCCCCAGGGGATGGGATCTGCAGGGCATTAATCAGCTCAGGGATGGGAGGGCCACATGCCCCCCTTTCATAATGATGTCGGGCCCGGGGGACCCTGGGGCTGTAACCAGGTTGGGGAGGAGGGCTCACTCGAATGCCACCCCCTTCCAAACATACATTTAAGTTGCCCCAGCTCCTAACTCAAACTGGTCGTCATTTTGCTTTGTTCTGGGACCTCCCCACAAGACCTGGGGGGGCAGGGTATCCCTACGCTGCACCCTTTTGCTGATTTTTAGATCTCGCTGAGCCAGCATTTGACCTGCTCTGCGAGACATTTAGGGCCCCATTAGGATGGCGGGCCATCCCGTCGTACAAAGAGACCGCCCGCCATAAGGGTGGGGGGTCCCGTGTCTACCATTAGGATGCGCCAGCCACAGTGGCGGGCGCATCCTGCATTCCTAACATTGTGGCAGGCGGGGCACTCAGCACCACCCGCGACAATGCCAGGAAGGCATGTCGTTCACTTCCATGCACATCCTGGCAGGCACCGCGCGGTGCCTGCCTTGTTGTGCATGAACTGCTGGGTGGTACCATAGGTAACCCCCATGTGCACCCCCTACCCGCCAGAGTCCCTGGGGGCCCGCAACGGCCCCTGCAGTCTATCCCCGCATGCCTTTCCATGGCGGCAATGCCGCCACGGAAAGGCATCTATTTGCACCCATGGTAATATGGCTGGTGGTGTCTAACAGACACCGCCACCATATCAAACCCTTTTCCGTGACTTGAAGAAACGGTTCCCAACCTCTCTTTCCTTCTTTCATTTAGTTGCTTCCCTGTGAAATGAATCCAAAAAAGAAAAGCACTCTTGCGGGAAATGCCCTTTTTCTGACTTTTTTCCTTTCCAAAGTGCAGCCTCGGGATGGAGAAAAATAAAAGGTTTCAAATATGAAAAATAAATACATAACTAAATAAAGCAAGACAGAGTGGTTGCAAAGTGGCCAGATTGGTTTTATTCACATCCAAACACATCAGCCTCACTTTACAGACTTTGCAGTGAACTCTACTTTTCTTTTTCTTTTTTCGTCTTTCTTTGAACAGTATTGTTGTCCCCAGGTGGGGAAGTGCACCATTCCTGGATGTATTGTAATACCTGGTTGATGGGTGGATTGGAAAACAAAATGTGTACCTCTATGTTTATGGATGTGGTCTTTTTAAACCACACTGTTTACGTGTATTAAGGATATAAGCAATGGACATTGAAAGGTTCCCTTCAGGACCCTGTAGTCATTTCCTTCTCTTTTCAGGTAAAACCACTCCCTGATTTCTGTATAGTGAGTGAGAGATCGTTAAGGTAACCATGTTGTTTCTGCTTACATTTCACATGCTTTACCTAATCTTGCACTCCCTATGAGTGTTTACTTCTACTTTTTCTTCCAGGCAGCATATTACTCTTATCAAATGCATAATTTGAATTAAGTTGCATCCTGGTGTTTATAGCGGGGCACAATTGGGTTGTAGCTGACGGCAGTGTGAGTTTTTCTCAGTGGGGCAGTATGGTGTTCAGTGGGGGAGAGGATGTGGCACTATGGCCAGAGCTGTCAAATTTGGAGCCGGGGAGCTGGGTTCAGCCTTCATGACCAGTCCCCCAGACCACTCTCCTGAGGGAGCACATTCCCATCCTAAACCTTTGGAAGCCCCACTAGGCCTTAGAAGCCGGGTGTCTTAGCACCAACAGGTGGGCCTTTGCAGTGGCAAGTGTGGCTTAACCTTGATGGCCTGTCCACCACAATCCATTCTGAAGTTCACCTCCAGCCTTGCGGGCAGGTCTACGAAGCAGCACACCCTAGAGCAACAGCGATTCAGTCACTGTGACTCTGTCACTGAGGTCACATGAACCTTGAGCAGGTTAGGGCGGTGCGAACAGTGTGAAGGAACTGGGTATCTATTTCGGGTGGGTGCGTAGTGTTTGCAAGTGTATTATGGTTTTTGAAAAACTTGCTACTGCCTTCCTGGCCTCCAGCAACTTTCAGCAACAATAAAAATATCATAACTTCAGTGATTAATGTTCTTCCTAGAGAGAGATTGGAGTTTTGCCTAGTGGAAGGGTTGACTCCTGGAAAGGTGGCACAGAGGGTTAATGTACCTGCTGCAAAGAACATGTACCATGCAGATCACAAAGTGCACATAATGTTAACTAGGTTAGTAGATTACTGCTTGTGTCAGAGAGATCCTTTTGTTACTTACAGTTTACAAGTTAAAATCCTAACATAGAACAGTGAGCTATTAACTATACTGACTACTAGTATGGTTGCCATGTGGCTTCTGCACCTTGTAGTCCTTTGTCCTATGTAACATTTGCTATGCAGTGATTTACACACGTAAAAATGATTGTCTCTGTGTAGTGTCCGAGGCGAAGGTGATCTTTGGGGGGAACCAACAAGCATTGTTGCACGGTGCGCCACCAGCACTAAAGCCGGCCCTGCCATCGAGGCCAGTCAGCCTCAGCCATTGGCACCTCCACTGGACTTGTTTCAGCAGTAGAAGCTGCAACTCACCAAGGATCGGCAATGCAGGATTTGCACACACACCAAACTAAGGGCCCCATTAGGATGACGGGCGGACTTTGTCTGCCCGCCACCCTATCGTTAAACGGGACCACCTGCCATAAGGGCGGGGGTCCCATTGGGGCAATTAGGATATGCCCGCCACAGTGGCGGACGCATCCTGCATTCCTGTCATTGTGGTGGGCGTTGCGCTCACCACCGCCCGCCCCAATGCCAGGAAGGCATGTTGTGCATGGCACTGCTGGGGGGTACCATAGGTACCCCCCATGTGCACCCCCCACTCCCCAAAGTCCCTGTGGGCCCCCAACGGGCCCCCAATGTCTAACACCGCATGCCCTTCCGTGACGGCATTGCCGCCACGGAAAGGCATGTCCCCGCCTGCATAGTAATATGGATGGCGGTGTCTAACAGACACTGCCACCATATTAAACCAACGAGTTGACCGGGCGGAAAAGCGGCAGACGGTCTTTCCGTCTGCCGCGGTCCCTCCGCCATAGTAATATGACGGGGGAAATTGGGTGGCGGACGGGGTAGGATCACGGGCAGATCGCCACCGCCATGCGTGCGGTGGCGATCCGCCCGTGATCCTAATGGGCCCCTAAGTTTGCAAACTTCACACTCTCTGCTTCATGCACAAGCACTTTTAACATGTGCTACCTTCTCTGGAGCCACTGGAATTATGCAGCAATGGGGGACAAAATGATGCCAGAGTGTTGACTAAATAATGCAACCAAAAAAAGGCTGCAGCGTAATGCAATATATTTTCTTATACTTTATTATTTAGACATTTTTACACATGATAATTTGCTGCAAAGAATCCCCCTCATTAGTATCAGTATAACATACAAATGCAGCAGTGAGAAAGGGGATCAGTCAACATTTGCAAAGGGCCGTCCACTTCGTAGCAACTCAAGTCACGTTTTTAAGTAACTTTTTATCCGTTTGAGCTACAAAAATGATTAGTTAAAACTGAAAGATTATGCTGTGGATGATGTATTATGTGACAAATCTGGCAGAGCCATGATTATATAGAAAACATTTGCAAACTAAGATATGTTGCCATTTATGTTTGAACTGCTTTTGTGGAAGAATGGAGGTGAAGTGCTAATGAGAGAAACTGCATGGCTTGGAGACAAATGGCTTGTGTTTCCACTTTTAAGCGTATTTGGGACATTGTGTGATTGGAAATACATTCCACTTTGTGAATGTATTTAAATGCCAATAACTCCTATTAAACCTTAAATATTCAAGTGTATCCATTGGTTGAATTAAATAACACAATTAGCTGTAACTGGTCGGTGAAATGCCAAACAAGCATTGGCATAGGCAATAGGTCTCGCTTTTGGGACCTTATAAGTATTTAGTTATGCAGCACAATATCCTTGGTGCATCAACATCAACTGTTGCATGGCTAAACACTTATACTGTCCCAAAGGCGAGACCTATTAACTACGGCAAAGTTTGTTTTGTGTACTTTCTGGACAGGGGACTAAATCTTCGCAGACCTGTAATGTCATGCCGCAGAATTCTTGTTGTGACCAGCCAATCAGAGCGCTCACTCTCGCAGAAGCAAGATGGGCCACAGGAAGAAAAGACCCATCGGCCAATCAGAACTCTTTTTCTTATTTGTGCTCATGGGACTCTCGCAAAAGTCTTCCAACCCAGTCATCCAGATATACAAATATTTTGTAACCTTAATTGCTCAAAAAGGGGCCTGGCCGAGCCAAGGACCAAGATGGCCGCTCGGTTCTGAAGCTCCTGAGAGCCTGCCATTTTGCTGCAGCCTGCCATTACCTGCTGATTCAGAAAAGGGGGTGGTGATGAACAGAGTGTCTGAATTAAGCAGACCACTCTTACCCAGTCCAAAGATCAGGGCTTGATCCATCACCGTTTTTTAGCTCACTGCACCATTCCAGCTCAGAACCTGGCTATATGCAAATTAGTCTGTTCCTGTCCCAGTGCATGATGGGAACAGGGCAAACCAAACTACCAAGCCAATTCTTATACTGGGAAGGAAACAAGCTTCCGGGGACCGGTTTCTGGCATTTCAGCCATCGTCGACCCGGCTTGCTTGAATCCTGATGGTGCAATGAGCAAGGGACTCACATCTGAGTATACCCTTCCACGCTTGTGGTGGACAAAATGATTCAGAAAAGGGGGTGGTGATGAACAGAGTGTCTGAATTAAGCAGACCACTCTTACCCAGTCCAAAGATCAGGGCTTGATCCATCACCGTTTTTTAGCTCACTGCACCATCCCAGCTCAGAACCTGGCTATATGCAAATTAGTCTGTTCCTGTCCCAGTGCATGATGGGAACAGGGCAAACCAAACTACCAAGCCAATTCTTATACTGGGAAGGAAACAAGCTTCCGGGGACCGGTTTCTGGCATTTCAGCCGTTGTCGGCCCGGCTTGCTTGAATCCTGATGGTGCAATGAGCAAGGGACTCACATCTGAGTATACCCTTCCACGCTTGTGGTGGACAAAATGATTCAGAAAAGGGGGTGGTGATGAACAGAGTGTCTGAATTAAGCAGACCACTCTTACCCAGTCCAAAGATCAGGGCTTGATCCATCACCGTTTTTTAGCTCGCTGCACCATCCCAGCTCAGAACCTGGCTATATGCAAATTAGTCTGTTCCTGTCCCAGTGCATGATGGGAACAGGGCAAACCAAACTACCAAGCCAATTCTTATACTGGGAAGGAAACAAGCTTCCGGGGACCGGTTTCTGGCATTTCAGCCGTCGTCGGCCCGGCTTGCTTGAATCCTGATGGTGCAATGAGCAAGGGACTCAAATCTGAGTATACCCTTCCACGCTTGTGGTGGACAAAATGATTCAGAAAAGGGGGTGGTGATGAACAGAGTGTCTGAATTAAGCAGACCACTCTTACCCAGTCCAAAGATCAGGGCTTGATCCATCACCGTTTTTTAGCTCACTGCACCATCCCAGCTCAGAACCTGGCTATATGCAAATTAGTCTGTTCCTGTCCCAGTGCATGATGGGAACAGGGCAAACCAAACTACCAAGCCAATTCTTATACTGGGAAGGAAACAAGCTTCCGGGGACCGGTTTCTGGCATTTCAGCCGTCGTCGGCCCGGCTTGCTTGAATCCTGATGGTGCAATGAGCAAGGGACTCACATCTGAGTATACCCTTCCACGCTTGTGGTGGACAAAATGATTCAGAAAAGGGGGTGGTGATGAACAGAGTGTCTGAATTAAGCAGACCACTCTTACCCAGTCCAAAGATCAGGGCTTGATCCATCACCGTTTTTTAGCTCACTGCACCATCCCAGCTCAGAACCTGGCTATATGCAAATTAGTCTGTTCCTGTCCCAGTGCATGATGGGAACAGGGCAAACCAAACTACCAAGCCAATTCTTATACTGGGAAGGAAACAAGCTTCCGGGGACCGGTTTCTGGCATTTCAGCCGTCGTCGGCCCGGCTTGCTTGAATCCTGATGGTGCAATGAGCAAGGGACTCACATCTGAGTATACCCTTCCACGCTTGTGGTGGACAAAATGATTCAGAAAAGGGGGTGGTGATGAACAGAGTGTCTGAATTAAGCAGACCACTCTTACCCAGTCCAAAGATCAGGGCTTGATCCATCACCGTTTTTTAGCTCACTGCACCATCCCAGCTCAGAACCTGGCTATATGCAAATTAGTCTGTTCCTGTCCCAGTGCATGATGGGAACAGGGCAAACCAAACTACCAAGCCAATTCTTATACTGGGAAGGAAACAAGCTTCCGGGGACCGGTTTCTGGCATTTCAGCCGTCGTCGGCCCGGCTTGCTTGAATCCTGATGGTGCAATTAGCAAGGGACTCACATCTGAGTATACCCTTCCACGCTTGTGGTGGACAAAATGATTCAGAAAAGGGGGTGGTGATGAACAGAGTGTCTGAATTAAGCAGACCACTCTTACCCAGTCCAAAGATCAGGGCTTGATCCATCACCGTTTTTTAGCTCACTGCACCATCCCAGCTCAAAACCTGGCTATATGCAAATTAGTCTGTTCCTGTCCCAGTGCATGATGGGAACAGGGCAAACCAAACTACCAAGCCAATTCTTATACTGGGAAGGAAACAAGCTTCCGGGGACTGGTTTCTGGCATTTCAGCCGTCGTCGGCCCGGCTTGCTTGAATCCTGATGGTGCAATGAGCAAGGGACTCACATCTGAGTATACCCTTCCACGCTTGTGGTGGACAAAATGATTCAGAAAAGGGGGTGGTGATGAACAGAGTGTCTGAATTAAGCAGACCACTCTTACCCAGTCCAAAGATCAGGGCTTGGTCCATCACCGTTTTTTAGCTCACTGCACCATCCCAGCTCAGAACCTGGCTATATGCAAATTAGTCTGTTCCTGTCCCAGTGCATGCTGGGAACAGGGCAAACCAAACTACCAAGCCAATTCTTATACTGGGAAGGAAACAAGCTTCCGGGGACCGGTTTCTGGCATTTCGGCCGTCGTCGGCCCGGCTTGCTTGAATCCTGATGGTGCAATGAGCAAGGGACTCACATCTGAGTATACCCTTCCACGCTTGTGGTGGACAAAATGATTCAGAAAAGGGGGGTGGTGATGAACAGAGTGTCTGAATTAAGCAGACCACTCTTACCCAGTCCAAAGATCAGGGCTTGATCCATCACCGTTTTTTAGCTCACTGCACCATCCCAGCTCAGAACCTGGCTATATGCAAATTAGTCTGTTCCTGTCCCAGTGCATGATGGGAACAGGGCAAACCAAACTACCAAGCCAATTCTTATACTGGGAAGGAAACAAGCTTCCGGGGACCGGTTTCTGGCATTTCAGCCGTCTTCGGCCCGGCTTTCTTGAATCCTGATGGTGCAATGAGCAAGGGACTCACATCTGAGTATACCCTTCCACGCTTGTGGTGGACAAAATGATTCAGAAAAGGGGGTGGTGATGAACAGAGTGTCTGAATTAAGCAGACCACTCTTACCCAGTCCAAAGATCAGGGCTTGATCCATCACCGTTTTTTAGCTCACTGCACCATCCCAGCTCAGAACCTGGCTATATGCAAATTAGTCTGTTCCTGTCCCAGTGCATGATGGGAACAGGGCAAACCAAACTACCAAGCCAATTCTTATACTGGGAAGGAAACAAGCTTCCGGGGACCGGTTTCTGGCATTTCAGCCGTCGTCGGCCCGGCTTGCTTGAATCCTGATGGTGCAATGAGCAAGGGACTCACATCTGAGTATACCCTTCCACGCTTGTGGTGGACAAAATGATTCAGAAAAGGGGGTGGTGATGAACAGAGTGTCTGAATTAAGCAGACCACTCTTACCCAGTCCAAAGATCAGGGCTTGATCCATCACCGTTTTTTAGCTCACTGCACCATCCCAGCTCAGAACCTGGCTATATGCAAATTAGTCTGTTCCTGTCCCAGTGCATGATGGGAACAGGACAAACCAAACTACCAAGCCAATTTTTATACTGGGAAGGAAACAAGCTTCCGGGGACCGGTTTCTGGCATTTCAGCCGTCGTCGGCCCGGCTTGCTTGAATCCTGATGGTGCAATGAGCAAGGGACTCACATCTGAGTATACCCTTCCACGCTTGTGGTGGACAAAATGATTCAGAAAAGGGGGTGGTGATGAACAGAGTGTCTGAATTAAGCAGACCACTCTTACCCAGTCCAAAGATCAGGGCTTGATCCATCACCGTTTTTTAGCTCACTGCACCATCCCAGCTCAGAACCTGGCTATATGCAAATTAGTCTGTTCCTGTCCCAGTGCATGATGGGAACAGGGCAAACCAAACTACCAAGCCGTGGCTGAGACGGTGTGATGAGTATGCCCTGATCGCAGTGTCCTTGCAGTTTCTCGCCTGGGTGGCTGCGGTGGCCCGCTCTGGCCCACCACCAATCGTGGCCTGATGCAGCCCTCGGACGACCACTGCGACAGGGGTTGTGAATGAGCCTGAGGACGGTGCCGAGCTTGCATCTGGCGTCTGGGCACAAATCTACGCTGGGGCCTCCTGCCTCCCTTCTCTCCAGTTGGGGCTACTGCAGAGGCTTTAATAACGCAGGGAGATGGACGCCCTGTTCCTGGCCGGTGTTGGACGCCACATAGCTGCGGTGAGTGAGCCTTGCCCCTGGACCCTTTGCCCTTATTTTTCTCAGCCTTACCTGAACGCAATGGCAGACCCCTTGGGAGGGTTTTCTATGTGGCACACTGGGCCGCACGGTCTTGGGCGCTATTATTATTATTTATGCCCATTTCTCATCTGCTACCCCAGCCTTAATGAGACTGCTGTTTACTGCACCTGAGCACAGTGTTCATGCTGGTTGGCCTGGAGGTTGCTGCATTCCTGGCTTGGTGCTCAGCAGCCCTGCATTACCTTTACTCTGTGCGGACCATTGGCTACCTTGTGAATCGCTGTGATGCCTTTTCATGCCACTGCCCGAAGTTTGTGCTGATTATATCAGCGGTGCATATACCAGGTTATCTTGCATGTTGGCCCACTTGGAGATGTTTGTACCTTTCTCTTAACTATGGTGGATTATATATCGGAGTGTACCAACTGCATAATGGGGCGCAGTGGCCGAAAACAGCAACAGCTCTTCTTTAACCCTGTCAGGACCTCCTGGCAGGGGGGAGCTGAGGGTGCCCTGGAGAATGCCCTGGGATTATCTACGACTGAGGGCCCTGCACCTGAGAGCACTGTGGCGATCGTGGGCGAGCTAAAAGCCGGGCTCAAATCAATTGGCTCCCACTGCAATGTTCTCTCCGCCCGATTAGATGGCATGCATGAACGCATGGAAAGCAGGAAATACAGCTGGATGCTACGGAGCAGCGTATATCCGACATTGAAGACATTGAAGTTCTACAACAAACAAGTGCCTCGAGAAGGCGGAGAGGTTTCTCAAGATGATGGCTGCCAAGACTGAGGATTTAGAGGTGTGCTGACATCAGTATAAATCCACGTTGCCGGAATAGCGGAATCCACCAACACTGGGCGCATGGACACTTTTGCTAAGCACCTGCCCCTAGAACTGTTGGGTAGGGAGATACTTTCATCTACATTTGCAGTGGAGAGGGCTCACAGGACCCCTGGCTCGAGACCAGTGCCTGGCACAAAACCATGACCGATCATTGCTAGACTCCTCAACTACCTCGACCGAGACACTGCACTTCGTCTTCCCTGCGAGAAGGGGGCATACCAGGACATGGATGTGCCCCTTTTACCTGATTTCACACCCTAGTTTAAGAGGCACACCGCAAATATGCCGCTGTTATACGCACACTTCAGAAAGCTAGTGTACCCTATTCACCCACCCACTTTCTGAAGATCCGTGAACTTCCTCCTCACCGACACATAACACTGCAGCGAAGTTGGGGCACCCTGACCGCTGACCAGTGGCAAATGTGATACCGACTGCCTCGTACTAGGGCACTGTTCTACTTTTCATATTGCTCATGCAGCTTGACAGGCTGATATATATTATGCTAGGATTATGGCCACTTAGCATTCTCCTTAGAGTGTTGCCACCCCCATAGGAGTACTTCACTTGATAGCTTTCTCCTTTTCTTGGGATAATTATGGGTTTTACCGGATACTGTTTATTTATTATTTGGTGTGGGTGGGGGGTATGGGTTTTCTCTTGTTCTAATATTGTATTGTTCATTCTTTTCTTTCACAAGGAAAATACTGTGTTGCACGCAATGCACTGATTTATCGTTGACACCTTTGCACAGCCATTTCTGTACATTGATTCAAATGGGTCCACTGGATAGGGGGGCTTGGGCGCTGGCCTTAAGATGTATGACTTTGAATCTCAGGGGGTTGACTGAGCCACATAAGGGGAGACAGGTGTTGTCCTACCTGTCCAGACATGGTATCCAACTGGCCATTCTACAAGAGGCCCGCTGTGCACCAAACTCCCCCAATCACTGTGCATCAACCTGGGGTGGTAACCGATTCTTTGTTAATTATAGCACTTATTCTAGAGGTGTCTGCATTCTGATCCATAGAAGAGTACTTTTTGTCAATCGGGAGGTAATATCAGATTCAGAAGACCACTACTTATTAGTCTCTGGTACTTTGCTACTAAATCTACCAATGGGGAGAGGAGTTGGCCTAATGGCTAGGGCGGTCAACTTTGAATCTGGGGAACTGGGTTCGAGTCTCGGCAATGACGCTGAACATCCTGTGAGTCTGGGCAAATCACTTAATCTCCCTGTGTCTAACAAAAATGAATGTGTCCTCATGTAATGCAACTGGTGCTATGTAAGGTTCTCTGATAGCCGAGATTCGGATCAAGTTTGCGCTATATAAAACTCTGTTAAAATAAATGTTTAAAAAATGTAGACATACCAGACTTTTTTCATGATATTTCCATGCACATTACTCTCAAGCACTCTGACTGCATCCAAATTGGTCCCTCAATTGTTGCCATATATTTTTTGGTTAGAAGCAGGCGGTTGTAGTGATGCATTTATTTCACTTGTTGTATCACAGTAAGTCAAGTCCTGAACCCAAGTCTTAACTGTCAGGCCAGTGGTGCTACATCAGTGTAGGGACACTCGGGGTTTAGCCAATAGCAATGCAAAATCGGTATAGCGGAGGACCCCTGCCGCTAACAGTTTAACATTGCCCTGCAGGTCTATCATATGTGATAATGTGGAAAAGACTTCCATCCTTTTGCAGCTCACCATGCCATCCCAGTTTTGACCCAGCCAAATGCAAATCAGTTTTGACCCTGCTCCCCACGGCAACAGTCCAGCGTGAGCTGCCAGGCCAGGTCCTCCTTGGACCGGAAACAAGCATCCTGGGACCGTTTGCGGGGTATCACCCCTCATCAGCCAGGTAACTTGAATCCAGTGGCACAGTGAGCAGTGGACCAAAGTCTGAGCATACCCTTCTCACTTAAGGTGACAATAGCAAAAAAAACAATTGATGGATGGAATGCTGAACAAATCAAACATTCACCCCCAGTGACAGATCTGGGATATACCATTGATTGAATCCAAACAATAAGGTAGTAAACCTGCATGTTAGTAATGTAAAACTTGCAAACCTTTCATAATGCTAAAATAACATGTTAAATACAACATGAAAGGATATAAAAACACTCAAAGTGAACACAGAAGGTCCCTATTCTCAAAGCGCATGTGCACATAAGTGAGTGAAAAAGATACACTTACCATCACTCTGCTGCTCAATCTCTTACAGCTGAGCATGAAGGGTCAGCCAGGCAGCTCTCAGGGCCTTCCTTACAGTGGTGCAAGGGTGCTGATAATGTGGCTAGAAGGACAAGCCCTTAATGTCGCCCTTAATGTCCTGGGCCTTATTTCGGGCCAAGCGACAAAGGTCCTCTCTGCGCTTGCGACAGAACTTCCCCCGTTGTACCCACCGTGCAGGGCGATCCGCCAGATATGCCAGTGCTGCATTACTCAGCTAGGTCTGTAAACCCCCATAAAGTTGTGGATAATTTTGAACCACCCCCTCGCTGATAATATCTAATTCAGTGTCCATGAATGGGGTATTTCTGGTCAAGACCCTCAGTCATGGGGTAGGATGAGTGCAAGGAGCAGCAGGACGGAAGAGGATGGAGTTGTGGTGAAGTAAGGATGCCTCAGAAAAAACACAAAATGGCCAACTTTCTCTTCCTATATCTCATTTCCTATTTGTTGCAGTGAGCGGAGGGAATCCTCCACGCATGATTGGGAATCTATTGTATGAGGAGGAGATACCTGTCTTGACTTAGAGATGCTATTCATGTCCATCTTTGGAAGTATGGCAAAGGCAACCAACTTGGAACCCTATCATTATTTTGTCTGCCAGCCTGTTGATATTTTAAGTTTTGCAAAGGGGATATATATAAATCAAACAAATGTGCAAAAAGATTCCCATAGAAGCTTGAAAATATATTTAACTTCAGCTGCCTTGTAATTCTAAAAGACTCTAGGTAAAAGGTACAAATGTATTCTCTTTTCAATAGCACCTTCACTAAGATAAAGCAGAATTGCTGAACATAATCTAACTGTGCCTGAGAGGAGCACAATATATGCGATCATCTCACAAAAGCATCCTCCTGTTTCATAAATGGCTTCATCAATATTTTAGCTTGTCTTGAAAGGAATATTCAGTCACTGTGTCAATCTGAAATATAATTCTCAGCACCCTCCTGTTCACATGCATGTTTCATGATACTGATCTGTGTAATTACTCTCTTCACATATATGGGCATTAAAAATTGAAGCACATCTTGTAAAACCATAAATGTAAATGTGGTTTAATTTATGTCAGCATATCTATTCTCCTGTGTGTCACATGGGGGACCCCCTCCAACTGTGTGGCCTAGAGGTCTGCATAATTAAAGTGACAGCACATGCATATGTCATGCCTTCCTTTTTTTTCCCCACAGTCATTTTATCTGAAGCTGAGCATTGTGTGGGTCTGCATAATGCATGCGAAATTTGCTCCTGTAACTTCAATGTGAATCATATTATCTTCTTCTCTACAATATTCTATCCAATAGTCAGTGATTTATTTGTTGAGACAATAAGTGTAAGGGCACAAGGGAATTTTTGGGAAGCCCTGTAGCTGGCACCGCCTCTTGCCCAAGACAGCTCTACCAGAATGGCAGTGTCTGCGCTACCCACTACCATCACACTCACACAAGAGGAAGATGTGGAACTTTTCCAGATCATAATAATGGAACAGGCTTGAAGGTTTTATTGTGTTTTTAAACGATGTTGGATTGTTAAACACTCTACAGATTTACTCTGTTAAAAAGTAGACAAACACGCCACCATGTGGAGGACTGTCATAAACAAGTGCTGGTGTTTACATATAGTACCGGCACCATGTACCGCCAAATACCAGCACAAATTAAGACTGTGATCGAACCATCAATTCGGACACCACTGTATGCACATTTCGCCAGTCGATGGAAATTGGACATATTGAAGGTGACTAGCAAGCAAACCCACTAAGGGATCAACAGTTTATTCATTTGGCAACACGCACTATGCAATGAATATCGTGGGTACTACATCTACAATCATGCAAAGCGAGCTAAAGTCAAGAGGGGCGTGTATTAAAGAAGGCGCAGGTGCGCCTTGAACGTTTGCTGCTTCATGAACTTGCCTATGCCAGTGATCAAGGGCTATGCTGCCCAAAACATGTTTGCAAAAGAGGCATGCTGAATAAATATGCTTGAAAGGACACTGCTTGCAAGCCTTCCTTTCTGTCAACAAGATGGGAAATTCTTTTCACAACTGGCGGGCCCTCGAATGCAGAGTGGGTTTTTTGTGGATATATACATATATATATATATCAAACTTTTCAAAGCGTGCATGTCTTTATGGCCGACTGTCTTACAACGGCCAGCCAGACATGCGCACTTTGAAAACTCTAACCCAGCTGTCTTAAGACAGCTGGGTTCGAGCAACTGCAAGCCTCCATAGCACTGTGGAGTACAGAGACAGGCGCTCCTTCCAATTAGGGCATTGCTCTGATGCTGGTGAGAGCAGCACCCTGATTGGTTGATTAGTCAAGGGAGTTTCCTGGTGGCAGGCTGCAGAGCAATGAGGTCCGGAGCAGGAGGTCCTGTTATCAGGTAAGTGTTTCTTTTAATGCATTTTAAGTTTATATTTGTGCATGCCCGTTTATTTCGATTTTTTTATTTTATTTGAGAGCGCATGCACCCACCACTCCCATCCCCCCTCAGATGCTAGCCCCACAGCAGCTTTGTCCTGGGGAACCCACCCCGGGAAATAGTCGTCTCCCTGCTTACAACAAATTGCATGGACATTTTCGACGAAATTACGTATATACACTTGCTTATGATATGTTGCTTTATCCCATATTTCTTTCTGTTGATTTCATATCCTTTTATTGACATACCTTGTTTGTAGGCTGTTTGACCTGGCATCCTTGGGTTGGTTTCCCCTGACTTTTTGCCACTACCTCCTGTATTTTTGATGCTGTGCTGGATTTTGGTTTTGCTGGCTTTGATGCTTTGGGCACTTTGCAACTGCTGATCTGTGTCAAAGTGTAAGTACCCTGTGTGCAAATTGTTATTGTAATTGGTTCTCCCTGATTGGCATATTTGTTTTACTAGTAGGTCCCTAGTAAAGTGCACCAAGTGTGCCAGACTGGTAAATCAAATGATACTAGTGGGCCTACAGCACTGTTTGTGCCACCCACATGAGTAGCCCTGATAATATGTGTCAGGCCTGCCACTGCAGTGCCTGTGTGCAGTTTGTTAACTGCCATGTCGACTTGGCAAGTGCACCCACTTGTCAGGCCCTAGCCTTCCCCTTTCCTACATTTAGGACAACCCTATGGTAGGCCCAAGGTACCCCCCTGCAAGGGTGCGGTGTATGTGAAAGGTAGGACATGTACTGATGTGTGTAACATGTCCTGATAGTGAAATACTGCCAATTTCGTTTTTCACTATTGAAAGGATATCTTGCCACATAGGACAGAATGGGGAATCCTTTGTAACATTTTACAAGCATATCTTCCCATAGGGATAAGATAGAAAATTGGAGTTTGGTATCCCTGAACTCAGAATTTATGAACACATCTTTTAGTAAAGAGTTTTTCTGAACTGTGTGTTTGAAAATACTACTTTTCGAAAGTGGCTATTTTCTTGCTCAACCATCCTGTGTGCCTCTGCCTATTTGTGGATTGACTGTCTGGTTTTGGTGTGTTGGGTGGAGAGTTAAACATGGAAGAACATGGAGAGACAATGAGGAAGACAAAATAGGCCCTCACATGCACTGTAGTGTGAGGTCTGACACCAGCAGTGAAAGGACACATCACCCAATCAAAATACTAGTGGGACCACAATGCACCTGGATGGGACAAACAGAAAAATAGGGAAGGAAGTTATTAAATCAGGAGCAAGGAAATGAGATAGCCAAGAAAGCCACCAAATCATGACCCACTAGTTGACACAAACTCCACTCTATGGATAAGTCATATATTAGAAACAGGAGGTCTGGCTATATCTGTCTGGATCGGAAATCTAGATAAAAAAGAATTTATGTTTGGAAACATTTTTGTACACATTCTGGCTTCTTTAGTTTCCTTTTTCACATGCTTTTCGATTGTCGTTACTGCCAGTTAAAATCTTATGGTAAGAGTGAGTGTACAATTTTGCACTTGCTTTAATATATGTAGAAAGAGAATAACTAGTGCACATTTTGTGGCAATTTCACACTGTCATACAGGTGTAAGCAACTCTGTTAGTGGATACTTTAAAGACAATAAAATGTCAAATTATTCATATAACATGACAGTACTTTAATAGACTTTAACATGTTCCCCAAATAATAAATGTGCAAAGACAATCCGCTATCCGTATCTCTTCCTTGTGGGACTCTTCAACTCGCTGACTCCTTCCCTTTGTCCTCCCTGACCCTTGCCTTTCGTGGATCCTGTCTTTTTCTGGATCGCTAATTTACCCTGGTATTGAATGTGTTATCTTTCTGTAATTAATGCGATTTTATTTTGCCGTTTGTTTCACCTCTGTTGACCTGCCAGTTCAGACCTGCCTCCTAGCCCCCAGTCCCTTGTGGCCCATTGACTAAGCACTCCTTCTCCCCTTGTTGGGGAAAGATCCAATATTCTTACTCTGTAGTCTCAGTGACCCCTCTGAGAGAGTCCACACTGTCAAGTGAACCATGCACAGCTGAGGCATGGCATGCGCCCCTTACCAAAGTACTCCCTCTCCCCTTGTTGGGGAAGGATCCAGTAGGTAGGCCTGGGAGTCTCAGAGACCCCTCTGAGAGAGTCAAATGCGTACATGGAGCCTCACACAGTGGAGATGTGGGAATCATACCACTTCCCCTGGGATAACAACTTACCGGACCTTGGACGAGGTTTTTACCCGTTTACCGGTTTGTGCCCATTTCATGCTCTATCTCACCCTCCCCTACCACTTTCCATCTTTCATTCTTTCTCTACTTACTCTGTCCCTATCCCCTCTCCCCTTAATCTCTCCCCTTGCCTGCTATGCCACCTAGCCCCCTGTCCCTTGTGCCCTTTAACTAAGCACTCCTTCTCCCCTTGTTGGGGAAAGATCCAATTACTTATACTCTGGAGTCTCAGAGATCCCTCTGAGAGAGTCCACAGCGCCAAGGGAGCCACTCACAGTTGAGGTATTGTATGGCGCACCTTGCCAAAGCACTCCCTCTCCCCTTTTTGGGGAAGGATCCAGTAGGTAGGCCTTGGAGTCCCAGACACCCCTCTGAGAGAGTCCACTGCGTAAAGAAAGCCTGTCGCAACGGAGTTGGGGGAATGATACCACTTCCCCTGGGATCACAGCTTACTGGACTTTGGATGCAGCTATTACTCGTCTACCGGTATTTGCCCCCGTCACCCTACCCCTCTTTGTTTATGCTGTGTCTCCCACCCTCCTCTTTCTCTCCTTCATTCGCTGTCTACTTCCTATGCGCCTACCCCCTCTCCACTGAACCTCTCCTCTTGCCTGCTTTTTTTCCCTTGCATATATTGTCCTATTGCCTGTCTCAACCTCACATGTAACTATGTAGCTATGCTCTAATAACTATGTAACCTTTGTAATGATGTAACCTCTAACTATGGTCTGATACTCATGCAAAGAGCTCTGATACCTCCGGGTCTAGCCAGCGCTATATAAAACCTTTTAAATAAAAAATACATTAAAAAACAATCAAATAATATATGAAACACATTTGGGCTATTATATTAGCAACTTTCAATACTGAGGAGGAGACTTGCACAATGTTAAAATACTAGTATAATATAAGGAAAAAAAGAAAGTCAAGCTACAAAATGCAACTTTTTACATCTTAAGAAAATCCTGCATTCTTCAGTGAACTATTGACTCAAAAATATAGGAACATGCTGTGGTAGGAGGCAGGAAGGAGGCATGAGCAGTGATAGGGTAACTGTAGAACATGTAAGTGCAATAACTTCCAACATTATTTTCCAGAGGAAGGAGGAAATTCCTACAGTGGACTGTCCGAATATTAGAATTCATGAAAAAAAACACCTTGGCTAGATGAGTTACTCGTGGACCAAGTTGGAAAAGCTGGCTGACGAAGGTCTTCGCCTGTATCATGTATGTAAACTTGGTTAGGTGATGACCCTTGCTAACAGAGCCTGACAAGATGGAGTAAATCTTTCTGCTGGTGCTGTTGTGTGGCGTTTTAGGCCCGATTCATGCCCTTATTTAGGCATAATTCATATAGCCCTTATATAGGCATAAGAAATCAAGCCCTTATTTATGCATAGCTCATACTACCCAAATACAGGCATGGCTACTTCCATCCGTTCACCAAACGTCACAACGATTTCTTGGAAAACCAGACTCTTGAACAGAACGGACTTCCCTTTGCTTGAATATTGATTTCTCCAAGAAACTCATTATTATGCATGAACAACTATTACTTAGGGGTTCATCCATGATGTTCATATGCCCGATTTTACGGCAAACATGATATTCCTAAACACCTTCAAGGTATAAATATACCTTCACTTGCTATAGCAAGAAACGGTGGTTTGGAGCAGTTCGAAGACCTACTTGTCCGACGCAGCTCGCTACAGCAAGTGCCGAAGGAAGCCGACTCTCCAACTGACGCACTGATCAGGAAGCTGCCCTCCTCTGCTGAGAAATCCAGCTCCAGTGTTTCTGACTCCCCTTGCGGGGTGTTGGGAAATCGAGTCCCGAGAAAGAGATACCGGACCTCCTTCATTTTAAGGTATGGAGCTGATAAGAACCTAGAGAAACCTTTGGTAGATTCTTGGATAAAACTAAACCTATGCTAAAGACCAAACTTACTTCTTCCGTCGTACTAGATCTAGGTTAGGTACATTGGGGTTGGCGTATTTTAGAAGCACCAGTTGAGTATTTTAGTCTGTGGTATTTATGTATGTATTTCTATGGCTTAGAAACCATACAAAGCTATTACAGTATTATTTTATAATACTATTCTCGCTGTATGCATTATACTTTGCATTCTGTTAAACAATTGTAGCAGTTCACCTCTCTTGCATGAGAAAGAATACT
The DNA here is from genome assembly GCF_964261635.1 of Lissotriton helveticus. Lineage (NCBI taxonomy): Eukaryota > Metazoa > Chordata > Amphibia > Caudata > Salamandridae > Lissotriton > Lissotriton helveticus. The sequence continues at coordinate 1,133,429,358 of NC_136071.1, read as the reverse complement.
GTTCAATAAACCCTTTTTATTGAAAACACCCGTCTCACTATTTCTATGCAACTCTGTAGAAACGTAGCATGCACGATTGACTGAGTGAAATACTTATCTATTGTTTCTACGACTCTGAGAGATATATTCTTATTCTTGGGAAACAAAGTTGTCATGTTTATGCGGTTGTCAGAAACTAATCCCTTCTTATGTATTCGATAAAGTTACTAGTGACCTCTGAGCTAGCTGGCACTCACAATTAAGTATAGTATATTCGATAGAGACCTATTGACATAAGTCCTACATCAAATCTATTGGATATATTATTCCAATGCGCAGTGCCTATATGGAATATAGGAACTACACTACATGGCGCACAACATTTGGTAAGGCACTAATTTAACGCTAGATACTAAAGTAACTCAGTCGTGCTTTTCTCAGAGTCCCTCTTTTTCAGTAAAAACTCCAATATACGTCTGGAGTGGGTAAAAGGGATAATATTCGCCATAGCTGAGTAGGACAAAAAATCCTATGTATTAGTTTTTGGTTTGTTCAACGTTGAAGGATACAGTGTTCCAAAAATATTGTGCACCTTATCTTTGTTTCCTTGAAAGTTGCTCTGCAAACTTTCAGTCAACAAAATGTCCCTCGATAATAATACTTAGGCTGGTGGAGCTACAGGCGACAACGCCGTACAAACTTTAAACTTCACAGGTTTCCAAGAAACCGACGAGGATGCTATAAGCATTCCTATAAATTTAAGGAAAGCCATTACTATAAATCTCATAAAAAACGGCCTAACATCAAGAGGTGGTAGGGTAGTTTTTGTGATAGAGGTACATGAATATCACCAGACAGAGGTATTCTATTCATGGATAGTCTTCCCTGAAGCAAATCCAGTAATACATGTGTTTCACTTCTACAAAGAAGATGATCCACCAACGGAATACATTCCTTTCGAGGATATAGAAATTCCACTAACTCACCAGGAGCATGCGCTCTGGTTTAAAGCGCCCTAAAACAGTTCAATCACATTACCAGGCTCGGTCCACTAGGTACACCAGGAGCAACATGGCCGGTATTAGCTATCTATACACCGCATCCTGAAATAAATGAGATGTCAGATTGCGGAATTATTAGCTCAACTCAAAGAGCTAATCAAAATCTATAGACAATTGGTTCAATATGTCATGCGGACCCTTATGGTCCAACCAGCAATAATGATTCCACAGCATCCCCCCCACCAGGGGAATACAAATAAAATCACACCACAGACTTTACACTCAGTCATTGGTAAATTACCCGCAAAACGGGAATAAATTCCATTCTGGGTAGCTCACTCAAATTGAGGCAGTATTTCCTAATACTACCCCTCATGAGAAACACAGAATTCTAACATTCTGTTTACCAATGGGGATCGCACCACATCTGGAGGACTGCAACACTTGGGGTACATTCTTTGCTGCAATTTACACTAAAACACATGTGTTCCCTCTATGGCGGTAATACCTGACGTCCTGAAACAATTTCAAAATGAATACGGGGCAGAGCCTGCTTTAAATTTAGGTATTTACATATAACAAAAGGGGAGAGAGAGAGAGAGACAAGTGGATTCGGTCTCCCTTAGTAATATGTTTAAACAGATTAGAATCCACTCAGAACGTGGTTGTGATCCCTAAGGTGAAGGGGAGCACACAGTGTTGTTTAAATGCCCCTCACACACCAACAGGCCCCTTGGTGTCATGCTTCATCATCGGGGCCTTCGCACCCCTCTACGGGATGCGGCGTGCTACGACTCACGACTACGTAGGAGCACTTGATAGTGAACTATGTGTAGGTGTGTGATTAGGGAAGAGGTGTGAGTGGTGAGGTGAGGTGAAAAAAGTGAAGTCTTTAAAAATACCTGACTCCTAGGAAAAAATTATTTATTATGTCCTTGGCTGGTATTATTAAAAAGTGCAAAGTGAGGTTGACAATATACGTATTAGGGTATATCAACCATTAAGAGCGTCGACATGTTTCGGAGTACAGCGACTCCTTCTTCAGGACGAGGATATGCACGTTATCCCCACCTTACTCACATGGAATGTAGAATGTTAAAGTGTATTCTACCAAAAACAAAAACTAGGTGAAATGTACCTGTTAATGTTAATTATGGGTAAGCTCCGTTGCGCCCAATTGGCGTTAGAGGAACTTATAGTTCAAGGTTTGTCGGCGTTGAGGGGAAGGCAGGCTATTAGACCATGCAATAACCGTTGCTTTACTGAGCAGTGAGGAAGGAATCCCCCAATACCATGCTTAGGCTCATGAGGTCATCAAACCTTGAACTATAAGCTCTTAATGGTTGATATACCCTAATACGTATATTGTCAACCTCACTTTGCACTTTTTAATAATACCAGCCAAGGACATAATAAATAATTTTTTCCTAGGAGCCAGGTATTTTTAAAGACTTCACTTTTTTCACCTCACCTCACCACTCACACCTCTTCCCTAATCACACACCTACACATAGTTCACTATCAAGTGCTCCTACGTAGTCGTGAGTCGTAGCACGCCGCATCCCGTAGAGGGGTGCGAAGGCCCCGATGATGAAGCATGACACCAAGGGGCCTGTTGGTGTGTGAGGGGCATTTAAACAACACTGTGTGCTCCCCATCACCTTAGGGATCACAACCACGTTCTGAGTGGATTCTAATCTGTTTAAACATATTAAATTTAGGTATGACATTACTGAAAGATTTCAAACAGGTCTCAACTATAATATTAGCTAATATTAAAGGTGAAGCAGCATCCATGGCGATCCGCCAAAAATTAAGGGAATTTGATGTAACTGAGTAACCACAAGAACTGGCCAGTATAATTGAAAAATCCTATGAAGAATTAGGCAGAGATAGCTTGGGTGGGAAACCAGTTAAACCCCAACTGTCTGAAGGTCCTGAAAAGGTCTTTACAAAAAACATTCCTACTCCTATTAAAAAGAAGTGGGAGAACACCAAACAAACTTCTAAAGAGAAGCATTCTCAGTCCACGGTTAGGTCTCCTCAAAAGGAGCCCTCCGAAAGGAGGTACAAGCTCAGGAATACGGATAATTTGAGAAAACCTGATATCAAGACACTGATACACGCTCCTCTTGTACCTTTCAGATTTCATCAAAGAAATCCGAAAGAAGAGGATGGTCAGAAAACAAGGAAGGACGCGTGATGTCCAAAGACGATCAACACGTTCAGAAAAACAAGAAACCTCAATTCACCACAAAGAAGGTAGCAGGTCTAAAAATCAGACATGCCGATGATCTTGAGGACACAATTCAAGAACGGGGAATGGGCTCAGACAATGTTGGACAGCGCAGCAGAAGTCACCATAGCTTGCAAGAAATTGAAGGATCATCTGGAGACAGTGGACTTGAATGAGTACATCCAAGTTGAAACTGCAGATACCAGGGTTAGTTCTCCACATAAGTTATACAAGATAACACTCCGGATGGAGGAAGCTATACCAAGAAAGATAGGAGCACTCTTTTGGGAGCGACTCTCTAAGGGTTATGAGATTCTTCTAGCTGAACAAGACTGGCCACCACAAGTTGTCAGGGAGTGCCCACATGGCGAAGACGTCATTATGCCAGCTTTCTCCAACCACATTCCAATTCATTTAAAATATACCTATGCCAGGAAATGGGCAGTGGCCCAGACTCCTGCATTATAAAAAAAATCATGTAGGATGGGATGAGGACTCGCCTCACCATAAAATCCAGTTAAAAAATCAACCGACTGCACAAAGGCAGTACCCAGTTAAGCAAGAAGCTAAAAAACAGGTCAAGGAGATATTAGGTCAACTTGAATACCAGGGGGTGATTGAAACTTGCACCTCGTCCATGAACAATCCTTTGTTTCCTGTCTCCAAACCAGACAATACATATCGTCTAGTTTTGGATTACAGACATCTAAACTCTTGTTGCAAAACATTTGCAGTACAAAATGCACACAGTGCAGCATTAATGAATAACATTGTGCGTAAAAAATATAAAACCACATTAGATATTTCTAACAGTTTCTTCTGTCAAAACATAGCACCAGAAAGTAGGTATTTGACCGCTTTCTCAATTATGGGGACACAGCTTCTGTCGCTTCTGTCGTCTCCCACAAGGATTCAAGAATAGTCCTTGGTTATTTTCAGCTAGAGTAACAGAGTTACTACAAACCTATGATGATGAAGCATTATCATATGTAGATGACATCTGTCTGACAGACGATGACTTGGATAGGCACTTGAACAGGGTAAACACCATTATGCTTGGCTTCGCCTCTGAAGGGTATAAATTCAACTTAAAAAAAATCAAGAATAGCCCATTTAAACGTCTTGTTCTTAGGATACGAATGATCAAGTGAAGACAAAAACCTGGCAACCAACTTTCTAGAGAAATGTGCGCTGCTCCAACCTCCAAAAACGCTGAAAAACTTAGTCGATTCTAGGTTTCCTGAATTTCGGAAGAACATACATTCTAAACTACACAGAAAGGGTTAAATCTCTCTACGAATTAATCAAACCTGATTTTCAAACAGTTAATTGGACTCAAAGACACACAGAAATTTTGTGTTCATTGAAAACAGACATTTTAGCAACAACACATTTACAAATACGCACAAACGTACGCAACTTAGTGATTTGAATCACTCCAGGACAATGCGGATTCACATACTTAACTTTTAATGAAGGTGAAAAAGTACCAATAGAGAAATCACACTTGTACACACAAGCAGAAATGAAATGCACTTCAACAGAAAAAATTCTAACAGCAGTTCAAACTGCGGTAGCAAAAGAGAGAGCCCTCGCACAGGGTAAACGCATTATGGCCATTACACCTGTACCTACCTTAGAGGCATTGACAAAAGCGAGCATTCCAAATGCTAAAGCTTTACATCCGAGATGGATACAATGGGTTAATTGTCTTGCTGCAACAGACCGTGAATACCTTTTTGACCTTTATTTGAATACACAAGCATTTCTACAATATGAACAGGAATGTCCTCTGCCTACTGAAATTCTGCCTCTAGAACAGTATGAATGTATAATTTATACTGACGGGTCAGCTCCACCCGCTACCGGGGTAAACAAGTCTATAGTGCGGCGTGCACGATCGTTAAAGGTCGCTGGCGCGATGGCAAATTCAGACCAATGGTCACTAAAACTCAATCTCTAGGAGATTGTACAGCTCAGTGAGCTGAACTACAAGCATTCAAGATGGTGCTTGAGAATACGGACCGCGAATTCCCCATACTCATAGTGTGCGATTTGTATTATTGTGTTCAATCTCACAATGAATACTTGCAGAACTGGATTCAAAACAGTTATAAAAGATGCAAAGGGTGGCACAATGAAGCATAAATTGCTTTGGGAACAAGTAGTTCAGTTACGACAAGGACTACAAAACACTCACGTGCTACATACTCTGAGTCATCAACGTGATGGCGTTCACGTTGGAGAACAGCCATAACAACGCGGGGATTACCCCGCACTGCCATTACAACGCGGGGATTACAACGAAAGTCGTTACAACGACTTTCGCTGGAGGGCGCTGTTGGATAGGGAATAGTTTAATTTTCTATTTAACACCTTCCCTACTGTCAACGTGGGCTGGAGTTGGAATAGAAAATTAAACTATTCCACTATCCAGCGCCCTCCAGCGAAAGTCGTTGTAACGACTTTCGTTGTAATCCCCTCGTTGTAATGGCATGCGGGGTAAAAGCCCGTGTTGTATTGACATACAACAGTTCTCGTTGCAGGGAATTCCTTGGCTGATGTACCCGCGAAGGCAGCTGTGCAAATGGCTTCCGTAGCTGCAATCACTCGTTCAAAAACGAAAATTGATGGTGAAATAATACTAGCTGTGAATGCCACAAGCAAAGGCAACAGTGCAGCATTACCTCAAAACTATCCACTCAAATACTTATATATAATTGATGCAAACTCCGTTCCTTTTGCTCGAATCCCTGGAGAGGGGGGATAGGGTAATTCCAAGCAGGAAACCTAGAGTAGCTTTGATACACGAAGCACATTTGGGAGAGGGTCTGATACATCAAGGGATCTCTAAGTCTATACTAGAATTAAAGGAGACGTACTGGCAGCCAGGGATGAATGCCCACATTCACACATTTGCAATGAATTGCCATGACTGCAACAGAGATTGCAGCAGAGAACTCCACCAGATACCTGACTACAGTGTAGCCAACCAAGTACAGATACCATTGTTAGACAGCAGTAGACTATCTACACGCAGACGTCCCTATGGACAAATGCAGTCCCAAAAATATTAGGACAAGATTTATTTGGATGTGGCCTCAGCGTTTGGCTGACGCTCGAACTGTAATAAAAGATTTGCGAGTCTTTATCGACACATACGCAGTCGGCAGGCTACATTCTGACCAGGGTCCTGCGTTTAGCTCTCGAGCTTACAAGGAGGCCATGGCCAAATTGGGGGTTGCATTGCGGTACTCTAGTCCATTCCATCCGGAGGGAAATTCGGTTGTGGAGAGAAAAAAACGGAACATAAAGCAGTCTATAACAGCTAGGGTATCAGGCTCGGGTGACGGGTGGGTCAAACATCTAATAAGTGTCCAACGTTGTCTTAACAATCTGCCAAGAAGTTCTCTAGGGGGTATCACTCCATATGAACTCCTTTTTGGGACCAGAATACTAATATCAGATCTTGATTGTCAGACTTCAGTGGTAGACCAAAAACCCTTTGATATCAAAGACCTTTTGGCTGTTTTACAGGACTTAAATAAAATAGGAACGAAACAAAGTAACGTGTTCCTGAAGCCAACCACTACTGAAGAGAAACCGACTGTCCCAGCAAGGCCTGTCTGGATTCCTAAGCTTGGGGATCTCATCTGAGAGGGAATTTGGGCCTTCTTACAGACAACCAGTACCTATCCTAGCAATCCACAGATCAAGAACAGTATTACTGCCGCCCCTTGCTGGTAAAAAGTAGAACAGGTTTGTGTCCATCGACCTGGTCAAACCACATCATGTGGCGGATCATAAGCAATAGGCCAAGTGGACTCCAACAATGTAGCAGATGCCCGAATCTGACTACTATCCAAGAGGTTCAAACTGAGAGACTGATCACCTTTGAGGAATCTGCAGTGCGAAAAGGACTATGCAACAAAGCCATGGAACTTGTACCTCTTGAAACCCAAATAACAGTTCGTCAAGAAACACCTGTCTACAACGAAGTAGCATCCGACTACACAAGTGTAACAAGTGCTCAAGTGGTTCCAGCGATTTCAACGAATCCTGATGCAATCCCAACAATTGACAGGACTGCCTCTGGCTATTTCATTAACTTTGATACGTTTTCTTAGGATCCCAGTGAACCTGAACCCACGCCAACAAGAAGAACTTTCAAAGAACAAGCAACATAACTTTTTCATCACCTGGAAAAGACTTCTCTTGTTTCACCATGGATTGAACTTTGGATTGTGTTGGGTGTACTTTTTCTTCTACTTTGGTTGACTCTGGTAATAACTTTGGGAATGCTGATAAATGGAAGATATGTTACAAAGGACACAGCAAGTAAGAACATCAACTTACTACTCAAGCCACACAAATCATCTCATCTTGAACAAAGAGACTTGTCATCAGTGAATATCACAGCCATTCCTATACCAGGGGGTATAGCTTGGGACAGAACTGATTATGACATTTTTGGCCCGGCGGAGCTGTTGAAGATTCCACATCAGTTCAAGATTTCCTTGAATGACTTTATTTCATCTAGTACCTTTTCTGATGATTGGGAGTTCAAGGCTGTTAATAATATGATGTCAGACTTAGAAATGTCAGCAGAGTTTACAAATCATGAATACTTAGAAGGTTCATCAGATTATGAACAAATGTAATGTTATAATCACTATGGTCATCATTTCTTGCACAAATCTGCAAATCCTAGAAAAGTACTGATGTATAACCAATGGGAACATTGTCCTACTCCTCCGAAGGGTAGCTCAAAAACATTTTATGGCAAATTTCCATACTTTTCAAGTTTTAATGTTTCAAATCCAGAATCATTTTACTTTAAAAATGTTAATAAGAATGAAAAGTATGTTGACAAATACCAAATACATTTATTCTGCAGCCTTTTATGCTGAGCTGTCTTCACTAGGTTTCGACTTTTGGAAAGACAACATTGAGACAAAAACTGTCTGGGGTACAAAAGACTGGCAAGTGCAGGGATTAGAAGCCTTATTTAGAGCCTGTATCATCCCGGAGCAAATAATGTTTTTGAATGACACTGTCCAACAGACATCTTTTTCTTGGGTTAGCCAAGATAAAAGGCCTAAACAAACCGTCCATACCTGCACCTACACAACTTAGTGATAACATTTCAGAGGGGGGGGGGTCGAAGTACATACTACTTTACATCACAACAGAACAGATCCAGATTGGAATAAATGGTTAATCTTGCCCACAGACATAAACACCTGTCAAGATAGATTCCTGAATAAAACACAAGGGTTCAAATTCACTAGGCAAGATCCGTGAAATGTTCAAAGACAGCTCCCAGGAATAGTAACGACATACAGTGTAGGGAAACTGTGCCTTGAGTGGCTACACAAACTCTACACTCAAAGATGTAAAACAAAACATATCTTTACTTAAAGATGGTGCTGATTTAAGGGACTTCTTGCAAGGACCTACTAAACCGCGCCATGAATGTTTTATATATGCTGGTATTTATGCTGCATATAATGAAGCATGGAAGATAACGCAAGCAGAGACTGCAGAAAGAATACGAGAAATTGATTGTATTAATTTAGAGAAAACTCTCTCTGTAGTTGACAATGGGTTAACAACTCTGTCATCCAGGATATATTCTTTGGACAGCATAATATCCTCTGCCATAGAGATCATGGAACAGGAATTGGTCTTGTTACAACATGGTCAGTCGCAATTACGTTCCATCATGCTATTAGGCTGGACGTTCCAAAACCTTCATTCAGGCTATGTGCCTTGGCGTTTAATCAATACTACGTCACTGTTTTCAGAATTCAATCTCACTGATAAACAGATCACACTGGCACAGAGGGGAGCAGACTATACGGTGCTGAGCATTGAAAAACTGAAAGATTGCCATTAACTGTCACTGAAAAGCCAGCCACAGAATGGATTATACATGGAACAATCAATCTGCCAGTTACTATTTTCTATTTTCAGTATTGCCTAAAACACATACCAGCAGGCACAAATGAAAGGTTGGGTAAAGAATACATCGAGACATCCTGGGAATTACCATACACACACAGATGTTGGAGTGGGGGAAAAGAAGTGTTTCTTAGTGGTAAAAGTTGTGAATACGCACTAAGTGGTTCTCTCCTTTGTCAGTGTATTAATTTACACGGGCCTGCGATGGTTCCTCTAACAACTTATACTGCCACCTGCAAGGTTCACCAGCTGCAGTGATTGATCCAGTTTTTAGACAACTTTCAAATGGAAGTTACATTATGTTGAACGATCACAGCTGCTGTGGCATGTTGCCAGGTTTACCCTACCTCGTAACTGTGTCAGCCAGGGTCACTTGCTGTATGCAAGTACTGTTTCCTAAAACCAAGATAGACCGGGAGTCGCCGCTATGGCCTTCACTGTACATCTCATCTATACGAATTGTTTATGCAGCATGAAAGCCATTCTTTTACAGAAAAACTGTGCCACTGACCTCGGCCAAAGAGACCTATGATCTGCAAGTCGCAAGGACTTCTCCAGAGATACATGCCCTCCTAACTACAAATTGCCCTATACATTTCTCAGAAATGTTAAGTCGTATCTTAAACATGTCTGATACGAGTGATATTGTACATGTATTTAAGACAGTTTTTTCAGGACTGTTAGCACCTTTTGAAGCAGTCCTAGGAATATTTCCAAACTTCGTGCACTCTGTGTTTGGCGGACTGCCTCTCATTTTGGGACTCGCTGCAGGGGCACTATTTTTTCTCCTACTGCTTCGTTATGGCAAGCCAATCCACAGCCGACACCCAGATCACCGTGGAGACCACTCTACTGGTGATGAAGTGTTGTGAGCGCATCATCCAATCATTGGGATTAACTTGTTTAAGAGAATTAAATACCACATGGTTTCTGTCATTCAGACCAATTTGGCAAGATTGCATCTTACATGCTCTACGCCGCCTGCAATGTGGAGAAGAATGCGTGTTAGACATCTGTCTTACACTCCCATCAGTCATGCCAACGGACGTTGTCCCCAGCGGCTACCAATTCTGATGACGGTATTCATTGAGATCTCACAGATGCAAAATGCTAGCATTTCGGAAAAATGTCACCTATATGCTTAGAATGAAACATTGCTTTTAAATGCGTACAGCACAAATGCTCTTTTCGTGTACAACCAGTACCAATGCATTTTTATGTGTTTTGGGTGGGTTTTTTAACACATTATGTTTAGATATGTTTAACGTGTTTAGAACTTAGTAGAAGTCGTACATAAGAAAGTGAAGTGGGTGTGGCGTTTTAGGCTCTGATTGCATTTTCCCGATTCATGCCCTTATTTGGGTGTAATTCATATAGCCCTTATATAGGCATAAGAAATCAAGCCCTTATTTAGGCATAGCCTATACTACCCAAATACAGGCATGGCTACTTCGATCCGTTCACCAGACATCACAACGATTTCTTAGTAAACCAGACTCTTAAGCAGAAGGGACTTCCCCTTGCTTGAATATTGATTTCTCCAAGAAACTCATTATTACTTAGGGGTTCATCCATAACGTTCATATGCTCGACTTTACATCAAACATGGCATTCCTAAACACCTTCAAGGTATAAATATACCTTCACTTGCTATAGCAAGATACGGTGGTTCGGAGCAGTTCGAAGGCCTACTTGCCCGACGTAGCTCGCTACAGCAAGTGCCGAAGGAAACCGACTCTCCAGGTGACGCACTGATCAGGAAGCTGCCCTCCTCTGCTGAGAAATCCAGCTCCAGTGTTTCTGACTCCCCTTGCGGGGTGTTGTGAAATCGAGTCCCGAGAAAGGGATACCAGACCTCCTTCATTCTAAGGTATGGAGCTGATAAGAACCTAGAGAAATCGTTGGTAGATTCTTGGCAAAAACTAAACCTATGCTAAAGACTATACTTATTTCTTCCCTTGTACTAGACCTAGGTTAGGTACATCGGGGTAGGCATATTTTAGAAGCACCAGTTGAGTATTTTAGTCTGTGTTATTTGTATATGCATTTTTATGGCTCAGAAACCATACAATGCTATTATAGTATTATTTTGTAATACTATTCTCGCTGTACGCATTATACTTTGCATTCTGTCTAACGATTGTAGCAGTTCACCTCTCTTGCATGAGAAAGAAGACTGTTCAATTAACCCTTTTTATTGAAAACGCCCATCTCACTATTTCTCTGTAACTCTGTAGAAACGAAGCATGCACGATTAACTGAGTGAAATACTTATCTATTGTTTCTACGACTCGGAGAGATATATTCTTATTCTTGGGAAACAAAGTTGTCATGTTTATGCGGTTGTCAGAAACGAATTCCTTCTTGTATATTCGAGAACGTTTCTAGAGACCTCTGAGCTAGCTGGCACTCACAATTAGGTTTAGTATATTCGATAGAGACCTATTGACATAAGTCCTACGTCAAATCTATAGGATATATTATTCCAATGCGCAGAGCCTATTGGGAATATAGGAACTTCACTACAGTTCGCTAACAACTTTGTGGCCCATTTTCGACGCAGCATGTACTGAAATGTGAGCATGGCTGCAGTTTGTCTATGATTCTTGAGACAACTCTAAGAATCCATTGCGTGTCCAGCACAGGGATATTGGATTGTTTAAATATGTAAGCAAAGATGTGATGCTAGGAAAACCTCACCTTTTGATCCATGTGTGAGAGATCTGCCTCAGCCCAGGGGGTGGAACAGCTCCATTTAGCACAGTTGTAAGTGGTATTACCACATGAACGGTGGAGTATTTCATGGACAACCCATCATTAGGGATCTGATAGCTCGCATGGTAAAAGTCCTGCTAGAGTGTATTCTTCCAGTGGTATTAAAGGTCCTCTCTAATATCCAGGAAAGTGGCTTCTGCGTGTCCTCGGTGAAAGATGCAGGACATGAGTTTCCTTGGATACTTTTTATGTGAACGTTTTGAAAAACTTGGTATTGTCCCATGGCCTTCAAGGAGAAGAGAAAAACAGTACAAAGTGGGTTAACAGGACTTATGGAGACGTAGAAAAATACTTCTTTGGTTTTAGTTAAGTTCTGGATATTTATTATCATGTTATCAAATAACAATAAGTGAGCCACTCACTGCCCGTGCTTGAAATGGGCCCAATTCTAGATTGATGCTGGTGCATTGATCTCCTTGTTTATCTCGAACAATTCCCCTGTGTGATTTCTTTTTTTCCCAAATGCATTGTAGGACTTTTTGGTCCTTCATGCTCCGCTGTGAAATCCTCTCATATGGTTGGTGATTTTTTTTTGTCTTTGGGTACACTGGAATTTTACTGGGAGTTGGACCAATCTCTTCAAAGCTGCTATTGTTCCAAATTGGAACCATTGTTTTTTTGCTGTTGTTGATAACCTTTATTTTTCGGTTTCCTCAATACAATTATGACAGAGTAATTTATAGGTTAGGCATAGGCAAGTGTAATAAATGGGCTCCCCCCATACCACACCGTGGGCAATTATCGGACCGTGTTGGAGTGATGCGGAGGAGTCTCGCAGGTCTCATGTATATCCTATGCAAAAAAATATAATGCACCAGCTTGAAGCAGGCATTGCAGGATACAGTGCATGTGAGACCACTGACTGTGGTCCATATAGTGTCCTCTAGTGGAGGGCCTAGGTCTACATCCCATGCTGCTCCTAATTTAGCCGGGGGACCACTCATGTCCTGCCTCATTGCTGTATACAACAGGGTTCTCAAATGTTGTCCTGAGCCACAGGTTAATAATACGTCCAGTGTGTGGGTCTGTGGGATAGCAGGGTATTCAACCCACGTTATTTTGAATATTTCAGCCAAACCAGTGTAGTGTAAGTAGTGCCCCTGTCCCAATTCACTATCCCCAAAAGCCGATTCGTATGTGATAAAAGTTTCACCAGGGTATCAATCACCCATCACCTCACAACCACCGTCTCTCCACTCCTCAAAAAACAAATGACGATCAAAGAAATATATAGTGATGAGAGAACAGATTCCTAAAAGTGTTTTTCCTCTTAGATTACCTTAATTAATCATCCGTGCTTTCACATACTTCTAGCATAATTATTTTGAATATTCCAATCAGGGTTACAATTAGCTCCTTCTACATAAATTATAAATTCTGCTTAGTGTCAAACATAACATTTATACACATAAAAAATAGACTGTAAAATTACATATACATTTACTTAAACTGTAAACGTACATAAAACATGTACCATACATATGTTATTTTACTCCTCTCAGTCTTCCGGTTATTTAATCAAAAGTGGGGCTTGCGGAGCAGAGTTACCCACCCGGGGTTAATCCTGCTCAGGCCCCTGCATTTCCATAGATCCAAGTTGCATAGTGCCATCTTAACTGACCGTAACCCTATGCTCCCCCAGCGGGACTGTGTTCGGATCTTCTGCGGACAGACTGTGTTGGCGAATCCCCCTCCGGGCACGGAAGCCCCAGCCACGATGCTGGCTGCGTGCCTCATGGGATGGCAGTGCATATCTCAAGCCATTCCCACACTTCCTCAGGGTTCTCAAAAAGTGTGCTCTCCCCTGTGCCAGAACTTTCAGCTTAGCAGGATACAGGAGCATGTATTGGAGATGGTGGTGGTGGCGATGGTGTGTAAGGAATCATTCTTTATTTGGAGCCCCTTCAAATCTCATTTTGAGAGCATCAGGACCACCGCAATAGGGCCAGGAACACTGCCTTTCCCTGTACCCTAAATGAAATGGGGGAAACAGAAGTGGGTATATGAGGCTTCTGCCCATGGCCTTCATGACATGAAACCTGGGCGAGGGACAGTAAGAGCAGTACCAGATAGCCACTGATTCCACTGGTGACGCCTCATCAGTGAGTGTACCTCAAATATAATTAATGCATCAAGTTTAGGAAAACAGAATGTCTCCTAACGTACAAAATAAAGTGTTGCTATTGCATTATGCATTCCTTTAACCGCATGCGTGCGGCGGCTATTTTTGCGCTACGCGGCTTTTTTCAAAACGCCGCGTTACATGACAAGCTGAGCTCGTCATCAGCGTGCGAGCGGCACGACTCATGATGAGCTCAGCTCGTCATGAGCGCCGAAGGGGTTAAGAGAACGTTTTGAAAGATATTTGGCAGAAGGGGCTGTCAAGATTTCCTTACCATGGGTATTTTCTAAAAACGTATGCTTCTATAATGTGCCTTACAGTATGTCTATATGGCTACTGTGTATGTGTGTAAACTCAGGGAGAGGATCTCCCAACCTTAATTTAAGCAGTACTATTGAAAGGTATAACCACTTTCCACCATAAGCACTGACTACCAAGCCAGAAGGAAGGACAGAAGGATTAAGAGTCTGAATGCTGATAGGAGATGGCTTTGTATTTATTAATGATTTAGTTTAAGATATATATAACAGTGATGCATTAGAATATTGTATAAAGAAATATCATCTTTCTTAAATATTGTGCTATAAATATTGTAAACATTGATTCTAATATTAATTTTGATCGGTCATTTTCTGACACAAATGTTCTTTTACCACATCAATTGTAAGAGGGACAGAATAGGATGAGTTCACTGGAAAAATAAATTTAGTTTTCTCCACAGATGACTGACAGACGATGAAGAGTATCTCAGAGTGCTTGCCCTGCTAAAACAATCAGTGCCAAGCCAGCTAAAACATCTAAGCTGAAAAAAAAATTGTTTATTCCAACAAAGATCAAAAAGTGCATAACGCAGAGTATTGGCCAGGAGACAAGAAAGAGGAGTTGTCAGTCTAATACAGACTACATGCGGTTCAATAAAAACAAAATACAGGTGAAATGAATTGAAATTACCAATCCCCCTGGGACTAAAGACATTATTGAAGCTATGCCACAGAAGGATATTTCTAACCTCATATTAAGTGATAAAGCATGACAGAACATTGTAGTTTAAATCCTCTGTTATTCCATTAGGGCTGTACAGCTGCAAGTGCTGAGAGGTAGCTTCCTATGAAGTTAAGGAAGGTACCTTCAAATGCATATAGAGGCTAACTAGAAATGCACTTATGTGCGTACGTTCTAAAAACAAAATGTACTTAAAGGAATGTATTGCATGTATGTTACGATTATAACTCTATATATATGAAATTCAGTTTCCCTGAGGTTTTGCTGCCTATTTGAACTGGAGCTCAGTGCAGGAGTGGGCAGTATCCGCTGTAGATATCAGTCCCTCCTGTCATTGGAGAACAAAAGAGCACCATCACACAAGGGCATCTAGATGATGGTAAATTTGAATAATTGTGCAAATATACAAACACAGAATGGCCAGTGCACAAACCTATTATTGTATATGTGATGTAGTATCACAGTAGTACTACTAAAGTACTACCAAATGCTATTCACAAACAAACGGCAATAGATCTCGTCTTCGCCTCGCCTATCCTTTCTCTAACGAGTACTGTGCCACCCGTGTAGAAATCTCTGCGCACATGCATGTATGTTGCTTTAGTAAGTGTGGGAGGGGCTTGAAAGGGGTGGGAATGCTTACTACTAAATAGGAGTAGATTATAGAGAGGATGGGAAGAGTTTAGGAAGGTGTAAGGAGGGGTTGAGAGAGACATGCAAATACAAATACCCACTCACAAAAGACTAAGGGCCTGATTACGAGTTTGGCGGTGTGGCAGCGGGCCACCATGCCGGGGACCCGCTGGCACACTGCCAAACTCGTATTGAGACTGCCTGCCAGATTCTGACTTGAATCTAGGTCAGGCAGTCCTGCTGTGGCGGTCCCACAGTGTCGTACAGGCCTCAGCCAGGGCCGTTAGTGCAAGGGGTTCGCCCTTCTCTGCACAAAGTCCTCAGACCAAACGGAAGAAGTTGGCACAGAAAACTGGAAATAGAAAACATAACATTTATTACACCTCATGAGGTGGTGCTACGATTCAAACCGTACCCTGCGGCATTGCAAAAAGTAGCACCCCGAACTAGGGATGCATGGTTTATTTATACCCACACAGGGGCTAAAAGAAGGCGGTACAAAAGCACAAGAGCACAGTTTATGTACATATAAGGTAATATCGAGAGGCACAATCGATCAGTGGGAGGAGCTAACAGGCTTGGGGGTTTCGGCTAACACATTCCAATCTAGGGCTAATCACTAACAGATGTGGACCCTAATGGTCAGCGGCAGAACAAGGGGACGCTAATAATAGCCTGTTGCCGGGCAGATTCAAGTGCCATGAGCAGAAATATAGGACAAAGCACATGGTCGACACGAGCTAGCGTGTGGCAGACAAAATGGCTGCCATGAATACAAAATGGAGTCTGTTAAATGCCAAGATAACGGCTAGAACTAAGATGTCTTTTGCTAACGCTCAACCTAATCGTTGTTAAATTACAACAGACGACCCTTTTAGCGTTAGCTAAAGACATACGCTCTTTTGGGGTAATCTATACACTCATCTTGTATATCTATAAGCATCATATCAATCACTTCCTTATTCAGCGTGTGTTGTGCTTTCACGGCATTCCTTTTAGATGGTATACAAGCGGTTATACACAGAGAACATAGCATTGGGCCACAGTGGATACACATACAACAGGTGAAAATCACTGCAATTCCAATACATAGTACAGTCAGTAATTTCCAACCCCAAGCAGAAACTAGAGCCCAAAACCAACCAGCAAAAGTCCAGGTGCCATTTGTGGTATGAATATCTGCAGCTATCTTATGCAGTTTAAGAATTGCATCATACACTGAAGGCGAATTATCAGGGATAAAAACACAACAACTACTACCGATAACTTTACATGCTCCTCCTCTATCTGCTAACATAACGTCTAACACCATCCTATTTTGGAGAGTTACAATTCTAGCAATTGTCAGCTCCTCGGTAATGTTACCAAGAGCTCTAGCAGTTTTATTAGTGACAGCTTCTACAACTCTAGTCGATCGTCGTATTTTCCTGCTATTTAATGCAGCACCCACAAAAGGAAACAGACCCAAATTAAAATCAACATATTGCTGGAGACTAGTATCAGTCTGATCCACATCATCAATTCTTATTGTCCTTTTATAACAGTTCATTGAAATATTTCTAAACAGTTTGACATCTCTGTGATATGAAGCAGGTGCCAGAAAAACAGGAGGCAATAGGAAAGAAACATAACATATACCTGACCACCCTACTGGTAGTCTATGATACCCATGACTTCCACATACTAGATATGTGTTATGCAAAGCCAACTATCATTTAATCCATCTATATTTAATACAGTAACACAATCACTAGTTCTAACTGGAATTCGTCTAGTACTTTGCACGCATAAGTCTGCTTTAGGACTTTGTAACAGTGATTACAGACTGGTTGCTTGTGGTAGAGTCTCTCATATGGGTGAAAACATATGGCGTAGAAGCATTGTCCGGTCGGTATTCCTCCCATTCCCATATAGTTCCACTTGCTTGAGGATACCCATGTTCATCTTGATAACATTCTTTATTCAGACGGAAAAGAAGTCCACCTACTGCAGGTTTCCTAGTCGCAAAGAGAAGAGTGTACCAGGCTCGACAAGAACCATTATGTGAAAAAGGAAGTGGAATAAACGGTGTTCCACCTTTCTTTTATTTATTTATTTATTATTTATTTATTTTTAACATTTGTATAGCGCGGCTGTCACCTTGCAGGTATCCTGGCGCTGGAGACTACTCCTAAATGCGGGTACTGAGATTGATTGGCAGGTAGATAGGGTTAGGGAAACAGCCAGGTTTTGAGGCGTTTTCGGAAGGGAAGTAGTTGAGGCATTTGGCGGATGTCAAGGGGCAGATTGTTCCACAGTTTTGCAGCTGCGACTCTGAAGGATCTCCCCCCAGTCCTGACCTTGTTGAATCTGGGTACTGTGACAAGGCAGGCGTGGGCAGAGCGGAGCATTCTGGTGGGGGTGTACCAGGAGAACATGGCTTGCAAAGGTCTGGGTCCAATTCCGTGCAAAGCCTTAAAGACGAGGCACAGGGCTTTGAAGGCCACTCGTTGTTTGAGAGGGAGCCAGTGCAACTCGGCCAAGGCAGAGGACCTCCTGGACCAGCCCAGAGCTAGCTTGGCGGCAGCCGACTGAACTCTTTGGAGTCGATCCAGCAGTACGACTGGGGACTCAAGTAATAGTGCGTTACAGTAGTCCAGGCGACTGAGAATGGTACACCGGACTATTAACGCTCGAGCTTGTGCGGGGAGGAGTGGCATGATCTTGCGCAAAGAGCGCAGTAGGGCTGAGCGGATCCCCACTGTTTTTGCAACCTGGGATTCCATACTCAGCTTATTATTCATCGTGACACCCAAGTTGCGAACCGTGGTGACTGGCTGTGGTTTTTCTAGTGCTTCCGGGGGCCAGAATTCGGTAGGGAATGGGCGTGGGATTCGGCTTCCAGCGCAAAACAAAACCTCAGTTTTGGAGGAATTGAATTGCAAGGAGTTATTATGCAGCCAGCCAGCCGTCTCTCTTAGGCAGTCGTGAAATGATGTTAGAGAGATGGATTCATCTCCCTCCCAGGAGAGAATGAACTGGGTGTCGTCCGCATAGTTGATGGCTTTTACCCTATGGGACTTTATTAACGCGATCAGGGGCTTAAGGTACACGTTAAAAAGAATGGGGCTGATAGCCGACCCCTGGGGCACCCCGTGGGGCACTGAGGAAGAGGCGGATTGGAAAGGGGGGAGGGACACAGCCTGCTTCCTGTCCCGTAGATATGAGTGGAACCATAGCAGAGCCGTACCATCCACTCCAGCCGCCCCGAGTCTCTTCAGCAGAATCCCATGGTTAACCGTGTCGAATGCGGCAGACAGGTCCAGCAAGATCAAGGCTACTGCCTGGCCCCTGTCTGCACGCATACGAAGATCTTCCATGGCTGTCAGGACAGCTGTTTCGGTGCCATGTGCTGGACGGAAACCGAATTGGACATCGTCCAGGATGTGATTCTGCTCCAGGTGTTGAGAGAGACAGGAACTCACCCAACGTTCGGTAATCTTTGCCGGGAATGGCAAGAGGGAAATAGGCCGATAGTTCGACATGCACTCAGGGTTTAAGGAGGGTTTTTTTAGCAGCGGGGTGACAAGAGCATGTTTCCAAGGAGTTGGAACAAATCCGCAACCCAAAGATTGGTTGCAAATCCTGCGCAGGGTGCCGAAGAGTTCTGTTCCAAAACTTTTCCAGATTTTTGGAGGCAGAGGGTCGAGAGGGGAGCCCGAAGTGATCCCAAGCGCCAATCTGTCAAAGTCGGTTTCTGAAATGGGGGGAAATTCCCGCAACCTTTCTATGGGGAGGTGTCCGGTGTGAATCTGGTCAGGGACGGTGATGCCGGTCCCGGGGCCAGAATGGTTGGAACTGTCCAGTGGTAGGGACGTGTTCAGGTTGTGGATGATGGTCTCAATTTTATTTTTAAAAAATAATGCGAGATTGTCACAGAGGGCTTGTGTGGGTGGGGTAGTATTTTTGGCACTGTCAGGTTGGGTAAGATTATTGAGAATCTGAAAGATACTCTTCGAGCCATTGGTAGCGTTAGCTATGGTGGTACAAAAGTAGTTCGCTTTACTTTGATCAATGGCAGTTTTGTATGCCCGGAGTTTGTTTTTCCAGAGTGACTTGTTGCTGTCTGAGTATCCTTGCCTCCATTTCCTCTCAGCTTGTTTACATGCTAATTTGAGGACTTTCAAGGCGTCGTCAAACCAGGGGGCTGGTGCTCTGCTCTTCGGTTTGCATTTTTTCTCGGGGGCAAAGGAATCAGAAGTAGAGGATAACTTTGTACAGAAGGCGTTATAGTTGTCCTCCACCGAGTTAGTGGGGGAAAAACTGTTTTCCACATTAAATACGGTGCCGGCTGATCTTAATTTATCCAGAGCTTTCCAGTCTCTGTACAGAAATTCGGGAGAGGCACTATATGGCGGCTTTTTGGCATCATTGCTGGTTATGAAAAATTTAATGAGGGCGTGATCGGTCCAGCACATAGGCAGGATGTCTATCAGGTGTACCAACTGCGGGGAGGAGAAAATTAAGTCAAGTTGGTGCCCTGCTGTGTGGGTGGGTTTGTTAACCAGTTGAGAAAGTCCTACGCTTTCACACGAGAGTACCAGATTGTGCAGTGCAGTGTCCAAGCTGCCGTTTGGCCAGAGGTTAAAATCACCTAGAACGATCAGTTTGCTATGAGAAGTGGCCATATTAGAAAGGCAGGTGAGTAGCGACTGTTGTTGTTGGGAATTAAAGGCTCCCGGGGGGCGATAGCAGACGATAGCCGTGAAGGCGGCTCCGGGGTGGCAATTTATGGAAAGGCCAAGGAGTTCAGTCCCGGCAACTGGGTCCATGTCTAAGGTGTTTAAAGACCAAGAGGCTCTATAGATAATGCCGACCCCACCACCACGGCCTTTGGGTCTAGGTAGATGTAATATTTTGAAATCTTGGGGGCATGCCCAGTCGAGTTCAATGTTACAGTCGGCATGGGTCCACGTCTCGGTAAGAAAGAGTGCATCTAGGTGATGAGTATCAATAAGCAGTTGGATTTCATTGGCGTGCTTTGGCAATGATCTAACATTAAGCAGGCCTCCCATGAACAGACCCAGACAGTCATGCAGAGGATAGGCAGTGTCTGTAAAACAAGTGTGACCTTCATGTGCAAATTCTCTAAGATGGAGCAGGGACTCGCGGGTTAGATGCAGAAAGGGGGTGGTGGGCAGCGTGGGAGTCAAGGCAGATTGGCCTGCGCTAGTCGCGTCCGAGGCGCGGACGAGCGCAGACGAGCTTGCCTTATGCGCGCCTTTGGCGCGCAATCGTCGCGCCCGCTGCGCTCGTCCGCTGCGCTTCCGGCAGAGACTCATATTATATAGTGGAGCTCTGTGCGTAGGAGGGGGGGTGTGGCTAGCCGCGGTGGGCGTGTCTGACGGCTCCCTCGAGCAAAGGAATGGCGGCAAGACGAGAGACCAGGGCGAAGCAGCAAGCACTCTGCTGCTCAACCTAGTGCAGGTAATGCCAGGCGAAATAGTGCAAGAGTCTTTAAAAACACAGAAAATACAATGTTTAAAAAGTGATTAGTGTTTCTAAAATATCAGCTCCCGGCTTTCCGCCTCAGAAGTGTCTCAGGGTGTAAATGCAGCGCTAGCAGTCAGCGCGCCGTTATTTGTACCTGGGAGGGGGGCGTGGCCAGCCGCGGTGGGCGTGTCTGACGGCTCCCTCCAGCAAAGGAATGGCGGCAAGACAAGAGACCAGGGCGAAGCAGCAAGCACTCTGCTGCTCAACCTAGTGCAGGTAATGCCAGGCGAAATAGTGCAAGAGTCTTTAAAAACACAGAAAATACAATGTTTAAAAAGTGATTAGCGTTTCTAAAATATCAGCTCCCGGCTTTCCGCCTCAGGAGTGTCTCAGGGTGTAAATGCAGCGCTAGCAGTCAGCGCGCCGTTATTTGTACCTGGGAGGGGGGGCGTGGCCAGCCGCGGTGGGCGTGTCTGACGGCTCCCTCGAGCAAAGGAATGGCGGCAAGACGAGAGACCAGGGCGAAGCAGCAAGCACTCTGCTGCTCAACCTAGTGCAGGTAATGCCAGGCGAAATAGTGCAAGAGTCTTTAAAAACACAGAAAATACAATGTTTAAAAAGTGATTAGCGTTTCTAAAATATCAGCTCCCGGCTTTCCGCCTCAGGAGTGTCTCAGGGTGTAAATGCAGCGCTATTAGTCAGCGCGCCGTTATTTGTACCTGGGAGGGGGGGCGTGGCCAGCCGCGGTGGGCGTGTCTGACGGCTCCCTCCAGCAAAGGAATGGCGGCAAGACGAGAGACCAGGGTGAAGCAGCAAGCACTCTGCTGCTCAACCTAGTGCAGGTAATGCCAGGCGAAATAGTGCAAGAGTCTTTAAAAACACAGAAAATACAATGTTTAAAAAGTGATTAGCGTTTCTAAAATATCAGCTCCCGGCTTTCCGCCTCAGGAGTGTCTTAGGGTGTAAATGCAGCGCTAGCAGTCAGCGCGCCGTTATTTGTACCTGGGAGGGGGGCGTGGCCAGCCGCGGTGGGCGTGTCTGACGGCTCACTCCAGCAAAGGAATGGCGGCAAGACGAGAGACCAGGGCGAAGCAGCAAGCACTCTGCTGCTCAACCTAGTGCAGGTAATGCCAGGCGAAATAGTGCAAGTCTTTAAAAACACAGAAAATACAATGTTTAAAAAGTGATTAGCGTTTCTAAAATATCAGCTCCCGGCTTTCCGCCTCAGGAGTGTCTCAGGGTGTAAATGCAGCGCTAGCAGTCAGCGCGCCGTTATTTGTACCTGGGAGGGAGGGCGTGGCCAGCCGCGGTGGGCGTGTCTGACGGCTCCCTCGAGCAAAGGAATGGCGGCAAGACGAGAGACCAGGGCGAAGCAGCAAGCACTCTGCTGCTCAACCTAGTGCAGGTGATGCCAGGCGAAATAGTGCAAGAGTCTTTAAAAACACAGAAAATACAATGTTAAAAAGTGATTAGCGTTTCTAAAATATCAGCTCCCGGCTTTCCGCCTCAGGAGTGTCTCAGGGTGTGTAAATGTAAATTTTGATGTGCTGGAAGCATACCACATATCCAACAATTTGTAGCATTCGTTGCATTGTGGGTATGGTGGAGCATCTGAACAAACGTATTATTGAGATAGGATTCTCAATGCTTTTGCTCATGATATGGAAGAGTGAAATGCTGATGCTCTTCTGGGACTGGAGTAGTAGGAACCACAAAAAACTTACGAGCAGGAATCATCATTTCAATGGACCAGGTAATCACTGCTATAATTGTTAAAACAGCAAATACACCTAACACTCCTGAAATCTTTTTCTTAGTGGTTATCATAGCAGCAAAGTCAGTTCTCTAAAAATACAACAAAACAGCAAAAAACTAAAATAGTCAAATGAGCTCTTCTCCCGTGGGTAGACGTTGTTTTCTTCACCACAGATCAAGACAGGTGTCACTACGCTACGAAGGGCTGATCCCCCTCCCTTGTCATATTGTCATTCCGTTTCCACTACCCAGGGCGGTTGCTCAACCTGTCTCTCTCAAAAAAAAAACTGTAGATCACTTCCTCGGTCTCAAATTGTATCGCGTTGCTCCAGGAGTTGTCTGCTCCGGGAAGAACTCCGCAGATCCGTCAGGTGATACAGCAGGGCCTTTCTCCGTGGTCAAGATCTCTCGATGATCAGTCAGCACAGTAGGTTCCACCAAGGTCGACAATACCTTCCGACAGTGAGTGCTATGTACCCAATTCTTTTTGTTGGTGACTCGAACCGCCGTTCTCGTGGCAAGAAGCACCTGTTCTGGTCCACGCCATCTCGGTTCCAAGCTGCTTGACCTCTCAAACGCCTTAATCATAACAAAGTCTCCAGGACGGAGTTCATGGCCTTCACCTGTGGATTTGTCAGGAAGTGCTTCACGAACCTGTTGATGAATAGAAACCAGACTGTCAGTTAACTGTGCCAAATAGTAACTCATCAAGACACAAGGTACGTCATACACAGAACTCGGTTTCAGAACTCCCCAAATATTCATTGGTCGTCCAAATACCACCTAGAATGTGGTACTGATCTGATGGACAGCAATGCCAATGGCAACGCATCTGGCCAAGTCAAATGCGTAGAAGCTTGAATTTTCGCAATTTTCAGCTTTAGAGTAGCATTATACCTGCTGATTGTGGATGAAACACAGCATGGAACTTCTGCTTGATTCCTAATCCCTTCAAGACATACATGATAACTTCCCCAACAAAATGAGGTCCGTTATCATTCCATAAAAGTCTGCAAACACCGAACCTCGGGAAGAACTCCTTCAACAACACCTTAGCGGTAGTAATAGCAGTGTTGTCTTTTGTGGGGTACGCTTCAATCCATTTATTGAAAGCACAAACCACCACTAGAACATACTTCATATTATTACAACGCTCAAGCTGAATGTAGTCCATTTGCAGGACTTCAAAAGGTGCAGTCGGTGTAGCAAAACCTCCAGATGGAACTCGCGTTCCCTTTCCAGGATTATATGGCAAACAAATCAAGCAAGACTGTTCTACTCTTTTAGCTGTGCTAGCAATTTCTGGATGCTCCCAAACTTGCGTAAGCATTTTCGTTATTGCGGAAGCTCCAACATGTGGTAGCCCATGTGCCATCTGAACCATAGGTTGTACGAAAGCCATAGGCAGCTTCCATCTATCCATCTGTTTATTTCTCCAACAACCTTCATCATCTAACTCTCCTTCTTCAGACCACTGTTCACGTTCTTTGTCAGAGGCTGTCCTCTGTATCTCTCGTACTTCCTGCCTAGCATCATGCCATCTCTCAGCTTGTGACTTCACTACATACATGGGAGTAGTGTTCCTCTGCATCGCAGTTTCACGTGCCACGTGGTCTGCAAAGGCATTTCCTTGTCCAATCTTGTCTGTCACTTTCTTATGCGCACTACACTTCACTATGGCTACTTTCTTTGGGCATGTCAATGCAATCAAGAGATTATGCACTAATTCTCCGTGCATTATCTGCATTCTGTGAGATGTAAGAAAGCCTCTTTCCTTCCAGAGTAGGCCAAAATCGTGCGCTACTCCAAAAGCATAGCGGCTATCTGTGTAAATGTTTACACACAAACCAGCACTAAGCTCACATGCTCGTGTCAAAGCTATCAATTCAGCTGCTTGAGCCGATCTCTGTGGTATGCGAGCTGTCTCCACTATTGTTTCAAGCGTGGTGAATGCATACGCAGCTGAGGTTGTGCCAACAAGACCCATCAACCCACAATTCACCATCCACATCTGGAAGGGGCGTATCTTGCAAATCAATGCAACCCTTTGTCTGTTCCTCAGTCAAAAATATACAATCATGCGTTTCTTGTGACTGTGGCTGAGTCACCGGATACGGCAACAAAGTAGCTGGGTTCAAAGTTGCACATCTCTTCAATGTAATGTGAGGAGCTAGCAATGTCAATTTGTATCCTGTCAGACGCGCACTGGTTAAATGCCGCGTCTTTGTTTGATTCAAAAGGGCATCAACAGCATGGGGTCCCAACACTAACAGCTTGTGTGACAAAACTATTCCCTCACTCTGCCGTATTGACACAGCTGTTGCTGCAACTGAGCGAAAACATCCAGGTAATGCTCTAGCAACAGGATCAAGAACTGCTGAAAAATAAGCACAAGGACGTTGCTTATCGCCATGTAACTGGACTAAAACTGACAATGCACACCCATCTTTCTCATGCACGTAAAGTGTAAAAAGCTTCGTGTAATCTGGAGTTTTTAACACTGGTGCTGAACAAAGAGCTTGTCGCAACTGTCGAAAAGCATTTTCACATTCATCTGTCCATGGAAGGGGTATGGGGGTATCTTTCGTCAAAAGTGCTAACAAAGGCTTAACGATGTGTGAAAATCCCAAAATCCACTGTCTACAAAAAGAAGTAAGACCCAAAAATGCACGCACTCCTTTCTGTGTGGTAGGAACTGGCGTATCTAAAAAGGCTTGTATGCGATCTGATGTCAATGCACGTCCCTCCTTAGACGAAAGGTGACCTAAATAGGTTACCTTTGGTCTACAATATTGCAATTTCTTTCTAGACACTTTATGATGATGTGAAGCAAGAAAAGAAAGCAAAGACAGAGTACATTTTTCACACTGTTCTGGGGTGTCGGCTGCCAGCAAGATGTCATCAACATATTGTATGAGAGCCACACCTTCGGGCAAGGCAAAAGAATCAAGTTCTCTTTTTAATGCTTGACTGTAAATACTCGGACTCTCAGTATAACCTTGAGGAACTCTACAGAATCTATACGATCGATTATTCAAAGTGAAACCGAACAAATATCGTCTGTCAGGATGAATAGGGATCGAAAAGAAAGCGTTCTTCAAGTCTATCACAGAAAATGTAGTAGCAGTCGAGGAACCAAAGTAAGAAGAGTTGTGATATCAGAAACCACAGGATACTGTGGTACGACAATCTTGTTCACTTCCCTTAAATCTATAATGAATCTGTAAACTCATGTATCAGTGTCTCTCTTCAGAATTGGAAGAATCGGGCTGTTACAAACGTTAAATGGGACTTCCTCAACAACCCCAACTTGGATGAGATCATGTACAATTCGTATGAGTGCTTCTTCACCCTCCTGTGAGATCCTGTATTGTGGCAAATGAGGCAGCACAACTCCCTCCTTGACACTAATCTGAACCGGTTGGATAACCATTTGACCCACGTCAGTGTTTGAGGTAGCCCACAGACTTTTGGGAAGTGAAGCTAATGCAATATCTTCCTTAACAAAACAAATTCTTTCAGGCTCGGAGTGATTATCATTCAGAATGACACGCACTCCTTCAGGGGAACATCGAATTGCGGCTCTAAAATACTTCAACATGTCAAGACCCACAATATTGTCTGGTGTATTTGGGGAAAGCAAAAATGGACATGGAGCACTAAATTTATCAACATGGAATGCAAGTGGTTGTGACAATGGGCTACGGGAAGGTGTTCCATTGAAACCTATCGAAGTAATAGTCGTGCCAGACAGGGGAGCCCTCGGAACCAATTGTTTAGATAAAGCGCTACGAGTAGCTCCTGTATCAACCAGAAACCGATCAGTAGAACCCAAAACATGTGCTGTAACATAGGGACCCGTCTGATCTACTGGAACTTCAACTGATTCCTTACCCCATCCTAGGCAATCCTATGCATGAGCAGAATCATAAAGATCAGGCTGGACATAGTCAGACATTTGATATTGATTTCGTCTATCAAAAGTATTTTGACTATTCTGTGTTCGCACATTCGTATCAAATCGGGCACGATCGTTCATATTTCCCCTAGGCCCTGAAAACCCTGAACGATTTCTCATTTGTCCCCGCCCTCGTGAATTCTGCTGGGCGCGCAACACTGGGCAATCAGTCATCCAATGGCCAAACTGCTTACAATACGCACATTGATTAATAGATAAATTTGTATGAGTGTAGGGAGTATTGAAAGATCCTCGTCCGCCTCTATCATAACTCCTATCATAGCCTCTAGCAGAGCCTCTACAGGGCGGGCCGTAAACCTGGGCCAACATAACTTTTGTTTTTAATTCTTTAGATTTCTTGTCCCCGCTACCCTTTGCTTCTAACTCTTGTCGTTCATAATATTGAGCCATTGTTAAAACGGATGCTGGAGAGGAAGTAGTCCAAGAACTTTCACTAGCTTTTAAGCGGCTGGCTATCCCTGGTAACAGATTTGTGACATATTTATCGACAAACAAATGTCTGCCGGTATCATCCGTTAAAGACTGACCGCTGAAATCATGAAAAGCTTCCTCAAACCGTGTAAAGAAATCAGAAACTGATTCATCTATTTTTTGTTTACACGATGCTAAAACAGTCCAATCAATCTTTTTAGGGGGAATAACTGTTTTAAGTTTAGTTAAAATCGCTGCAGGAAGATCTAGTATTAACCGATGTGGCTTTTGGGCGGGCTCTCTATCCGCGTCTAGTCGTTCCAAATCTTTCCATTTGGCACCAAAAATAACACCGTCATCAATTTTACGAACAGTCCGCCACATATCTGGTGGCAAAATTAAACCGAAAAATAAATCTACATCACATAGGGTCATAGTACAAGAATTTAAAGCGCCTTCGACTTCCTCATAAAAGGCGGCTGGATTTTTACGCGGGTCAGGTAACGCTGCTTTAAGTGCCATTACATCCGCTCTATTCCAAGGAGTGTACACCCAATTATAAATAAAATGGTGTACAGTCATAATATCGAGTCAATTATTTCGACTGGACAGAATATCGAGTAAAAAATATAGAATGGACATAATATCGACTAGACATAATATAGACAACAAAAATATCGACTAGAGAAAATTAATATCGAATAGAATGGACATAATATCGAATCAAAAATATAGAATGGACATAATATCGACTAGACATAATATAGACAACAAAAATATCGAATTTAAGGTAAGTTAATAATAATTTTTATTTTTTGTGTAATATAAGTCTGTAGCGGGTTGTGGGTTTATAGGGGAATAGGGTGGGAAGTAATTTAATTATAATTAATTAAATATGTTAATTTATTTATTGATAATAATTTAGAATTAATTGTTAATTAATTATTATTTGGTAATTAATTAAAATATAATTGGTAATTAATTATAATTGATTAATTGATAAATATTTTAATTTTAGTAATTTATTTTCTGTAGCGGGTTGTGGGTTTATAGGGGAATAGGGTGGGAAGTAATTTAATTATAATTAATTAAATATGTTAATTTATTTATTGATATTTTTTAAAAATTAATTGTTAATTAATTATTAATTGGTAATTAATTAAAATATAATTGGTAATTAATTATAATTGATTAATTGATAAATATTTTAATTTTAGGGTTCAGGGTCAGTTTTCAGTTTTTGGGTAAAGGGGTATTTTTAGGGTTCAGGGTCAGTTTTCAGTTTTTGGGTAAAGGGGTATTTTTAGGGTTCAGGGTCAGTTTTCAGTTTTTGGGGTAAAGGGGTATTTTTAGGGTTCAGGGTCAGTTTTCAGTTTTTGGGTAAAGGGGTATTTTTAGGGTTCAGGGTCAGTTTTCAGTTTTTGGGTAAAGGGGTATTTTTAGGGTTCAGGGTCAGTTTTCAGTTTTTGGGTAAAGGGGTATTTTTAGGGTTCAGGGTCAGTTTTCAGTTTTTGGGGTAAAGGGGTATTTTTAGGGTTCAGGGTCAGTTTTCAGTTTGTAGGTAAAGGGGTATTTTTAGGGTTCAGGGTCAGTTTTCAGTTTTTGGGTAAAGGGGTATTTTTAGGGTTCAGGGTCAGTTTTCAGTTTTCGGGTAAAGGGGTATTTTTAGGGTTCAGGGTCAGTTTTCAGTTTATGGGTAAAGGGGTATTTTTAGGGTTCAGGGTCAGTTTTGGGTTTTTGGGGTACAGGGGTACTTTGTAAAAATAAAGTAAAATTACATTTAAATTACATTTATTTAATAAAATTAAATTATATTAAATTATATTATAATATTTTTTATTAATTTATATTCAAAAAATTATTATATACTTACCAATACTTATGTTGTAATGGTATGCGTTGTAAAGGTATATGCGTTGTAAAATCTTGCGTTGTAAATGTATGCGTTGTAAAAGTTTTTGCGTTGTAAAAGTTTTGTTGTAATGGTAGGCGTTGTAAAAGTATGCGTTGTAACGTCATACATCCCTGGAGTGGGAATAGTAATTTTAACCTCTACGCTATCCAGCGCTTTCCCTACTGTTGCACCCACTGGAGTGGGAGTAGTAATTTTTACCTCTACGCTATCCAACACTTTTGCTAATGTTGAACTCACTATAGTTGTAACAATAAATTTTAAACATTTTCTAAAATGTTATATATGTTTATTTAATAATATGTTTAAATATATATATATATATATATATATATATATATATATATATATATATATATATATATATATATATGTGTGTGTGTGTAATTTTTGGTGATATAATTTTTTTAATTATATAAATTATTTATTAAAATTATATTTTTTTAATAATTATTTCTAAGTTTATATTAAATATATTTATTACTATATTAGTTTTAACTTACTTTTAAGACATTTTAAAAAATCGATATTTTGACAGTCTATATTTTTGTAAGTCGATATTTTGGAGTCGATATTTTGGTACTTACCTGTTTGAAGATAGGGAGTCGATATTTTGTCAATCGATATTTTTGACTCGATATTTGTGTATCTCGATATTTGTGTCGTCGATATTATGTCAGTGATCCAAATAAAATATCCCTTAGAATCAACAGAATTTTTTATCATCACGATCACCCGTTCCTTTAGGAGGAACATACAAGGGCGCGGCTTCCCGCATAGGTCTCATTTCGACTGGTATTATCTTATCTGTCACGAAGATAGGAGACTGCGACTCTCCGGGCAGATTGGACTGTGGAGCGGCATCCGCAATCTTTTTCTGCTCCTTCAGGTGGAACGCCTCATTTCGTGATTTAACCAGTCGTCTAATCGCATCTTCTACCAAGGAAGAAACAAAAGAACCATCACGTAGCTGTTTACGATCATTTGCTATATCGTTAGGTTCTAATACTGGGGAGTATTTGCAAAACATTTCCACAACTTCATCAGCAAATACCGCAGTAAAATTTATCTGCTCCTTTTCTAACCAATCTTTCATAATAGCTAAAAGATCGGGAGCAGAATCAGTATTACGTAATGCTATACGAGCAGCTTGTCTAAGTTCGTTCGATCGTGCAGTAGTCAACATGGATTGAGTGTCCCGCGCTTTTCGTTGATCTGTGTCAGAATCCTCATCACCTTTGGCCGGGGCGGACGGAACGGCATACGGAGGTGGAGATCGATCTAATAACAAAAAATCATCTTGCGGTTTATTAAGGACAGGATAGAGAGGCTGTCGGACAGGATATTGGCCAGATACCTGCAACCTATGTTCTTTCTCCTCTCGCTCCTTCAACTCTTTCACTTCTTTCTTTCTCAACTCCAGCGCTTTCTCATACACATTCTTTCGCTGTTCTTTCTCAATCAACGCTTGCTCACGCTTCTCTTGCTGTCGTACTTCTTTCTCCCACATTCGCAAACTTTCAAACATATCGCGTCTAGATCTTCGCTCAAACATACATCGCTCCACATACTCAATCTTTCGTGCATCAAATGACCCATGCATTGGCCAACGTAGCTCAGGATCCTTTTTGGTATATTTATGCCACAACGTGCTGTACATTATGGCAGAAAGACCAAACTTCACATACATATCTCTATTAAGCGTCCCTTCCGGGGGAGCCGGCTGTGATTCCTCAAGTCGCAAATTGGTACCATTACAAAAGCAGCACAACCTTCGAAGTGCGCTGAAAACAGGCATGTCAAAAATAATGCAAAATATGCAATATTATACGTAAAGTAGCGCTTAAAATACTTTCTTAGTACGGTGCGCCGTTCAAATCAAACAGTTGAAGAAAAATCTTCACATTGCCTGCCTATATGAGTTGCAACACATATATTCATACCAAATTCCAAATTCCAAATACAAAATTCCAAATACCAAATTAGACTAGTCTATTCCAAGCACAAATATGCCACAGTAAGTGTTCCTAAAACTACCTTACCATACAAGGGCATCCAAAACCTACAATAGGTGCCGCAAAACGGCTCTTACCAATCATAGGCTGTCCAGATTCCAACTGCCAAGTTCTAAATTCGACCAAACGGTCACTGCACGGCAGACCAACAGAAGAGATCTCAGTCGAGGACCAGCGCCGCCTGGATGGTCGGATCGGAAAGAAGGGAAGAAACGCCTCGGGTGCCAAGACTCGGGTCTCCTCTGGCAGCGATCGCATCCTTAGCGAGGTTCCAAACCTTCGTCACGACCAGTCCTTCGGGCATCCGAGTCGCCGATGAACCCCCCCTCCTGTCGGGCGCCAATTTGTCATACAGGCCTCAGCCAGGCCCATTAGTGCAAGGGGTTCGCCCTTCTCTGCACAAAGTCCTCAGACCAAACGGAAGAAATTGGCACAGAAAACTGGAAATAGAAAACATAACATTTATTACACCTCATGAGGTGGTGCCACGATTCAAACAGTACCCTGCGGCATTGCAAGAAGTAGCACCCCGAACTAGGCATGCATGGTTTATTTATACCCACACGGGGGCTAAAAGAAGGCGGTACAAAAGCACAAGAGCACAGTTTATGTACATATAAGGTAATATCGAGAGGCACAATCGATCAGTGAGAGGAGCTAACAGGCTTGGGGGTTTTGGCTAACACATTCCAATCTAGGGCTAATCACTAACAGATGTGGACCCTAATGGTCAGCGGCAGAACAAGGGGATGCTAATAATAGCCTGTTGCCGGGCAGATCCAAGTGCCATGAGCAGAAAGATAGGACAAAGCACATGGTCGACACGAGGTAGCGTGTGGCAGACAAAATGGCTGCCATGAATACAAAATGGAGTCCGTTAAATGCCAAGATAACGGCTAGAACTAAGATGTCTTTCGCTAACGCTCAACATAATCGTTGTTAAATTACATCAACAGCAGTGCCATGCTAAGGCTCATATCCCAAGTAAGGATCGACTTGGGACCGCTAAAGCGTGTTTCTGCACGCCATGGACTGTGAAGTCCATGCTGTGGAGAAATTGGGGGTACATGCAGAAAGGGGAGCACAGCATGCATCCCCTGGCCCTGAGGCCATTTCATTGCGGGTTCACTGCCATGTAAACTGTGGGAGGTGAGGAAACTTATAATACACTTGGCGGTCCCACAGCGGTACTGCCAGCTTTTTGTGGGCCTCAGACTGCTGCAAGCCTGCCAGGGATTGTAGGTTCCTGACGTAGCAGCGGTACCATGGTGATCCAATCGCCCAACTCGAAATATGGCAGTTAGACCGCCAGTGCAGCAGAAATCGCACTGTCACCGTGGACCACCAAACTCACAATTGGGTCCGAAGTCCATTGGTATTCACAGACTACACGTCTAAAGTTACTACATCCAAAAAGGACTCAAAACAGTAGCTCATGTACTCCAGCCCAGTGTTGGGTTAAGTCTAGCACCACAGCGGCCACTCACAGGTACTGCAACACACTCCCATAGAAACAAGCATTTGCAATGCAATCGGTCTCGCCGGTGGGACCTTGTAAGTGTTTAGCCAGAGCTATTGGCACTGCCAATGTGTTTAAGTTATGTTATAAAAAAATACTTAATCTAAAAGCTATTAGCAATCCCTATAAGTGATGCCTCCCCCGACGATGGTGCAGCAGAAAGCAGCAACTCAGCCCTGCACAGTTATGATTCAGAGCAGTAACCTGTAGTTACACACTTTTGGAAGCGGGTTTGAAACCGGTATTACAGGTACATCCAAAGATGTCCCTAAGCTGGTTTATAGTCTCCCTCCTGTCACCTGTCCTGAAGTCAGGTCTTTTCCTGCTGCCGGCGGCACTGCACTCCAGAGGTCCTGCCACCTATACTGCTGCGAGAAATAACAGGAAGCTGCAAACCTTAAACCCAAGGAGGTGAAGCACGCGCTAAACAAAGAATTATAAATCAGGGTAAAAAAAAATATATATATATACACCTGTGTGTATATTTATGCACTTAAATGCTCCCGTCCCCTCTGTCACACTCACAAAACGCCTGTAAATATATAGATATTACCATACACAGGGATATAAAACGCACATATGCATATATGGTTGCACGCATATTTACACACACATGTACATAAACACGCTTACAAATGCGTCTGATATATTACCTACTGGCGGTCGCCAGTAGGTATATATAGTTAGGATTTTTTTGAATAGGGATTTCTGAAAATTCTATGTTGAATAACTTTGGCGTTGATGGACGGAATTGGCTGAAATTTTCAGGAAAATGGCACATTTTGTGTCTGAGCGTCCCCTGAAAGTTTGGGGGGGTTTCGTCAAGCGGGGGCCGAGAAAAAAGGGGGGTCCCAAAACGTGTTTTTAACATTGAGCTTTTGGACTCACTTTTAACTCGAACGGCTGAATGGATTTCCACAAAACTTGGCAAAATTGTAGGGACTGGTAGCCCGATGTGCCTTTGCTATGTCTCAAGATATATGCTCCAGTGGTTTTTACGAAAATTAACTTTGAAAAATATATATTGGGCTACATTGGGCTATATATATGTTAGAGCCCAAATGTAGCCCAATGTAGCCCAAAGATGGCCACCAGAGACAAAAAAAACAAATGTAGCCCAAATATCAGCCAGATGTAGCCCAACTATAGCCCAGTGACAGAATGTCCCAGAGTGTTCTAAAGAACAACTAGAGCGCTAACAGTCTTACTTATGACAAAAGTATGGCACACCTGAAGTCATCTTGATTGGAATAAAGTGTTAACACTTAAAACATTTAATTTGCAAAGGAACAAAATCAGGGGGTTCATTTTGCCATAGAAATTATGATTAGTGCTGAAGAAAGAAAAATGAGGGCACATTTTGAGTGACTTCTCAAATCCTCTTATATTTCATTAAAAAAATTCTGATATGCAGTCTCCCAAGATGGCCACCAGAGACAAAAGAGCCCAAATGTAGGCCAAATATCAGCCAGATGTAGCCCAACTATAGCCCAATGACAGAATGTCCCAGAGTGTTCTAAAGAACAACTAGAACGCTAACAGTCTTACTTATGACAAAAGTATGGCACACCTGAAGTCATCTTGATTGGAATAAAGTGGTAACACTTAATACATTTAATTTGAAAAGGAACAAAATGAGGGGTTTCATTTTGCCATAGAAATGTTATATATATATATATATATATATATATATATATATATATATATATATATATATTACCTACTGGCGGTCGCCAGTAGGTATATATAGTTAGGATTTTTTTGAATAGGGATTTCTGAAAATTCTATGTTGAATAACTTTGGCGTTGATGGACGGAATTGGCTGAAATTTTCAGGAAAATGGCACATTTTGTTTCTGAGCGTCCCCTGAAAGTTTGGGGGGGTTTCGTCAAGCGGGGGCCGAGAAAAAAGGGGGGTCCCAAAACATGTTTTTAACATTGAGTTTTCCATAGGGCGGTTGGACTCACTTTTAGCTCGAACGGCTGAATGGATTTCTATTAAACTTGGCAAAATTGTAGAGACTGTTTGCCCAAATGTGCCTTTGCTAGGTCTCAAGATATGTGCGCCAGTGGATTTTGAGAAATTAACGTTCAAAAAAATATATATATCTGTGACAGCGTCCCGGTTAGCGCCCCGGTTCGCGTACCTGACGCGTAACGGAACTTCGCGAGGAGAAGCGGATTGGCTCTCCGGTGACTGTCAACATTCTAAACAGTCCGGAGCGGCCGACATCTTGTCTCTCGGTAGGATCGAGAGACAAGAGGTGGAAATAAACGAAGGGGGAAATGAATGAAAGGGGGCAAGGTAGACCCCTCCTGACCCCCTAGGATTGATGTGGGGGCTATTAAAGGGCCCCGCGGGGCAAAAAAATAAAATAATTTTTTTTTCGATTTTTCGCGGTGGAAGCGCTACCCGGTACGCGAACCGGGTAGCTCACCGGTAGCGTAACGGGAGTCCGCCATCTTGTGTTTCGGACGAATTTAGTCACAAGATGGAGGATAAACAATGTTGGGAATGGGTATAAGGGGGCACGGGAGACATATCCTGACCCCCTAGGTTTTCTGAGGGTGGCTGAGGAGGCCCATATATGTAAAAAAAAAAAGAAAGTACTTCACGCTTTAAAGCAATTGTATTTTTGAACTGGTTGTTCTTTCCTCTTAGTCCTCCTCTTTGTTTTTTTTCCCCACTCTCTTCTTCAGCATGATAGTTGATAAATTCGTTCCCTCCAAAAATTATATTAAATACATATAAAATATATTTCTCCTTTAAAAGAAGAATACATTTTACAGCTTTTGATATTTGCTATTAAAAAACCATTGAAATTCACTGAAAAAACCATAGGTTATAGACCATATATAGTTAGGAATTAGCATTTACAAAACCTTATTTTACTCACACAAAACCATTGAAATTCGCATATATAGTTAGTTGCACTAACTATATATCGCGCACCCGCAATCCACTGCTGATCATGTCACATATTACATCATTCATGACATGGTCAGTGACATCACTGATGACATCACTGATGACATCTCAAATGACATCACTGATGACAACATCCAGTGACTGTATGTTTCTGTAAAGTTAAAATATGTCTTGCATATTGAAGAATGAGTGGATGTATAAGTGTCTGGATGAAGGATTTAGTAGGTGCATGACTGACTGTATGAGTGAGTGATTAAATGTGTCTCACTGAGTGCATGGGTTAGTGACTAAACTGTCTTAATTAGTGCATCATTATGTCTGTTGTTCTGTAAACTGCTGCATGTGTTGATCAGTAGCTATATGAGTAACTATATGGGTTATTGATTGGTTGCCCAAGTATTTTTATGGGAGACTGAGTGAGTGTGTGGGTGGCTGGGAGGTGTATGACTCTGTGCATAGATGTGTGAGCAGTTGATTCACTAGATGTATGGGTTCAAAAGTGCATGTGGAAACAGCTGTATGGGCGGTTGACTGTGTGCATGAGTGTATTGGTGAGTGAATGGATATCTCAGTGCTACATGTCAAAGTAAGTACATATGTAAAACACAGTACATGTGAGAGTTGACATATATAAATAATTGTGCATAAGAGCCAGTGAATGTGTGAGTGGCTGTATGGATCATTGTGAACTTGTATCAGGGATTGTATAAGAGAGTAAATATGTGTTAGTATATGTTTGAATAAGTAAAGTGTGTATAACTGTATAGTTGAGGAAATGGAGGTGTGATTGATTCTTTGCATGACTGACTAGGTGTGTGAGCAACTCCATGGATGAGTGACAGTCTGTGAGTGTCTGTTTACAATGAGTGTATCTAAGGTTATATTAGAGTCTGAAGAGGTTCATCGTATTATCACATGAATGATGTCAACAGTGATGTGATCAGTAATGTCAAATGAGATGTCATCAGTGATGTGATCAGTAATGTCAAATGAGATGTCATCAGTGATGTCATTTGAGATGTCATCAGTGATGTCATCAGTGATGTCATTTGAGATGTCATCAGTGATGTCATGAATGATGTAATATGTGACATGATCAGCAGTGGATTGCGGGTGCGCGATATATAGTTAGTGCAACTAACTATATATGCGAATTTCAATGGTTTTGTGTGAGTAAAATAAGGTTTTGTAAATGCTAATTCCTAACTATATATGGTCTATAACCTATGGTTTTTTCAGTGAATATATTTATTTTTATTTTTATTTGCAGGTTTGTACCGCGCTGGCTTCACTCCCAAGGGAGTATCTCCGCGCCTTTGGCTTCTACAGAGGGTTTTGAGGGAGGGAGTCTTTAAAGCTCTTCCAGTCTGGGTTTACTGTTCAAACAAAAAGGTCTTCAACCTTTTCCTAAAGGGGAGATGGTCTACACATAGCCTAAGAGATACAGGGAGGCTATTCCAGAGAGAGGGGCCAGCTATTGATAGGGTTTTAGTTCCATGTCTGGCCTTTTTAGCTCTGGGTACACACAGAAGACCTTGTTCACTTGATCTTAGTGTCCGAGTGGGAATGTAGGGCGTAAATTTGGTGGTTAAGTATGCGGGGCCCATACCATGTAGGCTTTTGTGTATGATGCAGCATACCTTAAATTTTGCCCTCTGTCTGACAGATAGCCAATACAATTTGGTCAGCAGGGGTTTGGAGGGCGTGCGGGGAGGAGCATTCAGAACCAGGCGGGCAGCCGTATTCTGAGCTACCTGGAGTCTGTTCATGACTCCCTCGTTGGCAGACAGGAGCAAGCCGTTACAGTAGTCCAGGCGACTCAGAACGAGTGCCTGGACCAGTGTCTTCCTAACTGCATCAGGTAGAAATGGGAAGATTTTCCGTAGCATGCCAATAACATGAAAGCATGCTCCCACCACCTGGTTGCCATGTTGTTTGAGGGTAAGCTCCTGATCTAGACGGACCCCCAGATTCTTGACAGTTTGTTTAGGTTTGGGCACTGGGCCAAGATCTTGTGGCCACCAATCTGGGGTCCAGAGCATTTTTGCCTCCCCAAACATCATGACTTCCGTCTTCCCCACGTTGCACTGCAGGTAGTTGGAGGACATTCATCGTGCCACCGCTTTCATGCCCCTGGAAAAAGAGTTTCTGACCTCAGGTGTAAAGATCTTAAAAGGAAAGAGGAGTTGAGTATCGTCTGCGTAAGATATTGGGATAAAACCATATCTTCTCATGATGTTGGCCAGGGGTGCCACATAGATGTTGAATAAGGTAGGGCTCAAACAAGAGCCCTGTGGCACCCCCTTGGTGATCTCAACTTCCTCTGACCTGTATGCACCCATAGCTACTTGCTGGGTGCGGTCCTTCAAGAAACTCTTTAACCATGCCAAGGCTTCCTGTTTTAGGCCGATGTTAGCCAGTCTGGTGATCAAGATAGAGTGGGATACGGTATCAAATGCCGCAGACAGATCCAACAGCACCAGGACAGCAGAGTAACCCCTGTCCTGGTACATGTGTAGATCGTCTGCGACAGTCAGCAGGGCGGTCTCCGTGCTATGTTTGGGTCTAAACCCAGATTGGGACTGGTCCAGTACTTCGTTGGATTCAATGTATTTAGATAATTTGTTGTTAACATGTTTTTCAGCAATTTTGCCTAGAAATGGGAGCAGGGAGATGGGCCTGAGGTTAGCTAATTCTTCCCAAGGAGTAGCAGTATTTTTCCTCAGTGGTTTGACCAGAGCCTTTTTCCATCCCTTGGGAACCTGTCCCGTACTTAAAGAAAGATTGATAATTTGCTGAAT
This sequence comes from Lissotriton helveticus, assembly GCF_964261635.1. NCBI lineage: Eukaryota > Metazoa > Chordata > Amphibia > Caudata > Salamandridae > Lissotriton > Lissotriton helveticus. The sequence continues at coordinate 1,133,390,854 of NC_136071.1, read as the reverse complement.
AGAGGGTCCCAGAGCCGCAGCCAGGATGGGCATGATCCGTGCAGGGATAGTGTCAGTAGGGGATCCGCTCTTTATCATAGAGATGTTTCCTATTACTTCCTCCATAGATATAGGGGGGAAGGCAGAGAGGGAGTGCCTGATCGGCTTTTCTGGTTCCAGGTTTACGATGAGCTCGTTATATATATATATACACACATATATATTGTATACGTTAAAAACAACCCCAACTCCACTAGGAACAGAGCACGCACACGAGGGCTGTAGGGTTTAAGGCTTCTTTATTTCATGGGACCTCCTCCCACCTAGCAACTGGAGAGACGCATTTCGGCTGACTCAGCAGCCTTACTCAATCTGGTAAGCGCCAATAACATTCAAACATTTATAACTTAGCCTCCTCATAGACATGGAAAAAATTCATAGACATAGAAAAACTTTGGCATGGTCACACATTGAAAAATGTCAACCTGTATGTGGGAAACCGAGAGATACCTTCATGATAAGTGCATTATGTATGGCTAGTGGATACTACTACAGCTGAAAACATATAAATGCATAGTGCATGAAATGCTCATATTAAACGAGTAATGCATGTTCTGACCACTTTGCCATGTGTACAACATATACAAAATTTACTATTACATAGAGAAGGCATCTTCTTGCAATGTAGGGGCATGTAAAAATACCACATCAAATGTAAAAAACGAATATTTAAGCGCAAACCCCCTCAGTCCTTACTGAAAAATTAAAACGTGCTGCCCAAAAAAACAAACATGTGTGACACTGGAGAGACCTATTCAACCTTCAGTACTTCATTAATTGTAATGAAGACTCGTCCGGGCCAAGCCTGTGAACTTTGCTTGTGTCATTAGACTGGAAAATAAAACTTTTCGTAGCCGAATGAAATGGCCATAAACCTACGTTCTGAGCACACTGGGGAAATGAAGCTGTTATAGACGTGAGGCTGAAGACATGTAGGGCCTCATTTGTGAGAAATGACGCATCGCTGCGTGAAAGCAGCGATGCGTCACTTCTCAGTGCGCACTCCTTGCGACATGATTGATGCGTCATATTTATAATTTGACGCATCATGTCGCAAGGAGTTACAGATACGTCAGTATTTCTGACGTATCTGTAGGCGCAAAAGTGACGTATTGCTGGAGTGTGTCACAAAAGTGACGCAACTCTAGCAATGTGTACTTTCGCATGGGCAAGTCCCATGTTGTTAGTGCCTGCGTCAGTCTTACGCCTGCGATGAAGCAGGCGTAACATGTTTTTGACGCATTAGCGGCCAAGAAATGGCGCAGTGAAATCTTATAGATTTCACTGCGTCACTTCCATGACCCTTTCTTGCGTCAAAACGCCCCCCTTGCATACATCATGCCTGGCGCAGGTATAATGTGGCGCAGGGGTTTACAAAGTGACGCATCCACCTAGATGCGTCACTTTGTAAATATGGCGCAACAAGGTGCATTTTTTATGTCACTGGTGCATCACAAAAAGTGACGCACCGGCGGCGTAACAGTGGCGCACAGACTCATAAATGAGGCCCAGTATGTGCACTTTTAAAACTCAAATGCTGGCCTCGAGGTTACATCCAAGCGATCGCACAAACTACTATTCCCATAATGCCCCAACAGCTTAGTGTACAAATCCCTGCAAAACTTCAGAAGTCCGTAGGCAAAAAAAATGTTTGGAAAGCATACAATCCTAGGAAATATCTACAAGATTGTGAAAGCACTCGGACCAGTTCCGGTACAAACAGAAAAGCACTCAATGGATCCAATTTGTCCACTAAACTGCGGATACAGACTCCGAGTGAAAGCCGTGTAATTGAACAAGTAGTTCAAACTCAAGCCAAATGTCAGTTGATCTCTCGAGGTCTCCACAGCCAACGTTTACACATGTGCATAGGAATGCACTCTGAAGCATACAATACTCACACACACAAGTGGCTATATTTAGAAACTTACTCTCTCGGAAGCAGTGCACACGCACTGTATCCAGCAACAGATGTCCAAACACACAAATGTTTAATCACACACATACAATAAATACACATGCTCTCGCACAAAAATGATAATTTCTTGAAATTTACACATGCAGTTGCATACACATAGTTTGAGGCACACGCATGCAACACGAAGTAAATGAGATTTTGTGGGCTCAGGTTATTTTAAGTCCTATGGCTTCGTAGACCGGTGACCTCAAACCATGTTTCGTGCAGCCAAAGTGAGCATAGCCTCGGCTTCGTTCCCCGGGTGCACCACTCCCACTTTGAAGCTCTTGGTAGGAATGGAAACATGAGAGGTGGCAGTTATATTAAGAGTGAACAAAATGTGGGTTCATGGATGTCACCGGCTGGGCGGGAGCTCAGAGACTGGCAGGGTCCCGCGAGTGGTGTTTGCAGCGGCCACTATTGTGAAACAACAATGAAAGTGAAAGCACGTACGGTGCGCAGCAAATAACAAGCATTGGTAAAGGTGCAACTCTGTTCCTGGACACCTCTCTCCCTAGAATACCGTTGGCGAGCGGGCAGGGCGGAGGGGAAGGAGGGGGAAGACAGGGAAGAAAATAGTGCAGGAGTAAAGGGCTCGATAGCTGTGGATACAAATGACGACATGCTCATCAGGAGGAGGGACTAACAATGCCCAAAACCAATCGGAAGGCAGAATTTAGCACCTAAGCCAATGAAAAAGTTGGGCCGGAGAGCGGGCAGAGTGTATACTGCATGCCTCGCAAAGCGATGGCAGCGCATTCGCACTGCAACGCTAGGCGAGACCTAAAAAGTGGAGGCAGGGACTTAAAATAACACTAATAGGAATAGGAAATGATGTTAAATAAATACAATTAGATCAACTTTAGAATCAAATAAAAAACACATATATATGTATCTAGAATGAGTGAATATATACATATTTAAATGTTAAAAGATATATAGAATTTACAAATTTTTGAAGAATAAACGCAGTTAAAACTAAAACTAATTCAAATTAATTAGACAGTTAGGTTTTAATAAAATGTCAAATACTAATTGCAGATCAAATGCTAGTGAGGATTTTGTTTATTTTAAATAATAATATTTTTAAAATAAATCTTTAAATGTAATCTATTTATTAGACATTTACTTTGATGGTTAATGTGCTGTAACATTGAATTATTTTAGTGGCACCCCCTTGGTGATCTCAACTTCCTCTGACCTGTATGCACCCATAGCTACTTGCTGGGTGCGGTCCTTCAAGAAACTCTTTAACCATGCCAAGGCTTCCTGTTTTAGGCCGATGTTAGCCAGTCTGGTGATCAAGATAGAGTGGGATACGGTATCAAATGCCGCAGACAGATCCAACAGCACCAGGACAGCAGAGTAACCCCTGTCCTGGTACATGTGTAGATCGTCTGCGACAGTCAGCAGGGCGGTCTCCGTGCTATGTTTGGGTCTAAACCCAGATTGGGACTGGTCCAGTACTTCGTTGGATTCAATGTATTTAGATAATTTGTTGTTAACATGTTTTTCAGCAATTTTGCCTAGAAATGGGAGCAGGGAGATGGACCTGAGGTTAGCTAATTCTTCCCAAGGAGTAGCAGTATTTTTCCTCAGTGGTTTGACCAGAGCCTTTTTCCATCCCTTGGGAACCTGTCCCGTACTTAAAGAAAGATTGATAATTTGCTGGATAGAGGGTGCCAGAGCCGCAGCCAGGATGGGCATGATCCGTGCAGGGATAGTGTCAGTAGGGGATCCGCTCTTTATCATAGAGATGTTTCCTATTACTTCCTCCATAGATATAGGGGGGAAGGCAGAGAGGGAGTGCCTGATCGGCTTTTCTGGTTCCAGGTTTACGATGAGCTCGTTATATATATATATACACACATATATATTGTATACGTTAAAAACAACCCCAACTCCACTAGGAACAGAGCACGCACACGAGGGCTGTAGGGTTTAAGGCTTCTTTATTTCATGGGACCTCCTCCCACCTAGCAACTGGAGAGACGCATTTCGGCTGACTCAGCAGCCTTACTCAATCTGGTAAGCGCCAATAACATTCAAACATTTATAACTTAGCCTCCTCATAGACATGGAAAAAATTCATAGACATAGAAAAACTTTGGCATGGTCACACATTGAAAAATGTCAACCTGTATGTGGGAAACCGAGAGATACCTTCATGATAAGTGCATTATGTATGGCTAGTGGATACTACTACAGCTGAAAACATATAAATGCATAGTGCATGAAATGCTCATATTAAACGAGTAATGCATGTTCTGACCACTTTGCCATGTGTACAACATATACAAAATTTACTATTACATAGAGAAGGCATCTTCTTGCAATGTAGGGGCATGTAAAAATACCACATCAAATGTAAAAAACGAATATTTAAGCGCAAACCCCCTCAGTCCTTACTGAAAAATTAAAACGTGCTGCCCAAAAAAACAAACATGTGTGACACTGGAGAGACCTATTCAACCTTCAGTACTTCATTAATTGTAATGAAGACTCGTCCGGGCCGAGCCTGTGAACTTTGCTTGTGTCATTAGACTGGAAAATAAAACTTTTCGTAGCCGAATGAAATGGCCATAAACCTACGTTCTGAGCACACTGGGGAAATGAAGCTGTTATAGACGTGAGGCTGAAGACATGTAGGGCCTCATTTGTGAGAAATGACGCATCGCTGCGTGAAAGCAGCGATGCGTCACTTCTCAGTGCGCACTCCTTGCGACATGATTGATGCGTCATATTTATAATTTGACGCATCATGTCGCAAGGAGTTACAGATACGTCAGTATTTCTGACGTATCTGTAGGCGCAAAAGTGACGTATTGCTGGAGTGTGTCACAAAAGTGACGCAACTCTAGCAATGTGTACTTTCGCATGGGCAAGTCCCATGTTGTTAGTGCCTGCGTCAGTCTTACGCCTGCGATGAAGCAGGCGTAACATGTTTTTGACGCATTAGCGGCCAAGAAATGGCGCAGTGAAATCTTATAGATTTCACTGCGTCACTTCCATGACCCTTTCTTGCGTCAAAACGCCCCCCTTGCATACATCATGCCTGGCGCAGGTATAATGTGGCGCAGGGGTTTACAAAGTGACGCATCCACCTAGATGCGTCACTTTGTAAATATGGCGCAACAAGGTGCATTTTTTATGTCACTGGTGCATCACAAAAAGTGACGCACCGGCGGCGTAACAGTGGCGCACAGACTCATAAATGAGGCCCAGTATGTGCACTTTTAAAACTCAAATGCTGGCCTCGAGGTTACATCCAAGCGATCGCACAAACTACTATTCCCATAATGCCCCAACAGCTTAGTGTACAAATCCCTGCAAAACTTCAGAAGTCCGTAGGCAAAAAAAATGTTTGGAAAGCATACAATCCTAGGAAATATCTACAAGATTGTGAAAGCACTCGGACCAGTTCCGGTACAAACAGAAAAGCACTCAATGGATCCAATTTGTCCACTAAACTGCGGATACAGACTCCGAGTGAAAGCCGTGTAATTGAACAAGTAGTTCAAACTCAAGCCAAATGTCAGTTGATCTCTCGAGGTCTCCACAGCCAACGTTTACACATGTGCATAGGAATGCACTCTGAAGCATACAATACTCACACACACAAGTGGCTATATTTAGAAACTTACTCTCTCGGAAGCAGTGCACACGCACTGTATCCAGCAACAGATGTCCAAACACACAAATGTTTAATCACACACATACAATAAATACACATGCTCTCGCACAAAAATGATAATTTCTTGAAATTTACACATGCAGTTGCATACACATAGTTTGAGGCACACGCATGCAACACGAAGTAAATGAGATTTTGTGGGCTCAGGTTATTTTAAGTCCTATGGCTTCGTAGACCGGTGACCTCAAACCATGTTTCGTGCAGCCAAAGTGAGCATAGCCTCGGCTTCGTTCCCCGGGTGCACCACTCCCACTTTGAAGCTCTTGGTAGGAATGGAAACATGAGAGGTGGCAGTTATATTAAGAGTGAACAAAATGTGGGTTCATGGATGTCACCGGCTGGGCGGGAGCTCAGAGACTGGCAGGGTCCCGCGAGTGGTGTTTGCAGTGGCCACTATTGTGAAACAACAATGAAAGTGAAAGCACGTACGGTGCGCAGAAAATAACAAGCATTGGTAAAGGTGCAACTCTGTTCCTGGACACCTCTCTCCCTAGAATACCGTTGGCGAGCGGGCAGGGCGGAGGGGAAGGAGGGGGAAGACAGGGAAGAAAATAGTGCAGGAGTAAAGGGCTCGATAGCTGTGGATACAAATGACGACATGCTCATCAGGAGGAGGGACTAACAATGCCCAAAACCAATCGGAAGGCAGAATTTAGCACCTAAGCCAATGAAAAAGTTGGGCCGGAGAGCGGGCAGAGTGTATACTGCATGCCTCGCAAAGCGATGGCAGCGCATTCGCACTGCAACGCTAGGCGAGACCTAAAAAGTGGAGGCAGGGACTTAAAATAACACTAATAGGAATAGGAAATGATGTTAAATAAATACAATTAGATCAACTTTAGAATCAAATAAAAAACACATATATATGTATCTAGAATGAGTGAATATATACATATTTTAATGTTAAAAGATATATAGAATTTACAAATTTTTGAAGAATAAACGCAGTTAAAACTAAAACTAATTCAAATTAATTAGACAGTTAGGTTTTAATAAAATGTCAAATACTAATTGCAGATCAAATGCTAGTGAGGATTTTGTTTATTTTAAATAATAATATTTTTAAAATAAATCTTTAAATGTAATCTATTTATTAGACATTTACTTTGATGGTTAATGTGCTGTAACATTGAATTATTTTAGTTCTAGTTCAATGAAAATTATTTTCAGCTAATTTACATGTTTATTTTAAATATATTTTGCATTAGCATATTATAATATGTTTGTGATAAGTATTACACTTTATAATTTGTTCCCTATACATTACCAGACTGGGACCTGACTTTCAAAAAGACTGGCTGCTGAGAGGCTCTCTCTCACAGCTATCTGCGAACTAGAACCATAGAACCTTTCCTAGCAGTTTAGGAGCTTTAGGACTCGTTAGGAGGAACATATCCAGTATGTAAAGAAATTGGGACTCTTGACAGCAGCCCTACAGAAGCAGAAGGAAAAGGATTCTGTCTCCTCCATAGATGTGTGGCTCAAGTTGCTCCAGAATAATGCTTAGCAGACTGGGAGCACTTTTATGAACCAACCTGGAAGTTAATTGACTGCTCCCCTGCTATCTCAGCCCCTGTGGACACAGCAGTAAAGGTACTCATTTAGCAATGAAAATAGACTAACATTAACTTGTGTTCTCTCATTGTTTCTTGGGTATTTGTTGACATATTCTTCAACAATTAATATCTCATAATCCTTTTCTCCCTTCCAATGAAATATTGCTGTTTTTTGCCATTCCTACCAGGACTGAGGCTACGTTCAAACTAGAGCAGTTTTTGTAACCTCTGAAGGCATTCCTACTTAGGTGGAAGGATCCCCCTAACTAATTACACAGGATGGCAACAAATATATAAAGCAATAACACAGAATTTTCTTCATGAATTATGATGCTTTCTAAGCCTCTGTTCCATATTTGCAGATCAAGAATTCTGTCATGCCTGCGTTCACTGTCCTTGTCATTGTTCTTTCTATGAGACTGCATGGTTCCATCATCAGGAGTAGTACAACAACATGTGGGGTGGTGTGGTGAGGTGAGGTGTGGTGTGGTGGTGTGTTGTGTGGTGTGGAACTGTGTCAACAACATTTATTCCCTTGAACAGGTACAAAGAAGTACATTGAATGATCAGGTGCAGATTGTTGGAATAGTCTTGAAGGAACATGTGGGTGGCCCACTTGACATTGAGGCATGGTGCAAATGGTATTCAACTTGTTTAGTTCAGAGTGTATATGAACTTCAGAGTTTTCCCATTTGTTGAACCACCTTGTGGCACTCTTAATATGCCTGGGGGCCAAAGCTCTCAGCCAACCAGCAAGCAACTGGATCTAAAATGGAGAGCCATTTTGAGTTGGCAGTTCCTGGATCTGTCCTTGAGTTGCAAGCAGGTTTTCTACTTTCAGGATGACTTCATCTGCACAGGTCACTCCAATAATCTCAATTTCATGATACCCATAATTTTCGTCTTTCACAGACAAGAATAGACTGTGGTGTGTCAGGGTATAAGTGTCACTCTATTGTTGTTGTTCTTCTAGGTGGGCACTGGAAGGAGTAGATGATGCCTGTGCAGGGAGTGCAGCTGGAGGACCCAATGAAATGGGGCCCTCTGGAGTTAAGGAGGGTTTGGGTGTAAGCGCAGATAGGGGTGTTACTTGTTCTTCAGTCACCACAGTTAGTTGCCGCTGAAGGCCAAGAGGCCTCTACCTCACTGGTGGGGCCTCTGCTAAAACATGAAAAAGATGGTTTTCAAGTATTTGTATAAGGCAACAAAGCATTGTAAAGGATTTTCTTTTATTTGAAATGTTATCAACATATTTTACTAAGTATTTGTTATTTGTGTGATTTTGGAATTTAATGGGTTACAAAAATATAGTGGTTAGAAAGTGAGGCGAAGATACACAATGTCAGCATCACACTAACTCTGACAAAATGGAAATGTAGCATCACACAAAATGTATTTGTAAAGCACATGTTCACCCCTTCGGGCAGAATAATAGAATGTTTATTGGTATCCAAATCAATTGTTCTCATTTTATTGACCTCACAAGGATAAAAGGTGGAGTGAAACTATTGGGATTTGAACCTGGGACCATGAGGTCAAACACAGACTCATGAATGGGATGATTTAGTCCACTGTGACACCAGACCCAGCTACACAGAACATGAATTTTGGATTTCGAATTTAACTGTTACGTTTTCACAAAATTTAGATTTTTAGAAGCATTTCCATAATGCCAATTTCAGATGATGAAAGCAAAAAGAACAAATGATGGTCAGAGCCCTGACAAATCAAACATTCACCCCAGTATTATATCTGGGTTTAATCCATTGTTCTTTTGCTCACCATGCCACCCCAGTTTGAACCCAGCCATATGCAAATAAGTCTTGACCCTGCTACCCACGGGAACAGTCCAGCCTGAACTGCCAGGCCTGGTCCTCCCTGTACCAGAAACAAGCATCCTGGGACTGGTTTCGGGGTTTCACCGCTCAACAGCCAGGATAGCTTGAATCCAGTGGCACAGTAACCATGGGACCCACATCTGGGCATACCCGGCACACTTAGGGCGACAAAAGCAAAAAGAACAAATGATGGACGGAATGCTGAACAAATCAAACATTCACCCCAGTCACAGATCTGGGTTTAATCCATTGATTAATTAGTCAAACGAAACAAGCCCTTAATGTCCTGGGCCATGTTTCATCCCCACCACCAAAGGTCCTCTCAGCGTATTTGACTGAACTTCCTGCATTGCACCGACCATGCAGGGCGATCTGCCAGATATAAGCCAGTGCTGCATTACTCAGCTGGGTCTCTGGACTCCCATAAATCTGTGGATACATTTGAACCACCCCCTCACTAATGAAACCTAATTCAGTGTTCATGAACGGCGGTCGTTTTTTTTTTTTTAGAGTTTTATATAGCGGAAACTAGACCCGAGACATAGGGTATCAGAGCGCTTTACATGAGCACCAGTTTCGTTACATGAGGGCACATTAATTTCTGTTATGCACGGGGAGATTAAGTGATTTACCTAGAATCACAGGATGTTGAGCGTCATTGCCGAGACTCGAACACTGTTCCCCAACTTCAAGGTCGACCGCTTTAGCCGTAAGGCTACATCCTCTTCCCTCAAGACCCACAGTCATGGGGTAAGACGAGTGCCAGGAGCAGCAGGGTGGAAGAGGATGGAGTTGTGGTGAAGTAAGGATGCTTCAGAAAAATCACAAAATGGCCAACTTTCTCTTCCTATATCTCATTTCCTGCTTGTTGTAGCGGAAGGAATACCCACATATGAGAGGGAATCTACTGTATGAGGAGATACTTGTCTTGACTTAGAGATGCTATTCATGTCCATCTTTGGAAGTATGGCAAAAGGCAACCAACTTGGAAACCTATCATTATTTTGTCTGCCAGCCTGTTGATATTTTAAGTTTTGCAAAGGGGATATATAAATCAAACAAATGTGCAAAAAGATTCCCATAGAAGCTTGAAAATGTATTTAACTTCAGCTGCCTTGTAATTCTAAAACACTCTAGGTAAAAGGAACAAATGTATACTCTTTTCAATAGCACCTTCACTAAGATAAAGCAGAATTGCTGAACATAATCTAACTGTGCCTGAGAGGAGCACAATGTATGCGATCATCTCTCAAAAGCATCCTCCTGTTTCATAAATGGCTTCATCAATATTTTAACTTGTCTTGAAAGGAATATTCAGTCACTGTGTCAATCTGAAATATAATTCTCAGCACCCTCCTGTTCACATGCATGTTTCATGATACTGATCTGTGTAATTACTCTCTTCACATATATGGGCATTAAAAATTGAAGCACATCTTGTAAAACCATAAATGTAAATGTGGTTTAATTTATGTCAGCATATCTATTCTCCTGTGTGTCACATGGGGTACACCCTCCAACTGTGTGGACTAGAGGTCTGCATAATTAAAGTGACAGCACATGCATACGTCATGCCTTCCTTTCTTTTTCCCACAGTCATTTTATCTGAAGCTGAGCCTCGTGTGGGTCTGCATTATGCATGCGAAATTTGCTCCTGTAACTTCAATGTGAATCATGTTATCTTCTTCTCTACAATATTCTATCCAATAGTCAGTGATTTATTTGTTGAGACAATAAGTGTCAGGGCCCAAGAGGATTTTTGGGAAGCCCTGTGGCTGGCAGCGCCCCTTGCCCAAGACAGCTCTACCAGAATGGCAGTGTCTGCGCTGCCTACTACCATCCCACTCACACAAGAGGAAGATGTTGGACTTTTACAGATCACCTTATGCTGTAATAATGGAACGGGCTTGGTGGTTTTATTATTTTTTAAACGATGTTGGATTGTTAAACACTCTACAGATTTACTCTGTTAAAAAGTAGACAAACACGCCACCATGTGGAGGACTGTCATAAACAAGTGCAGGTGTTTACATGTAGTACCTGCGCCAAGTACTGGCAAATACCAGCACAAATTAACTCCTTGGACGTTGGTGACGGAACCACTCCGTCACCAGCCACGGGTGGGCTGTGCTAATGACGGAGTGGTTCCGTCACGGCCCCGCCGCCGCGCCTGCGCGGCATTAATTCCGTGCCTGCGCTGAGCGTTCCATTGAGCGGACGGGGCCGTGACGGAACCACTCCGTCACAAGCTCAGCGCGCCCGTGGTTCCGTCACCAGCATGGCGGCGCCACGCGGTCCCACTCCCCCTCCCCCCCAGTAATTCCGCCGCGGCCAAGGGGTTAAGACAGTGGTTGAACCATCAATTTAGGCACTACTGTATGCACAGTGCTGCCACTTCAAGAGATTTGACCTCCAGTTGAACTGCTGGCCTGATTACTAATGCTGCTATAGATTATAAATTTTATATATATATATATATATATATCAAACTTTTTAAAGTGTGCATGTCTTTTTGTCAGACTGTCTCACGACGGCCAGCCAGACATGCGCAGTTTGAAACCTCGAACCCAGTTTTCTAAGGACAGCTGGGTTAGAGCAACTGCAGGCCTCCATAGCACTGTGGAGTGCAGAGACAGGCTGCTCCCTCCAATCAGGGCATTGCTCTCATGCTTGCTGGTGAGAGGAGCGCCCTGATTGGTCAAGGTAGTTTCCTGGTGGCCAAGCTGTAGCACGATGAGTACCGATGCAGGAGGTCCTGTTATCAATTAAGTTCTTCTTTTAATATATTTTAAGTTTATATTTGTGCGCGCCCTTTTGTTTCGATTTTTTTATTGTATTTTGAGTGCACGAGCACCTGACCCTCCCATCCCCCCTGATGCCAGCCACCACTGTAGCTATGTCCTGTGGAACTCACCCCCGGGAAATAGTGGTCTCCCTGCTTACAACCAATTAAATGGACGTCATTTATGGACATAAATGACGTATACACACTTGCATATGATATGTTTCTGTATCCCATATTTCTTTCTGTTGATTTCATTTTCTTTTATTGATAAACCTTGTTTGTAGGCCTTTCATTTTGGCATTTCCAGAATACATTTCTCATGTTGTTTTCATTCAAATTCTTCCAAGATCATTGTAGTGAAAGCTATTGGCTTTGCCTATCCTGTTTATTGTATGGTACATTACTGTCTTGGCTGAGCATGCACCCGAGGTGACTATATTTAAATGGGATTTGGAAAAATAGAAAAATATCGAAAGGTGCTGATTGTACTTTTGTGCACATGTGCACACAGGTGAGGCTCTGTTAAAATTGTAAACAAAAGACATTTAATATGCCCACCCATCAATAGCGCAGTGGGCGACTGGAGAAATATTAGCAGGACAAGAGAAGGATCTGGAGAGACAAGAAGATGTTGGGTGGAGAGTGGAGCACGTAAGAGCATGGAGAGAGGATGGGTAAGACAAAATAGACCCTCACATACACTGCAATGTAAGGTTTGACATCAGCAGTGGAAGGACACGTCAACCACTAGTGGGACCACAATGCACCTGGGTGGGACAAACAGAAAAATAGGGAGGAGAATTATTAAATCAGGAGCAAGGAAATTAGATAGACAACAAATCCATCCAATAGTGACCGATTGGTTGACACAAACTCCACCCTATGGATAAGTCATAGATTAGAATTATTAGGTCTGGCCAACCAACCTCTAAAACTGTCTGCATCTGAGGCGTAGATACAAAGAGTTTATGTTTGAAAACATTTTTGGACACATTCTGGCTTCTTTGTTTCCTCTTTCACATGCTTTTCGATTGCTGTAGCTGCCAGTTAAAATCTGTTGGTAACAGCGAATGCTAAACTCAAGCGACCACAATTTTGCACATGGCTTAATATGTGTATTAATACAAACAAGCATTGGCATAGCCAATAGGTCTCGCTTTTGGGACCTTATAAGTATTTAGTTATGCAGCACAATATCCTTGGTGCATCAACATCAACTGTTGCATGGCAAAACACTTATAAGGCCCCACAGGCGAGACCTATTGGCTATGCCAATACTTGTTTATCAATATCAATGAGGAAAATAAACAATGGAACATCACATTTTTCTCTAAGCGGTTAAATTCGGGGAGGATAAGTGATGGACTGCTAATATACTCTATAAATACATTGGGTCTGATTCACAAAGATTCTTCTCTGAGTAGGCGTGACTTACTTCTGCTGTACTGTATTGCGTTAGGTAGGTCCTTCTTCAAGTCTGGACAACAAGATGGGACAAACCGTCTCCTACTCAGATATATAGCCCAGGTTAGGAGTTTCCGATACTCTACCTTTCTACACCCCCCTCCGGTACTTTATCCACTATGTCAGAGTCTGTCGCAATCAGACTACAATCTAAAGGGAGGCCCGCGATGCTTCTTCCTACCAGTTGAAAAAGCGAGGAAAGGTCCATCTTTAAGGTAGGTTTCTTCAATCAAAGCTTTTAAGAGGAACCTGAAATTGGGCCGTGCACCCCAGGGCATCAGTGAGTCATATACATATAATTACAAGGTGTAACAGGGACTCAGATGACGAGGAGGATAGGGTGAAAGTGAATCTGATTTACATTCAGGTGTAAATGGCTTAATTGAATTGGCTGAGAAACAGTATAGGCAGAGGCTTCATGAACACTATAGGAGCTATGTACAAACTGAAGCACCTTAGGAGCTGTGTACATATAGGAGCACTTCAAGAGCTTTGTACAAATAGAAGCACTTCATCATGAGCAGTGTCCGAATAGGAGCACCTTAGCTGTGTACAAATAGGAACACCATACCAGCTGTCTGCAAACGGGGGCGCCTCATCAGTTGTGTGCAAACAGGGATGCTTCATGATCTGTGTACAAATAGAAGCACCATAGGAGCTGTGTACAAATAGAAGCACCTTGTTAGCTGTGTGCAAATAGGGGAAGCTCACTAGCTGTGTACAAATAGGTGCACCTTAGGAGCTGTGTAGAAATAGAAGCACCTTATGAGCTGTATACAAATAGAAGCACTTCAAGAGCTTTGTACAAATAGAAGCACTTCATGAGCTGTGTCCGAATACATATAGAAGCACCATACCAGCTGTGTGCAAACGGGGGAGCCTCATCATCTGTGTGCAAACAGGGGTGCCTCATGATCTGTGTACAAATAGAAGTGCCTTAGGAGCTGTGTACAAATAGAAGCGCCTTAGGAGCTGTGTACAAATAGAAACACCTTAGGACGTATGTCCAAATAGAAGCCCCTCATGTGCTTTGTTCAAAAATGAGTACACCATGACCCATGAACAAAAAGAACACCCCATAAAATGTTAAAATGTATCTAAAAAGGAGAACCTGGGGAGCTGTGTGCAATTAGGAGGCTGTTGTGTGCTTCTATGTGAATAGAGGAGTGGTGTTCATGTTGTGTTCAAAAAGACAGGCGTGGAGTTCAAACAGAAACTCATCTTTGTCCAAAGAGCCCCTGAGGGGTTGTGTACAAATGGGAACCCCTCATGTGGATTGTTTTTGGGGGGCTGGGCGGGGGAGTGGAGTTTGGGGGGTTTTAGGAGCCTCTCATGTGCTTTGTTCAACTAGGAGTACCTCGTGCGTTTTGTGTGAAGGCGAGCTCCTGGCGCGTTTTGGTAAAAAAGGAGCATGTTGTGTTCAAAAACGACTTCCTCCTCGTAGTGTCCAAAAAGTGGCGCCTCACATGTTTCCAAATAAAAGTAGCTCGCAGATAGTGCACAAATAGGTCCATTTTGTGCATTGTGTTTGAATAGGGATATGTTGTGTGTTCTTGAGGGCGAACCTCACAACGAGCGCACACAGGACTGCCTCAGGTGCTTTACTGTCAGGGCCTAATTTCAGGTGGGATGAAATTATTGTTTTCCATGAGGCAGGCAGCGAGAGCCTTAATGTGATGCTCTACTGTGTGGACTGAAGCGTGAAAAAACGGCCACGAGGACAGAATAATGACACTACAGCATGGGACAAGAAAGTCTATAAGCTCTCAGTAAGAGTGACTCAAATTAAATTTTTTTTAAAAGTAACTAAGGCAAATGGCATGCATGGGTTTACGAGAACATTGAAACAATAATTCAGAACTATAAAAAGGATATGAATCCCAAACTTAGCAGGGCGGAAGCAGCTTGTGCGCGTAACAGCAAGCTGGTGGCCGGAAAAAGCCTCTGGGTAGCACTTTTGAAACCCAGTTACTAAATGTCTCTCCACAGCAGCACATGCGCTGGCTCAGGCGAGACCTAAAAATAGTGCACATTTTTTGGGTATTTTACACTGTCTTACAGGTGTAAGCGACTTTATTAGTGGATACTTTAAGACAGTAAAATATCAAATTATTCACACCACATGACAGCATATTAATATACTTTAATATGCTCCCCAAATAATAAATGTGCAAAGACAATCATATAACATTTGAAATACATATGTACTATTATACTAGCAACCTTCAATACCAGGGAGGAGACTAGCATATTGTTCAAATACAAGAAAAATATAAGGAAAGAAAGAAAATGTCAAGCTACACAATGCATTCTTTTATATCTTGAGAAAATCCTGCATTCTTCAGTGGACTATTGACTCAAAAACATAGGAACATGCTGTGGTAGCAGGCAGGAAGGAGGCATGAGCAGTGATAGGGTAACTGGAAAACCCATAAGTGCAATAACTTCCAACATTATTGTCCTGAGGATGAGGGGAATTCTTCCAGTGGGCTGTCCAAACATCAGAATTCATAGAAAAAAACACCTTGGCTAGATGAGTTACATGTGGACCAAGTTGGAAAGGCTGGCTGACAAAGGTGTACGCCTGTATCATGTTTGTAAACTTGGTTATGTGGTGACCCTATCCAAAAAGATGGAGTAACTCTTTCTGCTGGTGTGCTAATACCTTTGTGGATCATTTTCTACGCATCATGTGTTGGTATGTGTACATGACTTCAGTTTGTCTATGATTCTTGAGACAACTCTAAGAATCCAATGCGTGTCCAGCAGAGGCATGTTGGATTGTTAAAATATGTAAGCAAAGATGTGATGCAACAAAAACCTCACCTTTTGATCCATGTGTGAGAGATCTGCCTCAGCCCAGGGGATGTAACAGCCCCATTTAACATAGTTGTAAGAGGTATTACCACATGAAGGATGGAGTATTTCATAGACCACCCATCATAGGGATCTGATAGCTTGCATGGTAAAAGTACTACTGGAGTGTCTTCTTCCAGTGGTATGAAAGGTCCTCTCTAAAATCCAGGTAAGTGGCTTTTGCGTGTCCTTGGTGAAAGATGCTGGACATGAGTTCCCTTGGATACTTTTTTATGTTAGCTTTTTTTTAAACTTGGCATTGTCCCATGGCCTTCAAGGAGAAGAGAAAACAGTACAAAGTGGGTTAACTGGACTTAAGGAGAAGTCAAGAAATGCTTCTTTGGTTTGAGTTAAGTTCTGGATAATTATTATCATGTTATTAAAAACCGATAAGTGAGCCGCTCACTGCCCATGCTTGGAACACCCCCTATTCTAGATTAATGCTGGTGCATTGATCAACTTGTAGATATCAAACAATTTTTCTGTGTGATTTCTTTCTTTCCCAAATGCATAGTAGGACTTTTTGGTCCTCCAGGCTCCTCTGTGAACTCCTCTCATGTGGTTGGTGATTGTTTTGTGTCTTTGGGTACACTGAACTTTTACTGGAGTTGAACCAATCTCTACAAAGCTGGTATTGCTCCAGATTGAAAACATTGTTTTTTTTATAACCTTTATTTTTCGTTTTCAACAAACATATGGCAGCAATACAATTATGACAGAGTAATATATAGGTTCGGCATAGGAAATGAGAACATACATCAAAAGATAATACCAAGCAGTTCATACTCACGTATTACTATTGCATCTATCTTCACCCAGTTAGCGGTCTAATCTCTGCTCACTCTCCTCCTCAGATACGCTCACATCTGTCTCGGATTAGTGCAAAGCATTCACGTCCATGTTGGGGTTCAGAAATGCAACGCAACCCTGAGATCTTCCTCTTGGTTCTCATCCCTCCTGCTTAGTTTCATGTGTATCTCCTCTGCCAGTGTCGATTACCGTATATCCCGATGCCAGAGTTCCACCGTAAGGGCATGTTGACCCATCTATATTATTGCTACTCTGCGTCTAGCTAATTCCAAATGCAGTTGCAGTAGTTTATATGCCATTTTGCCATTTTTTAACATGGCACAGCAAACAGTGGGATGGTAGTCTATCTATGTGAAAGCCCGTACCCCTTCGTATATCTGTCACCATCCGAGTCCAGAAAGAGCTTCCCATCGGGCACACCAAGTGTAAGAAATGGGCTACCCCCACCTCACAAAAAGGGCAATAATCGAACCGTGTTGAGGTGATGCGGCGGAGTCTTTCGGGTGTCATGTATGTCAGATGCAAAAAATTATAATGCACCTGCTTGAAGCAGGCATTGCCGGATACAGTGCATGTGAGACCACTGACTGTGGTGCATGTAGTGTCCTCAAATGGAGTGCCTAGGTCTACATCCCTTGATGCTCGTGCTTTAAGCGGGGGCCAATTGTGTCCTGCTCATTACTCTATACAATAGTCTTATCAAATGTTGTCCAGTGTGTGGGTGGTCTGCAGGATAGCAGAGTATTCAGGCCAAATTATTTTGAATATTTCAGTCAAACCAGCATAGTGTAAGTATTGCCCCTGTCCCAATGCAAAATCTCCACAAGTGCCTTCGTATGTGTTAAATGTTTCACCAAGGTATCAATCGCCCATCACCTCACCACCATCGTCCCTCCATGCCTGAAAAGACATATGAGCTATCATCTGCTGTACCAGTGCCAGTAGCCATATGGGGAGATCCCTTTGGAATGGGGAGTGTTTCAAGACGTGCTCCATGTACAGCTGCCAGATACGTTCAGCGTGTCGCATTATGTAGGGTCTATCCTCAGTAACCCCGCTCCCTCCATCAAGGCCATAGCAATTGGCCCACGGGCATTAGTCCCATCAATAAGTATTTCTCCCAATTGTCCCCTTCGTCAAGCCACCAAGCTGTATGTCGTAAGTGTCCTGCGTAATAGTAATAGTATAAGTCCAGTCTTGGCACCTCCAGCTCTCCATCTTCATACCACCAAGACAGAGTGTGCAAAGCCCTTCTGCTTCAGCGACCAGCCCAAAGTAAGGAGGTAATTGCAGATATCAGTTGTTTGAAAACAGCCTTAGGAATAAGACATAGTGGGTTTTGTAGTATGTACAGGCACCGGGGCAATACCACCTTCTTGTGTTTATTGCTGTTCTGAGTGGGAGCCTTTGCAATTTGGCGATCAATATACAGTTAAAGTCTCCCAGCCACAGGAGGGGCACACATATATCGTGTGTTATCAAATCCTGAATGTTCTCATAAAACGTAGGGTCATCAGTATTTGGGGCATAGGAATTCAATACAGTTAATTCACACCCATCCAATGTCCCCCTGAGCAGCACAGAGCGGCCACCCACGTCAGTCTCCAGATGTGTTAAGGAGAAGGGTACTCAGGTGCCACCCATATTAAAGTGCGCCCGGCATAGAACGAGAAGGAGGAGTGAATTTTCTGCCCCTGACGTTTCTTATACAATCTGGCAGCTCCCACATCATCAAGGTGCATTTCCTGCAGGTATGATATAGAGACGTGTTGTCTCTTTATAAAGCTGAGTACCCTGTATCTCTTAGTGTACGTTCCCAACCCCATGAGATTTCAGGTTAGGAACTTGATGTCAGCCCCTATCATGCTACGGTGCGTGCATTAGATATTGCTCATTCCCATGCCTCTCCCTTGTGTCTTGTGATTTCTGCAAACTACAGGCCTCAGCCAAATATTACATAACTACCTCCGCTCCAACCCCACCCAAGGACAAACCCACCACATGCTTGAGCCAGAATGTGCAAAGCCTCCCAATCAGTCCAACAGGGACCGATTAACCTCCCAGCACCAGCCGGCTCCCTGACTGGTCCTGATCCATCACATAGACCAGTCTAGTCCACTCATGAAACAGAGCAGCATCAAACATAGTACAATCATACACCACAAACAGTAAGTACATCTCACACCACCACCCTCAATACCACAGCAGGAGTAACAACTCCCCTAGTGGCTCATCACGCAGTCCTGCATTGCCAATATTATTATTTTTCTCATATTAAATGACCTGGCCACACACAGGCATTATATGATATGAATAACAATAAGTCCACTAATGCAACATTCTCAAATATCATCATTTTCAGGTGCAGAAGCAACCAAAGTGTCCGGGACAAAATTGACTGTCTGGCTTGGAGTCCGTGATATGTCCCAGGGACCGCCAGAGATGAAGTCGCGTCCATAGACCCAAGTTGCACAGTGCCATCTTCACTGACCATAACCCTCCGCTTCCCCAGCGGGACTGTGTTGCAGACAGACTGCGTCAACGAGCCCCCTCTAAGCGTGGGGGCCCCAGCCATGACACTGGCTGCATGCCTCCTGCGACGGCAGTGCATCTCCACTGATCTCAAGCCATTCCCACACTTCCTCAGGGGACTCAAAAAAGTATGCTCTCCCCTGTGCCAGCACTTTCAGCTAAGCAGGATACAGGAGCAGGTATTGGAGGTGTAACGCCCACAACTACTGCTTGACTCCAAGGAATGACTTACGAAGGTCCTGCACCTGCTTGGTGTAGTCAGGATAAATGGAGATCTTACTGTTACCAATGACAGGGGCCTGGTGCTCATGAGCTGCCTGTAGTATACAGTCTCTGTCGTGATAATTAAGAATCTTGGCTATTATGGCCCTCGGCTGGGCTCCCGGCAGCGGTGCTGGCACAAGTGCCCTGTGTGCCCTTTCCACAAGAAGAAATCTAAAGGATCTGTGGACGCAGTTGGGTGTGGATCCATTTCTCGAGGAACTGTTCTGCGGTCCTCTCCTCCACCCATTCGGGTATCTTAAGATGCGAACGTACTACAGGCCCAGGTGAAGGCATCAGCGTCCTGTGGTGGTCCCAATGAGGGGCCGACTCCTGCTGTTTCAGGGGGTATCGGCAATTTCTAAGGCAGGCCGGGCCTATTCAGTAGGCCCGGGGATCCCCCTAGCTTTCGGGTGGACAACAGATATGCCGGGGGTCAATGGCAGTGACCTCCGGACTTCACCTAATGTCGTTGATGGGCACTCTATACTGGGGGCCTCCCGTGTTTCATCAGAGCCATGGCAAGTGCTGTCTCGCTAGCAATGCTCGGTGGGGCAACCCAGCCCAGTCTCATGGGCCCTCCAGGGATCACGCGCCCCACCCCCCCAATTTCACCTTCTATTGCAGTTCCGGAGTCTGTTTGGGTCCAACACACCATGCTATGGGCCAGCGGGGGGGGGCAGATGACCGGCACTATCCCCACAAGTAGCGACTAGTTGTTCAAGGGACCATTACTTTGCCCATCACAATTTTCCACTCCATTCCTGGCCCTAAGACCCCGGTAGCTGACAGCCCGGGCCGATGCACAGCAAGTCCTGGGGCCCGTCCCATTTCCAGGTGAGACAGTCAGTAAGCACGATCAGCTCCCCCCGCCACAGCAGCACACTGGGCAGCCAACCGCCCCGATGTCCACCGGGGTGCGCACACCAGACGGCCCTCTCCCCGCCTGGCACAGCAATGATATTTCAGGCTGCGGAGTAGAGCTTGGGCTCCCTCCTTCGGCCGCCGATCACCTGTTCAGCTTCGGCCACTGGCTCCGACTCCACCAGACTCACTCCTCACCATGCTACAAGCTGCCGAGCAGTCACAGAGCCACACGCGGGCCTGATTCACAGAACTAACTTAAGACAAAATCCAAAACTTACTACCATTTTGGTATTCACAGAAGGCACTTACTCATTTCGGTATTCACAGAAGTTAGTGCCTTCTGTGAATACCGAAAGTCTTAAAGTTAGGAGTTTTCTCAGTTTTAGGACTCCTAAACTGAGAAAAATCCTAACTTTAAGACTTTCGGTATTCACAGAAGGCATTTAGAGGTCCTAAAGTTAGCAGTCCTAACTTTACTACTCCTAAACTGAGAAAAATCCTAACTGTGAGACTTTCGGTATTGGCATTTAGGAGTCCTAAAGTTAGGAGTCCTAACTTTACTACTCCTAAACTGAGAAAAATCCTAACTTTGAGACTTTCGGTGTTGGCATTTAGGAGTCCTAAAGTTAGGAGTCCTAACTTTACTACTCCTAAACTGAGAAAAATCCTAACTTTGAGACTTTCGGTATTCACAGTAGGCATTTAGGAGTCCTAAAGTTCGGAGTCCTAACGTTACTACTCCTAAACTGAGAAAAATCCTAACATTGAGACTTTCGGTATTCACAGAAGGCATTTAGGAGTCCTAAAGTTCGGAGTCTTAACTTTACTACTCCTAAACTGAGAAAAATCCTATCTTTAAGACTTTCGGTATTCACAGAAGGCATTTAGGAGTCCTAAAGTTAGGACTGCTAACTTCTGTGAATACCGAAATGAGTAAGTGCCTTCTGTGAATACCAAAAAGAGTAAGTGCCTTCTGTGAATACCAAAATGGTAGTACGTTTAGGATTTTCTCTTAAGTTAGTTCTGTGAATCGGGTCCTCGATCTCTCCAGGGCAATATGCCGTGGCAGCGTGTAGCAGCGATGGTCGAGTCCCGCCTCAGCCGGGGTCAATGATCTGCCAATCCTCTCCGCAATTCAGGCCACATCACAGTCTCCGCTATGGCTCAAGCCTCGATCATAGGCCGCCGTTCACAATGCCCAGTGCACTTGACTTTCGTCTGTTATAGTAGGCCACTTGACATCTGCTTCCCGTGGGCATTAGTTAACACTGTTTGTTGGCTTCCCCTGGCAGGATTACTCAATCAGGCTGACTGGGAGCTCAAGGGCTCACGTCCTGTTTGCGATGTTCCTGGCCAAGCCCCCCTGATTGAAACCCTTGTTACCCTTCCCAGGTTTTGGTTGTCATTTCTTTAGTTTGTCAATGGATATCTTTGTTTGTTAGGCATCTAGGATCTGTTCTGGGTCATTTACTGGTAGTTCAGTGTTGTGTACTATATTGAATACATTCTGGGGCTGCAATTTAGAGATGCTTTTAAGGGTTGTGACTTGGTAGGATTTTTTTTATTACAGTTCCGGATTGAGCAAATGGGTGCCTTAAAAAGGGCAAGATATACATTACTGTCCCACTGTCCAGCAAGGCATTTCCCCATTGGACAAGAGCTGTCACACACCTTCCTCAATCTTCCAGTGAGTGGCCAATTAGGTCCAACAAACCTTTTAACAGGGAGACCCTAGCCATGCTCTATCCCCAGTCCTAGGAGCTAAAAATGAAGTTTAAAAGGTCTATGATGGGTTTCATGGCAGCCCAGTCAGAATGGCTGGTGGCGGCAATGGTGTGGAAGGAACCATCCCATATTTGAAGCCCCTCCAAAGCTCATTTTGAGAGCATCAGGACCACCGCAGTAGGGCCAGGCACACTGCCTTCCCCTGTACTCTAAATGAAGTGTTATGTTATGTTATGTTACTTTAGTTCTTTTATAGCGCACGGCAACTCCAGAGGAGCATCCCGGCGCTTTAGCAAAGAAAGGAACAGCAAAAAGCAACCACACAACAAAAGGAAGAGGGAAAGGAACTGTTACCTAAAAAGCCATGTCTTCAGGTCTTTCTGAAAGCAAGGAGACAAGGGGCCGATCTCAAGGACAATGGTAATTCGTTCCATGCCTTGGATGTCAGATAGCGGAAGGATCGACCTCCCTGACGAGCACGGCGAATTACAGGGACAGTCAACAAGGACAGACCCGATGACCTGTGAGTCCTGCTTGGCACATACCTGGAAAAACGTTTCCCAAGGTATTTGGGGCCAATACCATGAAGGGCCTTAAAGGCCACCGTCAGGCATTTAAAAAGGACTCTCTTGGAGATAGGTAGCCAATGAAGGGTGTTCAGTAAGGCAGTGGCACCAGCTCTCCTCGGGAGTCCAAAGATGGCACGGGCTGCCGAATTTTGGACCACTTGCAAACGGGTCATAAGATATTTCGGTAGACCCACAAAGAGAGCGTTTGCGTAGTCCAGTCGCGACCCGATTAGTGCCTGAACGACTGTCTTCCTGTGGTTGAGTGATAGTAGAGGAAGAAATTTCCTCAACATCCGTAAGATGCCGAAGCATTTCCCAACAGTGGACGCGATGTGAGGTCCAAAGGATAAGTCACAGTCTACTATCACCCCCAGATTTTTGGCCTTAACAGCGACTTTGTCAGGAGGAGACATATCCAGTGGCCACCAGGATTTCCAGTCAAGTTCCGGTGCGCAACCGAAAAAAAGCAACTCTGACTTGTCAGAGTTGCATTTCAAGCCATGACCTCTGAACCACTCAAACACCGCACCAAGGCAATCCCTGATCTTTGTGCCGTCGAATGACCCAGCCCTGTCACAAGTGAACAGGAGTTGGGTGTCATCGGCATAAGACACGATCGGGGCGCCAAAGGATTCCGCGACTTCCGCCAGAGGGGCCATAAAGATGTTAAACAGCATAGGGCTGAGAATGGAGCCCTGCGGAACTCCCACCTCTAGCGGAGCCATATCAGCGGAAAAAGGAGGCGCCCAGACCGTTTGTCGGCGGTCGGCCAGAAAAGATTTTAGCCAGTTCCACACCGTTCCACGAAGGCCACACTCCCAGAGTCTTACAAGGAGGGCATCATGGGGAACGGTGTCGAAAGCCGCCGACAGGTCAAGCATGACTAACACGGCCTTTCCCCCCAGATCGAGTACTTCCCTGATGGCGTCCGTGACCTCCAGCAGAGCCGACTCCGTGCTAAAATTAGCACGGAAGCCGGACTGCGAGGTGTGCAGCAGGTCGTTTCCTTCGATGAAGCTGGAAATTATCCTGTGCACATAACGGTCGGCCACTTTTGCCATAGCAGGGAGCAGGGAGATTGGCCGATAGTTAGCATGTATCAGGGGGTCCAAGGTGGGTTTTTTGAGCAGCGGTAGAATCATGGCTCGCTTCCAGGCCTGAGGCACCTTCCCTGTCGACAAAGATGTATTCAGCAGGGGGTTCACCAAGATGTTAATGGCGGAAGCCACTTTCCCTAAGCATTTAGCCGGACATGGATACAATGGAGAGCCGGATTTCAGGCTAGACAAAAGCTCCAAGGATGTACTAGGATCCATAGAGGGGAATACAGAGAGGAAAGGGCCATGGTCTTCCACAGGACATGGTAGCGTTAGGTGGCATGGATCAGATTGCACACTGGAGAGAGAGGCCTGGATAGCTGTGATCTTATTGACAAAGAAGGTGGCAAGTTGTTGTATCCACACATCAGTATGAGTGTGGTTAGGGGTGCAAACCACAGGAGAAATGAAATCCTGGACCACTTTAAAAATTTCTTTGCAGACATTATCAGCCTCATCAATACGGTGTTCAAAATAGGCCTTCTTTTCGTCCCAGATAGAATGATGATAGGCTTTAATGGCTGCCCGAAATTTCAATTTCTCTATTGAATCGTAAGCCCGCCTCCAGGCCCTCTCAGCCCTTTTACACTCCTGACGTTGTAACCTCAGCCGAGGGGAGAACCAAGGGGCTGACTCCCTACGCCCTCCGGATTTGGAGCTTTTCTTGGGGATTAAGGACTCAAATCTTGCTAAAAGCCAATTGTGTAGGTGGACAAGATTCTCCTCCAAACTTCCCAAGAGAGGGCAAGGAAAGGAGATGAGAGCCTCGGATAACATGTCCGCAGAAAGTAAATGAAACGGACGTGAAGTTCGCATAGCTGCATTTTTTCTCACCCGAGATAGGGCAGTGATAGGGAGAGAAAAAGAAATTAGAAAATGGTCCGACCAAAGAACAGGCTGGATGGAGCCGACCGAAATGGGTTTTGTTGAAAATACCTGATCTAAGGTATGTCCTTTATTATGTGTAGGGCCTATCAAAAAGGGGGATAACCCTAACGAAGTCGTGGTATCAATAAATTTTATAGTGTCAGGGTCACCACTATTGTCCATATGGACATTAAAGTCTCCAAGAAGAATACAGTGATCCGATCTGATACAAGGGACTGCAAGTGCTTCCTGTAGTTCGTCAAAAAAAGGTCCTAATGAACCAGGGGTTCTATATACAAGTATCCCAGTACAGGCCTGGAGGGGGGAGAGATGTAAGGTGAAACCAAGTGCTTCACATCCCTGCAAATTCTCCACCGGGAAAGTAGAGCAAGAAATACTCTCTTCCACGATAAGAGCAACTCCACCACCTCTGCCCGATGTTCTATCCCTCCTATGAATGTTGTAATTCGGGGGGATGGCAATAGCCAGATCTGGAGCAGAAAAGTCACCCAACCAAGTCTCGGTCAAAAACAAACACGTAATGTTTGACTTATACAATAAATTCCAAATGTCAGTGGAATGGCGATTTACTGACCTGGTATTAAGGAGGAGACATTGGAAGGGGGCAGATGTAGTGTCAGGTCCGTTTGCAGCTGCAGCTGGGAACCGCCAAGCACAAGACGGACAGCCTTTCCTTAGTTTCCTACCACCAGGGAAAATATAGGAACAGTTTCCTCGAGGGAGGCGTAAAGCAATAAGCTCAGCTGATGAGTACGTCAGCATACTTAAAAGATTAAAAACAGCAAGGCCGTAATAATACAAACCACAAAGCAAAGCCTGCAACACCGTCCAGCCCCGTCCGCCTCCGGGACGCTGACGGGCGCAGACGGGCTGGAAACAGAAGTGGGGGAAACAGAAGTGGGTATCTGAGGCTTCGGTCCTATGGCCTTCATGACATGAAACCTGAGACTAGGGCCAGTAAGAGTAGTACCGTATAGTCGCTGATTATACTGGTGACCCCTCATCCATGAGTGTACCTTTAATATGATTAACGCATCAAGTTTAGGAAAGCAGAATGTCTCCTAAGGTACAAAATAAAGTGTTGCACTTGCCTTATGCAAGAATGCATTCTGCATTCCTCTAAGTGAACGTGTAGGGAGATATTTGGCAGAAGGGGCAGTGAGTACAAGTGGATTGTATCTCAATGATTTCCTTACCATGGGTATTTTCTAAAAACCTATGCTTCTATAATGTGCCTACCAGTATGTCTATGTGGCTACTATGTATGTGTGTAAACTCAGGGAGGGGATCTCCCAACCTTACTGCAAGCATTACTATTGAAAGGTATAACCACTTTCCACCATAAGCAAAGACTACCAAGCCAGAAGGAAGGACAGAATGATTAAGAGTATGAATGCTGATGGGAGATTGCTTTGTATTTGTTAATGATTTAGTTTCCAGATCGATAACATAGTGATGCCTCAGAAAATTGTATCAAGAAATATCATCTTTCTTAAATATTGTCCTATAAATATTGTAAAATATGATGTCGATTATTAACTTTAATCGGTCGATATTCTGACAAAATTATTCTGTTCACACATCAACTGTAAGAGGTACAGAATAGGATGAGTCCAATGGAAAAAGAAATGTAGTTTTCTCCACAGACGACTGAGAGACTATGAAGAGTATCTCAAAGTCCTTGCCCTGCTGAAGCAATCAGTGCCAAGCCAGCTACAACATCGATGCTGAAAGAATGACTTATTTAATTCAACAAAGATCAAAAAGAGCATAACGCAGAGTATTAGCCAGGAGCCATCAAAGCGGGGTTGTCAGTCTAATACAGACTACCTGTGGTTAAAAAAAAAAAAAAAAACGGTGAAATGAATTGAAATTACCGATCCCCCAGGGACTAGGGACATTATTGAAGCTATGACACATAAGGATATTTTTAACCTCATAATAAATGATAACGCATGACAGAGCATTGTAGTTTAAATCCTCTGTCATTCCATTAGGGCTGTACAGCTGCAAGTGCTGAGAAGCAGCTGCCTAAGATGTTTAGGAAGGTACCTTCAAATGCATTAAGAGTCAAACTAGGAATGCACTTATGTGCGTACGTTCTTAAAACAAAATGTACTAAAAGAATGTATTGCATACATGTTAAAAGTATGACTCTATATATATAAGACTCAGTTTTCCCTGAAGTTTTTCTGCCTATTTGAACATGTGCATATCAGTTAATCCTGTCATCGGAGAACAAAAGAGCACCATCACACGGATGTATGACGTTTCAACGCATGCTTTTACAACGCATGCCTTTACGACGCAAGTTTTACAACGCAATTCGTTACAACGACTTGCGTTGGGGGGCGCTGGATAGTGAATAGTTTAATTTACTATTCCAACTCCAGTCCCCGTGGATAGTAGGGAAGGTGTTGGATAGTAAGTTAAAACTATTCCCTAGCCTAGAGCGCCCCCCAGCGCAAGTCGTTGTAAAAGTTGCGTTGTAATGGTTGCATCGTAAAGGTACTTCGTTGTAAAAGTTGCAGTGAAAAGGATGTTCCCCCCATCACACAAGTGCATCCAGATGGTGGTAAACGTAAATGATTGTGCACATATAAAAACACAGAAGGGCCTGTGCACAAACTTCATATTGTATTTCACTGCAAACACGGTTGTAATTCTCGGGATGAAGATGCTGCTGTGAAGGGAGGATCTGTAGAAAGGGATCCATGTCAAACTCTGACAGAAATAAAAGGAATGGGGTGAGTATGCAAGACGTGAAGCTGGTGGTCCGGCCTGTCGGAAAGCCAACTTGTAATGCAGACCGTGGTGCAACTTCTCTGTAGCACCCTATGGCAGCTATTTTTCCCCGACCACGACCCTGGCAGTTGGCTGGCGATGTCAGCGGTTCAGCTGCGTTCTTTGAAAAGTCATTCCGCACATCTCGTAATATGGAGTTTGGACCGCCAAGCTCGCAGCGGTCCGACCGCGGTTATCGCGATCGATGGACTGCTGAACTCGTAACAAGTCCCTAATTGCTTTGCCCATAATCACAGGATGTTGAGCTGACACCGAGACTTGCAACCAGTTCCCAGTTCCAAAGTCGGTAGCTCTGGCTGTTATGCCACATCCTCTCCAACCTGCCCCGTTGAGTAGCAGTGAATGATCGCTGCATGTGCCTGAGGGTTTTACTGCCCTTAGAGCTTATCCCCATTGGGCAGAGTGCGTAGGGTCCAGGATCTTTCAGCCCCAATCTTGGATTGCCTGCCTCGGATGTGTATTTGATTTTACAGCGAGAGATGCGCACACTAACTGTTGGAGTAGATTCACTGTCAGTTCACCATGGTCGTAGCAACTACAGGTTCTCATTCTCAAGTGTTTTTACCCCGGGTGGTCTTTCAAAACTAAAGATCAGTAGCGGTTCGTAGGAAACGAGAGTGGAGGGATGGTGGGGTACAAAATACAAGCAAAAAAAACACTTACCTCCTCGCCGCATTTTTCCTCCGTCGTTCCTCGTTGTCTCTCCGTGGCCGGAATGAGTAAGCACCCGGCTCCCCATAGCCAATCACAAAGCTGCAATGCTTGGTCTGAGCGCCTGTGTAATTCAGCCTGGTGGGGAAGATGCAAAGTGAGCATGTCTGTTTGGCCGGCCAAAGACGTCCGGCCAAACAGACGGTCATGCACACTTGAAGTGTGCAAACCACCCCTGTGCCACCAGCCCCTCCCAGCCCTAACCCGGCCACGAACCCACGAAAAATAAAATGATAATAATGGCGTTATTATCATTTAATTTTTTCTGCTCTGAGCGTAGTGGGGGCGACGCTCCTCCGCCTTAGCGGAGGAGCTGCCCCTTCACTCCACATACGTTAATTAGCTGTTCTAAAGCATGCGCTGTGCTGAGGTTAAGCAGTAAACTATTTTGAAAAGGGAGACACTAAAGTTCAGCATTTGGTCAAAAGGTGGGTTTTCCGGGAAAGGTGGAAGGCTGCAAGGGATGACCCAAATCAAAGGGAGAGGGAATTCCAAGAGGTGGGAACTCTGGGGCTCATTAAAGAGCCCTTGCGACACAGTTGCACCGCCGGTGCATCACTTTTTGGGACGCACCAGCGGCGTAAAAAATGTGCCTTGTTGCACCATATTTACAAAGTGACGCATCTAGTTAGATGCGTCACTTTGTAAACCCCTGCGCCACATTATACCTGCGCAAGGTATAATGTATGCAGGGGGGGGGGCGTTCTGACGCAAGAAAGGGTCATAGAAGTGATGCAGTGAAATCACTGCGCCACTTCTAGGACACAAATGCGTCAATATCTTACGCCTGCCTCACAGTAGGCTTAAGACTGACGCAGGCCCTTTCACATGGGGCTTGCCCCATGTGAAAGGACACATTGCTGTAGTTGCGTCACTTTTGTGACACACTCCAGCAATGCGTCACTTTTGCACCATACAGATACGTCAGAAATGCTGATGTATCTGTAACTCCTTGCGACATGATGCGTCATAAAATAAATATGACGCATCAATCATGTCGCAAGTGGGGCGCACTGAGAAGTGACGCATCGCTGCTTTAACGCAGCATTGCGTCTCTTCTCATAAATGAGGTCCTCTGCACCCAAGACCCATGCAGAGTCCTCGAGCCATCGGGGTTGGGATGCGCCTGCTGGCTTCAAAAAAATAAAGTGGCGCTTTAAAGATTATATGTTAGCAAATTTGGATTAAGCACACGATCACCTACCGTTTCATGGCCCTAAGATATTTCCCACTTTAAATTTTGTTTTTTTAAAGCGAGTGCTTCAAAGATGGTAGGTATGTTAACAAAACTTAATAAAGTGCACGTTCACGTAAGTTTTCATGGCGCCTAGATACTTCCCCATTGGTGGCTAGTTGCTTCTGGGACGAGAAATTATATCAAGGAAACAAAATACAGCTAAGGAACAGCGCCTAGTTTTTAACTTCACTTTTATCCACCTCTGTTCCCACTGCCACGCTCGCTTGATCTAAAACACCGGAAGCAAACTCCAGCAGCCCCTGCTGTGTTTTAATATTAAAACATTAAGTATTAATGACGTTTCTGCCAGCTTGACTGTGGCTTTCTTAGAAGTGGTCTTCTACAGAGGAGGACGTGGGGCGTTCATGCTGCTGGTGCAGAAGCATGCGAGCTCAGCATCAATAAATGCATGAAGCGCTAACAATGCGCCCTGAATGCTTGTCCGAAAACAGCTTCTCCATATAAATGTTACGGTACTTGTGCTGACGCGAGAAGCTTTTCAGCATAAAGCAACTCTTGTTCCCAGAAGGGGGCGACCCTGCAGGTCAGAGCTGGAAGCGTTGATTGGACCCCCTCAGTCCGCCATCCTTCTGAAGAGCACAGCAGGTCTATTAGGAGTGCGATAACAAAGCACATGTACTGAGACTCTCTTGCTGATATAGCCTGCACTATCCCCTTTCTTTGTTAGGAACTCTCCCAGTCATAACATTCTCAGAAACGTGTTTCATCATAAGATAAAGGATAACTCAACAGGCACCAAGAAAATCATTGAGGTTGGAGGAAGTGAAGCAATCTGACCAAGGTCACACAAAGTGTCCGCCCTGGGCCACAATTTTACAGAATTCTTTATATACTTTTATGTAAACGTGCAATGTATGTTCTCACAATTATCTTTCAAACTGAACCTCCCACCCCGCACTGACAGCTCCCTACACCTCAAAGAGCTCCACCGGCTCTCAGTCCACGAACCAGCACTCTTCAAACTCCTCACACACACATACAAAGCCTTACATAGCATTGGCCCTACGGAACTCAACAACTGCATACACTGCCACAAACCTATCAGACACCTCTGCTCAGTCAGATTCCAACTCACACACCTCCCGCATATGCAGAACCAGGTCCAGCGGTCGTAGCTTCTCCTGCCTCCCTCTCAAAGTCTGGAATGTCCTGCCCCTGCACATCCAAGCATCCTCCTTGGTTCCTGAATTCTGCAAGAAACTGAGGACCTATATGTGAAAAAACAGGGACCCCCTGGTAAGGATACAATTCCTGGGTCAGGGCAAACAATTTATGAGAATATAGCACCCAGGCAACACACACGGACTGGCAAAATTAGAAAATAAAGCTGTACTAATTAATAATGATAAAGCACTGACAACAATATAGAGAATACATTTTAATACAATTGATAAAATAGTGTCATGAAACAGTTCATTGACAAGATAATTGATTTAAAAGAAAAGAAAAATATTCCTATAGATAGATATCTCATTGATACATATGTTATATGACTAATATAGACTAATCCCGTTGACACAAAAGATGGTTTTTCGTCTACGCGTTTCGACCCGATATTTATGTCTTCCTCAGGACATTACCATCATTATTCTAAAATCAAGATAAACAGTGTTAGAAGAATGTATATATGTTTCTCTATATCAGACAGTGCATCATATATAATACATATACTGCATTTTTCTCTTTTGCAGCTTTCCAGCCAGTCATATAATAATAGAACCGTGATATACCACAAAAAATCTGTTCATTTTTTCATTTTAGACTGAAGACCTGCCTCGTCACCGATCCCCAATCCTGATTCTGCCCATACAGCTCCTGCTTCAGCCGAAGGATACCCTCCTAGTGAGTTGTGTGCTATACAAATACACTTAATATAACATATTGGGGAACCAAGGAAACAATTCTCAAGTTCTCCCTGGATCCGGGCTTACCCACTTAAACGCCGCAGGCAAGGGCAGCTCCTCCGTAATGGCAGACGAGCGCCGCCCCCCTGCTACACGAAGAAAAATCAAATGATATTAAAAGCATTTTATTATCATGTTACTTTTGCCTTACTGCTGATCACGGAGTCTTCAGCGGGGCAGGGCCAGCCAATCCTGTCGGAGAGGCATGGCAGGGAGAGGTGTGCTGGGCACTTTCAAGTGCGCATGTGTGTTTGGCTGACCGTCGCAGACCAGCCAAACAAACATGCACGCTTAAGTTTCTCCAACCCTGCTGTGCTGCACAGCCGTAGGTCGGAAAAACACCCCAGGCTCCAATGCACTGTCTGAGCGGCAAACAAAGCCGCTCAGACCAATCCCAGCGTGTGTCTCATGCTGGGAATATCATTCCCAGCATGAAAGAAGAACAGGGATTTTGTATCCAGAAGCCTGCGCAGTTGGATCCAGGATCGGAGAAGAGAAGGAAGGCGACGGCCGTCGGAGCAGCAAGTAAGTAGGAATTTAATTGTTTTGTATTCGTTTGTTTCGTTTTTGGTTGTAATTGTTCCCCCCGCCCAACCACTAAGCAGTAATCGCGGCCGACACTGGCCGCAGGTCAACAGACTAAAGTCTTTTTGGTACTAGAGCTTAACATTCACCTTGCTGTTCACTCTTTCCTACCCATGCATTTTCACTTGACTGCCTGTGCTGTCTTACTTTTAACAATGCGCATCATGATACCTAAGTGCAGCCTGGACATATGAACGTACACCTAAATAATATGCATCTGTTTCTCCTCAGTAGTAGTGCAAAATGCTGAACTGAAATTGTGCACCCCGTTTTAGTGCCACCTTTAGCTTTCAACTCTAAAAAAAAAAACCAGATTGTTCATAATTATTTTTAGAGAACTTCCTTTCTATCCACTGTCAGGAAAAACAAATCCTTTAAAAAAGGACTTCAGCAGAATCGCAAGAAGGTACCTCTGTGGAAGAGGATTTCACAAGCTCTGCATTCTGAAAATAACATTTGAACACATTACTGGACGCCCAAACTGCGTGGATTTCTTCCTTCAAGAGTCATATTGGAAAGTAATCTATAGGCACGTTCTGAAATAGAGATGCTGTGAACTGACATTTTAAGCAGACGATGGTGAAATTTTAATTACGAAGGCAAATTGACAAAATACCAAAAATTTGTATTACGCAAAATCTGCCAAATTACTTTTCACATCACAGGCCAGATGTACGACCATTTTGTGATGTCAAAAAAGGTAAATCGGGCAGTTTACGACTGCAAAATAGGTCTGCCCTATGTACAAACCCTATTATGCGAGTTGGTAACCTATTACACAATTGACCTCTTAAACATTGCAGATACCCCGACTTACCCAACATTCGAACATTTGTCAACCCCTTCATGCGAAATTCCTTAAGACAGCTCTTCACCTTCCACTTGATCAACAGGTGCGCATAACTTTCCGCATATTTTCGTCAATTTTTTGGGGGCAACATCTGCCCTCATATATCTCCCTCTCTGCTTGCATACACCAGTCCATGTCTGCCTTCCACTCCCTCAAAGTTAGGGTGGATGTAGCCCTCCACCTCTTAGCTATGTTGCGCATGGCCACCATCAAGCCCAGTGTCACCCAGAGACAATCCTTGCTGTTTAGGTCTGTTGCCTCCCATATATTTAACAAGCACCACTTTGCCCATTTCATCATGGCCCCTCTGCACACAGTCATGATACAGGGCGTCCCTGCCCCCCAGTAGTCCCAGAGTGTCAGGCGGTCCCACAGCCTGTGAACGAAATGCCCTCACCACCACACTCCCTGGGGCACAACACCGAAACAGCCGTGCCCATCTTAACAAGCGCCGTGAAGGCATATGCAGGGTCTTAAGCTAATTCGCATGAAATATTGAGAAACTATTGTATTATATACTTGTGTATGGAATTACAGAGATTACCATGTTTTCTGCTATGATATGTTTTTTCCTCACTGTTTCCTGTTTTTGCCTACAATTTTCATATTTGTTTCTTATTTACCACAAAATAATAACGCTTTTATGCTTTTATCACACACATATATGGGAAACATCCTTTACAACGCAACTTTTACAACGCACTACCATTACGACACAACTTTTACAACGCAAGTCATTACAACTAATTGCGCTGGAGGGCGCTCTAGGATAGGGAATAGTTTAATTACTATCCAACACCTTCCCTACTATCCACGGGGACTGGAGTTGAAATAGTAAATTAAACTATTCACTATCCAGCGCCCCCCAACGCAAGTCGTCGTAACGACTTGCGTTGTGAAACCTGCGTCGTAATGGCATGCATTGTAAAATCATGCGTTGTAGTGACATACATATATATATATATATATATATATATATATATATATATATATATATATATGTGTGTGTGTGTGTGTGTGTAATAAAAGCATAAAAGCGTTATTATTTTCTATTAAATAAGATATATATATATATATATATATATACTGTACTGCAATTGAGAAATGTTTGAGCACTAACGGAGAGGGCTGTGTGGTAAGATCCGTAAGGCAGCCACATAGTGTAGAATCAACTTCTACTCAACTGGCCTCGCAGATCACTGCCAGGGAAGCTAATAGCAATGAGTTGAGGCCTTCTGGGCCTATTCCTGGTATTTCCAACCGTGGGAGTAGTAGGGGACAATACTCCAATTTCGACTCGAGAAGGTGGACACTAACAATCAGGTTCATCTAGACCACATCCCAGTGATCCATTTCCCAGAAGTCTCTTGTCCGTATGTGGCAGTACTGACAAATGAACCAAGCTTGGCATCAGGAGAGACAGAATCTGCAACTAAGATGAAAAATAAGGTGACACACTGGTTTCACTCTAACATTAAATGTAATACTCACCTTAACAATTAGATTATTTTGGTACGTAGGGTTGGGGGGTGGACCTATCATCTAGGGAGTTCCAAGGCGAATGCACAATTGTCAACTTTCGGTGGACTATGGCTGTAGGAGACATAATGGCCCAAGTTAGGGCAGGCACAGTACAGATGGGTCCAATAAAGAATTGACCTCTTAGTTTTTTCTATAAGCATTTAAACCACACTATATTTTTGCAGATTGCCAGAAAAGGCACACTCCTTCCGCTGTACCATGCAGATCAATTCCTATCTAGAAACAGATTCATGGTTTGTCTGGATTGGAGGATAATGATTGACTATGTGGTAGGGAGGGTGATCTTACCCATGAGTTGGTGTCACCAGTTTCCCCGATGACTGATAGCTTGTGCCCCCGCAGTGCGATTATTCTCCCCCCACCGAATCTTCCTGGTAGCCCTGGACCGCCGTTTTGGCAACACAGAACAATGAACAATATTCAGCAGCATGCCACTGTATCCTGTTGTACATATGAGGCAATGCAGCATTGTGATTTTACCCCCCCCCCCTGTTTTGGAGCTAAGCAATTTCTTCTTTTTAATGCTAATTTGAAACGACTGTGTTGGAATGTCACAGGTTTTATCCTCCAAGCTTCAGATTGAAAGCTGGTGTGCATTCATTAATAACTTGCATTACTACAAGATACCCGGGCACCGGCTGATTTTATTTTGATGGGTCTGCATGTTATAATCTCCCAGCCTACCCATCACCCTCTAGCCAGGCTAAGGGAGGACTGGCTACCTGGTTCAAAGTTGCTGTTGACTACAATATAGAAAAGCTACATCTGGAAGGGAATAATATGCAGGCTTTCGATTTGAGGTGGGGGCCTAACTTTGGCTTATTTAACTTTTTTAATAACGATTTTACTTTTAAGAACAGATCTTTGTTGTTTCTTTGATTTTATAGACAAAGTGGCTGATATAAATTCATGCTTCTGCTTTTCATTTAATTTAATCCTGGCTGCTGATTTTTACGCTAAACTTGGTGCTTTACCAACATTGTCAGCTCCGACTTTTTCTCCTTCCTTATCTGAATATAGTTTTGAGCCAGATGTGGACTCTAGAGGGCGTCTTGTTTTTTAACACATCTGGCATACATGATCTAGAAAGAGTTGTCATTAACTCAATGTCATCCACTGTTCCCACCCATGCGGGTAGGAAATCCTGTTCTGTAATGGATTATATTTCCGGGCAAGATAGATTGGCTTTCTAATCTAGATGTATAATTGTTTGCGATTGTACCATAACCTTGTTTTTGTGTATATAATGCCTCGATTAAAAGGGTTAAAAACTCAATAAAAATAATAAATAAATAAAAAGATCTTGCAAGAAAAACAAAATGAAATGGATTATATTTTTATATCTAGAAGTATGCATTCATTCGTTTCTAAAGGGGATGTTCTTTCTACCATATACAGTGATCACAACCTCATATCTCTCACCATAAAAATCCCTAAGAAATGGCCGAAGCTTAAGGTTGGTTATAAACAGCCCATCTCTACGAAAGAAAGATGCAGGGCATAGTTTGGCACTCTGTAAATATGACATTAATTCTGAGTAAAATCAATGATGGATGTGAAGGCCTGATTAATTCTTGTCTATCAGAGGAAGCTGGCCCCATGCTATATTGAGCAGCTGTGTAGAATTAAACTCCTGTATTAGGGATTTGCTCACAAGGACTTCAGGCAATAGATCGAACCATAATAAATCCTGGTTTGACAAGGCATGCAGAGAAGCAAATAATTGCCTTAGGAGAGAATTGAAGCGCACCCCCGGGGATAGGGAAGCAATAAGTATCTACAGGAAGGCTTATATGCAGGCGCTAAAGAAGAGAAAGGTTGACTTGAAGGTTGAAAAATTGGAAACCTTGGTGACTGCCTATCACGATAAAGACTCTCTGGCCTTCTGGAAGGCAGTGCGTGCTGGTCTTTGCCCAGACTCTAGAGTCAGCATACAGATAGGTTGTGCGAATAGTAACATTTATTGTACCAATAACTGCATTCAGGAGATAGAGATCAATGATTGTGTATTGCCCCTGAATATTTCCTTTTTCTATGATAAGGAGTCTAATGCAATTCTCAAGAGTCCTTCTAAAAAGGCTCCTGGGCCAGATGGGATCCCTATGGTATGGTATTTGTTAGGCGCGTGTATCACCCGTAGGTCTCTCAGCGCCAGCAGATACTCAAAAGCCCAAGGTAGGCATCTCCTCAGAGCTGGAAAAGCCAGGTTTTAAGATTTTTGCAGAATCTCTTGTGATCCATGGATTTATATAAGGAAAATTCAGGGTTGTAGGCCCCCTTGTTTACAAATACCATAAATTCTGAATGCAAGGCTGGTATGCCATCATCATGGCGTTCATCTAAAATGGTGGCAGTTTTTAAAAAGGGACGGGAGCAGGATCCAAAGTGCTACCGCCCACTCTCCCTCCTCGATTCTACTGTCAAGATCATCTGGAGAATAGTATTGGATAGATTGCTCCTTCAGTCTACAGAGAAGAACATTTTCTTACAGGTTCAATATGGTTTCATGAAAGGGCTCGGAACCATAGAACAATGCCTACATTTGCACATTTTAGTGTCTAAATATAAGTTTACCAAGTGTAGCTCCCCCCCACCTAGCATTTATAGATCTATCAAGTGCTTTTGATTGTGTAAGTAGATACAAACGTTGGTATATTTTAGCCACCATGGATCTGGAGGAGGACTTTGTGACATTTTTTGAGATGTCTCCACCTGGACCCGGTCGCTTCTGTGACGTACAGGGATGGGGAAAAGTGTTCAGCTTCCTTTTCTGTTAAATTGGGAGTTTGCCAGAGTTGTGTGCTGGCACCTATCCTGTTATTTCTCTATATAAGTG
The DNA here is from genome assembly GCF_964261635.1 of Lissotriton helveticus. NCBI lineage: Eukaryota > Metazoa > Chordata > Amphibia > Caudata > Salamandridae > Lissotriton > Lissotriton helveticus. The sequence continues at coordinate 1,133,353,425 of NC_136071.1, read as the reverse complement.
GTCTTAAAACCGCCCTTGTGAATCTTGGATCAGACGTCTCAGTGGTAAATAAAAAACCTTTTGCAGCATTTCTGTACGCAGATGATGCCTTGTTGCTTGCCAGGACAGCTAATGGCCTCAATTTATTGATCAACACATTTGTCTTTTTTTTTATCTGCTAGACCTGAAATCCAACCTACCAAAAACCTGTAATATGATCTGTGGCCCCAAAAATGACAAAAAATTGTTGTGCGAGTATTGGGGGCAGGACTATTGAGAAAGTGAGCCAGTTCCCATGTCTTGGGTTGATGTTTGATTGCGCGTGTACATGATTACAATGTGATGGCTAAAGGAAAAATCGCTTTTTGCAGGCTCAATGTGTTCTGGAAGAGGTGTGGCGCAGCGGCCAGGGTGCCTGACTCCAGACTACAGGGTTCACGGTTCAATCCCCGGTGCCGGCAGCAGGTTAGCCCAGCACCATGTGACTTGGGCAATAGCTTGCTTAATCTTCCCAAGGGCCCCCAGCGCCGGGACACCACTTTGGAGGTAGCTGTGCGCTTTACAAATACTGGTATTTCATTTCATTCTCTCACTTTCTCTATAGGTAAAAAGTCCATACACCCCCTACTTGAGATATGTAGGAGGAAATGTCTCCCACTCTTATCTCATGGCGCAGCGGTATAGGGTTATAGGGATGTGGGTAGTAACCAAACACAGGAAAATAGAGTGTTCCAGCGCAAAGGGGGGCTCTCTTGTCAATGTCACACTTTGGTATCCATCAGGAATTAGTAATGGAGTCTGTTGAGGATCAGATCAACCTTGCTTCCTTGTTGTTATGCTGCTCAGTTTGATTAAATGAGCGAGCTAGCCTAAATAGAGAGATTATATTGGATTGTCTTACCTGTTCTTATAGGAGGAGAATTCCCTGGCTTAAGTACATTAGGGAGAAAACTTTTGCTCTTGGCTGTCCCTCTCTCTATGAGAACCCTACCTATATATGTAAGTAGGGCATAGGGTGGGTCAGGGAATCTGTTTTATCTGATCGAAGAGCTTAGCGGGAGGACAGAGAATTAATCAAGCCTTCAGTTAAGGAATTTTGTCTTGTACAAACTATGTTGGGGGTGGCATCTTATTCGAGCTTGGTTTCTGGTACCTGGGAACGTACGCTGTTGTCCTGGTTTAGACTATGTTCAATTTGATGGTTACCATGTTTCTGTCGTGATTGAAAGCAGCGCAAGAACACGCACGCGCCACTAACCTGACTCCGATGCCCAGCAGAGACGAGGAGATGATAGTCCTCACAACCTCCCTCCGCACAATACCCAACAATGGGACTACCACCACTATTGAAGTAAGCACAGCTGGAGGCCGCGAGGTGAAATGGAGAAGGGATGCGGGGTACGTCAGGTATCTTCAAGTCAAGGTATACCCCCAACAGAACACTGGTAAGACCTCCCTGTAGACGGATGAGAAGATAGAGAGAATAATGTAGATCCGTAATGTCAAAGGTATTCTCCCTTCCCCTATGTTCCTAGACTCACCACTTCCTCCACTCTGGACTCCGTGAATGAATCCAAATACTGTGCTCCGTGAGGGGAGAGTCTTGCCCACTTAGTCGAAAAGTTATTTCCACTTCTCGAACACTGTCCGCCAAGAGAATCAGTTAAGTGGGTTTGCACGCGATAAGCGTTAGGTAAGATAACGATTCTAGAATGACCCACAATACTCCTTGTGAGTACAAATAGCCATATATACCAGCAGGCTTCTGATATACTGAAAAAGGTAAGTTCGTATCCCAAAGTTCAACAAATAAGGAAAGGTGCGCTCTGCACAAGGTACTTAACGTTTCTCAAAACCAATAAAGAAAACGTGAAAAGGAAGAGAGCGAGCCCGCTCTCTTCGAGGATTCCTACCCGACAATATTCAGCTTCACTCACTGCAACAGAAACTGACCGCGCTGGCTCTTCGTCGTCGCGGTGAGGCACTGAGGAAAACTGACCACGCAGGCTCTTCGTCGTCGTGGCGGATTACAGGAAAACTGACCACGCAGGCTCTTCGTCGTCGTGGCGGATTACAGGAAAACTGACCACGCAGGCTCTTCGTCGTCGTGGCAAGTCACGGACGCTCCATGGAAGAAACTCCAAACAAACATGAGGAAAACCAGGAACAAGATTGACAAGCCCCGTTTCATTCCAGGGGCGGAGTTTATATAAGATCCTCCCATTGTGCCAAACCCCAGTGCCGCCTGGCCTTCTGGGACTGGTAGTTTTTCCGTAGGGGGCGTGTACCACGATGTCTGTTGCATCCGGCTGCCCTACCATGGGCGATCGCTACAGTTTCCCTCAAGGAAAATTTGGTTCTTCTGATTTATGTATATGCCCATGTGATGAGGTCTTCCCAGACTTTGCTCCAATTTGTTTTCTTTTGTAAATATTATCGTCCCCTTGTTATTTATTGACCGTGCTATGCAAATATAAATTCAGTAAGTGTAGAGTGGCGCTGATTTACCCGCAACAGTTAAATTGCCCTGATGTGTATACAGCTGCGCGCTCCTTTTTAAAATGTGCAATACGAATGCACAACTTAATGATTGTTTAGTACTTGGTTTCTTAGAATTTAATGACTGATAATTTATCTTTCTCATGTTGGTAACTTTCCCTGTGACTCTTCTTAATATGGATATTGATGCGTTTGTCGACAGAAATGAACTATCATCCTTAGATAATAGAATACTCCATTCTGAACTCATCTACCTCGGCAAGCAAGTAAGTGTTCAGGCAGGTCTTGCGACCTAGGCTCGGGATTACTGATTGATGGGTCACAAGTGAGAGGGTGCATAGCTGGCAGGCAAAGATTCGGGTAGGAAACTCTTGATCAATTCCACAGATAAGCGCAGTGACATCACAATGGTCAGGGGAGGTTACCCCAATAAAGCACACATGACCGGTGGGAATACGTGCTCCCAATAACACCATAAAGTCAGATGCTACACGATTTATTGATTATAGTACTTATATAGCGCATACTGTCACCCTACGAGTATCCTGTCGCTTCAGACTAGGAAGAATTGACCCGAGTGGAATAAGTCAGAGCAGAAAAAAGGGAGACATGAGGTTAAGCCCTAGGAAACAGCCAGGTTTTTAGACTCCTACGAAACTCTATCAGAGAGTCAGTTTGTCTGAGGTTCAAGGGTAATTCATTCCAAAGGCGGGCACCAGCCACATTAAACATGAGTTAAGAACCATAGCCAATCAGGGCATAGCACACGTAGTGATCACACGCTCCCCATGCCGGATATCTAGATACATTCACCACTGGCCACACTGTGTCCACGCAGGTCAAGACCCAACTGGTGTAACCATTAGCTATTAATTTATGACCCTAAAGGCAGCCACCAACATTCCTCACCATATATGGTACGCCAGAAATCTTTTATTGCTGTTGTAATATTGTATATAAAGAAACTCAAACTTGATGTAAATTGAGACAGGCCTGAGACCTTGTGCCTGTAACTGTTACCCCAGCCGAACTGTTTAATTAAATAAACTGTTCCTGTTTTGCCACACACCTCTTGTCTTCTGTTTTGAAAGGAAGTTTTAACCTGAGCAACATTTTGGCAAGCCAGCCAGGAGTGATTGGGACCTTGACTGCAGCTAAATTAAGATGGCACCGCCCGGAAGGATTCACACTGCGTCAAAAGAAAGGTGGGCAGACACCACAATTGATTGAAAGTTCTGCTGAATTCGCGGGGTGGAGGTCCGTCCTGAAGCAGCTGTTACAGAGGGTCAGAGACTACATCTAAACCTGAAACATTGTCTTCTAAAGCATTTGGCTTATGGCAAACTAGGGAGAAGTGAAAAGACAGCTGAACGCCCTGCCACTGACAGGGTCTCATATATTACCTATTTTATATGTCCAAATTGTATCAGTCATAAGGCGGCCTCAGAGGCGTTTCCGTGAAAGTCACCTTTGTTTGATAGCTGACCACTAGCTCAGGTAAATATTGTTTAAAACTATGTATAGCCCTTAATAGCTCCCAGGACCCTATTTTGGTGATACAACTATCCTCATTGGGTGCAGCAGGCACCACATTCTCATAGTTTTCTAGCTCAAGGTTTTCTCGGTGCTGAACAGTTTTCTTAACACCGTTAGTATCTGAAAGGAGTGTGGGAGGTACAGGTTGCTTGGACCTCTGGGTGTGACACAGGGTGAATGCTTGACCCCTCGGTGTGACACAGGGTGGAATTCGGATGTTAGGAAAAACTTGGACCCAGGAAACTGGGTATAACTTGTGTGTAGGAAAAAGGGACCAGTGATTCCTAAGTTATTACGTTTTGGTGTCTGTGACTACAACCTTTGTCTAGGAGCAGATAGTAACAGACTATCCAGCTAACTTAGGAACACGTTCCATGCTAATTCTTCTCTTGCTAGAGGATAAAATGCAATGAACATCTATGTTTTGCTTTTTGGATAAAGTAATTCTTTTTCTGCTGACAGTTATTCAAATGTTATATTGAAATGTGATAACATTTTCTTGTTTGTCTTTGAAAACTATATTATGTGACAATTTGAATTGATGCAGGTTTTATTCTAACACCTAGCATATACGCCCTGTGTCACAATATTACACATGCAGCCTTATCTTATTTTATAGAAATGCTCGTTCAAACTGTTTCGATGTAAAAAGTGTAAAGTGCTGAGCTCATAGTATGTAATTTGTAAGAGTGCACCACATATGAATTTTCCAGACGATTGGACAAACCAAAATAGGACATCAACTGAATTGTACTATCCAAATTAATAAAATTGTCATGGATTCCCCACTAAAACACATAGAGACGGGGTTCCCCAAGCAAATAAAGAGACTTAATGCGTTTTGCTAAGAGCGGCATTTACACATGAAGGCTCACACATTTCCCTGGCCTAAGGAGGGAACATTTGACCCAAACATAATTGAGCACACTAAAACACATACACAAACAGATATACCTGACAGAAAGGAGACAAAAGGGAGGCAGTGCTAGAATTGTGGGCTATCATTGAAGAGGTACAATCCAATAACCCTACGATGCCAATAGCAAGCAAGGCCTCAGCACATCCCCCACCATACGCTGGGATGGGCATACGCTCACCTGCTAGCCCTGCATTAGGATACTCAAACCCAATAGTAGTAGAAGCCGACGAGCCCCCCACAGGAAAAAGGTATGACAGGTCCAAGCCTGAGAAATCTAAAAGCAATCTAACCCAAACTCCCCCAGCATAGCTTACATTTCTAGGCAAGGTTCCCAAAAGCTTGACTCCCAGTCCACCACACTCAACACACCACACCTCAAAGGCAGGTAAAATACACATTCCCACTAGGTCAGGCTAGCACAAAAGTGTGGCAGGGAAGTTTGTGGTGGTCCTGGACAGTGACCTAGCAAGCACAGGAGATGATGGGAGCCCCAGTTCCCCGGGTTAGAGCCAGAGGGTTTCCCCAGGGAGCCGAGGAGGGTATGGAAAGTGAATTTGAGGGTGAAGTCAGGTTAACTAAAGCAACATGCAGCTCTGAGCAACAGGAGAAGGCTAAATGGTGTAAGGAAGAGAGACACGAATGGTGGCTAGAGAAAGAAAGGGCATGCAACAGGGAGTTGGAGAGAGGGGACAGGGCAGCACACTCTCCTCATGAGGGAAGCAAAGCCAGGTACATAGTGCCACGCAGGGAAGAGTCAGAGTTCGATGAAAGACTGTTAGCAGGCCTCAGAGCCACGTCGCTCAGGCACAGGAGAGGGGCCGACCAAGAGATAAAGGAACAGGGCAGCCTGGTACTTACTGATCCATGATGCAGAAAAAATAAGATGGCATAAATGCACACACACGAGGGGTGAAGCAACAAGGATACACCTTGCTTCTCATGGTGCCCTAAAAGGATAGGCAAAGCCTGAGGGAGATAATCGCTAATAGGGAAGGCAAGACCTTTGTGTCCTCGTTTTGTGACTTCTTGGCTAAATGGACTGAGGCGAGAGACAACTATGACAGGCCTTGCTGAGGGAAGGATCATTTGATCCAGAGAACATGGCAGTGGCAGAGGACTGCATGCCTGTGCATTCAGCGATGCCTTGAGAGATGGGAAAGCTATGTCGAGGGTAGACCCGTCACCTAGCATGAGAGTGTGCCCGTTATTACAGAAGGGCTCGGCGGGAATTGTATACATGCCACGGGCCCTGATGGAAAAAAGGAACACATTTACCACCATTGCTGGATTATGCAACTCTAGCGATAGGAGACATTAAGAGATTGCTAAGCAGTCTAAATAGGGAGCAGACTAATACAGTGTTTGCCAGAGCTCGTATCCCAGCAATCATGCTGACAGATACCAAGCACAAAGAGCCTCCTTTAATATGCACCGGCAGCGAACCTGGACCCCCCTGAGGGAATTATTCCCTGTCCACCCAGATGTAGGAAGGATACCAGCAAAGAGCATGAAGCCAGATGAAAACATAAACAATTTCCTGAATAGAATGAGGGAGGGATGAGGATAGGAAACTGGACAGCAGTGGACCGATACAGCTCCACAAGTCACTTTCTTTTACAATATTCTTAAAAAAGAGCTACCAACCGAGATTTAAAGTGGGCTGGACAGCGTAGTGGGGCTGGACACCAAACCCTGGCAGGAGATACAAGCTCATATACTCCACTACCAGAAGAGGAAGCAAGATAAGGATAGAGAGAGAGAGAGAAAATACGGGTAGAAGCTTGGGCAGTGGAAGGGTACCACCAAACGGGTGGTCCTGGGAAGAACAGCTGGAGGTACATTGGCATAGAAGGCAGCGGCACCAAGGTAGGGTACCGCCGCAGAGGTTAAGAAAGGGTGAAGCATGTAGCAGAGGGACCCGAGGAAGAAAAATACAGTGGACAGGAAAGTGTGACCAGACATCATAAAACTCCCAGTGGCAAGACACGGTCACAGCTCCTCCTCAGCGCCCAGAAGTAGATAGGTTGTGGAGACAACAATGGTCGATCCAACCGGAGGATGGGGAACACACACGCAATCACATATGCCCCGTTCTATCAGTCACACGTCGATCTGAGTAAGAACCTACTGTAAGTTCTAGTAAATAAAACACCTTGCAACGTACTGATAACACAGGGGCAACAAAGTCATGCCTAAGGGAAGGGATCATCCCTTCACAGACTTCCTGGATACTCAGGGGTTTTCTGGTACAGTAATGAGCGTTTCATTCACAAAACCCCTAGAGTTGGACGGAGGAGGCAGTGGTGTGAAGGGGCAACTGTTATATCATCCCTTGTCTCCAACTAATCTCTTGGGCTGAGATTTGATGGCCAAACTAGAAATGATCATTCACTTCTTTGGCAGAGGTTGCTCTGGTTAAAGGCAGTTGAAATACGGCATGCTTATGGGGTCTTGCTGGCCACCGACCAAGCAAGTGGGATTTGGGTGTGTATCATCTTGGTAACTCCCAGCCTCAGCGTAGTAAGAGATAACAGAAGACCCGCTGTTTGGTGAATGCCCAGGAGAGTCAAAGATCATTTTTACAGACTCGATTGAGGTTAGGGCAGAATTACTAAAGAGGTCCCCAGTGCCCATGGTGGTGCTGACAACCTTCCAGGAACAGGGCTTGTGAAAAGTGCCACCGCAACTGTGGGAAAAGCGGCTGTACGATGTGGGTCTCATTAATACCACGAACCTGTGAAAATAACATTGAGGGAAGGGGTCCCCCTACCCATAGTGCACTAAGACCCACTCTTTATGGAATCCAGTGAGGGCATAGTGCCCACAATTCAGGCATTGATTGATCAAGGGGTCCCTTACGTGGGAGTATCTCCATGGAAAATGCTGATATTTCCAATCAAAAACCAGTAAGGGGGCATGTGGTGCTTGGTACAAGACCTATGTCTCCTTAACAACATCGTGGTCCCAGAATTCTCCATAGTACCAGACCCCCCCCATCATCTTAACTAAAATAACGACGGACCAAGCCTCTTCTCCTTTATCAATATCAAGAACGCATTCTTTAATATCCTGCTGCACCCCAACAGTCTGTGCCTGACCACATTTATATTTAGAGGTGCTCAGAGTGGAGAAGTGTGGCTCAATGGTTAGAGCGGCAGACCCTGATGCAGAGGTCTAGCCCGGGACCAGGGTTCAATTCCCCGCCTCGGCGGGTCTTGGGCTCAAAAATTCCACGGACCTGATAATTCTCGCCTCGGTGCCTATTCCAATCATGGAGTCCCACTCTGCAACTCTGGGCAATAGCTTGCTTAATCTCCACAAAGGCCCCCACAACGCTAAGGATGCCTGGCCTCCACCTTGGGGGTGCCCAGGAGTGGACACCTCACAGGGAAAGCCAGGATGGGTTCCACAGCGGTATTCATACAAGCGCCTTGAGACCCTTGCGGGTGAGTAGTGCGCTATACAAGTATCAATTTACATTTACATTTACAGATGCTATTCCAGAGGTTACCACAAGGGTACTGTGAGTACCCACGTATCTTCAATCAAATACTAAGGAGGGATCTCGGTAACTTCCAGTCCAGTAGCACCCTGATACAATACGCAGATGACGTTTTGATATGCAGCCCCACTGACGCAATATGTTGTCAGGACACGATAGCTCTCCTTATTGTGCTTGCCAAGAAGGGATACAAGGTGGAGAAGGGCAAGGTGGAGTATGTGCAGCAGGAGGTTAATTATCTGGGCCAACTGATTTCATGGGCCGGTCAACAGGTCACTCCAGAACGTGCAAACGTCATTAGGGCTATGCCACCACTGCATACTAAAAGGAGAATGCATAAATTCTTAGGGGTTTTACACCCGGCAGTGGGTCTTTGACTTCAGTACGCTAATGGCCCCATACTCAAGCCTGTGAACAAGGTGAAAGCCGGAAGCTAGAAGCTGATGTGGAGGCCCGAGATGCATGATACCTTCTGTAAGCTTAAATCACAGATAATGCATTCACTTGTGCTAGGGACAGTCAACTATAATAAGGTATTCTTCTCTTTAGCCATAGCGAGTCATGTCAGCAGTCTTGACACAGAAATATCCTTTGGGGCACAAACCATTGCGACTACAGCGGGCACTTGGACTCAGTCATGCAGGGTCACTTCCCATGTGAGCAAGATCTAGCAGCAGCAGCTTTTGCCATCGATCAAAGCACCCCCCCATTGTAATGGGGGCACTGCTGACACTGTATGCAGAACATTTAGTGTTTGCAGTCATACAAAAGAGCAAGCCTATACTGACTACACAACGGTTTCGTGATACGAACTAATGCTTTCCAGACTGTCATTAAAAATAGTGTGATGTTACCAGGTAAACGCAGCCACCTTCCTTGCCCATGATTTGCCACATACACCCTTGATGGGATCAGCCAGGCAGAGGAGGATCCCATCCCAGACAGTGAGGCATGGTTCATCAACGGGTCCTCCATGACAGACCAGGAGAAAGAAGTAAGGTACACAGGGGCATCAGTAGTGACAGCTCATAGTCATGCACCATTAGAAATGCTGCAGGTCACAGTACAGCTAACCCTCCTACTACACGTCTCAGCACAGGTGGCACAGTTAAAAGCATTATTGAAGAACTTACCCAAAGCATGGGGAAGACAGTAACAGTTTACTTAGACTCAGCATATGTCAACACCACAGTGAATTTGAGCATAGGGAGGTGGAAAAGATGAGGTATCCTGAAATTGGACAGTGAACCCGTCATACACAGGGACCTCCTTGAGCTACTAATTAATGCATTGACCCTGCCTAAATGTGTAGCTGTAGTGAAGTGTGCAGCACGTACCATGGGCAAGGACTTTGTGTCATGGGGAAATGCACTAGCCAACCAGGTGGCCAAGAGAGCAGCTTATGGAGCGGTTAGGGAGACAGATGCACTCCCCGTACAGCAGGCAGCAGAGACGAAACACACCCAGGACAGACCCTACACAGAGACGGCAAAACTACATATGAGGGAGTTGCAAAAAATGGCATTACCACATGAAAGAGAGATTTGTGAAGCCAGGGGATGCACACAGACAGCACACAACCTCATATACTGGCACATACCCACAGGAAAACCAGTCATTGGCCCAGAACTTAGTGAACAAAGCATTGCCCCAATTGCACCTCCCAGCACACACTGCAAAAGAAAACATGCTGGAGGAACTTGAGACCAACTGGTGTACACCCAATGCTTCAGACGTGTAACCAAATGCTCAGTTTGCCAACTGTATTTCCGCAAACCCACACTCAAGGTCATAACATCATCCTTCCCCAGACCAACTAGACCCTTTAAGGCACTGCAAATCAATTTCTTCAACATGATTAATCAGTGTGCCAACTATAGGTATTTTTATTGTTGTTGTTTGTCCATACTCTAGATGGATAGAAGCAGACCCTTGCGTACACTGCTATGCCAAGGCATCATAAATCTTCTTAGTTAGAGCAGTTAATTCCCCGGTGGGGGGTGCCTGGCGTCATCAGATCAAACAGTGGGAAAACGTTGTCAACAACATGTTCAACAACATTTGTACCCTGCTAGGAATCACACATAAAATAGCATTGGCCTACCATCCCCAAAGTATCGGCATCGCAGAAAGGCTAAATGACCTGTTAAAAAACAAAGTAAGTAAAATTTGCGGCACTGTCAAAAAGAACTGGCTCCACTGTCTGCCCCTAGCTTTATTTGCACTAAGAAACACACTTAGCAGCGATCACCATCTCCCACCTCACCAGATCACGACTGGTAGATTGAAGGGGACTCCCAACCTAAAACTAGGTCCAGATTACGTTCTAAGGCAAACCCCAAAGCATTGGGGGATGAATTGCATGTATATCTTTCAGAACTAACCAAAACCACTAGGATCTTATCCAAGCAGGTCGGCTACAGAACATCTAAGTGCACCAATGCCAAGCTGCCATATCAAACACCCCAGAACGGACAAGAAATGTATATTCAGAACTTCGTAAGAAAGTAGAAAAAGGCTAAGTTTGAGGGGCCCTACCATGTGGTCTTCGCAACAGCCGCAGCCTTCAAGGTGGAGGGATAAATTGCGTGGGTGCACCCCTCCGGTGTGTGGCTGAACCCTTCCATAATGAACCCTCCATGAACTAAACCTTGCAAACATTTTCCAGTTAGGCAGAAGAAACACAGCCACCGGAAGAACACATACATCTGAGAAGGAACTAACATCTTGAACTACAATACCATGACAAACGTTTTGTATATTTCTGTGCAAATGTACCCTCTGTCAACTATGGGTAATTCCACACTTACCAATGAATAACTACTGGTCAAAAGGGATTCACAAATGGGGAACTACAATGCCTGGATAGGGACCTCTCATATGTCACCTACAATTACACTAAACTTAAACACAAGCACCCGCACACACTACATAGCACTTTCTTACATAACACTTGGTACCAACACATGACCTCTTTCGGCAATCAAGCATCAGCAAGGTCATGTTATGTCCGCATGCTGTAGGTGCAGATAGGCTTTACTTGTCCCAAGAGGTAGCCCCGAAAAAACAAAGTGCCTCATTAACCTTTACATATGTAGAGTAGGGGCCAAGATCCATCCCGACAAGATAGAAACACACAGGATATTTGTATGCCTGACCCAAAACAACACCAGCCCAACAGCATTATACCTCTTCACTGAACCCAATGATATCCAAACCGAGCTGGACAGGATGCGTAGGAACCTGAGCCTTCTCAGAGAAGAGATTCTTGGAGGTAGCAAAACCCCCAACTCAGTACACAAACATGTCAGCTCCAGCATCCATCTGTGGACCAAGGGTGGTCCTTAGCATATCTGGGATGGTCTTTTTCAACAAGTAGTCTCCCAACATGGAATTCCTGTGTAGGGCTGTCCAACTTGGGGATAGAAGGGGATAGAAGGGGAATAGGTCAATAGGTCATATGGAGGAGAGTTCAATGAAAGGATGGCTAACCCATGACAAGAAATCTGGGACACCAATGTGGGTGGATACACTTGGCTAGAAGGGAAAAGTCAACCCATGATTGTAATGAAACTTACACTGTAGTCCTGAGGAAAATGAATGTTTCCAATGGGCATGAATGCTAACAGCAGAGTGATACAGTATATTCCAAATATGCAATAGGGCACCTCCAAGCTTATGGATTTCTACTGGCAATGCAGTGAGCATACCCATACTCTGATGGTTCCCAGATGGCGAGTCATTTGCTCCCTGGTGAAACTGCACACCCCGACCCTGGTCACTCTCAGAGAAGAAGTAACATAGTTGTACCAGCACCCGTTAAAGAAAAAAACCCACCTTGCTGCACCAAGCTCGCGAAAAGATAGCGGAGGACTACCTTGGCTAGGCTTGGTTCAAAGATATTCCAGAAGAATTTAGGCTGTTCACAGAAGAACAGCTGGAGGCAGGGGGGCTCAATACCCTTTTTCACCCTTCAAATGCCCGCTGACTCCAAATTACCCAGTGGGAAATGCTCAAGATGATGAATAGCACTGAACTTAGCCTCAATTCGATCAAGGTAGAAATGCGAGCCATCCGACTCATGGTAATGCAGCATCAGTATGTGCTGGACTTAATGACTGTAATGGAGGGCGGGGTCTGCACCAAGATAGGCAACACCTGTTGCACATTCCTTCCAAGGAACAGCATGAACAATGGAATATTGACACTTGCCATCCAAGCACTGCATAATCTACAAAGAACTATGTGTGAAGAGGGAAGTACCCCTGAGAAGGAGTGGTTCTTGAATTGGTTCTCCTGGCTCCCTCAATGGATATCGATTTGTGTAAATCACTGTTTGCAGTTATCATTGTGTTTCTATTGGTTTACGGGGCTATACAATTGGGGATCACCTGCTGTAACAACACAGACCTCAAACTAGGTAAAATGCAAGTAATTAGTAAGGTTGGCAAAAGTGAGTATAGGGAACAGCAGGACCCAAATATAAACATGGTACAAACACATGAGCTAGACAGTGTAGTTGAAGAATCTACTAAGGGAGAATGTTAATATGGATATCGATGCATTTGTAAACAAAAATGAACTGGTGTCCTTATTAATAGAATCACCTGTTCTGAACCCCACATATCAAGTATGTGACCAGGTAGCCCTGCAACCTAGGCCCGGGAGTACTGATTCATGGGTCACAGGTTGGAGCAGGAAACTCTTGATCACTTCCACAGATGAGCACAGAAAAACCTCACAATGGTCAGGGGAGATTGCCCCAATAAAACACACATGGCCTATGGGGGTAGGCACTCCTAAAAACAGCATAATGTCAGATGCCACGTGAGTTAGGAACACTTAGCCAATCAGGGACTAGAACACGCAGTAATCACACGCTCCTGATGCCAGACATCTCAATACATTGAACACTGGCCACTCTGTGTCCACGCAGGTCAAGACCCCTTGGAGTAACTATTGACCATTAATTTATTACCCTAAAGTCAGCAACCAACATTCCTCACTATATATGGTATGCCGGAAACCTTTTATTGCTGTTGTAATTTTGTATATGAAGAAAAATCAAACTCAATGTAAATTGAGACCGACCTTGTGACTCTAACTGTTCTCCTGCCCGAACTGTTTAAGTAAACACATTTTTGCCAAGTACCTCTTGTCTCCTATTGTTTACAGAAATTCGAACCTGATCGACACTCTGGTTTCAATTTTTTATTGTAATTATTTATGAATTTATGTGTTTATGTTGTATCTTTTATAATCTGCTTTTAAGTGATTGAGTAAAGATTATTGATTGATTGAGCCAACCTCATTTACATCCTGCAGCTGACGGATCTCAACAAATGTGGGCCCCGATTTACAAAGATTTTTCTTTGGGTTGTAAAATTTTTGTGGTGCCACCCTGACATAAAATCCATTTTTGTATTTACTAAGCCATGCACATTTGATTTGTGTAGCTTTGCATGCTTTAGTAAATACAAATTAATGCAACGCAGCTTCTAGACTACCTTACTCTATTTGCATTGGGTAGGCGTTACATGGGTGGAGCATGGTTGAAGTATGGTCATTCCTGTGCATCCACATATGTATTTTGATTTAAATCCAGATATATAAACATTTGTAAACCTAGGTTTGCGCCAAAATTGTGCACCTCCCCGACAGAGGCGTAACAATGAGAAATATCTTCATTTCTCCATGTTACTTTGTGGAAATTTAGTTCGTGTACTAAACATTATCTACGCCATCTTGCAGACCCACGTACGAGCATACACGACAGCCATTTTAGGTACCATGGTCTCCCTGTTCACGATCGCTCATCAGCGCACTTCCCTGACCCTGCAAGCGTCCCCCATGCACCCTGACTGCCCCCGCTCTCTCATGCACAAGTCAGGAGCCCTCCCCTCCCGCATGACTCTGTCCCTAAGAATCGCACCCCACGCCTGACCAACACCTCCTGTCCCTCCATGAATACCCCTCCTTTGATGACCCCTTCCTCTGAGCCTGAACGTCAGCACGGACCGCTGGTCATCCTTTAGCCCGAGGTTATAGTTCATTGTCCACTACTGTATGCACTCGCCTCTCCTGAAAGGAGCCACTATTGATCACGACCCTCCACCCCAGAAGATTCGATCAGGCGCACACATTCCAAAGGAATCGGCAGAACACTCAGCTGCGTGATAGCCCCCTCCCAATCATATGAGGGGAGAGAGTCTCTACTGTTGTCATGTGTTGGAATGGGCCGGAACTGGGGGGGGGGGTGTTACCAGTGATGTCGTTCTCATGCTCTACAATGTCCCTGTTGTAATAAAGGACGCTCACATGTCTTAAACCAGTGTATAAAAGACCAGGTCTCAGAGAGGTTGAGAGAGCACCTCGAGACGATACCTTGTTGTCCGATCTGATGTGTTCCACTCCGTCGGAATAAACTTGTTTCCTGTCTTCCAGTCTCCAGCGCCTGCCTCTTTATTGAATAACTTCGTATGGTATTAGAGGCGTTTTACGCCGGGCAAATGTAACTTAGGAACAACTACTGAAATCGCCTGACCATTTGAAATTGATCTTTATCAATTGGCGCCCAACGTGGGGCCCATCAGCGACACGTGGATCCAGTGGGAGAGGTCCCGACGACAGAGTGAACGACTGCAACGATCGGAAGAGCTCCTGTCCGATAGACCCTCGTCTGACAGCCGATCATCTGAACTTCACTGATTCCGAGCAGACCTCTCCCGAGTGATCTACGGTCCTGACTGGGAACCACCAGGAGTGCCGCGATAGCAACAGAGAGTAGAGGACGATCGGGCGCTGGAAGCGGAAGACGAGAAACTGTCCATGCGGTCCGGGTAAGGTCGTGACACACGACAAAATTGCGAAATTGATTGATTGATTGTTTGATAATACTAGTATTACTTATTTGTCTCTGAGAAATTCTCTATTTTGCAAACAAACACAGAATCGCCATACTCTGTTTAGTCTTTGCAGATAGGGGAGAGTAGGCAACGCAAAACTTTAACACGTCGTGCCTATTCTGTTTTTCTCCCCATTGATTGATTGATTGAATCGAGCATTGAATTGTTCGAAGTTGGTTCTCTTAGGAATCTTCTCTGCCTACAAACGGGGAAGAATAGAAGTATTCTCTCTCCCTTTGCAGAAAGTGAAGGGTAGGTAACGCAAACCTTTAACACGTCGTACCTATTACGTTCCTCATTGATTGATTGTTTGACCAAACATTGACTGTTTGGAATTGGGTCTTTCGGGAGGTATTCTCTGTTTGCAAATAGTGTAGAATAGAATATTCTGTCCAGCCTTTGCAAATAGTGAAAAGATAGGTAGTGCAGGCTTTTGCCCCCCTATGGTAATTTGTCATGCCTATCTTCTCCCCATTGGTTCATAGTTGGGTCAACCCAGACCGCTTATTAGAGATGAACCATCCAGCTCCACTGGAGGGCACCCCTAATAAGGACATGTTTACTAAGCAAGGACTGGTCGCTATAGCTTATAGTAAGTTATGGCATAAATATACAAAAAAGGATCCTGAAAGCCAGTGGCCACTGATAGGTTCTTTTGATGAAAATAAAATAAAAACACTAGAAGCAGCTGTAAAAATAAATAAGGCAACGCCCACTATGCTCGATAGTATCGGCATGCGGCGCAAAGAAGCAGAGCATCGCAGGAAAAGAGAGGAAGCAAAAACAGTGAAAGAATTACGAAAAGCAGCTCATCTGGCCGCAAAAGAATTAGATGAAGAAATAAGAAGAAGAGAGGAAGTTAAACAAACGCAAGAATCAGGACTGACAGGTCAATGCCCTGTCAGGACCACCCCTACACTCTACCCGGAGGTTCCCTCTAAACAACGGGCAAATGACGAGTTACTGCTCGGTCCTCCAATGATCTACATGCCTCCTCCTTATGCTCCCTGCCAACCTTTAGCACAACACTCACCAGTCCAGAGTGCAGTCGAGGGTAACCCTAGCGCTAGTGCCCCGACCCTTACGGTCTTCGCACCAGCCACATCGGTAACAACACCAGATGAACTTGAGACTGACAAACAGTTAACAGCCAGACCAAATAGGTTGAGCAAAGATGAGCGGGATGGAATCGACCAAATAGCAAAAACCCTGGTAGAACGGAGGGAGAGTGAAGAATACACGATGAATATGCACAACTCGCATGCCGGTAGTCACAGACGGCATTTTATTTTACGGTTCAGCTACCACACTCTGAACGCATATGAGGATAGGTACCAGACTAAAGGCCCTGCTAAATTGACGTCTCTATATAGAAAGGTTGATGTCGGAGATGGGGCTGAAAGCGATGTGACGGACCTCTTCATGCAAATGCTTGAAGTCTTCCGCCACCTCGCGGAGCAGAAACCAGAGGTCAAGCTCACAGTCCCTGAGACGATTGAACCCTCACTAGGAGCAGCCAACAATATGATGCCTATCAGAGAAGCCGCCCCCTATTGGGTTCCCCCGAGAGGTCAGGGAACAAGGGATGATATCAACCATGCAGATGCCAAAGGGAGGGTTGTGTACAACTGGGTTTACCAACCATGGGATCGGCAAGATATTTTAACTTTTAGACAAACCCTGCCCGATTTAAGAAAGAATCCTACAGCATTCTATACCGAATTAGGCACAGCCTTGGGCTCAACCATAATGACTCTAGCGGACATGGATTTGTTTTTCGGGTTGTGTCTGCCGGCTGATGTGTGGAAGCAAATCCGGAGAACCGAGCTGTTCGGACACACCTGGACAAAACTCGATGAACTAGATAGACAGCGAGAGCCCGGAAAGAAACCTTTAAAAGACATACTGGAACTCCCCGACAAAATAGTGCAGAAGCTAAAAACGTTGGTCCCAGAAAAGAAGGTAGACTGGTCGATAGTCACGGCCTGCCGCCAGAAACCTCAGGAGGACGTATCAGAATACTTCTCACGATTTGAAACAGTGTTCTCCGACTACAGTGGCCAAGACATGACCACCGCAACCGGACAACACCTATTCGTGCAGAACTACGTGAAGGGGCTATCGCAAGAGGTCTCCCAAAAGTTACAGACTAGTGAAAGTAGTTGGGGAGCCTCTAAACCTGCAGCTATCCTTCAGATGGCTCAGTATTACGAACACCAAAAGAACGAGAACGAAAGGGCAACTGAGAAAAAGAAAAAGGACTTAAAGGAACGAGTAATGATTGCACAACTACAGGGAGTGACCACAGGGAGGGAACGGTATAGGGGGAACTACCAGTCGAATGCCCCTAGGAATTCGGCCCCTAGAGACCGCAACCCCACCCCTGGCGCTCCACGAACCGACCTTGATGAAAACCAATGTGCATTTTGTAAAGAATTTGGACATTGGAAGTCTCAATGTCTAGCCCTTCGGGAACTGATTAAAAATAAAGAGACAAAGAACATGACAAATGGCCCCAAAACTGGAGGGCAGGGACAAGGACAGACCCACGACACCACCAATGACCGATCTGGTAGATCTAACACATTTTACCGCCCCCGACAGAATCAGTGCCAACAGTCCGATGGCTACAATGATCACGACTCTGCATAGGACTGCCAGGGGCAAGGGAGAGATCCAGTCGAGCTCTGTGTTGACCAGCAAGGTCCTTATGTCACTGCTAAGGTCCTGGGTACAAAGTTTCCATTTTTGGTAGACACTGGAGCGACACGTAGTGTGTTATCAAAACGACTGATTCCAAGGGCACCCTTGTCTGGCTCACACATTACCTCGATAGGTTTCGATGGGACGCCCTCCACTAACCCCCTGTCTGTACCTATCTCCTTTGACCTAGGAAACAATCCCACTGACACGACGTTTCTACTCTCCTCTAACTCCCCTGACGCTATTATGGGTATTGATTTACTGAAACATTTCCGAGCTACTATTAGGTGTTCCCCGGAAGGAGTCCGAGTCATCCTGTACGACAACCCGAACATGTCCGGACCCTACCCCGCACGACATATGTACATTTTAACAGATGCTGACCTATCCTTGCTCGATTCGCTACCCCCGCACCTATGGGCCAGAAACGACTCAGATGTGGGACGAATGATGATCGATCCTGTACACATAACTGTTCGACCAGATGCGATACTCCCGAAACTCCCACAGTACCGGATATCGCCCGAAGGCGAGAAGGCATTGGTGGCGATTATTCAGTCCTTGGTAGATGCAGGAGTGGTAGAGGAAGTGGTTAGTAATGTCTGCAATAGTCCTATCCTACCCATTGTTAAGAAGCAAGGTGAGGGGGATGAGAAAGCGTACCGCTTCATCATCGACCTGCGAGAAGTCAACAAAGTGGTGGTGCCACAGTACCCTGTAGTCTCGGACATCGCCACCATCCTGACTCTCATCCCGTCCACTGCCACCACCTTCACCGTCATTGATCTCAAAAATGCATTTTTCTCTATCCCCATCCATCCAGACAGCCGTTATCTCTTCGGCTTCACTTTAAAAAACCGTTCATACCGATTTTGTAGAGCTCCCCAGGGCTACACTGAAAGTCCCAGCATTTACAGCCAGGCCCTCAAAAGGTAGTTGGACGCCATCCAGCTACCAGATGGAGTGGTGTTGATCCAATATGTCGATGATATCCTTTTGGCGGCCGACACCACTCCCCTTGCAATCACAGCCACTATCCAACTCTTGCACTTTCTCGCGGAGAATGGCCACAAAGTCTCCAAAAAGAAACTGCAGTTCTGTCAGTCCCAAGTAACATACCTAGGTCATCTCCTGTCTAAAGAAGGGAGAAAACTTACCCCCGACCGAATCCAAACCATCCTAGACACCCCTATTCCAAAAACGCAGAAGCAAGTCCGTTCATTAGTAGGCCTTACTTCTTTCTGCCGACAATGGCTACCAAATTTCAGTCTCATTATAAAACCCCTACTTTCCCTGTTGGCCAAAGATGTTCCGTTCCCACTCCCGTGGACTCCCAAATGCCAAGCATCCTTTAAGGAGTTGCGAGATGCCCTTTGCTCGGCACCCGTTCTAGGAACACCAGATTACTCCAAGCCCTTCTCCCTCTACACTCACG
The DNA here is from genome assembly GCF_964261635.1 of Lissotriton helveticus. Taxonomy (NCBI): domain Eukaryota; kingdom Metazoa; phylum Chordata; class Amphibia; order Caudata; family Salamandridae; genus Lissotriton; species Lissotriton helveticus. Next base: position 1,133,333,947 of record NC_136071.1, on the reverse strand, counting down.
AAAGGGAGGGATGCGCATTGTCCGTTCTGACTCAGTCCATCGGCGCCAAGCAGCGCCCTTGTGCCTACTTCTCTGCCACTCTTGATCCAGTCGCCAGAGCTCTACCAGCCTGCCTTCGAGCAGTAGCCGCTGCTGCTGTCTCTATCCGACAGAGTGAGGGAATTGTACTTTCGAACCCTCTCACAGTATTAATACCCCATGCAGTTGACACACTTTTGAACCAGACAAAGACTCAACATCTGACTAGTGCACGACTGACAGGATACGAATTGACTTTGCTTGCGCCCCACATCACTCTGAAGAGATGCACGACATTGAATCCTGCTACACTGTTACCCTTGCCCGAAAATGACCCCGATGTGCCCCCTATACACGACTGCGTGACTCTCACAGACGAGCAGACTAGGAGTAGAATTGACCTCCGAGACGTTGCTTTCACAGATCCTGACGGAGAACTATGGGTAGATGGCTCTTGCATCAAACTCCCAGACGGCACCACTTCTGCTGCCTATGCGGTAACGACTGCTCGAACAGTAGTTGAAACAGCTTGCATCGTACAACGATCAGCGCAGGCAGCAGAACTAATTGCCCTCACACGAGCATGTATCATGGCAGAGGGAACCACGGCAAACATTTACACGGACAGCCAGTACGCCTTCGGGGTAGTTCATCATTTTGGGCTCCTGTGGAGGGAAAGGGGATTCCTGACGTCCCATGGTACACCCATCCTTCACGGAGATTTAGTCTCCGCCCTGATTGAAGCAGTCCTTCTCCCCACACGATTAGCAGTGATCAAATGTCAGGCACATAAGAAGGTGACAGATTTAGTTGGACAGGGAAACGCACTAGCCGACATCACTGCCCGAACCACCGCTGAGAATAGGGCCACGACACGCATGTATGTGACCAGGTCACAGGCAGAAAAATGGACCGACGCTAGGGAAACGATCAGGGATATCCAATCGACCAGCACACCACACGAACTGACTGAGTGGGCACGGTGGGTCTAAGGGACGATGAAGGCTGCTGGCGGACAAAGGACACAAACAAATGGTTGCTGCCTGACGCATACTTGATCCCCATACTGACAATGGCACACTCCCCTGCACACATAGGTTCTGCCCCCATGATCGAACTCATTTCCAAAGTCTGGCACAATGGCAAGATCCCCGACTCAGCCAAACACCTAGTCCAACAGTGCCTTATCTGCTTACAACACAACCCCGGGAAAGGAACTGTGGTACCCCGGGGAGGGTTTGGGATCCCCGACCACCCCTTTGAGATCCTCCAGATGGATTACATCCAGCTAGAGAGGTGCCAAGGCTTGAAGTACGTATTAGTCATTGTATGTGCCTTCAGCAAATGGGTGGAAGCCTATCCGACCCGTGATAACACTGCCATGACTACTGCCAAAGTACTACTGAAGGAGTTTTTCCCTCGCTACGGCCTTTGTCGAATTTTATGGAGCGACAATGGCCCCCACTTCATAGCTGAAGTTATCCAACTTATCCTGAAGGGGTTGGGGGTCAAACAAAGGTTCCATGCGGTCTTCCATCCCCAATCCGCTGGCCTGGTTGAGCGACACAACGCTACACTGAAATTGAAACTGTCAAAAATAGTGGCCACCACAGGACTTAAGTGGCCAGATGCCCTTCCACTGGCATTACTATCGATGCGCTCCACCCCCACTAAGCATCACTTGACCCCCTACGAAGTTGTGTTTGGGCGGCCTATGAACCTCTGGACTGCCCCCAAACCAACCTCCATTCATGACGTCCCCGACGTCCTGCTGTCAGATTATTTGTACAAGTTAACTAAAACGTTGTCTGTCATTCATCAACAGGTGCAGCAGGCCATCCCCGATGCTTCCAGGGGTCCCGGTCACGATATCCAACCGGGTGACTATATCTTGATACGGAACTTTCAACGAGCGAAGAGTCTGGAACCCCGGTGGACGGGCCCCTGGCAAGTACTGGTCACCACTCGGACGGCTCTTCGAGTGGAGGGGAAGAAGCACTGGCTGCACGCCCACCACTGCAAAAAGATTTCCTCGACCCTGGCCACGACAGACAACGTCAGCACCCAAGAAGAGCTCCTGAACAAAGACCGACCATCACTGAACTGTTATCCTGATACCGAGGCACTTGAACTTTCAAAACACTCTGACCCCACTGTGCCATCTCGAGAAGGGTATTTCCTACGTCGAAAGGAGGGAGCTTCGGCTAAGTAGGCCACTGACTAAGTTAAAAATCTCAGAACGGTGACCCAAAGCAACCAAGGGTTCCCCGGAGAGAAGCTAAACGAAGTCTGTGGTTCTGCCCACTACCGAGCACCTTGAAGATGAAGATGATGGAAGCGCCAGATAAGAAGATGATGGAAGCGCCAGATAAGAAGACGTCGAAAGCAATAGGAAATACCCACTACAGGAATCCAAAAACTGACAATTTGCACAAATCAAAGACAATCGCTTTCTTCATTATCTCCCTGTTCTGCCTCCTCCTCATGACTTCCTTCTGGATCCTGGAGGAAAGCGCACCCGCTCACCAAATGTTGCCGACCACTGTCCAACCAACCACCGTGAAAGAGCACCACCTGATCACCCTTTCACCTCAGCTTCGAGAAAGGCGTAGGGAATTCTGGAACAATTCCTTTGTACAACTGTTGCACCAGCACAACCTTGCTGCAAATGCCACAAACTGTTGGATCTGTGGGTTGCTCCCACATGCTACCGGACACTCCATCCCCTTTATTCCTTCACCTTTCTCAGTTCACGGCTCTTGCCTCGCCTGGCTGATCCTCATGCAAGAAAGCCACAAGGACAACGCCGCTTCTGGTCAGACAGTATCACACTTCTACTATGGGTTCTGGCCGAACAACACAGGAAAGCCCTTTTGTCCTGCAATTTCAGGTTCAACCTTCCTTACGAAAATCCCTGCCAAAGAAAGGGTCGAAATGCAAGTGCTCCACAATCCAGCCAGATCCACCTTCTCCCACCTGCGGAAACAAACGGCTGCCACCCTGACTGCGGCCCTGTCCGTCATCAATGTCACGGGACTCGTATGCCTCAAAGGACAAGGAACACAGCTGGTGGGTCACAGTTCTTGCCGCATCACCAAACCATTGGCCTCAGCTGACCCCCCTTCCTTTGTTGCTTCCCCGAGTATGTACTTTGTTTGTGGCACCAAAGCTTACACGTGGCTCCCAAAAGGCTGGAAGGGTACGTGCTACATCGCCTTCATTCTTCCTCCCACGTATGTGGCCCCAGCCAACCACCACCGGCAAAAGCGCGCTGGAGATGTTGAACAAGCCGACTCCACCGGAGCACAGTTCCTGGATGCAGCAAAGGGACTAGTTCCTCTGTGGGGACCAATGGCCAATAGCCGCGCAATCTGACATCTAACTCAGGCATTAGAAACAACCTCAACATCACCGCTGGCGTCCTCGCCAACAACACGGCTGAGCTTCAGGCAGTCCGCCTGGTGGCTCTTCAAAACCGTCTTGTTTTAGATGTGGTTCTGGCCGACCGTGGAGGTGCATGCCGTGTCATCGGCTCCAGCTGTTGCACCTACGTGCCAGATAACTCACCTTCAGTCTATAAAGCAATCGAACACCTCCACAGACTGTCCTCGGAGGTTCACCAGGAACAGGAAGGATGGTCGCTTGGAGGCTGGTTCTGGGACACTTTAAAGAACTGGGGATGGAGAGTGTTCACGTTTTTATTGATACCAATCACGATACTATGTGGATGTTGTTTAGGTATTCAATGTTTACCATCTTTATGTGCACTCATTTCCACCTGTATGTGCCCTAAGACTTTGAACTTTAAACCTGAGCACATGAGTCCCCTATACGAGGTAGAGGTGCGTGGTCTCATGGGGATTGATCCAAACTGACAAGCTGGCGAGACATGTTAAAGGGAGGACTGTGGAAATTTAGTTTGTGTACTAAACATTATCTACGCCATCTTGCAGACCCACGTACGAGCATACACGACAGCCATTTTAGGTACCATGGTCTCCCTGTTCACGATCGCTCATCAGCGCACTTCCCTGACCCTGCAAGCGTCCCCCATGCACCCTGACTGCCCCCACTCTCTCATGCACAAGTCAGGAGCCCTCCCCTCCCGTATGACTCTGTCCCTAAGAATCGCACCCCACGCCTGACCAACACCTCCTGTCCCTCCATGAATACCCCTCCTTTGATGACCCCTTCCTCTGAGCCTGAACGTCAGCACGGACCGCTGGTCATCCTTTAGCCTGAGGTTATAGTTCATTGTCCACTACTGTATGCACTCGCCTCTCCTGAAAGGAGCCACTATTGATCACGACCCTCCACCCCAGAAGATTCGATCAGGCGCACACATTCCAAAGGAATCGGCAGAACACTCAGCTGCGTGATAGCCCCCTCCCAATCATATGAGGGGAAAGAGTCTCTACTGTTGTCATGTGTTGGGATGGGCCGGAACTGGGGGGGGGGGGTGTTACCAGTGATGTCGTTCTCATGCTCTACAATGTCCCTGTTGTAATAAAGGACGCTCACATGTCTTAAACCAGTGTATAAAAGTCCAGGTCTCAGACAGAGAGGTTGAGAGAGCACCTCGAGACGATACCTTGTTGTCCGATCTGATGTGTTCCACTCCGTCGGAATAAACTTGTTTCCTGTCTTCCAGTCTCCAGCGCCTGCCTCTTTATTGAATAACTTCGTATGGTATTAGAGGCGTTTTACGCCGGGCAAATTTAACTTAGGAACAACTACTGAAATCGCCTGACCATTTGAAATTGATCTTTATCAACTTCCTCTTTCCATGCACCACGCATAGAAAGAAAAATATGCCTCTAAGGATAGTTTTTTTGCAGGAAGGTAAAAAGAAGCCTGCCTGTAAGCCAGGCACCCTTTTGTCATTGTGCAAGGGTGCCAGCTTTGTCTCAAGGCTGCCTGATGTACGGCAGAACAAGGAGAGTGCAGAAGTGCACCATATCCTAATTGATATGGTGCATTTCTACTCTCTCCCTTTCATACAACGCAGTGCTGCAAGTTGCCTTGCTTTGTTGTTTGAAAGGTTAGTAAATCAGGCCCCTAATCCGAGGATTTAGATATGTTTTACAGGATCAATGGAATATACCTGCTAGGGTAAAGCTGCTGATTATTGTATAAACAGGTACATAACATGCATAGGGATTCTCTTACAAGGAAGAGAATGTACTCTGGCTATGTTGCTGTTACAGTGATATACCTTTTCTCAATTGTTATGAAGAAATAGGATGTCCGCTTCAAGCTTAGAGACTTGCAAGGGTGAGATCGGGCCATCTTCTACTACTGAAGGTAGCTGGGCCTCGCAATAGATTATATCATGATGATAGAATATACAAACTGTCCCACGGATACATTGTTCCATTATACATAATTGTAACCAATCGGACTAAATTGCATTAATTCTACAATAAAAGCTTATATTGCTGATGATACGCAGAAGGTTCTTCATGTAGTTTGGATAAGTCTGCATTGAATTTGCTTATTGATTAAGGAGATGTTTTTATAAGCGGCATCATTGTTTTATAGTTGTAGTTCGGAATTACCCTACGAGTTTGGATGTATTTTTTCATTTTTTATAAGAGTTGTAGTCATGTGCCTTTTATAGTTTACAATGGTTTTTAAACCATTAGTAAATGTATTGAAAGTATTTTAAACAAGAAACACTATTTCCTGTAAATGTCTTTCATTAGCTGTATACATTTGGTTATGCTCCCTTCCAGAATTAATCTATGTAACTTAAGATCTTTCGTATATGGCCATCACTTGCTACCAAGTTACCTTCTAGCGGGCATTGAGGTACCCTCTTTCAAGATTACATTTTATAGTTTGCCTCCTTCAGCATTTTTAAAATCCCTTAACAGTACCTTGCCTTATCTCCTGCTCTTCAGCAGTAACTAATCCTAGCTCCAGTCATGTCGCTAGTAGTAGTGTGCACTTGTGAGGACAAGTAAATTCTCTCCAGCAATGGTCATCAGGTTTGTCTAATTAATCCGTGTCAATTACAGGCATGTTGGGAAGCCATATATCAGAATCAGTATTATTTTGATGATAAGGTACCCTCTAATAAGTGGGACAATAGGTTAGGTGAGATATTTATTAGAATATTGTTTTAAAGTCAATGTTATTGATTTTCCCATAAGTCTTGGTTTTCACATATTTATTTTCAATAAAACCAATATACGGTAATCCCTAAATAATAATAATTCTGGCCCATCTCCAGTATTTCATCAATAATGGCCCAACTGCACTCTTCTTCCATCCAAATATCTTTGATTTTGTATTGCTTTCAAATTGGATAGATTGTTGAAAGTCCACAATTCCTCCAAGGCTATATCCTGGTGGACGAACTGCAGATGCTACATAATAGCACAGTATTTTATGCCTATTGTAGATTTGGCACAAGCTACCCACTCTACTTGCTGAACAAGATTGTGACTGCAGGGTTTATTCAACCATCTCTGAAGTGTTTAGATGTTGAACCTAACATCCTTGGTGTGGCTGTCCTCCAGCGTTTTGTTTTCCATCCTCCTATTTTTGCTGACTTTGCTTTTGTTGGCTTTAGGACTCTGCACACTTTACCACTGCTAATCAGTGCTAAAGTGCTTGTGCTCTCTCTCTAAACAAGATAACATTGACTTACACCCAATTGACACATTTAATTTACTTGTAAGTCCCTAGTAAAATGGTACTACCTGTACATTGGGCCTGTAAATAAAATACTACTAACTGGCCTGCAACACTAATTGTGCAACCCACCTAAGTAGCCTTTAAAACGTGTCTCAAGCCAGCATTTGCAGCCTGTGTGTGAAACTTTAAACTGTCAATTCGACTTGGAAAAATAAACCTTTTGCCAGGCCTAAACCTTCCTTTTTGAATGCATACAAGTCAACGCTCGGGTAGGCCCTAAACAGTCCATTTGGCATGGTGCAGTGTATTTGAAAAGTTGGACAAGTACTTTTAACTTTTAAAACTATTAAATTAATTTTTCACTACTGCAAAGACTACATCTCTCAGAGGTTAACATTGGGTTACCTAATCACATTTAATAACCCTTAACCTTCAATGGGGCGCAAGTAGGAATGTTGAGTTTGGAGTCTAAAGGATTGTAATTTAAAACCCTCTTTATTGGTAAAGTTGGATTGTAACTCACAATTTTGAAAATGACACTATTAGAAAGTTGGCATTTTCTTGTCCTAACCATATGGTGCCGTCAGCCTGTATCCTGGGTCACATGCCATGATGTAGCTGGCAGTTGGTCTTTGTGTATTGCTCACAGAGAGTGAGAAGAGGGTAGAATTGGTGTTGGCAGGATGTGCTATCGCTGACTTGATGAGAGGGAGGAACTGTGACCTATCACACTGAGACTCTGCCAGAGAACGCTCACTATGGGGGTGATTAGGATGGTAGGCGGATCGCCACCGCCGGTACAGTGATTTACTCCCACCATATTATAATGGCGGGGGTATCGCGGCAGATGCAAAGTGCGTCTGCCCCTTTACCGAAGGTCCGGAAGGGCGTTCCGGGCCACAATATGGTGGCAGTGCCTAGCAGGCACTACCATCCATATTATGATGAGTGCGGTGGAAGGCCTTTCCATGGTGGCATCGCTACCATTGAAAGGCTGGTGGGGATGTGCTTTGGAGCCCTGTTGCGGATTCAAGCAAGCCTGGCTGAAGACGGCTGGAATGCCAGAAACCGGTCCTAGGAAGCTTGAATCCGGTCCAGGGAAGGCATGGCTTGGCAGTTCGGGCTGGACTGTTCCCATGAGGCACAGGGTCAGACTGATTTGCATATGGCCATGTCTGAACTAGGGTGGCAGAGTGGGCTAAAGAACGGTGATGGATTAAACCCAGATCTTTTGACTGGGTGTGAGTGTTTGATTGGTTCAGATGCTCCGTCCAACACCACCCCCTTTTGTACTGTTTTGTCAATAGTAAGGCACCCCAAATTAGTTTTACAGGTTTCACATCACAAACGACAGTCAGAGATCCGACATACATGAGCACATGAATAACAGTAACAACTGTAACAATATTGATAGTACCAATACCAATACCATTACCAATACCATTAACAATGCCAATAACAGTAACAATAACAATAACAATAGCAGAAATGGGACTTGTGGCATTAAATTGAAGCCTAATGTTCAGATCAATCTAACCAGGCTCATTGCACTCAATAAAGTGAGGGAGGGAGATTCTTTGCAGACTGATATCCACTCCACTGTCCGCAGTCCAGGAGACGGAGGGATCCAGGAGATCAGTGACCTACTTTATCTTAATGAAACAGCTGACTCCGAATCAGTCTTTGACACACAATGTTATGATGATTAACTAAAGGCCACATACAAAAGGTGGCTGATATAGATCAACATCTCTGAAGATAATTATTATGATGTAGAGGTAGAGCCAAATATAAGGAATTGCGTGGTTAGATACATAGCGCAACAGAATTGGACCTCAGTTGATTTATCCAAAGGTATACAAGTCTCCAAATATGCTTAGAAGAAAAGGTAAGCAAACAAGATTATAATTCAGAAGCAGCGCTCATCTTCCTCATCATCGTCCTGTGCATCTGGCACTTGTATCCATGGGGCATTGGTGAGTATACATATGTTGTGCAACACAAAACATGCAACGATCATCTAGCACACGATGTCTGGGCTGTACAGGAGCCTTCCACCTGTGATGTCCAGACACCTGAAACGTGGCTTCAACACGTCAAATGTGCGTTCCAAGATGCCCCTGGTGTGTTTGTGGGCCGCATTGTACTGCCTCTGGGCCTGTGTGTTCCATGCTCGGAGGAGTGTCATCATCCAAAGGCAGAGTGCATATCCTTGATCACCTGGGACAGTGCAGAGAGATATGTGTCAATAGTTGGTTCTGCATGATGTGTTGGCAGACTCACTGGTTCATTGGTGTGCGATATGTGTGACTTAGTGATTCCTGTTTGACATGTCCTGCTGGTAGCAAAAGAGCAGCATCAATGTGTATTACATAGCCTCACTGCTGCTCCTCCCGCCCGAGACCATTTACTAGTGTGCGCAGCATGGTTGCATCACTTGCACTCCTACGGCACACCATTGTCATGCCTGTCTGCGCATGTCCACAAGCCTGACAACAACACTGTGATGTTGTCCACAAGCCTGGCAACGACACTGTGATGTTGTGCGTTGAAGGTGGGTGGTCCACATGTGTGTAGGCCTATGGTAAGGATAGGGTGGACACAGATGTAGAGTTCATGGCTGGCTGAACTTGCGATGCAGTTGAGGGTAGATCTTTGGCTCATGCTGCGGTAATAGTGACACACAGAACAGTTGGCATGTATGATCCGGACCCCGAGCGGGCTTGCGCTCCTTCATTTACCCCTTCGGCCGAGCCTGCACTCCGGGGGCATTGCGGGACGGGTCGCGCCGACACTACAACAGAGATACACGTATTAGTTACTTCCTTGGCAAGGCCAAAACAACTGCGCTCAGAGCCCCGGGTTGATGAACTACACCCCTATGCTGGACTGTCATACACCAGTCCACTCCGCTTATGCTTACAGGGGGGTACGACACAACTACATGGCCCAGGTCTACCCCACTGCCTGAAGTGACATGGTTGCGTCTGCTGTTCACAGCACAATGTAATGTGGTAGAGCCGGGGGCCCTCATGCATACATAATGACCACACAGACACACTTAGATAGTTTGTAGGACTGGCTACGGGCAATTTTATTGCCAGGGTCATATGTCCAGTGACGCCTGTGCTGGATGGGTGTTGGGTAGTGTAAGCCATCCCTCAGGGGGTGATTGGTGCTGGCAACTACTACAACAGTGATCAGACAATCAGAAGTTCAAAGTTCAAACAGCAAAGGTCCATGACTTGAGCTTCACAGAGATATGCGCCCCGGATGCCCTGCGGCCGGCACAGGCACACTGCCACAGGACAGTGACTTGCGGGGCACTGAGGTAGGGCCATGCAAGTTGAGCGGGTTCTCGTTGATGTTCAAGGAGAATGTCGCGGAGTGATTCGGGGGACAGTGCAAGGTGTCCTTTCAGGGCATGATGCAGAGGGCAGAAACAAGCAGAGACAGGCAAATGGAAGAGTTGAATGCTACAGATTTATTTTTACCACCAAGTCAGTATCAGCTACATGATGATGAAGACAACCCCCAGGCCATAGACTCAGATGCCACCAAACTTCAACCAGAGAGTGTCCATGAATTTCGGGGTACAGAGTCAGTGGCACCAGGGATGAAAGGAGATGCAGTCTGCGATGAGGCCTGTACAATGATATAAACTCTGCAATAAATAAATCAAGACTCAGTTCCAAATGTGTGACCTACTTGGCCGCAGTGTAGGCCGGAGGCAGCACTCAGCAGGGGCCCACAGTCACTTGTCGTTGGCTTGCAAAACACAGAGTTAGTGGCACCAGAGCAGTTGTTGGTAGTGTTCGATCACCTCTGTAACGATGATCCTTTTTTCCACCGGACTGAAACGCGTCTTACTCATACACCTCTCCTTCCGTACAAAGATATGAACTCTGCCATTGAACAATCAAGACTCCGTTCCAAATGTGGGACCTACTGGATCACAGTGTAGGCCAAAGGCAGTAGTCAGCAAGGGACCACAGACAAGTGTCGTTGGAATGCCATATACAGAGTTGGTGGCACCACATCGTAGGGAGTACAGTGGTATCAAATGTCCCATTAACATATGAACTCTGCCATAAAGCAATCAAGACTCAGTTCCAATGGGGGATCTACTAGACCGCAGTGTAGGCCAGAGGCAGGGATGAAGTATGTCAACGAGAAAGGAGTACTGCGGGCCTGTGTCGCGGAGGCCGTGATGGTCAGAGGAGGCTGCCGAGGTCGTGGGCCTCAGGCTTGGAGTTTTCACCGGCACGTAGTGGGCCCTCTGTGACACATGCTGGGGTCAGCAGAAGAGCAGTGAGGTGTGGGTGCGCAGGGGTGGGCAAGACGGGTCTTAGGGCCAGCGGCCTGGGGTGCAGCAGGTGCACAGGAGCACAGGCAACACCGCTCATGGCGTCGGCCTCATGGAGGGGTGAGAGGCGCCGCCCTGGTAGATACATTGGCCATTCGGGAAGAGAACCACGCCCAGAGCTACGTGCTTTTTATTCACACCCCTACGGTAGCCTGGCGTATGCCGGGCCAGCCCACTCCGCTCACGCTTACGGGGGGGGGCATAACAAGCTACTTTTCCGTGATCTTCCCCACTGGCTGAGGTAACATGGTTGCATCCACTGTCCACTGCACTCCAAACACCAGCAGTAAATGTTGACATGGACTTGTCTGTGGTCTCGATACTGCAGTCTGTCCAGCACATCCACGCCACACTTGGCATTGTGTACATTCTCATTCATGGGTCACTTGCCTCCTTCACACTGCCTAATTCCCACCTCTCTACCACAATCTGCTATTGTGAGGCTGAGGTGCCATGCCGTTGATGGCTTATGTACATGGCTAGCCCAGGTTACCACAGTAATTTGTGCTGTCGTGTCTGGTAGGTGGGCATGTTGTTTGGCATGTTGAATGTGAGTTTGTAACGTGTGCATCTCCAGAGTTGTGAGTTGCATGGTTGTTGAGTTGAGGTGCGTGGTGTGTTCATTTGGTACTTACCAACGAGCAGTGCTTTCCCATAGGTGCCATCCTCGAAGCACTGGTTGCTGATGAACTGTCGGAAGATGTAGGAATCATGCGCACTGCCTGGGTACTTGGCGACGACATTGATGAAGAGTCCCCGTGGTCCACTATTGCCTGCACATTGATGGAATGCGTGTGCTTTCTGTTGCAGTAATTGTGTGCAGTGTCAGCAGGGTTCACAAGTAGGACATGTGTGCAGTCAACTGCCCCTAAAACGTGCAGGAAGCCAGCTATGGCGTAAAAGCCTTGCTTGGTCTCCAGCTGTTCCTGCGCAGTGTGGGGGAAGTTTAGGTGCTGGGGTACCAGGTTGATGATGGCATCCAAGACAGTTGTGATGAACTTTGATAGAGCTGGCTGTGAGACTCCTCTGACTCTGGCGGTCGTTGGTTGGAAGGTACCAAAGGCCAACAAGTGCAGCACGCCCAGCAGCTTTGTCTGAGGTGGGATGTTGATTGTCCGCTGTGTTGGTACTGTCAGCCTGTGGGTAATGGTGTTCAGGATGCGGGGGTGGTGGCGGTGGTTGTTGTTGCTCTCTTGGAGCTCTGAGCTGCATGATCAGTAGCTCCATGGCATCTGTTGTTCTTCAGGTGTGGCACTGGCCTGGGCTCACTTTAATGGTGCAGGTTGTCATCCGACTGTACACCAGGTAAGAGCAGGTGTTAAATTCCTGCTGCTAACGCACCTTATCGCCTGTTTTGTGATCTTATCGCCGATCTGGCTGGTCGTTGGGAATGGTACAAAGTGGTGTTTTCGCAGCTTTTTGCACGGGAACACCTACTCTGCATCTCATTAGCGAGAGTTGCTGGTGTCATCTGTGGCGATGTTTTTTGCAGCTGCTATCGCAAGGAAACTGGTGATATCGGATGGTAGCACCAGCTTGTGAATGGGACAATAAATTTGTTGCGACTTTGGTTGCGATAAAGTGCAGCTAACTCGGCGATAAGTCCTTGAGAATATGTCCCTAAGTCTTAGTGCTGTGCCACCTAATTTCTGATTCAGACCTTGTGAAGATTTATTGTCTTTAAATAAAGTACTGTTTATAAAAATATTGAAGGGGAGTGAGTTAATATCTGTGATTATCATAATATCTTATGCATTCCCCAATGTCATATTCCTATGGTAGGAGCCTGTCTCCAAACTGTATTTTGTAGTATGTAAACTCGTACTACAGTAGTTTCATTCAAGTATGACATAATGCTATTCACAAACCTATCAGAAGAGACATTCTCCTTAGCCCCTCCTATCTTTTCTATGTGGAGCTCTCGGCCATGTTGGAGAAGCTTTCTGCACACTCGAGTACACCTTTTGATTATAAATGTGGGAGTAACAAGAGAAGTTTCTAAACAATGGAAAAACTATTAATTGGAAAGAAATGCACTCAGCTCTTGGGCAAGATGGCCGCTGACCGGCCGTAACAGGCAGCCACAAGCTTTTCTCTCCCCCTCCTACATGTATTGCTTGGTGATGTAGAATGTGGGATATCGTATTATGGATAAAGAGTTGGAATAACGGAGCTTTGGGGAGCGAACTACCACAGTATTGGTTACCCCGACAATCGGTACCAAGCTGGTGCTGGCGGACTTGCAGGAGCAGAATGGCGCCAAAAGGACCGAAACCCCAGAAGGAGCCGAAGGATTCTACTGAACCCAGGGATGCGCAGAAATAAATAGCATCATTGGTACCGGCTTCCTGTTTGCGAAGTGCGGGACAGTTGCGAAGGTTGGCCGCTAAGAACGCGGAGGGGTCCGATGAGGCCGTGACTGGCAACAGTGTTTCTAATAATAACTCTAAAGGTGGCGATAAAGCTACGGCAGCTCCTGGTCCTGCTCAGAAAGGAGCTAAAAATCGGCTCGAGAGTGGCAGCAGAATAAAACAACCTACCTAGCTCGAGGCATTCGCTGCAGCACCGGTGGAGACGCTGGGGGGCCTTTCAGCGGGTGAGGTCGGGAGCGCTGAGGCATGCAAGGGATTGGTGTACCCAGACGCAGAGCCGGCGGAAAGCCAAAGGAAGTCGAATAGCGAGCTCATGGATGAGCAAGAGGATGAGAATGCTAAGCTGGGTTTGGAACCAGCACTACAGTCTGCAGCACTCCCGATAGAGGTATGTCCCGCAGTCTCTAGCACTCTGACCAACATGGGTAGTAGTGGTGGGGGGGTCTGTGTTAAACGGATCTGGGGGGCCTTCTCGAGACTTTACTACAGACAGAACTCGGAAAGTAGACCCACCAGGAGCACACTCAGCAATCACCCGGGCTACAACTCCAAGGCAGCTGCACAACTCACTGCCGGGCCCAGTACAGACCCAAGGGGGCTGCTTTTTTCCCTTAACGAAGATGCAGGCTCATCAGTTTAAAGTGGGGGCAGTTTGTCTGATACAGACTCAGATTCAGCTGAATCAGCCCGAGGACTCCTCGGTGCAAAGGGCGCCTGCTCCCTCTAGGCATAAGCACCAGGAAAATAAGTCCAGATCTCACTCTTAATCTAAATCGGCGGTGAGCCCATCTTATACTAATGCTGACAAAAAACTTGTTTGGGATTATCCGCCACATCTCAGTTGTACCAGGAAGAGGGCACAATGAATACCCAACAACAGCAGAATAATAGTCCGCAACAGGTCCCCACAATGGACTTGTTATATGCCACTTTGAAGCAGATGCAGGGGGAAGCTAAGTTGGAGAGTTGGAGGACGAAGCAGGCAACAAATAAGATCCAGGGTTCCCTCAGGAAGATGAGCAAATTATATGAGGAAATTGCGGACAGAGTAACTCATGTGGAGGAAAGGACTGGAAGACTTGAGGACAATGTGAATAAATGGCAGGCATTTAAGGAAGTACAAGAGAAGGTGGTGGAGGATGTCCAGTGGAAGTTGGAGGACTTCGAGAACAACCAAATACGGCACAATATTAGACTGCTAGGGATGGAGGAAGGGGTCGAAGGGCAGGATGTACGGGTTTTTGTTGTCACCTTGCTGAAGGGGGCCTTTCCCGAATTGGTTGCATGGGATTGGGAGAAAGAGGTGCAGCAAGCGCACCTTTTCCCCTTGACCCAAAGGAAAGGTTACGTAGCATCTCAATCTGACAGACCCAGAGCCATGCTTGTCTATGTTGGCAACTATCTCCTTAGGCAGGAGGTTATGGATAAGGCAAGACCTGAGGCCAGACGGTCGTTTGATGGTACCACATGTTTTGCTCGCCCAGACTTCTGCCACGCTGCTGTGGAAAGGAGATGGTGACTAAGGCAGTTGATTGCCTCATTTCAGGGTTTGGGTTTCGAGGCTTATTTGCTGTACCCAGCACGCCTTAAAGTGCTAGTAAATGGGTATGTTAAAATGTTCTTTTCAGAGATTAAAGCCCAAGCGTATTTAACAGAGCTGAGGGAGCAGAAGGGGAAATGAGTATCTAGTTTTTGATGTAATTAAGATATGGTTCACTGTTGGTAGGAAGCACTGATACATTTTCTAATATAAATATTTTACAACACACTAGTACAATATAAGCACTGAATTAGGTATGTGGGAGGGGGTTGTGGCTTTTTGCGGGCTCATGCTGTCACACATAGGTCATGACTGACCTATTTGCCTGTAAGGCGGGGGAGGGTCCTGAGGGGGTGGGTCTTTGGGGGATTTGGGGGGATGGGGGCACAGCATAGTTTGGGGTTTGGGTAGCGGTAGTGAATATGAGAGGTAGTGCAAGTTAAGTAAACTGAGTCAAAATAAAGATTTTGGGAAGCTAGGAGGTATAAACAGGAATTTAAGTGGAAATTGGTTGGTTATTCTGTTGGGACAACAATTTGATGTGTTTTAATGAGTGTACGAATAGCCTCATTGAATGTTTGTGGGCTAAATGATTGTCTTAAAAGGCAACGTGTCTCAGTAATCCTAAGGGAAATGCGCATAGACTTTGTGTGCTTGCAAGAGACGCACATTGAGGGAGGAAAGGGGTATCTGTTGGAGCAATTAGGGTTTCATCTTATAGCTCATTCTAAACAGGGTGCAAAAACTAGAGGGGTGGTGATACTCTCTAGGAGAAATGATGTTCCAATTAGGAAAAAGTTGGAAGATCAATGGGGTAGATGGGTCCTGGTAGAGTATATGATTAGTGGTGCATGGGTGATGTTGGGTTCAATTTGAGGATGACCCACCCATTATTTGATTTTTTAGATTTAGAGTTGGCTTCATGGCCTGTACCTATTATCCTCTGCGGAAATTTTAATATAAATGGGGCAGAGGGACTGGGTTTAGATCCAGGAGATCGATACCTGGGCAGGAAGAAAAGGACATGTAGAGCAATTCTTTGTTTGGTTCGGAATAATTCCTTAGTAGATGTTTGGGCAAAACTGAACCCTAAGTACCCTGGTAGTACTTATTACTCTGCCCCACACAAGATTTGTGTTAGGTTGGATTTTTTTTTTATTTCTAATTGCTTATTGTCAAGGAGTCAGATGGAGAAACTCCCCCGGAATATTTCTGACCATAGCCCGATAATCTTAACTTTAGAAGGTACTAAAATGATTAGACAAGAGCGTACATGGACTTTTGAGCGGGGGTTACTAAAAGACGGAAATGTTGTCCAACATATGAAAGAATGGATAAAGGGGTATTGGGAGATTAATAGAGGCAGAACCTCCTCGGGGGTAACTTGGGATGCCTTTAAGGTAGGTATTTGTGGTGAAACATTGAGCTTCAGTTTACATAGACAAAGGCAGGAACAATTGAGATCTAAAAAGTTGGATAAAGCAGTAGCAGAGGCTGAGGAGGAATTGACCCAAGCAACTATACTGAGGGCACCTCTGGGTCAGGTTCTTTTTAAAGTTATACGGGCAAAAGCAGAAGCTGAGGAGAGTATAACTGGTAAGGCAGCCTCTATTTTCTATGCAAAAAGGGAGCAATGCTATGAATTAAGTGAACGCGTCAGGCATACTTTAGCGGTCTATGCGAGGCAGAAAGTAGCTTTAGGGGAGGTTAAAGAGATCTCGGATGGTATGGGCTGGATATTTACTGACCCAGATGGGATCCGGGAGGTATTTAGGCATTTTTATGCTACATTATATAATGACGATCATTCAAAGGACCTCTCTGAAATTCAAGATTATCTTAGTAATATCCCAGCTTCATCCCTATCTGAGGAAGCTAGCGAGGAGTTGGATGCTCCATTGGTTCCTGAAGAGATTCTGGTGGCTTTGAACAGTCTCCCTTCGGCTAAAGCTGCAGGACCGGACCCGATACCTGTTGAATTTTTATAAAACTTTCCAGGGGGCGATTTTTCTAGACTTAATAGAGACAGTACAGCAGGCCCAGTTGGGGTATTCTGTCCCAAGCTCCTGGGCTGGCACAGACATAGTTGTTATTTTGAAAAAAGGGAAGCCGCCTAGAGAACCTGGGTCTTATAGACCCATAACCTTGATGAATTCCGATGCTAAAAAAAATTCCAAGGCAATGGCTCTTAGGCTTTGTAAAGTTAGAAATAGACTTGTTAGCCTACTCAACATGGGTGTATACCGGCAAGAGGCACTACACAACATGTGAGGAGGGTTATTACTCTCTTTGATGCTATGGAAGTCCCAGGAGACCCTATGGCAGTTATGGTATTGGACGCAAAAAAAGCTTTTGATCAGATCTCCTGGGACTATCTCTGGTCGACTTTAACATGGTCTGGCATCAGAGAGGGGTTCATTAAGGCTATCCAGGCTTTATACATTGCTCCCACAGCAAGAATTTGTGTAAATGGGGGATATACGGCTTCCTTGCAAATTAAACAGGGCACGAGGCAGGGCTGCCCATGTTTGCCACTGCTTTTTGCACTCTATATTGATCCGTTTCTGCGTAACTTGGAAGCAAATAACAAGATACCTCATTTAAAGACCCATGGCGTAGAATGTAAAATACTAGCATACGCCGATGACGTTGCCGTAGTTACCCCGAGACCTGCTGACGCTATAGTTGAGGTTGAGGTGGAAGCTTTGTCTTTTGGGCGCGTGTCAGGTTTCGCCCTAAATGGGCCCAAGATACAGATAATTAAGAACGAGGGGGCGGTGTGTAATGATAGGTGGGCGGTGGACTTTGGTGTGTACCTAGGAATTCATATTTCGGCGGACTTGGATAGAATTGTTGATAGGAACATTGAACCCATAGTTGCCAAAGCTAAAAAAGATCTGGATAGGATGCACAATCTCCATTTATCTATAGTAGGGTGCTGTAACATAGTTAAAATGGTTTTACTACCTAAGTTCCTCTACCTTTTTAGAGCAATCCTACTTATATTTGAGGCAAAATAGTTTGTGTTGCTAGACCAGATGATTAATAGGTTCATCTGGGCGCACGGGAAAACCAGAAGGGCCCTACGTTATATCCTACGTTGGTCCCTGATTTTAAATTGTATTATTGGGCGGCAGCCCTTCAGAATATGGTTGGGTTATTAGGGGGGGCCCCATCCGACCCGGAGGTTAAACTAGGCTCTACAGACATTTACTCAATATTGATTGGTGGGGAGGCAGAGAATTGTTTTTTAAAGTATACAGATCCTAGTTACTCTAAAAGAACAAAGTTTAAGACATTGTTGGCTGCGTACAAGATTTGGGCTTCATTTAAGAGGAAAACTGGTCTGGGTAGGTTTAATGTGGAATGGACTCGACGTGGATTTAGGAAGTTAGGGGATTTGATGGGTTTGAGTGGGATTCGTTTGTTTTCAGATATACAGGGGTTTTTTGGTATTGTCACAAGGAATTTCTTCAAATATTTACAGGTTAGGAGTTTTTTAGCAAATAAAAAGGTGGGCCTGCTGGGTTTCAGAAAAATAAGATTCTCAATGTCATTGAGGGTAGTGCAGAATGCACTATTCGCGGGTTTTCTGCTGAGCTGATTGTTTTCAGAGAAGAGGATTTAGGTAAATACGAAAATAAGTGGGTAGAGAAACTTGGGGTAAGACAAACCTGTTTTCAACTGTCATTAGACTTGTGACGAACTATACTATGTTCAGCGGCACTGCAGGCTCAGCACTATAAAACAATCTACTCTCTGTACTATACGCCTGCAAGGATTGGGCAGTGGGGAGGTACAACGTGCACTAAATGCTCCGTAGCGATAGTTCAGAAGCTGAAATCGTTAATGTTTTGCTCTGTGCCCCCATGTTAAAGTTGTTGCATAGGGCTATAGAATCTTTCCTAGAGAGATCTCTGGGAGTTAAGATCTCTCTTACATTGGCTACAATACTACTAGGGGTGAATAGTGACGATATGCTTTATGGCTATGTCGGTCCTTCGTATTTGTATTGCATTGGCATGGCTGGATACAGTCCCTCCAACATTTCACCAGTGGTTGGCTAGATTGCTCTCTGTATATAATTTAGAGAAGGGGGTATATGCAAGGAAGGGAAAAAGGGGTAGAAGATTGGGGTTGCGTATATGGGAACCCATATCTACTTGGAAGGGAAAGTCACAGTAGGTTTTTATTTTGGTTAGTTCCCTTTTACCTTTTTTTTTCTTTTTCTCCATGGTTTAGGTGATGTTTGGTATATTTTTGGGAAATTTTATTTACTTATGTATGCCTCTCAGTTGATTTTTTTGTCTTCCTTGTATGTTTATTTTTTGTGCTTTGCTGTGCCCGGTAAAATGAAAAACCCAATAAAAATATTGAAAAAGAAGAAAGGAAAGGAATGCGACCAAGACAGTTTTATTTATTTGTTTCAGACTCTGGACCTTATAAAATATGAATCAGACAGAATTAAAAACATTAATCAGTGCAAAAGCAGCAGAAACAAAAGTGCAAAGCTTTAGCACGCATATTCCATTTAGTGTCTATAGGCTCTTTCACGCTCCAGTATATGCACCAGTTTTTAAAGGGGGACTTAGGTTTAGTCAATTTGCATGCCGGGTAGACGTATAGGGCCATCTTCTTAAACAAAGGTTCTGAATGAGTTTGAAGGTAAGGGAGTAACGTCTCACTGCACTTCCTGGTTTTGTAAATTAAAAGCAAAGGCTGAAGGATCTACCTTCTTATCTCTAGAGCATGAGAGCATAAGAATATGAAATGGAGAAAAGTCTCTTGGCCTCCCAGCTCTAATTGATTTGTGTTGAGTGTATTGTTTGTCCATTTCTTTTGTACAACACTTTAGTGATTTTTCAAAAAACGAAGCTACAAAACAAAAGTGGGCCAAATAAATAAACAACAGAGTTGCCATTACAGGTTTAGTCTCCCATAACACCCAATCAGCACCCAACAGTACAGAGATTACTAATCTGCTTCACTTTTCCTATTTCCCTAGTTCATGTTTTGTTGGTTTAAGCCTGGATTTCCTTGTCCAGGGAGCAAAAGGGGTCTTCACTTCATTGAAGGGCTATGCCCCTATAGTGGTACCACGCAACCCATATTTTGTCGTGTTTTTGCGGGCAGCCTCTGGCTTTGTAGACGGGGATTTCCATGCTCATGCACCACTCCAGCCCAGACTTCACATCTGTAAGGGTGGAGGCTCCGTGTCTTTCCAGGCCTCCGCATTGTCTCTTTTAGCTACTATGAGTCCCAGCCACGACAATGCATCACTGTGTCTGTCAATGTATATCTCGGTTGTGAGATGGAGGAGAGCAATTCTGGGGACTCAAGGTAAGGTCAGGTTAGGGAGAGGATAGGGCCTAATGGCTAGGGCGGTCGACCTCAAATCTGGAGAACCGGGTTTGAGACTCGACAACGAGGCTCAAAATCCTTTGATTCTAGGTAAATCACTTAATCTCCCTGTGTCTAACAATAAAAAAAAGAATGTGTCCTTGTGTAACGCAACTGGTGCTCATGTAAAGTGCTCTGATACCTGATACGTCGGGTAAAGTTTGCGCTTTATAAAAAAAAAAAAAAAAGATCCAGCCAAACATGTGCCATATGCTCACCAAAAACCCCTGCCAAAACGGAGTAAGCTTTGCCCATGTCCAGACTGTGTAGAGATGGTCCCCTCTCTGTATTGCATCTCAGACAATTTGCTGAGGCATTAGCCCCCCCATTCTTCATAGCCTATTGTGTGTATAATACACTGTTTGTAGGTATTTCCATTGTATAAGTCGAGACTGTGAGGCTATGGCTTATTCACAAGAGGATACACGTGCCTCCCCTTCAGTCATCTTCAGAGAGTTGTCCTAGTTCCCCAACCCAATAATCCCTCAGACGGTCAAAGGAAGCTGGTGAGTTCTTCTGATGATCTGGACAAGGATCGGACCCCGGCTGAGTCCCAGATACGTCAGGTGAGGCTCAGGAAAACGAAAGTTCCTGAAAACCTTACAATTATGGGAGGGGATGAGGATGATTAGCCAGTCATTGTCATGGAAGCTGGCTCATAGGAGACCCACATTACCCTTCCTGTTCAACCTGCCCTGAGGGATGTGGCACTACCACCAGCTTCCATATTTGTGAGGACCCTGCTGAGAACTGCTTCCACCACTATCTCAATAGTACACTCTGCAGAGAGGCAATCATCAACACAGCTGCGTACCTCCAGTTCTTTAGGCATTGGCAGTGGCACCAGTGGCCTACTGAATTAGTAAACCTCCCCAGTTTGGGACTTCTTTACGATTAGCAAGCGGGAGGACAACATTACAATATGCACCATTTGAAACTTGAGTCCTTATCAGGGTAAGTCTGGTTCACGCTATGGTACTTGAGGCCAAGCGACCCAAATAAAAAAACGTCATGGAACACGCTGGGAGGCACACCTTAAAAAAATTGGTGGTGGTGGTGAAGGTGGTGAGAGAGGGGAATCAGCTCCAATCACAGTGGGAGGTGAAGGTGATGAGGAAGAAGAGGGTGACCTCTTTATACAAATCCGCCCTGTCCCCAGCAATGCTCCAGTATCACCCGCCTCAGCAACCTCACAATAGCACAAGAGTCAGATGCAGACACCACAGCAGCATACAGTGACTCGCCCAACAAGATGCACATTGAGCCTACACCCTGCTGGTACATCTTCTCTCCAGAAGTCGCCTGCGTCAGTGGCACCAGAAAAAAATAATCCAGGCTACTATTACGGACATGTTTAGCAGGAGGGGCCGTACGAACACAACCACTCAATGGCACATTTGTATAAGAGGAAGCGTGCTAAAATATTAGCTCTGGACCTCCTCCCTTTTTCTTTTGTAGAAGGAGTGGGGTTTTTAGAATTTGTAGCACCCATCTACCCAAAATGGAAGGTTCCCATCAGGACCTATTTTGCAAGTGTTGCTGTTCCAGTGCTCCATCACGCTATTCTGCAATTGGTTGGACAAGCTTTGCAGCAGAGTGCCGATCACACTATCCACTGGACAACAGTCGTGGCCAGTTGTCAAGCCACTGATTACATGTGTATCACTGTGCAATGGATCTCTTTTGTGGGGGCTAGGCAACAGCTATATACAGGTCTCAGCGCTGAAGATACTTTTAAAGGTGTTTGGCGGCACGCAGGCACCTTTAACAGCAAGATGTTTGAATGGCTACAACCCCAAATTCTCAGAATTGGAATGTTGCCACAGACAACAACAGTATTAATGTTAAGGCCATGACAGATGGTGGCTATTTCAGGGTCCTGTGTTTGGTACATTGCATCAACATCATTGTGTGGTACTGTCTAAAAAAAGAAGACCTTGTCAGCAACTTACTTACCACCTGCAGAAGAATCTGCACTAATTTCAGCCATTCTTTTAAAGCCTGTAAGCAGTTGAGGATCATTCAGCATGCTAATAGAGTAACAGTTAAAGCCCTCATACAGGAGGTGCCAACAGGTTGGAACTCACCCTATTACATGTTACAAAGTCTGTTAGAGCAATACAAACGGATCAATGAGTATGCCATGCAAAGAGGGGATAAACCTGGGTAATGTAAGATCATGGAGATGAACAAATGGAGCCTAATCAAATGGCTGACAAAGATGCTACTTCACTTTGAGGTTTTCACACAGGAAGTCAGCAAGGAGGACAGGATGATGGGCAAAGCAATACGGTTGTTGCATATGCTACAGGGACAGTTAAAAGAGGTGTCTGAAACGTTCGCACTCACAGGTGAGAATGAAACCGAAGAGGCACATGAGGTGGTTGAGGGCTTAATCCTTCACTTAGCTGATAATACAGGGCTGCAAAAAAGACGGTGGGCCTGATTACAATGTCGGTTGGTGTTGCCTCCGGCCCACACCATCTCAGGACCAACCGACCTCTGGTCAGCAGTTCCGATTGCCTGATTACAATGCGACCGAACACTGTTGAGTTGCATACTCCCTTTACGCTATGGGAGCTTGTATTATGACTCTACGCTGGCCATAATACATTGTCCCATAAAGAAAGGGGGGTGTTGAAAACCCTGCACCCTGTGGCAGGCACCCAAGGTGCCTGCCACAACTTGCAGGGATTTACAGAGGGGTACCCTAGGCACACCTCCGCCCACAACCGTAGGCTGCAGAGGCAAGGAGGCCCTGCTAGGGGCCCCCAAAGTCGCATTCTGACAGCCTTTCAGTGTCTAAAAGGCTGGCACAGAAACGCTGTCAGAAACCGTTATCGTAATCCGAACGGCAGAAAAGCCGTCCATAGGGGATTATGACGTGGTTGCGACTGGCCAGAATACTCCGAGAGCCGGTCGCATCCGCGTAGGACTGGCTGCTCGGTTTACGCTCCGACCGCCGACCTCATAATCGGACGGTCAGAACGTAAAGCGACTGTGTCGGTTGAAAAGCCTACGACCGTGTTGGTCAGCTTCTGACCAGCGGTCGGAGGCAACTCCGAACGACATCGTAATCAGGCCCTCAGTGTCATCCAAAGAGTACATCTGTGCCACAATACTTGATCTATGGTACAAAAAAATACTGGGCACATTCATTCCTTTTTCAGAAGGGGATTTTGAACGAGCCAAGGTTCTGGAAGGACAGCTGGAAGTAAGAGTCCCACTCCCAGAAAGAAGCTCTGGGGTGCCACCTTCAACTTCCAGAGAGGGCAGTCCTGTTGCCTCACAGCAGGCAACACCAGCTTCAAGAACAACTTCAACAACAACAATAGGAACACAAGAATCAGCCCCAACCTCTGCATTGCCTTGGTATCTAGTGGCAGGGCTTAGGTCTAGTGCAGAGGGTAAGGTTAAAGAGGTTGAGCAAGTGCCAGCACCACTGACCATTGAGTGGATGTTCCAGGAGCATCTGGATAACCCAAAAGAGGTCTATGTGGATCAAAACCTATTGGTGTAATGGTATGTGAAGATGCATCAATGGCCAGTGCCAAAGTATCTGGCTTGTCTGGTAGCCAATGTGTCTAATGAGCATGAATTCAGTGCAGCTGGTGCAGTTGCCATAGCAAGGAGGACTAATATCTCACCTCAAAACATGCAGAGATTGACCAAGATCAAAATGAACCAACACTTTATACCACCGCATTACACTGTTCCTGAAATACGAAAAGAGAAGGAAGAGGTTGATTGGTCAAACCCATGTCAAAGTATGTTAACTGACCAACCTCTGGGCGAACTACTTGAGTTTGAGGATGAACTCTACTTCCCTGTCTGAGTAGGCCGTCATAAAGCTTTTCATCCACGAACTGCTTTGAAAAAAAATGAATATTGCTAGGGTAACATTATATATTTTGACAAATATGGCCATATTGGAGTTGGACCAGTGTGCCGTGAAGAAGACTCCCCCCCCCATTGCCTTCAAGGACATTGGAGAGACACTGCTTGCCTCTGTCCCATGCCTATCCTTTTTTTCATCCCCTAGCAGGACTGACCCAGAACATTTGATTTAAAAGACTGCCCAATGTGTGCTGCTTTCATCAAAGAGAAGATACAACTGTGTAACACCTTGCTTGGATTGGAACAAGCAACGATTGCACCAATGAGTGATATGTTATTGAGTGATTGTGAGTGATGATTGATGATTCACCTAGTGGCGGACAGTGAGGAAGGGTGTTCAAATGATCTGTAAGCTTGATTGTGATGATTTGGCAAGTTTGGGGCCTGATGGGTGATAATTTTTCCTGAAGGTGATTGGTCCTACCCCTTTGACACTTAGCAAGATTTGATTGCCGGGTTCACTCTTTTTTTCTGGTTCTCAATCTTCAAAGACCAGACCAGTCAGTTTAGTTAACAAACAAATATCTACACAAAAAATTACTCAATGCTTCTCTTCTTGTTTATCAACAGACGTGCACTACAGATCCATCTCTCTCATTTGATTCGGGACGGGTTGGACTGATCCGTAATCAATAGTGGAGTCAGGAGCATGATGGAAGGATTCAGGGCGGGGCTACCTCAACAACAGCCAGAAGAAGGAAGTGATCAACTTCAGAGAAACCAACATAATGATGATGACTCTAAGAAGCCTAATCAGCTCTGTGGTCAGGTGAGAGGTGCGTTAGTTTGGGAAATACAATGGTGCGGAGTATATGTGCTGGCTCATATGTGAAACTCCTCTTTTATGTGGTTGCGGTCGAATGAGGGGCCTATTGTTGTAAGTAACTGGAGAAAGACATGCGATGCCACATCATCACATTATGCTAGCACTCGTCTAAATGTTATGATGACAGCAGTGAGATTGATCAGCCTAGTACTTGCAGCCACTAGTCCGTGATCGGTTGTAATTATCAATTGCTCTCACTTCTCAGTTAATCAATCGCACATGAGTCAAAACATGAATGATTGCAGCAGACTATGCTCTTGCCCTGCCTCTGAGTCTTCTTGTTACACTCCTCATGAAGCTTACCTTCTTTCTTTCTCCTTGACTCTGCAATATTGTTTCAATTTTACAATTCGCAGGCCATCTCTTCTCCTGCATAAAATGTGAAAGCTCCATAACACTACTGCTTACCTTATCGGACTACTTCAGCCAGGCACCCAAGATTGAAAGACATTCTGGGAAGAATGTGGATTCACTTCTCAATTTGGCTATATAGTATCATTTTTATTTTCACAATCATAATTTTTAGAACTGTGTTGGTTCATTTCATTCCTCCATAATTTGCATTTTTCAAACTTAGATGACAGAACATTTAGATATATAATAATAACTGGTCTCTGGGGTTGCAGGACTGTTCGCAATGCATTTAACAGAACTGTGTCATACTCATTCCTTCATTTCCTTCCAAATGGATTGATGATGATGTGCTGCTCATCGGGCTGAAAAATATTGTTGCGTAGTGCTTGTTTTCGGGCCAGGGAGGCCCTGACCTGGCAGTTCGGACTGGACTGTTCCCATGGGAAGCAGGGTCAAGACGGATTTGCATATGGATGGGTCCAAACTGGGGTGGTGTGGTGAGCAAAAAATACAGTGGATTAAACCCAAATCTGTTTGATTTTTCCAGCATTCCATCCAGCAATTGTTCTTTTTGCTTGTTTTTGTCTTTGTCACACTTTATCCAAATCCTCTTTCCCGTCCTTTCATCAAACCCCTAACCCTCTTCCCCTGAGCTGTGTGATTTATTGAGATGTGACTTAATTTACACCATAAATGTATCGTACAATAGGTTGGGGCGGATGTGATGAGAATGACGGATGTATGTCAGTACAATGCGATCTTTTAGATCGTGGTACTTGACAACGCTGCCATTACGACTTGCGTTGGAGGGCGCGGATTATGGAATATTATAATTTTATATTCCAACACCAGTCCACGTAACAGTAGGGAAGGTGTTGGAATATAAAATTACAATATTCCTTAACCAACAGCGCCATCCAGCGCAAGTCATAGTAATGACTTGCGTTGTAATGGCAGCGTTGTTAAGGTTGTGCGGTGTATACACCGCCTTGTAAACGATGTTCCCCGAAAATGACACCAACTCACTGTGGGATCTTCTATTACCTTAGCAATAGCCCACACCGCCGGCCCCATTTACCCACCCATGCATAAAAGTGATCCATATTTTAGATATAGAAGAACATCATTATTCAACGTCATCATTCAGGTCTTGTGTTGTATTGCTTATATTCTTAACCTTGCCCACTCCTGACTCTGAGTCCACTTCTCCTGACTCGAGGATTTAGTAAGTTTAGTTTTAATTAAATACTAGCTCCCCATTGCTGAGAAGAAGTTACTGTTGCTAGTTTTTGTTATCATATCAGGTCTTCTTTGTTGTGTCATGGTAGTAGTCAGGTCTTAGTCTTTCAAAAGTTGTGATATAAATTATATAACCCACTAAATTCCTTTTCTTTCCATCTAATAGGCTGCGATGGATAATCCTTTTAATAATACTACAGTTGAAGTTCGTCAAGGTGGGAGTGGGACCTCACTTGTGATTCCTTCCCTGTTAGTGTGCTAGCCTGCTACTACTACCACCACCATGAGATGGCACCTTGGGAACCCCTGCAGTAAGTAGGCTGTGAGAGGTAGCAGCCCTCACTTCATCCATTCAGGTAAGAGAACTATGGAGTGGAGTGCACTAGTTTAGTTATTAACTATTGTCTACTGAAGATGTTTGTTTATCTAGATTGTTGTAGGCAATATAGGCATTGGCAACCCCCCCCCCAGTGGTCAATATAGTTATAGAAGGTAGTAGGACAAAGGGTATAACTAACTGCTATACACTTTTTTAAGCAGATTTCAAAAAACAGGCTGAGCTAACAGTTAAAGGCGAAGTAAAATACCCCAAAAAAGTTTGAGGAATAAATAAAGTAAAATAATTATTTTCTTTTAATTTATTTCACAATAAAACCCAGCATTTCCACCTACAACAGGCCCAACCCTCTCCCCTAACAAATCACCTGTCCCCAACCAATCTCCTAAGAAAAATTAACTGCCCAAACCCCTGTCCCAACTTCCTTTCCCACCGTCTCCACCGACAACAGTCCCTCCCACCAAAACAAAAAATTAAAAAAGGGCACAGAGGGTGTCCTCTACGTGGGTACAGAGGCGGTCCAGGTTCTGCTCAATCGGGTCACCTTTTATTCAAATGGCACCAGGTACTGCAGGACATGGTGCTGGAACTGGCAGTCTGAGCGAGAGGGGGGACAGCAGTAGTGGTTAACCGGGTGTCTGACAGCTACTTGCAATGTAGCTGGGAGGGAGGCTGTGGCTGGCTGGAGGAACTGGGGCCATGGACAGCAGCAGATATTTCAGCCTCCTCCTCCTCCTCCTTTAGAGCCACAAGCCGACAGTACTACCACTGGATTGTCTCCAGCCTCTGCCAACAGAGCCAAGCTGCTATCTCCTGCAGAGTAGGTGCAAGTGGTGAAAAAAAGATAAATAGTAAACAATGCTCTGTGCAAACACATGTTTAAAATTAAATAGTGGCTCAGTAGCAGTACATTGCTGGTCCCCTAGCGTCATTGGAATTTGATATGAGTAGGACAGTCACAGGTCCATTTTTTACCCACACACACACACACCTCACATAAAATAGCACTGACTGGCTGAAAAGAATTAAGGCAGAATAACACCAGATTAAAATAACAGAGTATTATTTTTCTTTTAAAGGCTTTCCTAGTAAAAAAAACTCAGCAGCTACTGTGTGGAAAAATAAAAAATAAATTGCCTCTTATTAATGAGTAAGACATTATGCACTATGGAATACAGTTGCTGTGCTAAATTAAGGGAGGCATGCTAGCCAGCACATTGGGTACTTTGCTAATCTCTGTAGTCTGCAGCTGGGGCAGCTGTAATGAAAACTTATCTTACTTTAATTCCAATGGCCCTGCTCTTCTTCAAATGCCTTTCAATCCTACCCTGACTCCAAACAGGTAGGTGAATAATAAAAAAGGTACTTTGTCACACACATGACATATGAAATGCGGATATTCAGTCGGCCGTAAGTAAAAGGTGGAAAAAACAATGTACTGCAGTATAGGGAAAGGAACAGGATATATAGATTGGATTTGGCACGTTCGTCACAGAGTATCTCATCTGCATAACTTGAAATCAGGCACTTAGTCCCAATTTACTCCCTGGCCTCATCCTCCACCACAAAGTATTTAGTACAAATCAATTAGCTTGGCAGTAAGGAAAGGAAATTTAACTTACTCTACTGCAGGGTAAATTAGAGGGATTAGGCTGGGTAGGTAGAGCTTTTGCTATAGAAAAGTGGGGTGTCACTGATCATCATCATGTGCCTAAGCTTTGGCTTATTCAGTCACTGTGGTTGACAAAAGTCAAAAGGGAAAAATCTGAACAGGCATAAATCTGTTATGAAAACCATGAAATACATGAATCACTTCACATGGCCAGAAAAATGTGGCACATGCCAAGAATGGAATTTTCAAAATTTTTGTTGGCTGAGAGAGAACTTAGGAAAGAATAAAGTAGTGAAGTACTAGGGGGTGACGGAGTGGGCACTGGTAGGGAAGGGAAAACCACCTTGTTTTTGGTTTTCATTGCATTGAAAACTTTGTAAATGCTGCATTAACTGTAGGAGACACACTGCAGTGGCAAACTAAACCATGCTGTATTCAGGTCATGGGTGGAAAATGCCATGAGCAGGGAGGGAGGTGGTGATTGATGATAGGTGGGATTCCTATCTGCCTCACTTAACAAATACAGTGAGTCAAGGAAGTAGAATAGCACAACAAAATTGGGTCAGAGCTATTGACTGCCTGCACACTATTCCACTATTTTTGGTCTTATTACTCGTTCTCAAAAGCCTGTGCGCGTAGGTCGAGGGCGTGACCCGTAAACACCCCCTACAGAGTGATGCAAAACATCACATACAATAATGAAAACAAAAAGACCCGCACAAGGCAAATTATATATGCATTGTATTATTTGCAAGAGTATGCAACAGTTATTCACAAATGTTCAATGTTAATGCTTTCCAAACAGAAGTAAGGTCCAAGTCTTGTGATTTCTGAAGTAGGGCTTTTTATTCAAAGATAAACAAGTTGAAGATTCAAGAGATTGCTAGCAGCCAAGGAAGTAGACAATTAATTTAAATACCCCCCACTTTAAACCATTGATGGGCTAAAACTAAGCAAGTCAAGTAGGTGAGCACACCCCTTTCCAGAGGAACTCCCTTGTTTCTTCATCCATGCAAATATCCAATCATCCTATCATTGTTCTATTCACCCTTTGATAGCCGTCATTTAAGCTTTACTTGCTCTTATCCGGTCTTTCACCAAAATGTCCAATCCATCCACATATGCAGCCATTCATTAGCAACCCTTTCAACCATCTTTTCACCATACATCCATTTACCCACCCGGGCATCCTTTCACTCACTTACCCACTCATCCATTCACTAATATACCATTTCACCCATCCTTTTAACCTTCCATCCTTCTTTCCCTTTTCCATCAACCAACCACTGTTAGCATTCATTATGAGCTTTTATTTGCTGAGTTGCAGATAGAAGAGGCCAGAAGAACTCAACCACCGATGTAGCTGCTAAAGCTGGGGGTTAACAACTAGGTCACGATGCCCTTGCCGTGAGAACAATAGTAATTGTCAATAAGCAAACAATGTGACTTACCACAGCCCGTTCCTGCTGCCGCTGGGTATCCCCTCCAACCACCTCCGTGTCTGCAGAACTGCCGCTGGCCCCGGCACTGGTGGTCAGTGAGGCTAGAAAAACATTATACCTTTTTAGATACTAAATACGCCTCCCCTTATAATTTCTTTTCAACAACATCCAGTTCATTTAGCAGTATCTTCTATCAAAAATATAATTTGGGGTATTTTGTTGGTTGACAATGTTATAAAAGCCAGAGAGACAAGTCAACAAAAAACTTTTCATAATGGAGGTGCAGAGCTATAATTGACTCAGACATTGAAGCACAATGAAGTGGTGCAATAATGGTTAATGAAGGACGTATTGTGTTGGTTGGCAAATGCAATGGGGCCTCATTCTTTCCTACCATGCTGCAGTGTCATGGAAACGACTGGTATACTGTATAAATGAATTATAGCACACTATTGAAAGGGGGCCACCATGACCATGGCCACTCTCTTGTTTTAACTGTTTGAGCATGAGCAAGAAAAAAAAGCATTTTCAACAAACACGCGTGGTGAATAATACTAGCTTACTTGGGCCTGCAATCTTCACAGTAGCCAGTACAGTACCAACAATCTGTTCTCCTATTTTACAGTACCACAATATATATAGGGGAGAGGGAAAGCTGACTAACTATGCAAAAGGAAACTGCAGACAATTATAGGCAGGAGGAAGTCCGCTACATAAACATGAAATATAGAAAAAAAGGATAATGCATAGATAACAAGAATTTAACAAACATTCAATAGAGGAGCAGAAAAAATAAGAGACAGTACAAAAAAAGAAACAAGGCAAAATTTTTATTATTCTAATAGTGGGCAGAGGTAACATTTAGAGAAATAATAATGATAGCAGGACTTACTGGGATCAGCAGAACCAGTGGCCACAGCGCTGGTGGTCGTATCCCTGGCTCTCTGACCCACCCCAGAACTAACTCTTCCTGGCCTAAGGTGCTGATGTGAGAAACAAAGAAGATGAAAAATAGATTAGTGGTACAGTTAATCTCTGAAAACATATTTTGAATGCCTATAGTTCTAGTATCGAGATGACCATCCTAATCCTAAACCCTATTACGAATTTCCATTGCAACAAATGATCTTTGATTCCCTTTCTCAACCCCTTGATGGACCAACTCAGTTTCCCTTTTTTTTAATGCATAGATGCATACTACACATCACTTTGAGATTTCTTGGGACAGTACGAGCTACATAAAGAAAGTCACAGAGACTGCTAACTCACTGCTATCGCTGTCTTAGCGGCAGGACAGAGAGTCTGCATGACTTCTTAAATACTAAGCCAAAGCGAGTGCCGACAAGTATGATTAAGTAGCACCCAGCACCTGGGTAGCTCATGCTGGTTCACATATGATTCGTTGTAGCATAAACTTAACTTACCTCTGATTGGGAGCACCATGCTATTTGAAAACGAAATATTAGCATTGTAGAACCCAAACACAACAAAGAATTACTCACGAGCCCTGTAATCGATGCCAAGCTGGTTGGGCAGGTCCTGCTTGCAATTAGTAATGTAGGTTCAGCGGTGGGTCAATTGCTGTTCGGTTCCCTGGGCTTGAGTGTTGTGGCACACACATCGACGCGCCCTACCCAATGCAGCTGATGCTCCCCCAGAGCATACCCACTCCCAGGCTTGCTTCCAGCATGAAGGGGAGGTGGTGCTGCACATAACAAACAAGTGCTGCCACCTGCGCCTCTGAAAAAATGTTGCCCGCTGCACTCCTTGGCGGCACCGATGATCGCAAAGTGTGAAGCTATCAGCAGCACTGGCGCTGCCTCTCCCTCTCTCGCCTCTTCTGCCCTGCTCTGCCATGGCACTGGGTGGGGGGAAAAAAGAGAAGAAATAGGGAAAGAAAGGAAGAACTAAGGAAGTAAAAAAAAAATACTAAAAACAAACACAAAAAATGACAAAAACATAGTATACACAAACACAAAGGCACACACTGATACAATAAAGGAAAATGAGGGGTGGATGAGTCAGCTAGGGGGAAGATGGAAACATTATGCATGTCTGGAAAACAGGCAAATGACTGCGGAATTCCGCTTAGCAGAGCTCCGTGAGCTCCACCCAGGCATAGAAACCAAACGCTTTTAGCGTCCCAATTAGGTATTTACAATTCACCCGATCAAAGGCCTTAGCTGCGTCAAGGGTTATTATCAATAAGGGGGCTCCCTGCATTAAGGCAGGGTCTATTGAGACTATCAGGGTATGTGTGAGCTCCTTCATCTGCCTTCCTGGAAGAAAACCCTTCTGGTCCTCATTAATTAAATACCCAACTGTTTTACTTTAACCGGCTAAGGGAAATGACAGCCTTATTCGAAGACTCTGGTAATGGTGATGGCAGAAGGGGGGATGTTAAGTCATTTATAATAGACCTTCTGACCAAAGCTTTTCCACATGTCTCCTCTTTCGTAATCCTAGAAACCAAAATTCAGCGAGCACATCGAGACCCTTTCAAGATGAATCCTGGGCAGAAGAAACCTAGGAAAGTTCTGGGGAATTTTCAGTCCAATACAGTAAAAGAAACAATTCTGGGAGCAGCTCTTAAGGAGAAATCTACGCAGGTCCAGGGTCTCACCTGCAAAATTAGGTCAGACATTTCTCATGTGACAGAAGACAGATGGTGGGAGCTGGGTAAGCGAATGGAGCCTCTCAGAGAAATGGGGGCGTGAGTGCAGTTAAGAATCCCAGCAATTCAGAAAGTGATGTGGGCCAATAAAATGCACAAATTCTTATCACTGGAAGAGGCAGACAGCTTCATAACCCTTAATGAGGCCAGAAGTAAATAGGTAAGGCACTTTGCCTAAAGGCGGTGAGGTGTTAGTTAAGCCTAGTTAGTAAATAACTTCGATTTCCATGGGTAGTAGCTAAACTTGGCCTAATGTGTCAACAGGTAGTAGGCGGATGGTTTCCTGGGGGGGTGCACATGTTGGTGGGTAGCATAGGGGGGGGGGAATCCTCACGTAGATTAGGAGGGCTCAAGAGATTTTGGGAGGGGTTCAAAGAAGATAATGGGGGGAAAATAGAGATCACAGGGGGGTGATTTGTTACACATTTTGAGCTGGAATGTGAATGGTTTAAGAGTAAAAAGAAGGCAGGGTATGGTTCCTCAATATCTGAAAGAAAGTCCAGCTGAGGTCCTTTTGCTACAAGAGACTCACTTATTATAGTTAATGGTCTAGCAATGTTTACTAGGTAAAGAGGGGTAGATAAGGTGGTAGTTACAAATCAGCAACACTGCACTAAAGGTGTTGCTATAATAATCAAGGTAAATTCTGAGGTAGAGCTGTGGAGGTTCCAGCCAGATGAAGACGGGCATTGGATAATAGCGGAGGTTAAAGCTTGTTTGACCCTGTACACTCTAACCCGAATGAGGACAATATTGCCCCTCTGAACAACCCGTGTTCATTCTTGTTAGACTTTAAAGCCCCACTCATTATAAGTGGAGACTTTAATGTCTTATTAAATAATAACCTTGGTAGATCCTCACCCCACACTTAAATTAGTTCACCCTGAGTAAAAGCTTACCTCCTATCTATGATAGATAACCTGAGAGTATGTGATGTGTGGCGTAGGGTTAAAGGTAATTCTAGAAATTATTCCTTTCTAGCAAAAAGAACAGTCATTATCCAGAATTGATTATTTCTTCATGGAAGAATTAGAAGTGGAAAAAGTCAAAGAGATTGATAACCTATCTATTCATTTATCAGACCATGCAGCAATATATTAAAAAATTAATCTCCCCTCGAACTCAGCACTAAGAAGGTGGACTTTAAATAGAAGGTTACTTCTGCAGACAGACATTTTGAGCAAGATCGAAGGGGATGCAGCTGATTTTTTTTAGACGGAATTTAACTTCAGTCCCATATATTTGGTATGGGACGCAATTAAAGCTTGGCTGAGGGGATCGCTGAGGAGTGCCTCTGTGGCAGGTTTCTCTGCTTGAAGATCAGATAGCAGTAGTAGAAACTAACCTGAAGTCAGGGCATTTCCAGGGGGCGACAAAGAAAAGCTTAGTTGAATAAGTCAAGGACCTACAACCTGAGCTCATACTGAAGGTGGAGGAGAAATTGCAGCAGAAATGGGAAGTGAGCAAGTTGCATGAGTATGACCAAATGTAGAAAACTACAGACAATGAAGGATAGGATGGAGAAGTCACATAATTATATTAGGAAATTCATGCTGGAAGATGGGGATAGGACACTGGAGGATAGCGAAGTGATAGAGCAGGCATTCATTACATTCTTGCAGGATTTATATCTTGATGATCTCATCGTGAATGACGCTATGCTAGATCACTGGCTCTCAGAAAAACAATTACAAAAACTGAGCACTGAAGATCAACAATATTTGAACCAGGAAATAACAGAGATTGAAATGCTGAGTGTCGTTAAAAAACTCAAATAATGGAAAGAAAACTGGGCCGGATGCAATTGCGAATGAAATCTACACATTGTTGGCTGAAGTGATAATCCTGGTCTGGTTAGAGCTATTCAATGATGTGCTGAGGGGCAACTCAACAGTGGGCATCCTTGTCTCTTTCCCCGTTGTACGGGGAACGGTTCCCACATTGAACCCCCCACTCTCAGGCTAGCCCTCAGATTTGAATTTGAATTTAAGAATTTATAGAGCTCATGAATCACCCCATAAGGGTATCTTCACGCTAAGACTCAATGGCACTCCAACAGACAGTTCAGAAGAGAAGAGTTTTCAGTTGTCTTCTGAATGTCAGAAGGTCAGGGCACTGTCGCAGGCAGATGGGGAGACTGTTCCAAAGCCGAGGGCCAAGATGGAAAAAGACTTTGCCTCCTAGTCGTGATTTGCTAATACGTGAAACCTTGATCAGGGCTTTATCTCCAGAACGGAGAGATCTACTGGGAACATAGTTTACAAATATCTCATTCAAGTAGCTAGGACCTAGTTTGTAGACATCTTTAAAGGCCATACAACAGATTTTAAAATGGATCCTTTTACGTACAGGCAGCCAATTAAGTTTTAAGCAAAGGGAGAGAGGCTGTTCTGCGTGGGGCATCAGCCACGAGGCGAGCAGCAGTATTTTGGACTACCTGCAATCTATTGATGTCCTTTTCAGTGGCTGAAATTAGGAGCGTGTTACAATAGTCCAGGCGACTAGAACTAGTGCCTGTATTAAAGTTTTCCTAGAGGACAAGGGTAGAAAGGGAAATACTCTTCTGAGCATACTGAGAACATGAAATCAGGCTCCGATGGTCATGGAGACATGGTCTCTCAAAGTAAGTTTTTGGTCTAGGCGAACTCCAAGACTTTTCACCACTGATTTAGGGGAGGGAGTAGGGCCCAGTTCCTCTGGCCACAAAGTGGTTGACCAAACCAAAGTGGCCTCTCCAAAAAGCATTATCTCTGATTTGGTGGCATTCAGCTGGAGATAATTGTCTTTCATCCACTGTGCTATAGATTTCATACCGTTGCCAAAGGTGATTTGGCAGTTAGGATCAGATTTGTCTAGTGGCAGGAGTAGCTGGGTATCATCCGCATAAGATATGGGGATGAATCCCAGTGTTCTCAATAGTCTCGCCAGGGGCGCCACGTAAACGTTGAACAAAGTAGGGCTAAGGCATGAGCCCTGGGGGACTCCCTTGGTGACTATTGAAGTTTTGGAATGGTAAGGACCTAAGTTAACGATCTGAGTTCTATCCGTGAGAAAGTTGGTTAGCCATTCCAGAGCAAGCCCAGTAACACCTATATCACTTAGTCTCCTGAGCAAGATTTGATGTGATATGGTGCTGAATGCTGCTGAAAGGTCAAGCAGCACCAGCAGTACCGCCTTACCCTTATCCCGCAGAATTCTGATAGTATCTGTAACTGCCACTAGAGAAGACTCCGTACTATAGCTAGGTCAAAAGCTAGATTGAGAGGGATCTAAACTGTTAGTGGTTTCAATATAATTAGAAAGATGTGTGTTAATATGTTTTTCAAGAATTCTGGTGTGAAGAGGAAGCAGAGAGATCGGACGGTAGTTTATTACGTCTTCTGAGGGAATTTTTAGGTTCTTTATAATCGGCAGAATCTGTGCGGCTTTCCAGGCTGGAGGAAGGACTCCGTCAGTCAGGGAGCAGTTAAGAATATTACAGATGGGGTTGGCCAGCTGTTTAGCCAAAGTGGATGTTATTTTAGCCGGAATCAAGTCGAGCGGAGATCCGGATTTGGCGTTTTAAGGTGCATTTCTGTCTCTTCTATCGTATGCAAAGGAAAATTGTCAAGTGAGTTGTTAGCTAAAGGGGTTGTTCAAGCTCCATGTCCACTGTAGAATGGAGATTGCCAGTCCAGATGATATTGTTATAAATCGTGTCAATTTTCTCAATGAAATGACTAGCAATGCTATCAAACTGTGTTTGTGAATGTAAAGAGGACATAGCACAGGCTGCGGGACGAGTGAAGGATTTTAGGATTTGGTAGAGGCATATCTGAGAGCTCCCGGCTTGTAGGAGAGTGGCTGCTACATGGCTTTTCCTGGCATTTTTTAGATTACGATGCTACTGCTTGAGAGCCTCTCTATATTTTTATTTATCAACAGAGTGTTGAGATTGACGCCAGTGTTTAAGAATCAGATCCAGTTTATAATCTATGTCCGAAGTTCAGTTTGTGTAGCAAACAGAACAAATAGTCCCCACAGACTGAGTTGAAAGCCTTATGAAAATCCACCAGGAGGAATGAATGAGCTCCTGATATCCTGTCTGCCAATTCCAGGACATTATAGATACATTAAATGTTGTGTCTTGAGGCCGGTGGGCCATGAAACTGTACTGGTCCGGGTGAACTAGAGTGGTTAGTAATAGCATCAGCCTGTTAGCTAGGGTCTTAGCCCAGATTTAACTTCAATATTCAAAAGAGTTATGGGGTAGAAGGAGAAGCCGTGGATGGACGGCAGACCATGCTTGTGTATGACGACAACTTCAACTAGATGCAAGTCCGAGCGAAGTACACCCATCTCCTGAGCTCCCAAAAAGACCTCATGGAGTGGGCCAAGAAGTATGGTTCCATATGGCATAAATAATTCTGCCAGGAAACCACTGGGGCTGGGCTCTTGCTGGACAAAAGCTCGGTCAGAGATTCCCCAATTCTTCTAGAGTGATATCATGCTCAAGTAAGTTTCTGCCGGTGTTGGTTAGGGGGTGTTTAGCTAAGCCTGTTACGGAGTCCTGGAGGACTGTCTGGTCCATCCATGGGGGTGGGGCATATAGATCTACATATTAGGAGGTGAACCATTGAGCAGGGGCAGTCTTCATAGTCTGCCTTATTCCACCTTCATCGGATATATAGAAAATAGGTTTGCAGCGGGCTGTATTAGTACAGAATTAGTGCAGTATCTTGCTCTGGCTCCGTGTGGCAAACCAAGCTGTCCGAGTTTCCTCCAGGAGCATTTGTCGTTGGACTGTCTGTTTATGCAAGGAGTTTCATAGGGACACCACAACCCCTCATATTCTGCCTCTAGCTCTAAAGTACAGGTCTTCAGATCTGCCACCTCTTGCCTCTGCTTTCTACGTCTTTCTGAAATGTGGCTTATGATGGTCACCCTGATCGCAGCTGTGAGTGCTTCCCAGCCTGGAGAGGAAGGTGCTTAGTGTTCAGGTTTAGTCATGGTAGAGTATAATGGCATCTGACTGGAGTGTGCATGCAGTGTAAAAGAAAACCAAGAAAAAGAAGCCATTCACCCTTACCCCATACCTGGAAAATATGAAGTATCTGTCATGGGATAAACTAGGAGGTGCGGCCAACCAGGTGGGCAAATGTCAACGTGCTTCCTTTTCAGCATTCCCTCAAACACTACTCAAAGCTCAACCCTTAAAGAAAAGTGTTCCTAGGTGGGTCGTGGAAAGTCCTTCCACATCATGTCAGCATTAATCACTGTTGATGGGAATGAAGGATGCTTGTAAGGAGCCATAACTCTGCCATCAGTGATGGAGATGAAAGCTGTCTGTCTGGGGGTCCGGGTCCAAGGGCCAGAACGACGAGGTCTAGGGCTGGCAACAGAGCCTTCTGTGGAACAATGCCACCTCTGTGTGCACAGGGACCATCAAGGTAGTTGCATCCATCCACGACTCCTCACAAGGCCATCTTGGAGCATGGGGGATTGTGGTACCACGCATCGGAGATTGTGTCTCTCTTGTGATGGAAAAAGTGCATGTATTAGGTTTGCAGCACTCGCAATTTTTATCTGACCTTCAGAAAGGTGCATCTTTACTGTTGAATCTTAAGTGTGTAGTCTGGGAAAATGATTACTTTGGTTGCATTACACAGCAAGACCTCTTGCATCTGAGAGGCTTTGAGGATTATGTTGTGATCATCAAAGTTGAAAACGTGTGCAATAATGGGGTGTGGGGGAGCTTCTGGAGGCGGTTTTGGTACCCGGGACCAATGAGCCCAATCAATGGCAAAACCGGTTGACATTTCATCCTTCAGGATCGAGGACTGCAGCCAGTTTGGCACAAAAAATGGAGGGGACTTCCCCTCAATCCCCTTCGGGACACCCACAATTCTAATGTTATTTTGACAGGAATGTCCCACTGCATGTTCCGCTTCTGCTTCAAGATGATGGACAGGTTTTGGGAGTCCAGACATCAGGGGTTGCAGAGTACGGAATGTGTCTTGTATCTCGGAGATGCAGCCTTTGGTGTCTGTAACTCTCGCCTCTATGGTGCACAGGTCTTGGCAGTAGAGGGAGACAGCCACCTTCAATTCATCTATCCTTCCCTCAAGGGATGACATGGAATCTGCAGGATGGAAGCCTACTTGTCTGGGAGTGATGGCTCAGCAGGTATCAGGGGCTCTTTGTCAGTGGGTCATTGTAGGCCTTGTGAACTTATGTATGCGTCCCTGTGAGGGCTGGGCTCTAGATTGTTTGTCATTTCTCATGTCTCAATTTGATGGTCCCCCCTGACTCAAATGTCCTTCAAAATATTGAGAGCTTTGCTGAGTGTTGTTGCAGGCCCTCACCAGCAGGATCCTGTCCAAAGCAGGCCCAGTTCCCTCACTGCTTGTAGGGAAGGGCAATAATCTGATCCCAGGGATTCTCTGCCCCCCCCCCCCTGCTCCTGATGCCCCTCAGATATGTAGTCTCTGGTTTATGGGTCCTGTGGTGTTCTACCCTGCCCCCAAGTAGTCGCCAACTGGCCTTAAATTCAGCGGGAGTCTTGTAAAGGGGCACTGATCCCGTATTGCCATGCCTCCCCCATGGTTCTCCAGAAGGGGTTCATGCACGAAGGGCTGGTCTGCTGCTCAATCGCCCATTAGGGTGTGCTGCACAAACTTCAAGAGTTTTCCAGGCTTCTGACTCTCCCATAGCTCCTCAGATCAGTAATCATCCTAACCGTTTCACGCAACTGCAATAACAGGTTTCCAACACTGACCTTGGGTGTGCCGTGCTTCAGGCCTATCTTCCCACTTACCACCCCATTGAACACTCCTTAGAGGTGACTCTCAATGTCTGAGCCCCCGAAGTGTTTCTGGTGCCAGGAGCCAAGCTCCACCAGCACCCATTGTCGTAGGGAGGAGGGGCACTAGCCACACTCTCCGACTCCATGGCCTTAGCAACAATGCACTTTTTTCCGCTATGGGGCCACTGCTCCAAGCCCTAGTTGGAACTCCCTTGTCGGGGGACAAGGGTATCCCAAGCGTCCGCTTCCCCAAATTAAGCAACAAGAAGAGCACCCTCCCTGTCCCAGGCCACGCCTCTACTTCTTAGCCGCCTGGCCTTCTCACCAGTGGGGCTATATCTGGGTCCATGGTGGCTAGTAAAAGCCAAGCTGCAAGCTTTGGGGCCCTCCCGCATGGATCTGCAGATCCATCCGGGAGGAGTAGGTTGAAGGAGGGAGTAGGTGCTGAAATATGAATCCTAGATAAATGACAATTTTATGCAAGGTAAGCCTTTGATAAATAGCCCGCCATCTTCAGCCTGGTATACTCCAAGTGGAGCCTTTGATAAGCTTTACGCTGTGTGTGTGCATTGAATCAGGATTGATCCAAGAGCCGGTGTATCCTATATTTTTTAAATGGTAGGAACATACTCCAGCGAAGGCAGGTTTGTCAACCCTGGGAGGGAATAAGGGAAATGTAAGAAGGGGTTCAGGGAGGGACATTCTAATACAAACATTCACCGGCAAAAGAGTAAGATCATTGCAATTCAAAAACTTCTCTTGTAAAGCTACTACAGCTTTAAAGGAGTAAAACAGTTAAACATGTCTCCTGCCCAACCTTGGAGTAAGTCACGCACCATGCTTGACTACTCAAAAGTACAGCAATGCACTCCAGTAGGAAAGATTTGAGAAATGAAATAACACCCCATAGGAACTAATGTTAAAATTACTAAATGAAATTTGTTAAACAATTATTTTGTTATGGAAATATATTTAAAGGTTAAAATGATACATCATTATTTTATCATTTTAAAATTTAATGATAAAAGTTTAAAAAAATAATTATTATTATGCCAAGTGCAGCATTTCCAAATGCTTGTTTACCGCCGTCAGCCACTTCTCATGATTCTGTTTGTCTTCTAGCCCTTGAACCATGAATGTTCAGAAATGGAGACATAAACACCAGCTCTTAACAGCGATTAATACATTTGTAGAAAAGTAAAATAGAAACCATTGATACATTTGAGTGAAGAGATTCAAGGACATCTTTGTAAGAAACAAACTCTACATAATTGAAAAGGCAGCAATCTGGTGTCCATGGTTTCTGTTAACACCGGATCCATGATGATGGAGTTCTTTACAACACTCAGGCCTTTTTTTTTTACATGGCCTTGTCCTAGCAACTCTATTTTAATCACTAAAATAGGCACTAGTCAATGAAGGAATAATGTTTCTGACAAGCAAATGCACATTGTTCACACTCCATTGTTATTAATGATGTTGGCTTCTTCGATCATAATATAGTGGATACAATACCCCCTATTGCATGTTAGGATAGTCAAGCACCTTTTTAAGGTCATGGTACTCTGAGGTGACTTACAATATTCTTTGTAGGTGCCATTTCCTGTTCTTGAAGACCTTGTCTACATTACAATAAAACAAGGGGTGGTGGGGGCAGGGTCCTCCCCTTGCTCGTGATTGGATGGCTTTCTTGTCTATAGCAATGTGATCTGTCTGATTCAATAGCTCTCCTGTCAATTCTTGTATTTGCCTTGGTACATAGAATCTTTACCATCACTTTGAACGAATGAGTTATATCCTTCCACTGCTGACATAAGGGTAACTACATTTTAGCTCTCTAAGAGAGGGCACTGATTTGCATGCCCTCTTCCCTGTCTTTAAGCATACAAAAAAGTGAAGGATAAAATGCTTGAAATAATCACAGCCGCAGGTAATTACTCATTCCAATCCATCGTTATTTTACCCACCTTAGTTTGGACTCTTCCAAATGCAAATCAGTCTTGACCTTGCCCCAATAGGAACAGTCAAGCACAAACTGCCAGGCCAGATCCTCTCTTAACCAGAACACAAGCTACCCAAGACTGGTTTCACCCTTATCAGAGCTCATCAGTCAGGTACAGTTTGGTTCATGTGTCACACTGTGCATTGCACCACATCTGGGCGTACCCTTCCCACTGAGGGCATCACACTGAAGCAAACAAAAAGGTGATGGGTGGAATGCTTGAATTAATCTTAGCCACAGGTAATTACTGCATCCCAGTCCATCATAATGTGCACAATTTGGACCCAGACATATGCAAATCATTCTTGACCCTGCTCCAATGAGAACAGAAAGTGAACAATAAGTATGCACAGGAAGCTGCACACCTGGGCACAAATGAGCTGATGTTAGCAGTGTATAACTTCTGGCCCCTTGCAAAGACAATTAACAAAACAGAGGATGGAAGGTGCTGTAGGATGATCTTACAAGCAAGGGAGGAAGTGTGAATAAACACCTGTATTGTGGGGTGGCAGGAACTGCCATGTGAGGTCCTCACTGGACTGGAACATAATCAACACAGGACCGGTTTCACCCTTATTAGGGCTCATCAGATAAGTACAGCTTGGTACCAGTGGCACAGTGGCATGGCACCCACATCTGGGAATACCCACCTAATTAGGGCATCACACTGAAGTATACAAAAAGGTGATGGATAGAATGCTTCAATTAATCTCAGCCTCTGGTAATTACTTCCCTGTCTCTATTTTGCCGCAAAACGCCTCCCGCCGCCTCACGACTCCTGTTCCCCACCAGCCGCTACTGACAATCACTCCCGGCTTAAATCATAGGCTCAGCTGACTCCATGCCAGGCTGGCTGTACTGAGCCAGGAGTCGCTATACGTTGCATCAGAAGTCACTCCTGCGTCTCAACACATTTTCTCCAGTGCATCTAATCCACCCAAGTTTTGTGGGAATGTTGCTCCTTATTCCATGTTCTCCTTTGAAGCAGGTGCCGAATTTAACTAACTTACTCCTCGGAGGAAAACTGTGCAAATGTTGCCAACATGGGCAGTAAATCTAAGTTTGTGTATTTATACATGATGTCCTTCCTCTCTGGAAAATCAACTAAATGCAGGCAGGGTAACGATCTTTCATTTCAGGCCGGCAGCAAAATAATTATCTATGGTGTCCCAATCAATCAAAGTCCTTTATTTCGGCTGCATGAACCATAAAAGGTGCAATAAAAACATGAAAAACATAAAATACTCTCTTTATGACAAACATTAAAATTCATACTTTAAATGATGTTCATTTAGTACAGTTGCATCATAAAATGTAATAAAAACAATTGTCAGTGTACCAGACGTTAAGGACTTTCAGTATGAATTTTTAAAAATGAAACCAAATACATGTCTACATCTATGGGGCACTGTTCACGACATTAATACTAATGATACAGACACCCTTTGAAGTGATTTAAAACTACATGCATGTGAAAAATGACAATAAGCATTAAATATATGTGTGCATGTGTGCATATATTCAGTGTGCAATAAATATGACATTGTTTTAAATGACAGTCGTAATCTTAATACTCTTTTAAGGCCCGCATTACAAGTGACGTCATTTAACCTGGAGCGTTAACTCTGGGTGCAATAACCCAAGTCCCCATTGCAAGTGTGTTCGAGGCTGCAATTATTGAAGTCTGACAGCTCAAGAAAGGATAAATCTGTGTCTGGAGACACTGGGCCTGTGGAAGGTGATGCAAGGTAACTTGGTGTGTTGTGTTAAAAAATGTAAACATGGCTCTTGGAGAGGTAGATTTGCTTTTGTGTTTTTTTTCTTTTTGCTGGCCGGTGGCCCTGTAAGCCAGAGGTCAGACGGCCAATGCTGGGGGTCACAGAGGGCAAGTTAGAGGGAGCAGCTGTGACCCGTGGTGACTCCTAATTTATGTCCATGGCTATGTTCAGGGCCACTGTACCTCTGGGGTTCTGCAGCCACAGCATATTCTGCATATTCATGGATTTTCCACACTTACTACACAACTCTCCATCCACTGCATACATTGATGATTTAAAAAAACGTTTATAGCTCTAACGGATTACATGTATTCCAGTGCAATCAGTTATTGAAAATTAGTCACATTTGAGCTGCTGATTTGTCCACTTGGGTTTTAACCCCTCCCATGCTCGTGACGGAACCGCTCCGTCACGAGCCTCGGGTGGGCTGTGCTGGTGACGGAGCGGTTCCGTCACGGCCCGCTCGACTCTATTGAGTGGGCGGGGCCATGACGTGGCCCCCCCTCCCCCCTAGCGCTGCGGGGGAATTGCCACCGCAGCGAAGGGGTTAAACTTGTAAACCTCAAGAAAACCTCTCACCTGCCTTGAGGGCTCTACCTTGGTGACCGGTTGCCAGGCGAGCCAGCTTCAGACTGGTTTGTATCGGGGAACAACCTTTACAACGAAGGTTTTACAACGCGGTACTGTTACCACGCAACATTTACAACGCAAGTAGTTATGACGACTTGCGCTGGGGGGCGCTCCAGGATAGTAAATAGTTTAATTTACTATCCAACTCCTTCCCTACTATCCACGGGGACTGGAGTTGGAATAGTAAATTAAAATATTTACTATCCAGCCCCCCCAACGCAAGTCGTTGTAACGACTTGCGTTGTAAAAGTTGCGTAGTAACGGCGCGCGTTGTAAAAGTACACGTTGTAACGTTGTACATCCGTTTGTATCACCCACAAAGCAATACATGGCAAAGGACCTCTTTTCATCAGGAAAAAAATAAAAAATACATACAGCAATGGAACCTCCACTTCTAACTGGCGCTGCACCTGAAAAGCCTACTATATAGGAAAAGAAACATGGGTGGAATATCTGTATCCGTCCAAGCAGACAAACGATGGAATATATTACCAACAAACAAAATCCACAGGCATCAATTTCACCTTCAGAAAAGTACTCAAGAGCCCTACGTGACCGCCATACTCAAAACACATAAAATGTACAGCAATAGTGTGCATAAGACACCAAACAATAGATATAGCACCTTGTTTAATTGAAAAACATTGCCCCTATTCCTGATATCTACAAATGTCATTGTACTCTTATCCATGTGTCCATCAAATATCTATCTATCTATCTATCTATCTATCTATCTATCTATCTATCTATCTATCTATCTATCTATCTATCTATCTATCTAGCTATCTATCTATCTATTCATATATATATATATATATATATATATATATATATATATATATATATATATATATATATATATATATATATATATATATATATATATATATATACTTTTATCTAGTACATTTATGTGTTAATC
This sequence comes from Lissotriton helveticus, assembly GCF_964261635.1. NCBI lineage: Eukaryota > Metazoa > Chordata > Amphibia > Caudata > Salamandridae > Lissotriton > Lissotriton helveticus. Next base: position 1,133,289,112 of record NC_136071.1, on the reverse strand, counting down.
TGTCCACATATCCAAGTGTGCTACTCCCTAAGATAATACCTGTCTGAGTATGTAGTCATTAAATTGGTGACAATACCTTTAGCAAAATATTTTTAAGATTTTTTTTAAAAAGGATGTAACAATATATTTTAAAGATTTAACAATAAAAACAATAAAACATACCATAGATATGTATGCACTACAACATGTGCATGTTGGACTTTATAAATATTATTACATGTAAATGCACAAGTGTAGATACATATGTCTTTTGCGATGTCATCAGTGATGTCACGGACCATGTCAAGAGTGATGTAATATGTGAGGTCATAAGCACTGCATTGCAAGGGCATAAGTTATAGTTAGCTCAGGTGACTATAACTGCTGACTTTCTATGGTTTTGTAGGAGTGAAATCTGAGCCTAACTGTAACGTCCCTATAACCTTTGTTTTTTTCAGGGTATTTCTACAGTTTTTTAATGTTATTTTCTAACCCGAACCTGTAACCTTTGAGAGTGAGTGTGAGAGTGTGTGCATGAGTCACAGTGGGTGTGCGAGTGAGTGTGTGAGTGTCTCACTGGGTGTGTGAGTTGCTGCGTGAGTGTCTAAGTGGGTGTGTGAGTGGGTGCGTGAGTGTCTGAGTGGTCGTGTGAGTGTCTGAATTGTTCTGTGAGTGGGTGCATGAATGCCTGAGTGGGTTCTGCTCAGTTTCTGCTCACTTATGACCTTTATTGTGCCTCTTTCAGCTTGTTGCTAACCTTTATTTTTCTTCTTTCTGCTAGGCCTGGGTCTGAGTTCGCGAAATTCCATCAAATCCTGCGGAAGTCCATGAGCCAGCGGAGTATTGCCCCGCCACCCCTAATTAAGTCCTGTTGGATGCTGAGAGTAGTTACCTATTCTGGCCACCATTAAGTCCACCACAGTGGGATTGCTGAGACCCCTTTCTTAACCACTCTGCAAACATGCCTCCTTGCACACTACTAGTAACTGAATCAAGTCTTCTTGGCTGCTAAGAGCCCTTGGGATCAGGAACACCCATTTTTGCCACCAGTAGGTCCCCCACAGCAGGACTGCTGTGACCTCGCCGGAGGCCCGCCCCCTTCTCAACCACTCTGCAAACATGCCTCCTGGTGCACTAATGATTGGAAGATGAAGTCCCCTTAGCTGCTGAGGGTCTTTGGGAGCCAAGAACCCCTATTGTAGCCACCAGTAAGCCGCCGACAGAGGGATTGCTGAGACCTCGTCGGAGGTCCTGCCCCCTTTCTCAACCACTCTGCAAACGCACCTCTTGAGGCACTACTGGTTGGTGGATGAAGTCCCCTTCGCTGCTGAGGGTTATTGGGAGCATCTTTCTGCTCATTTCTGAATGCTATTTTGTCTCTTTCTGTTCATTTCTGATCTCTATTTTGCCTCTTTCTGCTCATATCTGACCTTTAATATGCCTCTTTCTGCTCATTACTGACCTTTATTTTGCCTTTTTCTGCTTGTTTCTGACCTTTGTTTTGCCTCTTTCTGCTTGTTCCTGACATTATTTTGCCACTTGCTGCTCATTTCTGTCCTTTATTTTGCCTCTTTCTGCTCATTTTTTATCTCTATTTTACCTCTTGCATCTTTCTCTTCTTTCCCCCAGGACCACGAGGGGAGCCTCAAGACCCCCATGGTCCCATTCGGCTCACTGTCTCCTGCGGGAGCTGGCATTGCTCTCACAGACAGCGAGCTGCTAAACATGCAGCTTCCTTTCTGTGAGAGCAATCCCTTTGACTTTTTTCCTGCCCTCTGTTAAGCACGCAGGCAAACAAACATAAACTCAGCTCTCAGCAAGTGGGAACGGTTTCACAGCTCTCGCTTGCTAAAAGTGTACTTTATGTTTGCTCTGACTTGGCGAAAGCTGTCAAAGCTACTGCCAAGTCAGAGCAAACAGCTATATCTTGGGGGTAGGCAACCCAGGACATAGCAGGAGCGCCCTGGGGTGTGGAGGTCCCATTATTGGCCCCAGGAAGGAGGCTGTACACCCCCCCCTCCTTTGATCTTCTTGGGCCAGCCTTTGGGAGGTAGTGGTCCCCAGGGCCATATATGGGGCCACATGCCCCCCCCCCAAGTGTTTTAAGTAATTTGGCTCCATGGAGGTGGTGGTCCCCGGGGCGCAGGGGTTCCGCACGGCACACCCATTCCTTTTATATTTATCCTGGGGAGGTGGCAGTCCTCTGGGCTTATATAAAACACAAGAGGGGGGTCCATGCTGTCCCCTCCTAAAAAAATAAAGCACTAGGGAGGTGGTGGTCCCCGGGGCTTCAACAAAGCCCAGGAGGGGGTCTACGTGGCCCCTCTCCTTTTATAAACATAAAGCCCCAAGGAGGTGGTGGTCCCAGGAGCTCAAAGGGTCACACATGGCCCGCCTCCTTTTTGTTTTAAAAGGCCCCTGGGACCTGGCCCAGTGAAGTGTGAGTCGTTATTAGGAAGGGCCTCCTTGGCACCCCCTTCCTAATAGTGAGTCGCAAACCCTATTTTACGAGTCTAGAATAGGCAACTGACTCACAAAATAGGGTTTCTAAATCGGGCAGACTGATTTTTCTGGTGCAAACGGGCCGAATACCCGTTTGCAACCGAAAAAACATTCGTACATCTGGCCCTGCAATCTTTGCTCATACTGTCTTTGTGCTCTGCGTGAAACCTGTATCCAGTGCTTAATTTAAGCTGGTGCTTGCAGGTGGGGGCCCACTCGTTTTTGGGAACTAGCACTTATTTTTCCTCATCAGACTTTCACCTACAGCAAGAGAAAGAAAAACACAAAAAGGGAAACGGAGGATGATCTCAAAGATGAAACAAGCATTAGAAATGCAATCGGGCTCGGATTTATTTGAGTTTGAGCTAATGGCATTGTAAATGCCAATGTCTTTTTGCCATGTGTTATGGAGTGTGTGCATGTGGTGTGTAGTGGAAGTATGTTGGTTGAATTGTAATTTTACCAATGGTGGCATGCTGTGCTTTATATGAATATGTTTAAAAGTAAAGTGTACCATACTGCGATTGCTTGGTGGAAAAGTGCACTGCCAGCTGGAGGTGTGTGTGCCTGGTGGAAGGGTGCACTGACGGCTGGTGGGTGTGTGCTTGGTAAAAGCGTGCACAGATGGATGATGGTTGTTGGTGTTTGTGCATGGTGAAAGCATTCATTGACGGCTGGGGGTGTGTTGTTGTGTGTGTTGTTTTCTGTGTGCTGGTGAGTGTGTGCTGGTGAGTCTGTGGGGGTGAGCCTGGGGAGTGAGTGTGGTGGTGAGTGTGTTGTGTTGAGTGGTGACAAGTGTGTGGTGTTGAGAGACTGAGGTGTGTGGTTTCTGTGTGCGTTATGTGTGTGTGGTGTATGTGTGTGTGGTGTTTTCTGCACACTCACACACTGCCCCGTAACATTCACACACTGCTCACCCGCACACTCCCAATGTCACCCTGCATAGTCACACACTGTTTACCCTGCACACTCATTCTGCACACTCACACAATGTGCACCCTGACACACTGTCTCTGCAGTCACTCTGCACTCACTGTCACTCTGCACTCACTGTCACTCTGCACTCACTGTCACTCTGCACTCACTGTCACTCTGCACTCACTGTCACTCTACTGTCACTCTGCACTCACTGTCACTCTACTGTCACTCTGCACTCACTGTCACTCTGCACTCACTGTCACTCTGCACTCACTGTCACTCTGCACTCACTGTCACTCTGCACTCACTGTCACTCTACTGTCACTCTGCACTCACTGTCACTCTACTGTCACTCTGCACTCACTGTCACTCTGCACTCACTGTCACTCTGCACTCACTGTCACTCTGCACTCACTGTCACTCTGCACTCACTGTCACTCTGCTGTCACTCTGCACTCACTGTCACTCTGCTGTCACTCTGCACTCACTGTCACTCTGCTGTCACTCTGCACTCACTGTCACTCTGCTGTCACTCTGCACTCACTGTCACTCTGCACTCACTGTCACTCTGCACTCACTGTCACTCTGCTGTCACTCTGCACTCACTATCACTCTGCTGTCACTCTGCACTCACTGTCACTCTGCTGTCACTCTGCACTCACTGTCACTCTGCTGTCACTCTGCACTCACTGTCACTCTGCTGTCACTCTGCACTCACTGTCACTCTGCTGTCACTCTGCACTCTGCTGTCACTCTGCACTCACTGTCACTCTGCACTCACTGTCACTCTGCACTCACTCTGCACTCACTGTCACTCTGCACTCACTGTCACTCTGCACTCACTGTCACTCTGCACTCACTGTCACTCTGCACTCACTGTCACTCTGCACTCACTGTCACTCAGCACTCACTCTGCACTCACTGTCACTCTGCACTCACTGTCACTCTGCACTCACTGTCACTCTGCACCCCCACTCTGCACCCCCACTCTGCACACCCACTCTGCACCCCCACTCTGCACCCCCACTCTGCACCGCCACTTGCCACTCTGCACCGCCACTCTGCACCGCCACTCTGCACCGCCACTCTGCACCGCCACTCTGCACCGCCACTCTGCACTCTGCACCGCCACTCTGCACCGCCACTTTGCACCGCCACTCTGCACCGCCACTCTGCACCGCCACTCTGCACTCTGCACCGCCACTCTGCACCGCCACTCTGCACCGCCACTCTGCACTGCCACTCTGCACCGCCACTCTGCACTCTGCACCGCCACTCTGCACCGCCACTCTGCACCGCCGCACCGCCACTCTGCACCGCCACTCTGCACCGCCACTCTGCACCGCCACTCTGCACCGCCACTCTGCACTCTGCACCGCCACTCTGCACCGCCACTTTGCACCGCCACTCTGCACCGCCACTCTGCACTCTGCACCGCCACTCTGCACCGCCACTTTGCACCGCCACTCTGCACCGCCACTCTGCACTCTGCACCGCCACACTGCACCGCCACTCTGCGTGGTGAGAGACTGAGGTGTGTGGTTTGTGTGTGCGTTATGTGTGTGAGGTGTATGTGTGTGTGGTGTTTTCTGCACACTCACACACTGCCCCGTAACATTCACACACTGCTCACCCGCACACTCCCAATGTCACCCTGCATAGTCACACACTGTTTACCCTGCACACTCATTCTGCACACTCACACAATGTGCACCCTGACACACTGTCTCTGCAGTCACTCTGCACTCACTGTCACTCTGCACTCACTGTCACTCTGCACTCACTGTCACTCTGCACTCACTGTCACTCTGCACTCACTGTCACTCTACTGTCACTCTGCACTCATTGTCACTCTACTGTCACTCTGCACTCACTGTCACTCTGCACTCACTGTCACTCTGCACTCACTGTCACTCTGCACTCACTGTCACTCTGCACTCACTGTCACTCTGCTCTCACTGTCACTCTGCTGTCACTCTGCACTCACTGTCACTCTGCTGTCACTCTGCACTCACTGTCACTCTGCTGTCACTATGCACTCACTGTCACTCTGCTGTCACTCTGCACTCTGCTGTCACTCTGCACTCACTGTCACTCTGCACTCACTGTCACTCTGCACTCACTCTGCACTCACTGTCACTCTGCACTCACTGTCACTCTGCACTCACTGTCACTCTGCACTCACTGTCACTCTGCACTCACTGTCACTCAGCACTCACTCTGCACTCACTGTCACTCTGCACTCACTGTCACTCTGCACTCACTGTCACTCTGCACCCCCACTCTGCACCCCCACTCTGCACACCCACTCTGCACCCCCACTCTGCACCCCCACTCTGCACCGCCACTTGCCACTCTGCACCGCCACTCTGCACCGCCACTCTGCACCGCCACTCTGCACCGCCACTCTGCACTCTGCACCGCCACTCTGCACCGCCACTCTGCACCGCCACTCTGCACTGCCACTCTGCACCACCGCACCGCCACTCTGCACCACCACTCTGCACCACCACTCTGCACCGCCACTCTGCACCGCCACTCTGCACCGCCACTCTGCACCGCCACTCTGCACCGCCACTCTGCACTCTGCACCGCCACTCTGCACCGCCGCACTGCCACTCTGCACCGCCACTCTGCACCGCCACTCTGCACCGCCACTCTGCAACACCACTCTGCACTCTGCACCGCCACGGCACCGCCACTCTGCACCGCCACTCTGCACTCTGCACTGCCACTCTGCACCGCCACTCTGCACCGCCGCACCGCCACTCTGCACCGCCACTCTGCACCGCCACTCTGCACCGCCACTCTGCACCACTGCACCAACATTGCACTGCACCGCCACTCTGCACCGCCACTCTGCACCACTGCACCAACATTGCACTGCACCGCCACTCTGCACCGCCACTCTGCACCGCCACTCTGCACCACTGCACCGCCACTCTGCACCGCCACTCTGCACCGCCACTCTGCACTCTGCACCGCCACTCTGCACTCTGCACCGCCACTCTGCACTCTGCACCGCCACTATGCACCGCCGCACCGCCACTCTGCACCGCCACTCTGCACCCCCACTCTGCACCCCCACTCTGCACCCCCACTCTGCACCGCCACTCTGCACCGCCACTCGGCACCGCCACTCGGCACCGCCACTCTGCACTCTGCACCGCCACTCTGCACCGCCACTCTGCACCGCCACTCTGCACCGCCACTCTGCACTCTGCACCGCCACTCTGCACCCCCACTCTGCACCCCCACTCTGCACTCTGCACCGCCACTCTGCACTCTGCACCGCCACTCTGCACTCTGCACCGCCACTCTGCACTGCCACTCTGCACCGCCACTCTGCACCGCCACTCTGCACTCTGCACCGCCACTCTGCACCGCCCCTCTGCACTCTGCACCACCACTCTGCACCCCCACTCTGCACTCTGCACCGCCACTCTGCACTGCCACTCTGCACTCTGCACCGCCACTCTGCACCGCCACTCTGCACCGCCACTCTGCACCCCCACTCTGCACCCCCCCTCTGCACTCTGCACCGCCACTCTGCACCCCCACTCTGCACCCCCACTCTGCACTCTGCACCGCCACTCTGCACCGCCACTCTGCACTCTGCACCGCCACTCTGCACCGCCACTCTGCACCGCCACTCTGCACCGCCACTCTGCACCGCCACTCTGCACTCTGCACCGCCACTCTGCACTCTGCACCGCCACTCTGCACCGCCGCACCGCCACTCTGCACCGCCACTCTGCACCGCCACTCTGCACCGCCACTCTGCACCGCCACTCTGCACTCTGCACCGCCACTCTGCACCGCCACTCTGCACCGCCACTCTGCACTCTGCACCGCCACTCTGCACCGCCACTCTGCACCGCCACTCTGCACCGCCACTCTGCACCGCCGCACCGCCACTCTGCACCGCCACTCTGCACCGCTGCACCGCCACTCTGCACCGCCACTCTGCACCGCCACTCTGCACCGCCACTCTGCACCGCCACTCTGCACTCTGCACCGCCACTCTGCGCCGCCACTCTGCACCGCCGCAGCGCCACTCTGCACCGCCACTCTGCACCGCCACTCTGCGCCGCCACTCTGCACCACCACTCTGCGCCGCCACTCTGCACCCCCACTCTGCACCACCACTCTGCACCGCCACTCTGCACCGCCACTCTGCACCGCCACTCTGCACTCTGCACCGCCACTCTGCACCGCCACTCTGCACTCTGCACCGCCACTCTGCACCGCCACTCTGCACCGCCACTCTGCACTCTGCACCGCCACTCTGCACCGCCACTCTGCACTCTGCACCGCCACTCTGCACCGCCACTCTGCACCGCCACTCTGCACCGCCACTCTGCACTCTGCACCGCCACTCTGCACCCCCACTCTGCACCCCCACTCTGCACTCTGCACCGCCACTCTGCACCGCCACTCTGCACTCTGCACCGCCACTCTGCACTCTGCACCGCCACTCTGCACCGCCACTCTGCACCGCCACTCTGCACCGCCACTCTGCACTCTGCACCGCCACTCTGCACCGCCACTCTGCACCGCCACTCTGCACTCTGCACCGCCACTCTGCACTCGGCACCGCCACTCTGCACCGCCACTCTGCACCACCACTCTGCACCGCCACTCTGCACCGCCACTCTGCACCGCCACTCTGCACTCTGCACCGCCACTCTGCACCGCCACTCTGCACCGCCACTCTGCACCGCCACTCTGCACTCTGCACCGCCACTCTGCACCGCCACTCTGCACCGCCACTCTGCACCGCCGCACCGCCACTCTGCACCGCCACTCTGCACCGCCACTCTGCACCGCCACTCTGCACCGCCACTCTGCACCGCCACTCTGCACCGCCACTCTGCACTCTGCACCGCCACTCTGCACCGCCACTTTGCACCGCCACTCTGCACCGCCACTCTGCACTCCGCACCGCCACTCTGCACCGCCACTTTGCACCGCCACTCTGCACCGCCACTCTGCACTCTGCACCGCCACTCTGCACCGCCACTCTGCACTCTGCACCGCCACTCTGCACCGCCACTCTGCACTCTGCACCGCCACTCTGCACCGCCACTCTGCACCGCCACTCTGCACCGCCACTCTGCACTCTGCACCGCCACTCTGCACCACCACTCTGCACCGCCGCAACGCCACTCTGCACCGCCACTCTGCACCGCCACTCTGCACCGCCACTCTGCACCGCCGCAATGCCACTCTGCACCGCCACTCTGCACCGCCACTCTGCACCGCCACTCTGCACTGCCACTCTGCACCGCTGCACCGCCACTCTGCACCGCCACTCTGCACTCTGCACCGCCACTCTGCACCGCCACTCTGCACCGCCACTCTGCACTCTGCACCGCCACTCTGCACCGCCACTCTGCACCGCCACTCTGCACCGCCACTCTGCACTCTGCACCGCCACTCTGCACCCCCACTCTGCACCCCCACTCTGCACCCCCACTCTGCACCCCCACTCTGCACCGCCACTCTGCACCGCCACTCCGCACTCTGCACCGCCACTCTGCACCGCCACTCTGCACTCTGCACCGCCACTCTGCACTCTCAAACTGCACTCTCAAACTGCACTCTCAACTCTCAATCTCCACTCTGCACTCTCAAACACCACTCTCAATCTGCACTCTCATACTGCACTCTCATACTGCACTCTCATACTGCACTCTCAAACTGCACTCTCAAACTGCACTCTCAAACTGCACTCTCAATCTGCACTCTCAATCTGCACTCTCAACTCTCAATCTGCACTCTCAACTCTCAAACTGCACTCTCACAATTGTCATATACACGTATGTGAGTGTGACAGGAGCAAGGCGGTCATGTTTTCTGCCCCCAAGACCACTGTAATCAGATGCTTTACTGTCTGCTAGAATAGTGCAACTACTCCATATAAACAGTCCTGAAGAATTCCAGTTAGACTTCTGAAAGGGGAAACCTGTTGACAGACAGCCTTTAGAGCGAAAGACAGTTCCCCCCAGCTTATCCCAGATTTGCTGCTTTTATGAACACTACACATAAACTTTGAGAATGCTATTAGGCTTTCAACGTCTTGCCCCTTATTAAAAAAATATTATAGTATGCCACTTGTAGTATGTCATTGCTCTGCATTGTGCTGCTTTGGCATTTCATCTTGAAAAAATACTTTTGGATTGTCTTAAGATATGTAGAAAAAATATACACAAACCTTGAACACCTAAAGAGTGATATTTAAAGAGGAATGAAAGTGAATCTCTGAACTATATGAAACCAGTCAAAAGGTTCCTATCTCCCACTTCCGATAGATGCTTGCTTTTAGAATTCTTGAACTAATGAAGCCCTTTCCCGGCCTGGCATGGAGCAGCTGCGCGCTGAGCGCTGCTGAATGGTGAACGCGCCCGGCCATCTGGATTCACTTACGGAGGCACCCTGACAGCTCCTAATTATAATTAATGTACTTCTTTGCGCGAGCACGCACGAAAAATGCCCAACATGGCGTCCGAAAACTACATTTACCCTATCACTTCAAGCCTATTAAAACGACACCACAACGAAGACGAATCACTGGCCAGATGAGATACCAGACTAAGGAATGTGTGGAATTTGTCTCGCAAAAGCCCTAGGAGATACTTTTTTTTTCTCTTCTTTAACATTAGGATCTCGAAACTCCTCCCACTTACGTGGGCGGAGGCCTCGCCCTAAAAACAGTGAAAAAGGGGGAAGCAAAGATGGAAACAAACCTGCAAGAGTGAAATAAAGTGTCAAGTAGCGCTTGGTGGTGAAAAGAGAGGCATGAGCTGGAATCATAACTGCGCAGCCGTGGTAATCGGAAATCCTGACGTTCGTCGGCAGTGTCTGTGAGCTTTAAAGAAGGCTTTGAGCACAGGCACTTGCTATATTACAAATGAGACAGTGTCTTGTGTTGTGCTTCAACACAAGCTGCTCTCTCATCCTTTCAATGCTATGCAGGCCTCTGTTGCTTCTAATTACATTAATGCGACAACGCTCTCACGTTACCCAATTGTGAGTGTTATAGACCATTTAAAGGGCTGACATATCTGCTGCTTTGCATTTTGAGCCTTGTAGTTCCTCTAATGAGGACTGTCCATAATGCAAAAATGAAATGTGCATTAGCAAATTAGTCCACCTGGCAAAGAGGCAAATTCTGGGCAGTGACTATAAAAAATTTAGGACAAAGGATCACTATTCACTATAAAAATTCAGGACCAAAGGTTAATTTTACAGACATATCTGAGGAGGTCACACAGTTCACAAATAGGAGGCTAACACAAGCACAATCAAGATAGAATGCTATTATTTTGTCTGTGTAATATATAGTAGTATTGATCAAACTTTCAAACTAGCTGACCTTATTTAAGGGTCACAAAAGCTACCAAGCATACACAGTAAGTAGAATTTGACAGAGGACTTAAGAGAGAGTTACAATTCCACCCATGTATCATGATTGATTGTGCCAGAAGCAGCACTCTGAACGTGGAATGGACTTTGTGTTCAGTAGATTTTCTATTTGAAGTTCCTCTTCTTATCAAAGCTGGCAGACTTCAGAAGTTCTTTGTTCCCAAGAGCAAATGAATAGAGGCAGAAAAGGAATATTTCAAATGAGCCCTGATCCGAAGTTCCACTTTAAGATGTTCAATATCACACCTGTAGAAAGTGTAAATGACATCACTCTTTTTACATTAAGAACTTAACCAGGCAGCTTTGAAAAAGCAGTTTTCCATTTCTGTGCACAGAATAGGATGTTGCCTGTTAGAGCTTGCAAAGCAGGAGCAATTAAACTGTGTTTGTTGATTCTCTACAAGAGTTCCAGATGGTGGGTACAGTTAAACACATCAGCATCTTTGCCAAGTTGCTGAAAGATTTAGAGAAGCAAAAGAAGCCTATGCAGATACAGCCATTGCCTCACCTAAGCTAATATTGGCAGCTGCCTTACAGATCCACACTACAAATGGCCACAAGAGTTCAGCAGATGTCACTGAGGCAAGGGCATATGAAGCAATGGATAATCAAAGGGAAACAGCCATTACAAGGGATGCACGGTTACCATGGATAGTCTTTACCATGCATTTTTTTACAACGTATATGCCTTTACCAGGTATGCCTTTAAAACGAATTAACATAGTAAAGGTATGAATGGTAAAGGCGTATACGTTGTACTGGTAGTAAGGGCATACGCTAGTAATGGTGGTAAAGGCACAGGCATTGTAAAGGCTATCGGCATCGTTAGAGGAAACGGAGAGACCCTTCTGCTTCTTTTGATCGACCTGTGCCATGCCTTAGAAGAGTTGCCTCGTCGTCCTGTTATGGTAAGTGGGGATCTGGCCTGGGGCGGGTGGTACTGACTTAGGCATTTAGACTGGGGATGGGGTTTCTTTTTAGGGACTGGGGGTCAAGGGAAGGTCCCCCTGGGGTACAGCTTTAGGGTTCAGGGCAGTGGCTGTGTATTTGTTAAAAGGGATGGGGGCCGTGGTAAGGGGTCTGGTTTTACGCAGGGGCGGGGTGATTGTGAAAAGGGGTGTGGGCCAGGGAGGTTTACGCAGGGCTCCAATTTTAGGGCTCAGGGCCGGGGTTGGTTACTATTAACAAGGGTCGGGGACAGGGGACTGGTTTGGGGGCTTGGGGCAGGTGTCAGGGAAAAACTTTATCACACATAGGCTTTTGACATACATACCATTACAAATAAATTTGCTGTAAAGGCATGCGTGGTAAAGACATACTCGGAATAAAATGTGGGGTAAAGGTTATGTATGGTAAAGGCATTCGTGTTGTAACACTTGCATGGTAAAGGCATGCATTGCAATGGAATGCGTTGTGTCATATATCATAATCAAACAATGTGGTAGAGTTGACTTAATTATGCAGTTATAAATGCCAAATTGTGTGGCCCAATATAGCTCATTCTGTTGCAATAATATTACTTTGTCATTTTAACAGGCCTTAGTGCGATCTGGGTAAAGGTGTCACCTGATTAGTACCTGCTCCTGGCGTCTTCTTCCCTCATGTTCCCGCTCCCTCCGGTGTCTTCTTCCTGCCCTCAGTAGCACCGCCCACAGCCACCCCCTCCCAGGACCTACTTAATGGCAGCCGCAGCACGATTGCGCAGCGGGTATGCCGCTAGCACGCATTGGAGTACCAAAGCCAAACCTATCTGCAGCCGTTAGTGCCTAGCACCACCAACCCTGGTCAGATCAACCCCAGCCGCTACATAGCTTCTACCCTTCACTAGCTAGATTCAGAACGGTAAACCACCCGTTGCTACCAAACTGCACCACCCAGCATGGTAGGACCTTTCTCCTGCCCCTACTGCCACTAAACCTGCAACTACTTGCCCTCATGCTCAATCCAAACTCCTACCTCCACGCCACCGTCTCAGACAACTACCCCAACACACACCACATAAGACCCTCCACCAACTCTCACAGGCACGCTCATCAGCACCTGCTCACTCAGCAAACATGCTATAAAAATCTGAGACCTCCTCAACTGCAGTGCACCAGAATCACTCTTCCTGATGGAAACCTGGATGAACCCCACTTAACCTCCTGACATCACTGTGGCCATCGCAGCGGGATACAACAATGTACGCCAAGTAAGTAAGTAAAAGATTTTATTGCACAATTATTTAAAATCATTGCAATATGCACATACAAAAAAAAATGACTGTTTAAGTAGAAAAGAATTCAAATCTGTAAAAATAGGCTGTCGGATTGATGAGTAGGGAAAAGAGAAGGGAAAACAGAAAAACCAAAGAAATATCACTTAACGGGGCTTAAAATTCAAGCTTAATCAAATGGTTGAGTCCAGAAATTAATTTCTATACAAGAATGACTGTTTAAATAAAGAGAGAGTTCCAGACTATTAAAAGAAGCTATAGGATAAATGGGTAGGGAAAAAGGAAGGGAGGGCAGAGAGGCCACAGGAATGTCATTTAGAGGGGATTGAAATTTAAGCTTGATCAGATGGTAGAGCCAAGGAGTTGATTTCTGTGATGAATTTTACAAAGCGAGTCACCATCTGTGGCGAATCCCCCCCTCATACAGGCCTCGAGTGCTTCTTGACATGTCCTGACGCCTAGAAGAAGCCAAATTGGTCTCAGCCAGAATATTCTTTGTACTCGAAGGCGATGACAAATACACAAAACGTGGATCAGGCTTTCCTTTCCCTGATTGCAGAAACGGCACTGACAAGAAGCTTCTTTCATATATCCTTGGCCAAACTTGTATGCCTTCAGCGGAATTAAGCCGAAACGAAATCTCATTAATTGATGCTTAATATAAGGCTTCATTGCTGATGCGAGGTAAGATGGTAGGGTTTTCGGGGCATACAGTTTGGCAGCCCAAGTGCCATGAGAGAGCTGAAGTACACGTTGCGTATCCGATTCATTTGATAGAATTTTAGCTTGCTTAGTTAGAAGCTTTGATTTCGTTTTGTTGGACAAAGGAGAGGACCAAATATCCTCCGCTTCGAGGGATTTGAGGCAGAATGTTAGATATTTATTCCATGATGTAGTTGGATTACTGAGCAGGAGCCATATGCAGCTCTTTAGCGTATGAGATTCGGCTTGTTTCGCTTTTAGGCAATATGAGACGTATCTTGCGCCCATAATCCAGTGCATGGAGGATAAAGAAAACTCTTTCCGGATCTGGCCGTGGGAAGTCGAGTTTGGCAGTCGAAAAACTCTACGATAGCACGATGAATGTGCTCTATCTAGCCAGTTATTCATTTTATCTTTGAAGATGATTGCTCCAAAGGAAATTGTAGGGAGAAATTTTGCGTTGATCAATTTTATCACTGGGACAAAGTCATGGGAATGCAGAGCGCTCTTCGATCGCATGAAGGCCCCCTCTAGGCTACTAGCCACTGCCTGCATCTCAGTTGTATGCACCGAGCATCTCCCTTTATGATCAATCCAGACGCCCAGATACTTATATGCAGCGACAGTCTCCAGTGGTTTCCCTTCTATGAACCACGTGATCTTTTTTGTTTTCGCGGATGAGATTGCCATCGCTTTGGTTTTACTAACGTTTATCTCAAGCATATTGTTGTTACAGTACTGAGCCAGGGAATTGAGCAGTCTTTGCAGCCCCACCTGAGTTTGATCTAAAAGGATGGTATCATCTGCGTATTGCAGGATTTGGATTTTTCTTTGACCGATTCCTGGGAGAAAAGCTCTGGATCGGCACAACCATTCTGGTAGGTCTGCGAGGTATAGGTTAAACAGTAGTGGTACAAGAATGCACCCTTGCTTTAGGCCTCTATTTGTATAGATTTTATTGGAGGTAGACCATTTCGATGTTACTCTGACTTTCACCCAGGTGTCCGTGTGTAGGGCTATTAGTGCATTTAGTAGCACCCGTGAAATACCCCGTATAGCCAGTTTTTCCCACAATTTTGGCCGGCTGACGCTGTCGAAGGCTTTACGAAAAATCGATGAATCCCATGTACATTGACTTGCCTTTTGCAGCAAGGGTTGTTTCCATCAGGTGGACTATGGAAATCAAGTTGTCCTCGATGTGGCAGCCTTTTCGAAAACCAGTTTGGGTGGAGGGGATTAAGTTTTCCGCTTCCACCCATTTTGTAAGTTCTTTTAAAAGTATACTTGCGTAAGCCTTCCCATCCACATCAAGTAGGGCTATCATCATCAAGAGTGGGGAGGAGGAGCCAAGATGGCGACCGGAGCAGACCTGTAGGCTCCCGGCTCCGCCAGCCTTTGTCCGCCGCACCGACATCCTGGCATATATCCTGGTGAAATTTCATACCGGATCGCGTGCGGCGTGGCGCTGATTCCAGCGGTGTTTTCCCTGAGTCTCTCCCTGCCCGGCGGCCGGAGATAGCTCCGGGACGGCTTTCAGCCCTGGACCCTGCCTGCACACTCGCTCTTTGCCGTGCCCCGGAGGACTGATGGTGGCCAGCCTACCCTATCGGCGCTGAAGACCTGAGCGCCGGCGGGAATCTCGTGTGGCACCGGCCGTGTGGCGCCGCTTGAGAAGAATTGAAATAAGCGGTTAGAAGCGAGCGCTTGCTCCAATGCGGCACTAATCCGAAACGGATCCTTTGTTTGAGACAGATCATAGGCGGTGAGGGTCGCTCGGCCATGTTTGCTTGCCCACACTTGCCCGACCCCACGCCTCACTATCCTGCTCCAGTATGGAACGCCTCTCCGCAATGTGACACTCACTGGCTTTGTCTTTGGTGCTACTGAAGTCCTGCACTGCCGCTTGTCTGTGCCACGTTACTCCTGGCGATTACCCTGGATTTGCGCCATAATGGCTTTGTCTGGTGCTCCGTGTTCTGGGGGAGGGCGCCCGTCCCTGCCAGTGGACTGTGCTGCCCGGCCTGAGATGGGGTCCGATTTTCAGGCGCTTTCCTTTGGAAGTGAGAGACATGGGCTTCAGCCCACACTTTCTTTCGGTACCATCCTGCAGGCCCTGCGCGACTTCCGTGCCGATCTGTACCGAGGCTACCAGATACTTGGGGGGAAGCTGAACGATATGGCGTCGGCGCTGCGGCAGGGATGCGACGCTTTGACTCAGCAAACCCTCCATTCGTCTCCGCCTGCGTCCCACGGGGATACAGTGCTACCTTCTGCCCACTGGACGGATTTGCCCTCCTCCAATTCTATGGACGCCCGAGGCCGTCAGCCTTACAACGATGTCTGGGATACTTTGTCTCCCCTTTCACCGGAGAGTGCTACATTGTTGGATTTTACATCGCGAGTCCCTTGGAACCTATCTACAACATTGCTGACTCTAACGATGGCTCCTGAGTTATATCCTCCGACTTTGTTATTGAAGAACTCACACATTCTGCAAGTATCTGAGGAACCCCCTACTGTAGTCGGTGGATTTTCTGGTGACTTTCGACGGCCATTTTGTGTTTCTACGGCACTTTCATTCTCTCTGCGGCCATATTGTCTCTTTGCTTTACAGTGGGCGGGTTTCTCCAGGGGAGCATGTTTATGGATATATCCACGATCGGGCCAGGGCTAGGCTGCATCTTAGTTAACAGCTTCATTGTTGGTTGAGCCGGGGTTGGGACGTTTTTTCTGCATCCAGTTTATCTAACGCAGCTTTCCTCTTTGCTCTCCCTGGGGCGGACTGTTTCCTTTTCTCTGACGGTTGTGGCTCCTCACGGGGGGCGGATGAAGGGGGCCACCTGAGATCGGGCCAGGGCTGGGAGATTTTTAGTGTGCTGTACGCGCTGCCGGGCGGGGACTGGGATGGGACTACACATTGTCTGATTTATTCGCACATTTTGAATTGTCTTTCCCCACCTCCAGCTTGCTTGCTACTTCTGTTGTGTTGCTGATACTTGAGGTTGGGGATGCTTTACGGGGCTGGTGGTGACCGGGAGTATGTTGAACTTTCCTCCTCCTACTTCTTCTGAGAGTTGGAGATTGGGATGGACTTCTCACTCTCTATACTCTCTTTCCCGCTTGGGGTTCTTTTGGGGCGACAGGCATGCCTATTGGGGGGGGGTGGGCCGTAGCCTTCCGTTGGTATGCAGGGTGGGGGGATGGGATGTGTTTCGTGTTTTTCTTTGTCTCTATGGCCCTCCTCTTTTTATTCCCTTTATTCTTTCTATATTTCGGGTGACTCTGGGCGACAGGCACGCTGTTTAGTGGGGTAGACCGTAGCCATTACAGTGATGTAGGGTGGGGGGGATGTTTGTTGTTTTAGTTTGTTTTATTCTATGGTCCCTTTTTTGCCTTTTTCAGGGGGTGGGCTGTGTCCCTTGGTGTCTATTCCTTTGTCTCGTGAGCGTCTGCACTTTTCTCCTTTTCGGGGTGGGTGGGCTGTACATATGGCGTCCACTTTATTCGTTTGTTGGTATTCTTTGCCCGTTTCGCGCCTGTTATGGGAGTGTGGGGTCTCTGGGCTCTGCTCTACTGTGGTCGTCTACCTGCTTAAGGGGTTGTTCCTCCCGCCCCCCCCATTTTTCTTTTTGATATATGTTGCTTGACGCGCTAATAGATATGGTTGCTGCCTCCCTTATTCATGTACACTGTAAAATGTAACCTCTTTATCCTGGCGCGGGCGATGTCCTGACTTTTTTGCTTCTATCCTGTTTTTATCCTGTCGTATACATTGCTTTAATTTTTCGATTCTCCTGACTTTGCGGCCGGCCCCTGTGGTTGTGGGCCAGCGCTTGTACTTATACTTGTCTTTCAAATAAAGGTTTTTCAAAAAAAAAAAAAAAAAAAAAAAAAAAAAAAAGTAGGGCTATCATCCGATAATTATCGGGGTTGGGGACACGGAAGGAACCTTGCCAGGAGGTCGGGATGGTGTGTCCCAGTATTGCATCCTCAAAAAGAGGGGTCAGTATCAGAGCCCATTTTTGTACGCAGGCTTGGAGCACCTGCGTGGGGATACCATTGGGTCCAGGAGCACCACCGGAGCGCATTTTCTTTATGACTCCTACCATTTCTTCTGGTGTTATCTTGATGGTGGAGATTTGGTCATCCTCAGTGGTTAGCTGGTCAAATGTAAGTCGGGAGCTGCTGCTACTATTTAATGTATACGATGCTGTGTAGAGTGTTTTAACATAGTTCTCCCAGGCAGCAGGGGAGATATAAGTTGCGATAGGTGGTTTAATGGCTTTGGTTGCCTCATTTATCCACTTCCAAAATTTCCTTTGGTCCTTAGTTTTGATTATCTTAAAGACTGTCGCCCAACGCCGCTCTTCTTCCTGTCTTTTCTGTCTTTTTAAGGCGAATCTGGCCTTCCTGTAGTCTTTTCTGGCAGCTGATATATCATTCTTCAAGGATTTAAATTCGCTTTCGTTGTTCGCATGGGCACGTAGCAGCTTATTTAGTTTACTCTTTGCGAAAATTATAAGTTGTTTTTGCTCTAGCAAAGTAGTTGGGACCGGGAGGGCCTTCGGAGGGTTATTTGTTAGTTTTAATATTAGTTGGTCTCTAAATTCGATTAGTGTTGCTTCCCAGGAGAATCCTGTTGTGTAATCAGTACCAACCGGATGCCGTTCGAGGAGAAGTTTATCAACTTCCGCTTCTATCATTTCGCGATTCCCTTCAGACCATCTCAGTTTTCTGACATTCTGGAGGTTAGATTCCCGGTCAATCAAGGGAGTTATCGGGCGATGATTCTGCCTGAGGGCAATCTTGCATGCAAGAATGGCGTGGTCGCTGTCTAAAGTTGGGATTATCGAGAGCTGGCGCACCAGGTGAAAGGCAGTAAGTGATATCCATATATAGTCTAAGGTAGCCATACGGGATGGAGATATATGGGTGTATGCAGCTGGTTGATCAGAGGCTAACCTTCCGTTCAAAGTACGCAAGCCAAATTGATTTAATTTTGTTGCCAGTTTTATTCCATTGGCTTCCTTCCGTTGGTACTGGGGTTTAATCTCCGGGATTGCCCACTCGTCATTTACTGATAATATTTGAGAAGATTGGGTGGAATCAATGTCCATTAAATTTGAGTTGAAGTCACCCATTATCAGCCACAGATCATTTGGGAATAGAGCTTCAAGGTTATTTATTATAGGGAGCAAATTGCTTAAAGTAGTCTCCCGTCGAATTTTTACGGGATGTAGGTAGACACAGCCGAGAATGATTTTTTGCTTTGATTTTCCCTTGTTGTAGCTCTCGGTCTGAACGCTGATAAAAATGTAGTCACCTTCGCCGTTATAAAGTGTTTCTAATTTTACAACCAATGTATTCTTTACAGCGCTCAACACCCCCCCAGATGCATGACCACCTACTGTGGACGGACTAGCAAGGGATTAGACTACAATAAAATCTTCCCAGGTAGTATTCTCCAGGGCCCAGGTCTCTTGAATGGCGAAGACGTCATCTGACTTCCGGGAGTCCGTAGTTAATCGACCTATTTTCTCTTTTGTTAGTCCCCTGATTTTCCAGGAACAGACATTTAGGCAGCAGGCTGTGTCATACTTTGATTTGCTATCCTGCTGGATTATCTGTACATTACCCTAAGGCCTTGGAAAGCCACGACCAATCTTGAGATTTATTTGATTTAAATACGCATTTACGTGGACCACCTGTTGTTGTGGCTATCACTTGAAGCGGAGTATCGATCCATGGTGCGGCCTTTGACTCCTGTCTATGGCCGCGTAGCAACGGGGGGAGCTGCCGTTTGCTCCCTTCCAAATTTAAATCGGAACTAATGTTGTTGTTGGTAGGTGGGAGTTCAGGGATGTTTTTTAGAAAGGTCGGATAATTGATGGTGGTATAAAAGCTAGCATGAATGCCCCATTCACTCAATTGCTTTGCGTTGTTCAATAGTGACGCATTTCCTTCTTTTATGAACCAACTATACAAAATCCCCTAGGACCCAAGAATTTATTGATGTACCTAGTGGATTATTGCATTTATAGTTGTCTGCGCCAATAAGTCCGTGAATTGACATATTTATATGTTGTTTTAAATGTGTATCAGTCTTGCACAGAATTGATGTGTTTTATATGTTTTATGTTTGTGTTTTTTGGACAGCAAAACTAATATTTGAATACAATACAGAGAATATGAAAGTATATGAGTAAAACTTTACTTGAATTTTTCTTTGTGGTCAGTGTGTTTGGTTATACTAGTATAGGTACCACTGTTTGTGTACCCTACATAGGGACTAAGTTTTCAAATAATACAATTGAAATACTATACTACTGTGTATTTCTGTCCGACAGAACCATTATTATCAATTTCTTCGTTCAATAGTGTGGCGGCCAGATCTGGGTTAGAAAAAGTTACCAGGGTTGACCCATTTTTCTGTCCCGAAGCAGGGTCCATAAAGGCCACTGTTTCAATGTCCGCTGAGTTGACACTTTCTAAGCCAGAGAGGTGTTGACATAGCTTTAGAATGTTTCCCCTGTTTAGAATCTCTTGATTTTTTTGGCACCTCCGCCCGGTTTGTAGGGGGGCCCCTCGTGTTTTCTTCAGTTTTTTCTTGTTCTTTCTGGACATCGAGGTTCCTTCCTTTAGAATTTGTTTGGTCTCAATTAAAGTCATGGAAGAGCTTATTGTGGTAGATGGTTGATCAAGATGGGTATTTATTGTGGCATTAAGTCGTTGTTGGTCCAGTTTTAAGGTATTATAATTATCACTAGGGCTGACTGAATTGTTGAGGTTTAATTTTGCTGTACGTGAGGTTTCTAGGGTTTGGAGTTGAGTTGGAGAGCTTGTTTTCTGTGGTATAGTTTGAGACTTTATCTTTAAATCTTCTATTAAAGTAGACATTATTTCGAGCAAGGATTCAAGTTTTGTATTAAAGGCTCACAGATACAGTTTGTCTGAGCATGATTAGGATGCGAGGTTGTACTTGCAGACAGTTCCTGACTTGAATGTACTGTGGGGTTGTAATTTTGTCCGGCATTTTTTTGAGCTCGTCGTATCAGTGAGTTTAGCTGTTCCAGTTTAGAGTCTATACCCGTTATGGAGTCTGCTAATAATTGCAAAATGATTATCTGTGTCTCCAATTTATCCGCGTGCATATGGGCAGCATTAGCCATAGAGTTCAGAGCTTGGTTAGTGACTGCAAGAAGCATTTCAACTTTAGCCGTTCCTGAACTAACTTGAGAAGACCCTTGTCTAAGGTCTGCCCGGTAGGGATTGTTTTCAATGGGATAATTACAGGCGAAAGGCGAATTGATAGAGAAGTGAGTTTGGTCTTTTTGAAGATTTTTGTTAGGGTCATAATTGAGACCTATAGAAGGACGTGCTTTGATCGACGCCTCGGATGGGGCAGTGTTGCTGAAGGGAGAGTGTTAGGGTTTGGGGGCTAGTCCCATTTCCATGACCATGTACTGACATCACATGATCTGGGCAGAGGGATAAAAGGTTGTCCTACCTTTGTCTCAGTGCTTGATATTGCCCTTGTGTGGATTCTGGTATCCTGCTCCCTGGTTGCTGGTTATTGCTGTTGAGGATTCCTGTTGTTCTGGATTCCTCGATCTAATTTTCTTTCACGGGCTCGTGAGAGACTTTTCCTTCCCCTGTTTGCTGCCCTTTTCTTGTCCATAGTTAGTTAGTTCCTATTCCCAAGTTTTGGTTCCCTCTCCCTTCCTTTTGTGGTTTCCCCGCCTTGTTTCCCTTTTATTTGTCATTAGTGTTCGGGGGCTCCCGTTCACTGTGTTGCCTTCTTTTTTCTGGTTACAGTGCCCTTATTTTGTGACTACGAAGAAACGCTATAGAAACGAAGCGTTTTCACCGCGCACCGCGTCCTTTCTTGAGACGCTTTTTGCATCATTTTGTGGCGGATGTGACGTTTCGGGTCGCTCCGCGAAGGGCTGTGATACGGAAAGTTTGGAAGACTCAGCGTTACCGAGTACTACAGACCGACCCCCTTTTCCCTGTTCTTTTCCCGGTTACTCATTTTATCAAGGGTTTTTTTTTGTGTTTATCTGGTACAGCGTCATACTGTGTCCGGACTGGATCTTTTTTCCCCTTATGGCCCGTAAGTCGGAAAAACGAAGGACACCGATATTATTAGCTCCTGCGTGGCAATCCATCTAGAGAGCATTTGTCAATTTGGATTGTCCAGTGCCTGCACGAAGCAAAGCCTGCACTATCACGGGTAAGAGGCATTGTGTGTGTTTGGGCAGTTCATGGTCATTGGAATTGGGATACAGCCGTATAAGTAGAGTTTGTGTTCTTTTCTTTTTGTTTGCTACAGGTGCAGAAGGTGTGGGAAGGAGCTGTGTCCTTTAGATATCTATGGGTGGAAGACTTGGTGTCTCCTCAATATACCACCCTCTTTTCAGATCCATTGGCATACTCATTGTACTAATCTCGTGAGTGGCCACTGGGCAGGGAAAGGGGACTGGTTCATGCTACGTTCCTGCAGTGCTCGGGCTGGGCGGAATCCAACAGAATATCAAGCCCACGTATATTAGCACTGCCCGGACTAGCATGGATGAGGATGGGAACCTGTTGAGTGGGAATGCGGGAGGTCCCTCAATGCAAGACATTATGGGGGCTTTGCATGTTTTACAGGCGCAGGTTCAGGAGCTACAGCAAGAGAACGTAGGCCTTAAACAGGAACTGGTGGCTGTTAGGGCTAGAGAGCAGTCGCAACAAAGGGGAACGGCTCCTGTCATACAGCCCGCTACATTTCAGTATGGCGGAGGGGGGGACAAGGTGCGGTCGGTGGCAGCGGTCCCATAGCAGTGACCGTGTCATCCCCTGTTGCAGTTCCCTTAGCACCCCCTGAGTGATTCACTGGGGATAGCGCCAAATTTGGAATGTTCATGACCCAGTGTCAGCTGCATTTTATGTGTAGACCAAGTGCCTTCCCTGACGACTCTGCTAAAGTCGCCTTCATGATATCGTATTTGGCTGGCAATGCGGCCCAGTGGGCTATTCCATTGGTGGACAGTGACGATCGTGTGCTGTACAATTATACTGCGTTTAAAGAATTGATGCGGGGTCTGTTCGCCAAGCATGCGTTCATGCAGGCGAGCGATGCAGAATTGATGAAATTACGGCAGGGCAGGCAGGATTTGCTGTCGTACATAGCTTCCTTTAATCGGTTGATATCTGAGACTCACTGGCCAACTGAAAAGAGGACTTCTATATTTTATCAGGGTCTTTGCGAGGAGCTTAAGGACATAGTATCACAGGTGGTAGATCCACCGGAGGACTGCGCGGCGTTCATAGACCTTGTGGTTAAATTGAATCATCGGGTATCAGAACGGCGCGGAGAACGCAGTCGTTTCCAGGCATCCAGGAGTAGTTATGGGAAAGTTGAGACAAAGGTAGGTGGGGAGAGTAAAGCGTTGCCCGAACCCATGGAGATAGGAGGGGTGAGGGGTCCCCTGACCCCGGAGGAGAAGAAAAGAAGAAGAGAGAACAATCTGTGTTTGTACTGTGGTCAGGGAGGACATTTCGCACGGGAATGCTCTGTTAAGCCCTCTGGTGCAGGTTTCGGTAAAAAGGTAGCCTGTATACAAGTGGAAAGAGGGATGAGTGTGGAACGAAATAAACAGTATGAGGTTTTGGGCGCTGTAGACCAAGCTCCAAGACATTTCGTTATAAATGCTCAGCTACTGCTTTCAGTACATAACCATGTCCCTGTATCTGTTTTGTTGGATTCAGGGGCTACTGGAAACTTTATAGACATAGCGATGGCCGAGAAACTAATGATTCCTTGTAAGTTGAAAGAACAACCTGAACCGGTGAGGGCCATTGATGGGACTGAGCTGACCTCTGGTTGTATCACTCGCCAGACCGCTCCTTTATGCTTGTTATGTGAAAACGGGCACTCAGAAACAGTGGTGTTCGATTTGATCGATGCCCCTTCCTTTGGATTGGTGTTGGGTGTCCCGTGGTTGCAGAAGCATAACCCCAAGATTGATTGGGTACAGAGATTGGTGACGCTAGATTCGGTGTACTGTTTGGGGAATTGTTACACTGTGGCACGTGAGCAGGTTAACCCTTTGTTCTGTGCCGCGGCGGAGGTGGGATCTGTCCCGCCACAGTATTCTGCCTTCAAGGATGTGTTTGATAAGGGCTGTGCTCAAGACCTACCACCAAACAGATCCTATGATTGTAAGATCGAATTGATACCGGGGGTTTCACTGCCTTGCAGCCGAGTGTATGCTCTTTCGGAACCCGAAGAGATACATCTGAAAGGATACATCGATGAGATGTTGCGATTGGGGTTTATTCGTCCTTCCTCTTCCCCTGTGTCATCAGCTATATTTTTTATTCCTAAGAAGGAAGGGACGTTGAGGGCTTGTGTTGACTATAGGATATTGAACACGGCTACGGTGAAAAACAGGTACCCTCTTCCACTCATCCCCGTGTTATTGGACCAGCTCCGCAAAGCAACGGTATTTACCAAACTAGACTTGCGGGGTGCTTACCATCTTATAAGGGTCAGACCCGGGGATGAGTGGAAGACGGCCTTTAAGACCAAATATGGCCTGTTTGAGTACACTGTTATGCCGTTTGGCTTGTGTAATGCGCCAGCGGCATTCCAGTTTTTTATTAACGAGGTCCTCAGCAAATACCTAGATCGTACTGTTATCGTCTATTTGGACGATATTCTTATTTTTTCTGAAGTCAGGGCAGAACACACAGAACACGTGCTGCAAGTATTACAAACCCTACAGGAACATCAACTCTACGCCAAGTTAGAGAAGTGCCAGTTTAGCGCCCCTGAGGTGGAGTTCTTGGGCTTCATCATCTCGGCGGCAGGGATCCGGATGGACCCACAGAAGATACAGGCCATTGTGACCTGGCCTGTGCCAACTACAGTGAAACAGATCCAGGTGCTCCTAGGATTCGCCAATTTTTATCGGCGGTTTATTTCACACTTTTCCGATATAGTGGCACCCATGACCCGCCTTTTGAGGAAGGGTGTCCCTTTTGAGTGGACCAGTGAGACTCAGGTGGCTTTCCGTTCCCTGTTGGAACAGTTTACTTCGGCACCCGTGCTGGTGCACCCTGATCCTGCCCAACCCTTTTTCGTAGAAACTGACGCTTCTATGTGTGCCGTGGGTGGGGTGTTGTCCCAACGTGACGAGGCCACTGGCCATATGCATCCCATCGCTTTTTTCTCCAAGACATTACTGCCAGCAGAACGAAATTATACGGTGGCTGAACGGGAATTATTGGCAGTAAAATTGGCTTTTGAGGAGTGGCGCCATTATCTATGGGGCGCTAGGCATGTAGTAACCATCTATACTGACCACAAAAATCTAGAATTCTTTCGTTCTGCTAGGGCGTTAACACCTCGCCAGATGCGGTGGGTTTTGTTTTTTAATGAGTACGATTTTATCATCACGTATAGGCCAGCTGCTCAACAGATCAAATCGGATGCTCTATCACGAATCCATGGTGACCCCAAGGAAGATGGTTCCTTGAGTGAGGATAGGGTTATGATTCAGGGAGAAAGGATTATAGGGGCCATGGTAATGGATGATTTCCCCGCAGTAGTCAAAGAGAGACTGAATCAGTTGGATTTGGCTCCCTGGTTATCGTTGCCCCTGATGACATTGAAAGAGGGGTTGCTATACCACGAGAGTAAGATGTTTTTTCCCCCTGTTCTGAGACCTATGGTTCTGGAGTGGTGTCATTCCTCCGCTTTGGTAGCGCATCCGGGGGCAAGGAAAACGAAGGAACTGTGCATGAGGTGGTTTTGGTGGGATTCTATGTCTAGTGACATTCAGGAGTACGTGCGTGCCTGTCCTATATGTGCCATCAGTAAGCCTCCGCACACTAAGCCTTCGGGGCTTCTCCATCCCCTGGAGGTACCCCCTGCCCCGTGGCATACCATGAGTATGGATTTTGTTCCCTCTCCCTTCCTTTTGTGGTTTCCCCGCCTTGTTTCCCTTTTATTTGTCATTAGTGTTCGGGGGCTCCCGTTCACTGTGTTGCCTTCTTTTTTCTGGTTACAGTGCCCTTATTTTGTGACTACGAAGAAACGCTATAGAAACGAAGCGTTTTCACCACGCACCGCGTCCTTTCTTGAGACGCTTTTTGCATCATTTTGTGGCGGATGTGACGTTTCGGGTCGCTCTGCGAAGGGCTGTGATACGGAAAGTTTGGAAGACTCGGCGTTACCGAGTACTACAGACCGACCCCCTTTTCCCTGTTCTTTTCCCGGTTACTCATTTTATCAAGGGTTTTTTTTTTTGTGTTTATCTGGTACAGCGTCATACTGTGTCCGGACTGGATCTTTTTTCCCCTTATGGCCCGTAAGTCGGAAAACGAAGGACACCGATATTATTAGCTCCTGCGTGGCAATCCATCTAGAGAGCATTTGTCAATTTGGATTGTCCAGTGCCTGCACGAAGCAAAGCCTGCACTATCACGGGTAAGAGGCATTGTGTGTGTTTGGGCAGTTCATGGTCATTGGAATTGGGATACAGCCGTATAAGTAGAGTTTGTGTTCTTTTCTTTTTGTTTGCTACAGGTGCAGAAGGTGTGGGAAGGAGCTGTGTCCTTTAGATATCTATGGGTGGAAGACTTGGTGTCTCCTCAATATACCACCCTCTTTTCAGGTCCATTGGCATACTCATTGTACTAATCTCGTGAGTGGCCACTGGGCAGGGGAAGGGGACTGGTGCATGCTACGTTCCTGCAGTGCTCGGGCTGGGCGGAATCCACCAGAGAGAAAGGAGGTACCCCATTAGGATTTGGGGTAGATGTTTGTGATAGAAAGTCAAAGCTACGTTTTTGAATGCAGTCATTTGGTACGCCCTTTGGCAAATTTGTCAAATTTTCATGCGGTAATAGACTTTGCTGGGTTAAGATCTTTGATGATTGAGTCGAGGAGTGTGATGATGAAATCCAAATTATAGAATCAACTGGGGTACGTGCCGTGGTTTTGACATTATCTTTCTCTTTTCCCGGCTGAGAGAACGAGTTTTCTTTCTCTATGTCAGAAGCGATAACGAGGCCATTAACGTGCGATGGGACGGGGAAAGCAGACATTGACATGGGTGATGATGCATCAGACGGTTTGCTTATACTTGATTGGAGACAATATTCTTCTGAGGGAGGGGGGGGAAGGGATAGTGGTAACGAAAGTAGGGGTTGACTACCCGGTGAGTTAGCTTGTGCATTCACTGGCATGGTGACAGAGTCAGAGACTATAGTCTTGCGGCAAATGGTTATTTCTGGGTAGAGAGACATCGGATTAGCGGACATTGAGGAGTTTATATATTGTTGTTGTGAGTTCATGTTCTTATTTCGAGGGCAATGAGGATCAGCTTTTTTCAATTTGCCCATCCGGGGGAAAGTGATCTCTGATATCAGCGGGCCCACTGATTTTTTCTTTTGGCGAGTGCGAAAAGCAAGCCGTTTGCGCAAAAAGGCCGATTGGCGCGTTTCCGGCCTTATGGATTTCCATTGAGGCACTTGAGAGCGATTCAACAACCTCTTCCGTTCGTTCCAGTTGCAATGGGCGGGAGGGGGATTGGTGACCACGACCTGCCTCCTGGGGATACAACAGCTTTGATTTCTGGCGATTGGCAAACTTATGTGGACGATGTGTGGATTGCAATTGGAGACAGCTCCTGGTGCGCATTCTAGTAGGTCCTTAGTTAGGATGTAACTAGTCGTGAGTGCAACGGGGGTATCTCCTAGATGCGGAGGTGGTTGTAGCGTCTTAAAGTGTAGTGCCCTTAGTTTTAAATAGGGCCGGCGTTTCTCCCAGCAACCGCAGCCTTTGGTAGAGACTAGCTGAGACCAGCTGGGAGGCAGCAAGAGCGAGAACAAAAGCGAGCGGAGCACGCAGGGGGAGGCCACCGGCAGGATCCGATCTAGTCGGACCAGCCTAGCCCACTACCCCCCGGGCTCTTACTTTGCAGCAGCCTCTAACAGCAGCCGCGCTCACCGGTTCTCTGTTGAGCAGAGTGACCCTGTAAGGCCTTTTCCTTGATTCAGGCCGGGGCCCCCAGAGATCGCTATGTTGTGATTGCAGGTGCAGATGGTTTCCCTTATGATTCACTTGCACGACGATGACTCTCTTTCACAGGACTTGCAGGCGGCCTCAGGCTCCTCTCGCCCCTTTCTTCGACATTCCCCCCTGGGCGTTCCGCTCCTTGGCGCCGCAAATGTCCTACAGCGATTCGCCGGGAGTAGCTTGCACGACCATTGCCAGACTTCACTGGGGGGAATCGCTTTCGCTCTCCCTTGTCTCCTCCGAACAGCCGCCTGTTTTCCAAGGTGAGGCGGGGCAAGGCAAAAGTAGATAGTTGTGCAGTTTGTGCAGATGTGAGAATTTCAGGGTTGTCGGGCTGTTACAGGATTTTGCAGATTTTCGCAATATGCGGCAATTGTGGGAACAGGATAGTGGGAAGCAGGGGGGAGCAGTGGCAGAGCAGATGCCAAGGGGGGTGATGAGAGAGGCTAGGAGAGGGGGGAGCCGCACCAACCTGCTCAGCCACTCGTCCTCGTCCAACGTGGCCCCTCCTCAATTACCCCCGGTGCACAGCCCTAGTCCTGGTCCACGTCCGGGCTCCCTCAGTTTTTTTCTTGCAGCTGCTCCTTTCCAGGCCAAGCTTTTTCCAAGCCTGTTCCTGCTCGCTCGCTCCGGAGCCCATTCGAGCCGCCACCTGCTCCTTCCACTCACGCTGCACAACTGCTGCTAACTCCGCCTCCGCCTCCGAGAACAATTCCGAGCACCTGAGCTCTGACTCACAACCAGAAAGGATGTACCCCAAACCACCTTCACAAACCTGGATGTGGACTAGCCATCATATACTAGATCACCATCAAATGTGCAACAACCACATACAGTGACTCTCCCTTCATGGAACACATGCACTTCAGTGAGCAACTTAACAACAGCTCCACCCTGAAGGACGCCCTAGCATACAGACCACCCAGACCTCAAACTAACTACAGCAACCTCATCTCAGACTTCATCGCCCCAACACCATCAGACTCCAACAGCTTTATACTTCTCAGCAATTTAAATTTCCACCTCAAAGACCCCACTTGTCACTCCCTTACCAATCTCATTGAGAGTCTGAAGAACAGTGGTCTTTCCCAGCCCGTCACGGGCTCCACACATATCGTGGGACACACTCTAGATGCAATCTTCACCTCCGATAGCAGCATCTACTACAAATCCTTCTCACCACTCACATGGACTGTCCACTCCATCATCCATTTCACAATCTCCACTCTGCAAGCCAAAGTGCCACCAATTTCAACTTACCCAGTCAAATTGAAGCAGAATAACAGAAACTGACTGGCACAGCGCGCTTAAAACAAACCAACCCAACACCACAGACAACCTAGTCAAAGATATCACCAAATTCAACCAGTGGATCTCGAATTGTGCAGACACACTCACTCCCATCTAAATTCACAAACACCACAGAATGAACAGACAAACCACCTTGTACACCGACCAGCTTCAGAGCTACAAAAGATACTGCAAGCTGCTTGAATGGAAGTGGAGATCCAACCACGAAGCCGATGAAAGATCAAACTAAAAGGCCGCATTCAGGCACTACCACCATCTCTGTGAGACTCCAAGAGAAAATCCCTCACTGATTGGATTGAGATAGCTACCACAACCACAAAGACATATTTTCCATCATCAAGGAATTCACCACCCCAAAAGCCACATCCAATTCCATCACTTCTTCACAGGATCTCTACAACACCCTCTCAAACTTCTTTCACAGCAAAATCAAAAAGATTTACAACAACTTCAAAAAACAACCCAAACCCAAAGGACATCATCACCAACCTGCCCACTGCCTACCTGGACAACCATCTAACCAACTGGAGAACACTCATCAAGGAAGACGCCACTACAGTCATGAAAACTGTCCACTACAGGGCTATAACAGACCCCTGTCCACATCATAACTTAGGAAGTCTCTGATCAGCAAACTTCTCACACACATCATCAACTTCTCCATCGAATCCGTCACCTTCCGCGAAGACTTGAAACACGCAGTAGTCCTGGCCTTCCTCAAGAAACCTTCGGCCAACCCCAGCGAGATGAGCAACTTCCGACCTTTCTCCCTTCCCCCTTTGCCAGCCAAAGTGATACAGAAGAAAATCAACCAACAACTCACCAACCATCTGGAACTCCACAACCTTCACAACCACTCCCAGTCCAGTTTTTGAAGCAGCCAAAGCACAGAGACAGCACTCATCACCTCCACAGATAAGATCTGAACCCAACTAGACTGAGGCGACACTGCTGTGCTCATACTGCTAGAACTCTCTACTGTGCTCAATACTGTGTCACACTTCAGCCTCATCAAACGACTTCATAAAAAGGCATCCAAGGACAAGCCCTCAAATTGATATGCTCCTTCATCACAGGAAGAACACATCAGAGCCCAAAGACTCGAGCAGAGTCCCCAGAGGTTCATCTCCCAGCCCAACCCTGTTCAACAGCTACATGACAACTCTCACTGATGTCATCATAGCACATAGCATATCCATCATCTCCTATGCTGATGACACCCAACTCAACCTATCAATGTGCAACAAGTCCATCATCACCAGGACCAACTTCACTGACTGCATGAACAGCATAGCAGAATGGATGAAAACCAACTGCCTCAAAGTCAACTCCAACAAGACAGAAGTGCTGATCGTCTGGGAACAGGAACTCCCCTTGGGATTCCACTGGGTGATCGTCAGAGCTTGGTCCTACACCAACACCCAATCACCACATAAGAAATCTGGTAATCACCTTAGATGACATATTCAACATGTCCGCACAGGTTAATGCAGTCATCTCTTCCTGCTTTCATATACTTTGAATCCTCAGAAAAATCTTCAAATGGATACCCAGGAACACCAGGCATGCAGTCACCCAAGCCCTCGTCACAAGCCGACTAGACTATGGCAAACCTCTCTACACAGAATTGTTAACCACCTCCTCCACCAGCTTCAGACCATCCAGAACGCTACAGCAAGACTCATTCTAGACCCCACTTCACAACCACATCACGCCACACCTCAGAGAACTCCACTGTCTTCAGATACACAAACACCGTGAATTCAAACTCCACACACACACACACATACAGGGCACTGCACAACATAGGGCTAGCATACCTCAGCAGCCATCTTCACTTCCACCAACCCACCAGACACCTATGCTCAGCCTCACTCTCTCTCGCACACACCTCCCGGATCCGCAAAAGCGAAACGGGAGGCCTAGCTTTCTCCCACATCGCACTCAAAACATGAAACTGCCTCGCTCTGCACACCAGTGCCTCCTCCTTAGTTCTTGAATTCTTCAAGAGGCTGAAGACCTAACTCTTCAGCTAACTACACGACTCATGCACCTATACACATGCTCCAAAGCCTGCATACCATGGTGATAAGCAGCGCTTTACAAATCCAGTTAGCATTACATAACATAACAAATCCATTGACACAAAATTTGGGTAGTTGACTAAATAGATAATATTCTATCACTTTAGAAGATGTTTTAGTTCTTTTAGTTATATTGAAGATTACACTTTTTTTGTGCAAAAAACATATTATCTGGGCAATGTATTAATAAACGTAGAACCACATTTATAATCCCATAGTGCAGAGTATTTAGCCCTTTGTAGTCTTTTAATACATATGTTTTTCATTAACTTACAGACTCAGGGCCTGATTTATATATTGTATATTGGCGTAGAGGGTACTCCATTGGAACGCAACGGAGTTCCCTCCCCGTCAATATAGTAGTCTGCCCACTGCAATTACTTACGGGCAGAGCTTAGGGCTAATCACGGTGGGTAATACTCTGTCTCTGCTGTGATTAATCCGCTCTGATGGCCCTCCTGTGCTGTTAACTGTTGGTGAAGACCAATATAATACATAAAGCAAGGATATGTTGCTCTTTCAAGTCACATCTCAAACCAAGCCATTGACCCAACCATGGTGTCATCGCTCCACTCATACCTGCATGCGCTTCCATGTTTAACATGACGCTGCTCTGCAACTTTCATCCAACACTTCTCCCTTATCTACAAACATCATGCACACATGCACAGCACATAGTTTTCCCTTACAGGTGTAACTGCTACAAATTCTTTCAGACATGCGCAAGGAATATTGCCTAGGAACTCAACAAACACCGGAGGCCTCATGTGACCTCCCAGGACCTAGTAGCTCTTTATAAATAATGCATACAGTGTAGCTACTTGCTCAACCATCTGGAAAGTGATTTTGCCCTCTTGAGGTAAATGGAAAACACTCTATAATTGACCTTACAATATAATGCCACAAAGTACAGAAGGCTGCTTAATGTTTTATTACAGCTCCCTGTCCCCTCCTGCACAGATTTGTTATGTGACAAAAGCATATTGTTAGATGAAGGTTTTACTGGCCCTACCTAATAAACACAGAATTTCTTGGTTGTGTGCATATCTCCTTTATTTTGCTGACACCTCCCCGAGCACCTGAAGTAACTTAACATCACCCATGCAAACACCCAGACTACTTCCTCTATTAAGAGAATCCTACCTTTTCATTTACAGATTGAAGCTATTTATGTATGTGCTGCTAAGGTCAGTGTGTAATTTGCACATCACAGTTCTAGTCTTAATAGGATAACTGAGTGGGTTCATGTGCATACTGGTGTAACTGGAGGCGTAGATTGTGGTGTGGGGACCTCTGTGGAATATCGCCGGTATTGCAAAGCAGGATTGGAGTGCGCGGACAAAGCTGTGTCGATACTAGTGCTGGCACATCATTGTCTGGATTGACATGCCTTGGAATGCTTTCTGAAGATTCCAGCATTGAATATCTGATGGTTCAACTGAGGGCCCATTGCAGAGCTGTGTGGGAAACAGGGTTATCAGAGGTACAAAGAGAACTGTGTTGGGGTATCCACTTGGAATGTGTAGGTTGCTTTAAGGAAGCATGGAGATGCCTTGCTAACTGTGTGCAAGTCCAAATAGTGCTTCAATCCATCAGTAGCGATGCACTGTGAGAGCAGTAGCAGTGGCACTACTGGGCATCATTAAGGAGCACAGTGGAGCTGTGTGTGGGTTCTAGTTTTGGAACACCAGTGGTACAACTGCATTGTTGGCCAAGTGGGGGTTTTGGAGTTAATTCGGATTGGGGTTTTAACATTCCTCTTATATATGCTACACTGCAGCCGCCTACTCACTCCACTCTGCCAAGCCATCCACTTCCCCTTTTTGCTCATGAATCCCCACTCTCCCACAGAATGGCTCTTATTTTTTTTTTTAGAGTTTTATTTAGCGCAAACTAGACCCGCAGATAATGGGTATCAGAGCGCTTGACATGAGCACCAGTTTCGTTACACATGGACACATTCATTTTTGTAGGGCTCGGGGAGATTAAGTGATTTACCCAGAATCATAGGATGTTGAGCGTCGTTGCCAAGACTTGAACCCACTTCCCCAGCTTCAAGGTCGACCGCTCTAGCCGTAAGGCTACATCCTCTCCCCAAATGGTTGTTTATCCTGCCTCACTAGAGCCTTCCTGTTCCTTCTACCAAACTCTTTGCCTTTGGTCTAGTTCTTGATACCCTGCCTCTCCCACTGCCTTTAGTTTGTCTTGTTCCTTCCATTGAGCGCCAATAGGTGTATCCAGTGATCCTTATCGCGCCACCTCGGCTCAAAGACTGTTTGCTCCCTTCAGCCCATGACTGAGGCTTGGTGTCCAGAGTGCATCCACTACCCTTCAATGACTCCTGCTCACCCTGTTAGATTCTGGGAAGACCCAAACCCACGGTGTGTGCAACTCCTCATCTCAGCCCTTTGACATCAGCCTTGCTGGATGCTACGAAATGCCAAGCCAGAGATGAGTGATATGGAAAGTGAGAGCAGCTACACACCTGCAGGGCAGAAGTGTCATGCAACCCTCCCTGGCAGTCTGGCCCCACATGAAGTGTGTCCCTGCCTCGTGTGCACTATGGTCAAAGCCAAAGCAACCAATGCTGCCAGGTTTACTTATCCAATGTTTAGTTCTGTTACCTTGAATCTAGGCACAAAGCTTGCTGCTGGATCTGCTTAACTTTGATGTGCCTTCTCTCCCATTTACAATCAGCACTTAATTGAAATCAATGCTATTTACTCAAATTTACCATTGGTTTCCAAGACTATCATTATCTTTCCATGCAATGCTACTCAGGCCGGTCCAACAGTAAACTTAGAACAGAATATGGCACATGCACCCAACACAGCTTAGACATGCTATCATGGGCCTCACAGGGACTCAGCATTACTACAGCCTCCTACAGAACACATTAAGTGGGATCCTGCACAAACAAGCGAGCATTAGTTTGGGGTTTAACCTGCTCCCTAGAAAACTACTAAGTAATGGCACACCTGAAATACCACCCCAACTAATTTAAAAAATTGAAAACATTCAAAAATGTGCAAATGTGCCATTTAAATGGACATCATTGTCCATGGAGAGTTCTCCTATGCCATCAAGGCACAACATCAAACAGTGCCCATCTGAACAGAACTCTTATCATCCACCCAACAGAGTCCTGATTTACTAGCAGATGTATAACTGGTTTCTGAAATAACACGCAAGTCTCACATCAAACACACATGCACACACGTCCAAACACATGAACACACACAACCCTTCCGAATAATGTACAAGTCAAATAATCCTGTTATAATGTAAGCATGTTAGCTGCCTCTCCTGCCACACCCAACAAACTCATACTTCACTTAACTTCCTACAACAAAGTATCAAGCAACTTCACACTACCTGCTTATTACTATAAGTCATATACAGTGGCGGATTCCGGTCTGTGGTGGAATACTTAAAACCAGGAAGAGAGCCTAACCCAATAGGTGCTCTGAGGTCGTATCAGAGGCGCAACTAGAGCCAAACTTTCGAGGGGGCAGGGGAGGGGCTGATTTTTCCAGCAGTATGCAGAGTGGAGATGCAGGAGCTCTAAGAAGGGGTGAAAACACAACTAAGCCCCGTTAGCAAGGAAATAGTCTTTTAAAGACCTGTAAAGCAGGGCCGGACTGGGAACCACAACCGGCCCTGGCAAGGAGCTCAACCCCCCCCCCCACTCAGGGGGGATGGAGGTGCCGCCGAGCTCTTTGCCGAGGGCGGTCTTCGGCCGATTTTGGTACAGGGCCGAATTTGCAGCTATGCTGCAAAAACAGCCCTGTAACAAAAACGGCCCACAGGGGCCCAAAACCGGCCCCCACCCGTACAGCGCATCAGAGGATTGCCCGGTGCCCGCTATGGCCAGTCCGGCCCTGCTGTAAAGTACTCGGGTGCGGCTGTGTGTGAGCCCGGGAAGCTGTCTTCGCCGGGGCTGATCCACACGACGTGGGGGGGGGGGGGGCTGAAGCCCTGTAAGCCCAATGGGCATTGCGCGCCTGGGTCTTATAAATGACAGTGATACACATAATATACCACCTAAGGTGCCTTTGCTGGTTCTGTCTCCCCTACTATTTTCCAAGGATGGTGAAGTTAGGAGTGCAGCAGCAGGAGAGAGACAAAGATTTCAACTTTCAATCATTTGTGTTACCCCTCTGATCAGAGGCGGAACAAGAGCCACATTTAGGGCTGGGGGCTACTAAAAATTTCAGGGGGGCTGACTCATCCATAATATGCAGAGCAGAGATGCAGGGACTCTAAGAAGGGGTAAAAAACAACAAAGCCTCGTTAACAAGTAAATGTTTTTTTTTAATACCTGTGAAGAACTCGGGTGCGGCTGCAAGAAGACGGACGCCAGCCCACAGCAGCACAAAAACTGTGTGTGCCGGGAAGCTGTCTCAGCCGGGCTGACACACACAACGGGCGGGGGGGGGGGGGGGGGGGTGCTGAAGCCCTTTGAGCCCAATGGGCGTTGCGTGCCTGCCTCTGATGTCATGTCATTAAGCAAGGGTTGAGTTGCACGATCCCAGTAGATGTGAAACTGCCTTACTGAAGTCTTAGCTGAGTTCAAAGTTGTGTCAACAATGTTAGCCTAAATTCAAAGAGACAAGTGATAATTGAGAAGTGGAGACATTGTGTTCAGAACAGAGGACGTTTGAGATAACCTCTTAGATAGCTTAGGCCCAGATGTACTAAGAATGAAGCCAGTAGATATGGTCACAAATTGCAAACCCACTTTTACCGAATCCATTCTGTTTTTGTGAACAGACCTTTGTACTAAAAAGTTTGTTCATAAAAACCTGATTCATAGTGGGTAGCAATTCGACCTACTTCATGAATGTTAATGAGGTAGGTCGCAAATTGGGACCCAGTATGAACCACAGCCATCACAGTGATGGTGGCCTGCTGAGGTCAAGAGACCTCCATGCCTGTGATCACATTTAAATAAAGCAATTGTTTTTTTCAAATGCAACTTGTTTTCCTTAAAGAAAAATGGGAAGAGTAAAAAAAAAAAATGATATGTTTAAGTAATATTTTTAAAGAGTAAGCAGTGGTCCGAGGGAATACTGCCTACTCTTAAAAATGTGTTTTATCCACATTTTCAAAGGGTCCTTTATGTAACCCATACACCCTTTGCAAATGGTTACCGCTACATGTTTGTAGTCTGTAAAGTATTAGTGTTTTGCAACCAGGATTCGGCCACATTCTGATTTGGTATTTGGAAGGGTGCTCTAAACACGCACCTTCCAGATACGGAATCGGTATTTGGTCACAACCCCAAATTGTGATTCGGAAACAGTGTTACTGACACAATTTCTGTTTAATAAATGACAACATGCTTTCTTATGGTTGCAAAAGCACTTCGTACATCTAGCCCTTAGTTAGATAAATATAAAATGTTTGTTAATGTGGGTATTACTTTCAAAATATACTTTCATGTTAAGCACTCTTGCAAGCTATGCCTCAAAGCTGGCCCCCTAGAGTTTTATCTATGGAATTTTCTATAACATTGATTCATGTTGGGAGTGATATTTGGCAGTCATATCCAGGTACCTTTCATCAGGCCATGCAAGCAGAGTCATCATTCCACAGAGCCTATTTATTTCTGCTTCTTACCAAGCTATAATGTGAAGTCTGCACAGGGCAAAAAGCTTCTACATTCAAGATGATGATTCACAGTAACTACATCTGAGAAAAGCTTGCACACTGTTTTAAATCTGAGAACCACATACTAAATACATTAAGAATTCTTTCACTTATGTGAATGAGTATATGTACAGATATGTACTCCTCCATACATTTGATGCCATAGAAGTTAATAGAAGTGGAATCCAGCAATTTCTCACATATTAAAAGGAGGCATGTGCCAATTGGTTCTGGTTTTCCTAGTTTGGTTTCTTATCGCAAGACATCCTTAGTATGATTACCAGTAATGTTTTCCTGCTTAATGCACTAAGAGAATATGTGCCTGGAGTGGAATCGCACACCTGTCAAGGGCGTGTTCTATTTTACTGGGTGTTATGATTCTTACATTGAAATGAGTACATACCCAGGGCATTGTGATACTGTAGTGGAAATGTGAGCCCTTAACTGCAGCATAGTGGAAACTGGTGTTGAGCTGGAACACTCAGCCCATTAGTAAGTCAATCCCTGGTATGTCTGATCAGCCTGCTGGCTAGCATGTATGTTAAGCATCATAGTAGTAGCAGCGCCAATCAATGTTTGAGCAGCACTTTGATATTGCTCGATCACTAAACGATGTGTTTGCCTCATTCTCATGCATAAGATAGAAGTGATAGCAAGAGACCTACATTGTGAGGTTTGAAACATGTTGGAGCTAGTATTTCTATTTCTAAGTGGAAACTGATGTCATGAAGTATATTCTAAGGTAAGAGACCTCCTCTGTAGGTGAGCCGTAGTCCAGGCCAGAGCGAGATTGCATGTCTTACTTCTGGTCTCACTGTATCTGCTGTGTGTGAATTGGAAAGCTTACACTGTTGCACTGGCAGATACCCTTACACAACCCACTCTGCAACTGATGTGTGTCTAAGAGAAGCTTCAGATTGTATACCGGCCTATGTCTGTCTTTCAAGGCTCTGATTGGCTGCTGGCAAAGGAAGGCTGTCCCTGGGCATGTGGTAACTGTATCATCATGGAAGCAGTTTAATTAGTTTAGACATGGTGACTAAAATACACATAACTTTTTAGGTCGAGCAGTCAAGACCTCTTGTATATACTTTAGTATATACTTATTATATACTTATGTGTGTATGTACTTTGTGGGCTCTGTAGATCAGCCCTAGAACTTGTCTGCCAACGCTTAGGGACTTTTTTCTGTTCAACTGCCTCTATTTAACTATCTTGATAGAAAATGACCAGCAGCGGTCAGTAAAATACCAGAATTGCTTTCTGCTGAGGCACTTTCTTTTTTAATTTTCTGGCAACTGCTTCTATTTAACTTTTTTGATAGAATGACCAGCAGAGGTCAGTAAAATACCAGAATACCTTTAGCACTCTCTAGATTCCAGTCCATAGAAATTGTCTTCCACAAGCACCTGTATAGACAATAATATTTTTTTCAAATATTGCATTTTCAGAGATATGACCACTGAAGGCCCTGATTTTATATTAAAAACAGAGCTTTGGACTATACCTTTTCCTGCTGAAAGGCAATATTTCTCTCCATGTGTTCCCATACCTGGTATGTTGGCAGTGTGGTGCAGTAGATATTTCAGCACCCAGGCTAATGTGATGCATAGATAAATACATATAAGGTCCCAAAGGCGAGACCGATTGCATTGCACATGCTTGTTTGTATTGTTAATATATTGAATTTACTGTTTAATGTTTCTGCGATTTTGGTTTTTCTTCAACTATGTCCCTTCCTGCAGTGTCATCAGAGTCAAAGGTCCTAAAACATTACTTTATTTGATTCACCAGATCCGCTTCTTAGGAAGTCATTGAGGATCAACGGATATGTGTCAGCTCTGCTACCCCAAACATTTTGGTGAAGCGCCATCCATGGGGGAGGAGCACGGAAAAACCAAAGCGTAATTTTTCAACAACTAGTCCTTGTACCTTTGCTCAGTCTCCCCAATAACAAGCATTATTCACAAGAGTTAAAGCTATTGGCAATACAATAGCATAAACTCTCGCAAATGCGAGACGATTGGCATTGCAAATATTTTCTTGTTTGCTAGCACCCATTTCTTTAGACAAGCCGCGTCTAAAGAAAGGGGCGTGGACAACATTAAAGAAAAACCTCAGCATGCAACACTTTGAAAAAAAAGC
The DNA here is from genome assembly GCF_964261635.1 of Lissotriton helveticus. Taxonomy (NCBI): domain Eukaryota; kingdom Metazoa; phylum Chordata; class Amphibia; order Caudata; family Salamandridae; genus Lissotriton; species Lissotriton helveticus. Next base: position 1,133,250,105 of record NC_136071.1, on the reverse strand, counting down.
ATCTGTTTGTCAAGTTGACAAACAGATGGGTTTTTTGTGTGAAAGTGCCTATTCTACACTTTCACTTTAATAGCGGCCGTGCACCCTTCTTTTGACATGGCTTGTCTAAAGAAAGAGTTGTGGCCTCCATGAATGTGAAAGCTCCGCATGGGCGCTAGTAAACACATTTTTTATTTTTTTAGGGTATGCGTGGCCTCTATACTTAAAGCGGACCGCCATTAGTAAGTAAAATAAAGAAAGAAAGAAGCGTGGCTGCTATAGTTAAAGTGAACCGCCATTATTAACTCAAATAAAAGCAGGCAGCATGCTCCAACCTAGTGGCTGGAATAGGGGCAAATCATTAAACAAAATAGTGCTCACAGCCAAGATAAAGCAGACTGTGTAACAAGGCAAGTAAAAGATCCGGTTGTTATGGGAGGTAACAAATGCAGACAAGGCGGTACCAAGGACGGACTAATAAGCCTAATAACAACTTGGAAGCCAGCATTTACGAAGGACAATCGCACAAGCCAATTAAAAATATGGGCGGAGAGTGGGCGGGCCTTCAAGCCATACCCAGGCTCGACCTAAAAATGTAAGGGGAGGAAGTAAATGTAACGCAGATTACAAAGGCTCATCAACACAGTTGGCGGGTCAGAGGTGGATGTAAAAACAATGAAACACTGTGTAGTAACATGCTGGAGAGCAAGAGAAGTTGCTTTGTTCCTGGCACCTGTCATTCATTACACAGATATTTCCAGGCAGAGGTCCAAATACAATATTTCCTTCTTAATAAAAAATCATTTTTACCTAATCTTACCTTACTATTCTCCCAGTAAGAAATGCAGTTTTGAACATGTCGGTGGAAATCGAAATTAATTATGCTTTTATTGAGTAAACATTGGCATTCTTCCTAAGAGAACAGACTTTTAATTGGGCATATGATGATGTAAAAGCAAGATTTGAACCCTGGACCTTCAGACAAAGGCTCAGATTTAAAAAGCTTTTGCATAATAGCTGTGTTGTGAAATCCAATGCAATAGTTTAAATGCCATTTACCAAGTTGCACAGTGGAAGATTTTCATCCATTTTTACCCCTTGCATTGTGCCAGGTACCCAGTGCATTGCGTTGCCTCAAATATATTGGGGAGAGGAGTTGGCCTAACGGCTAGGGCAGTCGACCTCGAATCTGGGAACTAGGGGGCCTATTACGATGGCGGATTTCCCGCATCCTCCGGGCCGGCGGAAGCCACCGCCGGCCCGGAGGATGCAGGAAATCCGCCGCAGAGGCGTGAAAGACCCACCGCCAAATTAGGATGGCTGGTGGGTCTTACAATCTGTCCTCCGCTTTTCCGCCGCGGTCGCCTTCCGACCGCGGCGGAAAAGCATTAACATGGCTGGCGGTGTCTATCAGACACCGCCATCCATATTAGGATGGAGTACAAAGTATGCTTTTCCACTGCGGCTTTTCCGCCGTGGAAAAGCATACGGAGCTTCACTTCGGGGGCCCGTTGCGGGCCCCCTGGGTGAAGGGGGTGGGGGGTGCACATGGGGGGTACCTATGGTACCCCCCTGCATTTGCGTGGACAAAGCGGCAGGCACCGCGCGGTGCCTGCTGCTTTGTACACGCAAATGCCGTGCATGCATTTTTAACATTGCGGCGGGTGCAGCTTGAAGCTGCACCCGCCGCAATGTTAAAGATTGAGGATGTGACCGCCAGGGTGGTGGTCACATCCTAATTGCACAGGAGGGAACTCCGCAGGCAATGCGGAGGTTCCCTTCTACTATATGGTGGCGGACGGACTCAAGTCCGTCCGCCATCATAATCGGCCCCTAAGTTCGATTCTCGGCAATGATGCTGAACATCCTGTGATTCTGGGTAAATCACTTAATTCCTCCATGCCTAACAAAAATGGGAGGAGAGGCTCTTGAGGCAGAGGTTACAGTCAAAGACCAAAGGAGGACATCATCAAACACTACGGATTGAATAAAGCCAGCATCATCTCACTACTGGTAAAACTGGACCTAATATGGAGCCCATCACCGCACCATCACATGCAATACCATCACAGTGAAGCTCCTGGCGGTATTACACCTGCTTGAAGCTGGAGTTTTCCAAAGTACAGGGTGGCTGGCATTTCTCAGAGTTACTTGTCATCTTTTTTGTCAAATGTACTGAATGCCAATCTTTGCATTACTCCACGGTATCTACAGTGTCACGCGGAACAAATACAGGTAAAACAATGTTTTTACCACATGTGCTGGGTGTTATACCATTGCTGCCTCCAGTAGCAGCTGCACACATGTACAGAAACTCGAAACATTCATACTCCTTCGACATCCAAGCCTTTGTAGATTCTAACTACTGGATGACCAACATTGTGGCAAAACATGCAGGAAGTGCCCATGATTTTTATAGATTACGGCACTCTACAATAATCATCATCTTGAACATGGCCTGTGTGGAAATGTATTGTTATTATGTAAATAAAAGTATTTTATTTTCCTTAAAATCTTGTGATTAGTCATTTTAAAGAGCCGAACAAATTTGCTGGCTTTGCCAAACAAAAGTGATGAAAATTCAGTGCAAAGTATTGTGGTTTGATTCAATTCCCAAAGAAATGTTAGCCATGTGTTTGTAAGTTGGCTAAAGTAACGAAAAGTACAGCTATTCGCTTTGTGTCAGGAGGGTTTACCATGGGTGGTACATGGGTGTTTCAATGCAACCACTGATGGGTTTTGATGCAAATCCCTAGCTACAAAGACTGTACACAGGGATATACCGCAAATACTTACGCATCCATGAGGCGTGCGAAACAATGCATAAAAGTGGATTTTTTTTTATTTCTACTCACTTTTTCAACTTCACATTTGCGCTGCAAAAATAAAGCAAACATACAAAGTCAGTAAGGAACAGAGTATCAGTTTATACTGAAAGATTCACCCTCAGTACAAAGATTATGTAAAACAGAACACACCCTTTCACTATGTTCCAAAATTCAGATGTCAGCTTGTGTATGAAGCAAAGAGACATACATATTGTTGACATTAAAAGATAGCTGAGTAGTTACAAATGAACCACAGACCAACTTTAAAGCTGTAATCTCACACACCTTCCATATAAATGTTACACCGGCTGCACACACACACTTGCAAAAAATATATGCATGTGGGACTTATTATCGGGTTGTATTTTAGCCACTATCAGTGGCACTTTCCAACAATAATTCAGTATTTTGAAATTCCCATGAGAAATAAATATATATTTTTTTAAACTACTTGATAATTTAGGGAAAATAGACAACCACAAGTAATGTACATTCAGGATAACTGAAAACTAATGCTAAAACATAGCAAAGTGTATTTTTCTACGCCTTCAGATTCTAGAGAGTTACAAAATATAAGTGTAGTAGTTTCTCTCTCAGTTCTCTGTTTCTGTCTCTATGGTTACCATTTCCTATGATGTCACTGTCATGGCAATAGAACAATATGGTTTGAATCCCAGGATGATCTTGTCAGTTCCTGGAAGCTGTGGAGATGAACAGTCAATAAAGTACGTGCTCTTACTGCTACCTTGTCTGGCGTAATAACTACAAAGTTGGCTACGAGTTTGACTGTTCTTCCCTCCACCCACGTGTGCAGCGACAGTTTCCTGCATTTCCAGTCTTCCTGACTCATCTTTGCTGTCTGCAGTGTGGATATCCTTCTTGTTGAGACATCAAGGAAGAGGTTGTCCTTCACGCCTGTTTGGCGTATGCCCATTGATTTATTTTACCCTTCCAGTCTGTGTTACGACGCTGGTGAGCCATCTTCAGCATTGTATTTCCATCTTCAACTGTGCTGTTAGCCTTCAACCAGCGCTTGGGAACATTTCTTTTGGTGGCATTAGCAGGCGTGGCTGTAGCTCTACTTTTTTTTTGCTAGCGTGGCTGTTCTTCCAAGATGGGAATCATTTAACTGCCTGGGACAAGTGTGGTTGTGTGCTGTGGCCAACGTTTCACAAGGATTGTCTGTTTGAAATCGTTGGGAGACATCCTTCTCTCTCCACAGTTCTTCCCATTTGATGACGTCGTGGAATCCTCAGCAAGAGTCAGCGGAGAGAGATAGTGCGTCATTTCTGTTTCCTTGGTGACCGCTGAACGCATCAGGTGGTGTGCGTCTTTTTGTTTCCCTGGTTACCGGAACGAAAAGAGAAGCTGCGCGTCATTTACAGGAGACACTTCCTTTATGTTGTTGTTATTGAGAGAGAATTATTTGCGTGTTGCTGGGCTGTTGAGCGGTTCAAATGCTTTTGGGGGAAAGACTTTACGCTTCTCACTGATCATAAGCCCCTCATTCCCATTCTTGAGGGTAGAATTGTAAAGGTAAACACTCCCAGATTCGCTAGAATAAGTTCAAAGTAGCTGCAGTACAATTTTGTTGTTGTGCACATCCCAGTTGGGAAAAACACGAAGGCTGATTATCTTTCAAGCTCTCCTTTGCCCTTAGGAAAAGATGATTGTGATGTCAGTTTCAGTTTCAAAATGCTTTATTCGGTTTGTACGAGTACAACCATATAGCAACATTCAGAATGCAGTTGAAATCACATTTGTAAAAAGAAAAAAGAATAATGAAACTTTTACTAAAAACAATTACATCGATATCCAAGCCAATCTGGTTAAAACCTGCAAGATATATCACATTTGTATACAGTAAAAATTGGTCACTATAATTAGCAGCATTTAAAAAGATTAGTGCAAAACATGCCAAATGGAATAGTGCAAATCAGAAAAAGGCCTATGCTGGGTATAAAGTGCAATGGTATGTGCAAATATGCAAGGATATAACTAAAGTGCAATGTCTATATAGTCTCTTACGTGTTTTAGCAGCAGTTTGTATACAGAAAATTTAAAAGGACGTTAATGCAAGAGGGTTCAAAGCCGGAGGACAATCATTACCAGGATACACAACAAGTATAAAATACAGAATAACCAAAAATCATATATAAGAGAAATGCATGTGGTTTAACAATAGCTCTCAATTAGTCATAGGATGTGTTTACCAACGGGGGGAAGGACAACGGGAATCATATAATGATAGATTTCCTGTGCCCGATACATTTGAGAACATAGATGGCTACACGGTAACACACATTCGGAGAGGGCAAGTCAAACAACAATTGCATTGCAGCTCTTATATTGCACGCACTGTATTCTAAAAATAGTTGCTTCAAATAAAACTTTCTAAAACCAGTATAAAAATTACAAAATAATAAAAAGTGGCAGATGCTCTGTTTAGATTTCCCATCGCATGGGCACGGACATGACCCGGGTTTTTTTACAGTAGGGAAAGCCACCAAATGGTGGACTATACCCAGCCTCAGGCGTGCTAAAACAAAGCGATGGGAGTTAATATTAACAAATGTAAGATATGATGGGAATCCTGTGCTTAAATTATACTCCAGGTACAATTTGAAGGTGCTTTGTATAGCGTACCCCTTCATTCTGATCCCTTTTGCATGATCCATATAGGTGGTTTTGAGGTCACGCTTCGTTAAAACTGATTCTGTTGGGATTTCTTTAAAAATATCCTGACCAAAAAGGATCTTATACCAGTGGAAAATGTGTTTTAGCCAAGGGATTCTTAAGTGCTGATCCAATTTAATACAGTCTAAAATTACTTCCTGGGTAAACTTGGTTTCTTCTTTAGCCCAGATGGATCGCCAAAGAGAAAGGGGACGTAGTGCAATCAGATCTGTGGCATGATATATGCCCAGCTCCCTATGGGTGATCTCATTTGACGCTGAAGCAGGGAGACATAATAAGCGTTTCAGGTACCTGTTTTCCTCCTGCTGAATGGATAGGGCAATCTGGGAGTTATATCCCCATATCCCTGCTCCATATAGAGCAGAGGACATGCACCTTGAGTTATAGATGGAAATCATCTCTCTTATTCTGCGCCCCCCCAGTTTGGAAGCGAATCTGAAGATACAGTTTGTATTTCTAGTCATCTTCATGCCTACACAGGATTGCTCGTTTACCCATCTCCCATCTCCTGAGAAGGTAATGCCTAGATAGCAGAAGTGTTGCACAGACTCAAGTTTATCCCCATCTAGGAAAAATGACCTACTTTTCTTTAATTTCTTTCCACAGGTCATGGTCATAGTCTTACCCTTGTTAATTTTAAGCTTTCTGCCCTTAATAAAAATGTTAAATTTCTCAATTAGCTTTTGGAGCCCATTCGCGGTCCTAGAAATCAGGACCGCGTCGTCCGCATATAGGAGGACGGGTATTTGTTTTCCATTAATAATGGGGGCATCAGCAAAAGATTCTTGTAGGAACAGGTCAACCTGGTTTATAAAAAGGGAGAACAACAAGGGAGCAAGAACACACCCTTGTCTAATTCCTCTGCCAATTTTAAAAAAGGGGGTGCATTCTCCATTCGGTCCGAATCTAACTTTACTTGATAAGCTGCTATACATTCTAGCCAGTAAATGGATAATTTCTGGGGGTGCGCCCATAGCAAGTAATGTTGGCCAGAGCAGTGTGTGTTCCACTAGATCGAACGCTGAGCTTAGATCGGCAAAGCACATGAACAGATTCCCTTCCTTGGCTTTTGTGTACTTGCCGATGATAAGCTCAAGGTTCACACACTGCTCCATGGTTCCTATGCCCCTTCGGAACCCATACTGGATTGCTGACAGGACATTTTTATCTTCGGCCCAGGACTCTAGTCTTACCAGAAGCACGCGACTCAGTATCTTTAGTGACGAGTCCAAAAGAGAAATTGGGCGGTAGTTTCGTGCTTCGGCCCTTGAGCCTTTTTTGAAAAGTGGCACCAAGATAGATTGGCCCCATGAGGTAGGTAACTCGTCCTCGATAGCAGCATTAAAATAGCGTGTTAAAATAGGGGCCCATAAATCGATCTTGGATTTGAAGAAGTCCACAGGGACCCCATCTGGGCCCGGGGCTTTCCCCCCCTTGCTCTTCTCAATTGCATCCCGCACCTCATTTAAAGATACCGAAAACAATAATTTCTCCCATTTAAAACAGGTTGGCATTTCAGTTAAAACATTAAGATTTGAAACCGGAATGGAATCAAAGATACAATCAGAGTTAAAAATCCCAGTAAAGTGTACAATCCAGGCCTGACAACTGACATGGGAGGTTAGTTCAGGAATGTTGTCGTTCTTTAAGAATGGACTATTTACAGTGTCCCAGAAGAGTTTATGGTCTTTAGTTTCTGCAGCCTGATCTAATTTAGCCCATGCCTCGTCCTGTAGTTCTCTCTTCCGAGTGGCTAGTGCAGTTTTATAGTTATAACGCTCTTCCCTGATCTTACACGGGTCTCTTGGTTTGGCATCAAGCGAGATTTTTAACCTTTTTAGTGAGTGGGCACAATTGTCATCAAACCACGCTGTCTTGACTTTTCTTGGATTCTGAGTTTTGCGTGTCAGTGATTTCTCGATAGCTTGCGTAATAATTAGAAATTTAGATAGCAAGGTTCCTGGGCATGGTGTCGGGGATAAACAGTACTCCACCTCTCCATAGCAGTTTGCGATGACATTAGTAACAATTTTAGCGGGGTCAACTTTTGTCCACTTCACCCTTGTCCCGTTCGGCCTTCCTACGGTGATGTCATGAATGGGTTGACCATAGGAGTTCCTTTTTGTCCCCCAGCCCAGTAATTCAACATATACACTATTGTGGTCACTGACCGTTTGTTCAATTACCCAAACATTAATATAGGTTGCAGAACAGGATATGATGATATGGTCAATAAAAGATTGGCTATTCCTTCCATGGAATGTTGGACATCTAGCGTTGTTTGCATTCATATTACATTCAAGGAGTTCCAGGTCATATTTAGCCAATAGATTATTAAACGCGCTGCCAAGGATGTTGTGCGGGAAATGATTGTATACACATGTTGTTTCCCTTCCAGAGTATTCCTCCCTGTGGCCACATGCCCCCTTAAGTGCATAAGTGCATGTTTTGATGTTGAAATCTCCTGCCCACAAAATGGCAGCTGGTTTGGGTGTACTTAGTAACATTGCATCGATGGCCTGCTCGATATCAGAAATGAACATCCCCTGTTTGTGCCCAGCGATGTTGTTATAAAAATTCACTATTATTAGGTCTCTGTATCCACTGTGGGCCAAACGCAAAACGGAAGCATGTTCTCCTAAGACTGCCTGATCGCTAACCCGGAACTCAGTCAATGTTGTAGATAACAGAGTCACTAGCCCCCCCTTGGCTCGACCAGCCTGGGAAGCCACAGCCAGCACATTGAGAGAGGTATATCCCTCGACGTGTACTTCAGCCCTGTCCCAGGTTTCTTGTAGGCATATTATATCATAGCCCTGTTTGAGAAAGTCATCCCATACGGGTGTGTTTACCTTGGAAGCTAGCCCGGCTATGTTCCACGTAATAACCCTCAGTGACTCTTCCCTAGATACTTGAGGTAGAACAGTAACTGATGTAGCTGACGATAGTATTTGATTACCCAGATGATTTTCAACAATACAAGTGGTGTTGTCTATCGTGGTTAGATCGTTTAAGCTTGTTACAGGAATGTCTGTATGAGGTTCACTTGCAGGAAGTTCTTCAGCAAGGGTATTCATGAGTCAATCGTTTTCGTCTAGGGAATTAAATAACTGGAATCTATTTGATGTTGGGACTGTAAATTGACCATAGATGTTGTTTCCAGGCCCGATGGCATTGTGGTGATTAAGGTAATTGGGGTTGAGCATTCTGTACAAATTCATAGGAGGTTGTGGGACATGCTGATTACTAAAATCGTGAAGGGTCGAGGAGTACCCAGCTGATTGTACTAGTGCCTGCTGTACCGGTAGATAAGGTGTGTTAATTGCTCTAGGATGTTTAAAATTCTGCACCGGAATCTTGAACCCCACCAGATTTCTATAAAAGTAGTCCAATGGGAATAGGGTTGTATTGTAATCATTATCTGAAGGGGTGGGTGCGTTCAGGATAGAATCTCTTGCCCATTCGGTGGTTTTGTAATTTATGATTACACAGTCCCCATTGATTTCCTTTTTACTAGGGCCCACCCACCCTACCCTTTGAGTTGAAATGATCTGGCCTGCCCCACTTAAGGGGAATCCACAGTTATGAACAAGCCAGTATAAAATTTTGTTTTTAAGTGTTTCACTATTTTCAAATTGGGAGGGTTGAAGTTTTGGTACATTGGCAAGGATTGCCACGTATGGCCTACTTTCTGGTGGGAGGTTGATCACAGCGGGAATAATATTGTTATAATGGCTACGCGCTGGTGGATTCCTGCTTACTGAAGGGTGGCCCATGGGCATCTCCCCAGTTGCTCTGAGGGAGGAGGATGTTGAAGGGCCATTGATGGCATTGCCTGGTATGTTGGTATGTGGATTTACAGTTTTTCCGGTAGCTGCTGTGGGATTCGTATTTCTGGCTGGTGCAACCTGTGGTTTAGATGTAATATGGGCAATCGTGTTGGCCTTATTCACAGTCGGTACATTTGAGATGGTTTGAGTAATTTGTGGACCTAGATGTTCGAGAATGTCTAATTTGGCTAAGCCCAATTTTTCCAAGTTTTCCACCTTTTTGCCTATTTGCTCAAGTTTGTCGTTTAGGGGGGCAATGAGGAGCTTCATAGCATCCATAATGTGACCCATTATAGACTCCATATTAACTGCAGGTCCTGAATTTGGCAGTGGTGGTTCGCTTCCGTTAGTTTGTTCAATGGGAGGTGATGATAAGGTTGCCTTCTTTCTCCTACCCCTTTGTTTCGCACATCCCCTAGTAAGAGCTAGTAATTTTCTGTGATGGATACGTCTAGATCTACGATGGGCAGTGCCATGATTGGTCATACTGTTTACAGTGCTGTTATTGGGTAGATCAATTGTGTGGGTGGTATCTTCGTTGTCGCAGGAAATCAATATTGCGCTAGGCGCATTGCTGGGGCCCGGTTCCTCAGATGGTGTTACATTAATCTGCAGATTAGGAGTTAGGGACAGGCGACTGTCCCTATCTTGGAATACTGTTGGAAGTGTAGGAGGATCTTCTATTGGAAGTGGCACGGTCCCGGGAAGGCCTGTGTAAGATTGCATTAAAATGGAGTCATTTGATAATGCAGTCATATTTATATTATGTACAGTACTGTCGGCAAGTTGTGGTGTCCGATGGATTAGGCAAGTACTGGGTGGTAGAGACAATCGTCTCTCGGTGTTTTCAATGGCATTTGCTACCACCACAATTGTCTGTTGAAGCATACGGTCAATAGCAGTTAACGTTGGTAACGGTGTTTTAGTTTGGGCGGTGATCCTTGCAACAGAACGTGTGTTAATGGGCGTTTTTTTTGCCATGTTTTTAGTGGTGGATTTGGATACAGTAGGAGCCATTTGCAATGGGCTTTAAATCACAAATGTAATACCTTAGTGATCGGTATAGAATTGGCCAGGGGGTAGTGCCCAGCCCAGTCTCCTCGGGCCTCTGAGGGCCACAGAGGGCCCGCCCTTTGCCCGGGCTTCGCCCCGGGCACGGCCCCGCGCGCGGTCCCGCGACGCGGGAAGGCCAGCCCCTTAAACAGCGCCTCCGGGCGCCAAGCCTCTACGCGACTTCCGCTCGTGTCGCGGAGGCTTCTGGGTGTTGAAGTCTCTACTCCCCCTACTCAGCTGCAGACCCGGTGGTGGAGGGCTGCCGCGGGGGGAGGAGACAGCAGGCAGCAGGCGCGGCGGTGGAGGCTCTGGACCCCTGTCCGATGAGGCTGGTGGCTGGTGGCAGACCTGGATCCCTGGGCGCAGACGGCAAGCTGAAGGGCGGACCTGCGAGCAGGTAGGCTCGCGTGCTGTTGCACTGTTTACCGCCAACACCCGCTCCCCAGCAAGGCCAGCCCCTTAAACAGCGCCTCCGGGCGCCAAGCCTCTACGCGACTTCCGCTCGTGTCGCGGAGGCTTCTGGGTGTTGAAGTCTCTACTCCCCCTACTCAGCTGCAGACCCGGTGGTGGAGGGCTGCCGCGGGGGGAGGAGACAGCAGGCAGCAGGCGCGGCGGTGGAGGCTCTGGACCCCTGTCCAATGAGGCTGGTGGCTGGTGGCAGACCTGGATCCCTGGGCGCAGACGGCAAGCTGAAGGGCGGACCGGCGAGCAGGTAGGCTCGCGTGCTGTTGCACCGTTTACCGCCAACACCCGCTCCCCAGCAAGGCCAGCCCCTTAAACAGCGCCTCCGGGCGCCAAGCCTCTACGCGACTTCCGCTCGTGTCGCGGAGGCTTCTGGGTGTTGAAGTCTCTACTCCCCCTACTCAGCTGCAGACCCGGTGGTGGAGGGCTGCCGCGGGGGGAGGAGACAGCAGGCAGCAGGCGCGGCGGTGGATGCTCTGGACCCCTGTCCGATGAGGCTGGTGGCTGGTGGCAGACCTGGATCCCTGGGCGCAGACGGCAAGCTGAAGGGCGGACCGGCGAGCAGGTAGGCTCGCGTGCTGTTGCACTGTTTACCGCCAACACCCGCTCCCCAGCAAGGCCAGCCCCTTAAACAGCGCCTCCGGGCGCCAAGCCTCTACGCGACTTCCGCTCGTGTCGCGGAGGCTTCTGGGTGTTGAAGTCTCTACTCCCCCTACTCAGCTGCAGACCCGGTGGTGGAGGGCTGCCGCGGGGGGAGGAGACAGCAGGCAGCAGGCGCGGCGGTGGAGGCTCTGGACCCCTGTCCGATGAGGCTGGTGGCTGGTGGCAGACCTGGATCCCTGGGCGCAGACGGCAAGCTGAAGGGCGGACCGGCGAGCAGGTAGGCTCGTGTGCTGTTGCACTGTTTACCGCCAACACCCGCTCCCCAGCAAGGCCAGCCCCTTAAACAGCGCCTCCGGGCGCCAAGCCTCTACGCGACTTCCGCTCGTGTCGCGGAGGCTTCTGGGTGTTGAAGTCTCTACTCCCCCTACTCAGCTGCAGACCCGGTGGTGGAGGGCTGCCGCGGGGGGAGGAGACAGCAGGCAGCAGGTGCGGCGGTGGAGGCTCTGGACCCCTGTCCGATGAGGCTGGTGGCTGGTGGCAGACCTGGATCCCTGGGCGCAGACGGCAAGCTGAAGGGCGGACCGGCGAGCAGGTAGGCTCGCGTGCTGTTGCACTGTTTACCGCCAACACCCGCTCCCCAGCAAGGCCAGCCCCTTAAACAGCGCCTCCGGGCGCCAAGCCACTACGCGACTTCCGCTCGTGTCGCGGAGGCTTCTGGGTGTTGAAGTCTCTACTCCCCCTACTCAGCTGCAGACCCGGTGGTGGAGGGCTGCCGCGGGGGGAGGAGACAGCAGGCAGCAGGCGCGGCGGTGGAGGCTCTGGACCCCTGTCCGATGAGGCTGGTGGCTGGTGGCAGACCTGGATCCCTGGGCGCAGACGGCAAGCTGAAGGGCGGACCGGCGAGCAGGTAGGCTCGCGTGCTGTTGCACTGTTTACCGCCAATATTAATGTCAATATTAATGATGAGTGTTTGATTGCTGCGGTGGATGCCTGTTGTGTGGGTTGTTTTTCTGAGCGTGATTGGTTTTGTGGGATGGAATATGATACTATGCTTAAAAAAGTGAAAGAGTTTATTGTGTCAGGTTGGCCAAAGGAGAAACATCTTGACACTAATCTTCAGCCTTTTGCCAAGGTTGCTGAGGAGCTTACTGTGGAGGGTGGTGAAATAATCATGCAAGGGGATAAGTTTGCTCCTCCTGAGTCTCTTAGAAGTCTCATCATTAGTTATGGTCATGAGGGGCATCTTGGCCAGACCAACATGAAGAAGAGAATACGTTCTGTGTATTGGTGGCCTTCCATGGACCGTCAAATAAATGATGTTGTGGAAGGGTGTATCACATGTTGTACTAGTGATAAGACCATTAAGATTGTTTCACCTCCTTTACAGCGTGTCGAAGCACCTGAGGGTCCCTGGTTGAAGTTAGCCATTGACTTTGTGAGACCTTTCAATATGCTATCCAACAAGTAAAAGTTTGCATTGGTTGTTGCTGAATACTTCAGCAAGTGGTGGGAAGTTCATTTTATGACAGATCCTAACTCACAAGAAGTCATCAAATTTCTCCAAAGTCTTTTTGGTAGAGAAGGTTTTCCCAAAGAGATTGTATCCGACAATGATGTACAGTTTATGTCAAAGGAAATGTCTGACTTTCTTCACCAATCTGGGATCTCTCACCAGGTGGTGGCTTTATATCACCCACAAGCTAATGGTTTTATTGAGCGCAACAACCGCATTCTGGTTCAATGTGTTCATTGGGCTGTTTCAGGTAATGTTGATATTAGAGAGGCTGTGCAGAGTATGTTGTGGGCACATCATACTACCCCAAGCACCATCACTGGTTCTAGTCGTTTCGCACTACTTAGAGGAAGACAAGCTTCTTTTCACATGAGTCCTGTCTGGATGATGAAATGGAGTTTATTATCTCGTGATACAAAAGAAAGAAATAACATACGATCCCGTCCTGGTCGAAATGATTGTAGTGCACCTCCCCAACCGGTGGTTTATGCTGAGGATTGTTTTAAGACTACAATTAATGTAGGAGATTGGGTGAGAATTAAGTCTCCTCATAATGTCCCTAAGGGGCTATCAAAGTTTGGCCCTCCTGTTAGGGTGGATGCATCTTCACGCTTTGCCATAAGAATCAATGGGAAAATTTGGTGGAATATATCTAGAGTTTATAAAATCCCTTTGAAAGTTGTGATGCAATTGGGTATTGAATCAGATAATACTGTTTAGTCCCAATCTGGTTTGAGAAAATCATCAGTTAAAGAGAGGGAGCAGAGACCTTCCAGGGTTGGAACTTCTTTGAAATATGTTACTCCATGAAGGAGTAGTAGGACCAGAGTTCCGCCAAATCGCTTAAATCTGTAGTTTGTATTTTGATTAATTCATATCAATTATAATGTTTATTTATCACCATTTATTTTCATGTTCTTCCTTATTTTCCTTGTTCTTTTTATTCTGTATTTCATGCATTCATTCCTGCATCTTCATTTTTCTATTACTTTGTGCAACATTCGAGAGAGAGGAGATGTTGTAGTAGTTTCTCTCGCAGTTCTCTGTTTCTGTCTCTATGGTTCTATGGTTACCATTACCTATGATGGCACTGTCATGGCAATAGAACACTATGGTTTGAATCCCAGGATGATCTTGTCAGTTCCTGGAAGCTGTGGAGATGAACAATCAATAAAGTATGTGCTCTTGCTCCTACCTTGTCTGGCGTAATCACTACAATAACACATATCAATTCACCTTATTCGGACTTGATACACAGTAGGGTAGCATGAAATCCAAACAAAAACAACACAATATATTTATCTAATTCTGGTCAGTCAGGATAAGAGACATAACTGTAGAAACTGCAGCTGACATTCACATTACAGCATGAGTTAAAGATATCACTATCCATGAGAGATTAAAACAAAAATTTGAGACTACATTTTAATTCTTTTTTTTAAGTAATTAGTAACTTGAAAAAACAGGAACATACATGATGCAAAAGTTTATCTTTGACACACCATATCCTGAGATGGTATTGAGTCTTCAAGGTTGACAGTGTCAGCGCCCTGAATTTCAGCAACTATCTCTGGTCCTATGACTGCTGCCACCTGCTCCTCCACGGAAGTCCTCATGGATTGCTGGACCTCCGCCAGTTTCCTTTGCAGCCCTCAGGTTCCTTGCCAGCTTTTCCTTGCTCCTTGAACTTGTAACCATGCCACCTTTTCTTTCATTCATCCATGGTCCTTCAAGTAGGTGCCACTGCATTGACTTTGTCAACTATAGCTTCCATAAAAATCCCTTCTTGAATAATGGTAATTTAGAGGTGACAAAATGACACTGCTCTAGCTTGTCACCTCAGAAATCAATTATTCATTCTCCTTCTGGTTAAAATTTAGCTTACATTTTCTGGGAGTCTCCTAGGCTTGCTGGGTGACCTTCTGGCTGACCTCGGGCTGGTTGCATCTTCTTGGTTTGCCATCTTGTACATTGGAGAACTCCAGAACACTTGATTCATTTTTTCACAGCTCTTTAAAGTTAAACATGATGCAAGAACACCTTGCGTCACGCAATGTATGATCTGCGTCACGAAACGACGAGCAGCGTTAAGTCATAGTCCACTACCACGCAAGGCTTTTTACTATTGCAAGACGCATAGTAAATATGGCGCTGCCCATGTCAAAAAATGATGCCTTCTGATAGATTTTTTTGTTGTCTTTGCTGCCCCAGCAGCTCCTATCTTTAGATATGCTGTGCCACATAGTGCACGCGCAGCATGTCTATGGAATTGTGAATGTGTGAGAGGACTCAAATGAAAAGCGCCCTTCACACATACGCCATCTATGGAGCCCTGCTGATTCCCCATCTCCTCTGCAGCTGACACCCACCCTTTGTCTGTCAGTGTACAGGTGTTGGAAATGTAAACACACAAACAGACAAATCTGTCAATGTGTGTGTTTCTGTTTCTGCCACTCGAAGCTGCAAATAGCAGCCTCCCCCCATGCACCAGACACAACTGCATGCTTCTGACCAGTTTAACGTAAACCAGCCTTGTATTAGAACATTGGAATGTTGGGAGCTCCATTGAAAACAATGGAGTGCTCCGGGCTTATAATGGCCGGTATAAGCCAGGAGCTCCAACATTCCAATGTTTCTTTGTTCACAGCTCTGGCTGTTAACAAAGGCTTCAGGGAGCCTGAGGGGATTCCAATCCCCTCACGCTCCCATAAGGCTTTGTTCTTTTTTGTTAGAACATTCTGCCCTCAAGTGGCAGAATGTTCTAATAGCCTTATAGCCCTTCGTATCTGGGCTATATCAGCTTTTAAAGTCCCTCTCCCTTGCTAAAGGCCCTCGCCAAACGCTGGAGAGGGCCTTTAATAGCCGGTATAGCCCTCTACGGCGGGCTATAAGGCTATAATAAGTGTCTGGTGAGATGGCCATAATTTCCTGCTCTCTTGTACTACAAACATTCTACCTCAAATATCTCCCTCCCAGCCAATGGCTGTGGGTTTTCAGGTTGAACATTGCTCACCGCTCTTGCTGTTTCAACAGGAGCTTTAAGTCTGACCAGTGTCTTGTTTTCACATTGTCTGCCGGCTCGCTCAGCAGGCATTGTGCCTCCCAGCTCACCTGGATTCAATAATTTTGGACTGGTATCTGGGAATAACTGGGATATTTTTCACCAAGAGGTTCTGAGCAAGTTCTCATATTCAATGAGAGTGAGGCGCGCTCAGAGCGCGTTGCTGGTCCACGAGGACAGCTCTAGGGGGTGTGAAAGCAAAGTGGGGTGCTAACAGTCAACAAAGGATGTCATCTACTTCGGAGTCACATAGGCAACGCGAGCTTTGCCCTCATTATTTATGCTGTCCCAAGGAATCCCTCTGTGGAAATTAGCAACGCTGCAGATGCTTCACCCTAATGCAACTCTCTAAAGAACACAGGAAAGCAGCGGGTGGACAGATGCTGGACAGATGCCGAGCGCTGCCTCCTCAAGTCTATAGAGATGCGAAAGAGCAACTGGAAAACTGATAATGGCCGCTATCACTCTCACCTTGGTCCCACGATGGGCATCATTTAGGGGTCGCTAGGGGTTGCCCCTTATGACCCCTGGCACTGCCTTTACGACCCCTGGCCTCACAGGTGGCAAATTCAGTGCCAAGAACACAGGGGCAGCTCGTCCTTCTGTACGTCGATTGGGGCTAAACTTTCCTTGTTGTCCGTCAGTTGTTTGTTAAGCTAATGGAGAATGATAATATATTATTCACTATTACTGTAATACAGAATGGGGTATAATTTTGCTAGCAGCTGACGGTAAGTAAAAAGTTCTTCTAAATGTTTGTTGTGTGCGTGCGTGAGAGTGTGTTTATCTGAGAGACAGTGTGTATGTGTGAATGTGTGTGTATGTGCAAGCATGTGTTTGTATGAGGAAGTAAGGGTCAAATGACTAGTGATGTCACTTCCGCTACCTCTGGTATTTTGACGAATTGCCGTTCATGAACCCCACCCCACTAAATGTTCTCTTCTGATTGGATTAAAGCAGGGAGACAGCACATGAATACCTGGAGCTTAAAGCCACCATCTACCTACCACCCCTCCCCCATGGGTCAGTGAGACACACCACATGCAGAACAGTGACTGATTATGGGCCAGATGTAGGTAAAATCAAATTTGCGAATCCTTAATAGCGAATTTTACTGATTCGCTATTAAGGACTCGCAAAATTGAATGAAGGTAGGAATCGCTAAAGTATTAGCGAATCCTTAATATTCCTTAATAACAAATCGCAAATTGAGATTCGCTAATAAGGAATACCTACCCATTCATTCCTATGGGCTTGGAGGCCCATAGGAATGAATGGGAAGATATTCTCCATTTGCGATTTGCTATTAACGAATCGCAAGTAACAGGCGCTATTTTAAGGGTGCCAGGGTGTCAAAAGGATACCCTGTTGCACCCCTGAAATGTGCATGTGTGCACATATGGTGCACATACGAATGTGTGCCACATGGCACTTTAAAAAAAGCAAAAAAGTGTTTTTTAAAGGAAATCGCTAATTAACACCAACTTGAAGTTGGTGGTAATTAGCGATTCCTTAAGGCTAAAGTGCACTTTCTTTTGTGCTGCTTAGATTGCATTTAAGGAATCGCAATTTGCGATTCCTTCAATGCAAGAGCAAAATAAGGGATCGCAATTTTGCGATTCCTTATTTTGCTAGTAGGTTTAAACTCACCTATATTGCTCGTAGCCAAATAGCAATCGCATACGCTGAAATTCTGGGAATTTCAGTGTTAGTGCTCCCTATTTGGCCACCTACATCTGTCCCTGTTCTCCTCACATCTACAGAGACTGAAGAGCATAGCCCTCGTCCTGAAGGATTATGCATGTCCAAGGGTAGGGAGATGGTGGAGTATGGTGCAATGCCAAGTAGTCTTTTTAGGAGGCATTGTGTGAAGGGCAGAGTAGAGGGTGAAGGGAGCAGGTAACCAGAGATATATTTCCTAAAATACATATACAGGAATGGGGAAAATTGGAGGGAGGTGGGGGTCAAGGAAGACACTTCTTTGTATTGCTCTCCCATGGTTCTTTCCATGCCTTAGTAATCTGTGGTATCTGATCACTGGTGGGGCGCTTAGGTGGCGGCCACACACACAACACAGAATTGCAAATGTAGTTGGTACCAATAAAAGAGATTTTTTCACCTCAGTCGAGGAATATCAAGTCAGTTGCAAACCCTGCACTGAAAAACCCTATCTATGATTCTGTCAATGAAAGCTGAGCTACTACTGCCAGGATCAGGCTGCAATAAGACAATATAACACAACACGTGTATTTGTACAGCACGCTTTAACCCAGCAGGGTATCTTGGCGCTGAGTAACAGATGTTTATTGTTACCCCACTCAATGGTATAATATGACACATGTATTTGTAACAGGGTTGTCAGGCTTCATTCATTGCAGCAATATTATCTGAATCCTTACATAGTGTTTTATCATCTAAATCAAAAAGCACTTGAATAGCAGGGGTGACTGTCTCATTAATCAGTTTCAGAGGGATGGAAATCTCCTCCTTTGACTCTCTGGTGTGGCCAGTGGTTAGTTACACACTTCTACAGCAGATACCTTGACCTTCTGACCTATCTTACAAAAGGGAATGAGATCCAAGGGTACCATGCCACCCGGTCTCCTTCAAGTTGTGCATGGGTCAGGAAGGCTGTGGAATAGATTTATCAGAACCGGTCATTAACAGGAGATTAAAGCATCTGAGGTCAGACCTGGCTCTTGAGCATCAGCTCGTGCACAGAGCGATGGTACATCATTAATTCGAGAGCCGCAGAGGCTGCTGGGGACTTCTAGCCACATATTATCGCTAGTCGAATGGACATTAATGGATTATTTCAGTTTAACATTATGAATTCCTCTTGCTGTATTCATATTCTCAACCCTAATTGAAGTCACCAAAGCTGTGGAATGTTGCCACAAAATCCAGTATATTTTTCACACTTCATAAGAAGAAAAGGAAGTGCTTTTCATTTCCAATCTATACGTTACTAGCTGCATGCTAAGTGGTCCACGTGTTATCTGACATCTTAGCTAGTTGTAGTTTTTTATCCGGAAAGATTGCATTCTCTGACTTGTAATTTTCCTTTTACCATCGTAAAGCCACGCTAAAAAAATCCTAGAATGGGAAAAGGTGCCGAAGAAAAACCTAGGGCTACCTGGCGGTGGCACATCTGATATAGAGCTTCTTACATGTGCATTTCTATATGTTTGGCCTTGCGTAATGTCATTGTATAGGAAGGCCTGAAAAAAAGTCTATTTTACAATCAATCAATCAGTGCATTTATATAGCGCGCTACTCACCCGGGGGGTCTCAAGGCGCTTGGGGAGGGGGGTCCGCTACTGCTCGAACAGCCAGGTCTTGAGCTGCTTCCTGAAGGCGAGGTGGTCCTGGGTCAGGCAGAGGTGGGTCGGGAGGGAGTTCCAAGACTTGGCGGCCAGGTAGGAGAAGGACCTTCCTCCTGCAGTGGCTCTTCGGATGCGGGGGACGGCGGCGAGGGCGTGGCTGGTCGATCGGAGCTGGCGTGTGGGGGTGTAGAAGTTGAGGCCGCTGTTGAGGTATCTTGGGCCTTGGTTGTGTAGGGCTTTGTGTGCGTGGGTGAGGAGACGGAAGGTGATTCTCTTGTTGACCGGGAGCCAGTGCAGGTCTCTCAGGTGTCCGGAGATGTGGCTGTGTCGGGGGATGTCGAGGATGAGTCTTGCTGAGGCGGAGGCGTTCTGGATCCGTTGGAGTCTTTTCTGGAGCTTGGCGGTGGTTCCGGCGTAGTGGGCGTTGCAGTAGTCTAGTCGGCTGGTGACGAGGGCCTGGGTGACTGTCTTCCTGGTCTCGGTGGGGATCCACCGGAAGATCTTACGTAGCATGCGCAGGATGTTGAAGCACGACGAGGAGACGGCGTTGACTTGTCGGGTCATGGAGAGGGAGGCGTTCAGGACGAAGCCCAGGTTGCGTGCGTGGTCTGTTGGTTTGGGTGCGCTGACCAGGGCGGGGGGCCACCAGGAGTCGTCACAGGCGGAGGGTGATGATCCCAGGATGAGGACTTCCGTCTTGTCTGAGTTCAGTTTCAGGTGGCTGTTCATCATCCACTCGGCTACGTCTTTCATCCCTTCGTGTAGGTTGGCTCTGGCCGTGGCGGGGTCGTTGGTGAGGGAGAGGATCAGCTGGGTGTCGTCGGCGTAGGAGATGATGTTGAGGTTGTGTTGGGGTGCGATGGCCGCAAGGGGGCTCATGTAGACATTGAAGAGGGTGGGGCTGAGCGAGGAGCCTTGAGGGACGCCGCAGATGACTTCGGTGGCTTCTGATCTGAACGTGGGGAGGCTGACTCTCTGTGTCCTTCCGGCGAGGAAGGAGATGATCCATTCTAGTGCCTTCTCCTGGATTCCGATGTTGCTGAGGCGCTGCACTAGGGTGCGGTGGCAGACAGTGTCGAATGCCGCAGAGAGGTCCAGGAGAATGAGGGCTGCTGTTTCTCCGTTGTCGAGCAGGGCTCGGATGTCATCGGTGGCTGCGATGAGGGCGGTCTCGGTGCTGTGGTTGGCCCGGAAGCCAGACTGCGAGAGGTCGAGGGACCCGTTCGTCTCGAGGAAGGCTGCCAGCTGCTTGTTGACGGTCTTCTCGATGACTTTGGCCGGAAACGGGAGGGGCGAGATGGGGCGGTAATTTTTGAGTTCGGTGGGGTCCGCTGAAGGTTTCTTCAGTAGGGCGCTGAGTTCGGCGTGCTTCCAGCTCTCCGGGAAGGTAGCGGTGTCGAAGGAGGTGTTGATGATGTCCCGCAGGTGGGGTGCGATGACGGCGTCGGCCTTGTTGAAGACGTGGTGGGGGCAGGGGTCGGTAGGGGATCCGGAGTGGATGGAGTTCATCGTGCAGATGGTGTCTTCGGTGCAGATCGGGGTCCAGGCCCGGAGGGCAGTGGTGGGGGGCGTTGGTGCGTTCGTGGGGTGCGTCGGTTGTGTGCTGAAGCTGTTGTGAATGTCCGCAATCTTGTTGTGGAAGTAGGAGGCGAGGGAGTTGCAGAGGTCTTGTGAAGGGGTGATGTCGTTGGTTCCGGCGTTGGGGTTGGAGAGCTCTTTGACGATGTTGAAGAGTTCCTTGCTGTTGTGTGCGTTGTTGTCCAGTCGTTCCTTAAATGCAGTTTTCTTGGTGGTGTGGATCAGTTGGTGGTGTTTTCGGGTGGCGAGCTTCAGGGTGGTCATGTTGTCTGGTGTTGGGTCTCTGCGCCAGGCTTTCTCGAGGGCTCGGCAGTTCTTCTTGGAGATCTTGAGTTCGTCGGTGAACCATGGGGCTTTCTTGCTGCCGGGTCTGCTAGGCGGGGTCCTCAGCGGGGCGAGGTCGTCTGCGCAGTTGCTGATCCACTTCGTGAGGTTGTTGGCGGCCTGGCTGGCGTTCGCTGAGCTGGCGGGGGGGCCTGGCTCAGGGATGCGGCGAGCTGGTCGGGCGTGATCTTGTTCCAGTTTCTGCGTGCAACCTGTAGTTGGTGGTGGTGGATCGAGTTCTTTCTGAAGCTGAAGTGGATGCAGCTGTGGTCCGTCCAGTGGAGTCCGGTGGCGTGGCTGAAGGTGATGTTCTTGCTGGATGAGAAGACGGGGTCGAGCGTGTGTCCGGCGTAGTGGGTGGGGGTGGTCACCAGCTGCTTGAGACCGGGGTTGGCGAGGTTGTCCAGCAGGGTGGTGGTGTTGCGGTCGTTGTTGTTCTCCAGGTGGAAGTTGAGGTCCCCGAGGAGGATGTAGTCGGTGGAGGGGAGGGCGTGCGGGCTGATGAAGTCTGCGATGTCTTAGCTGAATTGTGTGCGTGATCCCGGGGGTCTGTAGATGAGGGTGCCTCTGAGGGTGGTCTTGGGATCGGTGTGGATCTGGAAGTGCAGGTGTTCGGCGGCTCTGAGGGTGTCGTCGGAGTTGGTCATGATGCGGATGGTGTTCTTGTGGACGATGGCGATGCCTCCTCCAGTCTGGTTGATGCGGTCCCTCCGGGTGATCTTGTAACCTTCCGGGATGGCGATGGCGATGTCGGGCGCCGAGGAGGCGTTCATCCAGGTCTCCGTGAGGAAGGCGACGTCTGGTGATGTTGTGTCGAGCAGGTTCCAGAGTTGGACGGCGTGTTTGTGGACGGAGCGGGTGTTGATCAGGATGCACTTCAGGTGGTTGTTGCTGGTGGTCTGCTTGGTGGGAGTTGGTGTAGTGCAGGTCCGGATGCAGGTGTACTTGCAGGAGTGGCAGCTGAAGGGTCCGTGGGTGCGTCTCGGGGTGGCACGGTAGCATCCCGGGATCCGGCCGGTGTTGAGTGCGCTGAGTTCGGTGGCGTCGTAGGTCCGGCGGGTGGGCTGGTGTCTGCGGAGGCCAGGGGTCCTGGCGCTGGGCGCGGGCCAGGCGCGGACGGGCGCAGACGGGCTTACCTTTGGCGCGCCCGCTGCGCGTTTGCCACTCTGCCATATGAGGAGCGTGGGGGGCGGAGCGAGGGAGGAGCAGCTAGGAGGCGGGAGCGGGGCGGCGAATGGGAAGGGAGAGAGAGGGAAGGGGGGCGGGGCCACAGGGGGGCAGCGGTGGGGAGCGGGCAGGAAACGCGACCGGGGCTGGAGGGGGAACAAACGAGGGGGAACAACGAAAATCAGAGGGCACAATAAGCGGACAGCAGAAAAGGTACAAAAAGGTACAAAACAAAGTTACTTAGAGCAGGGGGCAACGCAGGGAGAAAACGATGGAAAAAACAATACAATACAATGGGGAGCAACGCTGACACAAGCGACGTAGAATACAGCCGTGCAGCAGAGGAACTACCGCTCCAGCAGACCAGGAGCACAGCTGTGGGCAGCGGCGGCACTTGGTAGGATTGGAACCTGGGCTCACTCGCAGAGAGTGTGCGCGGTGTGTGGGGTGACCGGCCCAAAGGGTATCTACCAACAGAAGGTGTCCGGCTTCTCAAAACAGATTACTCAAATGCATTTGAAAGAAAAACTGAAAATACACTTCTCTATTTATCAGAATGGCAGACATCCACTAAATAAAAAAAATATATATAAAATACTTTAACAACCTTTTTTGAATTAAAAAACTAATGTAACAGTAGTTTTAATTAAAATATAATGAAATGGCAATCAATTTTTAAATTACTTTTAATAAATATTAATGCTTAACACACAAATGTAATTGTTTTACTTTTGGTGGGAATTCATTTTTATATTTAAACTGCAGAAAAATAATTTTCATTTTATTTAATATATTCAAATTAAATAATGATTTAATTCAAAATTAAGTTAATAGTGCTGCTGTTTTTTTGTTCTACCTTTAAAATAAATACATGAGATTAGTTTTCATTAATATTTAACATAACAATATTTCACTTTTTTTGTTGTTAAATACATATTTTGTTTTTTACTTTTCCCTTATACTTTACGCAGGGGGACATTCGAGGTCGAGCTCTCACTATGGCAAAGTATAGGCAATATTTAAAACATTTATTAAACTCTATGGTAAATTAGTAAAAATATTTGTACGTCAAATATTATTGCAAATTACTTTTATGTATTTATTTTAAAATGTAAGTGCAGCCAATGCAAGGCTCTTAAGTAGGGGGCATAGAAAGTGCCCGAAGGAAGGTCGCATGCCAGTCGCGCAGCAGTGTCCTGCACCACCTGTAGTTTAGACAGCACCAAATGATTTGCTGCTATTAGCAGGAAATTGCCATAGTCCAGGCGCCTCATAATTAGAGCTTGTTTTAGGGTTTTCCTGGAGGGTGAAGGAAGAGATGGGAACCCTTTCTTACGCAAGCGCATGGTAGCAAAACAGATGCCATAGATGGATGAAACATGATCTTTCAGAGACAGGGTAACATCAAGCCTGATGCTGAGATTGTTTACTGTTGGCCTAGGAATAGGGGCAGAACCCAATTTGGATGACCACCAATTTCAGGACCAATGCTGCTGTGCTTTTCCGAACAGCAATATCTCAGTTTTATCACCGTTCAGCTGGAGGCACCAACTTCGCTCTTCATCCTGGCAGCTATTTTCCTCATGCAGTCTGTGAATCTTAGTTAGATCCCATCAAGGTCAAGTACAAACGAGGTGACTAATTTGGTGTTGTTAGTAATGGGGGTCACTAGTTGGCAATGGTTTGCACCATTGACCAAGTAGGGAGCCTTCTTCCCATTTAGGCTAAGAGGGATTCACTTCTAAAATAACCCCTGCTCCGCCCCTTGGTAGCTTGGCTAGAGCAGACAGGCTTATCTTAGAGGCAGTGTGTAAGCATTTGGGCACACATACAGTAATACAGTAAAAACACTACAAATGGACACCACCCCAGTTTAGAAAAATATGTTATCTTTATCTAAACCAAACAAGACCAAAATAAAAAAAATTCACAACACAGTAATCAAAATATGGCTTTTAGGAGGTAAAAACAGTTCTGTCCATAGTAAACTACAGATGCGACACTTTCAACTCAAAGTACCTTGAATGTGTCACAATCACAAAAAAACAACCGCAGGCAAGGTGATGCGTTGGTTCCTTACTCCAGCGGAGGTGATGCGTTGTTTCCTTACTGCCACGCAGGAGGTGATGCATCGGTTCCTTACTGGAGGGGAGGTGATGCGTTGGTTTCTTACAGTGAAGGGAGGTGATGCTTCAGTTTCTTACTGTGGCCCCGGTGTCCTAGTAGACTTGGCGCCCCGGTGCGATGTGTCGGTTCTCTATGTGGCAGCAGCAATGTCACTGCGTTGGTTTCCCCATGATGCATTGGTTCTTGCAGCTGCACAGCAGTGCCTGTGTCGGAATCGGTGTGGTGATCTCGGACTTCGGAGATCAGTGCACGGGAACTGGCGTGCAGTGATTTCTCCAGCCGCGGGCAGGCGTTGCGTCAGTTTCTTCGGCAATGCATCGGAAACAGGTGCGGATGCGTTGCGCTTCTTGTAGGTGCGTCGCTTTTCCAGCTCCCAACAGCAGGAATAACCTCCAGAGGCCCAATTCAGCAGCAGGTACCTCCTGGCAGGTCAGAACTCCCAGCAAGGAGGTTCAGAGGATCTGGTGGTGAAATCTTTCTATCCCTGAGACTTCAAAACAGGAGGCAAGCTCTACTTCAAGCCTGTGGAGATCTTTCTCAAGCAGGAGACACAGCACACAGCAAAATCCTTTTCCTCTCCATGGCTCAAACAGCCACTGCAGGCCAACCCCAGACAGCACACAGTAAAGGGGCAGTACTTCTCCTTCAGTTTTCCCAGCTCTTTTCCTTGGCAGAGGTTCCTCTTGTATTCCAGAAGTATTCTAAAGTTCTGGGTTCTGGGCCCCAATATTTATATTCTGTTTCTCTTTGTTCTCTTGTGGCAGATAGGCTTTGTGCTCAGTCAAAACCAATTCTGTCCTCTCTGGCCCAGCTTCGCTGCAAGGGGTGGAGACAGCATTGTGTAAGGCAGACCAGGTCCATTCAGGAGAAAGGAAATCTCCACCCCCTACTCTAAACGCAGCCCAGGTCTATTCAGCCCAGCCCTGACTCATTCAGGAAAGAAAGGACACACCTCACCCCCTAGTGGCTGTCTACAGTGCAAGCACATCCAAAGCCAGACAGTCAATACATAAACCTAGCAGAGGCACACTGGATGGCTAAGCAAAAAACTCCCACTTTCTAAAAGTGGTATTTTCAAACTCAGAATATAAAAATCATCCCTACAAACAGATGCATCTTTAAGGGCCATATGTATGAAGCAAATTCGCATTCGCAAACGCCGAAATTCGCATTTCGGTGTTTGCGAATGCGAATTTGCCAAATGGTATGTATAAAGGAAAATCTGGTGCAAAACAAGGAATCGCAAAATTTGCGATTCCCTATTTTGCAATTGCATTTAAGGAATTGCAAATTTTGCGATTCCTTAAATGCAATGTATGAAGCAAAAAAAAAGCAAATTGTCCTTAAGGAATCGCAAATTACCACCAACTTCAAGTTGGTGGTAATTTGCGAATTCCTTGAAAAATGCAAATTTTTGCATTTTTCAAAGTGCCTTGTGACGCACATACATGCTTTAGGGCATGTATGTACGCCACATGTGCACCCATGCTTATTTCAGGGGTGCAACAGGGTGTCCTTTGGACACCCCTGCACCCTTGAAATTATTCTCAATTTGCGATTCTGAAATTGCAAATCGCAAAGTGAGAATAACTTCACATTCATTCCTATGGGCCTCCTGGCCCATAGAAATGAATGGGAAAGTATTCCTTAATTGCGATTCGCAATTTGCTAATGTAATTAAGGAATACTAAGAATTCGCAAACAAATTCCGAATTTGTACATACATCCCAATTTGCGATTCGTGGTTGCACTTGCCAGGTCAACATGGCAGTACTAAACTGCATAGAGACACTGCAATGGCAGCTCTGAAAACCCTTTGAAAGGCTGCTGGTGTGGGTGGCTAAATCAGTGCTGCAGGCCCACAAGCAGCATTTGATTTACAGGGCCTGGGCACACACAGTGCATTGTACTAAGGTCTTAGTAGTAAATCAAATAAGCCAAT
Source organism: Lissotriton helveticus (assembly GCF_964261635.1). NCBI lineage: Eukaryota > Metazoa > Chordata > Amphibia > Caudata > Salamandridae > Lissotriton > Lissotriton helveticus. The sequence continues at coordinate 1,133,223,615 of NC_136071.1, read as the reverse complement.
TATGGAACCACTAATCCATGACAACAATTTACAGAGCACTTGCATGTTGGCACTGAACAGCAGTGGCAAAGTGCCCAAAGCATCTAGACCAGCAAATACAAAATCTCACACACAGTAAAAATACAGGAGGCAAAGGCAAAAATACAGGGCAAACCCACGCCAAGGATGCCAGGTTTAACAGGTGTCATCAGCGTAAGATAGTATCTCAAAGCTCTACGCTATAACAATCTGAACCAGGAGGGGGCCACATAGATATTAAATAATGTGGGATTCAAATAAGAGCCCCGAGGGACCCCCTTATTGACAAGCATGGTATGCAACTTAAAAGAGTCTAGGGAGATCATCTGAGTCCTGTTTTCCAAGAAATCCATAAACCACTGTAAAGCCTTTCTATAAATCCCTACCTAGTAAACCCTATGAATCAGAAAAGTGTGCAAGACAGTGTCGAAGGCTGCTGACAAATCAAGCAACACCAGCGTAGATGGATTGCAAGCATTGAGGGAACGTCTGATGGTGTCAATAGTCGCCACCAGCGCAGTTTCATTGCTGTCAAACGCTCTGAATTTGGACTGAGTCGGGTCGAGAATCCCATGCTCTTCCAGATGAGCGGCGAGCTATTTATATACCAAACTTTCCTTGCTTTTTCCTAAAAATGGAAGAGGAAAGATGGGTCTTTAATTGGAAAAGTTCCTTAGGTTGGCATTAGGTTTTTATAGGATCGGGGAAACCTGCGCTGCTTTCCAGTGGAAATTTAGCAACGTTCAAGGAAAAATTAAAAAGGGACATAAAGGAAGGTGTGTAAGCATGGTAGATAAACTAAATGCTATAAAAGGAGGGCATGGGTCAGATGGGGAGCCTGATTTGGCTTTTTGTAACACACCCTGCACTTGGGCTTCAGTGAAGGCTTCAAACCTGTCCAAGTGGGCAGCGACATTAGAAAGAGGCGAATTGTAGATGGAAAGATCATCTAACTGCCTGGGGAGATTTGGAAAATTCTGATAGATTATATTTGTTTTCTCCTCAAAGAAGTCGACAAGGGAATCACATAATTTGTGAGATGTTGGGATGACACAAGTAAAAGCGTGCGGTTTAATGAATTCATTGGGTGCTATTAAAAGTTCTTTAGCTGAGTTTCCTGCCTTATCAAATTTATTGGTTATATGGTTTTTATGTGCCTCTCTAATTTTCCTGTATAGCTGGTGAGCTTTGATTTATAGGCATCTTTGCCCAAAGAGGATTTAATCTGGCCCTATCTTTATTCTAGCCCTTTACATGAGGCTTTCTCAATTCTCAGCTCTGCGGAATACCATGGGGCGTAATGTCTACTGGGAATAGATGATGAGTGTTTGAGGGGGGGCAATCCTGTCAAACACTAGGGAGAAAGCTATGGCAGTCAGCCAGAGCACAGTTAATATAATAGTGGTCTCCGAGGGTTGGAAGGCTGCATAGAAAGAGGCCGGCAAGACTAGTTTCCATTGCCTCAAGTCTATTCTGCTAACTCTTGTAGGCTTATCAGTCCCCTCTGCCCTTGGTATATGAAAACTAATCAGGTGATGGTCATTCCAAGTGAGGGGCAGTGGACAGTCACTCCCAAAGGATAGCTTGTTAATAAATATTAGGTGTAAGGTGTGTCTTGCCATATGGGTAGGACCAACCTCTTTCTGTTGGAGACCTAGCATTTCCAAATCTGTCAAACCTTGGGCTACCTCTGACTTCGAGGTATCTTCTCCATGGAAGTTAAAATCACCCAACAGAAGAAAGTTGTTTTCTGCCGATACATATGGAGCAAGGTGTTCTGCTAACAGATTACTACGCTCTTTTTTGGCTCCTGGAGGGCGATAAACGCAGGCTCCCTTCCATTGGTCTACTACAGAAAGCTCAATTTTAGAAAATACACAATTCCACCCAATCAGATAAAAAGGTGTCAATAAGTGCTATGTTAACTGTGTCCCAGAAAGCAATGGCCATGCCACTCCCCGGTCTGAAACCTCTATCTCGTCCTACCAGTGGCGTAGGCGCATCGCCCCACTGCTTTTAAGCAGTGTAACCAAAATAAAAAGATAACAGAACGTTATTATAATTTTATTTGTTCCTGCAGCAAGGGTGGGCGAGGCTCCTCTGCTCTCAGTGCAGGGCAGGGGAGGAGTGGTTTGCCCACTTCTAAGTGCACAATGACTGTTTGGTCTGGCCTCTCGGGCAGGCCAAACAGTCATGCGCACTTTCCCTGTAATGCAGCCTGAGTGGAGATCATGCTCAGGCTCCCTGTTCCTGGCTGAGTGTCAAGCCACTTCGCTCAGACCAATCACAATGCTGCATTACAGTGTTGTGATTGGTCAGGGAAGCCAGGGTGCTTACCAATTTGTCAGAGGAGCCTGGCTGCTTCCTGGTTCCTCAGTCCTGACGAGGAGGAGCGAATTGGCAGTGATAAGATGAGGTTTAAATTTACATTGCCCCACGTCCTCTCCCTCCCCCAACCTCCAACCCACCCCGCTGCCCGTGATCCTGCCACCACTGAGTCTTACCAATTGGTAGTTGTCAGAAAGCGCTATCGAATGCAAGGAAGAAGTGAGGAATTTAGCCAAGTTTCAGTGAAGAAACTTAGTTCTGGTGCAAAAGAAGAGAGAATGTACCAGAGTTCCATAGCGTGTTTAGACATGAAGCTGATGTTACAATAAAGGCCTTTAAGCCTCTAGGAGTAGATTGAGGGTGTGAAACAAGGAGCACTAGAGAGAGTCGAAGGAGGAACGTTGACTAGCGGACGGGCAACCGAGTAGATGGCTTCAGCCCCCTCTCATACCCTGTACATAGGAGTGATGGAGGTACAAGAAACCCTGCAAGAAATGCATGAAACTGGGCCTTCAAGGTAAGGCAGAAGGAGGCAGGTGCAGCAAGTAGCCTGGCCACCAAAGCTCCACGAACTGGGTTTGATATGACATAGTTCCGAAGAGGAATAGCATAGTCTTGTAGTATAACTGACCTTGCATGCAAGAGGAAACGGGGCTCCGGACGACGTTCAGGCATGGACAGGTGCAGAAGGGCTTGCCTTTGGCGCACCCAGCGGTGTGCCCGCTGAGCGTCCTTGCTCGCATCGGGACTAAAGAGGCATCCACCAACTATGGTCTGACAGATTGGACTGCTAACTGCCCAAGATGGCAGCTATGACATTAAACAGGAAGTGGTGGAAAGGAGTAAAAGCTGTCTCTGCAGAGTTGGTAAGTACTGTGGCAGACCAGAGAGCAGGGCAAATGAAATGGAGGCCGTTAATGAATGAGTTGACTGATATAGACTCCCCTCATAGAGAGCGGCGCAGTGAATAACGACAACTGAAGTGAAGAATAAGGCTCTAACTAACTCAATGCATGCTAAGTAAATCTTGCCAATAATAACAAAATGTGAAGAACACAATGTTAAAATACACAGAGAGCAGTCCTGGATGCTTGATGTGTTAGCTGACCTTTTGCCAAAGGCAACACATGGTGGGCACAGGGCCAGCCCTTCGGCGTTTGGTCTACCTATGGTGTGCTTCCATTGTAATAAATGTAAAGCATCCTTGTGCTGCACTCCAAGACCCTTACTATCATTAACATTTAGTTTCACACCACAGCATGAGAGCAGCATCGTCTAATGGAAACCCAAGCCTCAGCATCGCTCCATTCAGAGCTCATTGAAGCTAAAGGAATAACAACCGGACAGCCATCTTTGTGAGGGGTTCAATCAGAACAAACAATGCAAATAAATGTAAGGCCCTGCTTCGCTCTCAAATGTGGCCCTTGGTGGATCTGCTGTTCTGCAAGGACCTAACAAAGAGACCATAGACACAGCAAAATCCCTGCACTCAGGTACTTCAAGGAGGAGCAGAAGCTTCTTGTGCACCCTCAGGTCCAGCCAGTCACCCAGGATGCAAGTATCAGATGCCAGAAACAACCTGCCTCCCTTTCTGCTGATGCAACAGCAGTGAATCCTTTCTGGCTGCTGGAAAGAGCTGCTTCCTGCTTCATATTAGCTCAGCAGTGAATGGTTCAGGCACTGTGACACAGAATTCAATCAGTGAGGCCTGGAAGGAGCGTGCCTCCATCCCAGCAGTGGGTACAGCTGTGAGCAGTTTCCTGGCCACTGGAAATAGCCTGCTTCTCACTCCCCACCGGTGCAGTGACGAAGGTCTGAGGTCTAACGTCAGTAGCAGACCACCTCTGGCTTGCAATTCCTTATCAATAAAGGCTCCCTGCTTTATTCAATTTTTAAATTGACAATGTGCCTGATTTGTGTATTACCACACATAGGTTCTCTAAAGGAGCATTTTATCCCACCAAAAACGTACTGCTCCCAAAAGGACAGTCTTACAACTATTTATATGTTTAGTAGTTTGTGAAAAGCGCATTTAGCTGTTAGGATGAGAATCCTCACTCACCCAAAGGTGACATGCTTCTTCATAGGGTTCCCTCCTCACAAAAGCACCCTTGTGCGGGCTACGATTCCCGAATATCACCTTGAGGAGCAGAGGTGTTTTCGATAAGTAGAATGGTAATGCTGATGAGTGAGGGGCAGAGTGCAAGAAAAAAAACTACAGTGTCATTAAAACTATCTCCAGGTGGGCAAAAAACAATTTTATTCTCGTGCCTCCATTGGATAGGGTTAAAAACGTGTGAGGACAGGCAGGGCCGGCCCTAGCATGTGCAAACTGGGATGTATGACGTTACAACACATACTTTTACATCGCATGCCTTTACAACGCGGTATTTACAACGAATACCATTACAACGCATAGTGCTTTTAGGCGCTGGATAGTGATTTATTTAATTTACTATTTCAACTCCAGTCCCCGTGGATAGTAGGGAAGGTGTTGGATAGTATATTAAATACATTCCCTATCCTAGAGCGCCCCCCAGCGCAATGCGTTGTAATGGTTTGTGTTGTAAAAGTGGCGTCGTAAAGGCACTGCGTGGTAAAAGTTGCGTTGTAAAGGATGTTTCCCGTGCTAACTGTGCACCTGCACAGGGCCGCCAAACCCCAGGGGCCGCCACAACGAGGATCCGTTCGTGGCACTGGCGGCCCCCTGGCAGGATTTGGCGGCCTCCCCTCCGGCGGCTAGCAATGGCAGTGGCCGGCCAGTGCCGTTGTTTTGTTGTTTTACCGATACCTGCTAGTAGTTACTAGTTTCACTTTCCCAATCCCAGAGTGCAGCCAGCAGTTTGGGTCCCAGGGCCGTCAATCTTAGCATCAATGACGTGACGGCCCTGGGACAGCCCCCGCGGCGCGCGCTGCCTGTGCGCAGTGCGCAACTCACTACCTGCTGCGCAGCTAACGCGGCGTCACGCCCGGTCACGAGTGGTGGTCTGGTCACGAGACGAGAGAGTGCGTGCGTGCATCGTCACTCGTCATCGAGAATAAAGAAAGAACATTATAACGCGCAGGCCACCCTCACAGAGATTGAACACCTCTGGCTGTCCGACTCCGGTTCGTCGGTTCCCCAACCCTATTTGGAAGTGAACGACGGTGAGAGACTGAGCAGGTCTCAGGCAGCGGACGACAGCGGACTTGCACTGCAGGTATATAGACTGACAGTACAATTAATTTCAAATTTGAATCGATCTGTGAATATTACAGGCAGGCACTGTTGTGCAATGTGGGACGGTGCAGGCCTCGAGTCGAACAGACAATGAAACTTGAACTTAACAGCCAGCAGAGGGAGGGGCGGGTATATCCGTTCTGGGCAATTCCAATCAGGCTCCTCTTCCCAGGAGTATATTTCATCTGTATTTTTGTGCCTCTTGCTGTTTTTTAGTTAACCACCATTTTCATTCTAACTTCTAAGCGTTCTGCCAGTTGCCGCACAGGCTGTTTTTAAAATAACTGGGATGTTTTTAACTAAACTTGTGTATCTGAAACACGTGTACAAATACAGTAGAGATGAGGGTTACAAACAGTGGCTCGAGGAGTCTCAACAGCGGGAAGCTAAAACGGGGCCGAGTAGGTGAGAAGACAGAGAGATATGGGGTAAGATAGGAAAAAGGGACAGTGAGAGGGAGCGAGAGAAGGGTGAGCATGAACAGAGAAGAAGGACTAGGAAGATGAACAGGTGGATGAAGAGACAAGACGGGGTGACGTTAAAGAACGGGAGGAAATCAGAGATGTACGCATGGGATGACCAGGAGAGAGAAACAGACAGGATGGAGTGGGTGAGAAGAGAACACTGGGTAGACGAGACATGCGCAGGAGCAAGAGACACGTGGATAGGGGTGGGGGGACTGGATCTGGGGCAGAATGAAACTGGAGAGAAAGTCATGGGAGGGAAGAAGATGAATATGCAGAAGACTTGATAAAACAAAGGGAAATATATGCAGTGCTTGAAAAGGAAAAATAGAAGTGCAGGTACCAGAGTATCTGCTTGTTTTGTGAGAAGTGCCGGTATTCTCCAATGCAAAGTATTGCTTTTCTTTTAAAACGGTACCGGTAGTGCCCCTTTCAAAATAAAAAAGTGCCGGTACTCCATACCGGGCAGTTCCGGCCCATTTAAAGCACTGTATATATGGGGTAACGGTAGAACTGGAGAGGCTGGTGGTGAGGCGAGAGGAAGAAACCCTAGGAAACTGTGGGTGCAGACATTTAGAAGGACATGGACAGGCGACGCGTGGGAGAGAAAGGCAAGTGATGGATAAGGGGAAACTGGGGAGACACATGAGAAGGGTGGAAAGAAAACAAGTGGGGAAACAGGACAAAAGGGGAAGAGAGAAAGGTAACCGACGGGGTGGGGTGCAATGAGGAGAGTAATTAAAACTTGAACATGGAAGAAAGAGAGGCCAGGTAGAGAACGGGGCTAAATGCACAGGAGAAACGGGAACAAACTGGAGAGAAGCCAGGGAGAGAGGGGCGAGACATATATAGTCGAGATGGAGGGGGGCAGCGTTGAGTGGGCACAGGGCGAGGCAGAGAGGACGAGCGCAAGAGGGCGAGGGGTGATAATCATCTAACGACTTTTCTGGACGTTTTATTAAAACACCTTCCTGAGCTCCGCCCCTTCCGGACCCCCTCTTCCAGGGCCCCCAACTACGCTCCCTGCACAGGGCCACCATGAGCCTAGAGCCGGCCCTGGGACAGGGGATAAAAGCTACCCTATCTCAGTGGGTCAACATATGTCAGCCCCTTAACGACAATCTAATGTTCACGGGCATTCATCAGACCAGAGATAAATTGTCACTCTCCTTTCAAAGAAATAATCAAATCAAATACTAGCCATACAATCGACTCTGTGATTTACTGGTAAATTACTCTTGTCCTCAGTTTTCACCTATGGCACTGGAAAAAGAAGAGAAAATAGCAATTGCTCATATTTTCATTAATTTGTAATCCATTCATCAAATTTAGGGGTAAATTGGTATATAGCTGATAGTCCATCACCATCAACCACCCTCATGTAAGGGTAGTAAAAAGGGCGAAAGAAAGAGGAACAATGGGGCATATTAGCAACGCTTTGCGATTAATATCGCAAAGCGCGCTTATCGAGTATTTTTTCATCGCCGGCTATCGCTGGATTCCATCACTGAGATATCACGTTATTAGCAACGGCTATCTCCGCGGTGATGGAAAACCCAGCGATAGAGGCGAAAAGCAGGATTATCGCAAGAATTACAGCGATAATGACCCAGCGTTAGGGGGGTGGTTGCTGATAGGCCATGGTAGTCTCAGCCACACAATCCACCCCCCATTGAGTTGAACGGACAAGTCAGGTTTTGAGCAGGTCTAAAAAACCTGTCATAACCGCGGTTAGCACGACTTTCATTGTCGCTAACCGGGTCGCATTGCTGATAGGAGTTAGGTGTGTTTGCGAGTGGATTCCTATTGTTTTCATGGGGCACGCCTACTTTGCATGTCATTAGCGATATATATCGCTGACATTCAAAGTGGCAAGAGAAACGGTCGCTGTCACCGGAAAGCTGTCGCTAACAGCTGTTAGCGACAGCTTGTTATTTGGGCGATAATAATATCACCACTATAGCAGCAGAAAGTGCAGCTAAAGCGGCGTAAATGCCCTTGCTAATATGCCCCAATATTCTTACCCGATATATAAAAGCATATTCTACTCTCAGATCAGTCCCCATCAATGTTTACAGATTTGGATTAAAAACTGTTTAAAAAAAAGAAAGCACATCAAAGGGGAGGTGTATATAGGTGTGTATACTGATCAGAGACAGACCTGGATTATTAATCATCCTTATCACAGATTTATAGCAATCTGTCATACGAGGCTCACTATTTCCTGTGTGAAACATCTGACAATCTTTCACTTTTTTCAAATTCAAAATTGTCCCGAGTGTTTTAAAGCCAACACATGTTTCAGGTATTCCTAAAACGAGAGATAAGCAGAGCATGCTCAAAATTCAGGTATTCAAAAAGAGGGCGGTACTTAGGACCGAAAGGGTCGCATCTATAGAGATGCGTCACTTTCCTAGTGCCACCCTAAAAAATGCTTGCGCCACCATGGATTCACCGTATTTACAATACGGCACACCGTGGCAGAAGGACTGACAGATGCGTCAGAAATTCTGACACATCTGTTGGGGCAAAAATCACGCATTGCTGGAGTTGTGTCGCAAGCACGGCGCAACTCCAGCAATGCATTTTGTGGCCTATTCCCACCACACTGCGTCAATCCTTACGCCTGCTTCCTAAAAGTGACACAGTGACATCTTGTAGATGTCACTGCGTCACTTTTACGAGGCTTTCCTGCGTAGGAACGACCCCCTCCATACATTATACCTGATGCAGGTATAATGTGATGCAGGGCTTTACAACATGACGCATCTAGGGAGATGCGTCACGTTGTAAATAGGGTGCATTGTTTGCGCCACTGTTGCATCACAAAAAGTGATGCAATGGCGTCGCAAAGAGGCGCAAGGAGCTTGTAAATCTGACCCTCCATTCCCAAAAATATCGGATATGGTCTGAAAGCCATGTCCGGAGATGGGGCTGGTGAGAGTCTAAAGTGCCATCGCCGGCGCCCATCTATCATACCGGAACTATTCTTCAAACAGGCCCGGCTCTAGAATTTTTTCTTTGGCGGGCCGTAAAGAAGCATGTGTGGGCCATGAAGATGAGTGGGTACTGGCCAAAAAACAGCAAAGTATTTAATCGCTCTGATATTTTAGGCATTGGCATCTGTCTGCGCTTGACATTTTTGACACAATCAGCACCCAAAGAGCACCATACTTTGCTTTCTTTCATGTGTTTCCAACTTTGGGGAAGGGAAAGGATGCTACTTCTCAAATTATTAAGATGCAGAACTTTAAGACTGCAGCATGCTCCTGGTCATGTGCAGCAGCAGAAATGTTTTTGCTGCCTTAAAGAGCCACTTTACAGCTTTTCATGTTTTTAAAAAACTTTGGCAGCTTTTTACTTTGCAAAACATTGAAGTTTATGCATTTTCGGGATATCCATACGGGTCATCATAACAGCTAATATACATTGCTGACTTCACACCTCTCTCTAGGCCTGAAAGTTGCCTACATAATACTGTTAATCATTAAAATAAACGATAAGGCGCGCACCCAAGATGGTCGCGTGAGCTCAGAGCTCCCGGACCTTCGCCACCTCCATCGACTATCCTGCAACTAATCCTGATTTGGACGACGGGCTTTGGTGGTCGAGAACCTGCTGATCACTTATCCGTTTGTGAATTTCGATTTGGTCTCCGGGAACAGAAGATATGGATTTTTGAATATCTGCGGCCTGCTCCATGGCACTGCCCCGGGCTTGCCTACTCTGCCAGCCGGGTAGTAATTGAATAACAACGGCCTGCGCTAACCTCCCTTGCCCGGTCTTCTACTTTCAGTTTCGATTCTGACGATCCTACGTCATTGACCTTGCCTTGGTTGCCCTGGTTGCTTGCTTCACTCAACTATTCGCAACATCGCTCGGAGATCCGGACTTTCATTGCTCTTTGCCTAGTGACTGGTCCTCACTTTATTCTCTGAGCTTCTGCGGGCACATCGAGTGTAGCCATTTTCACTAGGTCTCAGAATACCCTCCGGGGCACACGACCTAAGATGGCCACCAAGCCTGAAGCAGAGAGGCGCAAGACCAGACCGGCAGCTCGAGGAGGTTCTGTCCAATCCAACGTCATGGACCGATATACCCTCACTAACAGCTCTCCGAGCGGAATGGCTAAACCCCCGGCTGGCATTGAGGACGAATCCCTGCTGGGTGATGACCCGTCGTTGAAAGACGTCATGTGCACCATTGCTGGGATGAAGGCCGCGATGGGACAACAGTATGAGGCCCTAACCCACAAGCTGGACACTGTTGCCATTGATGTCACTCTGATCAGGGCGGATCTTGCAAAAACCAACGAAAAGGTCAAGTCTCTCGACCTGAAGACAACTAGTCTCATCACCGACGTCTCTGACCTACAGACGGAGGTCGGTAATCTGAGATCCGCCCGTGACTATCTCTCCCGTCGCTTGGACAATTTTGAGGGCCGAGCACGACGGAACAACGTCCGACTGGTCGGTGTCCCGGAGAAGACAGAATCGTCAGCTGTGGACCTACTGGTGGAGGACCTTGTCCTAAATCATTTGGCGCCCAAGGGCCTGAGCAAGTTCTTTGCAGTTGAACGGGCCCACCGTGTCCCGGGTGGCCCGCCCAAGCTGGGTGCCTCTCCGCGCCCCATCATTGCGCGGATTTTCAACTTTCGTGACAGAGATGTGATACTGCAGGCTTCCCGCACATCAGGCCCCACGGAATATGAGAACGCTGCGGTCAGCTTTTACCCAGACTTCACCCAACAAGTCCAGAAGCAGCAGCTGGGGTTTCAAGGAGTGAAGAAGAGACTGAGAGACAGGGACATGAAATATGCCATGCTTTTCCCGGCTCGATTGCGTATCGTCCACAACGATAGAACATTTTTCTTTGATCATCCTGAAGCGGCTAATGACTGGTTGGACTCGCTGCCTACGGGACGAGGGCGATTTGAACAATCGGAACTTTCCGGTGGAGCGGAGGGCGGCCCGACGGAGCAGGAATAGGGAGCGACATCGGCTCCCGGACCGACGTTTTGACTTTCGGCAGTGGTTCGATGCTACACTGATAATGATTGCTACTTCATTGTCTTACTGGGGTGTGGGTGAGGGGCGGGTGAGACTTCCTCCTCTGGGGTTCTTTTCGTAGATTAGTTGTATGTTAGGGCGACAGGCACGCCGCGAGTTGGGGTGGCTTTTGAGTCTAACGCAGGGGTGCGGGGTGGGGGGCATGATGTTGTTCTGGGGGGTTGGGAAGTTCAGGGATGTGTTTCTTTGTTTTTTTCAAGGCATAATGCTAATGATCCTCTGTGTTGTGGTGTCGCGGCTGGTGTGGGGGGGGACTTGGGGTGGACTCTGGGATGGGGGTAGGGGACTACGGATACTGTGTTGGAACGTAAATGGTCTGGGAGACAGAATTAAGCGGGGAGTGGTCTTGCAGTTACTGAGACGCTTGTCCCCTGATGTGGTTTTGCTTCAGGAGACGCACTTGCTGGGTAATACGTGCCATGCCATGAATAGGCGTGGCTACCGTCTCGTTGCACACTCAGGTTTCACTTCTGGCTCCAGAGGGGTGGGCATTCTAGTCCGGACCTCCCTCCCCCTCGCTGTTGACGACATTATACTTGATGATAGAGGGCGGTACGCCGCCATTGTGGGGCGGTGGGAGGGCAGGGTGGTTACATTATTTTCTGTTTACATACCCCCAGGTCTTCAAACAACGACCTATGCAGATCTGTGAAGAGTGATTCTGGGAGTCCCCGAGGGTTTGCTTGTAATCGGGGGGGACTTTAATTCAGTAGTATCTGGGATGTGCGATCGTTACCCTCCCCGAGTTCTCGCTAAGTTCCAATCCTGGCTTGGGGACTTCATGGGGGCGCTGGGGCTGACCGATTGTTGGCGCTTACATCATCCTGGGCAACAACAGTATACCTTTCACTCTGGGGCCCACGGCAGCCTTTCGAGATTGGATTATGTCTTGATGCCCTCCTCCCAGACTTCCCGTATAGGGGAGGTGAAACATCTTGCCAGGGGTATTTCGGATCATTCCCCACTGTGGTTGGTTGTGAACGCGCATGGGGGATCGGAGGGTCGAGTGGCCCCGATCAACCCGTGGTACCTCCGTGATCCTAAGATTAGAGCGGAACTACTTAAAACAATTGATCAATACTTTGCCGAAAATCTGGGGTCTGTATCCTCTTCTGTCTCTTTGTGGGAGGCGTACAAAACTGTAATTCGGGGGCAGGCCCTCTCGTCGATTGGCAATGTTAAGAGATGTAGACGAGAGGAGGTTGTTCGTCTTGAGACTGAAATTACCGTTTTTGAGGGAGAGTTTGATGCTGGGGTCTCCCCTGAGAGGCTTCATCTGTTGGACCTAAAACAACATGAGTACAGAGCTCTGGTGACTGATGCAGCGAAGGAGATGAGTCGTGAACAGCAGGGACGTCTGTATGATGTGGGAGATAAGGCTGGGAAGTTGCTTGCTTGGTTGGATAGGAGAGAATGCGCGAGTCGAGTGGTTCCTGTTATAGTTGACGCGAATGGTGAGAGTATCACGGACCCTGCTGGAATTGTTGAGAGGTTTGCCGATTATTTTCGGGTAGTGTACTCCCCTGTGTCTGATAGACCGGAGCAGGACTCCCACATGCTTTTACGCGATATCTCGCTACCACGTTTGTCTGATTCAGAGAGGGACCTGCTGGAAGTTCCGCCCACGGCGGATGAAGTTGCGACCGCTATCCGTTCGATCCGCTCCGGGAAGGCCTCGGGCCCTAATGGACTCCCTATAGAACTCTACAAGCTCCGTCCGGATGTGCTGGCACCATATATGCGATCTATGTTTTTGGAATCATTGGCGGAAGGGTTTCTTCCTCCTGACCAGAGATTGGCTTCCATAGTGGTTATTCATAAAGAGGGTAAGCCACGTGACCGCTGCGAATCATACAGGCCTATTTCCCTAATAAATGCTGAACCCAAGATCCTGGCCAAAGTTCTTGCTAATCGTCTGGTGACTGTTATAGGTGATCTGGTTCATCCAGACCAGTCCGGATTTATACCGCATCGCAATACGGCACTTAATCTTCGGCGCTTGCATGGAGTCCTCGTGCGAGCGGGGACATTGAGAGAGTCGGCCATCTTGGCGTCTTTGGACGCCACCATGGCGTTTGACACGATTGAATGGCCCTATATTTGGGCGGTCCTTTCCAAATTCGGGTTTGGGCCCACCTTTATCCGTTGGGTTCGATTGCTTTATGCTGATCCCTTAGCCCAGGTAGTGGTGAATGGACGTGTCTCGGCCTCCTTTGCTCTCGGTAGAGGTACGCGCCAGGGCTGTCCTCTGTCCCCACTCTTGTTTGCCCTTGCTTTGGAGCCACTGGCGGCTTGGCTGCGATGGGAGCCATCCATGAAGGGCATTCGATGGTCTCCGGAATTTGAAGACCGTGTATCTCTGTATGCAGATGATATCCTTTTGTACCTCACATCGCCCCGAAAGTCGTTAATCGTCCTTTTCGACGTTTTGACTTCTTTCCGTAAGAATTCCGGCTTAGTTATAAATTGGTCTAAATCTTGCGTTTATGTTCTCTCCGGTGATACTCCTCTTCTGCCCCGTGATTGTCCTATTCCGGTGGTACTAGATGGTTTCAAATATCTGGGAATCTTTGTCACCTTGGACCCCACACTTCGGTATGAGCGCAATCTGCTGCCCCCTCTCAGACGCCTTCGGGCGGATGTCGGGACTTGGAGCAGACTCCCCCTTTCTCCCTTGGGACGAGCTGCATTGTTTAAGATGATGTCGCTCCCCCGATTCCTTTATGCGCTTCAAAACACGCTTGATGTAGTACCAGCGGATTATTTTCGTGAGATTGAGAGTCTACAGCGGCACTTGTTATGGGGGAGCCGTCCTCGCATCGCCCTCTCGAAGCTTACACTCCCTTGGTACGATGGCGGCATCGCTCTCCCGGACATTCGTCGCTATTACTGGGCCTCTCAATTGGGGGCCATCAACCATGGCACCTACACTCCCCCACTAAACCCGGCTTTTGCGATGGACAGATGGTTGCTACCCGGTGGGGACTACAATAGGGCTCTATATGCGAAATCAGTTGGCGGGACTCTTACGGGCCCCACCAAAACAGCAGTGCAGGTGTGGCGTAGAGCTACGGCGGCCACGGAATGGGCCGACAGGCCGACCCGGGCTACCCCACTATATGCTTCGTATAAACTGGGCTCCCTTTGGCAATCGAAGGGATTTGATCGGTGGGACATGATCGGGATCAGTAGGGTAGATGACGTATGGATCAAGGGCAGGGTCAAGACGTTTGAGGAATTGAAAGTTGAGTATGGGCTGAATGATAAGGAATTCTTCAGATATGCGCAAGTCCGGCATGCGGTCTTGTCTGTTTTCCCACTAGGCTCGGACGTGCCGGAGGCATCCCCGCTCGAGGATCGGATTCTGGATGGTCACGTTCCTGATAGCACGATCTCGCTAATTTATAAAAAGTTGATCAATACCAGGACTGATCTACTAGTTAGTCTTCGAGGGTTGTGGACCAGAGATGGTCTAGAACTCGATGATGAGGATTGGCAGTCCGCGATTTCTTCCCCGAAGGAAGTGGCTATCCCGGCACGTCTTCGGTTCGTCCAACTAAACATTTTGCATAGGGTGTATGTGACTGGCCCGCGTTTGGTTCGAATGGGATTTTCGATGGATGGACTGTGCAGGCGCGGATGCGGTATGGTGGCTACATTCCTTCATATTATCTGGGAATGCCCTGCTGTGATACGTTATTGGAACCGCGTGCATGAAGTAATGAGTGAGGTCACGGGAGTGCGATTGATACCTGAAGTGCGAAGATGCTTGTTGAATGTCTGGGAGCCGAATGACTACAATCAAGCGCAGCTCCGCTGGGCGACCTTGGGCAACATGGTTGCCAAGCGTGATATTGCCCAATTGTGGGGCGCTCAGAAGCCTCCGACACTTCTGGGGTGGACACAAAACATGGATTGGTGCATGTTTCGAGAAAAAAACTGTGTATGTATCCCGTGGCAAACCAGGCAAGTGGGGGAAAGTGTGAACCCAATGGAACGCATACCGTGGAGATATATGTACTCCCCCACTGTCGGAATTTGATGCTGATTTGTCTTCCTCCCAACCTGACGTTTCCTCCGCAGGAATATAGTTGTTTTGTATATATTTTGGTCTCCTTCCCCCCCCCACTCCCCCCCGATTATGGATTGCACTACTGCTTGATTCCTCTATGTACCCCCCCCACGGGCCACGTGATGACACGTTTTAATGTACTGCCTTGTTTTGTGTTGTTCCTTTGTTTTCTTGTTTTAAAAGCAATAAAAAGTTTTCACAAAAAAAATAAACGATAAGGGCGAGCACACAGCAGGGTATTCCCTGCGAAACATAAAGGTGAAAAACACTTGTTTTTCAGTTCCGAATGGCCTTGGGTGGGCCAAGAAATTCCTTGGGTGGGTGTGGAAAAGTAAATTTTGCCATGTTCTGTGTCCCTACGTGTTCCCCATCCTATGTTATATGTGCATGATTAATATGCATATGTATTCCCTATGATCGATTAAAGACGCAATTACAGTTGTGTCCATCTCTAGTATGCCAGTTTCCAGTCTTCGTGAATGCAACGAATATTAGGCCTATGTAAACCCATGTTGCCACGTTTCACAGTGTGCACGTTAATTCAGTAAAAGTCCCCGTTTCTAGGCCTCAAAAGGGCCCGGACTCAGATTCAGCTCCTGTCTCCTGAACCCTCGCTGAGGAGCGATACAGCCCCCACCTGCATCCCTGACCCTTCACTTACTTCCTGCCTCGCAGTGCCCGGCTCGGCCTGGCTCTGCCTGCCAGTCTGCCAAGAGTATGTTATGATTCTAGTTATCAGTTCAGCCCTCCTTCTCTGCATACCTAAGCTACTGAATCGCATCAATAGTTTCCGTCATGGTCTAGCCTTTACGTCTCCATGTAAGAGAAATACTGTATTAATGGTCATTTAATATTCCTCAACACGCACTACATGTAGAATAATGCATGCACCAGTCTTAGAGTCTGTTAGCCTTTGCCCTGATAACTTTTGGATTCTATCAACATGTTCTCTAAACATCAGATACTAGATAGTGTTTAGGTACATGTCGCTCTGACACTCCAGACTTTCGTCTCCTCTTCCTAGTGCAGAAGTCATAGCCCCCAGCTCCTCCTGGTAACACGTCATTGCCAGCTTGCGCGCACCACTAGGTCAGAGGTCCCGGCTCCTTAGGTAGCCCCCTCCATGTTTCCGCCCCATTTATGACATATTCTGTTACGTTTACATCACATGTCTATGTATACGCCTCTTGTTACACCCACTTTATGCCTTATCTTTCGCGACTGCTACAAACTCCGCCTACTGCTACGCCTACTACACTGAATGTAATGCAATTGTTTTAGTATATATATGTTGTGTACTGTTATTAAAGTTAGCGCGCTCATCCCAGATCCTGCCCCGGCAGCTGCCGGGCCCTGCCATCCGTTTCCATGCAGGTTGTCCTGTTCCTGTCCTTTATGCTTTATTAAAACCTGCAAAACTCCAGCTACCTCGAATCTTGACTCTTATTTTATTGAGCTATCTGTTTATTAATGATTCCGAAAAATAGAACAGGTATTTAATTATTTATTTACCACATAATGGCGCCCGAATAGGGACTTGCCCTTTCCCCACGCGCCGGCGAAGCCACGCAAGCCCCCTGACCCTCTGCAGCCGTGACGGAACCATCCTGCGCACCGGCAGATATTTCTGCTTCAAGTATCCCTCAGGTCCAGGGAGGAGACGGAGGTTGCGGTCCAGCATCCAGACGAGGCGGTGGAGGAACGCGGCGAGTCCCGACCAGAGCCCAAGCCGAGAGTCCAAGGTCTGAGGTATCCAGAGGCCCACCTGTAACTAAAGTCCGAAGTTCATAGTCCGTCGTCGTAGCAGTCCAGTCCAGTCCGAGGCCTTCCGTTCTTGCTGCCCGGTGAGTACCGTTGCTGGGGTAGTATCTAGACAGGGTCAATCTAATTGTCTCTGGTCCGTGGGTTTGGGTACGCAAATCCAACACGAAGTGTCCACCTAGGTGGATGCGGGTCCTGACGTGTCTCTTTAAGAGACCGGTAAGTTCTGTACTGTTTTAGCAGTACATCTAGAAATTCTAGTAAGTTCTGTTCTCGAGAAATTCATGTGTTCTGTTCTCAGTATTCTAGGTAATATTCTGTCCGAACTGTTATTCTAATGTTATTCATGTATTTTTATGTCGTGGTATGAATGACTTGTTATTCAATTTATCATCGTGTTTATTGTGTATTGTATTGTGTCTATATTCTAGAAATCATGCCTCTGTTCTCCAAATTACGTCAGTTAAAAACTAGAAAAGGGCTGCTCGAGGAAGCAGTCCCTGTCCCTCCTAGGGACAGTCCAGGTCATTTTATGTATCACAAGCATGGCTTAAGTGCCATAATATATCTAGACTTATGGTCTGATTATACCAGACACCTCGAAGAGAAATATAGATGGCCCGTATCGGGTACATGGGATGCCGAGTGCATCATGCGAGTAGAAGAAGCATTATGGAAAAAGAAAGCCAGACAGTCACAGAAAGATGCCATCGAGTTATGGCGCAAAGAATCTCATAAAAGAACCGAAAAAGAATTCAGAAAAGCAGAATTAAGTAGAGAATCCTCAGAAAGAGCCCAAGAAAGGGAATTAATCGAAATAGGTGAACGAGTTAAAGTCGAACAGTCAGACAGACAGAGGAATGCCCTTATTAAGGGTATGTATCCTCTTCTTGCCGAGGGCTTGCCAAAAGCAACCCCGGAGGCATCCAGTAATTTTCCGCCACCATTAGTTCCGACCAAGCTACGTCACAAACCGACCGCAGCTGATATTTTTCTCTCGTCCTATTTGGACGACACAGTCCCAGAGTATGCAAATTCTGTTCCGCCTGCTCCTGTAAATAATGTGATTCCTGTTCCTCCAGCCACCGGGGCACCCGTCGCAGCACCTGTTACGGTACCCCCGGTCCAGCCCACAGTACAAGTACCCGCTACATCAGTCACTCTCCCAGCCCGTACAGTACACACAGACGATTCCAGTCTAGGAGCCACGGGGGGAGGTTCTCCTCGTACCCCGCCTCAACACAGACGTATGACGCTACATGAACTAGCGTCACAGCGTACACCCAAATTTCAGTCAGTTGCAGATATCAAGAAAGCACTCACCGAATGCCGTTATGATTCAGTCCCAGGCGATGACGCCATGGTCATATATTCATTGCGTGTAAGACGGGTGACCGAGTATTTGGACACCCTGCCAAATATGAAGGAATATCTAGACCGAATATATCGTTTTATCCGTACAGGAGAAGATCCAGAAAGCATTGGCGATGCTATGAACAAAAGAAAAGTCGAGATTCAGCTCATACTGTTAAAATTTATAATTAATTGTTTAATAAGAGAACAAGATTATCCAGAAAAAGATCGAGAAGAAATGAAAGTCCTGACCAGGTGGAGTGACCATATAGCCGAGGGAAGACACAAGACACTAGGTAGTATAGAGAGTATGTACAAGAAAATCCGTAAGGAAATAATAAAGTTACACGAGAAACGAGAAGCAACACAAGCAACCGAGAAAGAAAATGACTCTTCTACTGAAGAAGTAGAAGACGAGAATCCCGCCAGAATAGCGTATGTAGGTAAATCTAGATTTCCAGACCGACATTTACGCCTAGAACACAAGAAAGTTTTCTCTCTTCCAGCACCAGAACAAGGTTCTCTAGAACAAGTATTTCAAGCTACCGATCACATTCTGAAAGCACGAATCGGTTATAGTGAGCTTAGTACCATGCATGAACAAGAACAAGCCCGATCAGCAGTCCGATGGGCTACTGATTCTACCACTTTTCCAGACGAAATAGTGGCACAAATGTTTCTGAAACTGCCCCCAGCCGAGCAGCGACTGGTGGGTATGTATATGATCCAGCACCTCATCACCCTGTATGAGGGACAACATTCCGATCCAGGTCCGTTACATGATGTATTAAACGAGTTACTACAGTATAGATGGAAAGGTCTAGGTACCGAATTAATTAGTATCATTCTAGAACAGCGCCACAAATACCGAACGTTTTTAAACCCGCACTTTGTTCACGTCTCACCCCCAGGAAGTAAACCATTTTACATAGATAGACAGAATCCGTTACGAGAAGTACATCCAGTCAAGAAAGAGGGTGGTGGTCTAGAACGAGTATTTGTTTACACCCCTATCACAAAGATGGAACTCTTAGAGATGAAGAAATTAATTCCCTGTCACGACAAAGATCCAGCAGGGTTCCACCGTGAATTAAAGGACATGCTCCGCATGGGAGAATACACGTATCCAGATATCATTAAAATGTTAAAGGTCCTGTTGCCTGCGGGCATATATGAAAAACTCAAGGAAAAAGAATGGGAGGTGGGAGAGAAAAAGATAGATTGGACAGCTCTAGAAGCTGAAGATAATACACGTGTACCAGGTACCGGTCTAGGAGATAAATGTAAAGAATTACCAGAGTTATTGATTCAGGTTTTGCCTAGGTTATTAGCCACGAAAAAGGAAGACTGGGATGCAATCTCAGCCTGTAAACAGAAACCAGACGAAGATACTAGTGATTTTTATTCTAGATTCGAGAAATGCTTTATCATCAACAGTGGTTTGAAGACAGGTAGCGAGTCATACCCTCATCTTTTTGTTACTAAACTAGTCGAGAATTCAAGTCCACAAGTTAAAAATCGAGTTTTGAAAGTCGAAAGTACCTGGCAAGCTAATACTCCGTCCCAAATGCTTCAAATGCTCCAGTACCACCAGAATAGAATCAGAGAAGAGCAAGAACACGAAAGGAAACGTATGAAAGACACGAAAATGAAAGTATTAGTTGCACAATCTGTTCCTCAAGACAGTCAGAAGAGGGGTATGAATCAAGCCAGTCATCCTGCAGCTCCCGTTAAAGGGACCTGCAATTATTGTAAACAGCCAGGTCATTTTATAAACGAGTGTGCAGTTCTGAAACACAACATAGCCACTGGTAAGACTAAAGAAAGACCACGTCCGCCTAGACAAGAACAAGTTTCACAGACTTCTCAGACACCACAGAATGCACAACAGACAGTTACAGTACCGCAGCCTATAGCTGCAACACAGCATGTTACACAGATTACTGAATGTCCCGCAGCATTTATGGGCGCAAGGTCCAACTGATGTAGGTTTCATGCACATCAGACCCCATTGTGTGACTCTCAAACCAGGTATTGTTTTGCCACGAATCAGACAGTACAGATTGCCACCTGAGGCTGTAGCAGCCTTATCCAAAATTATTGACGAGCTCATTGCTCAAGGAGTGGTTGTAGAAACTGTCTCCAATGTATGTAATTCTCCTATCATTCCAGTCATGAAACGTACTGATCCAAATGCACCTCCAGTATATCGATTAGTGATTGACCTTCGAGAACTTAATAAATGTATCATACCCCAGTATCCAGTAGTCCCAGATATTTCATCCCTATTGACAGCCATTGATTCCGAAGCCACGTTCTTTACTGTCATCGACCTCAAGAACGCATTTTTCAGTGTTCCCATTCATCCAGACAGCCAGTTCCTTTTCGGTTTCTGTTTAAATGGAAGGAGCTATAAATTTACACGAGCTCCTCAAGGTTTCACAGAAAGTCCTAGTATTTACAGTCAAGCACTCAAGAGACAACTAGACAATATTCACATGCCAACTGACACTGCCCTGCTCCAGTATGTCGATGATCTACTGATCACAGCCCGTTCTGAACGTGACTGCGAGCGTGCGTCACTTACAGTTCTGTATTTCCTAGCCGAGATGGGGCACAAGGTGTCCCCTTCGAAGCTTCAATTCTGTGTACAGCAAGTGATCTACTTAGGCCACTTACTGTCCAAGTGGGGTAGGCAGTTGACACCTGACCGTATCCAGTTAATAGCAAGTCTCCCTCAGCCCAAGACCCAGAAGGAGGTACGAGCTTTTATCGGCCTCACTTCTTATTGCAGACAATGGATTCCTCAGTATGCATTTCTAGCCAAGCCACTGATACAGTTAACGACACAGGAGGCAGCCGTATCGACTGTCCTCCCTTGGACATCCGAACATACACTTGCTTTTAATGAGTTAAAGAAAGCCTTATGCCAAGCCCCTGTTCTAGCAACACCGAACTATAGTAAGCCTTTTACACTTTTTGTCACAGAACGTGATGGTACAGCATTATCTGTTCTCACACAAGATCAAGCAGGACAATACAAGCCCTGTGCTTATTTTTCGAGCACATTAGATCCAGTAGCCCAGGCTCTGCCTGCGTGCCTCAAGTCAGTTGCAGCCACAGCACTAGCTATCAGACAAAGTGATTCCATAGTATTAGGACACTCCCTGACAGTACAAGTTCCACACTCCGTGGAAGTTCTTTTAAACCGAACCCAGACTCAGCACTTGACAATTGCACGTTTAACAGGTTATGAACTGACACTGTTCCAGCCACACATAGAAATCAGACGCTGCAACGTTCTAAATCCTGCTACACTGTTACCGTCAGTTACTTCAAATCCGGCCACACATGACTGTGTGGAAGTTGTTAACACTATGACAAAGCCAAGACAAGACCTGACAGATATTCCATTACCTAATCCCGACCTGACACTTTATGTGGATGGTTCATGTATGAGAACTAGTACAGGAGAACTAGTAGCCGCGTATGCAGTGACTACTGAAACTGAAGTTATAGAGACACATCGTATTGACACCCTGTCCGCTCAAGCAGCAGAGCTCGTCGCTCTGACCCAAGCCTGCATACGTGCCAAGAACCTGAAAGTTAACATATACACAGATTCACGTTATGCATTCGGAGTCGTACACGACTTTGGAGTGCTCTGGCAAGAAAGAGGTTTTATGACTTCTCATGGGACCAAGATTCAGCATGGTCTCCTCATTCAAGCTCTGTTAGATGCAATACATTTACCGACAGCTATCGCTATCATGAAGTGCAAAGCACATACGAAAGTTACTGACATCATTTCCCAAGGTAACGATCTAGCAGATCGAACAGCCAAGCTTACAGCTCAGACACCAGACATTCCAGTTAACACAACACTGACACACACTCCAGATCCGACTACATGTATGACAGTTAAGGACCCTACACAAGATGTCATAGACATCCAGTCACATGCTACTCCCGAAGAAATGAAGAAATGGTCTGAACAAGGAGGGGTCCAGACAGATCAGGGATGGTTGACGAAGGGAAAAGCCACATGGTTTCTCCCCGACTCTATGGTTCAAGTCATTATCAATACCGCACATAGTCCTGCACATTTAGGAGAAAAAGCCATGTTAGACAGTATCCAGAACCTTTGGTTCAACAAGCATTTACGAGCTGCAGCCAAGCAGAAAGTCCGTACCTGTATGATATGTTGCCAGTTCAATCCAGGTAAAAGTGTCCCGGTGGAACAAGGGGGATTCCAGCCTCCTGACCACCCTTTTGAAGTCCTCCAGATGGATTATATTCAGATGGAGCGATGTCGAGGTTTCAAGTATGTCCTTGTAGTTGTATGCGCTTTGTCCAGATGGACAGAAGCATATCCAGTCCCAGATTACACAGCCGCGACCACTGCCAAGCAGTTGGTTCGTGAATTCTTCCCCCGTTATGGACTCCCTAGGGTCGTGTATTCAGATAACGGCCAGCCATTCTCATCTGAGTTAATGAAGCATGTTTCCCTTCTGTTAGGGTACCAGTGGAAGTTTCATTGTGTACGCCATCCTGAAGCAGCAGGTCTCGTAGAGAGACATAACCAGACATTGAAAATCCGCATCGCCAAAGTTTGTAAAGAGAAAGGTGTAGACTGGCTAGTAGCTCTGCCAGTCGCCCTATTTTATATGCGCATGGTCGCACATTCCAGATCAGGTCTGTCCCCTTATGAGGTCGTATTCGGCCGCCCCCCGAACATGTGGGGTACACCTAGACCCCGAAGTATTACCGATGTTTCCAGTAATATGCTGACAGATTACCTAGCTTCCTTGATGTCTGCCCTACACTCTTGTCGTTCACAGGTTGCCGCCGCATTTCCAGACAATACCGAGGTGAAACCGCATGAAATCGTTCCAGGAAGTCTTGTCCTTGTGAGGAACTTTGATCGTTCAAGTCCGCTGGAGCCTCGCTGGAAACAACCTCAACTTGTCCTTCTGACCACCCGCACGGCCGTGAAGTTGGAAGGCCGCAAAGGCTGGGTGCACCTGTCCCACGTCAAGAAATTCCATGGATGTCGCATAAAAACATTGGACTGTTCCATTTTAAAGGACTGCCAGAATTCTAAAGATTGTTCCATTTCTAAGGACTGTCCCGCTACAAACTTTGAATCAAAGCCTCCCCTGTTAGAGGAAACTCCGCAGCAGGAGTATAAAAAGAAGCTCCGGTCTAGTAAAATAAGTCAGCCAGTTTAATTGTCTAAGTCCCCCTCGGGTGAAGCGGTTAGACAGGTTTCTGACATGTATGAGATAGACCCCCATAGTGAGAGAGTTAGTCAAAACTCTATCAGATGTATCGTTTTTCTAAGTTTTCTATTATTTTTGAGTTTGATGGTTACCTGCACAAGTTATGCATTACATTTATGTTTTCCAATTTCTCATGTAAATAAGTTTTCTAATTCTACAGTAGAGCACACATTTAGTGATCTGCCTCCTCACGAGTTATCCTATCGTCTTGCTATGAGAAATAATACATTCATTAGTATGTTACACTATTCACACCAGACCAGCAATGCTACTAATTGTTGGGTGTGTGGTCGACTCCCCCCTTTCCAGACACCGAAGGGAGTTCTGCCACTCTTTCCTTATCCGTTTTCACATAATGGTTCGTGTGGAGCATGGTCCACGTTAACGTCATCTTCTAATGATATGTTACTTCTGAATAGTACATGTTTTTCAGACAAAGAAGGTCTCACCCATAGAACAGGGTTAGATCTAGAAAATGAAGTTTATAATTTGGGTAATTATTCTTCGAATTTTATGGTCCTGAATGTTCAGTCTGATACTACTCCAGACTTACCTGCTATTTCAGTACTACCAGTCAAAGGTGAATTATGTGTCAGAAAGAATGGTTCCGCACATGTAGGACATAGTGATTGCACTACTATTGTCGAGTATAGTGACAGTGGGAAATCTATTTTCAAAGCCTCACGTCATTCTTATTTTGTTTGTGGCCAGACCGCATATGTTCGTCTGCCCCTCGATTGGGATGGAACATGTTATATTGCCTTCCTACTGCCACCAGTTTTTCTAGCACCATCTGATTATCATAGAAACACACATCTAGTACACATTAGACATAGAAGGGAGATCGAGTCCCCAATTGTCGATCAAACTGAAACTGCTCTAGAACAATATCAAGATTTCAATAAAGGTTTCTTCTTCTTTATAGGACCTGTCCAGAATAGTAAGTTAATCCGTAGGTTAACCAGAACCCTTGAAGCAGTAGTGAATGAGACTACTTCTGCTCTAGGTAACTTAACCGAAGAGCAATCCGCTATGAGATTTGTAGTGCTCCAAAATCGTCTCGTCCTTGACGTCATACTGGCCGATAGGGGCGGGGCATGTAGAGTCATCGGATCTAGTTGCTGCATTTTCATTCCTAATAACGCGCCGTCTGTTTATTCAGCTATAACCAGACTTCATAAAATTGCCCATCAGTTACACCAGAATCCAGGCACCTGGACATGGTCCGGTTGGCTCTGGAGTATCATATCTGCCTGGGGATGGAAAGTATTGTCATTCCTAGGTATTGCAGTAATGATCATATTCAGTTGCTGCCTCTGTATACAATGTGGCCCTGCGATTTGCGGCATTTGTGCTACATCATGTATTCCTAGTCCTAAGTCCCGTTCCAAGACAATTCGAGATGAGCAAATGATACTGTATGAAATGATAGATGGTATCATGAATATTGATGTTTCCTGATGGAAACGTAGTGACAAGGAGGGAATGTGGAAAAGTAAATTTTGCCATGTTCTGTGTCCCTACGTGTTCCCCATCCTATGTTATATGTGCATGATTAATATGCATATGTATTCCCTATGATCGATTAAAGACGCAATTACAGTTGTGTCCATCTCTAGTATGCCAGTTTCCAGTCTTCGTGAATGCAACGAATATTAGGCCTATGTAAACCCATGTTGCCACGTTTCACAGTGTGCACGTTAATTCAGTAAAAGTCCCCGTTTCTAGGCCTCAAAAGGGCCCGGACTCAGATTCAGCTCCTGTCTCCTGAACCCTCGCTGAGGAGCGATACAGCCCCCACCTGCATCCCTGACCCTTCACTTACTTCCTGCCTCGCAGTGCCCGGCTCGGCCTGGCTCTGCCTGCCAGTCTGCCAAGAGTATGTTATGATTCTAGTTATCAGTTCAGCCCTCCTTCTCTGCATACCTAAGCTACTGAATCGCATCAATAGTTTCCGTCATGGTCTAGCCTTTACGTCTCCATGTAAGAGAAATACTGTATTAATGGTCATTTAATATTCCTCAACACGCACTACATGTAGAATAATGCATGCACCAGTCTTAGAGTCTGTTAGCCTTTGCCCTGATAACTTTTGGATTCTATCAACATGTTCTCTAAACATCAGATACTAGATAGTGTTTAGGTACATGTCGCTCTGACACTCCAGACTTTCGTCTCCTCTTCCTAGTGCAGAAGTCATAGCCCCCAGCTCCTCCTGGTAACACGTCATTGCCAGCTTGCGCGCACCACTAGGTCAGAGGTCCCGGCTCCTTAGGTAGCCCCCTCCATGTTTCCGCCCCATTTATGACATATTCTGTTACGTTTACATCACATGTCTATGTATACGCCTCTTGTTACACCCACTTTATGCCTTATCTTTCGCGACTGCTACAAACTCCGCCTACTGCTACGCCTACTACACTGAATGTAATGCAATTGTTTTAGTATATATATGTTGTGTACTGTTATTAAAGTTAGCGCGCTCATCCCAGATCCTGCCCCGGCAGCTGCCGGGCCCTGCCATCCGTTTCCATGCAGGTTGTCCTGTTCCTGTCCTTTATGCTTTATTAAAACCTGCAAAACTCCAGCTACCTCGAATCTTGACTCTTATTTTATTGAGCTATCTGTTTATTAATGATTCCGAAAAATAGAACAGGTATTTAATTATTTATTTACCACATGGGCCTGGCCCACCTGGGCAGGGGCGGCCTTAGGCATGTGCAAGCTGTGCACCTGCACAGGGCCACCAAACCCCAGGGGCCACCACGCCAATATATATCCTTAATATAATAATCCTCTGAGGATGGATACATATTTGCGTGGCTGCCCCTGGCCGGGATTTGGCGGCCTCTGGGTCTGTTCCACTTCCAAACACCCTGACCTCTCCTCTTCACTGGCCTCTGCGCTCCGCCCCGCCCGGACCCCCTCTTCCGGGGCCCCCTACCTATGCTCCCTGCCCAGGGCCACCATGAGCCTAGAGCCTCCCGTGACCTGGGCCACCTTCTAGAACCGGGCTTGTCTTCAAAGTGTAATCATTAGCGGCAACCTGGAAGTGCTGGGTCTCATGGGAATAGTAGTTTTTTACAAGAAGAACTATCTTTAATACAAAACTATGCTAGAAGAGTACAGGGAGTATCAATTCAAACAAAGTCTTCCGATACTACTAGCATTGTTTTTTATATATATAAAACACTTTATTTCACAATTTGTCCAAACAATAAAATAAATTAGATATCCAACATCTTCAAAGTGTATTGATTAGCCGCCACCAGAAAGTGCTGGGACTCATGGGACTAATAGTTGTTTTAACAAGAAGAACTTTCTTACATTCGAAACACTGCTAGAAGAGTACGGGGAATACTAATACAAAGGAAGTCTTCCGATATTACTAACAATGTTTTTTTTTTAAGGACATTTTGTTCAACAGTTTGTTGGAATAATAAAAACAATTAGACATCTGACGTCATGTGTGGCATGCTATCTATCCTGATCTAGTTTAGTGCAGTTTTACCCCATACACTACTTCATTCAGTATTCTCAGTGGTACAATGCTAAGCGGACGGAAGAAGGAACCAAAAATAATCCTTAATTTTTATGTTTCTTTGCATATCCTGAACAATGCATGTATATCACATTTAAAAATGTCTGGCCAAGAGGATATATACTGATACCAATACAAAGGTGTATCTAAAAATGGTGCCCTTGTTATATTCTCTCACGTATATATCTTCTTATGGACTCATATTTCAGGTGATTAAAACCATGTGGATGGTCTAGTGTGACCTTTCCTTTTGATACTTTATAATGTTATCATAGGTTATATAACCATCACAGGGATGACCATGGGATATCATCATTAAACCCTTTCAGATGGCTCTTAAGTCTGAAAATCCAACGTCGTTCTCTACGATAAAGTAGTGTGTTCATTTGTGTAGTATAGTATGGTTTATCTAGCACTGTCCATTTGATGTACTAACATCATAGCAACATAAGGGAAGGCCTCCTCTCCAAACAGCAATGGCAGGAGCAGTACAAGTTCTTTGTGCACCACTAACTGTGTGAAATAAAATGGTTGTGCTTCTTTCACTGACACTATGCACTCACACCCCTCCGGGGCCCTGCACTTACTGCTCAGAGCTGCTGAACATGCATTGAGGTTGGAGTAATTGTGTAAAGCTGAACATGCAGTAAGGATCATAGAATTTATTTTATTTTTATTTATTTTTGGAGTTTTATATATCGCTTACAAGACCCGGGGGTATCAGAGCGCTTTACTGCATACATAAAAGTGAAAACATAAGCAATAAAGTACAGTGAGAATCACGGGGATATTGGGTACCAAGAGGAACGAGGTCATTGTCCGTATGCATAGAGATGGCGGTTGAGGAGAAATTCTTTTAGTTGTCTCTTGAAGATCGTGAAAGAGGGATTCGTCCAGATGTGAGTAGGGAGAGAGTTCCAGATTTTTGGGGCATTCCCAGAGAAAGAGCAGGAGAGGGATTTTTGTTTATGTCTTTTTGGGGGGATTAAGAGGAGTGACTTGGAGCTTCTTAGGTTTCTTGTTTGACCAGCTTTTGTGAGTTTGTCTGCGAGGTAATCCGGTGTGCCTGTGTGCAAGGCTTTATGTGTGAGGCAGGCCGTTTTGAAGGCACGGCATGCTTCGATGAGTAGCCATTTTAGGGCCTGTAGAGTAGGGGTGATGTGGTCAAATTTCCTGGTCCCTGAGACCATTCTTGCTGCTGCGTTTAGGGTGGCTCTCAAGGGGGCTGTGTGTGTTCTTGCTGTCCCGGTTAGAGTGGCCTTACCATAGTCAAGTCTGGATAGAACTAGAGATTGTGTTACAGTTGTGGTAGCGGTCTAGTTGTTCCGGAGACGGAACAGGAAGCAGCTAGGCAGGAAGCGGAAGGCGGCCATGTTGTTTGCTGGCGCCGACCGCAAGAGCAGTCACGCAGCCCCGGCGCTCCCAATAAATACATAATTTAAAGCAAAAACGGAGTCTATGATCATCATTACAATGGCGACGAGTCGGGATCTCTAAAGACCCGCGCACGCACACGCGACCTCGGCGATTACACCCGCATTGTGCGTTAGACACAAATTAAGCTCCGGAGCGCGGCAGAGGAGCTGGGACCAGTGAAGTTTTGGCGCGAAGGTGAACCACCACGTCCCCATGCCAAGCAACTGACAGCCAGCCAGCCAAGCATAGTGCACCACCCTACCAAGCTGGAAAAACGCCCAGACAAACGCCCAGACAGCAGAGGGCACCAAAGGACAGTGAGGGACCACTGCTGATAACCAGAAGAACACGGCTGGGTTGTGCACTGCGGAGGAACATCACCTGGTGACCAGGCACCCAGGCAGAGTGACACACGCTGGCGCAAAAAGCAGGCCCATCACGTCCAGGGGCGGTAGGGGCAAGGCAGGCGACATCCGACACCACTAGGGGCACGCTAGTGGAGGATAGCGAAGAGGAGAGCGGGGGAGACGAAGGAGTGGAGCAGGACGCTCCGGGCAGTCCGACCAGGCAGGCAAACGCCGCATCTACTGGAAGGAGGAACGCACCAACCATGGCGAACCCGAGCAATTCTCTCACGCAGCTGGTGCCATTCCTTACGAAGAGCGGAGAACCAGAGAGAAAATGGGAGGACTGGAAGAGGTACTTCCTGAATTACCTGGAGGCATTAGAAGAGGAGGGCGACACCCCATTCACAAGCAAAAGAAAAAAGAAAATTTTGCTCCACAATTTAGGCCCAGAAGGGCTCAGGATCTACGACACCATAGTGAAAGGTGAGAGGACGGCGGGGGACGCGGAAGTGTTTGATCACGCCATTGAGGATTTGGACGCACATTACAGACCAGTGGTGTGTGTCGCAATTGACAGGTTCAATTTCTTTCAGAGAAAGCAGAAAAATGGTGAGTCAGTGGACGAATACGTGGTTGCACTGAAGAAGTTGGCCATCACCTGCAAGTTTGGAGCCCTACATGATGAACTCGTTAGGGACCAAATAATTATGCATACCACCAGCTCTCACATTCAGGAGAAGCTGTGGGTCAACGGCGACGCTCCCCTCAAGGAGATCTGGGCGATGGTCAAGAAGGCCGAGTTGTCGAAGAGGTGCGCTCAGGCGGCGAAGAGGGATGCCCAAGAATCACAAGCGGTGTGCAGAGTGATGACGCCCAACAGAAATGACCGATGGAAACAGAGTGATGCGAGGAGGAACCAAGGAGGTAGCAGAGCAGAGTTCCATACAAGACCGCAGTCGGACGGCAGGACACACAAAGCGGGTAAAGCACAGTGTTACCGGTGCGGTAGCAGCTCTCACTTGGGCAACGACAAGGCATGCCCCGCCTTCAGGGCCAAGTGCTCCTACTGCAACATATTCGGACACTATGAGAAGGTGTGTCGCAGGAAGCCCAAAAGCGCAGTGGTGCGGCTGGTGGACCAAGAGCAAGGAGGTGATTCCAGCGACCAGGAAAGTGCAGTGGAAGAGGAGGAATTCCTCTACATCGACGTACAGATTTTGGAAATGGATGGCTCCAACACGGATAGACCCAGGCTAGACATGCACATAGGGGGAGTACCCCTGGAGATGATTGCGGACAGTGGAGCACCTATATCTATAATCCAGAGACGTGTGTGGGAGAACGATTTCGCACCCATTCTCAAAGACACTTTGTTACCCATGGATGTGAGACCGGTAACGTACACCGGACAAAAGATTCCCATGCTAGGCTATTGTCCGCTCATGTTCGAATTTAGAGGCCGGCAGGCGCAATGTAAACTGTATGTTGCAGAGAAAGGCCCATCTGTACTGAGTTGGAAAGACCAGGGGGCATTGGGAATTCAACTCAACCCGGGAGGCATAGAGAAAATTCTACTGATGGACATGGAAGTCAAGGAGAATGTGCAGTTGTGGCGGGCAACGTATCCGAGAGTCTTCAACGGGCAGATAGGTGAGCTGAGCAAATACACGCATCTCATCAAACTCAAAGACGGAGCGGTGCCGGTAGTGCACAAAGTGAGGAACATCCCGTTCCGCAGCAGAGAGGCAGTACAAATAGAATTGGAAAGGCTGGAGAGGGAAGGCGTCATCAGAGCGATTGAGAGTGCGGAATGGCTATCTCCCCTGGTCGTTGCCCAGAAGCCCAACGGCAAGGTACGTCTATGTGTAGACCTGAGAGAATTAAATAAGAACATTGTCGTGGATAAATTCCCCCTTCCGCGCATCAATGAGATGTTGGCAAAAACTAAGGATGTCACATGGTTTTCCACGGTGGACCTATCATCCGCCTACCATCAAGTGAAGCTTCACCCATCGTGCACACACCTCACCTCCTTTATCACGCCATTCGGGTGTTATGAGTTTGTGAGGATGCCGTTCGGCCTTGCCTCGGCAGCGGCCGTATTCCAGAAAATAATGCACAAACTGTTGAAAGACCTGAAGGATGTCCTTTTCTTCCAAGATGACATTTTAGTGATGGGGAAATCAATGCATGATCACAACGCAAAGCTCCACAAGGTGCTACAAAGGCTGCAGGATAATGGGTTGACTGCTGAATGGTCCAAGTGCAGTTTGGGAGTTCAGTCTGTCACATATCTCGGTCATGAGATTAGTGGACAGGGAATTACACCCAAGAAGGCAAACATCAGAGCCATCGAAGAGGCACCCACTCCAGAAAAGAAGGAGGATGTTCGGTCATTCTTAGGAATGGCTGAGTATTACAGCAAGTTCATCCCACAGTTCGCAACCAAGACACACTGTATGAGACAACTGCTTAAGGAAAGAAACAGGTTCCAGTGGAGAAAGGAAGAGCAAGCGGAGTTCGATGCACTCAAACGAGAAATGAGCACTGCAATTCCCCTCAAGGGCTTCGATCCCAGAGCTGAATCCGTTCTCACCACGGACGCAAGTGACCGAGGCCTAGGGGCAGTCCTGATGCAGAGGGAGGATTCGGGTGAGATGTCGACGGTCAGCTTTGCCTCCCGTTCGTTGACGCCTAATGAGGAGAAGTTCAGCGTGGTGGAGAAGGAAATGCTGGCTGTAGTCTGGGCAGTGGAGAAATTCAGGCAGTATCTATGGGGGGCCAAGTTCCTTGTCAAAACGGACCACAAGCCATTAGTTCGCGTCCTGACGTCGAGCGGACATGATCATGCCACACCCAGAATCGCCAAGATGACCCTCCGATTATTGGACTTTGTCTATGATGTTGAGCACATACCGGGGCCACAGAACAAAGTGGCTGACTTTCTGAGCAGGGCGGCGGCCATGGACGAGGCACAGAATGAGGAAAAGAATGACTGGGAAGGATATATGGTAGCAACCATTCAGGACACCGAGGAAGTAATAAGTGCCCAAGACTGGGAAAGTGCCTACAAAGAAGACACGGATCTGGAAGCAGTGAAAGGCTACGTAACACATGGCTGGCCTGAGAAGAGACATTTGAAGGAGGAATTGAAAAGGTACTGGGAAGTTAGGGAGGAGCTGTCTATAGCGGACAACCCTGTGTTCCTACTCCGTGGTGACAAGGTGGTACCACCCCAGAGCATATTGGAACGGCTGATGTCCTTACTCCATGAAGGGCACCAAGGGATCACGAAGACTAAAGCGTTGGCCAGACAGGCATACTGGTGGCCGGCCATTGATGCACAAGTTGAACGGCACGTGCGCAACTGTGAGTCCTGTGCCAGGGCTGACAAATCTCAAAGCATGCTTAGGCCGCCATTGGGAAGATTTCCTATTCCGGAAGGTCCATGGGAAATGTTATCGGTGGACATAATGGGGCCAGTTCTGGACAAAGATGGTACTCCGAAATATGTACTAGTGGCAATTGATAAGTATTCCAAGTGGCCGGAGCTGCAAGTATTGGAACAGGTGGACACTGAGGCGGTGATACGTTTCTTGCGCACCACGTTCGTCAGCGAGGGCATCCCCAGGATCATCACCTGCGACAATGGTCCCCAGTTCACGTCTGAGAAGTGGATCGCCTTTACCAGCAGGAATGGCATTGAAGTGAAACACACCCCGATCTACCACCCCGCTGGAAATGGACAGGTGGAGCGCTTCAACCGGGTGATAATGGGCACCATACAAGCAGCTATTGAAGATGGCCTAGATTGGGAAAGAGAGTTGGAAAAAATGATTTGGGCATATCGCATTACACCCGGAAGTACGGGCTATAGCCCCTTCAAGATCTTAAGAGGTAGGGAAGCATTCACCAAAGACAATGCGGCCTGGAAGAAATTGGTGGTGCAGAGCAAGTGGTCACCAGCGGTGGTAAGAAAGAACCTGGAGAGAGCACAGGACATATACACTGTGCATTATAACAAAAGGAGGAACACGCGCAGTACGGAATTGGACAAAGGAGAGTGGGTGAGGGTGAAACTCGCCATCAGGAAGAAGAAAGGGGAAAGTAAGTTTTCTCCACCCCTCAAAGTAGTGGTAGTAGTAGTAGGTCACTGGGGGGTATGAATGGTTTGATTTTGTTGAGGAGTTTTAGGTTGTAGAGGGCGCCTTTTGCTGTGGGAACTCATGATGAGGCTTGGGTCTAGAGAGATCCCTCGTGATTTGACTGAGTTTGCTGGAGTGAGTTTGCAGTTTAGAGAGGTAAGGTGGTTTAGCCATTCTTGGATCTGAGCAGGTTGCTCGTGATTTGAGACGACAAGGATTTCGGTTTTTTCTTGGTTGAGTTTGAGGTGGTTGAGAGTTAGCCAATGTTCTACTTTTGGAGTGGAGTTTAGGCGATTGCATAAATATCACTGAATGATGGGCAAATGAAAATGTGCTATTAGGCATATCTAATTTTGATTAATAAGGGATAGTGAAAATCTGAACATGTACTAAGAATTAGCCAATGATGGTATCTTTTGACATGTGGATATTTGTGGCACTTGGTGTCACTCCTGCATCATGCTTGCACTGGCATAAAAGTGGTAGGCTTGACATATTTTAGTCATTCTTGGCACTATAGAACACACTCCTGGTGTAATGCTTGATCTAGCATAATATTGGTAACTGTTGTCAATTCAATTCAATTCAAAATAAGCTTTATTCGAGTTCTTCATAGGAAACTATGAAAGCTTATACATTAAAACAATATTGACAAAAGTCAAAAACAATATACATTCTATACAAAAATACAAACAATATTTTCAACATAAAATATACTCATATTAAAAAGTCTCCCTGCATCAGTCACATTCTTTAAAGACCTTACCTTGAATTCAAACATGTATACAGCACCATAAAAATCATGTAATAATAGTCTTTCTGCAGCTAATTACATTATTTAAAAACGTTCAGCCGCGGTCGGTAGTGGGATGACCTGCAGGGCGGTGACGTGGGGAGGGGGAGGGGCAGGGTGGGGGTAGTAATGTATGGATTACGGAGTCTAACAGGTTAGTAAACATATAAATAAATAAAACGAATTTCGGTGCGTGCACTGCATCACCAAATGCAATGCAGTGTGCGCAACAAAATTCGTTTTATTTATGTATATGTTTGCTTGCCTGTAAAACTCAGTAATCCATACATTACTACCCCCCACCCTGCCCCTCCCCCTCCTCACGTCACCGCCCTGCAGGTCATCCCACTACCGACCGTGGCTGAAAACCTTACCATAGACAAAACGATATGCTTATTAGGTAAAGTCTGTAGGAATAAGAATGCTGGGCAACATTGCCTGAACCCGTGCAACCTTAATATTGGTAGAACCTAGGTCTTTTTCTGTTTATCGTAACATTGGCAAAATAATACAGTATGAATTGTTGTCTGCTGTGACTTTTCATCACAAGGGCACTTACAAAGGCATTGCAACCAGTCATTTATCTCTGGAAATGTCATTAGGTGGTGAAAAATGCCCAATCTGAAGTTTGTTAGGAGAAATCTGTCTTGGGTCCCCTCAGTAAGTTTTAAGTATGGTTGAATGTCATAACTGTTGTCATTTTATATGATTATCACTATTTCTGTTTAAGGTCTGACAATGTAATCTTTGTGTAACCTGTTTGCTTCCAACCTCTCACCCATTCATCCATCTCTGCAATTATTCATTTATCCATTTTTTTCAAAAGCCCATTCATGTATGCACTTGCTCACGCCTTCACCATCAAATGGGCACTCATTCTCACATTGGCCTGCTTACCTATCCCACAAGCCACACACAAACCTGCCAATCAATAAAGAAGAACTTGCTCAGTTAAGACAGATATATTAGGCAGTTGAAGCTATCAACAAAAGAACAAAAACATTTTGAAAATATTTATACTATGATAAACAATACAGTTCATCTAATGGTACGCCTAATATGCTGTAGCATAACGAGGGTGCAATTAGCTCACTAACCCTCAAATAAAAATAAAATCAATATTAACCACAGTAAATTAGGTTTAATTCCCTGTTGTCCACTGATAACGGGACGGTATTTGATTGCCTACTTGAGAGTTAACTGTGGATAAAAGGCTCAATACAACATTAATAAATGTAACAACAAGAGCAGATGTGATATTATTGGGCCTTTAAACCAGATTCCAGCAAACTCAGCAAGGGTTATCATGCTTTCTCTTAAACAAGCATTGGCAAATGTAATACATTTGGTCTATATTTTGAATTCTGACTAAAACAGTCAGTCAAAATATGTTTATTTCAGATTAACACATCCTCAAAAACACTATAAAAAATGAACAGTAAAGGTCTTGAATGTCAAAGAGCCTAACCTGGACATACAATTTCCTATCTAAGGAATTGGTGATACAGTCCAGGTATTTTTCATACATAGAACTTGACTTGAACTGCACAAAAACATAAAAAGCCTTGTGCTGGAAAAATAAAAACAAAAAACAGTTGTGTTCGGGATGCAATATATGTATGAGAAACATAAATGAATGTATGATGAGTCATTGTACTTTTGAGAAGCAAAATAGTTCCTCGTGAATTATAATTCAAGCACTCCCTAGGAGGAGGAATAATACACCTTACACCCAATAGAAGGATGTCAGAAAGAAATTCCCCACAAGGATAAGCTAAAACGTACTCGGTTAAAGATTTGGTAACAATAGGTCATGCTGACAGTTGTGCTCCCACGGCAATAAAAAAAAGCTTTGGAGGTAAAGCCATCTTGAGTCAATAAGACCTGCACAAACAAAAAGCATTGTTGTATAGCCTTCGAAGTAAACCCAATAGATAAAGCTAGATGGGCACAAGGTCAGATAATTCAAACACTTTCTAAATTGTCAAATGGGCACATAGTAAGAATGACACTTAAAAACCGACCTTATATTCATATTATTATTGCCTAGGAGAAAGTGCTGAGGAGTAATACTTAAAAGGAAGACAGGACCTATTTAGACATTTCTTGGAGCGTTAGTAGAACAATCTGCCTCAAAATACAATATTTTAATAAATTCTCTAAAATTCGGTCATATTCCCAATTACCCCCCTGCTTGAACAATCCAGGGGTTGTGGAAACTCTGATTAGTTCTGTTGAAATCAGACCAAACAAGGTGATGAACAAAGATAGTGATGTTTGTTTTGCAGATCACTCTGAGTTTGCAAAAGTGCATTTCAGCAGTTGCTTCCACCTCATCTTAAAGCACTTCATGGTACACTCCTCTTCCACCACAGTGAAATCTTGAAAGTGGGAGAACCGACTCGATTATCTTGGGCTTTCACATATTAATTAGCTAGATATACTGACTTTGATGGTGCTTGTTTATGTATAAGAGCAAAACAGAAGGCAGAACAAGCAACTGAGTTTGTTTGAGCGTCCACCTGGGAACAGAAAGTGGAAGGAGGGACTTATGTCTATGGTCAAGGGGACTACTGCTCTTGAGCAAGTTGTATTGTACACACTGCAGAACTCTCTGACTTTCTGGCTTCTCTTCTTTGGCTTCCTATGCCTCAAAAACACCCAAACAGGGCTGACCTAATGAATGGAATCTCAATTTCAGTACTTTTCAAGGCATCAAACATGGATCCCAAGTATATATGAGCCTTAACAAGTTATTTTTCAGAGGAACAGGCAGAATAGGAACGATCAGAGTAGTGCTAGGGCCAGTCTAGGGAAAACAGGCCTGAGTGAAATTTGTCAGTTGGTCATAAAAGTTAATGGAAGGGTAGAGGTGCCTTCAAGGGATATAATTTAAATAAAATACAGTTTGTGAATTAGAGTTGGTTCAAGAAGGAGAAATCAATTGTCCTAAAGTGCAACTAATACATCAAAGTTAAATGAATCAAAACCATGATCACATATAAGAATTTGGAACACATACACAACATATAAACAACGAAACACGAAGGTGTATATTAAAAAATGAATTTTATCAAAAGTAATTTTTTTTAAATGATTCAACAAAGCAGAAAATAGGAAATGCAGGTACACAAAGATAAAATCAAATTAATATGTGCCACAGCAGAACCTAAAAAACACCTATCCCAAATCAAAATGAATTAAACATTGCAGGGATAAGATGATAATGTCAAAAAAGTTAGTCATTAAAGTGTTGAAGGATCACCTCTTCAAGTAGCGCATCTTGTGTTGGTAGTAAGAAGTGTCCAGATCCCACTGTCTGTCTGGATCATATACACAGAAACCCCACATTGCTTAATGTAAAAATATTCAAATTGTGTGTCCCAGCCCTCAAAACGTTCTGGGAGCTGTTGTTCTTAACTTTATAAATACGTACTCACACATACATCCTTTATCAAGCAACTCATATGGCTTACGCTCCAAGCAGAAGATGAGTCTGTGTGCAGACACGGCATGCCACTCATCTACTAGACTAGAGTTTGTCCAGGCTAGTGATTGGATGCTGGTGGCAGGCATTTAGCACTTTTGGTTAGAAGTTGTTGGATCACATTGGATAATATCTGTATGTTTTTCCATGGGAAGGCAGTGCCAGGTTTTGTTAAGGTATGTCTATGGGTTCATCCAGCCTGCTAACCGAGTGATTTAATATCACAGGTGCCAGATCTGAGCTGATCTTTATTGCCTGGCGACACGTCTGATGCTTTGCTGATATACCAATTGAGCACCGCAGTTTCATGACATTCATCCTGAGATCTTCACTGCCATAGACTCATTCTCATCTGTTTTCTACTCCTTCAGCTCAGTATAGGGGTAATCAGGTTTAGTTCAGAGGCATTTATTCTCCTGCACAGACAGAGCCACCACTAGCAGATAAGTGGAGAAGGGCAACTTTGTGATGATTTGTGGAATGTTAATGGCCTGAAAACCTTCAATTGCCCCATGGCTTTCCAGAGATTTCTAGATGCCCAAACACAGGATATGTCTTGGAAGTCTTAGCCAGAGGGAGAGTATGAGTTGTATGTTGTTGGCGTAGGAGAGAATGTTGATGTCGTGAGCTTGGATGACAATTTCCAGAGGGGTCATGAATGCGCTGAAGAGGGTCGGGCTGAGGACCAACCCTTGAAGAACTCCACAGATGAGGTTTAGGGCATCCAAAAAGAAAGGTGCCAGTCCGTCTATCTGTGCT
Source organism: Lissotriton helveticus (assembly GCF_964261635.1). Classification (NCBI taxonomy): domain Eukaryota; kingdom Metazoa; phylum Chordata; class Amphibia; order Caudata; family Salamandridae; genus Lissotriton; species Lissotriton helveticus. The sequence continues at coordinate 1,133,185,560 of NC_136071.1, read as the reverse complement.
CTGAAAGTCTGGAAGGAAGCAAATCCAGTGAAGAGCTGGTCCTTGGATTTCAATCTCGTGTAGGCATTGTATGAGGTGGGAGACCATCTTGAATGCTGTAGAGAGGTCTGTGTGGATAAGGGCTACTGTGTCTTGTCTGTCCAGGATCATGCAGGCGTTGTCTCTGGCAACAATGAGGGCTGTTTCTGTGCTGTGGTTAGATCTAAAGCCAGAGTGTGTGGCCTTGAGGAGTTGGTGATTGCTTAGGGTACCTATATGAAACATAACACCACTTTCCTGAACACTTGGAAACACGCCCCCGTCCTCTAACTACTCAAGAAACCCTCCATGCACCTATCTTCACTCACCAAATACAAACTGATCTCCTTACTGTTGGACCAAGGGAAAGTCTTTAGAGAAACTCATCAACAGACATCCCACTGACCACCTAAGCAACCACCAACTCCTCAAGGCCTGCAGAGATGGGAGATTTGAGGATCAGTGTGAGTGCTTCGCTGATGGGTTGGGATCTACCAGTGAAGGTGCGATGGGAGCAGGGGTCTGATCTGGCCCCGGAGTGGATAAACTTCATGGTATCTCATCCGTTGATCGGATGGCAGGCCATCAGGTCAAAGTCTCACCTTTGGTGGAGACCTGGGGGAGAAGAGTTTTGAAGTCAGCAGGGATCGGTGGAAAGTCGAAGTTCCTTTATATGGATGAGTATTATTTATATATGGTGCAGGTAGTGTTGAGAGTTCTGGCTCTGGGGCACTTCTCTCCGAGCATGGTGACACTCTTCCAGGCTATGCACTGGGCATGGAAATATTTGCGCGTGGTGAGGACATCAGTTGACGAGCGATGATCCGCAAGAGCGATGATCCGCAAAAGCAGATCAACCAGGTCGCACTGGCAGTCGAAGATGGGCCTCTAATGCAAACGAAATGCCTTTGAGTGGTTATTTCTGTGAGCATTACAGACTAGAAATAACTGTTTCCAGTTGCCTGGACGTGCTACTGTTTGATAAGGTGATAAGAGGTCAGAATAGCAGAGAGGTATTTCATGTGCATTTATGTTTTCAACACTGCCAATCTCACTGGAATTGCACTCGGCAAATTACACATTATCCACAGTACTTTACAAATGCCAGGAAATGATTGCAGGTTCAGCCAGGGCTTATGTGAGTGCAATGCATCACACAGTGTCTGAACTCGGCACCACACATTCTTTTCTTCGCGCTGCAAAACTGCGCTCCCCCGCTGGGGGACTATTTACCGCGTGCCTCTATCATTAGCAAAATGGCCGCTGCTCCGGCGGCGATGGGCGCGCGCGCGCCTTCCTCGGCCCCCGCCATCATGGGTCAGGAGTCAGCCCATCGAAATCTGTTTATCTCCCATCATCTTCCTCCAGAGGCTCGGACCACGAGCCCTTACCCTGCGTCTGATCAGAGCAAAAGAACAAAAGGTGGAAAATGTCGCAAACACGCAGTAATGAGCCCTCTGTCTTTTACCTTCTCTTGTCAACGGGCACAGCAGCGCTCTCCAGGAAGGGGGGACATAAATTTATCTTTGATTGCGCGCCATCAGCCCACAGAACGGCCTTGCTCTACGAGCCGCTAACGCTTAATCTCGAAGCCCCTAAAATCTAATTAAACCATTGTTAAACTGCTTTTATTTTCCAGTAAAGATCCCGCTCTGGGTCTTAATTCGCCGCCATAAGTGACAAGTGATGAATTGGCCACCCTGGGGTAAAAAAGAGAGCTTAATGAATTGATTGCACGTAAAAACAGATGGGGTAATCAATTACTATCGTGGTAAAAACGGCGTTAAGCGTCATGGAGCTAATCAAGGGATGCTCTCTCTCACCTGTAATGTGACAGCCCTGCCCGCTTCCTCATTACTCCCATTCCCTAAAACAGAATTTAAGCTTACTGGTGTGAGAAACTAGAGGCGGTTTGCATTGATGTATGTATTATGTCTATTGCTTGTTGTTTTAAACAAGCGTATAACAAAATAGTCTGCCACAACACAGCTGCTAGGACTATTTGCCCCATGGGGGCAGATGCCATTTTCCTCACCACTGTGGTGCTTCACAGATGACCGCTCTCCTCAGCAAATGTAACTGCAGACAAGAAATATAGTTGTATACTGAGCTGGTTGCAGGCACCTAACGCTGTTTAGGACCGTTGAAATTAATATATATATATATATATATATATATATATATTTAGTTGTCATTTTCATTCTCTGGTCATTTATTTTTATTTACTAAGTTTTGTATAGCACAAACCTGACCCAAGCAGAACAGTCTGCCCTGGGCGGCATGAGTTTTGGGGGCAGGGCCCCCTACTCCCGCTCTTACCTGCGGCCGCTGCAGGGAGGCAAACGAACATAGGAATCCCAGCACCCCGCCCCCCTCGCTTTTAACCCCTTTGCAGTGGGGCTAATTCCCCCGCAATGTGGGGGGGGCAGGGGGGCTGCGCGTGGCACCGCGGTGCTTGTGAGGAGCACAGCTCGTCATGCAGCACAGTGGCGCTGATCTCATGACGAGCTGAGCTTGTCATGACTCCGCCCACTCAATGGAACGCCCCGCACATGAGGGGAATTATCCCCGCGTGGCCGTTCCGCGGCAGTCATGACGAGCTGAGCTCATCATGAGCACAGCGCCACTGTGCCTCATGACGAGCTGAGCTCGTCATGAGCACCAAAAGTGTTAACAAGCGGCCGTCGGGTGGAAAAAGCAGAGGCTGCCACGGACGGCATAGGGTCTAGCTATGCCACTGTGCGCATCCCTGAATTCTCACTCCCCATTGGCAAAGGGTCAATACTGTTTTGCATATGGCTGGGTCTAAACTGAGGTGGCTTGGCGTGCAAAATAATGATGGACAGGGATGTGGCTTGAGTAATTACTAGTGATTGAGATTAATTTAAGCATTCCATTCATTACGTTTTTTGTATACTTTAGTGTGTCATCCTAAATGGGTGGGTATGTCCAGATGTGGTCAATGGAACCAATCTCTACCTGTCTGATGAGCCCTAACTTGAGTGAAACCGGCCCTTGGTTGCATGTGTTCCAGTTCAGGGAGACCTGGCCAGGCAGCTTGGCCTGGATTGTTCCTACTGGAGCAGGGTCAAGACTGATTTGTATATGACAGGGTCCAAACTCAGGTGGTATGGTATGCAAATTAACGATAGACTGGAATGCAGGCCGAGTAATTACCATTGACCAAGATTATTTCAAACATTCCATCCATCACTTTTTGTATACTTTAGTATGTCACCCTAAGTGGAATGGGTATGCTATGTTTTGTGCACATTGTGTCATTGGAACCAAACTAGGCCTGGCTGATTGGCCCTAACAAGGGCAAAACCGGTCCTGGGTTGCTTGTTCTTTCATTCAGGCAGGACCTGGCCTGGCAGTTCAGGCTGGAATGTTCCCGTTGGAGAAGGGTCAAGACTGTTTTGCATATGACTAGTTCCAAAGTGAGGTGGCATTGTGTGCAAAATACCATTTGACTGGGATGCAGCCCTCAGTATTTACCAGTTTCTCAGATTAATTCAGGCATTCCACCCTCACTTTTATGTATGCTTTTGTCTGTAATTAAATCCTCCATGCCTTCTTGCCAGCAGGCTGAGCCTATGGTTCTTTCCCAGGAAAGTTAATCCACTCTTCATTAAAAACTAATTAATGCCACTGGTTCGAAGTGATTAATTACTGTTCTTCAGTATGAGTGTTTTCTACATAATGGGGACTTGAATAGGTATTACCATCAGTGAGCAGATTTTTGGATGTTGTCAATTTAATTGATTTTGGTTACTTTTGCATACACATTCTGCACTCTTCCCGGAGACTCCTGGTTCCACTCAAATGAGATTCAATTTGAGGTATACCTACTGAATGTGATTGTAATTCTAGGAACAGTATGGTTAATTGTTCATTATATCATTAGATTGCAACCATTAAAAAGCTTAAAGGATGAAATGAACATTGTGAAATTTCCAATAGGAACATTAAAAGGAGAAATAAGACTGGAGAACATTTATTACTAATATGTAGGGATGTTTGTAATGATGTTCATCGAAATATACCACTGTTGATCACTCTATCTTTTCTTCTGTACAGTAAGACATGTCATAATAATTTATGTCTAGTAATGGTAGACCTATTGCATACAATAAGGCAGTGTAAGTATTACTCACTATTCACGTAAATTTAAATTATGTGCCTACACACAGTAGGAGATGAAAAATAGTTTACTCCTAATATTGGTAGATATTTTGCATTCAGAAATCAGTGGCACCACACACACGCCTATGATATTGTCAAGGTCTGGTCACTGAGAAGGTCTGTTGAGTCTCCTTGATTGGCCAAAGGCAACTCCTCCTATTGTCCAGGGTGTCACCAAGTGGAAGGGGTCTAGTGTGCTCTTAAGAGGGTTCTAGTTAGGAGGAAAACCACAAACTGTAAAACTGTAAAAAAAAAATGCAAAAAAAAACTCTTGAAAAATCTTGTAGCTCTTGACTTAAGATGAAGAAAAATACTGAAGGGATTAGCAAGGCACCAATTTCCACCCGACATCAGGCAGTAGAAAAGTAAGTGGGCTATCCAAAGGTGTAACCAAGCAGACGATCCAGGTCTTAGAAGCAATAATCATGGACACAAATAGTAACAAGGAAGTGAAGAACTTGACAAAACATAATGATCTGTGATGCATCCTTGAGCTGGGAATGCCTCCTTTTAAATGATTCAAATAACTGACATCACAGGAAAAGACTGTACTTCATCTGGTATTGGGAAACTTGGAGCGCACCCTCTTGAGAGACTGCTGTCTTGTAAGGGGCACTTTATAAGGCTTGTTCACACCCCACTTTTGGAACTTATTGTATTAGTTTGGCTCACAAGAAAGAAGGCCAAGTATGACATTCTTCACCCAGAGCAACATTCTGCAGTGTCTCCGCCACCCTTCAATCAATCACTCAGGGTCTAAAGACCCTTCATGCCTGACACTTCAGGTAGATTGGAGAACACTCCTCTGGGTGACTGCGCCCGGGAAATCTGAGTAACAGGGACACTCAGTCGCATGCTGAACGTGTCGCTCAGCAACACGCTGTCCAGCAGCATGAGGACCGCTCCTTCCTCTTTTGGATGCGCGTAGACTCTGGTGAGCTCTCGGCACAGCTCACAATGCAGGTGTAACAGATGTTCTCATTCAATAAAAAAACAAAATTGGGAGGAACTAAATAGTTCAAGAAGATAAGCGTGAGAGTAGTAACCGTCACAATCTTAGATGTATAATATTTTAAATTTTTAACGTTTTCCTAATTCCGGTGAGCATTGTTACTAAAGATCTGACTTTTCAGCTCCCACCCTATTGGACAAAATGTGGTGAGTTTATCTCTGGTACAATCTGTTTGCCAATACTGGCTTCACAAGTATTTGCAATGCGATCGGCCTCACCTTTGGGATCCTATAAGTGTTTACACATGCATTATATCATGTTATATTACTGCAATGGACTATGTGGCAGTGATTATAAGTGTGGCAGTATATTTGGCAGTTGTTGACTTTAACCCCCTTCCCCGCGGCGCAAATACGGCCGCGGTGCGGGGAATCAATTAGGGTGCGTAACCCCTTGCGTGCTCAGGACGTCCCCCAGCTGTCCTTCGTCACGCTGGGCGTGTGCTCACGACGGCCTGGGGGCGTACAAACTCCGCCCACTAATTAATTCTTCTGCACATGCGGGGGATTTGCGCTGCGCTGGGGAAGCGGCAGCGTTCGGAAGGCCCCCGGCCGTCCTGAGCACACACCCAGTGTGACGTCAGACGGGCGGGGGCTGTTCTTAGCACACACGGGGTTAACTGCTAACAGGGTTAATTACCTTACATCTGTAATTTTTTTAACGATTTTATATATGTATTGAAATGAAATGCCTCTTGTTTTATGTTTTCTTGTAAAAATGTACATGTGGAACTCAATGAATGTCCAAATCTTTTTATAATACTAAAGTGGAAATGGTTTTCAATTACCTATTTTACCCATCTCCATAAATAAAGACCAACCAGGAGGCAACCCTACTTATAAACGCCTTATTTTGAGTGCTGAGACATGTTTACAATTGGGCACAAGTAGTGTTTGCATCCGATTTTAGATAACACCTCTTGAATAAAATGCGCTTGGCCCCGGGTTATTCATCAAGCGAAATGCGCTCGCAAAAGGGCCAGATTCTGAGAATCTGGCCCTTTGCGAGTGCAATTTTTGCATTTGGGATTCATCATCCCAAATGCAAAAATCGCTAATAAAGAATTCGCAAATATGCGAGGATTAGCATTTAAGAATCTCTATTAGAGATTCCTTAAATGCTATTCATGAAACATTTAAAAATTGCGAATTCGCAATTTAGGACCGCTATTTACCACAAAGTCAAACCTCGTGGTAAATAGCGAAAACTTAGAAAAATGCATTTTTCTAAGTTGCATCTTACACACACACATGTCCTTTGGACATGTGTGTGCACAACATCAGCGTAAATTCACATTTCAGGGGTGCTACAGGGTGTCCTTTGGACACCCCTGCACCCTTGAAATCGCATCCTTATTTGCGATTAGCAAATTGCTATTCGCAAATAAGGAATAACTCCCCATGCATTCCTATGGGCCTTCTAGCCCATAGGAATGCATGGGGAATAAGGCCCATAGGAATGCATGGGGAGTTATTCCTTATTTGCGAATAGCAATTTGCTAATCGCAAATAAGGAACATGTAGGAATTGTCAATATTTTTTGCAATTCCTACATGAATCTTGTTTTGCAAGTCCTTAATAGCGATTCCTTATGAATCGCTATTAAAGACTCGCAAAACGGGTCTTTGATGAATCTGGCAGTTATTCTCTTTTGTATATGCAAATTCCATCAGGTGCGACAAAAAATGCTCAAAAGGGAGCACTGTGCAGTAATTCCGATCGCAAAGGCTGTTACTGCACGTTATTCCCCAATGCACAAGGAAACACTTAAAATGAAGCGCAAAAACTCCCCAGGGACACAACGACGTTGTATATTAACTTTATCCCTCAGGCAGTTTTTTGAGCCCAGTGTTATGGTGCCCAAGGATTGAGGCTATGAGTTTATTTGACCCGAAAGGAAAACAAATAAAATCCCATCCCATATTTCTGGAAAGGTCTGCTTTCTTTGTTTCGAGAACATCAGAAAATATATTTGCATTATGTTCCGTACATTCTCGTCTCTGTGCTTTTTGAATGCAAGCAACGCATCTACAATTTTTTTTTTTTAAAGGAGGGGATCATATTTAAATACCAGACTGGAAGCAGGCCAGGGAATGGAATGGCGGGGGTAGGTGTGTTAAAGGGTAACCAATTTGAAGGGATGGTGGAGTGTTCTGTGCAGATTGAGAATACTGCACAGAGAAGCCTGAGGGAACCAGGTCTTCGCCATTACAGTGGCCCCGTCAGCCGAAAGCCATGAGGAAAATCCCAATTGATCTGCTTATGCAGGGTTTGAAAGCACTAACAAAAAAATAGGATAAATTAAAGCAAGCCCTCCCCTTTTTCACTGTCGCTTTAATGAGCACTTAGAAAAACCACAGAGGAGGAAGCCTACATATCGCTTTTCTGACTCTCTCGCTCTCTTTTTCCACCTCCCACCGCCTCCATCGCCACTTTCTTACCCAGGTTCTGTTTCAGGAGAATGGTGTCGGGCGGGCTGTCCTGCTGAAGATCATCACTGTGGCATGCGCACCACCGCAATAGCAGGGCGAGCAGCCACAGTACCAGTTACGGCCAAGCCATCGCCAGTCCTCTGCCGGTGGGACAATGCAGCTTGGGTGAAAATAACAGCCACCCGAATTGAGCGACTTTGCCAGTGGCAGCTGTAACGGTCCCTACCAACTATTGCTCCATGGAATCATATGGCCTCTGATGCCACCCAACGACGCTGAGTGGCTTCCCTTCTTGCCCATACTATCTGTGCCCTCACTTTGGCCGCTCACGCCATGCTCCTTAATTACAGATCTCGGGTCCTACCGCCTGGGCAGCTCCTGAACCCGGCCCGCCTCTCTAACCTGCCGGCCAGATTTCACAAGTACAACTTAAAACAACCTTTGGGTGCTGAGTTACGGAACAGAAAGGCGCGAGTGCGCTATAAAAAAGTTAAAAAACGTAATAAGAAAAATAAAAGCCAGACCAAAGAAGAGTAGTCAGGCGGTGATCTGCGGGTGAGGAGGAGGGAGTGGAACCTGCAAAGCTTCACTTTGTCCTGTTTTGTTTCGCTGCTTGTGCTGTCTCTGCCTTCCACCGTGAATTGGCCCGTGTTGCAAACATTAAATTAACTCTTTCTGCATGAAAGCCGTTGTATGCGAATGTGTTCTGGACAGATCAGGCAAAATATAGTGCGAACTCACCCAGCCAATCCCAGGAGAAAACAAGCATTTACAAATGCAATAGGACTCGTATTTAAGCGAGACCTATTGCATTGTAAACAAAAGTGCAGGCGTCCAAGAACGCATGAACAGGAGTGGGAGATAGTGGTGGTGGGCAGAGAGAAGTTATGGACTGTGGGAGGAATGGGGGGAGGCAGGGGAACAAAAGAGTTTTCAAAGAAAAGGGGCCGATAGCCATGGAAGGAGAAAAATGACGTCATAGCCGTTAGGAGGAGGGACTAACCAGCCGAAAACGCATGAGAATGCAGCATTTACAATTTAAGCCAATGAAAAAGATGTGCTGAAAGTGGGCGGAGCTTCTCGCCACTATACTGTATACTGCATGCCTCGCAAAATGAGTAGTGCATGCGCTGCACCGCTAGACGAGACCTAAAAATGTCAATGTCTCATCCCTGGCAAACAAACCTTTAGCTAATGCTGGAGATCCTAAGAACCTCAGCACTTGTCATGCTTTCCTTTCCTCACAAAGATCATTAAAAGTTGTTTAGTTTAATGTATGGAATGGCTAAGAATTGCCATTTCCAATTGTGACTAATGTACAGGAGCAGGCAGTCTTAGAAATAGACCGCGTGACCATAGTTCACTGCCTCATTCTGTCTAGACTTGATTACAGCTGCTCCTTATTAACAGGCCTTTCATAGTGCACTGGGCAGGTTTGCACTCAGTCACTCACATTGCCACTGGAAGCAAATCATTTGAACACATCCTGCTTCCTTAAATACCATCCCCTGGTTTCCAATTGTGGCTAGATCAGTCTATAGGATGGCATGTATCACTGGTAAAGTCTAGCACAAAAGCACTCTCTACTTGACCTAAAAAATGAGCATTTGAAAACTTCTGGAATTGAATTTGAATTTGAATTTGAAAGGATTTGTATAGCGCTCGTGCACCTGGCGGTTTCTTGGCGCTTACTGGCAACAGCTACTCTGGAGGACAATAGATGCTAGGCAGAACTGAATCTCTTCTGTTGGAATCAACAGCATGTATAGGTTGCATACTTTCCTTTCGATGAGTGGACCTTGACCCTATCATTTCTACTCTTGTGGACTTCAGGCTCACTTTTGGAGGGTTACCACAATATGAAGGTAACAGTTACAAAGGAGCGCACAGCGTGTGTAAGTAAAGTATATGGGTTTCTAGTCAAATTGGTGCTCTAAGCGGAAGGAGTAGGTTACCACTACTCTAAAAAAAGCCAACAAGTGACTTAAACATAGATAAATTATCCACCAAGCACTCGTCTTCAAATAAAGTCAATATCTTCAAATGTTCCTGTGTTGTTTTTATTCCATCTTCACGTCATTAGATTCCATCATCCAATATAATGTATTTCATAACACCAGCCAACACGTGTTTCGTCTAGTCAGTCTATGACAAAACAGACTTCTTCAGGGCTGTAAATAATATAATAACCAATATATATATCACAATTCTGTATTAAATATTAACAACCAGCATAAATTCACCGAATGCTGTGTTGAGAAAAGAGTAAACAGGGAAGTACCAATCACCAAGAGAAAAGCCTGAAACACCCGATTTGTAAAGCAATGCTTATGCTTGATACCAATGTAACAATCCCATAAAAGTCCCATACAACAAAGAAAGAAACAGTTAAAACTGGAATGACGTACCCAAAGAACTTCTAGTTCAAATGTGTAACACGATGAGCTATTTAGCAAGTAACCTAAAATACCAAAAAATTTAAAAACCAAAAAATTAGACCTAATCAAAAACAACATCTTTTGGACAAAGTCAACATCAAATTAACAGCTAAATCCTTATCAACTCACCAAATTAAAGAACAAGGTCCGTGTAGCACGTGTAAATCAGCTTCTTGTATAATCTCATCAATCCAAAGCAACCAAAATTATAGTCAACCACTTCTGTAAGTAAAGTGCATATCATTTTATCCTTGTATATTACTAACACCCAAAGTACCACTACCTGTACACTCATACTGTGACAAAGACGCTATATTGCGTCAGAAATCCGAAATCATGCTGTACCTGAAATTTTAAGAGTTCATAAATCCAGGGCGCCATCAAATCAATAAACGTATATCAGCGTAAAAAGGGTCCAAATGTTCGTAAATTCAAATTAATATATCCAAGCTATCGTCGTATCTACAATCACAAGTAAATAACTCCATTTAGTATAAAACTATTATCCAAATCAATCAACATATCATGTAAGCATGAATATTTTCATTTATAGACTCACCGCAAATCTGCATGAACAGAGTCAATTCCTTCGCGTGCTACACCGTCGCCATCTTTGAGTAGCAATTTATATCAGAAACCGCGGGCGCCATCTTAGAGTAGGCAAACTACCGTTTCATGTTAAAGGACCACAGACGAAACACGTGTTGGCTGGTGTTATGAAATACATTATATTGGATGATGGAATCTAATGACGTGAAGATGGAATAAAAACAACACAAGAACATTTGAAGATATTGACTTTATTTGAAGACGAGTGCTTGGTGGATAATTTATCTATGTTTAAGTCACTTTTGGAGGGTAATAGAATTTTGTATGGTCATAATACCATGGGCACTGTTCTCTCATTTGCTCTCAGATATCTCCTCTCTCTAAAAGGACCCAACTTTTTGTCCTTTACCTCTTAGGCTGAAAGTGATTTCCACCTGGTCATTTTATCTTCATTGAAATTGAATAGTATTGTGTGGCTCTGTTACTTTTAAGATCATTGTCTCTGCAAGGGGTCCAACCCAGCAGCATAGTAGATGGCACTCCCTTCATGATAATTCTGTCTGGAGGCTAGCTTCTCATCCCCACATTTTCCCCTATTCCCCCCACAGAAGCCTTTCTCATCCACCTCCCACCCGACGTCGCTATTCTGCGTTCCATTTTCAAGCACAGTCATGGATCCTACCTCACAGAGATTTCTTGACGCCAAGCTGAAGACATTGGGGCACAATGCAGTTACTTGCTTAGTGCTTTCCTTAGTCACATGGTGCAGCTTCCTACCCGCCTTCCATAGTTACTTCTGTAGTGTTTTCCTTAATTATTTGCTGTAACGTCTTCCCTTTATATTGGCATACTTGCCATCTTATATATATATATATACATACTGCTGCCTTGTCAAAGCATTGCTGTAGCTTTGTCTTCTAGTTGTAAGGCACTTCAATCCCCTTGTGCCATATCTGTGCTGTTCAAAACCACAAAATTAAATAAACAAATTGTTATTTGGGAACATTTCACTCCGACGTTAGAGGTTACCTAGTACAGCAGTTCTTAATCTTTTGGTTTCTGTGGACCCCACTGAATCACTACTGGAAGCGGAGGACCCCCACTTGAGCGATTTCTACGTTTTGAACCTTAAAACAATGCATAAAAATACGGAAACAAATATACATCAAACAAATGCACATATAATGACATATTTTATTTAATTAAAAAGTAAAAATAAATAGAAGTTTTAATAAGAAGGGTTGAGATTTCCAAAATGTGGTTATATTTCTAAAAGGCAAAACAATATGCTACACTCTGGCATATCACTTTATCTTTGCTGCTCCTAGTGCATGCTCTCTTTTTGGTGGAGTATGCCAGTGTTTCAATGGAGACCGCTAGTCGACCATGCTAGATTCTGTTTGCTATGTCTGTGCTGCTCTGAAAAAACAAGCTAAGGATACAAACTTCGGGGCCCATTAAGATGGCGGGCGGATTGCCCCCGCCAGGCTGGCGGTAGACACCGCCAGCCTGGCGGGGGCAATCTGCCCGCCATCCGCACCTGAATTCCCCCCGCCATATTAGGATGGCGGGGGGGACCGCAGCGGTTGGAGAGACCGTCCGCCGCTTTTCCGCCCCGGTCGCCTTGCAACCGGGGCGAAAAGGTTTAATATGGTGATGGTGTCTAATAGATACCGCCAGCCATATTATGATAGGCTTGTGCAGATGCCTTTCCGTGGCGGCGATGCCGCCACGGAAAGGCATGCGGTCTTCACTCTGGGGGCCCCCTGTGGGCCCCCAGAGTGAAGGAGAGGTGGGGGGTTCACACGGGGGGTACCTGTGGTACCCCCCCTTCATTTGCATAAACAAAGAGGCAGGCACCGCGCGGTGCCTGCCGCTTTGTCTATGCAAATGCATTAATGCATTTTTAGCATTGTGGCAGGGGCTGCAGAGAGCACCGCCCGCCACAATGCTAAAAATGCAGGATGAGCCCGCCACTGTGCCTAACCCCCCACGGGACCTCCGCCCTAATGGCGGGCAGTCCCAAACCCCGGTAGGATGACATCCTAATAGGCCCCTACATTTCTTAACGGTCCAGAGAGAGATGCGGACAGTACTACTGGGTTTTTTCCCAACACCTAAAAACAAGAAGTTGAGCAGGAAATTTGTGCTTCTGGGCTTAATAAAGAAAAACATTGCAATTGAATGGCAAAAACCGATGCCCCAGAAGCGTGAAAGAGGGCTGAAAGACATGTGTGACTGGGCAACTGCAGAGAGAGTAAGAATGAAACAAGTTAGGAGAGACGACAAATTAGAATACGACCTCAAAGCATGGACGGCATTGATAACTGACCTACAGTCCCCAACAGAAGCGAACTCACAGATGGGACAGCCAACCCATAAAATTCATAAGGCACACAAACGCAGGATAGTTGAACAGACGATTATTTATTCAGACAGCAAAAGGAATACAGATGTCTGACAGGGGGTGTGGGGGGAGTTAAAGGGATAAGTTGGCATAAAAGCAAATAAGCAGGAAACACCAACATTTTTTAAGTTCAGAATGAATTTTATTTCAGGGAAAAAGAAGAGACAAGGTGCCAAAACAAAGTGCAATAAAAAATAGAAAGTACAAGCATATCAATGAGCTATGGGCATAATACATGTAGAAACATAATGAAAGCTAATCACAGGTATCAGGGATAAAGAAAATGAAAACCACAGTTGTAGAGATAAAATCAGATAAAAGGAAATACATACAATTGATAGTGGAAAATAAACGGAATGCGGAGGGCAATCAAGGAGGCTTGAGAACCTCTTGCTGCGAGAGGAAACACCAACATTAAAGGTATTTATCATAGAGTGAGAAAAAGTCACAATCTAAAGGCCGCAACATCAGTAAATCATGTCATAAGCTGAATGATACATAAGTATGTATAATGACCAGTGTAGCACGAAGCCGTTGGAAGAGTTACTGTACGATCTATGCTAGACAATGCTGTTGTATGTATTTTTGAAATGCCAATAAAGTTGTTTAAAAAAATACTTAATTTCTAGACTCAAATTTCAAATTCTTCATATTTACAGAGTGTTTTAAAAAGTTTAATTTTACATTTGTTTTCCTAGTGAATATACTTTATTAATTAACTAATATTATTTAATTTTCTAAACAGTTGCAGACCCGCCAGTGGCCCACGGACTTCAGGTTAAGAACTGGACAGCCCTAAGGCACATGAAATTCGCCATGTAAAGCAAGTAAGATTCCGAGGACAAACAATGCAATTAAACAGGGAAGGAGCACTAGAGCTGTTCTGTAAGGTGAATATTTCATAATATTTAATGATGCACACTCTCACGGTAGAGTTAACACCATCCGAGAAACCCAATTATGCAGCAGCCAATTGCAGAACAGGAGGTAATGGAACAGCAGCCAGAAGCGTTGCTAGCTAGAGTGGACCGGGATGCTGGATGTATGCATTTTGATCTAGTGTTACTGCAAATGACAAGCTAGGTAACTTAATTAAAAAGCATATGCTGATACCCAATAAGCACATTAGATGGTAGACGTAGGATACACACTTTACTGAGAAATGGAGATATAGTGATAACATGTATAGCTGGCACATAGTCCAGATGCGTTTGCTCTGTTGGTGCAATAAAAACTGAGGGACAGACAAGTCTCAAGCTGATGGGACAAAGATAAATAGAAAGGGATCAATAATAAAGCAAGGATGATCAATATATGCAGGTTTCAGCTGAAGGATACTGAAATCCTGGAGTTTTAGAGGCGACAAAGGAGTTTAAAGTGTTTCGGAGCACTGAAAACAATAGTAGTGTCTGTATTTGGGAGCAATCACTGGAATAATAGGAAAGGAATGAAAACAGATATGAGCAATTGCTTTTTATATTGCCTGGCATAACCCACTGCAATAACAGGAACACAATCATGGAAATATTAGGTATGGGGTAAGGGTAGCAATAACCAAATACAATGCCCAGGACAAGATTAACTTGTGGTAAAGGTAGAACTTTAGAAGTAGTGAGAGTCAGGGATAAAACCCATCTAATTGTGCTAGTGGGAAGCTGTGAGTATCCTGAGTCCTTATGCAGTATGGCCGATAGAAACATGTGTGAGTTCTTAGCAGTCCAGTACCAGTGCCCCACATAGGTTAGGTATTCAAAGGTCCTTCAGAATGCCAGCCACCAAGTAATTGGGTTACACTAGAATAATTAATCAGGCTGAGTTTGTGCCCCTGGTTACATTGAAGGAGTCTGGCCTGCTGGGTGTGCCTCATCTGCAATGTTTGGAATATTAGAGTAGCAAAACTGAGCCTTGCCCCAGCATCCTCTCTCAAAATGACAAATGTCTTACTACCTCGGTGAGAGTCTGCAAGTCAATTGTGGCAGCCAGCTATCCTCCATGCACTGGCAGTGTTTAGACATTCAGTGTATCTTTAAGAGGCAGCACTTGGCCCCTGGCATTCAAGGCAGACTCAGCATCTGCTGTTTACCACGGGCTCACCAGCTCCTGAGTTCCAAAAGTCGCTCTTCAGCTATCACCGTAGACAGAATTAGATTAACGCAAGTGCCTCTTATTTAAAAGACCTTAGCCTAGCAATTTGAAGTTGGGAGCAGCACCTTAGGCCAAGCTTCTCCAGTCAATTTTACCAGCTGGAGATCCCTAACAGTATGTGGTCACCATCTCTGCTCACCACTGGGTAACCGGGTATCTTGACTGGCTCAAGATGAGATTACCTAGCCAGTGTCCACACCACAGTGGAGTACGCCCTCCTTCACTGTTGAAACCCCAGGCCTAGGAATGAAGGTGACTTCACCATAAGGCCTGCCAATCCAATTGACAAGATAAGCCATTGCAAGGTGGGTAGAGGGCCAGATTGTTAAGTAACAGCAAGGGTTATTGATCATGGCATTGTGACCTTTCCATTCAGTATTTTTCCAGTGGTATTTTAGGCCTGGAGCTTTTAGAAGAGTGTCCATTCTTGGGATCCACTAGAAGACACATTGTCAGTGCTACTCCTCAAGATAAACTGAGGCTGGTTGTCACACAAACATTTTTGGAAAATGAATTGTACAACCAAGACCTGAGGACTCTGGCAACCATCCCTTGAGCACATAACTCCCAAATAATCACAATTTGGGACACCTTTTAGTGGAGCATGAATGGTAAGCTTCCAACACCTTGGATCCACTATTAGTTTTTTTTTTAACTGTTGCAAATCATTATAATTATTAAACATATAGGGCCAGATGTGTGATCATCCCGTTTTGCAGGTCGCAAATTGCGATATTTTGTGACTTGCGAAACTAAATGTACTAATGTGTCTCAGACACATTTAGTGATTCCCAATGGGGTTGCAAATGAGCTGCCTCATCAATTTTTATGAGGCAGGTCACAATTTGGGAATGGCCAGCCCTCACAGAGATGGTAGCCTTCTGGGGTAAGCAGACCCCCATGTCTGTGACTGCTTTTGAAATAAAACAGAGTTTTTTTTAATGGAGTCCTTAAAGGAAAATGGGATTAATTCAAAAAAGTAAAATAATACGTTTCTGTTTAATTTTTTGAGATTAGGCAGTGGTCCACGGGACCACTGGCTTCTCTTAAACAATATTTCCGCTGCCCAACACAGAGGGGAAGCGGTCCCCTGGGTACCCCTTCCTGTTTGTGACTGGCTGGACTGTTCCCATGAGGCACAGGGTCAGACTGATTTGCATATGGCCATGTCTGGGTTGGCAGAGTGAGATAAAGAATGAAGATGGATTAAACCCAGATCAGTTGACTGGGGGTGAGTGCTTGCAATGTTCAACACTCCGTCCATCATCCCCTTTGGTTTTGCTTTGTTCGCCTTAAGTTGGCAGCGTATGCCCAGATGGGAATCCCTTGCTCACTTTGCCACTGGATTCAAGCTAGCCTGGCTGATGATGGCTGATTAGCCAGAAACTGGTTCCAGGATGCTTATGTCCGGTCCAGGGAAGACATGGCTTGGCAGTTCGGGCTGGACTGTTCCCATGAGGCACAGGGTCAGACTGATTTGCATATGACCATGTCTGAACTGGGGTGGCGGAGTAAGCAAAAGAATGATGATGGATTAAACCCAGATCAGTTGACTGGGGATGAGTGCTTGCAATGTTCAACACTCCGTCTATCAACCCCTTTGGTTTTGCTTTGTTCGCCCTAAGTTGGCAGGGTTTGCCCAGATGTGGGTCCCTTGCTCACTTTGCCACTGGATTTAAGGTAGCCTGACTGATGACGGCTGATTAGCCAGAAACCGGTCCCAGGTTGTTTGTTTCCAGTCCAGGGAAGACATGGCTTGGCAGTTCGGGCTGGACAGTTCCCATGAGGCACAGGGTCATACTCATTTGCATATGGCCATGTCTGAACTGGGGTAGCGTAGTGAGCTAAAGAATGATGATGGATTAAACCCAGATCAGTTGACTGGTGGTGAGTGCTTGCAATGTTCAACACTCCGTCCATCATCCCCTTTGGTTTTGCTTTGTGTCTGGCTTACCACCTACTTGAAGTAGGTGGTAACTGCGATTGTTTTGTAACCACATTTGGGGTCGCAAAACAGTCGTACATACCAGTGCGACTCGCTATCAGGAAGGGACTCTCTTGGCACGACCCTTCCGAATAGTGACTCGCAAACCCTATTTTGCGAGCCTGTAATAGATTACCAACTTGCAAAATAGGGTTTGTACATACCACAAACCTTTTTAGAGGTGGCAAACGGGCCAATTTCCCATTTGCGACCGCTGAAAAGGGTAGTCCATCTGGCCCATAGTTGTCTGCCAAGGTCTTGAATTGCACGTGCAGAGCTTTCTCACGATGCCAACAAGATTGCGTCTTCAGCAAGGAGCAATGCTGCGACAGGAAATTGAGTCACTGAAGGAAGATTGTGGAGATAAGACTAAAAAGAACTGGGGTCTAACCCCTGTTCTTTTTCTCAGCATTAAAATTAAGATCATATCATCTTGTGACACGAATCTGAGAGAAGGAAGACCTAGATTTATAAGACCTGTAACAGGCAAAAATAAGAACCAGAGCTGGGTGACTCAAGGCCCTCTGTGCAAACGACTGCCCATCAAAGGATTCCTGAACTAAGTTACAGTATCTCATGTAGTGGGGGTGGGCAAGGTATATGTAATATATGTAATACCAAAACATGCATCTCACAAACATTGGTTTCCTGTCCAACTCCCATTTTCAGCCTAACATATGTCACTGAAATTGTGTTATTACCTCTTTATTAGAATAACCCACCATTTTCGTGAAACAACTAAGAAACTTTCTTCTTCTGAAGGCCCCTCTGCTATGGCAGCATCCTTTCTGAAGCACTCTGTATCTGAACCCTGTTACCTGCAGCTGAAGAACCTCTGAAACCTGTGCCTGAAACCACCCACTTCTTCCCACACCCTCCCCGAAGCCAGGCTGCACTCACTGGCAGTCAGCTGAAAAATGACCCCTGACGTCAGTCACCCAGATTGATTTATTTTTATTTTAAAACCTCTGTGCACTTCCAAGTCCCAAGCAGCAATTCATCATGATGCATTAGACTCCTTCCTCGCAAACCAGTGGAAATGCAAAGACGTACACGTAGAAACCCAAAGAGCTCTCCAAGCACCGTATCTTCTCAGGTACAAGGCGTTTTATTCCTGTATTGTGATCACAAAAAAGAAAACACATAGATTGACGAAATGACAAGGGGACTAGGCTTCCGTCACATTTACCTCTCACAGTAAGAGTATCCATGAGCGCCAAATCCAAGCCAAGGTTTTAGGGTAACCACTGACCATATAGTAAATGAGTTCCATTTAGATGCATCATGTGTTAATTTACCTTATGAGGCCAACCAGAAAAACCTGGCTTGGATCCAGCCACCCTACACCTATGCTTTTTTACAAAATGGCGTCCGGGGCAGCAGGGGCTGGGGGGTTGTGGCGGAAGCTTGTCAAATGTTCAAGATACCCACACAAGAGGGATGTTTCAGCTCTTTCCCTTGCTTTATGAAAAAATACTTCATTGCTACATGTGTAAACAGGAAAGCCTCCCCTCTACTGGACAGTGTTTATCCTTGTTTAATTTAAAAGAGGACTTTTAGTTCATATGCAGTGAGTGATCCCCCAAGATCCAGTCAAGTATGGGGTTTATAGTAAACTCCTGTTATGTACAGGCCCATTGCCTGTCTAAAGAGGTACCGCTCAGTCTAAGCGCTCTGTAATATGTGTTAAGCCACCATCTTAGTGACACGTTATGGACCCATCACCAAACGTTGTAGGTAGAGTCTGTTATAGAGCTTGCCACCTCCTGGGCTGAACCAAAGGGTCTTATTAAAGTGTATTAGTTTGCAAGCCCCTTAGGGAATATCACAATGTGCATGTTGTAACTCCTTACGGATTATCACAAATATGCATGTTGTTTGTCATGGCCCAGGGCTGACCCAGGAGGTTTTATTAAAGTGTCTCTGTTTCCAGGACCCCTCAGGGATTGTCGGGAATGTGCATGTTTCTGGGCAGTGTCCGCGGCTGGCCGAGAAGTGTTATTAACGTTTCTCAGTTTACAAGACCTGTTAGGGGTTATCACAAAGTAGCATATTTCTGAGCAGAGTCCTGTTCCACGCCAGAAGATAACATAAGAGTGTCTTAGTTTAGAGGACCTCTTGGGAATTATCACAAATGTGCATGTTGATGGCCAGGGTCCTGGGCTGGCCCGTGAGGTGTAATAAACTATCTCACTTTCGAGGATCTTGTAGGAATTGTTACAAAGGTGCAGATTGCTGCCCATGGTCATATGCTGGCCCAGGGTTGTTATCTGGGACGTAGTTCCATTGGTGCAGCTTCAGGGCCCAGAGGCCTGCGGTGGGCCACTGTACACTGATTATTGATATGCCTTTTCAAAGCATTTTGACTATGTCAGCGAGCTTTGGTCAACACAGGTCCAATTTATCTTCAACAAAAGTTGAAATGGTTTCTATGCTTAGCTGCAGCCAATTTGGTCACCATTGGTAATCCGCAGCAACAGAGATTAGGGTGTCAAATGTTCAGGGTCATCACTGCTAAGGCCTGGAACAAGTTACCACCAGCCTTGCGCCATCCCATACCCGACCTGAAATTCAGAAAGCTACTAAAATAAAACCTCTTCTATCTATACACCTCTAGCTCTGGCACTGGCAAGGTCTTGTCCTTTATATTCTGTCTGATGACCTTTCAGCCCATGGCACTTGCAAAGGTAACTGGTGCACTTTACAAGGAGCATTGACCAAGAGACACCCGCTAGCAAAGCTTCACAGACCGTGTCCATGTTCACTGAAATCAGTGGTATTTATCCAACCTAAGCTGCCAGCGGTGAAGGTGGCAATAACAGTGACCAAGCACCCTTCTTGTTCCAAACAAACTTGTGTACAGTGACTACCATTAAAACCATTGAAAAAGGGAAAATATGCATAGAGCATAGAGAACCAGGGTACAAACCAGCCAGACACGATATGCAATGTATGTCCTATCAAAAGCCCATGACACAACTGAACAGCAACCCAGATATTTCACTACCAAGAGCTCCACTAGAAACCCAATGAATATGGCACCCATACACGTGCTGTATACCAGCATGCTCACAAAATGCAAACAAATCTGTCTACTCATCACTTGGGAGACCATAAGTTTTCAACAGAAAAAGTTTTGACAAAGGACTTACTATCACAGAAGGCATGGGGAGACAAGGCAAGTGCGTAGAGAATTGAGATTGAATTAAGAAATAGAAACAATACAGTAAATAGATTGGGAATGCAGATGAAACACATTCTGGTGGCATAAATACCTCAATGGGATGATCACACAACTCAAGATCACATACTGACAAATGTCACGCCGAGTCAAGCAGAGAATGATATGAAGAAGAAGAATAGACAAGCACTGAGCTACATTATTAGGATGTCCGTTGTGAGTCTGCAGATAATATTACACATTTACAGGGGTCAGTAATGACTGAGTCTTAGAGTTCCATAAACAGGAAGCTGAGTGGTGTGCAAAAAAATGATGGATTTAACCAAGATCCGTGACTGGGGGTGAATGTTCGAATGATTCAGCATTCCGTCCAACATGTGTTCTTTTTTCATATGTTGCCCTAAGTGGGAAGGGTTTGCCCAGACATGAATCCCATGCACGCTACGCAACCATATTCAAGCGATCCTGGCTGACAATGGGGGAAACCCCGAAACCGGTTCTAGGATGCTTCTTTCTGGTCAAGAAGGACCTAGCCTGGCAGTTTGAGCTGGATTGTTCCCATGGGGAACAGGGTCAAGACTGATTGGCATATGGCTAGGTCTATATTGGAATGGCAGGGTATGCAAATAGTATAAGGAAACAAAAAGTAACTGTGGGTCAAAAACAATTTGTCGACTAAATATTTATCTAACATAAACAGGAAACAGAAAATGTATCTAAAAGTGTGATACAAGGTCAATGGGATACAGTCCAAATGTGAAAAATACCCATCAGTTATCGACCGATACCGCCCTTGTCATCATCTGGGACCCTTCACACCAGGAAGAGTAAACAATGCAACCACCTGTGAGTATGTTCAAAATGTGGGTGCCCCAGTGGCTATTGGTATGTTAATGTGACCTGATAACTGTAAAGCAGTGCGTGAATATAAGTGGGGGTGAAAAAAGGAAGTGCGAAAAAAGCCTAAAATTGGAGAGACAGGAGGAAAATAAGTACCTATCAGCTTCCAAAGAATAAAATCAGTGCGCAGATATAGTAGTTTTAAGAAATAGCTACTATATATAACAACTAGGTCAACTTGTTTCTGCAGTCTATGGACCCAAGTAGGTGTCCGCTGCTTTCATCAGGACCGGAGGTCGCTACTGCTTAAAGAACGTGGTGAACAACAAATAAAGTGGGAAAAATATCACCTGGACATCCTAGGTATGATAGTCCTCCTAGCTATTTGGTAGGAGAAAACTGCTCCACCTCACCTGGCTGCGGCGCAGGTAAACAGAGCACTGCTCTGGCCGTCGGTACTCCGGGCGTCCCTCTGGGCCGTCTCGGGGAGGTACCGGGAGGTATGCAAATAAACAATGGATTTAACCCAGATCTGTGATGGGGTGAATGTTCAATTGATTCACCATTCCATCCATCATCTGTTCTTTTTGCATATGTTGCCCTAAGTGGGAAGGGTATGCCCAGATGTAGGTCCCGTGCTCGCTACACCACCAGATTCAAGCTATCCTGGCTGATGAGGGGTGAAACCCCGAAACCGGTCCAAGGATGCTTGTTTCTGGTCAAGAGAGGACCTTGCATGGAAGTTCAGGCTGGACAGTTCCCATGGGTAACAGAGTCAAGACTGATTTGCATATGGCTGGGTCTAAACTGGAATGGCATGGCATGCAAAAAAGATGGATTTAACCCAGTTCTGTGACTGGGGGTGAATGTTTGATTGATTCAGCATTCCGTCCATCATCTGTTCTTTTTGCATTTGAAGATGGAATACCAGGCAGTCCTTCACAACACAAGCTGTAGGGGATCTGTGTTGGGTTGCAAAAGAGTCACCCAGTGGTGTTGATCATGATATGTTTACTAACACCATGGGCCTGTAGAGATTAGCAGTCAACATGAATCAGTGTGGCAGCATGTCACAGACGACAAGCATCCTGCATAGGAGTGAGGGCACCACATCATAAAGACCACCTGTGGCACGGACCTGCCTACATCCCTCTGTAGCAGCTTATGTCATCGCATCATAAATGCAACCACTAGAAACATTGTCTCTCGCATGAGGGCGGGATAGAAATACTCCTCTTGGTAAATATATGACATTACAATGCAAACAATTACAACGCATGCCTTTACAACGCAGTTTTACATCGCTACTAGCATTACAACGCATGATTGTACAACGAATGCCACTGCAACGCATTTTTAGAAACTACCATTACAATGCATACCATTAAAACACATACCATTACAATGCATACCATTACAACGCATAATACTTTTGGGGCAACAGTGGGGTAAGTGTTGGATAGTGTACGGGCAAAAATTACTATTCCGCCTCCAGTGAGTGCAACTGTAGGGTAAGTGTTGGATAGTGTAGGGTTAAAAATTACTATTCCCACTCCAGTAGGTGCAACAGTAGAGTAAGTGTTGGATAGTGTAGGGGTAAAAATACTATCCCCATGTACCCCAAAACCCATACCCACCGTAGAACTAAAAAATCCCCACTACTTACCTTATAATGCATTGTAATTACATGGGTTGTAATTACATGCATTGTAATGGTATGCGTTGTACTGACATGCGTTGTATCGACATGCCTTGTAATGGCATGCAATTTAAAGGCAGTTGTGTTGTAACAGCTGCGTTGAAAAGGTGGTGCAGTGTAATGACTGCATTGAAATGGTTGTTTCCCCTCTGGGCTAATCTAGAGTGTGATTGACGATACCTCAAGCCAATGGCTGAAAAAGGATGATCCAAGTAGGCCAATGGTTGGAAGGGCTGACTCAAAGTCCACTCGATGTATAGCGCCAATACAGACCTAAAAAGGACAACTTGAATTTGCCTCAAAACTAGTCCTTTCCTACAGATTAGAAAATGAAATGAAATGAAAGCAAAAATTATTAATGTGTTTAGTTTCTTATACACTTTACCAAGAATATGTTTCAAGGCAAAACGTTCTTACTTGAATCCATATTTCACAAAGGGGAGCAAAATAAATGTTTTTATTTCCAGAATAAAAATGTATGCAGTGGCCCAGTGCTTCTAAAGCATTTGACGTACATTAAGGTACGGAAACAAAATAACCCAATTTAAAGACCAATTGTTCCAAACTAAAAAAGTAACCCAAACACTAAACCCTAGTCCTAACGCTAAATACAACATCTAACTGTAAAACCCTAAACCTAACTTTAAAACTGAACCTAAATCCGAAAAACATCACTCTTTGGTGCTTGAAGGTCCACACCTTGGAACACGGCGACCCGGGAGAAAAACAATGAGCATCTGAACACTGCCACCAACATACCGTCATACTAGGAGTTATCCGCTCCTTAACAACACGATAAGATCTTCCCGGGCATACCGCCACGAGGAGAACGCTCACAGCGCGACCTCCCGACCCCTTCTTATGGTTATGAAAACCTCAAATTTTTCAAGAAACCACACAACGATCTTGTTGCACTTTGAATAACACTACCCCAGGAGCTTACTTCCCTTTGGCTCAGCACAATCAACGACTATCACAGTAGGTCACTGGCCCTGCCAGGTCGGAAATATCACCGGTGGAGCAACCGTTCCATCCTCCTAATTTGAACTACAGCCCTGAGGAGTCGCGGAAACACTTTTCCAAACACGATGAAACACGTGTCGGCTGGCTGGTTCTGGAACGATTAAAAAGTTTGAAATATCATCCCACTGTACAGCCTAATTCCTTGTGTTTCTGTTTGCTTTGGTTGCCAATACTGGTGTTGTAACATAGACACGACTATATGATAACTTATTAGTGTGTGAATAGGGCATTTTGGTATATTACTGCGGTGTAATGCCTTATGTGCGTGGCTGAGTAGCTTAAGCACTGCCCTCTGTCGCATGGGTAGCCAGTGGAGTTATTTCATGCACATGGATGCTGAGCCCAGTCTGCTTTTATCGCATACCAATTTTGCTGCAGCGTTTTGTAGTACTTGTGGGCATGAAAAGAGGTAATCTGCCATGCCTACGAACAAGGCATTGCCATAATCTAGCTTGCCTAATGAGCAAGCTAGAGGAAAACGAGCTGCATAAAAAAAAAAAAAGAATATTGACAAGCAGTCCCAGACATGGAGGTCTGCTGAGCCCAGTAGGCCACCATCCCTGGGAGGGACAGCCATTCCCAATGGGGTCACAAATTGCGAGTGGCTCATTAATATTCATGAGCCTCGCATTTTGCGACCCCATTGGGAATCGCAATCAGTGTCTCTGACACTGTTGTACATTTCAAATTGCGACTAGCAATTTG
The DNA here is from genome assembly GCF_964261635.1 of Lissotriton helveticus. Classification (NCBI taxonomy): domain Eukaryota; kingdom Metazoa; phylum Chordata; class Amphibia; order Caudata; family Salamandridae; genus Lissotriton; species Lissotriton helveticus. The sequence goes on along the minus strand of NC_136071.1, from coordinate 1,133,160,943 downwards.
CGGCTCGCATTTGAGCGCAAATTATGAATCGCAATTTGGAATGGCCGTAAATTTGGCCCTAGGTCTTTAGTTGGTAAAATCATCCATACCAGCATTAGATTTTTAGGTCTCGGACCTAAAGGCTGCGCTTGCGCAGTCTGGGGTCGGAGAATTCATGTCCTTTAGTAGCGCTTTGGAACCCGCCTCCCTGCCCTGTCTCTCCTCCATTGGCTGGCTTCCTAAACGGAGGCCAGCCATTGGAGGAGAGATGCATCACTCCAATTTAGCCCCGTCTTTTTCGGATTCCGGGGCGTAAGTTTTGCTGTTCCTCAGCTCGTGACGTCGTCCGTCACTCAGGACAGCAAAACACGCCCCTGAATCCGAAAAATTTCGGAAGCTTGAGGCCGCCATTTTGCTGCTGGTAAGGTTGAGGAAGGCTGCTCTCGCTCGCTTTCCTCGTTCCCGCCGTCTTTTTTTCCCGCCCCCTCCCACTGTCCGTGTCTTTTTCTTAAAAGGTGACTGCGCACCACGGGTTAAGAGGGTCAGGAAACTCCGTGAGGAGAGGTGGAAACCGGAGCAGCAAGAGAAACCGGAACTGTGCTGGCAGCCCCGGCGCTCTGCTGCTAACGGACACCCCAGCACCGCAGCCGGCCGGAGCACCTCCAAACAAAAACACCATTATATAATGCGCTCCCCAGCGTCAAGCACGTGGCATCGAGGCGCTAAATAAATGCTACATTGTTGTTATTCCACGGCGGGCCCTCTGCTGAGCCTTCTGCGCGCGCGCGGCTCGGTGCAGCCGCGTAGGACTGGTGCTGCGGGAGATGGGGAACAGCTCCCCGGACGGCGCCCTCAGAGAGCAGGGACCAGGTACCGTGCCTCAGGCTGGACTTCTGAAGGATGCGCTGCTTTATGGCTCTAATGCTTGGACGGGATCTGCGCCTGGAGCACTTAGAAAAGTCGCTCGATCTGCGACCAAACTTCATCTATCCTGAGCTGCGGAGAGAGTTGGGAAATCCCACATTTCACCTTCTTCTGGTAAGACGACCGTGCCTGCCTTTTAGAAGATTTTCGTAATAGGTTTACTGTGAAGAGTTCCGTCAGCACGCGCTGTTTCAGTATAGAGAGCGTTATTTTGAGATAGATAATCTCCGAAATCTGAATTGTCATGCTAAGGATATTAATTCTGCCCAAAACTCGCAGCATGTAATTTGAAATAAGCTGGGTTGAGCGATAACCCAGTTTGAGAACTTTTACAATTGTAGATACACTATGCAGGCGTCTCCAGCCAGTAGCCCTGGATGCTACATGAAAAGAAGCCCAGCTTCAGCCCCTTCCCGTGCCCGTCCTCAGAGGCTTGCGAGGCGCACTCGGCTCCCTGCTCCGAGCGGACTATTGTGTTTCCTACCATCGGGATATCAAAGTTTTAAAACACAATCAGTTAAACACACGCTTCCATGCACACATGAAAAGAAGCCCAGCTTCAGCCCCTTCCCGTGCCCTTCCTCAGAGGCTTGCGAGGCCCACTCGGCTCCCTGCTCCGAGCGGACTATTGTGTTTCCTACCATCGGGATATCAAAGTTTTAAAACACAATCAGTTAAACACACGCTTCCATGCACACATGAAAAGAAGCCCAGCTTCAGCCCCTTCCCGTGCCCTTCCTCAGAGGCTTGCGAGGCCCACTCGGCTCCCTGCTCCGAGCGGACTTTTGTGTTTCCTACCATCGGGATATCAAAGTTTTAAAACACAATCAGTTAAACACACGCTTCCATGCACACATAAAAAGAAGCCCAGCTTCAGCCCCTTCCCGTGCCCGTCCTCAGGGGCTTGCGAGGCCCACTCGGCTCCCTGCTCCGAGCGGACTTTTGTGTTTTCTACCATCGGGATATCAAAGTTTTAAAACACAATCAGTTAAACACACGCTTCCATTCACACATGAAAAGAAGCCCAGCTTCAGCCCCTTCCCGTGCCCGTCCTCAGAGGCTTGTAATCCGCTGTGAATCTCTGCCCTCCCCCGATGGCTGACGCCCCGGTGCCTGCAATCCCGGGCTCCGGGCCCCTTTTCCCCAGTCAACTCTCGCGCTCCGAGGCCGGGAGCGGCGGCCCGCGGGCAGGAAGTGCCTCCTGCAGGGAGCGGGGCCTGTGGCATGGCAATGGGGCTCCGGGGGCCGCGAGGAGCGCCTTCTGGAACGGGCCAAAGTAACACAGGGCTCCGCCGTCCTATCGCCGGGAGTGGAGACAATGCCAGGGAGCTCGCCGCGCACCTGCACCCTCGGCTGTGGCACCCACGACTCGGGGGCAGCCGGGGGACTTTTACCAGCAGCGGGGCACGGTCCGGGCTCAAGCCCCGCATGCATCACCAGGCAGCTGCGCGCGGATAGCTTCACATGCAGGCAGAGGGCATTCACTGCCAAGCGCCGAGCGAGAGGAGACGGGCGCAGACTAAACATAAAACTTCTGAATCTGTTGGACTACTTCAAAAAAACTCCAAAATCGTCTAATAATTTCTGGCAGCCCCAGACTCAGGAGACAACCAGATGTGGAGCCCTGCCTAGGCAGTCTAAAACAAGTATACTTCCTCAACAACCGCCATCCCCACAACATTGGCAAATTGAAGACAAAAGGATAGCTCATCCTGCGGAGGTATTCATCTTTGGATCAGTACCGAACAAACCTACGCCGGAAGGCCTGGGGGGCGCAAGTCCTGTATCGCCCACCACTAACAACCAATCAGAGCCACAACCAGCACAGGAACCCGGTCAGCAATCATGTCCCACTGCAGCGGATATCCAAGGGGTTTGCCTGCTGCAAACATCCCCAATGAGTCTACGGAACGCTCCAAGTCCCTCCATAGCTCAAAACCAGAAATCGGAATCACCGGCAAAACCTCCCGGTCACGACCCGGCCGTCTCAAAAGAAGCCTCAACAGCTTCACATCAACAGCAAACTTTCGCTCAAATCCATGCTCAAAGTACCTATGTGAGTAATAATCCTCGTCAAACATCCCACTTATCCCAAACAATAAGTACACCTATGGACCAATTGACTGCGTCAAGCCCAATGCATATTGCATTTTCGCCAGCAGCAGCAACAACTCCATTGCCACAAAAGTCGCTCAATAAAGTCGATCCAAGTGACCAGCTATTGGCGGACCTGTCATTCTTCTTTAAAAACACTGAAAACCCTATCAAGGTCACGTCAAACACGTCAAATACCACCTCTAATACCACCCAAGAAGACCCCATAGCTATCAGCGTCTGGCCTCAACTCTTGCAAACATTCCAACAAACCGTTATTGCATTAAACTACCACTCGGACAAACTGGACGCACAGGTTGATCTCCTAAACACCCTGGCACTGTTCACGTCAGGGATTGATAACAAACTTGATAAATTGAACAACTTAATACGTGGAGCACAAGCCTCGACAAAGCTCATACAGTCGGTATGTTGCTGTTCTCCTATTATTGACTCACTATCTTCGCTTCCTGACTTCCTAACTAGTGTCATAAAGGAAGTTAGGATGCTGAAAGGCGGTAACCCAAGTATATCTCCCTGTCCGTTATCAAAAAATCCACTAGATACGACCCAAGATCCAGCCAACTTGCAGCCTCCAACACACAAAGGCACCAAGCCAAACGAGAGTACAGTCCTCGGCTCAAATTGGCTGAGCGAACAGTCAAAACCTGGCCACTCACAGTGTGACCTGGCCGAAGCAGCATTGGGAAACACTGGGACTTCGTGTGGGCGTACTATGAGCACAGATCACCCACTGATAGGTCAAACAATCAGCATCGTGTCCTCGGCTCCTCCTACCCTGGAAGAGCTGCCAGCGTTTCAACCACAACTTAGCAAAAGAGAACGTAAGCGCCAGCGTAAACAGAGAAATAAAGCAAGGGCAAAAACAACTGCTGCCCATCCGGTATACAACCCCCTTTTTGCAATGGCATCCAACAAACAGGCTCCCAGTGAAACAAACGCCCTTTTACCCCCAGGAAATCCTGGAGTGTCCAAATCAGAAGGAGATTTACCTGTAACAGTCACTCAACTAACCACGGGGAGCCTACATGAGGCAAGAGAACCAGCAGTTCGAACTGCAAAAAAAGAGCCTGGCCCCGTGGTAGAAAAGACAATCACGAAAACCGATGATCTAAGTACACCAGGTCCCACAGAGCCCCAGGCAAAATCAGAACTGGTGCATGCCTCATTTTCATCAAAGACAGACAGCACATCGACAGGATTGAAATTGATGAAAACAATTTACAATCAGAAAACAGCTTCGCCCACTAAGCGACGGCCCACTTGGAAGGCCCGCCATCGTTCGACGCAACAGGAGCAAGAACTGGATGAAGGTCCGTCAACCACTAAACCCAATAATATGGGTATAAGTCAAAAATAAACTGAGCCCTCAAATGACTCGTCACATTCCCATATTCTACTGGCACCCGAATACAAATCAAAGGGCCGCCAAGACATTCTTAATAGATCGAACATTTTAAAACTGGCAAATGGTATTCCCGGATTTCCTGGTCTAGTATCAGATGACATCGAATCTATTGAATTTCTCCCACCAAGAGGTACCCAACCGTCGGAGGTAACATTAGTGATATTTAAATCAGCCAATTGGGCAGGCACGTTCCTGGACCATAAAGCCATATTAAGGGAATGGGGCATCCGAGCGTACTCATACTACACCCCAGGCTACCCCACCGCCCTACTGAACCAGCCAACATTATCGCAAAAATCCGGAATAATAAGACTGAAAGATCACCAGAAAACATATTCAATTTTAAAAAATGCGTCGGGCCCGAGGAAGATCAAAATATCATTCCCTCAGCGGTCACCAATATCGACACCAGCCAAGGATGGGATTGGCTTCCAGCCATTTTGTCAACCAAAAGCTCAGAATGACCACCCGAACCAGAGGCAGTGGCCATTGGCCTCAAACGCTTGGCAACGCCACCTTCACCAGCAGCAGCATTAAATACACAAGTGGATACTACCATCTCATTATGTTCCTGGAATATAAGCGGCCTCCAGCAAAAAATTAACGACCCTGATACCTTTTCTTTCCTGTGTGAACATTCAGTAATAGCACTGCAGGAAACTTGGGCCACACAAGGGTGCCCAGTCATCGGGTTCATTGAGCTATGGAATCCAGCAATTAGGGATAGCCGCTTTGACCACCCTAAAGGTGGCTTGTCAATATACGTATCAAACACCTTAAAAGGTCCAATATCACGACTGCCCCTTGACGAAGATTGGCTACTTGGGGTTAAAATCAATGCTTGGCGGAAACATCGTCCACTGCTCCTTTTAAACGTATACATCAACCCCAGCACTCGTACAAAAAAAGAGCACCTGATACGCCTAACGGAAATAATGAACGACATAGCCGCGGAACACCGGACCTCAGACTGTATTGTTACGGGGGATTTTAATACCTACTTATTCCAAGGGAACGTAGCAGACATTGATGGGCCTTTCTTATTTCCAATCACCGGGCTATAATACAAACTAAACCGCCCATCCAAACTCAAAGTGGACTGGGCGAGCTTTGTGTGACTTTTACAGTGCAGGTTACCTTGTCATCAACTGCAGAACAGTGGGTGACACCCCGCCAAACTGGTCCTGGTCAAACGGCACCAAGCAATCCTATTTGGATTATACTATCTGCAATGCCGCCCTGCTCCACTGTTTAATCAACTTCTGAATTTATCCAAGAACTGAAAGTGACCACAGGCCCCAGGTCATTTCCTTTAATATAAACCCTGTGAAACACAAAACTGCACCGTCAGCATGCCGGGGAATACACACGGAAAACCTAAAGCGCCTTAAGTGGACTGAAGAAATTAGCCCGAATATCCTTCAAGCAAGTGCGGACATCATAAGACTAGGAACTGAGCAAGAGGCAACCCCGACTGTAACCTGGACAATGCTCTGTTCCCATCTGACTCATCTTTTTCCAGCAAAGCACCAGGTCGAAAGGGTAATTCAGACGCGTCAGTTTACAATCTCACAGCAGACCAAGTTACTCAAGAAAGCCAGAAACGCAGCCCTGCGGGCACTGGCTACATCTCCGGGTAATAGCGAACGCATAATTCACTATCAAACCACTCAAAGATCTTTCAAGCTGGCGATCGAAAAAGATAAACGGACTCATGAAAACCAATTTTGGTGCAAACTGGTGTGGGAGAGTAGGCAAAAAAATTCTAGAAAATTTTGGGCTCTCATTAACCACACTAATCCCTGGACATCGAGCTTTGGATCCGCAAACATCCAGGAGTTAGACTGGGTAAGATACCTATCTGACCACTTTAAGTCTCCAAAATACCCAGATCCCGAAGGAAGCAGTTCTTTAAATAAGATTAGCCAAGGGCCCGCCACCACACGGAGTCTACCTGCCAACTGCTTACACCTTTGCAACATGGACCTTGAGGTGGCACAAGAAAGAGTAGCTACTGCAATGACAAAAGCAAGACCTGACGGGGCTCCGGGCCCCAATGGCCTGCCACAGAGCCTGTATAAATCTGACATTGCTTTCTGGTCCGGAACACTAACTAATCTCTTTAATTACGCTCTGAGAACAGCAACAATCCCGGACTCATGGTGGGGCGCCATAATCCACCCAATTTACAAATCAGGATCATGTGCCCAACCGAACAATTACAGACTCATTGCCCTCCTGGATATTGAAGCCAAGCACTATGCAGGCCTCCTATTGGAGGACCTAAGGTTGTGGGCAAAGGACTATAAACTGTTGCCAATGAATCAAACAGGGTTTGTTGCAAACTCAGGGACCAGCACTAATTTGTTAGCAATTTCAACTATAGTCGACAAGGCACTACTAACATCCAGGTTAATGTTTTGTTGCTTTGTCGACTGCAAATCAGCCTTTGATAGAGTCCCCAGGGAGGCTCTATGGGTAAAATTAAGGAAGTTGGGGATTCCAGAGAATCTATTACAGGCAATTATCCAACTCCACTCTCGCACATGGGTTCGGGTGAAGTTAGGGTCCGGCACACATCTCTCGCGGAAAATAATGACAACTAGAGGCGTGAAGCAGGGATGTGTGTTGGACCCCCTTCCCTTCAACCTGTTTATAGCAGATCTGTCGGCGACCCTGGACGACACTAACAGCCATTCTCCAAAAGTCAGTGGCTTGGGTCTAAGCAACCTGTTGTACGCCGACGACCTTGTCCTTTTTAGCCTCACCAGGGTCGGCCTACAAAGGCTTCTTGATAAACTGCATGACTATACGACTATTAACCAATTAGAGGTCAACATAAAAAAAACGCAAGTTGTCCCCTTAGGCAAGAAACGACATACAGGTGGTGGTTGGTCATTCAACAACATAAGCCTTGTAACAGGCCAGTCGTATACATATTTAGGAGTCCACTTGGATTCTAAATATACTTTTAGAAAGCAGCGTAACGAGATCGCAGTGAAAGCAATAACCCTTGCAGTATCATTAGGCAAGCTTGCAAAAAATCTCTCAGGCCCAACTCTATCGCCTCTTTTGGAGGTGATGAGAGCAAAAATTGGCCCTACTCTATCGTACGGCATAGAGTTATTTAGGGGGAAAATGAATACAGCCTTGAACCAGCATACTACCAAAATGTATAAAAAGGTTCTCCGGCTGCCAAATTCCGCATCTGCTGCACAGATAAGACTGGAGATGGGATTGATAAACTACGATGCCTCCAATATCGGGGCTTATCTTAATCTCTGTCATAAACTAAGACAAGCGGACCCCAATACATTAGAATGCCTAGTCTGGCAAGAAATAACCCAGAAAAATCCAGGTGGAACTTACGGCCGTCTTTTTGAAGATGCCATTCAGCAAATGTCAGCAAGTGATTTGTGGGCCCTGAATCCTAGTCAGACAGTGTTAGACCCGTCTGCTTCTGAGAGTCCCCTCACCACTATGATTTCTTTTGTTCCCCTGTACCTCCCAAAATTTGTCGCTTTTTATTTGTCTACCAGGACTTTTTATGTGTTGTCTCATGTGGCTAGATGTTCCTTGACGTCCAGTTGCTCACAAGGTTTGTGGCACCTATTTACAAGGCGCCTGGCCCAAACCTGTGGCATTACAAGCTGGGGTTGTCAACCTCTATAAATGAACCTAAAATGGTGGACACCCTTTTTCCTCATGTGAAGTGACTCCCATTGGAGCCTTCATGAACCCTGGCCTTTTGAGGTTTTGGCGCCCTTTGTTTGGCGCGCATTTCTGACAGGAATTCCTTTATTTTCCTCAGGTACACAAAATGGCTGCTCTAGAACCCCAGTACGGTGGCTGTGAGTGTCCTAAATACCCCTCAAGAGTGCCATGTCATTGTCACAGCCAGAGAAGGTTCTAGAACCTTCTGGCTCGTGCCGGTACCCCAGGGCATTGGCTATATAAGGCCCAGTCCCTGGCGGCAATTTTAGATTAGATGATTAGATGAGATTCGATGATGATGAAGATTGTTCAGACTAGAGAAGAGATTCCAGACTTGACACCAGATTGACACCTGCCCTGTTGACCCATGAGGTGGCTGGTAGCGCAGGCAGTAGAGCAGCAAAGGGTTGCTGGCGTTGTGACTGACTGGCGTTCCAGTCAGCTACGTGAGAAGTGATCTAGCGCCTACAGCTCCTGCCCAGCGAGTACCTCATTGCCCCCCAAAGACTGTGGCCAGATTCGTGTGCCTCTCCGCCCCCCCCGGTGGTGAACTGTGATCGATTTATCGAGTCGCGAGGCGAGAGCAAGTTCGCCGCGACCGCGATCGTCAGCTGTGCCCCCTTTGCGACAGGTGCCTTTAGAGGGGAGCTCGGACGTCTCCGAGCCCCACCAGTGTAGAGCGCTTCCTGCGCAGATTGAAGGTGAGGTGGTGCGCCGGGGCGGGGAAAGGCCGGCCTTCGTTGGGCAGGACTAGCGTCCCTGCCACTCCCCAGTGACCCGGGAGCTGTAGCTGTGGGCGGGAACCACCCTGTATGCGGAAGTCGGAGGGAGGTCCGTGGAGCCCCTGAGAGCCCCGTCGCTAACGAGAGGAGTGCTGTGCCCGACTGAATCGTATCTTGATTGCAGCCGATGTGAGGTGGGCCCGTTTCTACATAGTGAATGCAGCGTTGTGAAGGAACTGTGAACCGGCATTCATTTGACTGTGCGCGAAGGTTGTGTGACCTCTCCGGCAGCCCGTTCGTCAGTCTAATGACTTTGAACTGGTGCCGCCTGTGCTCAAGTGGTGCTAAAGCCCGTAGGTGCGCATAGACTTCACCGGCAAAGCAGAGATCCTATCCCGGTGACTGCCGAGTCCAAATGATGTATTTACTGTGTTTCCTTGCCTTTTAGATATACGCGCATACGCCCTGAGTGATTATTAAAGAGTCCCAAACCTTATTTTGTGCTCAGAGAAGCCGTATACCTGGTCATTGAAAACAGCATAAACTGTAAGAGTTATCTTTCCCATTTGAAACGTATTGCAGATGTAATGATTCTAAAGTATTTAATTGGTGGCAGCGATACCAGAAGAAACATGTGGTTGTTTATTTAAATGAACCAATATTTATTCTGATATTTATTCTGATATTTATTGTGATACTCATTCCTGAAGTTATTCTATTTATTAATACTATTTATTACCAGAACTGTATGACCAAAAGAAATGTATATGTGCTTTCCCAGTCAACCCTATTTACAACAAAGAACTTTTATATAAAGGAATCGTATTTTTCTACAGCAGTGGTGTGGTGTCCTTCTTTTTGGTGTGGATGTACAAGGAGTTATTATTGGGTCAGAGCCGGCTTAACACTACAGCCTTCACTTGCCTTGTCACTTGAGCCAAGCTACCCCCTTTGTGCTGGGCTTGCCCATCGCAGGTCCAACATAAAATTGGTGCTCAGCGGGTGGGATTGCGAGCCGTGCTTGTTTTGAACCCCATAATAATTCAGTGTGCACCACAGGTACACACCCGGAGTTTTCTCCTAGCGGCCCTCAAATTCAACGTTTTGCTTTTTCCAAATTCTTTCCTGGAGGTGGGTGGAAGTGACCCTCAAAGTTCTTATCCTGGTCACCTACTTCGGGGTGGTTGTCCACACTTTTCACTGACAAGATGGAATTCGAAATGTCAGAGCTGGAGACCTATACTGTGGCACAGCTCAAGGATTTCTGTCAGGAGAGGGGAGTGTTTGTCAGGCGAGGGGCCAAAAGAGAGGAGCTCCGTACTAGTCTGCGAGCATGGGTGGAAGCACACACGAAGGGGACGGGAGGAGATTCTCAGAAGTCCGGACAGGGCGCTCCCCAGAAGAAAGAGGGGGGAGATAACAAGAAGCAGGAGTTCTCCAAAGGCCCCCAAAATACCTTTAAGGGGAAAAGTTTCTTCTCCACTTCTAAGGCTAACCGGCAGAAGAACCCTAATCCTGGCCAGAGTCAGCAGCCAAGGGTTATCCATTGCTATGAGTGCGGTGGTATTGGACATTATAAGGGAGACGTGAAATGCCCAAAGAGACCACCCCCTCCCACTGGAGGAAAGGCCCCGGGAGTCGCTAGTGTAGCGCTCGGGGAGGAGATGCCCTTAGTTAAGGGGGGGAGTGGGCGGGTGTCACCTTAGTGTCCCTGGGTGATCGGGAGGTGGTTCCAAAGATCCAGGTGCCCTCAAATACTACCAAGTATGGGCAATGGGTCACCATCAATGGCCATAGAGGGGAAGCTCTGAGAGATACAGGAGCCAGTATGACTATGGTAAGGAGTCATCTGGTGTCCTCAGAGCAGGTGATTCCAGGCGTACTTCATCCAGCCGCGATGGCTGACGGCAGAATGGGCCACTATCCTGTGGCCGAGGTTCCCTTTGAGTGGGGAGGGGTTGCAGGTTCACTTTGAGTTGCCGTAAGCCCCGCCGTGCCAGTCGATTGTCTGCTGGGTAATGATATGGAGCACAATGCTTGGAAGGAGGTGGAATACCGGACTCATACTGAGATGCTGGGTACACCTGATTGGGCCTGTGTGAGTACCAGGTCTGCGGCTGCTCGGGAGGAGAAGTCGCGTGGGTTGGAGCCTGGTACAATGGCCCACCCAGCTGCTGATGAGGGAACATTTCGAAGACAGGAGGAGCCTGCCTCGATGTCCATGCCCCGTGAGACGGATAGGCCACCTGTGGAGGTGGACCCGGAGTCCGCGGAGGAGGACATGGTTCCGTTGGAGGACTTGCCTATCCCCGCTGAGTAGCGAGTGGAAGGAGGACCATCCAGGGAGGAACTGAGCAAGGAACAAAGGGAATGTCCCACCCTCGAGGGTCTGAGGCAACAGGCTGAAGCCCAAGCAGCAGGTAACGAGTCTGGGAACTATCGTGTTTACTGGGAGGATGGTCTCCTCTACAGTGAACCCAGGGCGCCAGTGCACGGATTGTCACGGGCCCTGGTAGTCCCACAGTGTTACCGAGCCTTCCTATTAGAGTTGGCTCATGAGATTCCCTTGGCAGGAGACTTGGGTCAGGACAAGACCTTTGCCCGGCTTGTCCCCCACTTTTATTGGCCTCGAATGAGGGTGGCATCCGACACATACTGTCGGTCGTGCGTGTCATGCCAAGCCAGTGGGAAAACAGGGACGAAGCTGAAGGCTCCCCTGGAACCACTTCCTGTCGTTGGCACCCCCTTTGAAAGGGTGGGCATCGACATTGCTGGGCCCCTAGATCCACCTACATCATCCGGTCACAGGTTTATCCTGGTCCTGGTGATCACGCCACAAGGTATCCAGAGGCAATTCCTCTGAGAACCATTACTGCACCAGTAGTGGCCAAGGCCCTGATGGGGATCTTTACCCGAGTGGGATTCCCCAAGGAAGTTGTGTCCGACAGGGGGACCAACTTCCTGTCAGCATATATGCGGGCCATGTGGAAGGAGTGTGGAGTGACTTACAGGTTCACCACTCCTTATCACCCGCAGACCAATGGTCTTGTGGAAAGGTTCAACCAAACCTTGAAGGGTATGATCAGAAGTCTACCCGAAAGCCTGCGGAGGAAATGGGACGTCCTCCTACCCTGTTTGCTCTTTTCCTACAGGGAAGTGCCGCAAAAGGGAGTGGGCTTCAGCCCCTTCGAGCTTTTGTACGGGCACCCTGTACGTGGACCTCTCAGCCTGGTGAGGGACTCCTGGGAAAAGTCTCCCCGGAAAGTTCCCCAGGATGTGGTGAGCTACATGCTGGCCTTCCGTAGCCAAATGGCTAAGTTGTGGAAGCAAGCTTCTGACAACTTGGAAGCCAGTCAGGCAGTTATGAAAGCGTGGTATGACCACAACGCTCACCCAGTGGAGTTGGAGCCTGGCCAGAAGGTGTGGGTGATGGAGCCTGGAGAGCTGAGTGCCCTCCAGGATCGTTGGACAGGCCCCTACGAGGTATTGGAGAAGAAGGGCAAGTCTACCTATCTGGTGGACGTAAAGACCCCTCGGCATCCGCATCGGGTGTTACATGCCAATCGCCTCAAGCCCCACTACGAGAGGCCCGAAGTCATGTTGGTTATGGTGACTGACGGATCGGAGGAAGAGGACACGGAGCCTCTCCCCGACCTTTTTGCGTCTCAAGAAAAGGATGGGTCAGTGGACGGAGTGAAACTCTCGCCAACCCTGACTCCTGAGCAGCAGGAGGAATGTTGCCAGGTCTTGGGGTCATTCGCTCTTCTGTTCTCCCTTGTCCCGGGTAAGACCCACTTGTGTACCCATGACGTGGACACAGGGGACAGCCCACCTGTGAAGTCAAAGTCTTACCGGCTGTCTGACAAGGTGAAGGCCAGTATCCAAAGCGAAGTAGCTAAGATGCTGGAGCTAGGAGTCATCGAACCTTCAAGTAGCCCTTGGTCTAGCCCGGTGGTGTTAGTTCCTAAAGCTGCCCCACCTGGCACCACACCAGAATTGAGATTCTGTGTGGACTACCGAGGACTAAATTCGGTAACCAAAACGGATGCTCATCCGATCCCTCGGGCGGATGAATTGATTGACCGGTTGGGAGCTGCCCAATATCTCAGTACCATTGACCTCACTGCAGGGTACTGGCAGATTCCCATGTCTAATGGAGCCAAGGAAAGGTCAGCCTTCTCCACACCTGAGGGACACTACCAGTTTTGCGTCATGCCCTTTGGGCTCAAGAACGCTCCTGCCACTTTTCAGCGGCTGGTGAACACGATCCTCACCGGGATGGAGTCATTCTCTGCTGCTTACTTGGATGACATAGCTGTCTTCAGTAGCAGCTGGGAGGATCACTTGCAGCACTTGCAAGCCGTTCTCCAGACCCTGGAACGGGCTGGCTTGACGATCAAGGCCAGCAAATGTCAGATTGGACAGGGGTCCGTAGTGTACTTAGGACACTTGGTGGGCCGGGGAACGGTGCAGCCCCTTCAGGCGAAGATTGAGGCAATCATGGCCTGGAAACCCCCCAAGACCCAGACTGAGGTCCGAGCCTTCCTGGGCCTCACAGGTTACTACAGACGATTCGTGAAGGGATATGGCACTATCGTGGCACCCCTTACAGAACTCACGGCCAAAAAGCAACCCAGGAGAGTCATTTGGACGGAGGCTTGCCAGCGAGCCTTCAACACTCTGAAACAAGCATTGTGTAAAGCTCCAGTCCTGAAGGCTCCAGATTTTTCAAAAGAGTTCATTGTCCAGACAGATGCATCCGACATTGGCATTGAAGCGGTGCTATCGCAACTCAATGAAGAGGGTCTGGATCAACCCGTGGTCTTTCTGTCACGGAGACTGCTTCCCCGGAAACAGAGGTGGAGTACCATCGAGCGGGAAGCCTTTGCGGTGGTCTGGGCACTGAAGAAGCTGCGACCATATTTGTTTGGTTCACACTTCCTTGTTCAGACAGACCACCGACCCCTTCGTTGGCTCATGCAAATGAAGGGGGAAAATCCCAAACTGTTGAGGTGGTCTATCTCCCTACAGGGAATGGACTTTCGGGTGGAACACCGGCCCGGAGTTGACCATGCCAATGCAGACGGTCTCTCCACGTATTTCCGCCTTAGTGTTGAGGACTCCCAAGGGGTTGGGTAGCTCTCCCCACTTTCAGCTGGGGGGGACGCGTGTTAGACCCGTCTGCTTCTGAGAGTCCCCTCACCACTATGATTTCTTTTGTTCCCCTGTACCTCCCAAAATGTGTCGCTTTTTATTTGTCTACCAGGACTTTTTATGTGTTGTCTCATGGGGCTAGATGTTCCTTGACGCCCAGTTGCTCACAAGGTTTGTGGCACCTATTTACAAGGCGCCTGGCCCAAACCTGTGGCATTACAAGCTGGGGTTGTCAACCTGTATAAATGAACCTAAAATGGTGGACACCCTTTTTCCTCATGTGAAGTGACTCCCATTGGAGCCTTCATGAACCCTGGCCTTTTGAGGTTTTGGCGCCCTTTGTTTGGCGCGCATTTCTGACAGGAATTCCTTTATTTTCCTCAGGTACACAAAATGGCTGCTCTAGAACCCCAGTACGGTGGCTGTGAGTGTCCTAAATACCCCTCAAGAGTGCCATGTCATTGTCACAGCCAGAGAAGGTTCTAGAACCTTCTGGCTCGTGCCGGTACCCCAGGGCATTGGCTATTTAAGGCCCAGTCCCTGGCGGCCATTTTAGATTAGATGATTAGATGAGATTCGATGATGATGAAGATTGTTCAGACTAGAGAAGAGATTCCAGACTTGACACCAGATTGACACCTGCCCTGTTGACCCCTGAGGTGGCTGGTAGCGCAGGCAGTAGAGCAGCAAAGGGTTGCTGGCGTTGTGACTGACTGGCGTTCCAGTCAGCTACGTGAGAAGTGATCTAGCGCCTACAGCGCCTGCCCAGCGAGTACCTCATTGCCCCCCAAAGACTGTGGCCAGATTCGTGTGCCTCTCCGCCCCCCCCCCGTGGTGAACTGTGATCGATTTATCGAGTCGCGAGGCGAGAGCAAGTTCGCCGCGACCGCGATCGTCAGCTGTGCCCCCTTCCCGACAGGTGCCTCTAGAGGGGAGCTCGGACGTCTCCGAGCCCCACCAGCGTAGAGCGCTTCCTGCGCAGATTGAAGGTGAGGTGGTGCGCCGGGGCGGGGAAAGGCCGGCCTTCGTTGGGCGGGACTAGCGTCCCTACCACTCCCCAGTGACCCGGGAGCTGTAGCTGTGGGTGGGAACCACCCTGTATGCGGAAGTCGGAGGGAGGTCCGTGGAGCCCCTGAGAGCCCCGTCGCTAACGAGAGGAGTGCTGTGCCCGACTGAATCGTATCTTGATTGCAGCCGATGTGAGGTGGGCCCGTTTCTTCATAGTGAATGCAGCGTTGTGAAGGAACTGTGAACCGGCATTCATTTGACTGTGCGCGAAGGTTGTGTGACCTCTCCGGCAGCCCGTTCGTCAGTCTAATGACTTTGAACTGGTGCCGCCTGTGCTCAAGTGGTGCTAAAGCCCGTAGGCGCACATAGACTTCACCGGCAAAGCAGAGATCCTATCCCGGTGACTGCCGAGTGCAAATGATGTATTTACTGTGTTTCCTTGCCTTTTAGATATACGCGCATACGCCCTAAGTGATTATTAAAGAGTCCCAAACCTTATTTTGTGCTCAGAGAAGCCGTATACCTGGTCATTGAAAACAGCATAAACTGTAAGAGTTATCTTTCCCATTTGAAACGTATTGCAGATGTAATGATTCTAAAGTATTTAATTGGTGGCAGCGATACCAGAAGAAACATGTGGTTGTTTATTTAAATGAACCAATATTTATTCTGATATTTATTCTGATATTTATTGTGATATTTATTGTGATACTCATTCCTGAAGTTATTCTATTTATTAATACTATTTATTACCAGAACTGTATGACCAAAAGAAATGTATATGTGCTTTCCCAGTCAACCCTATTTACAACAAAGAACTTTTATATAAAGGAATCGTATTTTTCTACAGCAGTGGTGTGGTGTCCTTCTTTTTGGTGTGGATGTACAAGGAGTTATTATTGGGTCAGAGCCGGCTTAACACTACAGCCTTCACTTGCCTTGTCACTTAAGCCAAGCTACCCCCTTTGTGCTGGGCTTGCCCATCGCAGGTCCAACAGACAGCATTTAAAATAGGGATCAAAAAGTGTGTGAGAATGAGTTCAAGTATCACCGATAAAGCACTCTTCTTGAAACGTAGTCACGCCTGGGCTCTCGTAAACTCTTATAGACGGCTAGCCCCCGCCTCCTATCTGGCCTGTACATACTCACTCCATCTAAAACGCAGCCTTATCGCCATTAGAATGGGCGACTAGCGATTCTTGAAAGATTTACCCCCCTGGCGACGTATCGCGGAGGATCTAACTTGTAGAGGGTGTGGCAAAACAGCGGAAACTATGTTGCATGTGATCTGCCTCTGCCCAGCTTTTAATTTTAGAATGCAGGTTGAGACTTAAACCAGAATGGAATAGGCTGGGTGCCAGGACTTGCAGGCAAGCCATCATGGTAGCTTTGAATCCTGAAAACACATCTTTAAACATAAAACTCATAAACTTCATTCTGCAAGCATACCGTAATTTCAACCAAAAGAGGCCTCGTTAAAGTGTCCCTCCCACTCTCCAACTTCTAGGGAGGTTAATATAAAACGATCAGTAGCCCCAGGAACCCCGGTTGCTTCCTAAAAACAGATTTCCATCGATGCCGAGTATAACATAAAAGGGTGAAAGAGATGATTTTCTCTCTATATATCATGCTTCAAGCTATTTTATTCAGTATTAAGAGGCTAAGGAGAAGACAATTTCTGTTTTAATAATGACTGTTACTGACTATGTTTTTATTCTTCACTGATTCTTTTTTTAATCTTATTTATTGATACATAATGTGAATTTTGTAACCTTCTTTTAAAGATATATGTGTTATATCTAAATAAAGATAATAATAATAATAACACTAATAATACATCCACCACCACATCCACCACCACCACATCCACTACCACTTCCACCACCACCACCACATCCACCGCCACACCGACCCCCGCATTCACCACCACATGCACCACCCCTACTACATCCACCACCACCACATTCACCACCACCACCACCACATCCACCATCACCACCACATCCACTACATCCAGCACCACCACAACATCACCACCATCACCACATCCACCACCACCACATCCACCACCACCATATCCACCACCACATCCACAACCACCACCACATCCACCACTGCATCCACCACCACATCCATCGCCACCAACACATCCACCCCCACCACCACATTCACCACCACATCCACCAACAACACCACATCCACCAACAACACCACATCCACCAACAACACCACATTTTAGGTTTCACCTGTATAGCACTTGCACTGTGCTTGAGAAAACGATTGTGTTTAATATAAACCTACAAGGGACTTATATCCTGCCTCACTCTCTCACTATATAATACTCTTTCGCTTTTTACTACTCGCTCTCTAATACTCTCTTTACAAATAACTCTCTCCTACTCACTATCAACTACTCACTCTACTACTCTACTACTTACTCTGTGTGTGGGTGCTAATGCAATAGGTCTCGCATATGCCAACGATTAAGCTATTGGCAATGTAATGACAATGCCATTTATTTATGATTTAAAAAAAAGTCATGAGCAATGCCAATAGCTCTACCTTTAATAATGCCGAGACCATTGCATTGTAAATGCTTCTTTTTGTATACAAGAGGGAGTACCAGGGCTTTTTTGCACTCGGAAGGCAACTGTCCTGACAATAAAGAGAGATTATAGATTTCAGTGAGTGCTGGGGCACTCTTATGCCCAAAATGTAAGCATGGTTCTTTCTTTAGTTTTTTCTTTTAGTGCGTCTGTGCTTTTCAATGCTTGGCAAGTGCACATTTTTACAGCTTTGGCTCCTCATTTGCCACGATTACGCATATTGCTCTGTTGGTCAGGTGTGGAACACCCACAGCCCTGCCCTGTCCACCTTGAATGAACTCTGCCCATCTTGACAGGTGCTGCTTTCATGCAATAACCACTGGAAGTACATTCAGGGAGGTGACTGCTGTGTTAGTTCACGAGTCCTACTGTGTGCATATTCATTATGGGTGGGTTCAGGTGGAAACTGTCTCTTGTTTGTGTTCCCAGTTATAAGGGGGAGGGAGGAAGCCCCAATAAGAGGTTAGATTCTGTTTCTCCAGTCTGCCAGGAAACTCTTGTCTGTCAATCAGTACCTATGCTCGGAGGTGAACTTTGGCCTTGATGTGTTGCATGCAGGGTCCAATCATTATGCACATTGGCCTCTCACACATAGTGAACTAGTCAATTAATAATTGTGGCTGCAGACAAAAAGCGGCTTATACAGAGGATATGAGATCACCAGATGTCTTAACTGGCTGATGCCTCTCCATAGCAGGAAGGGCTGGAGTAGGATCAGTAACATCTGGCAATTCTAGAGACTCTGACAGATCAGAAAGTCGCTTGAAATCCCCAGAGCCCAGCCCACACCTGAACGCAGCAGATGCAACCGCAGGGACCTGTTGTGCCACCTGAAGAACTAGCTGACCGAGACTCTCATTGTGCCAATAAGCATTAGCCAAGCCAATGGATCTCCCCTTTAAAATGTGAGTTCTTTATCAGCACTTGTTTGCAAAGAATTGTCGAAATTGAAAGAACAAAATCCAAATGTGCTGGTGGTAAGTTGCAACGCATACTCACTTACGCGTAGTCTTCGTTAGCTGAAATAATATTGGACAAGAAGATAGTGATTTCACAAACTAGAACAAAGAGAAGGGTGCAGTTCAGGATGCAGCGTAGGTGAGATGCGGGAATCTATGACATAATATCGACAGACAAAATATCTACATACAAAAATATCGACACAAAAATATCGACATCAAAAATATCGGAGTTATATCTTCATAAAGGTAAGTACAAAAATATCTAGAAAATATCGTAGCACAAAAATACCGAAATTAAAAATATCGTTTTTTGAAATGTATTAATAATAATGTAATTTAAAAAAAAAATACACATAATTTTTCAAATATTAATTAAAAACATTAAAACATATTTAAAAAATAATAACTAATACATAGACATTTAAAATAAATTAAAAACTCTACATATAAATTAATATATATAATTACACCACATATTGCAACAGTAGGAAAAGCGTTGGATAGCGTAGGGGTAAAAATTACTATTTCCACTCCAGAGGGTGCAACAGTAGGGAAAGCGTTGGATAGCGTAGGGGTAAAAATTACTATTCCCACTCCAGAGAGTGCAATAGTAGGGAAAGCGTTGGATAGCGTAGGGGTAAAAATTACTATTCCCACTCCAGAGGGTGCAACAGTAGAGAAAGCGTTGGATAGCGTAGGGGTAAAAATTACTATTCCCACTCCAGAGGGTGCAACAGTAGGGAAAGCGTTGGATAGCGTAGGGGTAAAAATTACTATTCCCACTCCAGTGGGTGCAACAGTAGGGAAAGTGTTGGATAGCGTAGGGGTAAAAATTACTATTCCCACTCCAGAGAATGCAACAGTAGGGAAAGCGTTGGATAGCGTAGAGGTAAAAATTACTATTCCCACTCCAAAGGGTGCAACAATAGGGAAAGCGTTGGATAGCGTAGGGGTAAAAATGACTATTCCCACTCCAAAGGGTGCAACAGTAGGGAAAGCGTTGGATAGCGTAGGGTAAAAAATTACTATTCCCACTCCAGAGGGTGCATCAGTAGGGAAAGCGTTGGATAGCGTAGGGGTAAAAATTACTATTCCCACTCCAGATGGTGCAACAGTAGGGAAAGCGTTGGATAGCGTAGGGGTAAAAATTACTATTCCCACTCCAGAGCGTGCAGCAGTAGGGAAAGCGTTGGATAGCATGGGGGTAAAAATTACTTCCCACACTACTCCCCCTTTAACACACAACACACTACACATACAAAAAAACACAATTAATATAAATCTCAATTAATCAATTAATAACAATTAATATTATTAAATTGATGCAATTATAAATGAACTAATTAACACTTATTAATTACCATTTTATTAACAATAAATACCAATAAATAAATACAATCTCTTTAATTAATTAAATTTAATTATATCACACCCTATTCCCCTATAAACACACAACCCACAACACATAAATAAATCACATCATTTAATCACTTAATAATAATTAATTACCAAATAATTATTAGTTAACAATAACCACAAATTAAATATATTATCACATTAACTGTAAATAATTTAATTAACTAATTATTAATAATTAATTAACAATTAATTAACAATAACAAAAAATTTAATATATTAGCACATTAACTCTAATTAAGTTAATTAACTAATTAATATTAATTAATTACTAATAATTATTAATTAACAATAACAAACAATGGTAAATACTACTACATTAACTCTAATTAATTCAATTAACTAATTAATAATAATTAATTACTAATTAATTATTAATTACCAATAACAAACAATGGTAAATACTACTACATTAACTCTAATTAATTCAATTAATTAATAATTAATTACCAATTATTTATTAATTAAAAATATTGAAAAATAATAATATTAATTAATTAATTATTATTAAATTACTTCCCACCCTATTCCCCTATAAACCCACAACCCGCTCTGATACTAAAACGCAAAATGTAAACAAAATGACTAATTTCCAAACATACATTAAAAAACATATTTAACAAACATATAAACAAAATAATAAAATACATAACACTAAACAAAATTTCGATATTAGTAACATACATACCTTAAAAATGATATTCTGTGTGTCGATATTTTGCACATCGATATTCTGTACCATCGAAATTAGAACATCGATATTATTGTATCTCGATATTTTAATTTCGATATTTTGTCTCACTACCGAGATGCGGCAGTGTGTTGTATGTGGACCAGGGAGATAAGACTGCCCCATCCTGCCCAAGAGAAGCCCCATCATTTATGAGGAGATGTACACAAGGTGGGCATGAATAATTGCTAATGTGTGTCCATCTCCAGTGGGGTTGTGGGGATTCTCAAAA
This sequence comes from Lissotriton helveticus, assembly GCF_964261635.1. Classification (NCBI taxonomy): domain Eukaryota; kingdom Metazoa; phylum Chordata; class Amphibia; order Caudata; family Salamandridae; genus Lissotriton; species Lissotriton helveticus. Next base: position 1,133,139,973 of record NC_136071.1, on the reverse strand, counting down.
ACAGTCATATTTCTATTGAGTCATATGAGCTATCTTGCAGCACACTGTTCTAGAAATATAGGTACAATTTTTGATTTTACAGGCAGATCTGAAGAGAAACCTCTAATGTATACATTTATATTTCAGGGGCACTTAGTCAGAAGCATGTGTTTGTTTAATCAAAAAGACTTCAGTTGAAGTATAAAAACTCATCACAACACAATTCCTTAGCGACACTATTGATGTTGATCAGTACGAGAAGATAATAGCAGAAGAAAACTGAAACAGCACACACCAATACAAAAACAAAACACGTTTATAACACACAACACAGCAGCTTAGCATATCAGCACTACACAAGAAGACGATAGACTGAACCGGTACACAAAATCAATTCAACAACAAAAGATAAAGCAGCATACAATGCAATACAAATTGCTAACAAGAGAGAGTAAAAGATAACCACACATCAACACACCACAAAACCATGGTAAGCCAGCACCAAAATACAACGCAACACAGCAACATGATAAATGACCACCACAACACACCAACAGAATACAATTACACTAATACAACATCGTGCAACAAGGCAACAATGCAATAGCACAATTGAATTGTATTGTTGTTTTAGGTTGCGTTTTTGTCTTATGAGGGTGTGTTGTGCAGTGGCAGCTGGCATCTGTGGGGGCGGGGGGCAGACAAAATGAAAAATAAAAATAAAAAGGACTTACCTTACAAGTCCTCCTCGCTCTGGACCAAGGATCTCTTACTGTGTAGACTACAGAGCAGGCACCAGCAAACTCCCTTGACCAATCCTGACCTCGGATCTCTTCTTGTGTCGACTACAGAGCAGGCACCAGCAAACTTCCTTGACCAATCCTGACCTCGGATCTCTTCTTGTGTCGACTACAGAGCAGGCACCAGCAAACTCCCTTGACCAATCCTGGTGTTGTTCACGTGCTGTTAACCAGCATGAGAGCAGTGTCCTGATTCGAGGGAGCAGCTTCTCTTGGCGCTCCAGAGCACAATGGAGGCCTGCACTTGCTCCCAACCCAACTGTCTAAGACAAATGGGTTGAGTGTTGTAAAGTGTGCATGTCTGGCTGGCCGTTGCAAGACGGCCAGCCAGAGACATGCGCAATAATAGTGCGCACAGCCCTCTGCCCACTGCCCACTGCTCCTCCCTGCTGCCCCTCAGCAGGCCCCTCCCCGTCCCAACACTCGGTTCAGAATGGGCTGATGAAAAATAAAATGGTGATGAATTGCCATTTTATTTTTCATCTCTGGGATTTGGGGGAATTTAAGTGGGGCGACACTCTTCAGCTCCAACGGAGGAGCCGCCCCTAGTGTTGTGGTGTATTTTGCTGCTGTGTTTTTATGTTTCATTGTTGTGGTCTGTTGTTAATATGGTAATGTTTTTAGCTTAGTTTTTTTATTTAGATTTGTGTTGTTTTGTGGCGTGCTTTGCTTGTCGTTATTGTGTTGTTAGACTGAATTATCTTGAATTATTTATTTCAATTGTGCTGTAGTATTTTGATTTATGTTGTTGAATTAAATAGCTGACTTTAATAATAAATGGTGCGCTATCAGCCAAAAGCCTTGTTATTATAGTTTAGGTGAAAAGAAACCACTTGCCACTGTAGAATGTTCTAACATACCAGTGCTCAAGACCTATAACTTTATAGGTCACTAAAATGTCTGATGGACCGTGCAGTGATATTGCACGTCCCATGCTCATATTAATTATTCTAGATGCAAAGGGCCCTGGTGCTAGTTTCCCCCACTTCGGCAAATTGCGTAAACTTTTTTTTTCTTATTTTATAAACTTTTTATTAATTTTCCAACAACAATGCATCGGTACATCGCATACACATGAGACATAATAACATTTCTCATTTCAGGTATCAATAGAGTAACATACACATCAGTTATATGCAAGAAGGATTTTTGTAAATTGCGTAAACTTTAGCAGATCATTTTATCTGTCTTTGCCTGGGTTTCCTTATTTGCCAAAAATGGAAGTACTCTGACATGGGTTTAAGCGAAGACCTGCATAATGACTGGATATTTCTGTTGAACTGATTGCAAACAGGCGTCAGGATTTGCTGCGACAGCACCCTGGCACCCTGCCTAACTCGCGTCCGTACTTACAGGCGTATGTGCTAAACGCAATGAGAAAGCTCTCATGATGTAAGTCATCTCTGTGAATGGCCCTGCACCAAGAATGGTCCTAGGGAAGATGGGCAGCTCCGCTTTAGAACCTCCCAAATTGTAATCTCCATAGCAACGCTCTTGTTGATGGTTTTAGTGCATGTGTATGGAACAATGCTATCTGCAATCATGGAGCAGATCAGGTGTTCCAGCAGTAGGGTGTGCTCAAGGCAGAAATGGTTTCACCTGGATAGACAGGGTGCTACCTTGACTGCAGCTCCTGACTCTGCTGTGAATGAGCCAGCACCAGAAAGCAAAAGGTGGACGGTGTTATCAGACCAGCAGCCAGAAGTATATTATTGGAGGGACATTTCCCTCATCTATGACCAAACATTAAAGCTGTGACCTATAGATGCAATATTTCCCAAACACTGGTTGTACTACTAAATATCGACCCCTAGAATATCGTGATACAAGAATATCGAGGACAGAATGTTGAAAGGTAAGTGCATATAGGAAAGTATAGATCTAATATTTCTAACTCCACATTTACATACCTTGAATATACACACACAAACACATATATATATATATATATATATATACTAGCAGCCCGTCCCAACGTTGTCCGGGTATTAATTTGCTGCCGGCCAGTAGTATATTGTTTTGTAGGATTTCGTTTTGATAGCATTTCTTATCTGTGACAGGCCTGTGAAACGCTCCGATTCACAGTGCACTGCTGATGCACTTAAGAATGCACGTTCAGTAGTGTGTGAACTCGAGTTTCCCTACTTTATTTTTCCTTGTAATATTATATAGCGCGAACTCAACAACATGGCATGAGCACAATTTACATTACAGAAGAACACATTCATTTGTGGTAGGCATGGGGAGACAAAGCGATTTGCCTGGAATCACAGGATGTTGAGCTGATGCCGAGATTCGAACGTAGCTCCCCAGCTCTAAAGCTTGCAATTCTAGAACTTGTGGCGGGAGGTGTGTCTAAAAGTGTATGTCGGTGCTGGCCATCAATGGGAGAGACCTGTGCATTTTTCAAATGGGTGGTGAAAAAATATGAGTATGTTGCTGGAGATGTGGGCCGCCGTGCCACCAATGTACTTACCGGGGGAGGGTAAACATTCATTATACCGCAACTTTCTTTCCGCATACCATCACTCCGCATACTTTCATTACGAAAGTACCATGACTCCGCAATGCCATTATAACGCATGGCAGTACATTTTATATGCTTTTACCACGCATACATTTACAACGAAATTCATTGTAACTGCATGAATGGTAAAAGCATGTTTTTTTAAATGTTTGGATAAGGTAAGTATGGGTATAGGGTTATATGTTTTGGGGTACTGAGGTATATGTTTTGGGGTGTTTGGGTATTTTAAGGGTTCAGATATAGTTTCGGGTTATGGGGTACAGGGGTACTTTTAGGGTTTAAGGATAGGTATGGGTTTTGAAGTACAGGGGTATTTATAGGGTTCATGGCTAGGTTTGGGTTATGAGGTACAGGGGTAGTTTTAGGGTTTAGGGATAGGTATGGGTTTTGGGTACAGGGGTATTTTTAGGGTTCATGGCTAGGTTTGGGTTTTGGGGTATAGGTGTATTTTTAGGGTTCAGGGGTAGGTTTGGGTTGTGGGGTACAGGGGTATTTTAAGGGTTCAGGGCTAGGTTTGGGTTTTGGGGAACGGGGTACTTTTAGGGTTCAGGGATAGGTTTGGGTTTTGGGGTACAGGGGTATTTTAGGGTTCAGGGGTAGGTTTGGGTTTTGGGGTACAGGGTTATTTTTAGGGTTCAGGGCTAGGTTTGGGTTTTGGGGTACAGGGGTATTTTTAGGGTTCAGGGGTAGGTTTGGCGTTTTGGGGTACAGGGGTATTTTAAGGGTCCAGGGCTAGGTTTGGGTTTTGGGGTACAGGGGTATTTTAGGGTTCAGGGGTGGTTTTGGGGTACAGTGGTATTTTTAGGGTTCAGGGCTAGGTTTGGGTTTTAGGGTACAGGGGTATTTTTAGGGTTCAGTGGTAGGTTTGGGTTTTGAGGTACAGGGGTATTTATAGGGTTCATGGCTAGGTTTGGGTTTTGGGGTACAGGGGTATTTTTAGGGTTTAGGGATAGGTTTGGGTTTTGGGGTACAGGGTATATTTATAGGGTTAAGATGGGTTAGTGTTTAAGGGTGTTGGGGTATTTTAAGGAGTAAGGGTGGGTTATGATTATGGGGTGCAGGGGTATTTAAAGGGAGCAGGGTGGGATTAGCACACGATATGAGACATGGCATGAAGGGCGGAACGCACCACATGCCCCCAGCGTTTGTCAAGCCCCCAGCACACGCCCACAGCACAACGCAGACATGCCCACAAGAGATTACTTTGCTGGCACAGTTCTTTTACCTTTTAAATATATATGGTGGGCATCTGCATAGCCTATGTCCTTCTGCTGCAACTGCCCTTTCCAACGCTGTATTGGGTGTTGTGATTGGTGCTATGGTTCCTGAGATTACCCGCCTCAAAGTTTTGGGCTCTCTCTTTATTATATTAATATAGATGTGTGTGTATATATATATTCACTGAAAAAACCATAGGTTATAGACCATATATAGTTAGGAATTAGCATTTACAAAACCTTGAAAATTCACTGAAAAAACCATAGGTTATAGACCATATATAGTTAGGAATTAGCATTTACTAAACCTTATTTTACTCACACAAAACCATTGAAATTCCATATATAGTTAGTTGCACTAACTATATATCGCGCACCCGCAATCCACTGCTGATGATGTCACATATTACATCATTCATGACATGGTCAGTGACATCACTGATGACATCACTGATGACATCTCAAATGACATCACTGATGACATCACTGATGACATCTCAAATGACATCACTGATGACATCATGACACACCAATACCAGTTACTACATACGCACTCACTGATTCCTACGTCTACACACACATTCACTCATTCACCCATACAATAACTCATACATACAGTCACTTATTATTACAACACTATCATATGCACTCATACACCTATGCAGACAGTCACACACTGCCACTCATCCATGGAGTTACTCACACACCAAGTCAGTCCTGTAAAGAATCAATCACACTTCCATTTCTTCATCTATACAGTTAAACACAGAACACCATACTTCAGTGACATCACTGATGACATCACTAATGACATCTGAAATGACATCACTGATGACATCTCAAATGACATCACTGATGACATCATGACACACCAATACCAGTTACTACATACGCACTCACTGATTCGTACGTCTACACACACATTCACTCATTCACCCATACAATTACTCATACATACAGTCAGTTATTATTAGAACACTATCATATGCACTCATACACCTAGTCAGTCCTGTGAAGAATCAATCACACTTCGATTTCCTCATCTATAGTTAAACACAGAACACCATACTTTTCACACATATACTAACACATACTTACTCTCTTATACAATCACTGATACAAGTACACATTGATATGCACAGAGTCACACACCTCCCAGCCAGCCACACACACACTCAGTCTTCCATACATCCAGTCATTCTTCAATATGTAAAACGTATTTAAACTTTACAAAAACACACAGACACTAGATGATGTCATCAGTGATGTCATTTGAGATGTCATCAGTGATGTCATCAGTGATGTCACTGACCATGTCATGAATGATGTAATATGTGACATCATCAGCAGTGGATTGCGGGTGCGCGATATATAGTTAGTGCAACTAACTATATATGGAATTTCAATGGTTTTGTGTGAGTAAAATAAGGTTTAGTAAATGCTAATTCCTAACTATATATGGTCTATAACCTATGGTTTTTTCAGTGAATTTTCAAGGTTTTGTAAATGCTAATTCCTAACTATATATGGTCTATAACCTATGGTTTTTTCAGTGAATTTCATTGGTTTTTTAACAGCTAATATCTGTAGCTGTAAAATTTATTCTTCTTTAAATCCAAAAATATATTTTATATGTTTATGAATAATTATTTTTTTAAATATTTTTTTTTCTTCGTTCCCGCTTCGCGAATCGGGAACCTTACAGTAAAAAAATGTTCAGAAAAATAAAAAAAAAAGTTCTTTTCAGAACTACCTCCCCGTTATTAAAAAATTGGTACAATATTTGGAACTGTGCCAACCTCTATTTCTCTTAGTTCGCTTCCTAGTTCGCTCGCTGGTACGCGAACTGGAAGCGAACCAAAAACAGTAAGTATAAGGGAAGGAAACACACACTTATGTTAAAAGAAAGACAGCTATAGGGGAGTAAACTAGAGATACTATTACCCATAATCCACTACTGATGATGTCACATATTACATCATTCATGACATGCTCAGTGACATCATCAGCAGAGGATTGCGGGTTTTTTGGCAACATGCCTTATCGACGGTTTAATAACGCTGCCTTTTGCTTTATATAAGTTTTCAAATTGTATGAAATATATACCAATAGGTCTTTATGAACCTTTAGGTAGTGCTTTTGTTCATGAGGTCTGGTCGCTTCCATACACATACAGATGTTTCAAAGATGATCAAGAAGTTTATCTGAATGGAGAGGAATGCACTGAGACGCCAGATCATTCACTAATGTGTAGGCACATACAGTTACACGATTCATGCAACAAACAGCGACCAAATATGGCTTGCGTGATGCAAGGCACGCCAGTTCCTGCTATCATCCCCACGTTCAAGTTGTTGGAAAATGGTAGTTATTTGATGCTCAATAATGAAGATTGTTCTGAGTTAATTAAAAGTATTCCTTTTATCGTAACAGTAAGTGAACGGGTTATTTGCTGCAGAAATGTTCTATTTCCTCCCACACATGAACATAGGGAGTTTTCAATCTGGCCACAAATACCAACCTTGGGACACGTTTCAACAGCATGACAAGAATAAGAGCTCTTTTGTCTCAGAGAGAGGTGGCCTTGAGTTCGGCCCGTGAAACTTTCGTACTTCACATAGCGAACACCCGTACACAGGTTTGCCTTTCAATTTCAGCAACATGTTTCCGACTATCTTTAACGCATCCTCCACAAAATCCCTGGCACACTTTTTTAAAGTTGTTACCAGTGGTCTCGTGACTTCATTTGAGAAAATCTTTGGAGTCATCCCTGCTCCCTTTCATTCCATTTTCTCCACTCTGGTTCGTGGATTGCATTTTTACTTGCATTACCAGCGGACGCTCTTGTACTTTTTTACATTTTTAAATATGGATGTCCCTCCTATGCAACCTCCGACCCTGCAGCTGCTGACACTGTTCCGCAATCGCATGCTAGAATATTATGGCACAATGCCGTTGGCGATATTAAGCACGGCATATGGATTATCTTTTCGGTTCTCCTACTTCACCTGTGTCCAGCCTGTATTTCACTGCCTGACCTGTGATTTCGATTGGGCCATTGATTTGTGTCTCTGCGGACCGGTTTCTCCTGACGTCGACTTTAATCAGCTGATGACTCCTATCATTACTCACGAGTTGATTTGTCCTGGCGAAAGGATTATGGCTGTGGCATTGATGCATGGACTACTTGGTCCCTGGAATTTACTGGCGGCAGCACAGTCTTTCTTGGAACACAGCTTTCTTGAAAACCCACCGAGCTGTCCTCTGATGGTGATAGAGGATCCGGTGCTGGGAGAGCACGTATGTTCTTTTCCGCTTTTAAATTGGATGGCTGAACTGTTTTCGGATGAAGACGGTGACTTCCTGTTGGAGGCTGTTGCAGCTTATTTTGCATACACAGTTATGTCATAGACCTTTTTCATGTTTCATATGCTGAGTACTAGCATTTCATTGACAATTCATTGACTTAATTGTCAAGTTTTTATTATTTACCTTGCCTATTGGCTTAAGACTCGATAAAGTACTTGGCTGTTTTATTTTTCTTTAGCATTGAATTTTCCTAGTTTTTAATGCTTTACCTTGCGGACCGTCCACATATAAACTTGCAATCTGCTCTCATGAGATGGCACTTCTATTATCTTATTCAGTTCGTTTCCGGATCATGAGGAGGTGTCATCTAGGTCCTGGATATCTTTACACCGTGTTAAGTTAGCATGGGCTCATTACCGGTTTAAACGCCATTTTTCCTTTTTTGCAACTTCTGCACACGACATTTAGTTGTTGCTTTAGCTTTCCACCTAGTAGTTCATCGTGGTTTACATGAGAATAATATGTTATTGGTCTACTATCTGCTTTACTTGTTAAACTATATCTGTACAGCGAGTGCTAAAGTTTCAAGAACAACACGGTACAGAATTGTTATGAGGTCTGATCTCCACGACTTCATACTCATAACATAAGTGCAACTTCTGCCAATTCTGGGCATGAGGCGGGTTTTATATTGCTTTGCCGAACACACATACACAACAGTTGATGCGGTTCACATGAAGAGAGAGCTGGTGTATGCTGATGTGATTCCTTCAAATCTAAGACACTAAAGTATGGGCACGCCCTAAACCAACACAAAGAGACCTTCTTAGCAAATAATATAATATGTGTATTAGGGAGGGTGAGATATAAGCAGCCGCGGGCCGTGGAGGGAGTTACGGTGAGGCAGGGAGGCGGGGAGGGGGAGAAGCAGGGTGGAGCCCTCTCTACCTTGCCCCTCCCCCTCCCCGCCTCCCTGCCCCACCGTAACTCCCTCCACGGCCCGCGGCTGCTTATAAGTGTTGCTAACTCTTATTCATTTACAGCATGTTAACATACTGTCACCATTCGCTTTTTATGTACTAGTAACTATGCTGGTAATTTTGCTACTGATAATATGTGTACTTGTATTCTCCACCCTGCTTCTCCCCCTCCCCGCCTCCATGCCTCACCGTAACTCCCTCCACGGCCCGCGGCTGCTTATAAGTGTTGCTAACTCTTATTCATTTACAGCATGTTAACATACTATCACCATTCACTTTTTATGTACTAGTAACTATGCTGGTAATTTTGCTACTGATAATATGTGTACTTTTATTATCTAAGGTACTACGCCTGAGAAGACGGCATTAGTAAATAAACATTTCAAATACACATGTGTTCTTCTTAACTCCATGTTCTGGTTTCTAAGAAATATATAACGACCGACTGTTCATGAGTTCCACGTATCCTGAGGTACTATAAGTTCATATTCTGGATTGTCTAAACATTGAGAGTTTGTTATATCCAATGTGACACTGTACCTAGCTTGCTAAATAGTTTTTGATTACTAACGTGAGTTTTGGGACACCCTAATTCGCCGAGGTTCCAATCCTCTGTCCACAGTTCTGTGTGAGAACAGAAACCCTGCGACAGGGGCACCCCCGACCCTTGCTGGAGCTTCATCACACTTGCGATACAACTCCAGCAATGCGCCACCTTTACGGCACAGATACATCACGCATCTGTGCTGTTTTTGCCCCGTGATGCGCCGCATTGTAAATGCAGCACACCATAGGTGACGGAACAGCGGCACAGAATGACTAACACATCCCTGGTGATGCGCCAGTCATCATAAATCTATCCCTATGCTTCTTATCTTGTTAGAGATGAACCGCCATATGTATCATCAAAGTTATTTGCATTTCCTAAATAGCGAACTTTAAGGAATAAATAGCGATTCTTTACCATTCCTAGTTTGCGATGAGCTATTTGCTAATTAGCCGAATGTAGCCCAATGAAGCCCAATGTAGCCCAATGTAGCCCAAAGATGGCCGCCAGACACACAAAAAAACAAATGTAGCCCAAATATCAGCCAGATGTAGCCCAACTATAGCCCAGTGACAGAATGACCAATCAGCTTCGCAAACCTCCGTTACGCGAAGCGGAGCGCTGTTACAGATATATATCTTTTTTTGAACGTTAATTTCTCAAAATCCACTGGAGCACATATATTGAGACCTAGCAAAGGCACATCGGGCTACCAGTCCCTAATATTTTGCCAAGTTTCGTGCAAATCCATTCAGCCGTTCAATTATTATTTTTATTATTTTTTTTTGCCCCGCGGGGCCCTTTTAAAACCTCCACATCAAACCTAGGGGGTCAGCGAGGATCTACTATGCCCCCTTATAGTTATTTCCCCCTTTGTTTTGACCTCCTCTTGTCTCTCGATCCTACCGAGAGACAAGATGGCGGCCGCTACGGACTGTTTGGAATGTTGACAGACGCCGGAGAACCAATCAGCTTCGCTTCACAAAGCTCCGTTGCGCGAAAAGTCCGCGAACCAGAGCGCTAACCGGTCCGCTGTTACAGATATATATCTTTTTTTAAACGTTAATTTCTCAAAATCCACTGGAGCACATATATTGAGACCTACAAAAGGCACATCGGGCTACCAGTCCCTACAATTTTGCCAAGTTTCGTGCAAATCCATTCAGCCGTTCGGGCTAAAAGTGAGGCCAACCGCCCTATGGAAAACTCAATGTTAAAAACACGTTTTGGGACCCCCCTTTTTTCTCGGCCCCCCCTTGACGAACCCCCCCCAAATTTTCAAGGGCTGCTCAGAAACAAAATGTGCCATTTTCCTGAAAATTTCAGCCAATTCCGTCCACAAACGCCAAAGTTATTAGACATAGAATTTTCAAAAAACCCATAGAGAAAAAATCCTAACTATATATACCTACTGGCGACCGCCAGTAGGTAATATATATATATATATATATTTCCGCTCTGTTGCGTCAAAGGAACCAGGGCACTCGTAGGCGGGTGCCTCCCGTGGTGACGCCCCACGTCTTAAATTGCCGCTCCGATAATCTTATAATCCAAAAGAAAATCCGGCACTCGCAGAAGAAGTATTTAGGTTCGTTTATTGACAACAAACACTAAGCAGACAAACGCGTTTCGGTTTTCCTTCGTCAGTGTCTACCACTGACACGGAAGGAGGCAGGTTTAAAAGACATTTCGTCATTGCAGGCATGCACATAGAAAGAAGACTTACGTTTAAACCCTGTGAGCAGTGATTTAACATTGTCTATTACATTCTAATATCATTTCATAGACGACGCGTATTAAAATTCATACATGTAGAATTTACTTTTATCCTTGTCTCTTTTATATAATTTGATTACGAGACCGGAATAGTCATTTATTTACATAGTGCCTTTTTCTTCATGCAAAGGGTACTATTTTGTCGTCTTTGTTGGTGTGTTATTAAGCCGTGGATCGGCATTTCTCACAGGATATAATTTGAACTTGGGGGCAATGTTCTCATTCTCTTATTTTCCTAAGTGAGATGATAATTCTTCATTCCTATTTAGACCGGTCGGGGCCTTGGTTTGTAGGTCTATTATATATCGGGACTCCAACCTTCTTAGTCTCCGCAACCTATCTCCACCCCTTGGGTCCATAGGTACACAATCTAAAGCAAAATATTGCAACATTTCTCTCTTGCTCTTGTGTCTGATGGCAAAGTGTTTCGCTACAGGATAATTGAAATCTTGGTTTGCAATGGCTCGTTGATGTTCAAGTATCGCTGTCCCCGTGGTCTGCCTATACAATTGTCCCTGGAACAAAAAGATATTATTGAACAAGCAATACTTTATAAACTCTAGGATATCCTTAAGACTGATCAAATCATAGGGAAGGATATTCCTATCTCACCCTTAATCACCTTCAGGAAAGGAAGATCAATAAAGGACAAAATTGTACACAGCCATCTGGCTGACAAAATAGATACAACTGGGAGAATAAGAGAAATGCCGGGCTTTTTCCCTTGCGGAAAATGCAAGGCATGTGAGAATAGCAAAAGAGTAACCACATATGAGATACCAGGGATGAGTGAAAAGAAGAGAATATCAAAATTTCTCACATGTCAAACCACCCATGCAGTATATTGCTTGATATGTCCATGTGGACTAAAATACATAGGCAGTACTGTCAAGAATGTTAAACTACGGATACTTGAACATCAACGAGCCATTGCAAACCAAGATTTCAATTATCCTGTAGCGAAACACTTTGCCATCAGACACAAGAGCAAGAGAGAAATGTTGCAATATTTTGCTTTAGATTGTGTACCTATGGACCCAAGGGGTGGAGATAGGTTGCGGAGACTAAGAAGGTTGGAGTCCCGATATATAATAGACCTACAAACCAAGGCCCCGACCGGTCTAAATAGGAATGAAGAATTATCATCTCACTTAGGAAAATAAGAGAATGAGAACATTGCCCCCAAGTTCAAATTATATCCTGTGAGAAATGCCGATCCACGGCTTAATAACACACCAACAAAGACGACAAAATAGTACCCTTTGCATGAAGAAAAAGGCACTATGTAAATAAATGACTATTCCGGTCTCGTAATCAAATTATATAAAAGAGACAAGGATAAAAGTAAATTCTACATGTATGAATTTTAATGCGCGTCGTCTATGAAATGATATTAGAATGTAATAGACAATGTTAAATCACTGCTCACAGGGTTTAAACGTAAGTCTTCTTTCTATGTGCATGCCTGCAATGACGAAATGTCTTTTAAACCTGCCTCCTTCCGTGTCAGTGGTAGACACTGACGAAGGAAAACCGAAACGCGTTTGTCTGCTTAGTGTTTGTTGTCAATAAACGAACCTAAATACTTCTTCTGCGAGTGCCGGATTTTCTTTTTATTTTCTTTTGGATTATAAGATTATCGGAGCGGCAATATATATATATATATATATACATATATATATATATATATGTATATATATATATATATATATTCAATCAGAACAGGTAGCCTTATGCGAAGCACTGCCACTCGAAGTTTTTCAATAAGCACGTTTATTTGAATCCATTTCACTGCTCGATCCCCAGCAGATTTCAGAGTCTCCTTCGAACATAAGGGATGACCCTTTCCTCAGAGGCAATGGTCGTGAAGGTCACTCAAACAGTTTCTGGTAGTGTCTACTCAAATAGCTCTCACCTGCCTCTATGGGCGTGTCTTAGGCGCACTGCATCCTGGGCTTTGTAGTACACTGTCCTTTAACCCACAGTGGGGCTGCTTCTTCAACCTTGCAATTTGAAACCAATATTCTCCCAGTGGAGCGAGGAGAGCACTGAAACCTGCCACTCCCAGTGCCACTCCCAGTGCGCTTCCTGACAAGTTCCAGTGCTCTCCTCGCTCCACTGGGAGAATATTTGTTTCAAATTGCAAGGTTGAAGAAGCAGCCCCACTGTGGGTTAAAGGACAGTGTACTACAAAGCCCAGGATGCAGTGCGCCTGAGACACGCCCATAGAGGCAGGTGAGAGCTATTTGAGTAGACACTACCAGAAACTGTTTGATTGACCATCACGAACATTGCCTCTGAGGAAAGGGTCATCCCTGAAATGCGTCAGGCTTTTATATTCGAAGGAGACTCTGAAATCTGCTGGGGATCGAGCAGTGAAATGGATTCAAATAAACGTGCTTATTGAAAAACTTTGAGTGGCAGTGCTTCGCAAAGGCTACCTGTTCTGATTGAATAATTTTCGGCTGTTGCCCAGTCGAGAAGCAAGTCCCACCTTGAATGAGGGTCCATGCAGGCTTTTGGTAGGGGCTTGCAGTTATGGAACGAAGGCAGGCGCAGCGCCAACACAGGTGGTGCTGCCTTGGACACGTTTTCGCTGCTGCTAGTGCGCTTCCTGACAGGTACCAGTGCTCTCCTCGCTCCACTGGGAGAATATTTGTTTCAAATTGCAAGGTTGAAGAAGCAGCCCCACTGTGGGTTAAAGGACAGTGTACTACAAATCCCAGGATGCAGTGCGTCTGAGACACGCCCATAGAGGCAGGTGAGAGCTATTTGAGTAGACACTACCAGAAACTGTTTGATTGACCATCACGAACATTGCCTCTGAGGAAAGGGTCATCCCTGAAATGCGTCAGGCTTTTATATTCGAAGGAGACTCTGAAATCTGCTGGGGATCGAGCAGTGAAATGGATTCAAATAAACGTGCTTATTGAAAAACTTTGAGTGGCAGTGCTTCGCAAAGGCTACCTGTTCTGATTGAATAATTTTCGGCTGTTGCCCAGTCGAGAAGCAAGTCCCACCTTGAATGAGGGTCCATGCAGGCTTTTGGTAGGGGCTTGCAGTTATGGAACGAAGGCAGGCGCAGCGCCAACACAGGTGGTGCTGCCTTGGACACGTTTTCGCTGCTGCTAGTGCGCTTCCTGACAGGTACCAGTGCTCTCCTCGCTCCACTGGGAGAATATTTGTTTCAAATTGCAAGGTTGAAGAAGCAGCCCCACTGTGGGTTAAAGGACAGTGTACTACAAATCCCAGGATGCAGTGCGTCTGAGACACGCCCATAGAGGCAGGTGAGAGCTATTTGAGTAGACACTACCAGAAACTGTTTGAGCGACCTTCACGAACATTGCCTCTGAGGAAAGGGTCATCCCTGAAAGGCGTCAGGCTTTTATGTTCGAAGGAGACTCTGAAATCTGCTGGGGATCGAGCAGTGAAATGGATTCAAATAAACGTGCTTATTAAAAAACTTCGAGTGGCAGTGCTTCGCAAAGGCTACCTGTTCTGATTGAATATATATATATATATGTATATATATATATATATATATATATATATATATATATATATATATATATATATATATATATATATATATATATATATATATAATTCAACAAAGAGTTTCCTTCCGAGATCGATCCCGCTGCCAAGTGGTGCGTGATGCCGGTGGAACCACCATCGGGCTTCGTATTCAAAACAATTTAAAAATAAACATGCACACTCAAAAGTCCATATGCTTAGAGCAGAGAGTTTAATCTTCAATCGTTATGCGTTTCGCCAAACTAATGGTGTGATCAAGCCATTAGTTTGGCGAAAAGAGTAACGATTGAGGATTAAACTTTCTGCTCTAAGCATATGGACTTTTGAGTGTGCGTGTTTATTTTTGGATTTCTTGGAATATATTGTAGTGTAGTTCCTATATTTCCAATAGGCTCTGCGCATTGGAATAATATCTTCAGTAGTATAGACGTAGGACAGAGGTTAACTAGGTCTTCTACTGACTATATTAGACTTATGTTTTGAGTGCCAGCTAGCTCAGAGTTCACTAGAAACTTTACCGAATAGGCGAGGAGGAGTTTAACCTCCCTGGATAGACAAGAAGGGATTTAGTTTCTGACAACCATAAAACATGACAACTTTGCTCTCCCTGATTAAGAGTGTATCTCTAGAGTCGTGTGAAAACAAAAGACAGCTATTTTACTCAGTCAATACGTGCGTACTTAGGCCCACATGCATCAAGCATTTTTGTAGTCGAAAACGGTGCGATTCCTTAAAATCGGCCGTTTGCGAATGCAAAAGTGCTGTTTGGGATGCATCATGTCATTTTAGAAGTCGCATCTTTTTTACGATTTCTAAAATTGCGTTAGCATATAAGAAATCGCAATTGTGCGATTTCTTAAATGCTATGCATCATTACAGAAAAATTTGCGATTTTTAAAATTGGAAGTGCAAATTACCACGAAGTTCAACTTCGTGGTAATTTGCGAAATTGTTTAAAAATGCACAAAAATGCATTTTTTAAACTGTTAAGCTACAGACACACATGTCCTTAGGACATGTGTGTATGTAACTTATGCTGAAAAGTACATTTCATGGGTGCAGTTGGGGGTCATTTTGACCCCCCTCTCCACCCTTGAAATGCATTGATGAATTGCAATTGCACATTGTGAATTCGCAATTCCCATTCATTCCTATGGGCATTTTGGCCCATAGGAATGAATGGGAATTGTGAATTCGCAATTGAAAATTTGCATTTTTTTTGCAAATCGGTAAAAATAGCGATTTTTACCGAATTGCAAAAAAAAAAGCAAAAATATTCATGCATAGGCTTTTGCGAATTCTAAATTGCGAATCGTTATTTTTCGCAATTTAGAACTCGCAAAAGCCGATATTGATGCATGTGGGCCTTAGTTTCACCAGATTTGCAGAGAAAAAGAGAGACGGGCGTTTTCAATAAAAGGTGTTATTTATTGAGCAGTCTCTTTCCTCATACAAGAGAAATGAATTGCTACGATTGCAATATTTATAGTTAAGTAAAGTGCATACAGTAAAAGCAGGATTATGAAATAATACTGTAAAAGCATTGATATGGTTTCTTAGCCATATGATACCTTAAAATGGATAAAATAGATACAAACATATATACATTAACTAATCGTACTCAACTGGTGCTTCTAACTACGCCTACCCCGGTGTACCTGACCTAAGCCTAATACATGGGAGGGAGTAAGTAAGTAGCAGTTTAAGTTAAGTTTGGTTTGCCAAGAATCTGACTCAAGAATTCTCTGTAAGGGATTAGTCAGTTCAGTACCTGGGGATTTGAAGGCAGGAGGGCTGGTATCTCTCTCTCAGAACTCGATATCCCAGTCACCCGCGAAGGCGAGCTGGAAATGCTGGAAGCTGGATTTCTCGGCAGGAGAAAAGACAGCGTCTCTCTTAGCGCGTCAAAAGGGAGGGGCAGCGTCCGTGGGCTCTCATCAGCTGGCCTCTCGGCAAGTAGATAGCTGCTCCAGATTCACCACCACCGTGTCTTTGCTTAAGGCAGCGTTGGTATATTTATACCTGAAAGGTGCCGGGTTTGACGTAAGGATGGACATAAGACGTCAATAAGATGTCACTAAGAACGGGTCATTCTTACAGTGCTTTACAGGAGTTCTCGGACGGAATCAAAACAATAGCAGGCGGGGATTTCCCAGGTTTGCTGGAGGCTTGGATTTGTTTAAGAACTCGGTGTGCTTTCTAGGGGGCTGGAGGAATAGAGCTTGCTTAATGTGACAGCATGCGCTATGACTAATTTATGAAACGGGTTTCTATGCCGTTGTAGGGATATTATTGATTTATAACCGTACAAGGGCAAAGAATAGGATATTGATTCAGGTACCTAGATAAAACACACTACACCCACTCCACGAATTCATGTCCATAATTACTAAACTAAGCAATAGTAAACATATCTAACGGTGCATGTGTATACCGATCCACCCCAAAACACATTAATTTGCATCTAAAATGGTATATGCGAGATACACGAAATGAGTATAGGTACTGTACGCTTTCAAGCAGTGTAATCATTCAAAAAGATGCACATTTATATCAGCATGAATGATTTGCGAAATTTACACATGAAATGGCTCTTAATACAGAAAAAAAAATGCAAGACCATTTCATCACATATAAATACAGTTTCTTGTAAATATGCTAGAGGTTGAGTTTAATTTATCGTCTCTAGAGTTCCTAATAATAGAAGCTCTGTTCTCTAAGAATAGTTCTACTTTAAGCAGAGGATGAGTGTAAAAAAATAAATATTTTGGAATCGGGGAAAAATATTTTCGTTTTTCAAGGGAAGAAATCAAACCAGTTCCAAATTTTTCAGTAGCTTTTGTTTTTCAAAGCTGAAGGCCAAATTCAATGTTCAGGGAACGCTGAGTGCTCATTTGCCTAAAAAGTTTATTCTTTCTGTTCGGGCGAGAACATCATTTCAGACAGACTTTCAAAAAAACAGTTTACTGCTTCAGGTGAAAGTTCGACCAAGTTGGAAAATGCTGCTACCATGCAGTCGTGCGCATGATTGCTTTCATCGATGTTTTGATCAACATTGCTTACAGAAGGTCGTACCTGGTTGATGCTGCTCTCATCTTGTACTTCACTACCCTTTAATCGTAGTGGTGAAGTTTCCACGAATGCCGTCATCAGGATAGGTAACCGCTGGGGACAACACAATGCATGAGCCTTTACTGGACTGAGCAAAGTATCTGTATCCAATGGTACTTCTGATTGTAGTGAAATACAGGTGTCCAACACGCATTCTTCGCCGCACAGCATACATCTTAACACATGTAAGATACAATTCTGCCAGGTGGGTCTGAATGAAAGAAACCAGGTCATATTCAGATCTCGTAGCCGGGCTAATCCAAGGACTTTAGTTATGCGGTCCCGATAGCGTATAGCTAGGATCGTTTCTTCCATTGATGCTGGAGTCTTGTCTGTGACATGGCTTGCCATACCGAAGCAGGAGTAGCAAAACTAAGGTGCCTGCTACGAGTCCCAACAGGAGTGGAAGTCCGCCAAAGACAGAATGGACAAAATTAGGAAAAATACCCAGGACTGCTTTGAAGGGTGTTAACAGTCCCGAAAAAACGGTCTTAAATACACTCGCGATACCATTCGTATCAGAAATGTTTAAGATTTCGTTTAGCATTTCTGCAAAGTGTAGGGGGCAATTTGTTGATAATAATGAATGTATCTCTGCCGTTGTCCTTGCAACTTGGAGATCATACGTTTCTTTTGATGACGTCAAGTGCACTGGTGTCTGTAGAAGCACAGTCTTCATTCTGCTTAAAGTATCAATTCGAATAGAAGAGATATTCAAACTGGGCCAAATTTTTCCCTCCCTGTCTGGAGTGTCATTTGGAAACAATACTCGCTCACAGCAAGTGACCATGGAACTCACGCTTACCAGATAAGTTTTTCCTGGCAGCAAGCCACAACATCTGTGATCCACAGTTAGAATGTAGCTCCCGTTAGAAAGCCGTCTAAAGAACGGCTCTATTCGAGTTGCAGGTGTGCCAAGCTGGTGACATGAAAGGTTATTTGAAGTCCCCTCACAGGCCCCATGCAAATTTATGCCCTGACACAGAAGTATACCACTTAGTGATTTTTCACAATTATTACCACTAAGAAATACACTCTGTCCTTTTTCACTATAACATGTGTGTGTATAAGGTAATTTCCATGTTGACTTAGTGTATCCTTTACCCAACCTTTCATACTGGCCTGCCTGTATATATTTTTGGCAGTATCGAAATTGGAAAGTTGTTATCGGAATAGTTATGATTCCGTGTATTATACATTCAATGACAGGTCGTTCTGACATTGTCAATGGTAATCTCTCGAGTTTTTCAATGCTCAGAATTGTATATTCTGCTCCCTTTTGTGCCAAGCTGATTTGTGTATCAGTAAGTTTATAGATAGAGAATAATGACGTTGTGTTGATTAAACGCCAAGGCACGTAGCCTGAACGCAGATTTTGTAACGTCCAGCCAAGCTGTACAATAGAACGCAATTGGGACTGACCGTGTTGCAACATCAGTAAGTCTTGCTCTATTATATCGATTGCAGATGATACAATACTGTCCAGTGAATATATTCTGGAAGACAGACTCATTAACCCATTGTCCACAACAGAAAGTGATTTTTCCAAATTAATACGGTCAATTTCCCGTATTTTCTCTGCTGTCTCAATTTGAGTTTCTTTCCAAGCTTCGTTGTAAGCTGCATATATAGAGGCCGCTATGAAACGTTTTTGACGCTGTTTGCGTGGTCCCATAATGAAATCACACAAGTCAGCACCCTCTTTAAGTAAAGTCAAGTGTTGCTTAATTTCTGCCAGTGTGGATGTTCGTAGCCATTCGAGGCAGAGTTTCCCTACACTGTATGTAGTTACAATCCCTGGATGTTGTCTCTGGGAGTATCTAGGGTCTGGCCTGTTCAATTTGAACCCCTGTATTTTGTTCAGGAATGTATCTTGACAGTTATTTGTGTCTGTGGGCCAGATCAACCATTTCTTCCAATCAGGATGTGTTCTGTTTTGGTTAAAAATATGGGATACGTCTATCTCAGCATCTGTAGTGCTATTACTGTCAGGTGTTGGCTTTGGAATAGACGGTTTGTTTAAGTCTTTTATTTTGGCTAAGCCAAGACAGGTTGTCTGTTGAATTGTGTCATTCAAAAATATAATTTGTTCTGGGATCATGCAGGCTCTAAATAATGATTCTATACCTTGGACCTGCCAATCTTTTGTACCCCAGATGGTTTTCGTTTCAATATTATTGTTCCAGAAATCAAAACCAAATGTATTCATTTTTTCAAAAAATGTTTCTGAATAGATTAATTTTGTGTTTGTCAGCATGGTTTTCATTCCCGTCTTATTTAACAGCTTGAAATAAAACGTTTCTGCATCACTTGTGTTAAACCCTGAGAAGTATGAGAATGTATCATAAAATGTTTTTGAACTGCCTTTTGGTGGAGTTGCACAATGTTCCCATTGATTATAAGTAAAAACATTTCTAGGTTGAGCAGATTTATGCAAATAATGGTTAGAATAGTGATTGTAACAGTACATCTGGTCATAATTAGATGAACCCTGTAAATAATCATGTTCTGTAAATTTTGCTGACATAACTAAGTCCGACATCATATCATTAATACTTTCAAAGTCCCAATCGTCAGAAAATGTGCTCGGTTTTACAAAGTCACTTAATGAAACCTTGAATTGATGTGGATACTTCAAGAGCTCGACCAGGCCATATATTTCGTAATCAGTTTTGTCCCATGCTACCCCACCGGGTATAGGATTGGCTGTGAAGTTTACTGAAGAAAGTTCTCTTTTCTCGATGTGTGAAGACTTGTGTGGCTTCAGGACCAAGTTGATATTCTGACTTGCTGTGTCCATTGTAACATATTTTCCCTCTGTGAAATGTCCCAAGCATATTACCATGATGAGCCAAAGTATTAGGATAAATACACCTTGCGCCACCCAAAATTCAATCCATGGAGAAATCAGATAGGTTGCTTTGAGTTGATGAAAGAGTTCTTTTGCTTTGTCTTTAAAAATCTTTGATGTTTTCGGCTGTTCCTCAGGTTCGCTCGGATCCTCAGAAAAGTCATCGAAGTTGATGAAGTAGCCTGATGCAGTTCTGTCAATTGTTTCAATTGCTTCTGGATTTCTTTTTGCTTTTGGAGTTTTCTTTGTTTCATTAGCATAGTCTGTGGTTACATCATCGTAGACTGGTGTTTCTTGATGCATTATTGCGATTTGGGTTTCAAGAGGTTTAAGTTCCATGGCTTTGTTGCATAGTCCTTGTTGATTCACTGTAGGTTTATCAAATGTGATTAGTCTCTCAGTTTGAACATCTTGGTTTGTAGCAAACTTTGGTGTTCTGCTACTTCTTGGGAGTCCACTTGCCCTACTACTTATTATTGGCCACATGATTGTGGTTTAACCAGGTCGATGGATACAACTCGGTTCTCCTTTTTACCAGCAAGGGGCGGTAGTACAACTGATCTTGGTCCGTTGACAACTAAGACAGGTACTGTTTTTCTGTAAGAAGGCCCTAAATTCCTTCTTCACCGCGATTTTCTCTCTGACCAGATCCCCAATCTTTGGAATCCAGACAGGCCTTGCTGGGACAGGTGGTTTCTCTTCAGTGGCTGTTGGCTGTTGTTTCAACTTTATGTTGCTCAGGTTTTTTCTTGTTTCATTTAAGTCCTGTAAAATAGCCAAACGATCTTTGATATCAAAGCAATTTTCTTTCACCACTGAAGTTTGACTATCGAGGTCCTGGATTAGCATTCTAGTCCCGAACAATAGTTCGTACGGACCGAGACCTTTTAGAGAATTTCTTGGCAGATTATTAAGACTACGTTGGACACGTATTAAATGTTTGACCCACCCAGCCCCTGAACCTAATACCTTTGCCGTTATAGATTGCTCTATGCCTTGTTTTTTTCTTTCCACCATCCCATTTCCCTCAGGAAGGAAGTGATAAGAGTCCCGCAATGCAATGCCCATGCTGGCCATTGCCTCCCCACAAGCTCGAGAGCTTAAAAGCAGGACACTGGTCAGAGTGTAGCATGCCAATCGCGTATATGCCACTATAGACTCGCGAATCTTTTATAACAGTTCTGGCGTCAGCCGAGAGCTGGGGTCTACATTTTAAGTGTATCTAGTCTCTATATGTTAATACAACGCATTATTCCTACTGGGTTTTGCATGTAGATAGCATTATCCTAGTTTAAGCGGAATGCCATGGTAGTACACCGTTTCGCTCGCCACTGCGATCTCTGTTGCAGTTCGGGCAGTTTATTGCTCATTTAGTATGTTGCAGGCTCATTCCTGGCCACCAGATAAAATCTCCTTTATTACCACAGCTCAGCAGCAATAATGGAATAGAACTTTGTGAACATTCTGAAGAGATGACAAGTCCCTCATTGACCAGGTATCTTCCTTCTTGTCAGGCTGCGAAGAAAGATGTCCAACATGAAGAAAGGAACAGGATTCCAACGAGTAAACTTTCAACTTCTAATCCAGTAGATTCTTATTCTGAAAGAAGAAGAATACATTTCCGAGACATTGTTCAAATAAAAGGGTGGGTTACAATTCAGATTAAAAAATAGAGGCGGGATAATATTAGCCTCCGTGTCCTTAATAAAATCCAGATTTTCTGCCCAGCAGGCTGTGAAAAATCTAAATTTTATGGCACGACACGGAGGCCATATTATGCAAGTTCAAAGTGCATTAAGAACATTATCAATCACATTAGAGATCGGTCTAAAATAACAAGATCTAAACATAGTATCATTAGACCAGTCTGCCGCCTTAAGAATTTCCTGTAAACCACCACCAAGGAAATAGGCTTTAGAAGCAGAAGCGCCCCTAAGGGAATGAGCTCCAAAGATGGAGGTGTTCACACCACTTTCGCACATAACTTCTTTCACCCATCTGGCTAGAGTTGGAGAAGAAACTCCTTTATGGGGAAGTCTAAAGGAAATCAATAATTGAGTCTCATTTGATCTTAGATTGGCAGTCCTCCTCTCATACTCTTTCAGACATTTAACCACACAGAGTCTTTCATTCTGAGGAAAAAAGGGGTAGAAGATAGAGGAAGATAAAGTTTTAGTTCTTCTCTTAAGGTAGAAACATACACCCTCTGGTTGAAAGGATCTGCTAGAAATATCTAGAGCTTTGACATCGGAGGTTCTTCTAAAAGATACCAGACATAATAAAACAGTAAGTTTGAAAGAGATACGTTTTAAAGAGAGGGAGGAGTTCTCTCCCCAAGATGATAAAGTTCGGAGTACCAGTGTTACGTCCCAAAGGGCGGTATATTTAGCGGTTGATGGATTAATGACTCTCATGCTTCTCATAATTTTTCTAGTAAGTAAGTTCTGTCCGACGGAGAGACCATCAATGAGGGAATGACCTGCAGAAATTGCAGATCTATAGACATTCACGGTTCTATAAGAGAGTCCTGAAGTAAAGAGTTCAGAAAGGTAGTTGATAACATGAACTAGATCAACTGAAACGGGATCGTGATCTCGTTGAAGACACCAGCGAACCCATTTGCTCCATGCCAGTCGATATGCTTTCCTTATAATTCTTCCAGAGATTCCTTAATCTTTTTTTTTTGTGTAAAATCTTTATTTCGTAGTATGTAGAAGAACAAGAAAGAAAAAACAGCGGTAAACCGCACATCATCCCTCCCAGGGGGCACAATCAGAAGCCAATAGGATTGACAATTCTCACTATTAGAAGGCAGACAGTCAGGCGGCGGGGCGATGCTCAACGGCATCTGAGCTGAAAGCAGCAGAAGCCTAGTGTAGGAAGTCCATCCGCACACAATGCAATCATAGTTATGTAGCTGTTGATGCCCAGAAGGTGAACTAGCCCCGATGGAGAGGCTTCAGCCCCCATGCATATACCGCATTAAACAAAGAACGAATTCCAAACACCCCCCACCCTCCCCCCCCAGTGGTGGTGAGCACAGCAGATCCAATCATACAGAGGACCCTCAACTAAACCTGAAAGAGGTGGAGTGAACGTATGGAGGACCGGCAGACTGCAGATGGCAGGCCCTTAGATAGGAAGCTAACCAAGGGACCCCAGCGGAATTGGAAGTTTTTGAAGTTACCCAGGAAGATGTCCGCAACTCTCTCCAAGCTAAGCAGCTTCCACAGCCTTGCGTGCCACAGGGAGATCGCCGGCGCTTCTGGTTTTTTCCAGGCGGCGGCCAGCGTGAGCTTGGCAGCTCCAACACACAGCCACAAAATCTGCTTATCTGCGCGTGTCTGATGTTCAAGGACTGGGTCACGGAGACCCAGTAGAATATGGTCTATAGAGTCCGCCACCGGATAGCCAAGGATATCCTTGAGATGGGAAAGGATCTCCTCCCAGTATAGTCGGATGACCGGGCAGTCCCACTAAATTTGGCGAAAGTCCCCAAGCAGGCCACAGCCCCTCCAGCACCTGTCAGAAGTAGCCGGGAATATGCGGTGGAGTCTGGCTGGGTACAAGTACCAGTCCATGAGCGTCTTAAGATGTGCCTCCCTCAGGTCTAATGAGTGATTGTACGTGGCAATATCACGCCATAGTGCTGACCATTCCTTGTCTGAAATATCCCGCCCTAGGAGTTTCTCTCAATGTCCCATGTAGCGGGGACGAGGCGATACTGCCGAGGTAAGTAGAAGTTGATAAAGAAAGGAGATGGCTCCCTTCATGGTAGAGGTCCGGAGTATAAAGGCCTCAAAAGGCGAGGGGGGTCTCGTAGCCGCTGCAAGGACATCAGGCAACGTGGCCCAATGAAGCAGCTGGGCATGGCGGTAGCGCTCCGAGGATGGGATACCATAGTCCTTCATGCAGTTGTCAAAGGAAAGGGGAACGTGGCAGGGAAATAGATGGGTCAAGGCTCTGCAACCACCTTCCCTCCATACCGTAAAGGGGCCCTCCTGCATCGCCGGCAAGAAAGCTGGATTAAAATGCAAAGGCGTGAAAGGGGAAGGAAATGTGGTCCAGCGGTCATCAGTAGCCAGCGAGTCCCAGACCTTCAGAGTGGTACTAGTCGGAGTACTAATATAGGCGTTCAGGGGCCTGTCTTTCTTGGGTTTCCAAGCGAGGTCCCAGATCGACCTGCCCGCGACACTCCTGTCCATGTGCAGCCAATGTTTCTCCGACGTACGCTGCGACCATTCCACCAGCACTCTAAGTTGAGCCGCTTTGTAATAGAGATGCAAGTCAGGAAGACCTACACCCCCCTCTCCCCGAGGCCACCGCAATACCGTGAAAGAGAGCCGCGCTCGTCCCTCCTGCCAGACAAACTGGAGCATCTGAGTCTTGAGGCGCCTAAAGAAGTCCCCGTCCAGCGGAATAGGGAGTGCCTGAAAGAGGTACAGGAACTTGGGCAGGAGGACCATCTTGACTGCATGGATTCTGCCCAGCCACGATAGGTATTTGGGCTTCCATCGCTCCAGGTCCGTTCGAGTCCTTGCCATTAATGGTGGGAAGTTCGCCGAGAACAATTTCCCAACTGTGGGCGTCAGGTGGACCCCCAGGTAAACAATTGAGGTAGAGGCCCAGGCTAGTGGAGTCAGAGGCCGCACCCGTTCCACCTCAGTAGGCGAAAGCGTAAGGTTCAATATATAGGATTTGTCAAAATTGACCCTGAATCCAGACACCTCCTCAAAGTGCAGCAGGACTTCCCGGACACAGGGCAGCGATTGCTCCGGGTCCTTAATGGAGAGCAGAACATCATCCGCAAACAGCGTAATTTTATGCTGCTCCCCAGTGAAGGGAAGGCCCTGAATCCCCCCGTGCTCCCGTACCGCAATTGCAAGAGGTTCAATGCTCAAAGCAAAGAGCAGGGGGGAGAGAGGGCAACCCTGCTTGGTACCACGAGAATGCGGGAAGAATGTCGACAAGCGGCCGTTCACCACAACCCTGGAGCGGGGACTACAGTAATTCGCCTTCACCATGGAGATGAATTTGTCAGAAAAGCCGAAAGCCGCTAGGGTATTGAACATGAAGCCCCAGTTCACGCAGTCGAAAGCTTTTTCAGCATCAAGGCCCACGAGGACCGCTGGGATCCGAAACCTATCCGCTTTCTCTATTAAGTGTACTACCCGTCTAGTGTTGTCGTGTGTCTGACGCCCTTTAATGAACCCAGATTGGTCCGGGTGTATGATCGCCGGCATTAAATCCTGCAACCTACGTGCAATGATCGAGGAATAGAGCTTGGCGTCTATGTTGAGAAGGGCAATCGGGCGAAAGGAAGAGCAGAGAGTGGGGTCCTTCCCTGGCTTCGGCAAGATCGAGATCACAGCCTCCGCGAGGGAGCCGGTGGAAGTACCGGAGACAGCCATGTCATTAAAAAGGGAGACTAGAAAGTCACTCACCTCCGTGGCAAAAGTCTTATAAAAAAGCGCGGTATAGCCATCTGGACCCGGCGCCTTGTGAGGTTTCAGTCCCTTAATGGCATTGAGCACCTCACCACTAGTAATCGGGGCCTCCAGCAGCTCATTCCATTCCTTGGACACTTGCGGCAAGGGCAAATCCCGTAGATACTCCCGCTGTGCACTGGCTTCAAGGGGCTCCCCCGTATAGAGGTCCGCATAAAAGCGACCAAAGAGGGCTGCCTTCGTCTCATCACGGTACTGTAGATCTCCCGCCATGTCACGAATCCCACCCACGTATTCCCGCTCCCTCTTGTCCCGCAATTGACGGGCCAAGTGTCTCCCCACCTTATTCCCCTGGGAGTATGAAAGGCGTCGCAATCTCAGCAATGTGAACTCCGCACTATTGTTGTAATGGGCTCACAACTTCCCCCGAACCTCCGTCAACGGGCGAAGGGTCAGCCGCGATGGATGAAGTTTGTGGGCCCGCTCGAGTGTCTCCAGTTCCGCTTCCAATTTCTCCCTCTCCTGATGTCGCAACTTATTGATGCGAGAATTAAGAGCAAGACAAGTGCCCCTGATAGACGCCTTAAAGGCGTCCCAGGTGATAGAGACGGAGGTATCAGACACCGGATTGAGAGCGAAAAATTCTCTAATGGACTTCCGCAAGTCCTTACAGGACAAATCGTCCCTGACTACCGATGCCGGGAAATACCACTTCCGCTGTCCCTCACCGGCCTGCGACCACCGCAGAGTAAGCACATGCAAGCTATGATCGGAGACTGACAGAGGGAGTATTCTAGAGTCAAGGACATCTCCCCGCAGCGCCTGGCTCAGAAAAACATAGTCCAGGCGTGAGTAGGAATGGTGGACATGTGAGAAAAAGGTGTAGTCTCGGGATAGAGGGTGTATGGAACGCCAGCCATCGAGTAAGCCTATCTCCCCCACCATTCGCTGCGTTGCAGCAGAAAACAAGCCTGTGTCAGCCCTATGGGCGCCGGAGCTATCCAACTCTCTATCCCACACCAGATTGAAATCCCTCAACAAGAACAGGCTCCCCTCAGCAAAGTCACCCACCTTCTGCAGCAAACCCTGGATGAAGCTATTCTGACCAGCATTGGGGACATACACCACCACAAAAGTGCACAGCTTCCCATGAACAAGACCTTTAACCATCAGCCAACGTCCCTCCTTATCATTGCGAACCTCCAGGGGTTGAAAATGCAGGTCTGCACGAAAGAGAAGGGCCACCCCCCTATGCTTTGTGGCAGCAGAAGAACGATATATGAGTGGAAACAGTTTATGCTTAAGGCGCAGCTCATCCTTACGAGCCAAGTGAGTTTCCTGGAGACCCACAATGTCCAGTTGGTGATCTACCACATACTTCCACACCTTCTGACGCTTTTGCAGAGAGTTCAGCCCTTTAACATTCCATGTCCCTATACTAAGAGGCATCGGGAAACAACAGACTCGAACCCGCTACAAACACCCCGCACCCAGCTCCATACGCAACCCCCCGTTCAGCAACCAGGAATAACAGAGGAAGGCCTACCAAGGGACCCCCCCACCACCCCACAGCCAAATCGAGTATGTCCAGTGACTTCGGATCCAAGGGGTTCTCCTGCAAACCCATAGCAAGCAATCACACTCCTAGCAGGATCTCATTCATCCACACAGCCCCGTCACCACCACTGCCCCCGCCACCCCCTCCCCCCCTCAATCCCCCAACCAATCCCTTCATTCCACCCTCCCCCCCCCAAGGAAGCACCAATGCAGCCCCCAACTCAACAGTAAAGAGTACAAAAAAGAACAATGTCCGGAACCATACCCGTAGAAACGGGTCAATGAGGTCTTTCAGTGGGCGAAGACAGGACACCATATGGTGCGTCCCGTAGGCCATATACCTGGGCGTCTTCCCAAAAAGTACAAATTTACCCACGGTACCTGCACGGTCGCGCCCCTCCAGCGCCATGCGAATGTCTTCTCAATGTTCAGGCCGCCCCAGAGCCATGCTGTGAGACCGCCTCTGTGGCCGATGCCACAGAAGCCACCGCAGCTCCCCTCTCCTGGAGGCTGGTCGCGCGGTCAAGCCATCTTCGCTCCGGCTCCCCGCCCACCCTCTGCCATGAGGAGGATCGCCGTCTCCTCCGTGATGGGGAGCCATTGCTCTCAGGTTGTGGATCCGCGTCCTCGATACCCAGGAGGTCCTTTGCCGCCTGAAGCGATCTGAGCTGCGCCAGTCTATTCTGCCAACGGAAGATGATGCGGAATGGATGACCCCAAGAGTAAGCTATGTTACGTTCCCTCAGGAAGGCGGTCACAGGGCGAAACTCACGTCTCTTTTGCAGGGTTGACGCAGCCAGGTCTTGATACAGCTGTGGATGGTGACCCCGGAACTGCAGCGATGGAGACTCCCTAGCCTTACGCAGGATGCGCTCCTTCAATTGAAAATCGTGGACGCACACTAAGATGTCAGGTGGAGGGCCCCCTCCACGTCTAGGCAGGCCAACTCGATGAACCCTGTACATCCGAATCTCGTGAATATCGTCATCATCCAGGAGCTGTAGGAAAAGAGCCAAGACATAGCCCCGGAGATCACCAGATTCCCCTTCCCAGGGCACTGAGCGAATGCGGATGTTGTTCCTTCGCGAGCGATTCTCCAAGTCTTCCGCATGTGCTTGAAGGTCTAGGTTCTGCTCCATGAGCCGAATCACATCCTGCTGCAGCTGATGCACATCATTCGCCATACTCAAGTCATGGTCCTCCAGGGTGGCCACCCGCTCACCTATACCGTCCACGTCACGCCGCACCTCCCGGAGGTCTGTCGCCAGCTGAGACCGCAGATCCGAGATGTCCTCCTTAATGGAGGAAAAAAGCTCCATCATGAACGCTTTGGTGGCAGGAGCATCGTCGTCCCTCGATCTGGGTGATGCGCTAGGGCCAGGAGATGCCGGCTGCTGGGATCCCTTGGATGAGCCATCTTTACCAGGCTTCCCTCTCCACTGGGAAGCGGCCATCGCTACTCCTCCTCTCACACTGGTAAGCTGATCTCGGGTTCCGTCCGCCACCTCGGCTCCTCCCGCCGAGCGGGACCTGACAAGGGCCAGGCCCAGGCAGCGGCAGAATGCACCCCACAATGCTTCCGAGGGGGGAAATGCCGTTGAGGGACATGCTGCTCACCACTCCGACAGGAGACCTCGCGGTGCACCGTGACGCTCGTGCTTCCAAGCCTCACCACACGCCAGCAATCGAGGTAACTATATAGTGGGCCCACAACAGCAAGTTAGACCGTCCCCTGGGTCCATTGGGGGCCGTCAGCCAGCTCCAGACCCCCAGCCGCCACCTGCGACAAATCCTCTCTCGCAAGGCCCTTATTCTCAGTCACAGCAGGGCCTCTTGTCGGGCCCCCCGAAGTCCAGGTGCACCGGAGCCCCTTAATCGCGCCCTGCAGCAATAGGCCCCTCTCCTTAATGGCGGCACCCAACCGGCACTCGGCCGTTAGATAGGGGGGGGAGAAGGGCGGCGCTCCAGCGTGCCCAGCTAGTCCGGCCGGACCCGCGGGGTTCGGGTACCAGCACCCTCACTTCGGACCCAGGCCGACCAGGACCAATGGAGTGGGCCGCACTGGTGCAGCACCGGCCGCAGCCGCAATGCGGGTTAGGCCGCGCCTCCGAGAATCCCCCGCGCGGACCCACAGCCTCTCTTACCGGGTCCGCGCGGCTCTGCAGCAGAGAGCGGGAGGGGGGGCCGATGCAGGCGCAAGATGAGGTAGAAGCTGTGAGGCCTCCTCCAGGCCCGGCTCTCCGCTGGCACCGGCCGGCCGCACTCGGCTCCTCAGGTCCGGCACTCGTCACTACCCGAAGGCGGGGACTCCCAGGCCGCAGTCCGCTGCTGCGCTCGCGGTGTAACTCCCCTGCACAACACCTCCGGGAGCCGGGAATGCGAAACCGGACCACGCTCCACGGCAGCTGGAAGCGCTACAGGCCAGGGGGGACCCGTAACTCGGTGCTCTGAAGGGCTATTCAAAGCGAATTAGAAACAGCGCCGGAGGGACGGCAAAGCACGTCTCACTCCGTCGCCATCTTGGCCACCTCCGTCGCCATCTTGGCCACCAGATTCCTTAATCTTAAGGTGTCTAAGACCCTCACCCATGTGTGCGTCTGCTATTAACAAGACTCTCCTGTTCGTGTTTGGAATTACTCGATCCCCCACTCCAGGGATTTGAGCAAAAGGAACGGAGTTTGCATCGATTATGTATGTATAATTGAGTGGATAGTTGACGGGTAGTGCTGCACAGTCGCCTTTTGATGACGTTTTAACTGCCAGCATTGTTTCCCCGTCTATGTATTTTCCTGAACGCTTTTTTGTAGCTACGGAAGCCGATTTAGTTGCTTCCGCTGTGGCTGTCTCAGCCAATGAATTCCCTGAAACGTGAACGCCATCACGTTCATGACTCAGTGAGTGTATCACGTGAGTCTTTGGTAGTTCTTTCTGTAAAAGAACTACTTGTTCCCAAAGCGATTTTTGCTTGATTGTGGCACCTTTTTCATCTTTGTAACCGTTTTCAACCCATTTCTGCAAGTCGCTATTGTATGCTTTGACGCAGTAATGTGAATCGCACACTATCAGTGTCGGGAATTCGCGATCCGCATTATCTAGCGCCATTTTTAACGCTAGTATTTCAGTTTGTTGCTCTGAATTGTTTTCTACAGAGTGTGATTTTATTACCAGAGGTCTCAATTTACCTCCACGCCACACGTTTTTAACTATCTCGCATGTGGCGTTATAGGCTTGTTTTCCCCAAACTGAGGGTTGTGCATGTCCGTCTGTATATATTACACAGGCGTACTGTTGTATGGGCAGAATGTCGATTGGCAGAGGATATTCTCTTTCATATTCTAGATTTTTTAGTTTTTTCATGTTCGGGTCAAAATAGTATTTCACTTTGTCTGTAGCAAGAGAATTTTCCCATTGTATCCATTTTGGATTTAATGCCACCGTAGTTAAATTACATGGGCTTGTTAATGCCTCAAAGGCTGATTCTGCTGTTAAAACAGTAATCCGTCTGCCTTGGGCCTGGGCCCTTTCTTTTGCTATAGCTGTTTGAACCGCATGTACAATGTTTTCCTTAATACTAAATGTTTTTTCAGCTTCTGTGTACAAATGTGATTTGTATGCTATTGGTACCGTTTCTCCCTCATTAGAGGTTAGGTATGTGAATCCGCATCTTCCTGGGATGACTCGAATCCCAAGGTTGCGCGTGTTATCGCGTGTTTGCAATTTTGTTTTAGCTAACATGTCTGTTTGCAATGATCTCAAAATTTCTGTGTGTTTTTGAGTCCAATTGATTGTTTTAAAATCCGGTTTTATTAGTTCATAGAGAGGTGTAACCCTCTCTGCATAATTTAGAATGTAAGTTCTTCCGAAATTCAGGAAACCTAGAACTGATTGTAAGTTCTTCAGCGTTCTTGGTGCTTGGATTACAGCACATTTCTCTAGGAAATTGTCAGCCAGGCTTTTGCCTTCACTTGATAATTCATATCCTAAAAACAGGACAGTTAGATGGGCAATTCTTGACTTTTTGAAGTTGAATTTGTAACCCTCTGCTGCGAACCCAAGTATCATGGTGTTCACTCTTTTCAAGTGAGTATCCAAGTCATCATCTGTTAGATAGATGTCATCGACATAAGATAATGCCTCATCATCATACATTTGTAGTAACTCTGTTACTCTCGCTGAGAATAAACCTGGGCTGTTCTTGAACCCCTGTGGCAAACAACAGAAATTTTTCTGCGAGCCATTTATTGAGAAAGCGGTCAAATATCTGCTTTCAGGTGCTATATTTTGACAAAAGAATCCATTAGAGATGTCTAATGTTGTTTTGTATTTTTTGCGCACTATGTTATTCATTAGTGCTGCACTGTGTGAGTTTTGTACTGCAAAGGTTTTGCAACATGAGTTAAGGTGTCTGTAGTCCAAAACTAGACGATATGAATCGTCTGGCTTGGAGACAGGAAACAAAGGGTTATTCATTTGTGAGGTGCACGTTTCAATCACCCCTTGGTATTCAAGTTGATCTAAGATCTCCCTGACCTGTTTTTTAGCTTCTTGCTTAATTGGGTACTGCCTCTGTGCAGTTGGTTGTGATTTTAACTGGATTTTGTGAGGAGGAGAGTCCTCATCCCATCCAACATGATTTTTATATAATGCAAGAGCTTGGGCTACTGCCCACTTTCTTGCAAGTGTATATTTTTTATGAATTTGAATGTGATTTGAGAAGGCAGGCATAATCATTTCTTCGCCATGAGGGCACTCCCTGACAAACTCCGGTGGCCAGTCTTTTTCAGCTAAAAGGATGTCATAGCCTTTGGAGAGGTTATCCCAAAATAGACCCCTTATTTTCCTTGTCTTATCTCCCTCTATACGTAATGTTATTTCGTATATTTTATGAGGTTTGCTAACTCTGGTGTCTGCAGTTTCCACCTGAATGTATTCATTCGTGTCCACTGTCTCCAGATGATTCATCAGGATCTTGCGAGCTATGCTCACTTCTGCTGCGCTGTCTAGCATTGTCTAAGCCCACTCTCCGTTTTTCAGCTGTGTCCTCAGTATCCTCGGCATGTTTGATTACTTTAATACTGGCTACCTTCTTTTTTGGAAATTGTAATTTTTTACTTTGATGAGCAGGTTCCTTGTCTTTGGACTTGATGTGCTCTTCCCTGTGTTCTGACCGTCCTCTTCTTTCCGATTTCTGCGAGGAAGTCTGAAAAGATCGAGAGGGACGTGTATCAATATCTTGATATCTATCAGGTTTCTTCAAATTATCCCTATTTCTAAGGTTGTATCTTTTCTCAGAGGGCTCCCTCTGGGGAGACTTGTGTCCTTGGTCCGGAGATCTTTCCCTCCGCCGAGGAGACCTTCCTCTCGACTGGAATCTTTTTTCTTTGGGAGTGGATTGTTTATTTCCATCCCAGCTCTTTTTTGGAGCGGTTAGATTATTTTTAATAAATATCTTTTCAGGATTTTCCGTTAGTTGGGGTTTTACTGGTTTCCCACCCAAACTATCTCTTCCTAGTTCTTCATAGGATTTTTCTATGATTCTGGCAAGTTCAAATGGTTGTTCTGCTATATCTTTTTCTTTCAACTTCTGGCGGATCGCCACAGATGCTGCTTCCCCTTTTATGTTGGCTAGTAATATAGCCGAGACCTGCTTGAAGTCTTTCAGTAATTTCATACCCAGAGTTAAAGCAGGTTCTGGACCGTATTCATTTTGAATCTGTCTTAGCACATCTGGTATTACCGCCATAGACGGAACACCATGCGTTTTTGTGTAGATGGAAGCAAAGACTG
Source organism: Lissotriton helveticus (assembly GCF_964261635.1). Classification (NCBI taxonomy): domain Eukaryota; kingdom Metazoa; phylum Chordata; class Amphibia; order Caudata; family Salamandridae; genus Lissotriton; species Lissotriton helveticus. Next base: position 1,133,106,548 of record NC_136071.1, on the reverse strand, counting down.
TGCCCCAAGTGTCACAGTCCTCCACATGTGGTGCGATCCCCATTGGAAGACAGATAGTCAGAATTCTGTGTTTCTCAACAGGGGTAGTATCTGGAAATACTGCCTCTATTTGAGTCATTTTTTGTGCTAACCAGAATGGAATTTGTTCCCGTTTTATGGGTACTTTACCTAGACATGACTGTATTTTCTGTGGTGTTATTTTATTTGTATTCCCCTGATGAGGGGTCAGCTGTGGAATGTTAATAGCTGGTTGGACTGTTGAAGCTGGCATTACATATTGGACTAATTGTCTATGTATTTTAATTAGTACTTTTAGTTGGACTAGAAGTTCTGGTATAGACATTTTTTCAATGTCTGGATGTGGTGTGTAGCCGGCTAGAACCGGCCACGTTGCTCCTGGTCTACCTAGTGGACCGAGCCTGGTGATGTGATCATTATGTTTTAGGGCGCCTTTAAACCAGAGCAGGTGCTCTTGGCATTTTAATGGGATTTCCACTTCCTCGAAAGGAGTGTACGCATCCGGAGGTTCCTCTATTTTATAATAGTGGAATTCTTTTGTGACACCGTTTGCTGCTGGAATGTTTATCCATGAATAGAATACCTCTGTCTGCCGATATTCATCTGCCTCAATTACGAATATGACTGTACCACCTCTTGGTGTTAGTCCATTTTCTATAAGTTTAAGTGTTATAGTTTTTCTTATGTTGACCGGGATGAGTATTGCGTCCGGGTCAGTCTGCAGGAGACTTGTGTCATCTGCTAGGAGTTGAGCTGCTATTCTAGCTGCCTCCCTTTCTCCTTCGTTGTCTGACATTTTACTGACAAGAAGGTTTTTTGTTGCAGATCAGGTTTCCAAGGAAACAAAGATTAGGTGCACAATATTTTGGAACACTGTATCCTTCAACGTTGAATAAACCAAAAACTATACATAGAAATCTCTTCCTACTAAGTTTCGGTGGATTTTAACCTTTGACCCACTCCAGACGTCTTTGGAGTATTTACGGGAGAAAGGGTCTGTGTGAAAAAGCACAACTGAGTTACTCTAATGCCTTGCGTTAGATTTATCGCCTTACCAAACCGTTGGGCGCCATGTAGTGTAGTTCCTATATTCCCAATAGGCTCTGCGCATTGGAATAATATCTTCAGTAGTATAGACGTAAGACAGAGGTTAACTAGGTCTTCTACTGACTATATTAGACTTACGTTTTGTGTGCCAGCTAGCTCAGAGTTCACTAGAAACTTTCTCGAATAGGCGAGGAGGAGTTTAACCTCCCTGGATAGACAAGAAGGGATTTCGTTTCTGACAACCATAAAACATGACAACTTTGCTCTCCCTGATTAAGAGTGTATCTCTAGAGTCGTGTGAAAACAAAAGACAGCTATTTTACTCAGTCAATACGTGCGTACTTAGTTTCACCAGATTTGCAGAGAAAAAGAGAGACGGGCGTTTTCAATAAAAGGTGTTATTTATTGAGCAGTCTCTTTCCTCATACAAGAGAAATGAATTGCTACGATTGCAATATTTATAGTTAAGTAAAGTGCATACAGTAAAAGCAGGATTATGAAATAGTACTGTAAAAGCATTGATATGGTTTCTTAGCCATATGATACCTTAAAATGGATAAAATAGATACATACATATATACATTGACTAATCGTACTCAACTGGTGCTTCTAACTACGCCTACCCCGGTGTACCTGACCTAAGCCTAATACATGGGAGGGAGTAAGTAAGTAGCAGTTTAAGTTAAGTTTGGTTTGCCAAGAATCTGACTCAAGAATTCTCTGTAAGGGTTTAGTCAGTTCAGTACCTGGGGATTTGAAGGCAGGAGGGCTGGTATCTCTCTCTCAGAACTCGATATCCCAGTCACCCGCGAAGGCGAGCTGGAAACGCTGGAAGCTGGATTTCTCGGCAGGAGAAAAGACAGCGTCTCTCTCAGCGCGTCAAAAGGGAGGGGCAGCGTCCGTGGGCTCTCATCAGCTGGCCTCTCGGCAAGTAGATAGCTGCTCCAGATTCACCACCACCGTGTCTTTGCTTAAGGCAGCGTTGGTATATTTATACCTGAAAGGTGCCGGGTTTGACGTAAGGATGGACATAAGACGTCAATAAGATGTCACTAAGAACGGGTCGTTCTTACAGTGCTTTACAGGAGTTCTCGGACGGAATCAAAACAATAGCAGGCGGGGATTTCCCAGGTTTGCTGGAGGCTTGGATTTGTTTAAGAACTCGGTGTGCTTTCTAGGGGGCTGGAGGAATAGAGCTTGCTTAATGTGACAGCATGCGCTATGACTAATTTATGAAACGGGTTTCTATGCCGTTGTAGGGATATTATTGATTTATAACCGGACAAGGGCAAAGAATAGGATATTGATTCAGGTACCTAGATAAAACACACTACAATATATATATATATATATATATATATATATATATATATATATATATATATATAAATACACACACACATACATATAAACATATATATATATTGGGTAGGGACATACATGTTGAATAAGTTATAGAAAATCTATATCTACTTACTTGTCAATATTTTGAATGAGATATTCTGTCTTCGATATTCGGTGCCATCAATATTCTAGTTTCAACACTCAGGGTGCACACCGTGTGATTCTATGTCAAGTAATACATGGATTTTTGAAGGGTACGTATTAAAGCACACTCAATCAACTTTCCACAATCCAACTTTATATCGTATCAATTAGATGCTATGTAAGGTAGATGGTTGTAAAATTGTAAAGTAAGATGACTCACAACTTTGTGTATTTTCTAAACTATTGAAGCTTTGTGAAATGCAAAGCTTATGAAAGTCTGTTTTTTATTTTATTTTTTAAAGCTGGCATCAGCTCAGAGCCATCCCTGCAACATGTCTTACCTCAGGTGGTAGATGTCCAAAATCCACACTCAACATTCTTTTGCTGGGAGATGTCCTATCTGGGACATTCTGCATTAGGAAAGCATCACAACTGGAAGGCCAGAAAGGATAAACCTTACCTCAGGCAAAGTTAGGAAACTTCATCTGCTTCCTAAAGTGTGGAGTTTCTCAACTCTGCCCAACTTCGTAAGTGAAGTTTTAATTTAATTTGCCACTAATTTAAAATAACTTCAAAGAGTGCTTGAAGCATATCCATCAAGATATTTGGGGAAATTAGTAGCATACAGTGTCTTTTAAACATTTTAGGGTACATCTATGGTAAAATCTAAATAGAATGTAAATGTCATTTTACAGGGGCAGCTGGTAAGGCCAAAAGAGAGATAGTTCAATCTCATTTGATCAAAATCCGTGTCAAAACTGAATGGACTTGAAGCAGTCTCCGACATTGGCATACACCCCTCATAGTTTTAGGCAAGTTCTTCAAAAAAACCTTTGTTAGAAATATGCCAGCAAGACAGATAGGGACGGTAAAGGATAGGTGATTGTGTGAGCCTGTGGATGGCTCCATCTGAGGCCTGTGGCTTGGCTCAGTACACTAGTCCGATCTCCAGTTAGAGGAGCTGTAGATGGGCAAGCAGTAGCATTTCGTCTAAAGCTCTGAGTGGTGTGTTCATGGTTTGCATCTAGGCAGGGGCGTAACTTTGTTACATTCCCCTCAAAAATGTATTCTGTTATAAGTAAATGGCTATACATGCTTTCAGACCAGTGTAGTGAAGTGTTTGTCGGATTTCACCTGGGGATTTTACACACTCTCTTGCCTCTATTCTGAAGGCCGAATAAATGATTGATTAGATGAAAGATGATTAGTTTGTAAAAAAAACTTTGTGTTTTAAATACTCATAACAATCAGCAGCAGCTGCTACTTGTTAGCATCAGTGGGGGTGGAGTGGGGGTAAGGGGAGGGGGGAATAGGTTAAAAAAAAACACTTACCTCCTGGTCGGCCAGCTGGCCGGCCGCCTCTTCTCCTACATCCTCTTCCTGGCTTCTTGAGGGAGGGAACCAGAAAGCGGGAAGCACCCGGGCTCCCAGGCTCACTGTAGCCAATTTAAAAGTTACAATGCAGTGCTTTGATTGGTCTGAGGACCATGGCACAGCGCTCAGCTAGGGGTTGGAGGGGTGGGCATGTTCCCCATGCAGGCTATAATGCAGCCTGCATGGAGAACACAGTATATGCGCATGACTGATTTGGGCAGGCCGAGAGGAATGGCCAAGTACTCATGATCACATAGGGTGTGCAACCCACTCCTCCCCTTACTCTAAGAGCAGCCCCCCCACCCCAAGACGCAGCAACGGGGAAAACTAAAATGATAATAACCTCAGGTTAGCCGCCACTGCTAACAATATGCCCTCCTCTCTCTTTCCACTGCCCCTTAAGCTCCCCTCATGTCCTGCTTCTTATTTATTGTGTTTTAACAAGATAACCCAGCATGATTGTTGAGAAATCTGAATTTCTCCCCACCTCCCTCCAATCGTATTGACCAAGGTACGACCCTGGCATCTAGGATCCTGCTCTGTGACACCATCTCTCTATGATGCTGCTTTCATGGTACCTCCCATGTGGATGCTACTGAGTCCTCCACTTGCAGAATCATAGAATCCTCAAGGTGGCACTCTCTGTGTGGCTAACATTGCTAGAGAAACATACACTTTGCAGAGTCCTGAATGTAGAAATAGTAGACACCTGCCACGTGTGCTAGAAATGGAACATATATACCTGCAGAGAGACTATTTGGCATTACCACAGGTGCAGATAAATGTTATAGAACAGTTAAGAGACGGTCATATTTAAATGTTCACTAGAAAGCCAAATCGCCTGATTAATAGTACTTGAACTTTTCACCAAGTAGGTTTTACTTTTCAGCGACTCTACCAGCAAATGCAGGCATGGCTGATATGCAACAAAAGAGAAGGTATCAGCACTTCTCACTAAGATCCTGTAGTAACAAATAACAAGGGGGTGCCATTGTTAAGCAATTCTCAAAAACACAATGTGGATTAAGTAGCACTGGTTATCCGGTATTAGGACTACAAAGACCAATATGTAAGGTGATTTTTGAAACTTACATTAAGATCCCTTCTAGAAAATAAAGTGCCGAATTGTGCATTGCAATCACATTGGGCCAGGTATATTGGCCAAAACATGATAAGCTATAAATTCCTCCCGGATCCGGCATTGTGGGGTAGGTCTTCCGCTGAATGGGTGCAACACAAACGACACTTGTTACTTTAACGTGTCCATCTCATGCTGTGAATCGATGAGGCCAGTCATGATCATTTTATAGATTGGCCGCTGCATCAACAGGTACTACACCATTCTGGTGCAACTTGATGGGAAAACTAGGTTAACACACCACATTACCAGTTGCTTTTGGTGTAGACACATCACCTTTTTTACTAGGTCCTGAAGAATTGCCGTCAGATCCACCAGACTAACAGGCAAGAAACATGTTGACAGCATAAGATTGAGCGCAAAAATCTGCAACATCATTGCAGAGAGTCGCCACTTCAGTTTTTAACCAGGGTGGAAGGCAGGATCATTAAAATGATTCTTCCTGACTCTTCCAATTCCCTCTTTTAACTCACACGGTCTACTTGACTTACACTCTTGCACTTCTACACTCTCAAGACCCCTCACACCCACTGCACCAAACGGCAAGAAATAAAAGATCTCTGCCAAAGAGCCCCTGCATAGGGTGCCTGTCGGGTATTGCCGCACCAACCCGACGAGGAGCATGCTCGATGATGAAGCATGACACCCAGTGAGCTGGGTGTGTGAGGGCCCTCATTCCAAAAGGAAGGATTCCCCGTCCTTCCTCTCGTTTGACACCTTAGGATCTCGCCCCCCCCCCCTTTATTTTCTCTCTCCCCCCCCCTCAGGGACTGCATACCTATTTTGTCTTTGAAGGTATAAATTCCACCTAAAATCTCCTATCATCTTTTCTCCATGTATATCTAGCTCTTATTTTTGTTCCTTTTCCCTATTTCCTAAGCTTTGTCCTCATGGCCTCTCCACTACCCCTTTCTGTTTGCTGCTGCATCCTTCTTCCCATTTCTGTCTGTCTTGCTCTCTCTCTTCCTTTTTCTATTTACTCTTCTGTCTTTCTCTCAATTTTCTCTTCTTTTCTAGAACCTATTGCCTCCATCTTCTCTTCTATCTTCCCTGTGTTTCTCAACATTTTTTATTCTCGCCTCTCTCTAGCCCATGTATAGCAACTGAACCTTCTCTTGGCTGCACTTATCCAGAACAGCACCTGCCATTTTTCTTTGACCAGTGTGCATTTTGCTGTTTCCCCAGTACCAGAAGTCTATGGTCCTGGTGCCTCCTGGAACTGGAGAAGTCCCCTACGATCATTGAACAAAGAAGTTAGTGCAATGTGGCCATCATATCTCTGCAGCTTGTTGTCAGTTCTTGTTGGACAGGGCATCAGGCTGCATGGATTTGGTGGTTTTAAATTGTTTTAGGACAGACAATGACTCATTGACATCCACCACACTACCTTCATTATCTGGTGGACTTCTACGGATCATTCACAGTACTGGAAATGAAAATGTTTTTGGTAAAAACACCAGAAACATTTTGTTTCCCAAAATTAAAGTGGGGACACGAGGGAAAGGCTTCCCACGAGTCCCAAGTTTGGTCTTTTGTTTTGCTGTATTGTGCAGCATGCATGCTGTGTGCGCTAATATTGCACAATAAAGCAAAAGTGAAAGCAGACCATGCTAATGGAATCTGCAGGGATCCACAAATGCCGTACAACACAACGTTCTCACACTTCTCTCTAAGACAACAGTACCCCAATTGCTTGACTAGGCTATTAGCCATGAAAGCGAAGGTTCCCTAAGTCCCCTAAAACACAAAAAAACATCAAGATTTTCCCTTGCAAAGTTACCCATTATGGGGATGTGGGTAGCTGCGGAATTTAGGCCAGGACTCAATGGGCGCCCAGGGAAACCTGTCATACCTAGACATTTCTGAAAACAAGGCACAGATGGTAGTCTTGGGTGTTGTGGCTTGCATGGATCCCATCATCTCTTCTCACCCATAATGCCCTGTAAACACAAAAATGTGGCTATATCGTGTTGACCCTGGCAGGGTCATCTAGAACTTAAACCATTTTTGAAGGGTAGATAGTCTGTTATAGAAGCCCTTTGTGACATGGCAAACTATTTTGGGTAATTTCAGATTCGCACTACTGCTAGTTAGGGTATATTTAGCGCTATGCAGCAGGCACATTAACCTAACAAACTATGTGGGTCCTGCAAACAAAATAAAGATCTCTAGAGCAGATTCAATATCTAACCAGGCTATATTTCACAACAGGCCAGCGCCCCTAGAAAGGCTGTAGGCTGGAGTAATGTCAGTCAAATGTAAGTCGTGCCTGACTTGTGATGACTCTGACCCAGCACAATAGCTTAAGCAAAGCACTATGCAATATTGGAATCTGGAAATTTCCTAATTGAATATTGCGTCTGAATGGCTGGTAGGTTTAGGCAGTGCCAACCAATATGTATCAGGAATAGGAAAGGTCATAAAAGTTGCTAGCTTAAGAACAACATGATTCTACGTCCTGTACAGTTGTGCAATCTTTTCACACAACAAATTTTTGTTTGACATACCATATGCCAAAGATGAGATGTAGTTCAGCTAATGTGCATTGAATTCTTGGCCTCTCAGTTGTGACTTTGAACTAGTGTTTGGTAACACCTTTAACATCAGTTCCTCACACTCAAAACTATGCCTTCTCTCAGTGGTCCATCATATCCCCTCTGTTATTCAACATCTACCTAATCACCTAACCAAACCCGATTAAATCATTTAACCTCACCTGTTACTATGCAAAAGATACTGAAATCGTTTTTAAAATGGTTGGTCTGGAAGACCACTACAGTTCAACACTTCAAGACTGCCTTTGGGCCATAAACACACAGATGGAAAATAACCATGTAAAGCTAAATAACACAAAGACAGATATTATGACCAGCGGACAATGGCAAAAATTCCAGCCTACCACCATATGACCTAAGGAACACGAGGCCCCTCCAACAATATCACGAGACGTCAGAAACCCAGGTGTAACCATGGATTCAGACCTATGTTTGATATGTTATGTCAATAACATCAAACAGGGTACCTTCTACACAATGAAAACACTGTGTTGCATCCTCCCATACCTTGGATACCAACAGAAGCTGCAAGCCATACTTACACCCGTAATCTCCAGGCTTGACTATGCCAACTGCCTATACCTTGGCATACTCATATTATGGAAAATAGAACTCATCCAAAATACTGCTGCAAGACGTCTTTGGCACCTTCACGCAAGAGAACATATGACCCCAGTCTTGCAATCACTCCATTGGCTACCCATAGCAAATAGGGCAATGTGCAAGGCACTTTGAATTGTACACAGAGCTTCCAAGAAAAATGACCTATATACCTACAGGTTTACATTCAAGCAATACAAACAAAGCTGGACACTGTGCTCCAGGCTTGCACCACTTATCAGAATACTACCTTACCATAAGTAATCTGGAGGAGGCACTGCTTTCTCAGTACAAGCCGCCATTCTCTGGGACTGTCTACAAGCCAGCATTCAAAGCATCCAGAAGAATACACTTAAGAAGACAGTCAAAAACTTAGCTATGTCCAGGACAACTACACCACACAATCTAGCAACAGAACCCTGACAGTCACATCTTCAAGCTCAATCTTCAGAAACCCAACAAGCAACCTACTTCCGATAGCTAGGTAAGTTAAGGAGGGCTGACCTATGGTTCACCAGAGTATTATGTAGTTATGTCATTTCTTATCTGGCCCACACTAATACTAATACCATAACACTCAGCAGTCGGTGGCCAATGGTAACTCAAAACTGCTACATTGACATAAGACATTTCTACTATGAGGATTGTTTATCACCAGTACTGTGCAGTCAATAAACAATCTGTCACTAAATGCACAGGCATCGACAAACTTAAGAGATCTGTTACAAACTGCATGTCACTCATAAGACTTTGTTCTAGTCCATGAATGCAGGTCCTATATATATATATATGTATACAAGGCCACTCCTTTACATTTCACAATGACACTAAGATATGGGATGATAGTAATAATGCATATCCAAGAAGATCACTCCACTTCTCTCTCCCTACAACCATTCCAGCCCAGGCCCACAACTACATTTAACCTTTCTGATTGGACAACCCAGTGCAGTAACTATCTAACTATAATCATTAGAAATACCATAAAGTGACCTACAGAGCAGTTCAAAGCTACCAGCATACTGAAAACCAAAAACTTTGTGTCTGTGTCTCTCACACCTCGTCATCCACCACATTGCTATGTTCTGAGTCCCAGAACACGATAACCACACCTTGGTGGTTATTATGGACAACATGGGAACATTTGCCACATAAGCTCACAAAACAAAGACAACACCCTTCCAACCACACACCATGCTATATGGCATAGCTTGTCGCCCATGTAAGTAAGCGCTGTATAAAAGCTGCAATACAATACAATATTTATCATTTGTGCATTCCCAAGTTTTGTTTCAATCACACTTCAAAATTACAAAACAAAATATGCTTCATTTTTGCTTTGGTAACTGCTGATATATGTTGAAATATCTGTACAGTTAATCTATTGATATGTATATTTTTGTGTGTTAGAAATAAGTGTTTATCTTACAGTCTTTCTTTTCTCATTCCCAGTCCACATGGCACTGAAATTATGCGGTTTTGAGGCTGCAGTGCTTTCCACATAATTATCAATTTTCCACACTTGCTACATAATCCATTATCTGCTACATAACCTGCAGATTTTAACAAAGAACATGTTTGTCTGTAGCTCAAACGGGTCAAAAGTTTAAAAAAAATGCAGCAACATGTTGTGCCAAGCAGTGGAAGGTCCTTACACAAAGGTTGACTGGTAACCTTTCAGTTACACATAGTTGTATTTGGTTGTGGAACTGGTACTAATGAAGTGAAACTTTTGCCCAGAGAGTGCTAACATGTGATAATGACAAAATAATGAAGTAATAGTATCACAAAATGTGCCACATTAAGACACATAATTTGTGTTTTCTTGCTACATAATTTTGTCAACATTGCCATATAATCTGAGCCTCCCCTGCCATATCAGTCCAGTGTAAACACAAAACAACATCAGGTGGTTATGTGATTCAAACGCATCCTTACTTATGCATAAGGGACATCTTACTAAAAAAAACATTACCTCAGATTTCTTTGGTTATATTTGGAAAAAGCACATTTAAAACTTTCACAATTGGTGCGATGAAAGAAAAGAAAAAACACATTCAATTCATTTGCTGCACAATGAATAGTTTGTGAAAAACCTTGTGCTAAGTGTTAAAGATCAACAAAAACAAACTAGGTTCAAGCTCATAATTGATACAAACTAAGACATAAACGTTAAAATTCAGTCTTCACCAATCCTAAAATTGAAAAGCCAGAGCAATAAATTCACAGAAAACGCTCTTGGTGATATAATTCCAGTGGGCATGCCTGTACCCCCGCAAAATAGTCACATATTTCACTTTATAAAATCCTCTCACTTTGCAGTCAGAGAAAGAACAGTAAATAATATCTCCACGTTTACAAAAATAAGCCGCAATTTCTCAGAAGACTTTGCTGACATTTAAAGTTTTTCTGTAAACATGCAGCAAATATAACAAGATGAAAAAGGCATCTTTATTGCTCATTCACCTTCTGAACTCGAGCATGTTTTTTTTCTGATTAGACTGACTGTATGCATTCAAATGAGAATGCAGTTTGTTTAGCTAAACTTAATTTTTAATGATGTTTCGATACATCCTGTGCCAGCTGCCTTGGTCATTTGGGGATGTGGAGGCAAGGATTAATATGGGCTGGCCAGGCCCTCAAATCCTTCTCCTCCCCACCCCCATGGCTACGGCCCTGGGTGTTACCGCACTCCTGATTCCCAAATGAAGAACTAATTCTGGACATCTGAACAAAACAAACCACAGCCACTTCCATAAAAGAACCACTGCAAGAGATATATATATATATATATATATATATATATATATATATATATCCTTCCTAGATGGATTGGGCAGGGTGTGTTACTGTAAGCAAGGCAGAGATGTTACCCTGACCAGGAATATTCTGGGGCCCCGTATTGGAAACAAATATGAATGTTAGGGCTACTTTCTTTTAATTCAAGCCTGTATGATGCCAAACCATATTGAATTATACTTTAACCTTCACACAAAACCAGCTGAAAGTCTTTAAAGGGACTCCAAAACTCCTAAAAATTACACGGGGCAAAGAAAGTCAGAGGTAGAGGTAAGCAGATAGAGGTTCTGATAGAGAAATCGACTAAGGTGTGATAGAGGAGGAGAAAGATAATTTTTCCAGGGATCCCGTGCGGATTGGGGGCCTTGGGTATTGCCCATTTTACTCTTTCTTGAAGATGTCTATGTCGGAGAGCCGGGGCAGTGACGGCCCCATGTCTGCTGCGGCATACATACCAGCAAAAGCATTTCTACACCAGCTCGTAGTCCTCAGGAAAAGATCCAGAACTTCATATTTATGGGTAATAAAGACTCATTTCTCTAGCCCATCAGCCAGTCGGAACTAGCTCATAATATAAAGTGCAGGCCTTTCCGCCCTTGGGATTACAATGCACGGTTCCCAGCATGGTTTCCATGCCGGCCTGTCTGACATGGAAACCATGTTGGAAAACGTGTTTGGGAGCCCCCAGCAGAGCCCCCTTGGGTGTGCGGCCTCAGTTTCGGGGCAGAGGAGGCACCTATGGTGCGCCCTAGTTGATCCCTGCACCCCGTGGGAGGCACCTTATGAACAGCACCTCCCATTTCTCTACGGGAGCATGTATTACGGCTGGTTTACGGCCATAATGCATACTCTCATAGGGAAATGTAGGAATGCGACTGAACAGTGTTCGGTCACATCCTAAGTAGGCGGTCGGGACCGCCGACCAGTGGTCGATCTGTCCCCAGGCGCGAGGTGTTGGGCGGACTGAAGTGCACCCAACATCGTAATTAGCCCCTTAGTGTAGTAAATGAGTATGTGTATGAAACCCACTGAGTTGCTCATGGGTGGGAGAGGAGAGAGTCCCCCATGACTCAAGCAGAGCATAAATAAAGAGAGAAAGATTACAAAATAGGAGATTGGGGCCACACATGAGATCAGCAAACATGATGGAGGACGACCAGAGGAGTCGCGGAAGGGATGTGAGCCAAGATGGCGCCGGTTTAATGAGCGAGCCGGACCGAGCAGCAAGAAGTGGTCGGTGGTCGAGCTACACTGCAAGGAGGTGCCGTCTGCAGCCCATCAACCGAGGAGACGGTTGGCAGCAGGGAAAGTAAAATCCAGGCAGGCGGAGAGCCCGGGGCAGCGCTGTGTGGTATCGGTCTGTCACGCTTGCGACGACAGCAGGGGGGCGGCCGATGCCTGGAAGCCCCCCGGGTCCCTGATGTTGTGGGGTGAAGTAGGCCTCGCGCAAAGTGACTGAGCGAGTGGAGAAGGAAACCCGAGGCGTCCCGCCTGATCTTAAAATGGCGGCTGTCTCTCTCCCTTGCAGCTACGACACAGTAGGCTCCCCATGAGTCCCTTGGAAAAGGTGGGGTGGTTCCAGAGGGGTCCCAGACCCAAGCCTGCCACAAAGGCTTTAGACCACTGAAGTTTGAAGGCGAAGAGAAAAACCACTTGATGCGTGACCCTAAAATGGCCCCCAGAAGTAGCCTCCCCACTATTGAGCCTCAATTCAGCAAGCATTTAGGACAGGACTCATTGGGAAAGTTTCAGGGGGGCAACAAGACATCACACAAGGGCATGCTACGAACCCCACAAAGGAGAGATACGATGCGGGCGAGCTGAAGAGAAGGAGACAACCGCATCGATGCCGTGTCAGAAGAGTGCCCAGCAGAGCTTCTGAGAGAGGTATGTCTGAGGGAATATGCAGGGAGAGTGCTCCAGAGTATGTAGAGGAGGAGCACTCCGAAGAGCCCAGGGTCCCCCTTCTACTGGGACCCTGCTCAAATGCCCCACACTCACCACTGATGCTGGAAATCAGGAAGATTTCCATACTTTGGAATTGTCCCTTCCACCTCTCCTCTCTCCACTCTTGACCTGGGGCGAGCTGGAGGATGAGGCGGACGGCGTTTCCCAGCAACACCGTGACCGGTGCTCTTGATGGAACTTTGACGATGCCCCTGAGCGGAAACCATAACTGTCTGTACTAACCGCGGTGCTCGAGCAATCTTCGCTGATGCCTGGTGGAGCTGTCCTATGCAGCTGTAGAGGAGTTTGTCTCTGGTTCACCCCTCGTCCGACACCTACCCAGCCGGACATCGGACATTGTTTTCCTTGCTTCCCCATTGTGTTTCCTACCTGCATTCCTTACCCCTGTTTACCATTCCCCCTCTACCTTTTCACTCCCCATAAGACATATTTACTCGCTAATAATTCACATTATTGTGTAATTCTCATTTTTTTTTCTCCTATGTCATACCTGTCTATGTAATTGTGTAACCTGTAACTCACTGATCCTCATGTAAAGCGCTCTGATACCTCCAGGTCTAGCCAGCGCTATATAAAAATTTGCTAATTAAATAAAAGGATTAGAATAAATTTGGGGAAAAAGCTGAGCAGGAAAAGAGGGAGCAGAAGAAACAATGGGGGGCAAGAGTGGATGGTGGAAGAACATATACAGCATGGAGGAGGGCAGAGGGCACAGATTACAGTGAGGAGCCAGGGCCAGGGAGGTGTCGGGGAGCAACGAAAGAGCAGGGGTTCGGCAAGAGAACAGAGCAACATAGACCACAGCTGGAGCACTTGGAGAGGGTGGCATTAGCACACACGGGAGAGAGAGCTGAAAAACACATGCCTACCGAAGGAGTGCTTAACGAAAAAGAAAAAGGTAGCTACCTAAAAGTGAGCATTGGCGGGATACAAGTTAACCAATGAAAATGATGGAAAATAGTCCATGCTCCAGAGGAGCAGAAAATACAAGAAGAGAAAGGCAAGCAATTGAATAAGCAGAAAGCAAATGAGAGCGACAATCAAGTCAACAAATGGTATACAAAGGGCGGGCAGTGAACCCACTGTAAGTTCACAACATGTCTTTCCCATTTATTCAGGGCTCAGTCTAATAAAGGGCATCCTACTAAATTGAGGTGCCAATTTTGAGAAGGCCCTACTGAGGAAAGCCCAGAAGAAAGAAGGTGGTCCTAGATCCCTTGCACTGTTCTTAATAACGCTGATATATTCTCCAGATGAGATAAATTCATTATTTTAAATTCTGTATTGCAGGGGAGTCGACCTTCCCATTACTAGAAGCACAGGCTCTTAATGTAAAGTTGGAGTGGATGGTAAGAAATAATCACGCAGCAAATCAGGTCATAAAATGTATTGTACATATGTTAGTTATATGGAGCTTTATTAAATCACAAAATTCCATTTTACTTTAGATAATTTTATTGTTTGTTTTTTATTTGACGCTGTTGTTCATAAATTGTTTATGGTTGTTGACATAGGAATGAATTGTTGTTAAAATTTTCTTCAAGAATGGTGTTCATATTACCAGCCAACACATGTTTCACCCTATTGTGACATGTACACCTTGAGCTTTTTCTAGGAATTGTGGTGGTGTGTAAGTAGAAGTCTTAAAGTCATAAAGTGATTGTTCGGTTGTGTGTACATCGGTCACTCCGGATGATGTCTGGTGGTGGCATCTATCTGAGAAAATCCTTCTGCTAAAAGTAAGTTGCTATTTTTAGTTTCTGAAAAGCATATGCCACTTTTAATTAAGTTTACAAAGTTAGCAACATGTAAAAAAACAAATCACAATGATGGTTGCCCGTTACGGATACCATTCACAAAAATGAAACATACATGAAACAAATTCAGAATCTCTCTACTTCGTGGTTTCATATGCTATGCCCCCTACTTTAAAAATACTAAACAAGCATTGGCAAAGCTAATAGTTAAAGGCTAAGTTTGGTGTTTTATAACTTAAGGCTTTACCCACTATGCTACATTTTCTGCCTCCTAGTTGGGAGGTGGTGGGAACTAAGAGGCTGCAAATGCGGTAGTGACAGTCCCTTTATGAATGTGTGACTACAGAGGGGCACCCCCTCCACTTTCCCAAGTTATGGAAGAGTATCTAACCTAGTGAAAGTAGAGACAAGAAATGTCCCATAATAAGGGGCCGATTAGGGTCCGCCATCCTGTCGTGGCAAGGGACCGTCTGCCATAATGGCGGAGGACCCGTGCGTCGAATTAGGATGCACCCACCACAGTGGCGGGTGCATCCCGCATTTTTAACATTGCGGCGGGGGGTGCTGGAAGCACCGCCCGCCGCAATGCTAAAAATGCATGTTGTGCGTTTCAAAACACAACATGACAGGCACCGCGCGGTGCCTGCCATGTTGTACTTTGAAACGCAGGGGGGTACCATAGGTACCCCCCATGTGCACCCCCCACCCCCCCTCTTCACCCTGGGGGCCTGCAACGGGCCCCCAAAGCAAAGACCGTATGCCTTTCCGTGGCGGCATTCCCCAAAGCCATCCTAATGTCTATCAGACACCGCCACCAAGGCGACCGCGGCGGAAAAACGGCGGACGGTCTTCCCGTCCGCCGCTGACCCCACAGCCATCCTAATGTGGCGGGGGGGTCATTTGAGTGAGGCCGGCGGTGGCTACCACCAGCCCGGTGGGGGCAATCCGTCCGCCATCCTAATCGGCCCCTAAGTTCGCTCACTACCAGACACTTGCATGCATTAAATATTTTTGTGTCAAATAGACTTTATACACAGACTATTCGGATTTAAATCCAGAGATTAGTTTGGGTCATGAAGAAAGTTGTAAGACCTTTTTTTTCTTAAATGGCTGAAACATATAGACCCTTTCAGATGATAAGCCACTAGTAACCCCTATCCACTGCTGATAACAACCCGTTAGTGTTATCCCTTCCATTTTAAACACAGTCCTAGTAACCATTAATAAATCATTTGGACCATTTGGTAGTGTTATTGAAGACTGTTTTCATTTTTTTCCTCTGGCTTCGGGAGGCAGCAACTCTCTCTCAAATGCTGAAAACAACTCTTGCTCTGAACGATGGTGGTTGTAGCCCACTTGGACTCTTATGAGTTTGAGTGTGGGAATGCCCAGTGGTGAAGCATGACACATTATGTGGGTGAGGGCCTTGCAATGCCCAGTGGCACACTTATCCCAGGTAACTGACAAGGAGTAAGCCCTATTCTTCTTCTGAGTATGCACCGTAGGCTATCAGCTGCACTTTAGATTGAAATAAATACATCAATAATAAACCCATAATTCTCATCTTGTGGTGATCTTCCATGTGGAATCCAGTTAGTGCTTGTTCCAAAGTGAGTTTGGTCAAACCTGAAATATTATATTGAGGTATGGAGAGAAAAGAGTATCCCCTTATTATTCAATTAGAAGATGACAAAACAGTACCTTTACCCTAAGAGAGTCATTTGAGGAACAAGGAAGAAGAGCAAATCTTGTGTGCAAAAGAGGTGGAGTGAAGTGCAACCTAAGGTGAGGCGAGAAGTGACCAAGCTGAGAATATAGGTTAAAAAAGAGTGCCCTGGCTGGGTACTGACAAAAATGTCTTAAAAGCTGGAGAAATTAGTCACTCTGAGGGTCAGAGGGGAGGGTTGAGGAGAGGGTATTCTGCACAGTTAAGCAGAGAACATCCTCTGGAGGTAGGCAGGGGTTCACCTGAGGAAGTGCACAGAAGCCTTTACCACGAGAGAGGTCGGTGATGACAAGAATGTACAAGAGATAAAATAGGTGCAGAGAACAGAGCATCAGATTGGGACAAAGAGCAGAAAATATGCCTGAAACAGGGCAGAGAAGAGACCCCTTGGGGTAAACAGAGCATAGAGTGTGCATGCGCTTGTGCAGTGTGCAGGAGAGATCAAAAGATAAGATGATCATAAAGAAACACCACGGTGAGACAATTCCCTCAGTGTGAATTTAAAAGTGCAGTGTGGGGAATTCTTTCATTATTATTGGGGATATTATTGATGGAGTTATAGAAAAGAGAGTGTAAGACACACTGGTCCATACCCCTTGCACCTCAGAGGGGTAAGAGAGTCCTTAAGAAGGTGCACAGCCTAGGCTGGAGCAGCTTAGGCTGCAATACATTATGGTGGGTTGGAAAGTGGGGGAAAAAATCCATAAATATGGTGTTGGTTAAAAAGTCAGCACTGTCTGAAACTGTTGCAAATGGCCTTGGGCCAGTGGGTGCCGGCATGCCTCGCGGGTGGCGGGGCGGATGCGGGGGTTGTGGGTTCCACGTCTCTGCTCCTGCTCTCCTGCCTCCGACTCCAGGAAGCAGGCAGCCATGCTCCCTCCCCAAAGCCAATCACAATGCTTCAATGCAGCGCCCTAAGGCAATCACAGCGCTGCAATGCAGCATTGTGATTGGTCTGAGCACCGTGACATGGCGCTCAAGCTGCGGCTGAAGGGGTAGGCATGTTCTCCAGGCAGGCTGTAATGCATGCAGCCTGTATGGCGAACAGGGAAAGTGATCATGACTGATTTGGGCAGCCTGAGAGGTCATTGCACACTTAGGAGTGGGCAAAACACTCCTCCCCTACTCCGAGAGCAGAGCAGCCCAGCCCACGTGCCCACTTGCCCGCCCGCAAAGCAGCAGGACACGAAGCATAAAAACTGTAAGTTAATATCATTTTATGTTTCTACTTTTCACTGCTTAAAAGCAGTGGGGCGACGCTCCTCCGCCTTAGCGGAGGAGCCAACTTCCAGTGTTAATTATGTCACACAAAATCAACATGGCCTCTAGATAACTTCCTCTGTAGGTTCCATCCTGGCACTGGCTGTCCTGGGCCTTTTTGGTCTTTAACTGTGTGGCCGGCCACCCTCTGCCCATTCTCTTTGCATGGTGTGCTAGGCCATTTGCCACTGTTGTTTCTCCATCTCTGGCACAGACATTGACAATCGACAAGGGGCCTGAGAGAGTAAAAGCAGACAAGTGGCCAAGGGTCTCATCGCAAATCTCAAATTTCTTGCAAAATCAGCAGCCTGCAGTGGTGCCCATGCAAACAAGTGAATATAACAAACATCGGTGGGGGGTGATTCTATTGTTTTCAGCAGAAAGCATTGGTCCTGCTGTGCACCACGCGATTTGGCTCTCTGTTCGGATGTATGTCATTACAAAGCATGCTTTTACCACGCAAGTCGTTACAACGACTTGCGTTGGGGGGCGCTGGATAGTGGAATAGTTTAATTTACTATTCCAACTCCAGTCCCCGTGGATAGTAGGGAAGGTTTTGGATAGTAAATTAAACTATTCCCTATCCTCCAGCGCCCTCCAGCGCAAGTCGTTGTAATGACTTGCGTTGTAAATCCTGCGTTGTAAAGGTACTGCGTGGTAAAAGTTGCGTTGTAAAGGATGTTTCCCCTCTGTTCACCCCACCACCAGGAGACCCACCAGCACAGTAGAAACTATCACTGTGCTACACAG
Organism: Lissotriton helveticus; assembly: GCF_964261635.1. Lineage (NCBI taxonomy): Eukaryota > Metazoa > Chordata > Amphibia > Caudata > Salamandridae > Lissotriton > Lissotriton helveticus. The sequence continues at coordinate 1,133,088,068 of NC_136071.1, read as the reverse complement.
GCGAGACGACCCCCGGCTCCACCTCTAAGTCTTTTCCACTGACCCGAGCAGTGTGTGTTATTACCCATGTGTGACCCAAGCACATGTCAGCTGCCTCAACTCTGATCACATTACACCTGGAAGCAAATGTGTTTTTCCTGTGTACATGTTTATCAGTGTAATTGAGAAAGGGTTGTAATTGTTTTCGATTGAAACTTTGCTCTACAGGTTGTGGTTTCCTACAGGCTCCTTTTACTTTCTTAGGAATCAGATAAGCAGATCTCACAGATGGGTCTACGTTGCTTGGTATCTGTAAACAAACACTGATCTGTGTCAATCTCTCAGAAAGCAAAACATGCAAAACAGCCTCTGTGAACGCGCCTGTCCCCACCGGCCATGCAAACGAGACCACAACCTATGAATAGAGTGCCTGAGTCACCCCAGTGACTGGGGTAGACTGCTGCTGCCTGCACCTGGCATGCAAGTGACATTGAAGCCCTAAGCATGACAGGATTCTTGGAATTCTCACAACTTCTTAATAGGCAAGTCAATGTCTGAGTTTCTTCAATGCTTGTTGAACAGCACGGCATACCTAGCTATGGGGGCAGATGCTGAACACAGTTTGATCTTGCCATTCTGCTGCAATCGTACTGAAGTATGTCTGGCATACAACATCAGCTGAAGCTCCACCTACAGATGACGAGTGTATTGTTTATTAGGGCACGTCATATGATTCTAGGACAAACTTGTCGGAAAAAGGAAGTAGTGCCTTTGCATAAGCACTAGTTTAAAGCAGTTTCTAGACCATAACATAGCAAATGAAGCTTAGTTTGTGTAATTTATCAGTTTACTTGGACAAAAACATGCAAAAACTGATGAATATTAATAAAAAGAATACTGCAAAAATGCAGCAAAAATGGAATAGTTTGCTACACAATTTTCATTTATTGGTGCTGCAGAATGTCCTAATTTGTGCCTCAATATCCTCGGGTTCTGCTCAATGGAATGTGTCAATAGTTTGCCACTACAATAGCTGTAGTAAGCCATTCATCAGTTACTGACTCCCTGAGTAGGGATAATATCTGATTGACAAAGTCTGGGGTTATTTAAGAATTATGTTATCGGGCCTCTGAGACGCAGGCATTTGGAGCAAGCACCTGCCAATTTAGGAACATAGGCTGTTTTAAAAACAAAAGGTTTTTTTCTTACTTTCATTGAATTTTATCGACATAAGAAATTATAATTTGTCACCAGCAGAACCCTGAACAAAACATCAAACAGCAAGACAGGACAACTATTAGAAACGAGGCATATGCATCCCATTTACATGTTACATCCGCTCCACCCAAAATACCCCATCAGCCTTGTCAGTTTCCATCCTTATTATTATACTTTATATAGTTATGTGCACTCCTCTATAGGCTTGCCTGACCTCCCATAGTTTATTCCAATTCATAAAGCATCCTTTACATTCATAGACCTTCTTCTCTGCCAACGTGCACCAACCATGTCCTCACAGGTTTTCAGGCCCGATGGCTCCTTTGCTCTTCGATGCTTGGAAATATTGCATTTTGCGAATTTTGACTTGCTGGAATGCAATTGCAGAGATCTTGGGCCATATGTATCAACATCCAGATTTGCGAATCTCAAATAGCGATTTTTTAGAAATCGCTCTTTGAGATTTGCAAAATGGTATGTATGTAGAAAATCGCATTTATTTTGCGATTTCTTAAAATTCCTTAATTGCAATTAGCAAATTGCGAATCACAATTAAGGAATAATTTCCAATTCATTACTATGGGCCAGGAGGCCTATAGGACTGAATGGGAAGATATTCTCAATTTGCGATTCGCAGTTTGAGAATCGTAAACTGAGAATAATTTCAAGGGTGCAGGGGTGTCCAAAGGACACCCTGTTGCACCCCTGAAATTAGTATGGGTGCACATGTGGCGCACATACATGCCCTAGGGGCATGTATGTGCTTCACATTGCACTTTGAAAAATGCAAAAAAGTGCATTTTTCAATGAATTAGCGAATTATCACCAACTTGAAGTTGATGGTAATTTGCGATTCCTTAAGGCCAATTAGCATTTTTTTTAATGCTTCTTACATTGCATTTAAGGAATTGCAAAATTTGCGATTCCTTAAATGCAATCGCAAAATAAGGAATCGAAAATTATGTGATTCCTTGTTTTGCACCAGCTTTTCCTTAATACATTCCATTTAGCAAATTCGCATTCGCAAATGCCGAAATTCTGCGAATTTTGGCGTTTGCTAATGCAAATTTGCTTGATACATATGGCCCTAGGTCCCTCTCAGATGTTCATACCCACATTCACATCCATTTATAAAGGATCGCAAACATTTTACTTACCTCATTATTATTCATGAGTCATAATTTTCTGTGAGCAACTGAATAGTATTTGCAGTTTGTCCAAGGACGCACTGTATTTGCGACGACTATTTCCAGTTTTCTCAAATAATGAATTTAATTGCATCTGATTTAGGGAATAACACAGTAGCACCAAATTTTCCCTAGAAAAGCAGATTGTGATCATCTTATGTAATAAAAGGCATATAGTAACTGCTTCCCTCATATAACCTTACCCATAGCAACCTTTTATGTGGCATAAAATCCATGTAAAAAAAATGCCAAAGACATATAATCTAAAAGAAAGAAAGAGATCAAGTTCATTCATTATGGCAGTACAAAAGAAAACAATTACAGAATCAGGATTCCTTATTTTGCTCCAAGTCATGGAAATAATGCACATTTGTGTTTTTACTTCATTGAACTGTTGAACTTGGTTTATTATTTTCAAGCTGAGCCAAACAGACCTATAGTGTGACTGCTAAAACATTGTCCTGATGTAAAGCAGGATTCGGTTGCCAAGGAATTACACACATTTGCTTTGCATGAGTGAGAAAACAGCTAATTCTCACACCAGATACCCTGCAGCGAGGGGGTTTACACCTGACACTTGTAACTGTAACAGCAGTGGGGAATAGGAAAACTGCAAAATTGAACATGTGTGCGAAGCCAGGGAAAGATGTGTAACAGCAATCCACCACATCAACTACCTTCAGACCTGCAAAGGAGAGACCTGCTCACTTTTTAGGTCTCGCCTACAAGACAGCGCAAGCTACCTGTTTGCAAAAAGACCGATTGTGAACTTGAAGTGATCTTAGATCCCACCCATTGTGTCCCATTGGTTGCCTTTATTGCCTTTCTTATATTCTTGCTTTTTATTCATTAGCTTGCATGGGCTTTTCTTCATCGTCTGTTTGTACCTCCCCTGGTGCAAAGCCTCGTTAATTCTACCGCTCTCTTTTCTGGTACTACTTTTTAGGTGTGACATTAGCCAAGACCTTTTGATTTTTCTAAACTAATATGCATAATATACTTATAGGGGCTTGCAGCCACCTCTCTTCATCCATTGGTCTGTTGTTGTGTTGTTCATACTGTACTTCCAACCACAACAGCATTCAGCATGGGAAAATGAGTCAGCCGACTTCAGCCACTGGTTAGCATCACTTTGAGTGACTGTACTTACTCTTTCACAATGGACACATCCACACACAAGATAGTTCCCTTCAGTGCCAGGGCTTTTGTTTTTACTTTATAATTACTTTAGTGTTGCCTTTATGTTTAGAGCCTAACGACCTTTCTGCCACATGTGAGGAGAGGCCACATTCCACGCTTTATCAGTTTGTGTGTCCTGCCAATCCCATTGTAAATCCCTTTTGAAGTGTCCTTTATCTGGCTGCCGGTATTTCACAGCATAACAGATTCCGTCCATTTGAAATTGTTCAATATTAAGTTATTCTCTTTTAGTAGTAAACAAACTGAAAGGTTCAATATTATACATATGCATTAATAAGCAGCAATTCTTCAGACTCCAGAATTCTTCTGGACTAAATTTCACCAATGGTTCTTAAATAAACTTTACCCAGTAAGAAAATCAGCCTATATTGTGTTTAATTTGCAGCACTTTTGTTTTCTTTCTTTCTTTCTTTCTTTCTTTTCTTTCTTTCTTTCTTTCTTTCTTTCTTTTTCCCTCTATCTTTCTTTCTTTCTTTCTTCCCTTCTTTCTTTTTCCCTTTTTTCTTTCTTTCTTTCTTTCCTTCTTTCTCTTTTTCTTTGTTTCTTTTCTTTCTTTCTCTTTCCTTCTTTCTTTCTTACCTAATTTCTTTTTTCTTCTTTCTTCTTTTCTTTCTTTCTTTCTTTCTTTCTTCATCTTCTTTCTTTCTCTTCTTTTTGTACTGTTTTCTTCTTTCTTTCTTTCTTTCTTTACTTTCTTTTTCTGTATTTCCTTTGTCTTTCCTTCCATTTTTTCTTGCCATCTTTCATTCTTTCTTTCCATCTTTCCTTCCTATCTTACTTCCGGCAAGAGCCTGCCACCCAATGGCAGAACAATTAGCTTTTTTAGGTCTGTTTTAGCCAAGACCTTTTGACTGGACAAAAAATATATGTATGACATAGTTACTTATAGGTCTTTTCAGCCACACATCATACATGTATTTGTCTTTCGACTATAGTAATGTGTTCTTTTTGTGACCCAAAAACATTTTTGCCTTTAGATAATGTTTTTTTTTATTTGATTGTCAAACACCAGGCAGCTTCCTGAACATAACGTCTTGCAAAAACCCTGACAAAACAAGAATTGCCAAAGGTCCAGCAGACAACGGCAGACATATTGGCTTTGCCAGTGCTTTTTTCTTTCTGGTTAAGCACTCCATGAGGGTACATGTCTTTTCTTGCTGTCTCCCTCTCCCCTGCGTGCTGAATGCTGAGAAGCAGAGGCTTGGAGTCCCTTTGATTGCACTCTTGTGAAGGTGCTGTTTGTGGTGTGCCTCCTCCCTCCCAGTGTTTAGCATTGGCCATTCTCTTGGTGTGCCTGACTCCTGCCTCTGTCCCTCCTCAGCATCAGAGCTCTGGGGCTCCTTGAGGAACAAAGGACTTAGCTGCTGTTGCATGGGTGTGAGCTGAACCCCCAGAGCTGCAGCATCCTTCTTATCTGCTTTTTGTTATCAGCTCAGGCCCTTGCACACTCTCACCAGTGTTGCTCCCTGGAGTTCTTTGTTCACATTGATGAGAGCAGACAGCGATAAGATTGTATATAAAAGACCTTTGTGTACATTTGGCAAATGCGGAAATGTCTGGCTGAGAGAAAGACAACTTTGCCTTAACTTGCATTGGGAGGAACCTGCACATGGTTTAAGGTCAGTTGGTTGAACGCCTGCTGAGAAAGGTTTGGTGGGGGCTGTTTATATGTGTATGTGTGTGTGTGCACGTGCGTGCGTGCACGCCTATTCAGGGTAGCTTGGAGTTTGCAATATAATCAATCAATCAATTAATCATGACTCTTATAAAGCACACTACATACCCGTTGGGGTCTCAAGGCGCTGGGGGGTGTGGGTGCTGGAGGTGGGAGAAAGATCTGCTGCCAGCGGTCGTTCTTCGGATGCGGGGAACAGTGGCAAGGGCGAGGCTGGTGGACCGGAGCTGGCGGGTGGGGGTGTAGAAGTTGAGTCGTCTGTTGAGGTATGCTGGGCCGGTCTTGTGGAGAGCTTTGTGTGTGTGGATGAGGAGTTTGAAGCTTATCCTCTTGTTCACGGGGAGCCAGTGCAGGTCTCTCAGGTGGGGTGTGACGTGCTGGGGATGTCGAGGATCAGACGTACCGACGCATTCTAGATGCGTTGCAAATGTCTTAGGAGCTTGGACGAGGTTCCTGCGTAGAGGGCGTTTCCGTAGTCTAGCCTGCTGGTGACGAAGGCCTGGTTGACTGTTCTTCTCGTCTCGGTGGGGATCCAATTGAAGATCCTGCGGAGCATTCGGAGGGTGTTGAAGCAGGATGAGGAGACGGCGTTGACCTGCTTAGTCATGGAGAGAGTGGAATCGAGGATGACCCCTAGGTTGCGTGTGTGGTCGGTGGGAGTCGGGCTGTTCCTAGTGTTGTTGGCCACCAGGAGTCGTCCCAGGCTGAAGGGGTGGAGCCGAGGATGAGGACCTCCGTCTTGTCCGAGTTCAGCTTCAGTCGTCTGTTCCTCATCCATTTGGCGACGGCCTTCATCCCTTCGTGGAGGTTGGTTTTGGCGGTGTGAGGGCCTAGGTGAGGGAGATGATCAGCTGGGTGTCGTCGGCGTAGGAGATGATGTTGAGGTCGTGCTGTTGGGCGACGTGGACGAGGGGTACTATGTAGATGTTGAACAGCGTCGGGCTGAGGGAAGAGCCCTGGGGTACGCCGCAGATGATTTTGGTGGCAGTGGAGCGGAAGGGGGGAAGGCGGACGCTCTGAGTTGTGCCGGAGAGGAAGGATGTGGTCCAGTCCAGGGCCTTCTCTTGGATCCCGGCATAGTGTAGGCATGTTTGTAGTGTGCCGTGGCAGACTGTGTCGAAGGCGGCTGACAGGTCCAGGAGGATGAGGGCTGCAGTTTCTCCGTGGTCCAGCAGGGTCCTGATGTCATCAGTGGCAGCAATGAAGGGCAGTTTCGGTGCTGTGGTTGCTGCGGAGCCCGGACTGGGACAGGTCCAGGATGCTCTTCTCCTCGAAGAAGCGGGTCAGTTGTTTGTTGACGATTTTCTCTGTGACCTTCACCGGAAACGGAAGCAGCGAGATGGGTCGGAAGTTCTTGAGGTCCCTGGGGTCCGCCTTGGGTTTCTTGAGTAAGGCGTTGATCTCGGCGTGCTTCAAGCTGTCCGGGAAGGTTGCTGTCTCGAAGGAGATGTTGATTACTTTCCGGAGATGGGGTGCGATGGCTGTGCTGGCTTTGTTGAAGATGTGGTGAGGGCATGGGTCCAGCGGTGATCCGGAGTGGATGGTGTTCATGATCTCGCTGGTGCCCTTGTCATTGATGCTGGTCCAGGAGAGCAATTCAGAAAAGGGGGTGGTGATGAACAGAGTGTCTGAATTAAGCAGACCACTCTTACCCAGTCCAAAGATCAGGGCTTGATCCATCACCGTTATTTAGCTCACTGCCCCATCTCAGCTCAGAACCTGGCTATATGCAAATTAGTCTGTCCCTGGCCCAGTGCATCATGGGAACAGGGCAGACCAAACTACCAAGCCAATTCTTCACCAGAAAGGATACAAGCTACCGGGGACCGGTTTCTGGCATTTCAGCCTCGTCGGCCCGGCTTGCTTGAATCCTGATGGAGCAGTGAGCAAGGGACTCATGTCTGAGTATACCCTGCCACACCTATAGTGGCCAAAAACGATTCAGAAAAGGGGGTGGTGATGAACAGAGTGTCTGAATTAAGCAGACCACTCTTACCCAGTCCAAAGATCAGGGCTTGATCCATCACCGTTATTTAGCTCACTGCCCCATCCCAGCTCAGAACCTGGCTATATGCAAATTAGTCTGTCCCTGGCCCAGTGCATCATGGGAACAGGGCAGACCAAACTACCAAGCCAATTCTTCACCAGAAAGGATACAAGCTACCGGGGACCGGTTTCTGGCATTTCAGCCTCGTCGGCCCGGCTTGCTTGAATCCTGATGGAGCAGTAAGCAAGGGACTCATGTCTGAGTATACCCTGCCACACCTATAGTGGCCAAAAACGATTCAGAAAAGGGGGTGGTGATGAACAGAGTGTCTGAATTAAGCAGACCACTCTTACCCAGTCCAAAGATCAGGGCTTGATCCATCACCGTTATTTAGCTCACTGCCCCATCCCAGCTCAGAACCTGGCTATATGCAAATTAGTCTGTCCCTGGCCCAGTGAATCATGGGAACAGGGCAGACCAAACTACCAAGCCAATTCTTCACCAGAAAGGATACAAGCTACCGGGGACCGGTTTCTGGCATTTCAGCCTCGTCGGCCCGGCTTGCTTGAATCCTGATGGAGCAGTGAGCAAGGGACTCATGTCTGAGTATACCCTGCCACACCTATAGTGGCCAAAAACGATTCAGAAAAGGGGGTGGTGATGAACAGAGTGTCTGAATTAAGCAGACCACTCTTACCCAGTCCAAAGATCAGGGCTTGATCCATCACCGTTATTTAGCTCACTGCCCCATCCCAGCTCAGAACCTGGCTATATGCAAATTAGTCTGTCCCTGGCCCAGTGCATCATGGGAACAGGGCAGACCAAACTACCAAGCCAATTCTTCACCAGAAAGGATACAAGCTACCGGGGACCGGTTTCTGGCATTTCAGCCTCGTCGGCCCGGCTTGCTTGAATCCTGATGGAGCAGTGAGCAAGGGACTCATGTCTGAGTATACCCTGCCACACCTATAGTGGCCAAAAACGATTCAGAAAAGGGGGTGGTGATGAACAGAGTGTCTGAATTAAGCAGACCACTCTTACCCAGTCCAAAGATCAGGGCTTGATCCATCACCGTTATTTAGCTCACTGCCCCATTCCAGCTCAGAACCTGGCTATATGCAAATTAGTCTGTCCCTGGCCCAGTGCATCATGGGAACAGGGCAGACCAAACTACCAAGCCAATTCTTCACCAGAAAGGATACAAGCTACCGGGGACCGGTTTCTGGCATTTCAGCCTCGTCGGCCCGGCTTGCTTGAATCCTGATGGAGCAGTGAGCAAGGGACTCATGTCTGAGTATACCCTGCCACACCTATAGTGGCCAAAAACGATACAGAAAAGGGGGTGGTGATGAACAGAGTGTCTGAATTAAGCAGACTACTCTTACCCAGTCCAAAGATCAGGGCTTGATCCATCACCGTTATTTAGCTCACTGCCCCATCCCAGCTCAGAACCTGGCTATATGCAAATTAGTCTGTCCCTGGCCCAGTGCATCATGGGAACAGGGCAGACCAAACTACCAAGCCAATTCTTCACCAGAAAGGATACAAGCTACCGGGGTCCGGTTTCTGGCATTTCAGCCTCGTCGGCCCGGCTTGCTTGAATCCTGATGGAGCAGTGAGCAAGGGACTCATGTCTGAGTAAACCAGGAGAGCAGGCAGTTGGTGCAGCTGGTGGTCGTGGGGGTGGTGGTTGTCGGGGCGGTGGTGGCGTTGAAGCTATCGTGGATGTCGGCGATCTTGCGGTGGAAGAAGGTGGCCAGCGAGTCGCACAGGTCTTGCGAAGGCGGGATGTCATTGGTGTTGGAACTAGGGTTGGAGAGTTCCTTCACGATGTTGAAGAGCTCTTTGCTGTTGTGTGCGTTGTTATCCAGGCAATCTTTGAATGAGGGCCTTTTGGCAGCTCTGATGAGTTCATGGTGTCTGCGGCGTTCTTGTGGGCTGCATAGCTGTCTGGTGTTCGTTCGCGGAGCCAGTTCTTCTCCTGTTTTTGGCATGTTCGTTTGGAGGCCTGGAGGTCTTCGGTGAACCAGGTGGCTTTCTTGTTGGTGTGGCTGTTGGAGGGAGTCTTGAGCGGGGCGAGGGTGTTGGCGCAGTCGTTGATCCATTATCTGAGGTTGCGGGCGGCGGTGTCGGGGTCGGTGGAGTCAGTGGGTGGGCTCTGGGCGAGTGTGTTGGCTAGCTGGTTTTCTGTGACCTTGCTCCAGCAGCTTTGAGGCATCTGTTGGGTGCAGTGGTGCGTAGTGGGCTTCCTGAAGGTGAGGTGGATGCAGTGGTGGTCGGTCCAGTGGAGTTCGGTGGTGTGGTTGAAGGAGACGTGGGGGCTTGCGGTGAAGATGGGGTCGAGCGCGTGGCCGGAGGCATGGGTTGGTGTTGTCACAAGCTGTCTGAGTCCGAGGTTGTCGAGGTTGTCGATCAGGGTGGTGGAGTTGGTGTCGTTGTTGTTCTCGAGGTGGCAGTTTCGGTGCTGTGGTTGCTGCGGTGCCTGGACTGGGACAGGTCCAGGATGCTGTTCTCCTCGAGGAAGCGGGTCAGTTGTTTGTTGACGATTTTCTCTGTGACCTTCACTGGAAATGGGAGCAGCGAGATGGGTCGGAAGTTCTTGAGGTCCTTGGGGTCCGCCTTGGGTTTCTTGAGTAAGGCGTTGGTCTCGGCGTGCTTCCAGCTGTCCGGGAAGGTTGCTGTCTCGAAGGAGATGTTGATTACTTTCCGGAGATGGGGTGCGATGGCTGTGCTGGCTTTGTTGAAGATGTGGTGAGGGCATGGGTCCAGCGGTGATCCGGAGTGGATGGTGTTCATGATCTCGCTGGTGTCCTTGTCATTGATGCTGGTCCAGGAGAGCAGGCAGGTGGTGCAGGTGGTGATCGTAGGGGTGGTGGTTGTCGGGGCGGTCGTGGCGTTGAAGCTATCGTGGATGTCGGCGATCTTGCGGTGGAAGAAGGTGGCCAGCGAGTCTCACAGGTCTTGCGAAGGCGGGATGTCATTGGTGTTGGAACTAGGGTTGGAGAGTTCCTGCACGATGTTGAAGAGCTCTTTGCTGTTGTGTGCGTTGTTATCCAGGCAATCTTTGAATGAGGGCCTTTTGGCGGCTCTGATGAGTTCATGGTGTCTGCGGGTGGCGTTCTTGTGGGCTGCGTAGCTGTCTGGTGTTCGTTCGCGGAGCCAGTTCTTCTCCTGTTTTTGGCTTGTTCGTTTGGAGGCCTGGAGGTCTTCGGTGAACCAGGTGGCTTTCTTGTTGGTGTGGCTGTTGGAGGGAGTCTTGAGCGGGGCGAGGGTGTTGGCGCAGTCGTATATCCATTATCTGAGGTTGCGGGCGGCGGTGTCGGGGTCGGTGGAGTCAGTGGGTGGGCTTTGGGCGAGGGTGTTGGCTAGCTGGTTTTCTGTGACCTTGCTCCAGCAGCTTTGAGGCATCTGTTGGGTGCAGTGGTGCGTGGTGGGCTTCCTGAAGGTGAAGTGGATGCAGTGGTGGTCGGTCCAGTGGAGTTCGGTGGTGTGGTTGAAGGAGACGTGGGGGCTTGCGGTGAAGATGGGGTCGAGCGTGTGGCCGGAGGCATGGGTTGGTGTTGTCACGAGCTGTCTGAGTCCGAGGTTGTCGAGGTTGTCGATCAGGGTGGTAGAGTTGGTGTCGTTGTTGTTCTCAAGGTGGAAGTTCAGGTCCTCGAGGAGGATGTAGTCCGTAGAGGTGAGAGCGTGAGTGCTGATGCAGTCAGCGATGGAGTCGCTGAACTGTGATCGGGATCCGGGGGTCTGTAGACGAGGGTTCCTCTGAGGGTGGTGTTGGGGTCGGTGTGGATCTGGAAGTGCATGTGTGCGGCGGTGCTGAGGGTGTCATCGGTGTTGGTCGAGACTCTGATGGTGTTCCTGTGGACGATGGCGATACCTCCTCCAACGCGGTTGGAGCGGTCCATGGGAGTGATCTTGTAGCCTTCTGGGATGGCTATGGCCATGTCGGGAGCTGAGGCGGGGTTCAGCCAGGTCTCCGCCAGAAAGGCGACGTCTGGGGAGGTAGAGTGGAGAAGGTCCCAGAGTTTGACGGCGTGTTTGCAGGCGGAGCAGGTGTTGAGAAGAATGCATCTGAGATCAGAGGTAGTTGGATTCTTTGGTTGGTGGGTTGGTGGGCTGGGTGCTGGTGAAGCTGCAGTTCCGGCAGGTGAAGGGTCCTTGGGTGTGCTTCGGGGTGGGCTTGTAGCAGGTGTGTTCTTGTCCGGGGTTGAGTGCGTGGAGGGTGCTGGTATCGTAGCAGAGTCGGGTGGTGTGGGGTTCGCGGGGGCCAGGGGTTCTGGTGCGGGGCGCGGTCCAGGCGCAGAGGGGTGCCGACAGGCTTGCCGTAGGCACGCCTCCGGCGCGCCAGCGGCGCGCCCGTGCAGCAGCCGCCATATATGGGGAGGTGGGAGGGAGGTGCAGCTGGGAGGCGGGAGCGGGGTGGCCAATGGAGGACGAGGGGGGCGGGGCCACAGGGGATGCAGGGACGGGAGCCGGCAATCGGGGGAGAACGCAGAGGGGTGGGCAGAAGGCAAAGGGGCAAATAGTGGGGACAGAAAATGTTACGAATACTGGCAGCAAAAGCGGGCACAATACAATACAAACAGAGATGCAATACAGCACAGTACAACAAATAGGGAAAAAAGACGGGCAGAGCCTACGGCGGGCATTGAACCCTGGTCACAGTGGCAGCAGCTGGGCTGGAAGTAGCGGCGCAGTCAGGTGGAGCTGTGTGGTGTGGGGAGCGACCTGCCTGGAGGCAGGGTCAGGGGTCACCATGCGACTCCTTTTATCCTTTTGAATCTGGTTAACTAGATGAAAAGGTTAATGCACCTACTCCAGAGCCCAGCATAAACCTGAAGTTCAGCGTTGCAATGCTGGGTGGACCAACTCAGCTATTACAACTTTCCAGGTTGCACTGCACTACACATTTCACCTATTATTCAATGAGGCAAGACACTTCCTGCTTTGTGCTACTAAAATGGAAGCTGTTATTCTTAAAATATGTTATTGAACTGTCTGAGCCCATGACTTAAGCAAGGGTTTCCCCATTATTCGCATGAATGAGACTACTGCTATTGTGCAACCCTCATTAATGCAGGAAAATTCGAACACCGAGGATATCACAACAAGTGGCACTGGTCTCTGCTGTCACACAGACTGCTTTTAGTATTTTTTTTTGTTGCATTATGACCTTTATAATTGAGTTGTTCCGCTGGTAAAAGTTATTCTTAAGTGCTAACGCTTTTCTCATGTGTGCTCCTTGTCACCCACCTGCACCTCTCTCGCGCTTTCTTTTGCAGGAAGAAACTGTTGCACCCTACATCATCAGTGGAGGGGGTTTCAAACTCATGGACAGATTGTCTGACTAACGACATTTACATTGCAAAGCAAAGGGATGTGAGTTTGACTCAAAGTAGCACTAAACAAGGACAAAACCTTTGGGCACAAATGTTGGCAGTGGTCTGGCTAGACATATCGCTTATGTTAAGACCTTCAAAGGCAAAGCTGCAGTGTCTTGTTTTTTTCTACAAAGCATTTCCTTCCTTGCACGTGTATTTTGACCGCAATTTATTTAAAGAGGGTTTGTAGAAAAGTCTCTCAAAATGTTTTGATCTTTGTTTGAGTGCCCGGCTGGCCTAAACTAGGGCTGGCATGATTTATAAAAAGGCATTGAAGTTAATGTTCATTTACAAAGTGTGTAGGACGCTTTTATGCTTTCATATTTGGGACACCCGACCTGTTGCTGAAGCCAGCAAGACATGAGCTTTGTTCAGCTGCCCTTATGTAATACAAGAGATGTGTAGCCACATAAGAGCATAGGAATGTTCAGAAAGTAAAAACAATTAGTGATTGTCTGACTTTTGAAGTCGCCATAATGCTTTTGTAAAAAAAAAATATTTTGCACTTTGGTGATTAACTATCCCATGATATTGGTTTTTGTAATGGCAGGGCAGGCCGTTATTGGAAGTGTTCTCTTATCCATTATTAATGATAACATGCTGGTTGCTGTACCGTTCCTTTCCTTACAAATAGTTACTTTTCATTTTAAATCAATACACTTGCTGGGAGCAGCAATACGTGATGGGCGTTTTACATATAAATGACAGAAATAGTGTAAACATATGTTCATTAAAATCAACTTCCATTCTGTTTTTTTAAAGCCTGCGGCAAGAGGGACAGACAACCCTTCCTGAGAAAAAAGAATAAAGATGCATTTGAGGAGCTTTCATACACTGTTAAAAACAAATGTGCTGAACACCAGCAGAAAGGAAGGAAGCCATGTTTACTGATGACTTAGGGACAAAAGCCAGGCCTTTGAAGGTGGTGGTGTGTCAAACCTGTTTATCCACACTTACACCAGCAGAAACATGTGTTTCCTCGAGGGCTCCACTATGACTCTTAGAGAAGAAGGCATCGCAATTTACAAGCCATCACTAACAGGTGTAAAGAATCTAACTTCCTGTTGCTAAAAGGCTCATTTCAGAGGAATGTAGGCTTTACTTTGAAAGAAGCATAGTAACTGTGTCTCTACTCCTCACACTGCGTGTTACTGTTGCCATCCATTGTACATTTACTGACTACAACATCTACTGCAAAAACTTCTTATGAATTCAGACTTCTGTACTCACAGCTACAATATAGCCCAATGTACAAACTGTACAAAAACAGCAGTGCCACGCACGAGTAACTTTGCTTTACTTATAAAACCTCATTTTGTTTTCAATTATGTATAATATGTCAATCTGGAATATAAAATGCGTGCTTTCTGCTTTTTACAGCAGATAGGAAAAGGTTAAACTACATTTTCACCATGCTGAAAAATGCCTTAAGCAACTCTATTCAATTTTCAAAACATTTGCTTTCCCTTTTTTTACTGAAATCTGTTTTTCTCCTTCATGTTAACAGAGAACAAAGTTGATTTGTAAATAAAAACTGGAAACTTTAAGTACAAATGAAAGCAGCAATAAATCCATCACAGCGCCAGGGCTCGAAGATTGCCTGTAGATGTAACATGACATGAGTGCCAGACATGTTCTTGTATGTGAGATGCACATGGCTTCAAGTTTTGATGGATACATCATGTCTTTTTTGTTGCATAAATTCTTTCCAATGTTGAACATTGTCTTTGTTTGTCATCCACGTCTTATTTAAAACACAGTTTTTGCTTTATGATTTCAATGCTTTCAGCTTGTTTGAAGCGAATGTCTTTATTGTGGTTTTCAGACCTTCATGCCAGCAGATTGATTTGATTTTGGGTTTTGCAAGGCGCGGATACCCAAGGGTGTCCCTGGCGCTCCCGACTGTAAGAGGAGAAGCTGACATAAAGAGACAGGCACAGGAGAATTATGGAAACAAATGAGTTTCCAGAACTTTGTGGAACATAAGTGTGGTTCCACAGGGATGGCGGGAGGAAGAGCGTTTCAGGCTTTCGCGGTAATTACAGAGAAGGAGCGGCATCCAAGACAGGCTCGACAAAACCTTGGGACCGGTGGCGGCTCCTCCGCTAAGGCGAAGCAGCGTCGCCCCACTGTTTTTTCAGCACTATAAGAAAAAATAAAATGATACTAACTCAGTTATCATCATATTATTTTTTCCTTTTTAGGGCGCGGCAGCTAAGCTTTGTGAGGCGAAGCAGGGGCGGGGTGACAGAGCAGCCGAGGGCTGGTTAGCCCCGACTCCTAAGTGCCCAATGACTATTTGGTCGGCCCTTTCGGGCTGACCATAACAGTCATGCGCACTTCCCCTTTTCTCCACCCAAGCTACATTACAGCCTGGGTGGAGAACATGCCCAGGCCCCATGCCCTATCTGAGTGCCAATCCACGGCGCTCAGACCAATCACAATGCTGCATTGCAGCGTTGCAATTGACTCAGGGGAGCCTGGGTGCTTCTAGGCTGCTTCCTGTTCCTGCCGGTGGGAGTGGGAGAGACGCAACCAGAAGAAATGCCAAGGAGGACGGGGCAAGCAGGTAGGTTTAATTCTTTTTTTATTCAACTACACCCCTTCCCCCATCCCCGCTGCCGCTATCCACACCCTATCAGTGCCGGCCGCCACTGTTTGGGACACAAACCAAAAAAGAGGTAGAGGAGCGAAAATGTCTGGAAGGAGTATACTTTGTGAAGATATGCAGTTCTTGTACGGTTGAGTGGACTGCCTAATGGCAGAAACAGAGCATTTAAATTGCTCAGTGCAGTGTGCTAAGACGCATTGAAATGCTGGCAAATTTAGGAATTTAGTTTTTGCCTGAAAAGGGGATGAGAGGTAAGACTTGTTTTTAGTATTTTTACAATAAAGAAAGAGTAGGAAATAAGTCTCTTTATATGAGCCTCAAAAGACAGATTGACATCAAAGGTGACTCCTAAATTACAAACATTAGTAGCGGAACGAGGGCTAGCCCCCAATGAATGAGGCCACCAGGATGAAGACCAGGAGGTGGAGTTTCCAAACATGAAGACCTCGGTTTTGTCTGAACTGAGTTGGAGCAAGTTGGAATTCATCCTCTCTGCCACCATCTAAGATTTTAAGTCATCTTGGAAATCTGAGCATAGAATTGGAAGCTGAAGGATGAAACTAGATCAGCTAGAGGTTGAATAGGCTCAGACTGAGAAAAGGCCCTTGGGGAACGCCGTCCCTTTGCACAGTGTCGGATGAGCGATGTGGGCCATGAAAAACCATTTGTGAATGAGAGCTCAAAAATGACTAAACCCATCAAGGATTGTTCTTAGCAGAGCAGCTAGGCGAAGCCTATGTGGCACGATGTTGCGAAAGATAGCCTTCAAATTTTATTTTTTATTTTATTTAGTGTTTTCCATAGCGCGAACATGACCCTGCATAGGGTATCAGAGCGCTTTACAGAAGTATTTCAACATTAGAACCTTATAGATTACAAGTCACTAAATCTTTGCAACATTAAACCTCAGGAAAGCGTATAAACATGTATATCAGTCAACAGCTGAATTAATATCAAAAAGCTTAAAACATACAACCACGTGTAAAACATATATACAAGCCCATATGTGGTTGTATCTAGTAGGATGAGCCCATAGAGCCCCCAGAATCCAGACTCATTTGCATGTTATTGTTGGCGGCGATCAATAAGGTCTCTGTACTCAATGTGGGTCTGAAGCCTGATTGGAAAGTTTTGAGATTGTTATTCTGACTTTGTTTTTATTTAACCAAAAAAAATGCAACTGTATAAAAAGATAAGGAAGAGTGCCATATAGACCCCATTTCATTTTTTTGTTTGCAGTTTTATATAACGCGAACTCGAACCGAAGGTGTCAGAGAGCTTTACATGAGCACCAGTTGCTTTACAGACAGACACATTCATTTTTAGGCCTGGGGAGATAACGTGATTTGCCCAGAATCACAGGATGCTGGAGCCCCCGTCAGACTCAAACCTGGTTCCCCATCTTCAAGGTCGGCAGCTCTAGCGGTTTAGCCAGATCTGCTTTATTGTGCATCAGCTGGCATTGGCAACGCTTGTTTCTTTTAGTTCAAGCTGTTCAAAATCGGCAACAAGCAGTGCTTTAAATGGGCCGGTACTGTCCGGTACGGAGTACCGGCACTTTTTGATTTTGGGAGGTTGAGTACCGGCACTTCTCAAGAGAAATGCTACACTTTTAATTGGAGAGTACCGGCACTTCTCATAAACAAGCAGGTACTCTGCTACAGAGTACCTGCACTTCTTTTTTTCCATTTCAAGCACTGGCAACAAGCACTGACAAAGCAAAAAGGTTGGCTAACACATTTCAAAGGTGAGACCAGTTGGCTCTGCTACTGCTTGTTGAATCTCCAAACCAGTCCATGGCGGTTCCCAGCACTTTCGATCAGCCTTTACTTTTTGCCAGGTCCCCACCCCTGTCTGTTTCATAACAAATAAACCTGGTGGGAGCATCAATCAGTTGATGAGGCTTCAGGGGTGTAGGAAGGGGAGAGCGGTGGGTGCGGGCCGCCCCGGGTGTCATCACTGAGGGTGGTGACAAAATGGCAAAAATATCTGTTTTAAACACATATTTTCGTCAAGCTGGGCAATGCAAGATATTTTCCGCACCGGGTACCACCTGACCTTGCTACGCCACTGTGAGGCTTTCCTTACTAAGCATGTGCGTAAAATCCGCTCCGCTCGCGGATTTTTCGGATTTTCGGCAAATTCGCAATCCGCGAACTCTCGCGAATTTGTCGAAAATCCGTGAATCCGCTCGCTGTGGATTTTTTGCTTGGTTGCGGCGCGCGGCGTGGTGCACGGCGTTCACTTTCCGTCATTAAGCGTTTGCCGAGTTGTTTTTCTCGATCATATTTTGCGAGTGCCGCGCCATTTTGGATCTTGCTGCGTGATCCCGCGGGAGTTTGGCGCCCGCGAATACGTAATCGCGGCTTGCCACCTTGCACAGCACACCTCGCGAGAGTTCGCAATTGCGAACACGTAGTTGCGGCGGAAAGAAACAAACTCGCACTCGTGAAATAGAGATTTTGCAATTCTGCACAAGAAATCCACCAGCAAACAGGATAAACCTTCAGAAAATGATGATTTTTATCAGAATCACTCCTCAGGTTGACATTTGCATGGCCTTTTTTTTTGCAAGGAGTCCATTTTTTGGGGGGGGGAGGGAAGAAAGTGCCCCACAGTCTCCAACTTCCTGTTCCTGTCCAGCAGGCTCCTCCCAGTGCTTTGTCCATCTCCTGGTCACTTTCATTTGGATCTGGAGCTGGAAGGATTACTTTTTGTGGGTGCTGCTGGATATTTGGATTTGAGGCCTTTTTGACTTTCTTTGGATCACTTTTGGATTAGAAATCAACTTTCACAAGTAAGTTTGTTTGGGGCATTACAGTTGCTGCAACTACAATTTTTGAACTTTTTCAGAACATTAAATAAATTATATTGTGGGTAGCCAGAGTATCCAGTAGGACCAGGGTTGGTTATGGGTGCATGATACAACTGTTTTGTTGAATTTAAACACCATTGAGGCCATGGATGGGCTGGGATTGTGCTGATTTTTGTTGTTTTTGTCGTTTTTTTGGGGCTGCTGGTGGGGCCCTTTGCCCAGGGGTGGTGAGTGTTGCATGGGCCTAGTCTTTCTGTGGGGTGTCTTCTTGAATTTAAACATCATTGAGGCCATGGATGGTCTGGGATTGTGCTTATTTTATAGTTTTTTGTTGTTTTTTGGGGGCTGCTGGTGTGGCCTTTTGCCCAGGGGTGGTGGTGCATGGACTGAGTGTGCCTGTGGTGTGGTCTCACTCTCTTTAATGTAAACATCATGGATGGCATTGGATAGTGGTGATTTCTGGCTGTTTTTCAGTTTTTTGGGGGTGTACTGTTGATGTGGACTGGCCATGTGGGTGGTGGTGGTGGCCATCTTGAGTGCTGGCTGGTACAGGCAACATGTGCTTGGGGTGCAAGGGGCCATTTTGAAGAGAGGCAGTGTCTGAGGCCTGCACTTATTTTGCCTACTTTTCATCCATTATGCCCAGGGGTAGTGAGTGTTGCATGGGCCTAGTGTTTCTGAGGGGTGTCTTCTTGAATTTAAACACCATTGAGGCCATGGATGGGCTGGGATTGTGCTGATTTTATTGTTTTTTGTCGTTTTTTGGGGCTGCTGGTGGGGCCCTTTGCCCAGGGGTGGTGAGTGTTGCATGGGCCTAGTCTTTCTGTGGGGTGTCCTCTTGAATTTAAACACCATTGAGGCCATGGATGGGCTGGGATTGTGCTGTTTTTTGTTGTTTTTGTCGTTTTTTTGGGGCTGCTGGTGTGGCCTTTTGCCTAGGGGTAGTGGTGCATGGACTGAGTGTGCCTGTAGTGTGGTCTCACTCTCTTTAATGTAAACATCCTGGATGGCATTGGATTGTGGTGATTTATAGCTGTTTTTCTGTTTTTTTGGGGTGTACTGTTGATGTGGACTGGCTTGGGGTGTAAGGGGCCATTTTGAAGAGAGGCAGTGTCTGAGGCCTGCACTTATTTTGCCTACTTTTCATCCATTATGCCCAGGGGTAGTGAGTGTTGCATGGGCCTAGTCTTTCTGTGGGGTGTCTTCTTGAATTTAAACACCATTGCGGCCATGGATGGGCTGGGATTGTGCTGAATTTTGTCGTTTTTGTCGTTTTTTGGGGCTGCTGGTGGGGCCCTTTGACCAGGGGTGGTGAGTGTTGCATGGGCCTAGTCTTTCTGTGGGGTGTCCTCTTGAAGTTAAACACCATTGAGGCCATAGATGGGCTGGGATTGTGCTGTTTTTTGTGTTTTTTGTCGTTTTTTGGGGCTGCTGGTGTGGCCTTTTGCCAAGGGGTAGTGATGCATGGACTGAGTGTGCCTGTGGGGTCTCACTCTCTTTAATGCAAACATCCAGGATGGCATTGGATTGTGGTGATTTTTGGCTGTTTTTCTGTTTTTTTGGGGTGTACTGTTGATGTGGACTGGCTTGGGGTGTAAGGGGCCATTTTGAAGAGAGGCAGTGTCTGAGGCCTGCACTTATTTTGCCTACTTTTCATCCATTATGCCCAGGGGTAGTGAGTGTTGCATGGGCCTAGTCTTTCTGTGGGGTGTCTTCTTGAATTTAAACACCATTGCGGCCATGGATGGGCTGGGATTGTGCTGAATTTTGTCGTTTTTGTCGTTTTTTGGGGCTGCTGGTGGGGCCCTTTGACCAGGGGTGGTGAGTGTTGCATGGGCCTAGTCTTTCTGTGGGGTGTCCTCTTGAAGTTAAACACCATTGAGGCCATGGATGGGCTGGGATTGTGCTGTTTTTTGTGTTTTTTGTCGTTTTTTTGGGGCTGCTGGTGTGGCCTTTTGCCAAGGGGTAGTGATGCATGGACTGAGTGTGCCTGTGGGGTCTCACTCTCTTTAATGTAAACATCCTGGATGGCATTGGATTGTGGTGATTTTTGGCTGTTTTTCTGTTTTTTTGGGGTGTACTGTTGATGTGGACTGGCTTGGGGTGTAAGGGGCCATTTTGAAGAGAGGCAGTGTCTGAGGCCTGCACTTATTTTGCCTACTTTTCATCCATTATGCCCAGGGGTAGTGAGTGTTGCATACTTGCATGGCCCTAGTCTTTCTGTGGGGCGTCTTCAATGTAAACATCATGGATGGCATGGGATTGTGCTGATTTTTCTGTGTTTTGTCGATTTTTTGGGGTGTATAACTGAACTGATGTTCCTCTGTCTTCCATTGCTTTTAGGTGCACAAGACTCAAGAGAACCACCAGTCCCAGGAAGAAGTCCTGCAGCGGTGTGTGTGTGCAGCATAACATCACGCGACGTCACGTCTGGACACAGACAACTCTGCAACTCGTGCAACTGCTGCCTGCTGTTCTGACCTGCTCTGAAGAAGATGGCCCCAAAAAAAGTTACCCGTAGCTCCTCTAGCAAGAAAGGTGCCAGTAAGGAGCAGAAGAAGCAAGTTACCAAGGAGACTGGTGTGCCGGCCGCCCCTTTTTTTGGGAGTAAAAAAAAAAGTATGCCTGCAGCAGCAGCGGGATCGGCTGGGGACCAAGCTGGGAGCAGCACCCCCGCTCCATTGGGCTCAGTGCCACCACCACCACCACGCCAACTTAAGTCCAAGCCCTTGAGTGCTGCAGAGGCAGCCAGTATAGTTGTTCAATCACCATCGACCAGTGATGTTGGCTCATCGCAAGAAAGCAGCAGCAATGTCCCTCAATCAACACAGGTTGTTGTAGCTCATCTGATGAGTGTTGAACAACCACAGCCGCAACAACTATCACATGTGCAAGTACAAGCCCAAGTACATGTGGAAGGAGAGGCAGCGCAAGGAGATGCGCAAGCAGAGGTGCATGGAGGGTCACAAGTGCCCACAATAGTTGTTCCTCCCGAAGTAGGGGCACATCAGGAAATCGACAATCAAGGCGAGGTATCATTTGAGGAAGACACTCCTCCTGATGATCATTCATTGTCTTCCACACCCCTAGCAAGGAAGAGATCAAGGGTGGTGTCTACATCTTCTTCAAGCACACCTCCTTCTGATGATATGGATCAAAATTGGGAACCAGCACCACTGCCGTCTGAGAGTGAGGCACACCATGATCTGACAAAGGTAGTTAAGCGTAAAAGGAAGCTCGTCCAAAGTCTCAGAGTTATGGAGTGTGATGATGAGGCTCA
This sequence comes from Lissotriton helveticus, assembly GCF_964261635.1. Lineage (NCBI taxonomy): Eukaryota > Metazoa > Chordata > Amphibia > Caudata > Salamandridae > Lissotriton > Lissotriton helveticus. Next base: position 1,133,066,735 of record NC_136071.1, on the reverse strand, counting down.
GCAAGAAGTGGCGGATACTGCTGCTGATGAAGACTCTGACAACGACGACCCAGTCATCATAAAGGTAACTGCAGCCCCAGCGGGCATGCAGCAAACAGACATTTTGACCCTAGCCCGAAAAGCTGCTGAGCGTGATGATGATGATGTTGTCGACGAGGAGGCAGTGGAAACACCACCACAATCATTGGAGTTAAGTAGTACACCAACTCGTACCGCTTCCATATTTCTTTCTGGCAAGAAGGGACCTCCATCCACCTCGACCTTAATTAGTGGCGGGGAAAGTGCACAACGTACAAAAGTTGGGCAATCCAGATCCTCCACTTCATCTGGCATTAGCAGCATGACCACCACCACCAGTATCGCCGCCTCCTCCAGGCCCCACAGACACTTCAAGTCACCAATTTGGGACTTCTTTACTGTTTGCCCAAAAAGGGAAAAGTTCGCCATTTGTACCCTTTGTAAGGTTGCAGTTAGTCGTGGTAAGTCAGGTACCAACTATGGTACCGGAGGCCAGAGAGGTCATCTTAAGAGACAGCACACTGTCCAATGGTTTGCGCACCTAAAGGCGATCAAGGAAGCCCGAATTGGAAGTCAAGAAAACGTTGATGTTTCATCTGATGATGACGAGGAGGAAGAAGACGTGTCAAACACTTCACTTACACCCAGTACCCCTGTCAGCAGCACACCCCATGAGAGGCACACTAAGAGTGTTGGAGCGAGTGAGACACCAACGCGCAAAAGTTCACCAGCGAGCATAATTGCGTCAACGAAGTCATTATCATCCCGTAAATGCTTGGTCCAAGGCAACATTAGAACCATGTTTTCTTCAGACGCGCCATATGAACGCAACCACCCACTGACGCGTCTGTATAACACTAAGCTGGCTAAAATGCTTGCTGTGGACCTTCTCCCTTTTTCTTTTGTAGAAGCGGTAGGTTTTCTAGAATTAGTGGCAACGCTCTGCCCTAAATGGAAGGTTCCTAGCCGGTTCTATTTTGCCAGAGTTGCGGTTCCAGCACTACATGAAGATGTGCTGGAGGCGATTGGGGCAGCTTTGCAGAAGAGTGCTGTTCACACTATACATCTGACAACAGACATGTGGACCAGTGGCGCAGGCGCTGATTACATGTGCATCACTGCACACTGGGTCTCTTTTTCAGGTGTTAAAGCAAAGCTAAACGCAGGTGTTGACCCGGACCAAGTTTTTAAAGCTGCTCGGAAACATGCAACACTAGCCATGTTTGGCTTGGAGAAAAGTCAAACAGCAGAAAACATTTTGGACGAGTTTAACAAAAAGGTCTTTCACTGGCTGTCCCCAAAAAAACGCCAGATTGGTTATGTTTCCACGGATAATGGCGCCAATGTAGTTAAGGCCATGGCGATGGGTGCATATTTCAGAGTGCCGTGTTTGGCGCACTGTATCAACCTGGTAGTTCAAAAATTCTTGAGTGATAGAGACAGTACAGCGTTCGAGGTAATGGCCACCTGCCGCAAAATGTGCAACCATTTCAGCCATTCTTTAAAGGCCCGGAAGCATCTGAGGAGGCTGCTACTTGAACGTCGAATGCCAGTGAAAGCACTCATCCAGGAGGTGGCAACACGTTGCAACTCAACCTTCTACATGCTTGACCGTCTGTATGAGCAGTATACGGTACTCGATCACTATTTCTTAACAGAGGGTACAGCTCAGAAGGACCTGCGGATGGGTGCGGCGCAATGGGACATAGTTAAAAGCCTGACAGACATGCTTCGTCCTTTTGAGTTCTTCACGCGTGCAGTCAGCCAGGAGGACTGTAATTTGGGACAAGCTATCCCATTGTTGTGCATGCTGGAGCACCAACTGAAGGCGATGTCTTCTGAGTTAGAAAAAGATGGAAAAAAAAAAGACCCTTTTATTTTGTCGGAGAAATTATTAGACCGCCTACGTGGTGATGAAGGTCTTAAAAAGATCAACTCAGAACAGCATTACATTTGTGCTACTATTCTGGATCCACGCTACAAAAAGGCGCTGGCAGGCCAAGCATTCTTTTCTTTTGCTGATGAATATGTTAAAAAGTACAAACGTTGGCTAGCCTGGTCAGCCAAGAGGTTTGAAAAAGAACGGCAGGATATTGAAGGAGAAGGCAGTACATCAGCATCAGCATCAGCAGGCCATCCCCAGTCAAAAGAATCCACTTCTGCACCTGTGGCTGTGGCACAAGTGACCTCTCAGCCGTTAAAGACACCGGCAACCGGATCATCTGCACCACACACAACAGTAACAGTTGCTGCTGTAGAGGATTGGCTAACTTTGCTTGGGTATGGTTCTCGAAAAAATGTCACAGGCACAGCAAAAAGTAAGCAAAGTGGAGGAACCGTTGAGGCCCTTGAGTCGATGGTGCAGGACTATCTGAATGACTCAACAGAGGTCTTTCTTAATGATGAGCCATTGCAGTATTGGCATGGGAAAAAACAATTGTGGCCACAGCTCTCCAACCTGGCTATAAACTATTTGTCTTGCCCACTCGCAAGTGTGTCTTCTGAACGTGTTTTCAGTGCTGCTGGTGGCATTGTAACTCCCAAACGGAGCCGCCTCTCGCCCAAAAATGTGGAGCGGCTGACAATGATCAAGATGAATCAGCACCTCATACCACCAGATTACAAAGTACGAGAAAGCATGCCGCATGAAGACGAGGAGGAAGGCAACGTAGATGAGGGGATTTGTTCTCTGTTCGGTGACACTGACCTCATCCTGCCTGAATTCGCAGAGTATGATGACGAAATCTTCTTCTTATTCCCTGACACCGAGCCCTGAAAATGAGACAATGAATCAATAACTTTCTTTTTCGTCCTTATTCACTTTTATTCCTGTGTGTCTGTCTTTCTTTGTTTTCCACAGTTAATTTAATTCAAACTTTAATCACCTAATCCCAAAAACAAGCCCATCAGCAGAACTGTCTTCACTTGTTTGCTTATTGATTTGAAGGTGCCGCAGTCTACATTCCTCAGGTTCACAAGTTCAGAAGAACATGCTCCTCTATCCTCCTCCTCCTATTTCCCTCAAAGCAGAGGGCTGGATTACGCCCAATGAAGAAAGACTCAGCACTTGTGGGGGTGTTCTACTTCTTTGCGGGTGAGTTGACGGCTCTGGGCCCATTGCTCTGAAGCTCTAATAACGGATAAAAGTGTTTAGGACCAAATATGAGGCTGAAATTTCTTGCCGTTTTTGCTGACTTGCTTGCCTTTGAGGTGCTCTTTGGCGGGGTTCCGGGTGTTTGTGGGTGAGTTTTGGGGTCTGGGAGCACTGCTGCGACAGTCTAATCTTGATTGCATTTCCTTTTCAGGAAATCCGTGGTGGAAAACAGGAGTTATGATGATGATGACCTAGCTGCACAGCGCGTTTGGACCGAAGGCCGAGAGATATTGTAAGTATGAGATTTTTCTTTTTGGCTGTTTGGGGGTGTTGTCGCGTGCTTTTTTGCGGGTGGGTTGGCGGGTCTCTTGGGGCATTCCTGTGAAGGTCTAATACCGGATAGAAGTGGTTTGGACAAAATCCATAAGGAAAAGCCTTTTTTTTGCTATTTCTTCTGACATCTTGCTCAATGTAGCGTTTTGGGGGGCTTCCTGGTGTTTGTGGGTGGGTTGCGGGGTCTCTGTCGAAGCACTGCTGCGACAGTCTAATCTTGATTGCATTTGCTTTTCAGGAAATCTGTGGTGGAAAACAGGAGTTATGATGATGATGACCTAGCTGCACAGCGCGTTTGGACCGAAGGCCGAGAGATATTGTAAGTATGAGATTTTGCTTTTTGGCTGTTTGGGGGTGTTGTCGCGTGCTTTTTTGCGGGTGGGTTGGCGGGTCTCTTGGGGCATTCCTGTGAAGGTCTAATACCGGATAGAAGTGGTTTGGACAAAATCCATAAGGAAAGGCCTTTTTTTTGCTATTTCTTCTGACATCTTGCTCAATGTAGCGTTTTGGGGGGCTTCCTGGTGTTCGTGGGTGGGTTGCGGGGTCTCTGTCGAAGCACTGCTGCGACAGTCTAATCTTGATTGCATTTCCTTTTCAGGAAATCCGTGGTGGAAAACAGGAGTTATGATGATGATGACCTAGCTGCACAGCGCGTTTGGACCAAAGGCCGAGAGATATTGTAAGTATGAGATTTTGCTTTTTGGCTGTTTGGGGGTGTTGTCGCGTGCTTTTTTGCGGGTGGGTTGGCGGGTCTTGGGGCATTCCTGGGAAGGTCTAATAACGGATAGAAGTGTTTTGGACAAAATCCATAAGGCAAAACCTTTTGGCACTTTTTGTAACTTAGGGTTCGTTAGGGTTAGCCCTAGCAGCAGGATTGCATGTGTTTCGGGGTGTTCTATTGCAACTCAGTTCTGGGGTTTTAGAGCACTCTTGGAGCGATGCTGGCTATGGATACTTTTGCTTGCTTGCAAGTGGTTTGAATACAATCCACGGTGGGTAAGGGTGTATTTGGGCCTACTTTTACTTTTAAAGTACGTTTTGTCACCATTTTTCTGCTAGGCCTCGTTTTTTGAGATCTGATTGGGGGTCTTCTACATTTGCGACTGGCTTTAGTAAGGGTCTTGGTGGGAGCATTGCTGGGAAGGTCAAATTTTGTTCTAAAACACAGTTTACAGTACACCTACCTTGAGGGGAAAGATCCGCTATAATATTTTGGCCATACTTATTTATCCTTAAAAAGGTGACTCTGACAGAGTACGCAATTTCTAAAATATTGTACTGTCTATTAGGGAAATCAAAGTGTGACTTTTTGCACCACACAGCGTACATACCTTATATTTATTTATCAGTGGTATTGTAATAGCACTTCCTGTTTTCCGTTCAATAATTACAGGCCGGGTTTCAGTCAACATCCGCCAGGCAGGCAGTGGACAGGGTGTCTTCTGTCAGTGGTCACCAACATTGATGGACGAAGCGTCAGCTGGAATGGAGGAGTGCCGCTAATAAGAGGAATTGTTTGCTGCATGCAACTTACTTACCAAATTCAACAGGACAACTCCAACAACATACAGAATACAGATACAGTATCCATTGTTTTCTTCTATGAGTGTGACTGCATTTGGTTAGCTTTAGTTTGTACCCAAAGATTTCTTTATCTTCAATTATTGTTTGTCCATGCTGTGCTTCTTTTTCTTCTCTCAACAAAACCTACCCAAAAAGAAACCCCCATTCCCATCCATTTTCCAAACCCTAACCCTCTTCCCCCGGGCTGTGTGGTTTTGCTTGATGTCTGACTAAATGACATCAATAATTCCACACACTTGCTGGGGAGGATAAGGTCATAGCAACAGGCTGGTGAAGGAATACGAGGATATATTCTAGACTTACTCAGCTTTAGTACTATTTCTTGTAGTAGTAGGAGACAATGTCAAATAAATTCAACGCAAGTACTAGTTATACTTGCAATACTTTACCATTTGTTAGGCTACATTGTGGCACTGTTCTAGTGTACTGTCACCTGCTATATTCTCGAGCGTACCGTAACCGTTGTAATGCTACAGTAAGGACAAACCAGGTTTCGTTTTCTTTTTTTCCATAGGCATGCAACTGCCACTGTGTCACACCACTAGTACCACCGCAATGAGGAAATTTCATCCGCCAACCTTATTCCCCATTTCACGTGGAGCCAGCCCTGGGCCTAGCCCTAATTTCTAACACAAATTACAGGTAAGATAAGCGTTTGGTGGGAGGTAGTATAATGGAGTATTAGGACTAGACGAGAGATTGACGGTAGTACTACTAAAGTCCTAGGACTCTTCAGGAAAACAAACTTACTGTTACACCCCCACCCACCAGACTGAAAAGCAGTAAAAAACAGGTATGGTCAGATAAAGTTTAAAAAAGTATATTTATGTAGCCCTAACAAAATAATCTCCCTCAAGACCCTCCCTAACCCCAACGATTGTCTTTAAAAAGTCCCAAAAAGCACCCAACTCCCAAATCCCACCCCCAAAAGTCTCTAAAAAAAGGGCAAGGGACACTCCACTACTGGAGGGGGCTGGTGAATTTTGCGGCCAGGGCATCATACTCCTTGCGGAGGGTGGCATGCTCGAAGCGGAGGCCCTCCACCAAGTTCTTGTACCTATGGACCTCCTGCTCCAGGTAGGACATTCTCACTCCTAGGCGGCGCTGGCGTGCCTTGCAGCTCCTGTGGGGGGCAGCTGGTCTTTTTGCTGCTTGGCGGTGGCGGTTGGCTTTGTTAGCCCGGCTCCGTACCGCTGGAGCACTGCGCTGGCTGGCAACCCGTGGGGTCACGGAGGAGGATGCAGCTGTCCCAGTCGAGGATGTTGTGGTTGCACCGGTCGACTGCGTGTCCTCCGACTCCTCCAGGGCCACCAGCCGCCGATATTCCGCGACAGTGGCATCCAGCCTCCGTTGCCGGGCCATTCGAGCCTGCTCCCTCCGTGATGTCGATTTGGAAGGAGCAACTATATGAAGAAAGAAAGACATAGTCTGTAACCAATGCTCCTTAACATTAATAACACAAAGTGATTGAGCCGAAAGTTGTGTCACAGTACAAGTAGCAAATTGAAAGCACAGTACATAACTATTGAGGACAGTATCTATCTAACCTCCCACTTCTGCATCCTTGCTCTAACATTAGTGGTAGTTTAATGAACAAATTCTACGACCACTATGGACTTCCATTACAGTCGACTATGACAGTACACCAGTCTTATTCTTCTTCTTCTCTCTTGTTTCGGAAAATTGGTACGTTATCTTATGCAAGCCGGCAGAATGCCAGCGCAGTGAACTTGCACCCGAGAAAAACAGACGCACACCATGATGAGTGAGACAGACTTGCGTTACTGTACCGGTCCAGTACATGCAGGTGGTGAAGCTATTACTTTTCTATTACGGGTGGCACTGAGAATACTCTGTTACAAGGGCTACTGCTTAATTAATTTACCTTTCACCCTACAGTGCAAATAAGTACTAGAAAAGGAAAATGAAGAAGCTAAATAATTAGATTATCTATCACTTCACATGGGATGTATTTGATGACATATGGGATGACTTTAGGTGCTTTGCTTATTATTGAGTGAACAGTGATACACCCACACATGAATGACGTACTACTACTAAACTAAAGTTATTAAGAGAGGTACGGAGTGTCCACCGTAATAACCGGATATATGCTGTGCTTGCAGTTGCAATACAAACTATTGCTACTATTCATGGTCTTATTGGACAAATTTACAATTTCTTTTCCTTGCCTTCCCTACACTGGAACGGACGTGCGGGTGCGGTGTTACATGCTCTTCAAGGTAACACTTAGTTCATCCAGTGACCATCTACTCTCTCTAGATACACATGTGCTATCTAAGAGTCAGATAATACCATGCTCCAGGCATCCATCCATTCAAAGTATATGCACACATACAGTTTATGTTTCACCCACCCAGGCTGTTGTCCTTCCACCCATCCTTGCTTCATCATTGACCCAGCCATGCACCATACCATATTCTTTCCTTCCCAGCCACCTCGGGGGCCAAGCAAACACATATCATTCTTCTTTGCCAGCCATCATAAAATTTCTCGTCCTTCCACACTTACTTACACCCTTCTTTCGCTTTTCGAATATATAGCTTACCTGTGCCCGCCACCACCGTGTCAACCCTCACAGGCACATTGGTGTCGTCCGCCACTCGCACCGCCTCCTCCCCAGAAGAGTTGTCCTCCTCATCCACCACCTCCGCACTGGCCCCGCCACCAGATGTTCCACCTACAAAGTAAATTTTTAGAATGTTAGAATACACCACTCACTACTGTATAATATTTGGTCTAGGAGGAATAAAGAAAGTTACAAAAAACGAAATACAATGTAATAATTTGTAACTGTATACTCTACAGTAAAAATTTCCCTTTTTCCAGGGAAGGCTGTTGTCTTGCTGCACTTTTTGGCACAACTGATGAATGCTTGCTTTTTATTTTTAACACACAACACTTTTTCTCCTAACAGAAGCTTGACTTCTAAGAACACGATCAGGGTCAAGCTCAAGTTCAAACCAGGTGAGAGCTCAGCTCGACCACAAGAAATGTGTCCAATTAATCGTTAGCACTAAGCACTTTTCCATTTTCAGTTAAACGTTTACTTTTATGACAAAGTTGATTTTAATAAATGTGTTTAGTTTTAATAAAGCTTTTAAACTTAAATAGACTCTGTGGTTTTTGGTCCTCCAGACTAGAGGGGATGAGCTAAAGGTTTTGGAATTTTTGCAAGCATGAGTGCCTCTGACACTTCTTGACTGTTACTCTGTACTCTTGCCCTGCGTAGGATAATCTAATGATCATTGGGGATCAATCATCGGTGACTTAGGGAGCTAAATGACTCTGCCACACTATCTAGTCAGTAAGGAGATTGGGGGTTCTTCAAAGTCTGATATCACTGAGGTATGTGGAAAGAAAGTCTACCTGCGCCTATTATAATTGATAAACAATGCACTATTTAGTGTTCATAGTTCGGTTTGTGCAGATTTGTCCCTGCAACAGTAGTAGAATGGATTGTCCTCCTATCCAAACCAAAAGTAAAGTAGTATCTTATTCTTTCTTGGTGGTCATTCACCTTTTTATTGTTGGCAATTGTCAAAGCATAAACATTTAGAAGACTTGAAAAGACATTATGGACAATCCCAGAGGACTGCACTCAGTGCATAGAGCTATTGTTGACTAGAATGGGAGTCCAATGGAATTGCCAAATGTGCAATCTTAGTTAGCTACACAAACAGACTAATAAGAATAATCTAGTAATACCACAGGGAGTCATAGTCGAGGCAGGATAAGAATTTAGATCTAGTCTACAAGAAGATCAAAGACGATTTAGAAAAAATCGAATGAGGAACGCTAGGAAAAAATAGGTACTCTTTATTAAAATTAAAACTTACTGGGGCCAGCAGAGGAGCCCTCGCCTGCCCGATCCTGGCCTGCATCCTCCTGAACAGCACCCTCCTCCTGTGTCCTCTTGCCCTTGGGGGGAGCTGATGTACAACATGAAAGAAAGAAAGACCAGAAAACATGGATGAGATTTGTCAACCAAATCAAACATTTCCAAAGAACTATAACAAAATATTTTGGAGAAATAGCAAATAGATAGACAACTATTCCACGGGATATATTGACCTATCTGATATGGTATACTACGTTATTCGTATTGCCTGATTTGCGGACCGTTGACTTTCAAAGTTCCTATGTAACTCAATAAACAGACTACTAAAAAGGTTTGCCTAGGCCTGGCAGGCAGAAGTCCGCAGCACGCAAAGTGACAGACAAAGTCCACCCTGCTTGCAGATCAGTGAATACTCAAACTATCAATCCACCGACCACCACCACTATTTCTTCTTATAGCCATGTGTCTAAAGGAAGGACTGGACTTCAGTCTGTTGGGCTGATTTAGAAGTCCCTTGCGGCTCATTTTCCTCCATTGTTGCGTGACTTTTGTGACGCAGCGGCAGAACAAAAGAGTCGCCATGGTGCGACGTATATATTAAAAAAAAAACGCATATGGGAGATGCATCACGATGTAAAGCCCTGCACCATCAGGGGGCGTTCCGGCGCAAGGGAGGGCGTTCCTGCGCAGGAACGAATCCTAAAAGTAGCTGAGGGAAATCTACAAGATGTCAATCAGTCACTTTTAGGACAATGATGCGTGACTCAAACCCTGCGCCTGCTTGAAGCCGACGTACGGCTTGATGCAGCATTGGGGAGATAGGGCACCCCAGAGCATTGCTGGAGCTGCGCCATCGTTGGCACGCAACTCCAGCAATGCGCCGCCTTTACACCACAGATGCGTAAGGCTTCTGTGACGTTTTGGGCCAATGGGTGGTGGTGGCATGGCGCACAATTACTGCCGCATCCCTGCTACTTTGCAGGGATCCGCCGGTAATTGAAAATATGACCCTTAGTGTCTCATTACGCAGTTCTTTACACTACACTCATACATAATTTCTCAGGCCAATGAAATGAACACAAAATACAAAACAAATAGGCATAGTAGCAAGCAAGGCTACTGAGAAGGAGAGCAGTGCACCTGAAATGCATAGAAGATTTTGAAATATAATTTACCTAATGTAATCGGCAGCATTATTGCTCTTGGTAAAGAACAAAGATTTGCAAATAACAGAGCCGGATAAAACTGATTAGTGATGAAATAGCTAGAAATGGCTACTACTACTCACCAAGCCCGGGGACCTCTACGCCGAGCGCGTCCAGCAAGTCCCGTTCCCGGTCCATGACATCCGTCCAGCGGTGGGTGGCCTGGTTATAGGTGCGCCGGACCCCAGAGAGCTTAAACATGGCCCGGCACACCTTCTCCCACCGCTTCCGGCGCTCCCGGATGCCATAGCCGGTTGCAATCTTGCCGCCTCCCAGGATCGTCTTGGGGAGGCGGCGCTGGACGTGGAAGATGAGTGCGGCCACCTCCTCCGCGCTAAAGATCTCCCGTGGCATCACTTGCTCCCCCCTCAAACGGCCGCACGGGAGCCGGGCACGGGGTGCGGGACCCTTCCCCTTCTCAGGGTGCTTCCCGGCTCCTTTTACCATGGTCTGGGCAGAAATGAGTTAAATAATAAAGAAGAAATAGAATAGGGAAGAAGAAAATAAAAGAGTTTAAAAAAGTAGTTTAAAATTAACAAAAAGTAGCAGAAAACACAAAAATATAGAGCTAGAAAAATAGAGGGATAGATAATAAGTAAAATAGATCAAATAAACTTAAAAAAAAGCAAAGGATGGCAGAGATTCAGAGAGGATACAGAAAGCATGCCCAGAACCATAGCAATGAATGAGAAACAAGATGCCTGCGCCCATTCACGACCGCGTGGGTAAGTTCGCGCGAGATTTTCCTCGCGAGCACGTGCGAAATTGTACTAGCGAGCAGCACACTTTGCGAGATTACACATAGCGGCCGGAAACGGAATTACGTCACGCAAACAAGATGGCTGCGCCCGTGTACGACCGCTAGGGTAACTTCGCAAACGTATAGCTACAAGCGCCTTGCGAACACGAAAAAAATCACGCGAACATACACGCCGCAAAAAAAAAAAGTGTATTCGCTCGCATTCGCGGCTTCCGAAATCGATCTCGCACGGATTCGCGCCCCGCAAATGACGCGAAATTGCAGAAAAACAATTTTTGCTAAACTGAAAGCAATCAGCAGGTGCAAAAGTTCAAACTTAACATTAGTAACCATTCACTCTAGTGCTTCCTGAGGGGCCCCTCCAGAGTTCAGTTGCCTATTTGCAACTATTCCATGACCCTGCTATGACCCAAACAGCAGGCTCATAGAATAGCTACAAGTAGACCATAAAGGTCCTGTGAAAAAAAATTGCACTGCAACAGAAAGCAAATTACAGATAAGGAAGGAAGCAGGTGCCAGCCAGACTGGAAGTTTCAAAATTACTGACACATTAATCCCCCCCTAATTAATTCATGGCAGTTGAAGAAGGGCAGGTGTGCTTGCTTTCACTGCAACAGAAAGCAAATTGCAGATAAGGAAGGAAGCAGGTGCCAGCCAGACTGGAAGTTTAAAAATAAGTGACACATTAATCAACACCAAATTAATTCATGGCAGTTGAAGCAGGGCGGTGTGCTTGCTTTTTTTCACCCCCATAATCTACAGTGATAAACAAACCTAATGGGTGGCAGTCAGGATGTACCAGAGGGTGGCATGGGTGTACCAGAGGGTGGCAGTGGTGAAACAGAGGGTGCTGTGAACCTGTGATGATAAACCAGACGTAGAAACAACATAGTCGCGGCCGTTGCGAGCCGAAAAGTAAGTTCGCAATTGCGAAATGGTCCACAAATCCTCGCGAACGCTCGCCAACAAAAAAAACGGAAAAATCCGCTAATCCGCGAGAGTTCGCGGATTTTGCGGATTGCAAATCCGTAAATCCGCAAATTCGCGTACGCGAGATCCGCTAGATCCGCCCATGCTTGTTCCTTACCCCCAGGCTGGACGATCCCAGCAAAGAGTAGAATTGGCAACAGCAGTACTTAATTTGTAAAATCATAAGTGCCAGGGCTCTTGTCAGTAGGCTCTCATCAGTGGGCCACTGCAGCACTGCTAATGACACTACCAACACAACTACTAGCCATCACCCATAAGTGTGACAAATTCAGACTATCCCCGGAACCAACAACTATGAAAATAGCTTGGGCTGCATTTGTAATTTTTGATGTACATTTGATTCATAATAAACTGCTGTTGTATCATACATACCGGAGTAAACAATTAAGTCCCGGTTCCAAGCATCGGAAACCACCAGCTCAAATTAAGCAATGGGCAACACTTTGCAGCACCAAAACCCAGGGGACTGTTTTCTAGAATGGGGGGTTTGCCGTGTCTCCCTACCTCCAAATGTCGATTTTTCAGGCTGGCAGTTGAGCCTGGCAGTCGGATTTGCCTGTGTTTGTGGCGGGTTCACTGGGAATCAGCAGCACTGACACACACAGGCATGTGCCTCTGTGTTGATAAAGTACCCCTATCCTCCCTTCCACAGACAGATCAGTGATTGAAATCTTAGAGCCCTGCAGGCTCTGCAGTCAACTTCCAGAGAAGCATTTCACACTGTAAAACCAGGCTTCCTACATTTTCAAACCCTGTGAATAATTGCCACCTATTTGTATTGTCACGTGCTAAGGAACACAATTTCAACATGCACTTGCTCTGATGGCAAGTGATAAACCGGATCTCTGTTGATTTCTCTGTTCAGTAACTTACCTTTGTTTTCCAAAGGGCAGGATGGAAAACAAGACAAAAGTACATATCAATCACTCAATCGATCAACCATTTGTAGCCTCCAATAACACTATACTACTTGCATGGACTCATTTGTATCTTTAGCTTGAAGACTGATTAAAATGTTGCCTCTTCCTGTATCTTATATTGTGAATATCATATAAAAATTGTGATGTCAAACTTAACTGTCCTTCAGTGTGCTGCCTAGAAATATCCCACTAACATGCTGCTGTTCTCTACATCCTCAACACATTCTTTGTTTTGTAATATGGTTCAAACAACACCACAGTCACATAACACGGTTATTTCTTTGTCTAACTACCTCACTTGTGAAGCGCTCTGATACCCGTATCAGAGCGCTATACAAAACCTTTAAAATAAAAATAAATAAATAAAATCTCATGTTCCTGCTGATATTAAAATGTTCTCTGTAGTTCCCTGTATTGATCCAAGGAGTTAGAGTCTGTTTGTAACCAACACTGAATACAAAAAAAAAATAACCAGTGGGCTGCTCCCTCCCTCGTACTAACACACACTTGCGACACTCACGACACTCGCGACACGCTCTCCCTTTCTGGCCAGTATGTGCATCAACCACTCAGACTACTTTACTGGGTCTGAAGCCTGTGACTGGCACCTTACAAACAGATCACAATACCAGACACTACTCATTGGAATCAAAACCTGTGGCCTGCAGGTGTCAGTTTATATGGCTTGTGCTGCAGGTGCAATAACCCACCGAGCTCTCTCACAGGCTTTATAATCTATGACATGTAAGCTACAACCAGAGCACCGTAGGAAACTCTTCGCCTTATCTCATATCCTTAGTGATCTTATTGGGACTTGAGCCAGTAATCAGGAAGTGTAAAAGTTTCTCAAATGTGCTCAAATCACCAAAATACTGCCATCATTTCGCAAGCTCTTTTTAAACAAGGAGCCCTGAATTCTTCAATATAATTGAAGGACAAGAATACATTTAGAATATATTCCTCCCTCCTACTGGCACTGCTGACCCTCATGAGCCTTCCAATAGCTGTCTTGATTCTTGCAGTCCACCCTGCGCTTGTAGGGTGTACCATTGTTGACAACAGACAGCTTAAAGTTTAGACCTAACAAGGATACCTGATGTCAAGTCAGAGTTCTATGATCTTGTAAGTTGGCTCAGCCCAAAGCCCTGTGCCTCCAGTGGACTTCTCTGTAGCTAGCCATTTGACATATATGAGAGACATACCTAAGCATTTGCCTGGAATAGGAAAAGCTAAGAGGTGGAAACTCATTTTGATCCCAGAAAACCCTTTGACCCTGGCCTGAGTGCACTTCTGTCAGTGTGTCTGTTTCTGAAAGAACACATATGAATATAGTCCATAACCATCCCTAAAACTTACCTAAGAAGTATCACAAAACCATTATCTTTAAGCAATACAAAACACTTGTATGTGTCAATGAAACAAACACATTTTAAAACTGCCAACCAAGGTAAATGCCTGTTTTTCAATTGTTTTGATTTGCACCATTTCTAAACTCAATTATTCTTTTGATCATGAAACAGATACATGCGATTTACAGTAAGTTAAAACAACATCTGAATATTATTTCCTATTTCTGAATTGATATGTGTGTGTGTTTATCTACGTTTGTTTTATGTGTGTGACTTTTCATTCCTATCATTTTGAAGACCTCCCATTCACTGAAATAAATAGTGTATTCACTATTCTAATTCCACACGCACTTTGACCCTGGAGTAGGATATAAGGCAGACAGAGACAATTATCATCAATCAATCAATCAGGGCGCTACTCACCCATGAGGGTCTCAAGGCGCTGAGGGAGGGTCAGCAGATCTGTCTAGCCGAAGAGGCAGGTCTTGAGGGTCTTCCTGAAGGTGGTCAGGGAGGGAGCGCGTCTGATGTCTGCCGGTAGCTCGTTCCAGGTCTTGGCTGCAATGTGAGAGAAGGATCTTCCGCCTGCTCTGGCTCTGTTGATGCGCGGGGTTTCGGCCAGTGCGAGGTTGGAAGATCTGAGATTTCTTTTGGGTACGTGGAAGTTGATTCTGTCATTGAGGCATTTGGGTCCGTTGTTGTGTAGGCAATTGTAGGTGTGAGTGAGTTTTTGGAAAGTGACTCTTTTCTCAACGGGGAGCCAGTGGAGACTTCGTAGGTGTTGACTGATGTGTTCGTGTCGGGGGGTGCCGAGGACTAGTCTGGCGGTTCTGTATTGTCTGAAGTTTGCGGAGTAGGGACTTGCTGATGCCGGCGTAGAGTGCGTTTCCATAGTCCAGTCGGCTGGTGATGAGTGCGTGGGTGACTGTCTTCCTTGACTTAGGGGGGATCCACTTGATCTACTTAAGGTCTTGCGGAGGATGTGGAGAGTGTTGAAGCAGCTGGAGGTAACGGCGTTGACCTGTTGGTTCATGGTGAGTGATGAGTCGAGTATGATGCAGAGGTTCTTGGTGTGATCTGAGGTGGTAGGTGGGCTTCTGAGGGGGGTCGGCCACCAGTTGCTGTCCCATGCAGAAGGGGTGGTACCAAGGGCGAGGACTTCTGTCTTCTTGGCGTTGAGCTTCAGGCAGCTGTTGGTCATCCAGACTGCAACGTCTTGCATTCTTTTCTGGAAGTTGAGTTTGGCAGTGGTGGGTTCTTTGGTGAGGGAGAGGGTGAGCTGGGTGTCTTTGGCGTAAGACACGATATTGAGCCCGTGTTGTCAGACGATGACTGCAAGGGGGGCCATGTAGATGTTGAAGTGGGTGGGGCTCAGGGATGAACCCTGTGGGACTCCGAAGGTGATTTTCGTGGGGTCGGAGAGGAAGGGTGGGAGTCTGATCCTTTGGCTTCTTCCGGTGAGGAATGATCAGATCAAGTCCAGGGCTGTTCCTTGTATGCCTGCTCTGTGTAGTCTGGTGACTAGTGTGCGGTGGGAGACGGTGTCGACGGCCGCTGATAGGTTGAGTAGGATGAGGGCTATGGAGTGGCCTTGGTCCAGAAGTGTGCGAATGTCATCTGTGGCGGCAAGTAGGGTGATTGCTCTGGAATCCAGATTGGGACGGGTCAATGGCGGCATTCTCTTCAATGAATCGTGTCTGTTTCCTGTTAACGGTTTTCTCTGCAACTCTGGCTGCGGAGCAGAGGAGCGAGATGGGCTGATCGTTCTTGAGGTCGGTGGGGTCACCTGTGGGCTTCTTGAGCAGAGGTCTGACTTCTGCACCCTACCAGTCATCTGGGAAGGCGCCTGTTTTGAAGGTGGTGTTGATGGTGCATTGTAGTTCGGGAGCGATGGCAGCCGCGGCTCTGTGGTAGATGTGAGGGGGCAGGGGTCAGTGAGGGCCCCGAGTGGATGCTTTTCATGGTCGAGACGGTGTCTTCGGCCGTGATTGGTGTCCAGTTGGAGATGGTGGGCTGGCTGGTGTTTCAGGGGGGCGGGGGGCCGTCTGTGGTGCCTGGTGCATGGTCGATGAAGTTGTCGTAGAGGTTTTTGATCTTGAGGTGGAAATAGGTTTCAAGCTTGTCCCAGAGGTCTGTGGCTTTGCTGCGTGGGTTAGTGAATTCTTGAATAACACTGAAAAGTTCCTTGGAGTTGGCCAGGATTTTGTTGTGGATGAAGTTCCTCTTGGTGGCTCTGATCTGGTTGTGGTAGTCCGTCATGGCGTCCTAGTAGGTGGTGTGGTTTTTGGTTGTCTTGGTGTTTCTCCAGCTCTTCTCCAGGCATCGGCATGTGTGTCTGGCTTCTTGGAGAGCGGTGGTAAACCAGGCGGCTTTCCTGTGGTGTAGTCTGTTGGGGTTGTGTTGCGGGGCGAGCTCATCTGCGCAGTCGGAGATCCAGGTGTGGAGTTCTCGGGCTGCGTCATATGCGTTGGGTGTCCAGTTGTGGTTATCCCAGGTGAGGGTGGAGTTAAGTTGGTCGTCGGTAACCTTGCTCCAGTTTCTTCATGGTGGGCGTGGGGCTGGTTTGGTTACCTTGGGTTTGTTGATGGCGAAGTGTACGCAGTGGTGGTCGGTCCATGGCGGCTGCGTTGTGCGGCTGAATTGGAGGCTGTATCCTGCCGCAAAGATGGGGTCGAGGCTGTGTCCTGCTCTGTGGGGCGGTGTGTTGATGAGTTGTTTAAGTCCGATGCAGGCGAGGTTGTCACAAAGGATAGTGGAGTTGGGGTCGCTGGGGTTGTCGCGGTGGAAGTTCAGGTCTCCAATGATTATGTAGTTTGTTGAGGCGATGGCGTGGGGAGCAATGAAGTCGGTGATGGTGGTGGCGAAGGGTGTTCGGGGGCCGGGGGTTCTGTAGATGAGGGTTCCTCGGAGTGTGCCTTTGGGGGTGGTCTGGATCTGGAAATGCAGGTTTTCGGCGGAGGGGAAGGTTTCGCTGGAGGTGGTGAGGCGGAGGGTGCTCTTGTGGGTGATGGCGAGGCCCCCTCCTGGGTGGTTGGGGCGGTATTTCCTCTGGATCTTGTATCCCTCTGGGATGGCGGTGCTGATTTTGTGGGCGAAGGTGCGTTGGTCCAGGTCTCTGTGAAGAAGGCGACGTCGGGCGAGAGAGAGTCGAGTAGGTTCCAGATTTCCATTGTGTGTTTGTGTACGGAGCGTACATTGAGGAGGATGCATGTTAGGGTGTTGTCGGTGCTGACGTTGGCGGTGCTGGAGGTGGTGGTGACGGCCTGGCGGCAGTGGAGGCCGGAGAACTGGCCGTGGGTCATATTCGGCGAGGCCTGTTGGCATTCTCTAAGTCTTCCAGGGTTGAGTGCGAGGAGGGTGGTGGTTTCCGTAGCGATGGGTAGTGGGAGATCCAGGGTTCCTGGTGCCTGCCGCTGTAGGGTCGCGGACGGGCGCAGACGGGCTTGCCTTTGGCGAGCCTTCAGCATGCCGGTGGCGTGCCCGCTGCGCGACCGTGCAGCACCCGCCATTAAGTAGGGGAGGTGGGAGGGTGGAGAGGCTGGGCGGCGGGAGCAGGGGAATCCTGGGGGGGGGGAATTCCCAGTGGGAATTCCGGGGGCGAGGGGCCACTGGGGCAGCAGCGGCGAAAGGTGAAAGGAAGAGGCAGGCACGAGAAAATAAAAACTGTGGTGGAATTAGAGAAAAACACAGATGGGCACAATAACAGTGACACAACAGGGAAAAATTCAGAAAAAAATGGGTGAGAAAGGTTACGGTAATTGCAGGCAGTCTGGTCTCAGTTGGAGCGGGCAGCAGGTGTAGGAGCAGACAGCAGCCTCGAAACTCCCAAGGAGGAGGTCGGGGTCTGGAGGCAAGAGACAGCACAGCAGAGATGCAGGGAGAGAGTGGACCTAGACCAAGGGTAGTGCTGCCCTTAAAAAATATTTTTGCATGCATTTGCAAAGGGAAAGGGGTCCAATGGGCACCCCTTCCCATTTGCGAATGCATTACCACCTACTTAAAGTAGGTGTTAATTGCGAGTGTTTTGCAACCGCAATTGCAGTCGCAAAACATTAGTACATGATTTTGAGACTCACTATTTGGTTGGGAACGCCCCTTCCAAATAGCCAGTCGCAAAACCTATTTAGCGAGACGCAAATAAATTGCGACTCACTAAATAGGCTTTGTACATGGCCCATGATGTTTTTGCATGCGCAAACGGGTTCGCAAACCTGTTTGGGCATGCAAAAACGGGTCATACATCTGGCCCTAAGTTCTTTGCTACACTTGCCCAAAGTACCTAAACACACTACAGGGACCGGTCCTCATAACACACCGGTCCTCACAAAGATAGTGTTTGTCTGGTCCTGGGTGGGTTTACCCACATCACAAGGTCCACAGTGTGGGATATATATAAATACACACACACCCACACACATACACACACATGTTCAGGAATAAAGGAATCTCTTCATTCTTTAATGAGTGTTTAATTCATTGCAGGGCACATGTGCTTGTGTTTATTATTTTATGGTATATAAATAATTGTTCATAATGCATGTATTATTCTGTAAATGTTCTTTAGATATAGGTGTGACTTGACAAAACAAGTACATATACATGAATGTTTGGCTTATACATGAATAAATAGATCGAATGTTTTGTGGTTTTCCCTATATAAGTCCACACACACATATATACATATATTAAGTATATACCTACATGCTTAAGTAAAAATGTGCACCTCTACTGTGACTAAAGCCATGACATTAAGGCTAGGATAAAGACCTGGTTGTGACAAAACATCTTGGGACATCATTATGCATTCCGTATGATAATTTACCTCCCATTTCTATTTTTTAGGTCCTGGCAGTAATTCTCTTGGAATCGATGATAACACACTTGGCATAAACAACACTGTTCTGGATGTTTTGCTTTACTTTCAATTGCAGAGGACAAAAATAAATTATATTAAAAAAAGTGCTTGGAAGCAGATTTGCCAGTCTCTTCATGTGTACTTGCAGATTATTTTTAACTTCTCTCACATTTCCTGTCCAAATATAACTCTGAGATGTATCCTGGCAGGCTAGGTGCTGTCTTGAAGACTTCTCATCTTCCTTCATACCACAAGGCAATGCTGGCCCTTGAACCGGGCACACCCAGGCATTTACCCAATTACCTAAGGCAACAGGAAATAGGAGGCGGCAAAACGCGGCCTCTCAAGTCTCAAGTCTGCCAGAGTGCTTTGAACAAATGCACTGCCCCCTCAAAGTTCATGAAAGAGCTGGACAAGTTGTGGGTGCCGGTGATAGGCACAATGGCCAGCTTTACTAACGCTTTGCATCGGGGTTTACTTTACTTTTGTAACTCAAACCCAACGCAAAGTGTTAAGGTGGGATTTACTATCCAATGCAAATGTGTGTAATGCACGGTCCTGCATTACTTTGAGCCATGGGTGGTGGATCGGCGTTTCCCTGCCACCAACCATGAGTTTTGACACAAATCTCTATCTACAAAGAACCATAGACAGGGATATGCCCCACTTGCGCTACAAGAATTAAACCTCCTGCCCCTACCCTGTGGGCGGGCAGATGTCATCGACGTTCTATCCTCCAACTCTTTCAACTTTGGACTAAAGAATTTCACTCCAGTAAAAAGGAGATGAAGCAAATTTGCTTTTTCAGGGCTTTTTGAGAGTGCTCAGCCTCTCATCCATAAAGGATATGGGTTGAATTCAAGGAATTTAGGGCCAGATGTTAGAAGCTCAAATGCGTTCGCAAATGCCGAAATTCACATTTGAGCAAAATGGTATGTATGTAGCATATTTCAGTGCAATATAAGGAATCGCAAATTAGCGATTCCTTATTTTGCGATTGCATTTAAGGAATCGCAAAATTTGCGATTCCTTAAATGCAATGTATGAAGCAAAAAAAATTGCTAATTGTCCCTAAGGAATCGCTAATTACCACCAACTTCAAGTTGGTGGTAATTTGCGAATTTCTTGAAAAATGCCAATTTTTGCATTTTTCAAAGTGCCATGTGATGCACATACATGCCCTTAGGGCATGTATGTGCACCACATGTGCACCCATGCTTATTTCAGGGGTTCAACAGGGTGTCCTTTGGACACCCCTGCACCCTTGAAATTATTCTCAATTTGTGATTAGCAAATTGCAAATCGCAAATTGCGAATAATTTTACATTCATTCCTATGGGCCTCCTGGTCCATAGAAATGAATGGGAAATTATTCCTTAATTGGGATTAGCAATTTGCTAATCGCAATTAAGGAATTTTAAGAAATCGCTAAAAAATTGCGAATTTCCACATACATACCATTTTGCAATTCTCAAATAGCGATTCCTTAAAAATCGCTATTTGAGAATCGCAAAAGTGTATCTTGATACATCTGGCCCTTGGTGATGAAGGGCAAAGGAGGTTTCAGACACAAAACAGACTTTTTATTCCACATTAAAAAAGATGAGTCAAACAGTCCCCTACTGACTGCATGTCGTCATATAGAGGCTGGAAATCTCTGAGCAGAGATTGGACAGTATATGCAGCAACAGAATTGGCTGCTTTTGAGATATTAGAGGCAGAGTACACCCCCTTCACTGCAGACTCCACTCCCTTATCTTTCTGACGGAGAGGTGTCTTCTGGTGGAATGGTACCCAGAGAAGGGAGACCTGCCATGAGTGAGTCCATTTTGACATTAGAGAAAATATCATCAGCAAAATTAGCAATAGGAGGATTACATCTTGCTAGGAATCTGGGAAAGATTCCTTACATTCCCTTCGCTAGACTTTGCAAATTCCCCCTTGGAAATGCAAATATTCAGGGTCCTTCCTTCAACACTGTTGAAAGAAATCCTCTTGACCACGTACGAGACGGCCTCCTATGAGCGGGTCATCTATAACCTACAGGATAAGACAGATCCTTTCCTCCTAACCTGGGCACCTTTTCTCTGGGATGAAGCCCGCTAGCTCTTTGTTGAGTACGACCCTGACCCCCTAATGCAATGGCGTAGCTAGGAGGAGCCAGTCCACCCCGGGTAGCACGCGTTTTGGGGGTGGCAGCCTCCTACCTGCCATCTCGGGATGGCAACAGCCCGCCGCTCTTTACTGCGGCCGCCGCGGGGTGGCAAATGCAGAGACCACCACAGGCACCCATTGGGCTAGCTATGTCAGTGCCCTAATGGGATGACTAGATACTATATTACGCTGACACTCCCTTGGGACCCTGTCAGGTCATGATCCTCGAGGGTGTGTGCCTCCTCCCACCACCTCTCACTTCCCTCTTCAACTCCCCTCTTTCCCACATTTCTCTTTTTCTCTGCCTCGCTTCTCTCTTTTCTCTCTTTCCACCTCTCCCCTGCCTTCCCACCCTTTTCCCGTCTCTCTTCCCTCCTTCCCTGGTGTATGTGAGAATGTGGGCTCACTGTTTGGTTTTGCTTTTTTAGCTTCTTTTTTGTCATGTCTTATCTTTCTGGCCCTCCTATCCCCCTGCAGTTCCTCCTGTGCACAGATATGGACCCACGTGCCCTCCTTGATATTGCCCTTTCTTGACCCCCAAGCGCCCAGCCTCTGGGACCTAAATATGCTATGTATCTAGTGCTGTTATTCTTTTTGCATTGTGTTTTTCATACATCATTATTGTTTTACATATTGTCCCTTATGTTCCCCTTTCCCTTATACATTGCTTTGTTCTGTTCTTTCAATAAAGAATTGTGAAACAAAAAAGAAAAAAATCATCTTCCTCTGAAGTAGGGTTGAGGTCTTAAAATGCAAAATCTTTCTTTCCATGGTTTACAACTTAATTCAAATTAGAAGAATTTTGAACATATCTTCCATTCTGATTCTGAAATTCCTCTGTTACAGGATCAAGGTCAGAACCCCACTGTTCATCACTTGTGTGCTTAGAGATTGCCAGATCAATGACTTGTTTCAGCAATGAGTAGGAAGGAAGATCTGAAGGGTGAACTGAAGGAGGAAGTCGCTTCATGTTCAGACGTAGAAAACCCTCCCTCTTCACAATGCTTACATTTTCTAGACGGGGTCTCCAACCCTTTTTTTACTGAAAGCTACTTATGTTCAATGAAACACATTGAACGCTGCTAATATTATTAGTGTTGTATAATTTCAATTTTCATATATATATATATATATATATATATATATATATATATATATATATGTATATATATATATATATATATATATATATATATATATATATATATTAATTCAACCAAGCAAAAAAGTGCTAATTTAAGATGCTGGGTTGCACACAGGTGAGCTACTCAGAGGTATCTGTAGAGCTACAGTAGCTCACGAGCTACTGGTTGGAGACCCCTTATCCTGAAGGTGTGCAGAAAGAAGAACGACCTGCCCCGTGATGGTCACCATTTCTATAGTGGTAATAATCTTCATTGCTTGATTACTTAAAATCATTGCAATCACAACAAGTTCACATCTCAATCTTAAAAACTAGATTAATCATTAAAAAATTCATTACAAGCAAAGAATCTTGCCACCACATAAAATAAGAAACTGTCCTATAGATACAATTTAAAACTTATCAATAAAATAAAATCCAATCACATAACATCAATAATTAATTTCAGAATAATATTGCACATTTTATATTTTAAGGTGACGGCGTGCACAGCATACTATTTCCTTATACATAATGGAACGATATTCTAATGAATAACCATTTATTTCAGCTGAAAAACTTTACCCATGTTGTAATTCAAAGCATTAATGCTAAGGTGCAAAATTACCATTTCTATAGAGGCCTAAACGATGCAGCTCCCTGTACTCTCACAAGCCGGTCACTTGCAGAGAAAAGGAGTCACAGCATTATCACCCCTCTCCTCCACTCTGCAGAAGAGGGGACACAAGAACTTCTCAAAGATGCACCAGTGGAGTGTACTGGCATCAAGGCCAGAATCTGCTCCTGCAAAAATCCAAGCCGCCAAAGGAAACAGGAGGATGAGCCCAGCAGAGATCATAAAGCAATAGACCGCAAAGGCAAGGATACTGCCTGTAGAGTCTGCCTAAAAAAGAAATACAAAACACTACGCTCGCTGTAGTGCAACCATAGGGACACTTGAAAGGTAGAAATTATACAGCATAAATGTAATAATAAAAAGAAACTCTTCCCTGACCCCTAGGCATGGAAAGACATTCTAGCAGAAACAAGACAGAAAAAACAGGATGTTGTGTAGAGCATGTTGACACTTGATTACTAGCTGTAAGGGAGAAGCTAGTACAAGGATCTTAGAGGGTACAAATTTTGATTTTTAAACTGGGTTTTGATAGGCTATTTTCTGACTGTGGGACGCATTAGACCGTATTGTACATGGACTGGGACGATGAAGGCGAACAAGGAGGTCATGGGACTTTTCTCCCTTGTGCACCAAAAATTTTAGGACTTGCCCTGATGTTGTAGGGGGAGATAAGTCAGGTTTGGTATCTACAAGGCCATTCCTTCCCAGAATTAGAATCTACAGGGATCCGCGTTACTGGTTCTTTCTCTCCGTGCAGTTCTATGACAGATTTGGATGCTGGATCTTATCGTTATGCAACCCATTAGTGCCATTAGGAACGATACGTCGGAGCTATGCATGTGATGTGCATTTTAACGATGGAGGGATCACAAGTCCGCAGCGGATTAATGGCGCTGTGTTCTGCTGCAAAGTGTTCGCTGAGCCGAGTTAATGTAGGGCCAAAGTGACAGTATCCGTGCCACATCTCATTAGCTAGCACTGCGGCAACTCATTTTCTACTTCATTAGGGTTGCTTTTCATGGCTTTCTGTGCTCATCTGACTCCAATGCAAATGATAGTGAGGGTCCTAATGGTAAATGCTTCCCAAGGGCCGGCCCAATAACACACAGCAAATACAGAACAATAGGTTAGAAGTGGAACCACTTAAATGGAAGTACATTTCACCCCTAGTTGAAGCCCAAAGCACCTTCCGCCTTACTAATGCAATTGGAACACAATTTCTCAGCCTGTTAATTTGCATAAATTAAGAGCATTCGCAGGATTAGCCACAAGAAAAGAAAATATATGGACTCAAGTCAAGTAGTCTGCCACCCATCTTTCAGTTTTTTTTATTTGTGAAATTTGCTTCATTCTTCATGAAATTGACACCTAGTGATTGGTGTGGCTAAAGCCGCTTTGTGAGGTCAAACGCCTTTGTGCTCATAAAGTGAGTCATTCCACAACAGTTATTAAGGTAATAGTGACAACACTCACCCTTTGACATAGCTCCAATGACGTCACAGGAAGTGAAATCACACACATTTTGATCCTTGTTAGAAATGGGATCTCAAGTTAGCAGAGGCATGCACCCTGTCCAAGTAGGGACCCACAATTCTAGTCAGGTTAAGTGTAGTACATACTAAGTTTACCTGTGCTCACCCTCTGGTAACTTGCCTCAGAGCAGTCAGGCTAACTAAAGAGGCAATGTGTAAAGCATTTGGGCACACACTGAGTAACACAGTGAAAACACCACAAAAGTATTGCACACCAGTTTAGAAAACAGACAATATTTATCTGAGTAAATCAAGATCAAAACGACAAAAATCCAAACTACATAAGTCAAGATATTAATTTTTCAAGATTAAATGCAGTTATAGCACTTAAAAACACAATAGCTCTGGTCAGAGCTATCTCAACGTTCTTGACGGGACCAATCCACAAGTTCAGGCGAGCCACGATGGAGCACAGGCTGGCTATGGAGTTGCTCAGACCCCAGTACAGTATCTTGGAGACACTGAGAACCAAAGATGATGCAGGGCACTGGGGAGGAGAGGCTTCTCTGAAGCAGTAGTGCGTCTGTTCCTTAATGTGATGCATATTGTTGGTGTGTCGGTGCTCGGGGACGGTGCATTGCACAACAGAGGTGAGGCATCACTGAAGCAAGTGAGTTGTCAGTTTCTGGAGGCAAAGCAGAGTTGATGAACCGCTGACTCCCAGGGACGATGCGAGGTCCAGGGCAGGTGATGCTGCGGTTACGGTGAGGTGTCGGTACTTATATGGGTGCGGTGGAGATGAAGCGTTGAGGGTTAAGCAGCGAGATGTCGACTTAGCAGTGTCGATGTCATACCACGGGGCCACAGGTGCTGCGGCGAAGTCGGAGTCGGGTATCACAGACTTTGGAGAGTACTCGAGGCTCACACAGTGGCAATTCTTTGGGGGTGCTGCGGCAGCATCATTGCTTGTGCTTTAAGTAGCGGTCGTTGCTTTGGGTGGGGACCATGGCTTCAGTGCAGGCAGCGATGCCGGTTCCGAAGTGGTGCTTGAAGTCAATGTGCTGATTTTCTTCTTTTTAGTACAGAAACTAACTTCCAAGGGCCCAGGAACTGGAACCACTTGGCAGAGTAGGGCTCTCATCAGAGGAGCCCAGGTGCTGCAGGTGAAGTCTTTGATGACCTTGAGACTTCCAAGAGGAGGCAAGCTCAACTCAAGCCCTTGGAGAAACTTTAAAAAGCAGAATGCAGAGAGCCAAGTCCAGTCCTCACACTCCCAGGACAGAAGGAGCATTCAGTAGCCCAACATAGCAAAGCAATCAGCAAAGAGGCAGTCCCTCATGGCAGCACAACAGCCATTCTTCCTGGCAGAATGCCCTCAGTCCAGAAGTGTTTGTAGTGTATGGCATCAGAGGTCCTGTACTTATACCCAGTTTAGCCTTTGAATTAGGGAGACATCAATGAAAGGTCTTTGCAGTGCACAAGACCATGCCCCCCCTCCACACCCCCCAGGCCTGGCTCCAGGCACTCTACAGGATGAAAGAAGTTCTTTTTGTGGGGATAGGCACAGACCTATTCAGGTGTAAATGTTACCTCTTCCCACCACTCTAGCTCAAGTAGACTCATCAGCCTGGTGATGGGTCATCACAATATGCAGGACACACTTCAGCTCCCTTTGTGTGTGACTGTCCAGAGTGAATTCACAAAGCCCAACTGTCATCCAACCCAGACGTGTGTATTAGGGTTAGGCAGAGGCACAGAATGGTTAAGTAAGAAAATGGTAACTTACTAAAAGTGGCATTTTCAGACCTGCAATTTAAAAACCAGCTTCACTAATAGATGAGTTTTTAAATTATAAGTCCAGAGACACCAAACTCCAATTTTCTACCTGCTCCCAATTGGAAGATACACTTTTAAAGTGTTACAAGGCAGCTCTAATGCTAACCTAGGGGAGAGATAGGCCTTGCAGTAGTGAAAAACTATTTTAGCAGTTCTTCACTACCAGGACATGTAAAACTCAAAAGTATGTGTCCTACCTTTTGAAAACACTGCACTCTGCTCATGTGGCTACCTCTGGCCTACCATAGGATTGCCTTACATGTAATAAAAGGGAGGGGTTGGGCCTGGCAAGTAGGTGAACTTGCTAAGAAGATGTGGCAGTTTAAACTGCACACACAGGCTCTGCCATGGCAGGTCTGAGACAGATTTGAAGGGCTAATCATGTGGGTGGCACAATCAGTGTTGCAGTCTCACCAGTAACATTTGATTTACAGGCCCTGGGCACATGGTGCACTGTACTAGGGACGTATGAGTAAATCAAATATGCCAATCATGGAGAAACCAAACATACAATGTTTTAGAGGTAAGAGCATATACACTTTAGCACTCATTAGTAGTGGTAAAGTGCCCAGAGTCCTAAATCCAACCAAAATAATGTTAGAAAAATAGGCAGAAGGAGGCATAAAGTTTGGGTATAAACCTGCAAATCAGCCATTTTCAACAATCCTGATAACATGCAACTCATTTTTCTTGAAAACAATCTTTATTGATAACTGGAGTTTCTAGGAAGTGAACAAAGTGCGACTAATAAAAGGCAGAGAAACAGCAACTGAAAATATCAAGAGCTGAGAGAGAGAGGGAGGGAGAACCGTTACTTCATTATTCTCCTCAGCTAAAAGGAGGTTCAGCATACCGCTCAGGGACTTTGCAACTAGATGCAGGTTTACTGTTACTTGAGAAAGACAACCAAATACTGATCAGGCAAAGCCAAAACGTGATCCCAGATCAATCTAATAGGCTGAGTTGCTCTGAGCAGTCCCGCCATTGATTTACATTCCAGATCAGGCTGCTGTATTCACAGTGAACGTTTGTTGCATAGGGCATCTACTTTAAAGGCACTCGAACAAAAGGTGATTTTCCCTAATCTAAAGCACCTAATTGCTGCATGTGGCTGCCACAAATTCTTAACCTTCGTATTCACTGCCTTATATCAGAGGAGGAGGAGGTTGCTTGCCTGGTACTCCCCACCTCTCTTTCCTGGGTCTCCAAAGATCAGAGGGAAGTGGAGGAGGGCCGCAAACTGATCCTCTGCCGCTCACCGTTCCAGAGACCTAAAGAAGCTAGAAGACACCATCAACCATTCTGTATCTTTTCCGCCTCCTATGTGATGTCATCAGTGATGTCACTAACCATGTCATGAGTGATGTAATATATGACGTCATCAGCAGTGCATTGCAGGGACGCGAGTTATAGTTAGCTGAACTAACTATAACGGGGGAATTTCTATGGTTTTGTACGAGTGAAATGTCCAACTAACTATAATGCCCCTGAAACCTATGTTTTTTTCAGTGAATTTCTAAAGTTTTTAAATGCTAATTTCTAACTATAACGTGCCTGAAACCTATGGTTCTTTCAGTGAATTTCTAAAGTTTTTAAATGCTAATTCCTATCTATAACGTGCCTGAAACCTATGGTTTTTTCAGTGAATTTCAAAGGTTGTTTAAATGCTAGTTTCTAACTATGCCTACAGAGGTAGGACATGCGAAGAAAGAAGAAAAAACGCACAGAAAGAAGCCAAACAAATGCATAAAGAAGCAACAGAAGTCCACAAAGACGAAGAAAAGTGAAGGATGAAGCAAGACATGTGCAGAAAGAACCAACAGAGGAGCAGAAAGAGGCCTTGTTGCCAAAAATCATCCTGTGCCCACAACTTTTTCAGATGGCCCAGTACTATGCTAAAAGACACTTAGAATACAGTGCAAACCACCTACATACACTAGGGAACACTATGCGTTGGTGTACCCCTGTGATTAGCATGACCTCCTCTGTAAAGCCCTAGTACATAATAGTTGTTTGGAATGGCCACCGATGGGTTGGACCTGCTTTGACTGTCTTACAGCATGATTGTATGAATCTGCCCTACCTTTCCCGGTCCTGAAGAAGGCCCGTTTTGTAAGGGATAACCACCCTACTACTTTCAGGGTCGAAACGTAGACTGACTACAATCCCTACACCAACTCCTACCTCAAGTGTGATTTATACTACTTACTGTAGAAGATTGGTTGTGTAAATAAGTGTGTCATTTAATGCAACGTCGCTTGGCTCCCTTTGGAAGCCAGCGAATGAGTTTTGTTTGGTATCTTTTATGTCTGACCTGTTTTGTCACAAATCCCCGATTTTATCCACTTCCAATTACTTCACTTCCCCCCTCCCCTTTTGGGCACAGCAATGATAAACAGTGTATTTATGCAATGTACAGTAAAATGGCTTTAAGCACCCTGTGATTAAATAACAGTGTTGCTTTAAACTAGTAAAAATAAGTTGTCACTTTATATATTTTTTCTATTCTGTCCTCCTGTTCTGGGACCCCTCTTTCTGTACTCCTTGATACCCAGGTCCCAGCGACTTCTTTTGGGTGAACCCTACTTTCTGTAATATACTAGTACATAATAGGGCAGGGGGATTAAAACTACCTCTTAAAATGCGCTACGGGGCACGTTTGCACAGGGGTGAAGGGAGGTGAAGACCTGGGGTGACATGTCTGCAAATGCGCCCTGTGGCCGTTTTAAGTTGGGAGATTAAGTTCCCTTGAATACTGAGGGTCCCTAGGCTCCAACTAGCCAACCAGGTACATCCAGTAAGAGCCACAGAGCTGCATTGCAGAGAGGTGTAAAAAGGGGTGTGGTCTATACCACCTCTCTGCAACGCAGCTCTGTGGCACTTACTGGAGATACTTAGTGGGCTAGTTGGCTCCCAAGGGCCCTCAGGATTGAAGGAGAATTAATTCCCCAACTTAAAGCACGCTAGAGGGCGTGTTTGCACACATCACTTCAGGCACGCCCCCTCCCTTCACCACTGTGCAAACGCGCCTGTGGCAGGTTTTAAGTTGGGGAATTAATCCCCCTTGAATCCTGAGGGTTCCTGGGGCCCAACTAGCCCACCAGGTACCTCCAGTAAGCGCCACAGAGCTGCATTACAGAGAGTTGTAAAAAGGGGCGTGGTCTGGACCACCACTCTGCAACGCAGCCCTGTGGCACTAACTAGAGGTATCTGGTGGGCTAGTTGGCCCCCCAGTAACCACCAGTATTGAAGGGGGATTAATTCCCCAACTTAAAGCGCGCCACTGGGCGTATTTGAAGAGTGTTGCTGGAGGGGGCGCGGCCTCCAGCACCATCGCGTCTATTTTCTTTTTTCTTTTTTAAGAAGGGGGGCTGTGTGGCCCACCTTCTTTTTCTATTTTATGGGCCCCCCCACCCGAGGTCATATTCGGCCCGGGGACCCCATCCCCTGGGGCATGGCCAGTGTTTTTATTTTTAATAATTATTTGGAGGGGGGCTGCGTGGCACCCTCCTCGGGCCATTTATGGCCCCTGGAATCCCAACTCCCGCGGCCGGCCTTTGCGTGATTTTTGTTTTAAAAATTATTTAAGGGGGAGGGGAGCCGCGTGGCCCCCCTCCCGGGCCACTTCTGGCCCCGGGGACCTCATCCCCCGGGGCCTGGCCTCTCGTCGGGGTCCGTGGGGGAGAGATAGAATTCCCCCACGGTTCCTGCCGGCTCCTCCTGCGGGAGCCGGCATTGTTTTGCCACATGGGGAGCTGCTGACATGCAGCTCCCTCTGTGGAAAAGCAATGTGGTTTGGATTTTGGAAGAGAGAGCAGGTTTCCTTCACCAAGGAAGGCAGGTGCACAGGGGTAAAGAGACGTCGACACCTCCGTAGATGACCATGGATGACTTGGAAGAAATTGCCTCTGGAGAAGAAGATGAAATTGTCTGATGGAATCCAAGGGTGTATTATGGAAGTGAAGAACCCGCAAGCAGAGGGGAAACGTCTATGCCGCTCAGGAGTGACCAGGAGGCACGGAAGAACAATGCCCACCGATGTCGGAAGGTTCAGGAGAGTCAGCGGTGACCTTGTTGCTGCAGCTGTGAGGACCAGGAGCTGTGCTCAAGTTTTCTCATGCTTGATGTTGGTGACTAGGTGGCCATTGGCCGGCAGGAGTACCAACAAACCTTGGTAGCTGGAACTGGTGTGGAGAACAGAAAGGAGCAACATTGGACCCAGCAAGGTCCAGGGACTCACCAACAGCAGGAGAGTCAGAGCAGGCCCCAAGAAAGCAGGAGGCCCACTTAAGCAGCAGAAGACCCTCAGGAGGACTCACGGGCCGTAAAACACAGGAGTTGCAAGAGGAGATCAAGCAGCTCACCAACAACGAAGGCCCAGGGTGCAGAGGATGAGGTGAGGACGCTGATGGGGTGCACAAGGGTTCGGTTCCAGCAGTTCCATGAGGGATAGTGGCTTCAAAATTGCAGAGAGGACATCTCGGGCCTTCAGGGAGTTGCAGAACCACCACCTGTGTTGTGGAGCTTCGGGAAGTCCATAGGACGACAGGAGCAGGAGACCGATCAGCTTCAATGCTGTGCCTGCAGATGCAGGGGAGTCACTCCTTCACTCCAAGGGAGTTTACTTCGGGTGTCCGTGATACTCAAAGGTCTGTCAAAGAACCTGGAAGAAGCACAGACACAAATGAGAAAGTCTTGCAGAACAGCAAGACCAACAGCAGCAGGAGTCTTCCCTGGCGCAGTTTCCGTTCCAGCCAAAGTCCAATGAAGTCCAACTGTCCAGACAGTCGAAGGGTGACCTGGTTTCAGTCTTGTCCCATGAGGAATCTAAGAAACCACCCATAGGTAAGCCCTTACGTACCCTAGGGAAAGGATTGGAATGACTCAGGGGTCCCTCCCAGAGGAGGGTCTGGCTGAAGGGAGGATACTCCCATATCCTTTGTCCAGTTTCTCACCAGAGTGGGAGCCAAGGGATCCCTGAACTGGCTCAAACTAGAGTATGCAAGGAGGGCACCAAATGTGGACTTCAGAGCAGTCTGATGGTGCTGGCAAGCGCCCCACCCTGACCTAATACACTAACTCCTGCCTGAGAGGTGGTCACACCTCTCTGTGGTAGGATATCTATTGTTCTACCTTCCTCTGCTTGAGCTTGGCTCAGCAGCAGGAGGATAGAACTGTGTCTGTTGTCGGCAGCAGCACTAGCTTGGTGTCAGACCCTGAAAGGCTGTTACCGGGCATACAGGTGGGTACCCCAAGGGAGCCCCCAATACATGGGATCATACTTCCAACACTGGACGTCCACTATATGTATTAAAATGGCTGACCACATTACAAATCCTGGAGAATCAAATCCAGCGTTTGTAGGGATGTCCTGATCAATCAGGGACACCCTCACACTTATAATCGAGTACCCTGCCCTCAGGCCTGAAGAGCCTGCCGAAGGGATGACTTGTAGATTTTAAGTGCAGTGACATCAGATATAAGGAAACATATAACTTTTGTGAGAGGTGCAAGCACCAACTTACACAGGCTGCAATGGCAGGCCTGTAGTCACTGTTTAAGTGGACCCCCATTGGTGGCACAATACATGCTGCAACATATGCGATACCCTTGGTGTACCTATGCCCTGGGTACCGTAGTGCCATATACAAGGGACTTACAAGGGTACACCAGTAGCCAATTGTGGTTATACAAAAGTACTTACCATGGTCAAGTTACGGAGAAAGCGCATTGACTGGGGTCCTGATTAGCAGGATCCTAGTCAGACTAGGTCAAAAACACACATTGACACCAGGCAAAAAGCAGGTGTAACCATGCTAGCAGGATCCTACCTCTCTACATACTTAAGATGACTCTGGGTAAAAAGATAAAATCAGACCTAGAGGTAGGCTGAGAGAAGAAAACAGGTTGAGCTAGACTGAAATGTGGGTGACAGAGAATGAAACATCACTTTCCCAGGTTGACCCCTTGGAAGATGGGGGCCCTGAGCAGTTGGCCACCTTGCAAATATCTTAAAATATCTCTGGTTTTGGGAGTTTAGCCTGCATGGGTTACGCAGACTTGACAGAGTGCAATTTGTCTTTTCCTTTATATACATCCTATTTGAGTTTGCAGTTTTTTTAATGTAAAATGGCTGTTTTCAGCTATACATAAGCGGTAGTTTGGGTTTATATAACTTTATTTGACACACAACTTTTCATTTATTTAGATATGGTGGCCATCAAAACATTCATGCTTTGCTTTATTACCTAGCAGACTCATGCCTTTGATGTTTAGGGATTGATCTTGGTGGTACTAAGCCTGTTTCTGTGAATCCAGTTTAAAGGCTGGTGTTGCAGATGTCATACAGGTGCGTTAATATAGCTATAGAGCCCTCCGTAGCAGGCTCTACCAGCCATTAAAGGCCCGCTACAGCCTTGAAGACCTGAGCCCAGGCCTACTTCTCATAGGTCTTGTTTGAAAGGACAAATATTTAGGAACAAGGATTTGAAATAGAGTGGACTGACAACAATAGTAACTGACAACAAGGATTACTACTAAGGATACACAGTAAAGGTAAGAAGGAACCAAATACGTAAATGTAGGGAAGTCTACTGGATTTTCACTCTTAATACCTACAACATAGGAATGAACAACGAACTGCCCTGGGACCAGGTCCTTAAATATAATTATAGCTGATTCCTTTGTCTGTTATCACTTTAAATTTTCCATGGTTAAAAAACATTTTTTTGCCTTTTCTCTTTTTTCCCCCCTTACACTGTATTATCGTACTAAGATGGTTGCCTGATACATCATCAAACTAACATTGGCTTGTAATTACAGTATAACAGCTTTTGAATGTGCAGTGAGCACATTAAATACAAATATAACTATAGCCAATTTTCCGATATGTCATCACCTTTACTAAAGCACACACGTTATCTGACCTCCACTTTATTGGTCTTCTTAATGCTTCGTATTTCTCCCATCAGTTCTCAATACTCAGTATTATATATTCACCAGCCATGCCAAGATGGCCGCCGTGCATACCGCTAAGATCACATTGACCCGCAGCACAGGACCTTAGCTTCCGATGGTGCCGTGAGCACATCCGGTTCACCAACTACGAAATACGCGCGTATTATTTACTTATAAATGCATACATGCCAACATTTCAGAAGAGCAAAGAGGGAGATTTTTACAAAAAATCCGGAGAATGGGGCCTTGAATCGGGTTACTGTCATGTGTGGGCTTTGGAAGTGTGCTACTGCAGGATCGGACATTTGACACGCAAATGCACGTTCTTTTTCTTACCTTTCAGAAGCATGGAGCGCAATGGCAGGCAGAGAAAAGGTGATGCAAGTGTTGAACACTGCCTGGCCTGGCACGTTGCTGGCAGTGAATTCACCCCCCCCCTGTCCCCCCAGCCCGCCCCTGAAACAGGGCACACACACAGCCGCCCGGTGTACTTCACAGGTCTTTAAAAGACCATGCGCTTGTTAATGAGGCTTAATTGGTTTTTCACCCCTCCTAGCCCCTGCATCGCCCCTCTGACTTTTTCTGGAAAAATTAGCACGTTACACAATACCAAGGCCTGTCAGCTGAAAACCTTGAGGAATCGGGTTTTGCTTGCAGGAATCGGGAGGCGGGAGACTAGCCCTCAAATCGGTAGTCTCACGCCTGAATCGGGAGGGTTGGCATATCTGTAAATGAGACCCTTCTTTCAGCGCCGTTCACTTTCCGACCGTAACCGACCTGGCGTTTGTACCGACCCAATTATTGGAGGACTCTACTACTCGAAATCCAAGGTAAGAGTTTCACCTGCGCCGCTCGGTCACACATACTCACTATCACAAACACCAATGACTCTAAACCGTCTTACTTACACGGTACGTTCTCTTTGTTAACTTCCTAGAAGCGCTGCCCTACTTATTTATGTCATCAACATTGAAGCCAAGAAATAGACGACCTTGAAGATCTAAGCCATAGTCGGCCAAGGTAACACATCTATTCCTGTTTCCTTCAATAAACAGATCAGTTTAAATCAAAATGCTATTCAAAGAATAAATGATGAATGAGTTCCCTCCTTTATCAATTGCAGCGATAATTTTCTTCACCTCGTTTGATTGAAGGGAACCCTCACCAATATGCAAAATTTACAAACTAAGGTAATCTTAGCTAATTACTATATGGCAGATTACTAGAACTAGCTAACATTCTTTTGCAGTCAAAGGCCAGCTATTTTGGGTTCCCCTCGCTGTTGTTATTCATGCTGCGATGTGCAATCGGTCTGCACCTTTTTACATAACGCTTTACCGTTTTTCTAATTACGTACCCTTACAATTAATTAAATTTCATATAGTGTGGCAGTTTGTATCGTGACGAGGCAATTGGGCCTAGTCCTGTCCTATTCTTATACAGTTTTTCTGTTCCTGCAGTAATAACCACCCAACAAGTCAATGCAGCTTTTGAGATTGCCTACTCTTTTCGCTTGTATATTGTCATGCCGGAGCACAGCCAAGAACACCATTACCAGCTGCACTCTACGTGTAGGTACCACACCCTTAGAATAACGACAGTATCTATTAAAATTCCTTTAACCCTGCATTGAAGTTTGAAAGTGTTTCTTATTTTATTTTACTCTTCTCTATCTGTAGTATAAAGTAACCGTTTGGTACTTCACCTGGAATCCTAGTGATCAATATAAAACACCTAGAGTCCATTCCCTTGCGTTGCGGATGCCATACTTAACGGGTAAGACATCACTCACATGGTTAATTGTAATATAACTAACTTTATATGTTTCATCCGCTGTTTTCTCCCTGTTTTTCTTCCCTTTTCTTCTCTTTCTCTGCTTCTTTTCTCTTTCCTCTCCCCCACCCCCGCTCTCCTTTGGACGCCATACATGGAACGATTTGCAATCAATAGCCGCACAACCCTCAACGTAAATAGTAAAACTGATATAGACAAGTAGGCTTCTTTAGATTTTCTCATACCTTCACCTCTTGATCCCATGCCCTCGGAGCTGTAACCTAATTATGGTATCATGAATTGTGTGTAACATTGTAAATAGATGTATATATGTTTACAT
Organism: Lissotriton helveticus; assembly: GCF_964261635.1. Classification (NCBI taxonomy): domain Eukaryota; kingdom Metazoa; phylum Chordata; class Amphibia; order Caudata; family Salamandridae; genus Lissotriton; species Lissotriton helveticus. Next base: position 1,133,031,473 of record NC_136071.1, on the reverse strand, counting down.
TAAGATGGTTTGTTGTCCCTTGTTTTTAAGATAGCTTTGTAATTATTAGATGCATGATATTGTACATATGAATGATATAAACATTAGGAATTGACACTGACACTGATATGGATTTCTTATGTATTTTGTATAGGTACCTTTGGAACATATATCATGGCTCCCTGATGAAGGCTTAAGGCCGAAACGCGCGTAGTGTAATGTCAAATTACCCATAGCCATGTTTTCGTGATTGTACAACCTATAATTTTTGTATATATATTATATTTTGTGTATTTACTTGAACCCACCTATGACATCTATATATTTTTCACCAAATTATGTTGTGATACATAGCAAACACATTACGATGACCAAACCTGTATCGTCAATGAATGTTTAAAAACTAAATCTTAAAGAAAAACTAAATAAAAATATATTTTTGAATTAAATATCATCTTAAATGATCTGTTCCTTCTTACCTTTACTGTGTATCCTTAGTAGTAATCCTTGTTGTCAGTTACTATTGTTGTCAGTCCACTCTATTTCAAATCCTTGTTCCTAAATATTCGTCCTTTCAAACATTTATTGATCCCAATTTAGGAACTCTAGTTGGGGATACCTCCTGTTCTCACACTCCTACTTCTAATAGGTCATCAACTATTTGCATTGTGTGTGGACAGGTAGGCACCTGCATACATATGCTTTGGGAGTGCACGGGTATTCAGAGATATCGGACGGGAATTGTGGGACTTATGGAAAGTGTATTGGGCCAAAAGATTGACGGCAATATAAAACTAGTTCTCCTCGAAACTTGGAGGCCAATGGACCTTACCGTCAAAGAGCGCCTGTGGGTTACCTTGGGATTGATGGTAGCAAAGCGTAATATAGTGAGGCTGTGGAAGGCCCAAGAACAACCCAGACTAGTGGATTGGAGCAAGGATATGGACTGGTGCATGGTCACCGATAAAACAATATATGCTGCAAGAGGGTGCCCCAACAAATGGTTACTGGTCTGGGATAGCTGGAACGCATACAGGGGTGGGATCTGCGAATCCCTGTTGACTAAGGATGATACCATTGCCCAACGACTAAGCACGTTGCAACTGTAATCAATATGACTGATGTTTCTCGGGGGAGTTGTAACTCCTTTGGCATTCACCTGTGGTATCACTACGAAATTATGTGGTTGTGATGATTGTTGTCTATTTGTCATACTCGATTTCAATAAAAAGATTTAATAAAATAAAAAATAAAAAACTATTCGCATTGTGGCGTAAATCTGAGATTTGCAGTTTTCAAAGCTCCTAGGCGAGTGGAGAGAGCCACTCGAATTGTACAGATGGTCTCCTAATGCATCAAGATCCCCTGCGGACTGACACAGGAATTAAAGAAAGGAGCAGCTGACCGACCATTTTGGGTCACTCCCACCGAGCAGTAACAGTGTGTGCAGTGAGGTTTATTGGTCCAGGATGGATTTAGGCCTTATACCTTTGCGACAAGGATGGTGATTACATACACACCAACATTTTAGAAGAGGAAAGTGGGAGATAAAATAAATTCAGGAAAATGTATTTCCACCATTTACTTCTATTGAAACAGAGGCAGTTTCAAGTGGTGGGCATTTAAAATAAAGCCATTTTGATTACCTCCCAAACCCTAGCACCTCTGAGAAGCCAGTGTGAAGCATCTGCAGCCAAGCGGATGATTATGATGCTGGCAAAATAGGTTTGTGAATTAGGCCCTACAATTAGAGCACAGGCTGTCTGTTTGGATGTTCATTCGGTGACCCAGTAACGTTGCCTTCAAGTTTTATTTGCATTTCTGTCTGTATTTGCCTATTTTCCTTCTTGCTCATCTCATCAGTATTTGTCTTTGTTTAATTTATATAAACTGTTGGAAATGGCCTTTTCTGCAGGGTCACCCTCAAACTTTTTTTACTGCCTCCTCCCCTTTGTAATGAACTCGTTTTTCTTTAGTTTAGGACTTTGGGCACTGTCCCACTTCTGACCAGTGCCAAAGTGCATATGCTTTCTACTTACAAGATAGTCACTTTGGCTTATTTAATTTACCTATAAGTCCCCAGTAAATTGAACTACATGTGCCCAGGGCCTGTAGATTGAATGTTACTGGTGGGCCTGCTGCACTGATTGTGCCACCCACTTCAGTAGGATTTTAAACGCCTCAGACCTGCCACAGTAGATCCTGTGGGTGCAGTTTTAAACTGCCAAATGAACCTATTTTCCAGGCCCAGACCTTCCTGTTTAGCAGTGCGGGCTTGACTGTTCCCATGATGCACAGGGTCAGACTGATTTGCATATGGCCATGACTGAACTGGGGTGGCGGAGTGAGCTAAAGAATGATGATGGATTAAACCCAGATCAGTTGACTGGGGGTGAGTGCTTGCAATGTTCAACACTCCGTCCATCATCCCCTTTGGTTTTGCAGTTTTAAACTGCTATTTCGAACTGCCAAATTAACCTATTTGCCAGGCCCAGACCTTCCTCACACAGCCCTAAGGGCAGGCTGAAATGAATTTAACAAGTAGGGACATGTACTTTTAAGTTGTACATGTCCTAGTATTGAAATACTCTTAAATTAGTTTTTCACTACTGCAGGGCCTATCTCTCCCATAGGTTAACATGGGATAGCCTTATGCATTTTAGAAGTGTAGTTTCTCACTGGGATAAGATTCAAAAATCAAATTTAGTGTCTCTGAACTCACAATTTAAAAACACAACTATTCTGAAGTAGGTTTTTAAATTGTAGTTCTGAAAATGCCACTTTTGGAAAGTTGGCATTTTCTTGAACCATTCGGTGCCTTCTGCCTGTTCCTGGAATACACATCTGGGGTGGGTGACAGCTGGCTCCATGCAATCCCTCTAGACAGTTACACACAAAGGCAGTGTAGGTATGACAGAAGAACCATCTGCATGTTGATGGGTCATCCCGAGGCAGGATGAGTGGGAGGAGCTGATACTTGCACCTGGATAATGCTGTGCCTGTCCCCACACAAAGGATTAGATACTACCCCTATAGTGAGTTGGAGTCCAGGACAGGAAGGGCAGGGCCTTGTGCACTTCAAAGCATCTCTTTGAAGTCTTCTTACTTCAAAGGCCAAAATGGGTATAAGTACGGGCCTCTGGCACCATGAAATCAGAACACTGCTAGAATCAAGGACATTTGGCCCAGGGAGAAGAGCTGCTGTGCTGTAGGAGGGACTGCCACTATCCTAACTCCTTTGCTGTGTTGGCATACTGCCTGCTTATTGCTGTGCAGCAGGAGAGATTGCTACTCTGCTACCTGCTTAGCTGTGCTGGCCTGCTGCCTGCTGCTTTTTACCTGAGAGTGAGAAGGACTGGACCTGATCTCTACATCCTTGAACCCAAGTTCTCCAAGGGCTTGTCTCCTGTATTGAAGTCTCAGGGTCATCAAAGACTTCCTTCAACTTAGGTTCAGCTGCTGGATTCTGCCAACTGTAAATCCTGCCCTGCCAAGAGGTGCCAATCCAGTCCTGGGCCTTGAATGTGGGCTCAGCAGCTGTTTTCCTATGATGTAATCCCTACCCTGCCAAGACGTGCCAATCCAGTCCTGGGCCTTGAACGTGGGATCAGCAGCTGTTTTCCTACGATTCAGTAATGACTTTGTGCTGATCGGCACCAACACAGTGCCCTTTGATGCGACGCAGAATTGCTTCGAAGACATTCCTGTGTGCCTCGACAATGACTCAGGACCTCATCTTTGATAGGGCACTCGTGCTTGATGCGCTCTAGTCGCCTGTACTTAAGCAGCCTACGAGAGCATCCGTGTGATTGCTGCTCGTTTATCTCCCTAGGCGGATGCCGGGAGGCATTGTTTAAACAGCGTTTTAAACCTATTTTTACTTGCTCATCTTTTATCGTATTATTGCTCCTTGCCCTTCAGTCCGCTCCCTCCCTCCTCCTAGCGTCCACGGAGCTTATCGTGACGCTTTTTATATTTTAACACTTACTTGCGTGCTGTGAGGGACTCTGCAGAATTTGCACTCTGTTTTAGTGGCAACACTTGAATATTCCTGCCTAGCACCCAGGGTGGCTATCGGCCGATTTACGGGCCGAGGCTCCCGGGCGCCGCATTTCGGCAGCGGCCATCTTTGATAGGGCACTCGTGCTTGCGGCGCTCTAGTCGCCTGTACTTAAGCAGCCTACGAGAGCATCCGTGTGATTGCTGCTCGTTTATCTCCCTAGGCGGATGCCGGGAGGCATTGTTTAAACAGCGTTTTAAACCTATTTTTACTTGCTCATCTTTTATTGTATTATTGCTCCTTGCCCTTTGTGTCCGCTCCCTCCCTCCTCCTAGCGTCCACGGAGCTTATCGTGACGCTTTTTATATTTTAACACTTACTTGCGTGCTGTGAGGGACTCTGCAGAATTTGCACTCTGTTTTAGTGGCAACACTTGAATATTCCTGCCTAGCACCCAGGGTGGCTATCGGCCGATTTACGGGCCGAGGCTCCCGGGCGCCGCATTTCGGCAGCGCCCATCTTTGATAGGGCACTCGTGCTTGAGGCGCTCTAGTCGCCAGTACTTAAACAACTGGTTATGACTCCGCGCAGCGGACGCGATCAGCGGCCGCGACGCATTCGCGCCGGAGTCGAGCCAGAGTCCAGCCCGTCTGCGCCCGTCAGCGATAAGGAGGCGCCAGGGGCCAACCACAATGTTTCAGGTGATTCTTCTCATCTACCTACTGTCCTGCGAGCCTTAAAACCCTCCAGGCTGCCCTGTCATTACTCCCTTACTCCTGAAATTCTTGCCAAGACCCCTGCATGTGGCTGTATTAACAAACCCATTATGTCTACCCTGCCGGATAAGGCTATCCATCGCCCCTTTCCTGCGAAGCCATCCCCTTCTCTCACGGTTTACACGGGTCTTCTTCTGAACACCCGCTCGTTGGTCAAAAATAATATCTCCTTCAGAGACTTTATTACACAGGAAAAGCCCACCTGGGCCTTCATTACAGAAACTTGGGCCTCAGAATCTTCTCAGCCTGACCTGATAAATGCTATTCCTGAAGGGTACTCGCTGGCTAGGATGGACAGAGTAGGCCTTGTGGGAGGAGGCCTGGGGATACTTTACCTCAGTTCTGTAAAATGCCGGACTGTCCATCTGTCCTCTCCATCCGAGCACCTACAGGCAATGCATTTTACACTTACCCCCTGCCCCACTATCTCCTTTACCGGGATATTGTTCTATAGACCTCCTGGTCCTAGGTCGGCGTTCTGCTCTGAATTCCTCCATATTCTAGAGCCCTACATCAAGGGGCCCTGCCTAACCATTTTGGGAGATTTTAATTTCCATTTGGAAAAGCATACTTCCCCTGACACTTCCCATTTGTTGGATGCTTTATCCTCCTATGATCTACCTCTGCTGGGGACTGGGCCTACCCATTTAGCTGGCCATACTCTAGATGGAATTTTCAGCAACGATTCTCGACTCTCTATTGGTACCCCTTTCCCCTTGTCGTGGTCAGACCATTTTGCAGTTCCTTTTCGTTTTTCCCCTCCTCCTTCCAGTGGCCTCCAGCCCCATCACACCAAGTGGGTCTTGAGAAGGAATTTTGGGGAGATTACAAATAACTCCCTTGCCCCTTTCTTGGCCACACACAAGCTCTCTTCCACTGGTGACGTCCACACGATGGCTCTTGACCTTTCCAATTCCCTGACGGAGGCTGTCAACTCACTCGCCCCGGTTAAGCCCCATTATTCTGCCAGGAAACGGCTCCCTGGTACTCCTAATCTCTTAGGATTCTTAGACAAGGCTGTAGAAGGCAGGAAAGGCTTTGGAGGACTCATTTTGATCCTATAGAGAGGGAAAAGCATAGAGCCCTCCTCAAAGACTATAAAGCGGCCGTACTTAGAGATAAACAGACTCACTATTCCAAACTCACGTCCTCCCTCAAATCATCCAGTGATCTATTTAAGATTGTGGATAACCTTTCCCTCATTCAGATGCCTGCCCCTATAACAGCTTCACAGGCTCTATGTGACCAGATCTCTACTTTCTTCCATGAGAAGATCATGAATATCTCCATAGACTTGGAATTACATAACTCCAGGCCCCTCTCTGCTTCCTTTTCGATCCCCCCGGATTCCTCTGTCCCTACCCCCACTTATTTTCCCGCTATCACCTTTACCCATCTGAACTCTCTGCTGGACAAGCTTAAGTCCAGATCACCTCTGGACCCATGCCCCCTAAAGGTCCTCAAAGACTGTAGACACACTATCCTTCCCCCTTTGATGGAGGTGATGAACATGGCCATTTCAGAGGGGATTTATCCCCTCTCCTGGAAACTGGCCACCGTCAAGCCCCTACTTAAAAAACCTACACTGGACCCCGGGACATTAAAGAACTTTCGTCCCATCTCCCTTCTCCCTGCCCCTGCTAAACTTTTGGAGTCTCATCTCAACCTCCATTTGAGTGCGTTCCTTGACAGTACCAACTCTCTTGATCCCTCACAGCATGGCTTCCGGAGGACCCACAGCACTGAGTCGGCACTTACAGTGGTGGTCGATAGTATCCGCTCTAAGGTCGACACCGGTCATACCACCTTACTGGTGTTACTTGACCTTACGGCGGCTTTCGACACCCTGTCCCCCTCCATTCTTGTTAGCCGACTCAGTGAGCTGGGAGTCAAGGGTTCTGCACTCAATCTTCTTGCTTCCTTTCTTGATCAACGGAAGCAAAGGGTCAAGCTAGGCGAGTACATGTCATCTGTAAAGGCCGTGAAGTGTGGGGTCCCTCAGGGCTCCTCACTGAGCCCGACGCTTTTTAGCATTTACGTCGCTCCTCTCGCCAGGCTTATAAGATCCTTTGGGCTGGAAGTTCTCTCCTATGCCGACGACACGCAGATTATGGCTTCCATCTCCCAATCTGTGAGCTCTACTGCGTATAATTTTAAAAACTGCATGGAGGCGGTCGCCGGATGGATGGTCAAGAACTTCCTTAAATTGAATGGCGAAAAAACGGAGGTCCTTATTTTTTGGGGCAAAATTGAGATCTGGTCTATGGATTGGTGGCCGTCTGTTCTTGGGGCCTGTCCTGTGCCGACGTTTTCTGCCCGCAACCTTGGGATCATATTGGACACCTCCCTTTCTCTGGATAAGCAGGTCAGTAGGACTGTGTCCACCTGTTGCAATGCCCTGAGGATTCTGAGAAAGATCACTCATTATCTCTCCCCTGAGGCACGCAAACAGGTGGCAATAGCAGTCATTGCCTCCAGACTTGACTACTGCAATGCCCTTTATCTCGGCATTAGCAGTGGTCTTATCCAGCGCCTCCAGACCGTTCAGAATGCGGCTGCCCGGTTTGTTGTAGGTGCTCCTAAACGTTCCTCGGGCACTTCCATCAGAAAAGACCTGCACTAGCTTCCCATGCAGGCAAGGATCAATTTTAAGGCTTTATGCCTTACTCATCGTGCCCTAAATCAATCTGGACCGGAGGCTATTCGTGCCCTGGTGGCCCATTATGTCCCCGGGAGAACACTCCGCTCATCCAGCAAATACCTGCTCACTGTCCCCCGTATTGCCAAGGTCAAATGGGGTGGAAGGTCTTTTCGCTTCCTTGCGCCCCGACTCTGGAATACGCTCCCTAATGACCTCAAGGTTATTTCCTCCCACATACAGTTCCGCAAGGCACTCAAGACTTGGCTATTCCAAGAAGCCTATCTCTAATTCCCCCCTGGCTGATATTTGAGCTCTCTGTTTACCATCTCCAGCGCCTTGATGCCTCCGGGTTTAGTTGCGCTCTCTGTATACAAATTTCCATTAATAATAATAATAATAATACTGCGAAGATCGACAGCGACACAGTGCATGCATCATGAGGGGTTCAATGATGATGCGGAACTAGACTGTGAGGCTTGACAATAACACAGTGCCTGCATCATAAAGGTTCAACGACAACGCAGGACCCGACCGCGAGGTTCAATGATGACACATCGGCCCAACTTCGTGAATCAGAATCTAAACATCGAGTCTTCAACGCCAACACTTGCCCCATCCAAGGAACTTTTTTAGCAGGCCCTGAGTGGGTCTTGTAGTGTTTCTGCCCTCCATCGTGGTCGGCCTGAACATTTGATTTACCCAGACCAGCGTGACCTCAAATAACCCCTAAGCGTTATTGAGTTCTAAGCACTATATTGCAGTTTATTGTTTAAAAATTCATATCTCAAGCTCTACTTATTGGATTTATGTCGCTTGGTCTTATTGTAATCATAAAAATATAATCTTTTTTTCTAACCCTGTGTGGAGTATTTTGTGGTGTTTTCATTGTGCTATTGTGTGTGTGTATTGCACAAATACTTCACAAATTGCCTCTTTACATAAACCTAACTGCTCTGTGCCAAGCTACCAGAGGGTGAGCATAGATTATCTTTTATTGTGTATGTAGCTTACGCTGACTAGAGTGGTAACTCCTGCTTGTACAGGGTGCCTACACTGACAATAGAAATGCCAGTTCTAACAGTAACCAGTCAGCATGAGCACTAGTCCTTAAAAGGCTGTTTCTAACTCCAATTGACAACCTCTTCTGTTGCTGCTTACTAGCCCACAATAAAGTTAATGACTGGGGAAAGTGTTAATTACTTATTTAGTGCTTGCTTCTAGGTGCCAGCTTGGATGCATTTTAGGGGGTGGGGGGTCCTGCCAGATGTACTAGTTTGTGTGGAGGTTGGGTGGGGTATGTTGCTACCTACAAGTGCATTGTGCGACTTTTGTTCTGTTCCTTTGGCTTCTGTGCTATTATTATTTTTTACAGGGCTTTGTGCTCCATTAATCCTTTGTGCCTCGGTGCTTCCCTTCAGCTAGGCTCCAGAAAGTCTCACTCCATTGATTCCTTGTGTTTTCTGTTGTTTGTTGTTGGGAGACAGGATGTGCTGTGATTGTAGACTAACAGGCACATGCATCATTGTAGTCATTTACGATTTCTTAATTGCGAATTTTAAAGAATCGCAGTTAAGAAATCGCAAAGGCCTATGCATGTAGAAATCGCTGAAAAAATTGCGATTTATAAACATTCCTTAATTGCGACTCGCAAATTGCGAGTCGCGATTAAGGAATCCCTCCCCATTCATTCCTATGGGCCTAGAGGCCCATAGGAATGAATGGGAAGACATTCTCATTTTGCGAATCGCAATTAGCGATTCGCAAATGTTGTATGTGATTTCAAGGGTGCAGGGGTGTCCAAAGGACACCCTGTTGCACCCCTGAAATTGATATGTGCACCCATGTTTCGCACACACATGCCCCAGGGGCATGTGTGTGCGTAACATGGGACTTTAAAAAATGCACTTTGATGCTTTTTACAAAAAAATCGCAATTTACCATTACCTCACATGTGATGGTAAATTGCGATTCTTAATTGCAAAATCGCAAATCTTTTTACTTTCTTGCATTGCATTTAAGGAATCGCAAATTGTGATTCCTTAAATGTAATCGCAATTTAAGAAATCGCAAATTTTGCGATTTCTGAAATTGCGAGGGGCTACTTGTTTCATGCATTCCAAAAGCAATTTTTGCGATCGCAAACGGGCGATTTTTGCGATTCGCACCGTTTGCGATCGCAAAATGCTTTGATGCATGTGCCTGTATATGTGTTTGTGACATTGTGATCATTGAAACTGATCTTTCGTTTCTCTGGCCCGTCTCTAAACTTTCCCTTTTTTTATTTTTGGTATAGTGCCACACTTGTCAAGGAATTATAGGCTCTGTAATATTGAATTTAACATAGAAACTAATGCTAGTTCAAAAGACAATGATAATAGACTTGATATGGAGGACGAAGAGTTTGCTAAAAGGAATCTATATAACTTATGAGGACTATTTCCACCTGTTACACCAGGTATTGGCTCCTGGATGGTGAAAGCAATTTCAGAAAATATTACCATGCATACTATTGGTGGAAGGCCATGCTCATCACGTTACTTCAGAGGTACTAGGGGAGACTGTAGTTTTTAAGTGTGGCATTAGCCAGGACATTTTGTTTTCCCCAAATAATTCTTTTAAAAAATACATACATATAGATATATATGGGATTCCGGTCAGCCCTCTTCATCCATTGGTCTGTTGTTGTGTCATTCACAATTTAGTTCCTCCCACCACAGCCTATAGAATAGAGCAATGGAGCAGTCCACTTCTGCCACTGGCTTTCTTCCCGGTGAGGGATGCCCTGATTACATACCGGTAATCGTCATTACTCTTAGTCCTATTCATTCTCAGGCCAGTTTTTACCTTTGAGGTTTAGTTGCCCAATCCCAGGGCAGGTGGGTGGGGTAAAAAAGCATTTCCTGTGCTGGGATTGGACAACAAAACCTTGTAGGTAAGGACTAGGTAGAGGATGAGGGACGTAGAGGTAATTGCATTTTGCCTGTGTACATGTGGATTTCCGCCTGCCAAGTAGTGCACTACACCTTCATCTCTGTTGTGAATTTCATTTTCACTTATATCAGCTGCAGCTGGAGCCCGGGATATGCCCCGACCCCTCAGTCATCAACAGCATTCGGAGGCAGGGCACTTCAAGCCATGATTTATTGACAGCCACTGGCTTCCCACATCTGTGTCTGCCCCAGACTAGTAGCCACTGTCTACCTTATCCGAGGTGTGTAGCCATTAGATAACATTGAAGGTGTGCAGTAGTGTTTAGCCACTACATTTCACTGGTTTCCTTTATTGAATGGTATCCCCATTTGTGTTACAGAAGGTCTCCCCACAGGACAGACAGGTATTTGTATAGTACATGGTTCTCTTTGCAGTTATTATAAGGTTTACTTCCACACTTGTTGTTTTCTCCAACCCACAGACTTTTTGTGACGCACCAGTGCTGTGGTTCTATCCACTTTTTTTCATGTGTTCCTTTACTATCATTATTTTTATTATCATTACGTTTTTGGATATGTGGAGTACATTGGTTCCTTCTCTATGTTCTACACATGGCTGTTTTATAGCATTGGTAATTTCTGATCACAATACCATCATTTAACCACAGACTTTTATGTACTTACGTGCAACTTTCTGCTGTTTTTTCCTCTCTCTGCGTATTCACGCAATTATGTTAAGTGATATATGTTCATTGTTTTCTTTGTAGATTGGCCCCTGAAGAAGGGACTCTCAGGTCCCGAAATGCATCGGCCCCACGTTTAAATTTGTTTTTCGTAAACAATTGATTATCTGTCTCTTTGTAAATGTTCTCAAGATACATGTATCTGGAATTCATGCTTTTGATTTATATGTGAATGCAACTAAAAAATGATATCAATGTAAAAGAAATGTTTGGGATTTCAAAAATTACCTGGAAAGATTTACATTTACAAGTATATTTGCTATTCTTGTGATTCATTTTTTATATAGGGCTGTTAAATTGTATTCAATGACCTAGAGGGTCACTTTGTGACCATTTGTGGATAGTGCGCAGTGTTGCGACCTTCTTGGTAGCATTTTTCCACTTTTGTCTATTGATCCATGTTAGACAGCGAGGGTTATACTGCTGCACCAATTGTGTTAAGATTGTTTATTTGTTATCAATATTTGATTACCTTTGAGTACCTTTAATTGGTGTGCGCTTCCAACCCCACTTCTTTTCCCAGACTAGTATTGCCATATTGCTGCTATTTTACTAGCAGTACCTAATTTGTAAAAGTTAGAGAGCCGGTGCCAGCAGCCGGTGAATTTAAATGTCAGCGCTCCGATTATCAAGGCTCGCAGTCTTAAATCCACCTCAAGCCTCTTTAATAATAATAATAAATGAGTTTCTAAAGCGCATGGTTACACTAAACAGTATGTCCCCGCGCTGCAGCAAGATAACCTGTTCTGGACAGATTGCACCGGATAACGACCAGACACTCCCTCACCCTTTATCTCTTTATCTCACTCTTATTGTTTCCCACGTTCTCCTTTTGTGATGATTTTGCTGTCTTTCTCTTCCTTTGTCTTTCCAATTTGTGTTCTTTTCTTGCACTTGGTAAAAATATGATGAGGGAAAATAAGTACTGCCCCCCCTTCCCCCCCAAAAAAGTGCAGCTGACACCCACAAGCAACCACCGGCTCAAATTAAGCACTGCATCGTACTATTCCAAATTGCTCCTGCACTGGTTGGGTTGGTGCGATATGGCACTGTGCACTCGTGACTGTGGCATGGTGAGTTCCATCTTTCATATATGCTGGGACTGACCCAAGATTCAGCGATACTAGAGCGGTTTGGCATAGGTCATGTCTCGGGCTGTGGGCTGCAATGTACCGAGAGAGGCTAGGTGGCTCCTTCTGCACATAACGGGGGAGGAGGTGTGGCCCAGATGCTTGAAAATATGGCTCATGCTGGTGGCTGGGGCAGCAAAACAAAATATAGCAAGAACCTGGGGGTAGAGTTGACACCAAGTCTAGTGGTCTTGGAAAACGACCTGGATTGGTGTCAGAGGACGGAGGAAGTGGTTTACCAAAGCCAGGCCTGCCCCGGAAATGGGGGAAGGTTTTGCACCCACTGTGTGCATACAGGGGCAGATTTACAAGCCCCTTGCGCCACTTTTGCATAATTTTTCCCATGTTAAAAATGATGCAAAAGTGGCACAAGGGGCTTGTAAATATGCCCCACGGAGTATAATGTGATTCTCCCTCAGGAGGGTGATTGTAGCTCACCTACCTAGATGTAAGATGGAAGTTACCCTGTCTGGTACAGTATTTATCCGCATGCGCGCTGCGGCGATTTTCGCGCTACACGGCTGTTTTCAAAAAGCCGCGTTAGATGACGAGCTGAGCTCGTCATCAGCGCCGAAGGGGTTAAGATGTACAAGGGGCTCACAGACTACTTCCGTAATTATTCAATTGTTTTACATGTAATATATCTTTCTCTCTGTAGTGCCACTCCTGCCAATAGCCGATCAATGCCGTTATTATGTACTGAGCGATTGTTTAATAAAAAGAGTTTTCAAAAAGTACTCTTGCTTCCAAAAAACACTGGGCTAGGCATCAAATTATTGTATCTGAGATGGGGAACAAAGAAAAGAGGGTCCTAAAAAGGGAGAAGAAGCAGAGGACAAAGCAGGGAAAGGGTAGAAAAGAGACAATGAGGGAGCAAGGAAAGAATATGCCAACGCCAGATAGTAAAGGAAAAGATCACAGGATTGGAGAGAAATGCAGAAAGGGAAATCAGGAAAGAGGGGAGAGGTGGGAAGCTGAAACTGACAGATAAGACAGTAGAACTGTTGGAGACTTGAAGGAGAATGGGGATTGAAGAGAAAAACGCAGGAAGTGTGATGATGGAAGAAAGAACGAGAGAAAGAAGGGCAAGGGGTTTTTGCAAGGTTGAATAGTGAATGGAAGAAGGGAGTTCACAGCATTATAAGATGATGGAATGCATGATCACTGAAGCCCACTACCTGTCGCCTGCTGCAGTTGTTGCTGTCAATCATGCAGAGGACCCTGAATTATGGCCGTGCCTGTCAGTGTGTGCACTGAGCTGCATCTGGTGACCTAGTTAATCAGTACTATTTGGAAGATGGCATGGATTATTGGCTGCAAGTGTGCCAAGAGTACCCCAGCCATGACCAGATTGGGTGTACATTGAAGTACTCTTATGTTTAATATGCAGTGTTGTGTTGCAGCTGGGACAGGCTGCTTGTGTTGATATCAGACACTATAACTCACTGAGGTGGTGGCAGTCAAAAGCTGCTCAAAAAGGGGTGCCCATCTTTGATCTGCTCCTGTCGGGCTAAAACAGCACTTTGTCCCACAAGATCACCAATCTCTACTTTTAGGCCCCACGTGGGCCACAATGGGGTACGTAGTGCTGGTGGCGCACGTTCTGAGCTCCTACAGGAAGGGCTTAAACAGACAGAAGGTTAACTTGTGTTGCATGATAGCTGAAAGGGCACAAAACTGTTCTGGCATTATTCCTTTGCAGTTCTAGGGATCTTCCTGGCTACAGGAGGTTCAGCCTCTTAGCGTGGGACTTCTTGATGAAAGGAAACATAAGTGCATGGTGACAGATTGTCAGGAGAACCTTGCTTCCAGTCAAGAGAGGCTACCTACATATGGCCTGATGTTGTAGAGGGCCTATTGTTCTACTCTTTCTTAAAAAACATTTAGGTGAACACTAGAGGTCTCTCTCCTACCTGAACCCCGCAAATGTCTCTTGAATATATGGGAACCAAATGATCTCTGACGCCATGGTCAAATCTGGGGAACGATAGGCATGATGGTAGCTAAAAGAGACATAGCACAGAAGTGGGGAGCGGCCAATGCACCTACACTGGCACACTGGTGTAGAAATATTGATGTGCTAATGCTAATAGAAAGAGTGGTATATACGACAAGGTCATGTCCACGCAAGTGGAACAAGATCTGGATGCTATGGAATGTATATAGGGGGGACCTGTGTGACCCGCTGCCTGAAGAGACCACTACCGACTCCGATGATGAGATAGGAGAGGATGAAAATAGTTTCTCCTGATGGATACGAGTAGTAGTGATAACAGTCCCACGCGACTCTTACGGACGACTCACTACGGTGACGTGATACAGCCAGTGTACACATTGCCATAAGCAAATGCTGAATACAAATTACAATGTTGTAAATGATGTCAACTGCCTAAGTTACTGTTTAGTTGCTGTTAATAATAACTATTTGGTAAAACATTGCATTGCATACACTATAAAAAAGTAAGACACTACTTTATCTACAGCTTATACTGACTCAAATACCTAAAGCTCCTTCAATACGCCGCCGGACCCAAGGTTGTCGGCTGACAGGCTGTGTTAATCTAAAAATGCAGAATGACAACTGAATAACAACGGCCGGCCCCTTGGGTTTTAGGCCTAGAGCTGTGTAATGGTATTATTGTGCAATAAAGGTCTTTATAAAAAAAAAAAACATTTAGGTGGATATGCATGGTGCTCTTTTTCACAATTTCTCTCACCTGTAGTAATAACGTGTCACTCAAAGTGCCAATTGTCTGCAGTTGTAACATCATAGATAGGCAGGATTAAAGTATGAAAATGTCGCCCATAATCACACTGAAAATGTGTCAGCTATGTAGTGCTGCAGGAGAAACATGAACACAAACTGGTGTAAAGTAGCCTTGCCAAGTGTCAGACACCTTGGATTTGACTAACGCTTCTTATTAATGTTCCCCAACCCATAAGGATTGAATGTTAGCATGCAGTGCTTGCTCTGTAAACAAAACTGATTGAGTCTCCTATAATCCTCTCTCCTCGCGTCATGGTAGTGCAGAGATGAATTCCCAACACGCGCACATCATGGCTGGTTGGACCCAAGTCTGATATTATGTCTTGGTTATGACAGGATTCAGAGCATTCAGTCTAAGGGGGTCATTAGGATGGCGGGTGGACTTTGCCCGCCCGCCATCCTCATGGGGATTGGGACCGCCCGCCATAAGGGCGGGTGTCCCGTGGGGGGAATTAGGATGTGTCACAGTGGTGGGCACATCCTGCATATTTAGCATTGTGGCGGGCGGGGCTCTCAGCACCGCCCGCCACAATGCTAAAAATGCATCAATGCATTTGCATAGACAAAGCAGCAGGCACCGCATTGTGCCTGCCGCTTTGTCTATGCAAATGCAGGGGGGTACCACAGGTACCCCCCATGTGCATCCCCCACCTCTCCTTCACTCTGGGAGCCTGCAGGGAGCCCCCAGAGTGAAGACCGCATGCCTTTCCGTGGCGGCATCGCCGCCGCGGAAAGGCATCCACAGCAGCCCATCATAATATGGCTGGCGGTGTCTATTAGACACCGCCACCATATTAAACCTTTTCCGCCCCGGTCGCCTTGCGACCGGGGTGGAAAAGCGGCGAACGGTCTTTCCGTCCTCCGCGGTCCCTCCGCCATATTAGGATGGCGGGGGGGACCGGAAAGACGGAATATAGGTGCGGATGGCAGGCGGATTACCCCCGCCAGGCTGGCGGGGGCAATCCGCACCGTATCCTAATAGGCCCCTTAGACTGAACTCTAATTGTACAGAAACTGTGGAGTCTTTGCTCCTCCATGAAAATTGTTTCTACACTGACCCATCCCCTCAAGTGGGGTGCCATCACCAAGGCACCGGACAGTTGTGTGAGGAAATAACTAGGAAAGGGTGGAGGATAAACCTTATTGTTTAGAAGGGTCTCTGCCATGTGTGAAGCATGGCCAGTGGGAAGAGCTGACAAACATATGGCAAAGTCCCCGCAAAGTAAGAAATTGTTTTATATGATCAGTGGTGACCTCCGATTGACCGACAACTGATAATCCCTGTCCCTACTGACCTGGTCAAGGCACCAGCACCCCATAACACGTAACCTGCTCCTCTGGACACATAACCTGCTCCTCGGGCACTCACAGACATTATGAGGCAACAGACAAGCCACAGATGAAACCATGACTGACCCTGCTTCACAGCTCTGACAGAGTGCTCTCTATGGCTGACTCTTCAAACTGGTCAGCAGGCTTCTTGGCTGATTGAAGAAACGCTGCTCGCGCTGAGCTGCTATTGCGTACTTTGCACAAATATTTAATGTGTCTAGACTTGGTACGAATATTTTAATGTGTTTAGACTGTTAGTAAATCCTTGCTTTTAAATTGTGAATTGCTAACACGCTCTAAAAAACGAGCATTACCGGGGAATTATTCGCGGGGAACTGCTTGCCGCTGTCTCTTGACACTCCCCTGATCCAGCCAATCACTGTGGGGTGGGAGGAGCGGAGGTGGGGGCAGGGGATAAATGCCCGACGAAGCGCGGGAGCGGACTGATTGAAGAAACGCTGCTCGCGCTGAGCTGCTATTGCGTACTTTGCACAAATATTTTAATGTGTCTCGACTTGGTACGAATATTTAATGTGTTTAGACTGTTAGGAAATCCTTGCTTTTAAATTGTGAATTGCTATCACGGGAGCGGAGGTGGGGGCAGGGGATAAATGCCCGACGCAGCTCGGGAACGCAGCGGACACGCCAAAGGCGTGCCAAAGGCGGGCCCGTCTGCGCCCGTCTGCACTCGTTCAGGCCTAGGGCCCAGCCACTATGCCCAAAGTCGTAAGTATTCCTCTAATGAACTTCACTTCCTCCACTCTCCTACTCACCCTATTGCTCCTGAGCTATCGGCTATTTTAAGGCAATTGGTATTTGGAGATCTAAGGCACATTATGAATTGCCGTTGGTACAGGTGACACCTCTAGTGGGCTGCCATAAAAACACCGGTAGACCTTTATGTATTTTTTATAT
Organism: Lissotriton helveticus; assembly: GCF_964261635.1. NCBI lineage: Eukaryota > Metazoa > Chordata > Amphibia > Caudata > Salamandridae > Lissotriton > Lissotriton helveticus. Next base: position 1,133,014,260 of record NC_136071.1, on the reverse strand, counting down.
AAACACTCGTTCCTTAGTGCAACACCAGCTAGACATCTTTCTACTCATTGAAATAGAGAAACCTGACATTTTGTTAATTACGGAAACATGGCTGTCACCTGATTCCACACCTGATATCCTTGCTGCGTTACCAGATAACTATTATATACTCCACCCAATAGGTCGACAGGAAAAAAGGGCGGGGGAGTAGCTGCAATAATTCATAAAGACCACACATTTGTGGCTCTGACACCTCTGACCCTTACAAATGTTGATAATTTGATTATTAAATTAGTATCAGAAATAGAACCACTGGTCTGTGTCTTGATCTATAGGCCCCCGTCATACATGCCCACGTTTCCTACCTTGTTAACCGAACAAATTTCCATTTTGGTCACGAAATACGCAAAAGTTCTCCTAATAGGAGATTTTAACTATTGGGCCAACGATCCATTGGGTGGCACACAATCAGGGGAATTGACAGACCTTTTAACAAATCTTAATCTGACACGGTACATCACTCAACCAACCCATATTAAGGGCCACATTCTGGACCAAGTGTGGTCCACTAACCCCTTATCGGCTGTCCTATTGTTGAGCCGTGTATATGGTCAGACCATCACTTAATTAAATTGATAGTGCCTTTCCAGGCTAGAAACATCTTGGCTAGGCGAGAGGCAGGTCTGTCTCGGAAATGGCATAATCTGGATAAAGAGCAGTTTTTGATAACTCTCACTAATACGCTCCCCACAGTGGATAAAGATATTGAGCTATGTGAGGGCAGGCTGGCCAAGTGGCTATTGGGGGCCAGCAATATACATGCGCCTCTGAAGAATTTAATACCTGTTCGACGGGCAGACGCGCAGAAATGGTTTACAGAGGACTTAAAAAAACAGAAACTACTGCTGCGCCAAAAAGAGAGGAAATGGCGCTCACAATATGCTGAAGATATGAAACAGGCCTATCTGGCAGCTAGAGGTGACTATACACTAGCCATTATTACAGCTAAGAGATCCTATTTCTCATCCAGGATTTTGAATGCCAGAAATAGTTCCAAGGAAATTTTCACTATTGTTAACGTACTCTCTCATCCTGATAGGATCCTCCCGGACCCCTCTCCCACACAAGAATTCTGTGATACACTGAACAAATTCTTTTTAGATAAAATTGCACGAATTAAAGCAAGCATACCTAAAACATCTGAGGCAAGGACGATTCTCACTGTAAACAAAAATACATCCGTTTTAGATTCCTTCCGAGTCATAACTATCAATATACTAAACAACTTGTTGTCCAGGGTCCCCCCTGGACAGCTGTCCTCCTCATGTTATGAAAGAGGCCTTCTCTAGTTTTCCTGACTTATTGATCAGTTTCCTAAACGAGTCCCTTTCTCAGGGCCTCGTCCCTAGGTCATTTAAAGACGCAGTTGAGGTCCCACTTCTAAAAAAAACAGGCGCTGACCCTGCTATCCTGGCAAATTACCGACCTATTTCCTTACTCCCTTTTTAGGTCGAGCCTGGAATTTCGCATCCGAAGGATGCGTCCAGGTGGAGACTTATAGTTAGCTGACTCAGGGGAATGAAGGACAAGAAACTGCCACGCGCTTCTCTTCGGCTGGATTACACTGCGTGCACGCGCACCCACACTCACGCATGCGCACATCACAGCCACACGCATACACAGCCACACGCACACACAGTTACACCCACACACGCGCCCCCCCACTCACAGGACAGGCTCAAGCGCACACACAGCCACGCATGCACACCCCCCCACCACCACTCACAGGCTCATCACGCGCACACACAGCCCCCCTCTCCCCCACTCACCGGGTGTCTCAGGCTGCTCTCGTTTCGTACGCTTTTCAATATCTTACGAGGACACCTTCCTTTTTCTCCACCACTATTGTGTCGTCATTCAGGAGGGCGTGGCTTAACAGCTTCTTTGCGTGACATACTGGTGTTTACAGCTGGTAGGACTATGGTCGCCGGGAAATGTAGTTCAGCCGTGTTCCCTGCTGTCAGTGTTACCGACGCTTTGTACCCCACATCCCACCGTGCCTCTCGTTTGTTTTTAGGGCTCGCTGAGCCAATGTGTTTTGTTTCAATCACTAATGATTCACACTGCAGACTTCTGAAATTGCCGTCCGAGCGGATTGGATTGCCGCTGTTTCTACGTGGAAGTACATCTTTCAGTGATTCATCCGGCCCGTTTCCTGTACTAGACTTGACGAGGAATGTATTACCAGTGTTTCCTCACATTCTCATAGTTCGGGAGTTCGGCCCTCGTTCCGAGTGCCATACGCTTCCCCTGCCCGAATTTCACATCCCACTGGCCTCTCCCAGCCTCTCTTCCAGCATTGCTGAACCTCTGTGCTCGCCCTGTCCTGTGATCATCCATCCCTAGAGATGCCATAAGCCCCCAGATTCGAGAGCCTGCGCTGCACAGCTCACACCCAAACATGGTGAAGAAGGGACGAGCCGCCGTGATTGGCGGCCTGCTCTTTCTCTGCCTCCTTTGCGCCATAAAGTCCACCAAACAGGAACACAATATAATAGAGGGCTGATCACGGGACAACACGGCTTGATCCTGATCCTCCGGTGCCTCATCCATTATAGCCTGTATTCATATCCAGCTGCTTCATGCATGCTTCTACCCAGGGAATGATCCTGAGCTCCAATAACTTCTGCATGCTGCTGCTTTTCCCCTTGTATACACCTGCAGCCTCAGGCATACGGTGCTGCCCCTGTGCACACTGCCTCTTTCAGCCTTCCCAGCTGGCTTATGTTCGTACCCGGTGCCCATTAAGCCAATGCTTGTTCTTTCACGACAATGGTTACAAATCACCTAATAATCTTCGTGTGCCGAAATACATGCATGATGACTGGTTCTTTGTAAAGCGCTCTAATGCCCTCGGGCCTGGCTCGCACTATAAAACAAATACTAAAAAAGAATCATTATTGTAAGGGGAATTGCCCACAGTAATGCGTTTGCCGCCAGTGCTAATGTTATTGCTTTTAGGCTACTCTGGATTGACTTTTACGACGGGTCAGAATATTTTTCCTTTAAAAAAAATAATAAACTGACGAACACCATCATTGTTATTCCAAGCGCTTTTTACGTACGGGGGCTTTATTCTGTTTGTGCGCTAAGGTATATGACCCTCCTTTTTTCAGGTTAGCCACGATCTCCATTCCATTCTAACTCATCCATCAAAAAAGGCGATCCCGCCTTCACTTTCCTTGTTTTGTGTTAGGGAGGGAGGTTGGCGCTAAAACCTAATACAACACATATTGCATTACAAATGCTATAGGTGTCACATTTGCGAAAGTTATAACTATTGGCATTGTAAATGACAAAGCTATTAATTTCGCTATTTTCAAAACCAACACATAAATTAAAAAATTGTCATTTACAATACCAATAACTCAAACTTTCCTAATGCGAGACCTATTGCATTGCAAATGCTTGTTTAGCCAAGGTGCTGGAGGCACATGTAGCAACATGTTTGTCCGACTTTATTGAATCATCAAAGTATTTGGACCCACATCAAGCGGGTTTTCGCCCAGCGCATGGTACAGAAGCGGTCATGCTGACAGTCCTTGACTCCCTACGTCAGAAGGCCGACCTAGGTATACCTCAGGCATTGGTCCTTCTGGTTTTGTCGGCGGCGTTCGACACGGTCGACCACAAAATCCTGTGCGACCGTGTTGGGCAGGCCGACATCCAGGGTTCGGCCTTCAGTTGGATTTGTTCCTTCCTCAACGGTCGCTCTCAAGCGGTTCGACTAGGGAACTTTATGGCTGCCAAGTCTTCCATTTCTTGTGGGGTCCCGCAAGGATCCTCTTTAGCACTTCAGCTATTTAATATTTATTTATGTCCCTTGATTCTGGCATTGAAAGAAATGAATACAGTCACTTTTAACTATGCTGATGATTTGCAGCTCCTGTTCACAATTGATCGTACCTCAAGTTCAGTCTCACAATTTCAAGAGACAATGCGGTTTATCCGTCAGTGGATGGATCAGAACCATCTTAAATTGAATCCAGACAAGACCGAACTGTTGCTGAGAGGGAACAGCAGCAGGTTCTGGGGCCCTCATTATTTGCCGCCTGAATAAGGTAATCCACCACAACCGGCCCCCCATGTACGTAGTCTGGGGGTAACCATTGACAGTGACCTATCCTTGAAAACACAGGTCGGGACAGTGGTTTCCTCCTGTTCCTTTCAACTTCGCAGGATAAGAAAGATCTGCTGTATGTTTACTCACTCAGCACTAGTGCAGGTGGTGATTGCACTGGTGTTGTCCCATTTAGACTACGCCAACCCTGTCTATCTGGGACTTCCACTCTTTCTATTCAAACACCTCCAACTGGTTCAGAACCAAGCGGGAAGGTTGATATTTCATCAACCCAAATGGCACACGGCATCCGTCCTCCTGAAGAAGTTACATTGGCTTCCGGTTGCTCAGAGATCATTGTTTAAATCAGGATGCCTGGCATTTAAGTTACTATATTGCAACAGCCCTGCATTTATTAAGAAGTTAGTCTCTAGGTATATCCCCCTACGTCCCCTGCGCTCTGCCCAACTTCAGTTGATGATTGTACCATCTTATAAACTCAAACACCAAAGTGGACGTAGGTTTGCCTTTTTGGCTCCTAAACTCTGGAACGCATTACCCATCGAGATCAGAAGCTGCACAGACTTGATGTGCTTTAGAGGATTGCTGAAAACTTGGCTTTTCATGCAGGCCTACGCATAACACCACACGGGTTGCATCTCTTCAGTCATAGCGCCATGAAACCTCTGGGTGTACGTGCGCTCTAGAAATATGCGCTCTAGAAATAATTGTCAACATAACATAACACAAGGTGGCAGTTGGTCGGTCCACCCACAGTGATCTAACAACCTGAACTGGCACTGATCTATCATTCCAGAAAGGTAGATATTTTTACAACACATTTAATTTATGAAGCTTATCAATACCTGCTGCTTGGGCTGCTAATATCAACACCTACAGCTACATAGGTGCTATGAATCAGACAACAGTAAAAGCACTAACCCTTCCCAAAACATAAAACACGTTGGACAAGAGGCACACTTCCATTCACAAAAGTGGTTGAAAATTGCATCCCAACTTTTTTGAGAATGGAATTCAATTTTTCAATCCCAGCCAATGTGCTAATAGATCAGTTCACAAAAATAGTATTAACATTCCAACCTACCTCATTACTATTCACGAGGCGGGTTGCAAATTGTGACACACTCTAAATGGTGGCCATCACAGGTATGGTGGCCTGCTGGGGGGCAGCAAACCACCATCTATCTATCTATCTAAAGAGAGATATCTATATAGATATATGTAGATATATATTTTGTACGGCGGTCACCAGTTGGTAGTTAAAGTTAGGACTATGATTCCTTAGGAAAAACAATTTTTTACTTGCCTATATTGTTGGAGGTATTTGACGAATCCTCACGAAATGTTCCCAAAAAAGTGCGCTGGTAATTCTTGTTGTGCATTGGAAGTTTTGTGGCGATCTGTCAAGCGAGGGCGAGAAAAAGGGGGAGGGGGGGTCAAAAAAGGTGTTTTTCCAATGTTAATTTCTATAGAGATTTTAGACATGACTACAGCCTCAACCGCTGGATGGAATTACACCAAATTTGGTGGAAAGGTAGCTCTTGATCCAGAAAGAACCCTTTTTGTTATTTGTTGTAATTCAGTTTGATAGTTTAGGAGATATTGAAGAAAACCACAATTTGTATACCTAGGGACACGAAGGCTCCGCAAACCCTCCCGAACTTGTCCTGAGAAAAATCCCGGGACCAAGGGGCATCATTTAAAAAAAGAAAGGGGGTGCACGGGCCCCCCCTGAGACTTTTGGAGCCCTGAGGACCACCACCTCCCCAGGGCTTTATTTATAGAAAAGGAGGGGTCACCCAGGCCCCCTCCTGAGGCTCTTTAAGCCCTGGGGACCACCACCTCCCCAGAGCTAAATAACCAGTAATGGGGGGCCTGCGAACTCTCTGCGTGCCTCCAGGACCATCACCTCCACGGGTCCAAATACGTTCAAAACAATGGGAGAGGAGCCGCGTGACACACACAGTCCCTGGGCCACATACAACCCCGGGGACCACCCCCGCCCAAGGCCGGCTCCCCTCGTGGAGCGATTAATTGCCCGGGGACTGCCACCCCCCAGTGCCGGGTCCTACTATGTCCTGAGCTGACAGCTCCCACCAAGCCAAAGCAAACACTCCAGTTCCAGCAGGTGGAAGCTGCCAAAGTGCTCCCTCCTGCTGAAAGCGAAGGTTTTATCTCTTTCCATGCTCTCAGACATGCGGGCAGGGAAAGAGATGAAACTATTGCTCTTGCAGACAGGGAGTTGCGGTTCTCCAGGTGTGTGAGAGGATGTGTGAGTGGTTCTGTGGATGATGTCACTAGTGATGTCATTTGAGATGTCATCAGTGATGTTATCAGTGATTTCACTGACCATGTCATGAGTTTAGTAATATGTGAGGCCATAAGCAGTGCATTGCGGGGCGTAAGTTATTGTCAGCTCAGGTAACTATAACTGGTGAATTTCTATGGTTTTGTACAAGTAAAATCTGAGCCTAACTATAACGTCCCAGTAACCTTTGTTTTTTTAGTGAATATATATATATATATATATATATATATATATATATATATATATATATATATATATATATATATATAATATGCCACATGCTGTTAGAAATAAAAGGACTTTCCCTGAATCCCCGCTGTGTCCTTGTTTGATATTTTTCGTGCTGGCCAGCTGCACGAGGAGAGGACCCGCCCTACAAGTTGGCCGAGGTATTGCTGGCAAGCATCTCTGAACTTTCTTCCAAGGTATTGGATTACCTCGGTCCGCCACGGACACATATGCAAGTAAGGGGCCGCTGTTCAAATACAGTCCGTGACTGCACGGGGTGGCGCGGTCACTGAACCAGCGTCGCACGGCCCGACTGATGCATGTTATTGTGGCTGGGGCGTCTGGGGACCGGAGGAGGGCCCTATTGTTACTGAATTATCGGGACTTACCTTCTCTACCAAGTTCCCCTTTGTAACAACATCCAGCTCACTAAGGGCTCAATATGGTCCGGTCAGGAATCTAATCCCAGCGAGGATGCATGCTGGGAACTGTAGTCAAGACAACTGAGACTTCGTTGCAACCCGATAATTGCCAACAGGAACCAGCTGACCTTCCACCAATGGATATAAAGCAGCAAATTTAAAGGAGTAATTTGGCAGTATCCTGATGACAGCGGGATCTGAAGAAGGCAAATTCCGCCGAAACGCGTAATGCCACATGCTGTTAGAAATAAAAGGACTTTCCCTGAATCCCCGCTGTGTCCTTTCAAGTACTTGCGAATCAAGTTGCTTTTTGTTTGATATTTTTCGCACTGGCCAATTGCGCGAGGAGAGGACCCGCCCTACAAGTTGGCCGAGGTATTGCTGGCAAGTGTTGTAAAGTGTATTTTAATCTACTTATCTGTCATCTATCTTCTCATGCTTTCCAGCTTGCCTGTATTTAGAATGTTACATATGTCATAGAATGCTTGCTATGAAATGTGTCTTCACTTGGTGATGGAAGGCTGAGCATCCAGGAGGACAGCTCCTGGTGGGGCTTAATTAACTGCTAACTTAATTACTTATTTAACCATTAAACTACCATCTTGGTTCACCTGTACCATCTGTAACTTCAGCTACAATAAATAACAACTTGGAACTACACCCTGACTCCATGAAGATTATAACATTATTACAGCAAGCATCTCTGAACTTTCTTCCAAGGTATTGGATTACCTCGGCCCACCACGGAAACATGTGCAAGTAAGGGGCCGCTGTTCAAATACAGTCCGTGACTGCACGGGGTGGCGCGGTCACTTAACCAGTGTCGCACGGCCCGACTGATGCATGTTATTGCGGCTGGGGCGTCTGGGGACTGGAGGAGGGCCCTAATGTTACTGAATTATCGGGACTTACCTTCTCTACCAAGTTCTCCTTTGTAACAACATCCAGCTCACTAAGGGCCCAATAAAGGTCCGGTCGGGAATCTAATCCCAGTGAGGATGCATCCTGGGAACTGTAGTCAAGACAACTGAGACTACGTTGCAACCCAATAATTGCCAACAGGAACCAGCTGACCTTCCACCAATGGATATAAAGCAGCAAATTTAAAGGAGTAACTTGGCAGTATCCTGATAACAGCGGCATCGGAAGAAGGCAAACCGCCAAAATGCGTAATGCCACATGCTGTTAGAAATAAAAGGACTTTTCCTGAATCCCCGCTGTGTCCTTTCAAGTACTTGCGAATCAAGTTGCTTTTTGTTTGCTATATATATCTATATATAGATATAGATATATAGATATATATATATATATATATATATATATATATATATATATATATCGATGTATATATAGATAGATAGATAGATATGTATATATTCACCAAAAAAAACAAAGGTTACTGGGACGTTATAGTTGGGCTCAGATTTTGACATTTACAAAGAAAAGGGAAGAGTTCCCAAAGGTGCCCCTTCCCTTTTGCAAATGGATTATCAACCAAACTCAGAAGTCTGTAACTTTTCAATGTTTTGCAACCAGACTACATTCGCAAAACATGGATACATTGCATTGCAAACTTCAGTTTGAAATTTGTGATGCGATCACCATTCACTGACTCGAAGAATGGGTTTAGTACATATCAAAAAGCCATTTTGCAGTTGTAAACTCAGCGATTTGGCGAATCGCAAGCTTGCAACTGCAAAATGACTTTGTACATCTGGTCCCAGGGTCCATCTAGTCCAGTAGCCCCTCTGACCAACCCCATCAAACATGTTACTGTTTGTAAAAGGTGCCAAAAGTGTATTATTACATTTGCTTGTGCAGAGATAATAATGAAGCACTGTTTACATTCCCCTGAGAAACACACCCCATTACTGCTTGGTCTTAAAGTTTGATAACTTTATGTTATATATGCAGAAGTCCCAGAAACCAACAAGCTGTGTCCAATTGCAGAAAAAGGTCAAAGAAGCAGGGGGTTCATTTCTGAAATGTATCTAATTACCAAGGTGTAGAGTCTTGTAATAAAAGGATGCTGGAAGTCTTTGGTTCCCACTGTACACCGCAGGCTTGCAACGTAAGCGTTGGAGGGATGAGTGGAAGGCCGACTTAGAGTGTTGAGTTCTGACTTGCAGTCACCAGAATAAAGACATGTAAAACTACTCTCCATGTGTGGCGTAGTAATTGGCGAGTGCCTAGGCTTGGGCGCACATTACAACTGGTGACAAGATAGGGATCCGAAGCCTGTACAGTGAAAGCACTTTTCTAGAGAGTTTGCCGTGGTCCAGCGAACATGTCATGTATGCTGCGTGTGGCACAATTGAAGTGTAGAATCGATGCTGGCACAGGTGGAGTCTCAGCACAATGCCAGCTTGTATAAAATGCTTGAAGACAAAGAAAGCGACATTGAAAGACTATGTGCCGGTGGTCAGGAACTGAATTAAACGGCTGCAAATAAAAGGTATGGGGCATTTATGCAAATTAATGCCGTATGCTATACAAAGTTAGAACGCTAAAGGCGGATGCAACAAGGTTACAAAAGTAGTGCACAGCAATACTTAAGTACACATCAAATTGAAATTAATGTGCTATGAAGCAGAGATTAACCAGGTAGTTGTGAAGAAACATTTAAACACAAGGTTGACCAGAAGGACGGTCAGGGTTTGTGCACGCTTAGTTGTCCCCAGACGAAGCGGCGCGATTGGGCCCCAGAACAACTCCTTAGTCTACCATAAGATAAAGAGCTCCAGTGGAGAGTCAGGGTAAGATACAAGCTCCAAGAATTCTTAAGGATGATCAAGTTCCACAAAAAGCGCGCGAGAGACGACTACTGTCCCCCAATGTATATACGCTGCTGCATTCCTAAAACTGCCATCTGCATTTGATACTGTCAAAAACACAATATTGGCAATAGATGGATAGCATGGATGGAGACTTTTGAAGATTTTTATAGATGCAATACATGAAAAATATGATAAACGATTATAAAGTATCTGAGGAACATGGCTGGTGAAGGAGTGATACCCCAAGATGGTGAAGTGATGTAGAATCAATGTAAACAGCCTTGAATTTCAAGTTTAATCCAAAGCCAAATGTGGATTATAAAAGATACATATTCAGTCAAGAGCGTCAGTGACCAGGTTAAACCATCAATTAGTTTGGGGAGAGAGTGGATGTTCTGGTGAAGCACTGTAAATTCTATTACTTTAATGATGAGGAAGCTACTTGATCAGAGTAATTGATGGATGTTTACCAATTCTTTTGAAGAACAATGCTGAAGGAAACTCTCAGTTTAGAGCAAGTCCTCAAGGCTGCTTGCGCTGATGAGCATGCTAATCGTCAAGCAACTCACATGGAGCCTGGAGGCACCCAAAGTGTCAGTCATGAGCATGAAAAGTAAGCATAGTACAAAGCTGAGGGACACATAGCAATGTCTCCACAGAAAAAGAGAACATATTACAGATGCTGATTTTAATTTCCACACAAAGGTAAATGTCCCGCCATTGGACAAATGTGCCTCTGCTATGGTAAAGTGAACCATTTCATGACGATTTGCAGGGCGAAGAGAAAAGTTAGTGCGTCATAGCATGAAGACAAAATGGTCGACTGAACGCTACCTCAGCAACGTTCGACGCACTCCCACATGGCCAAGCGGTCACACCAACTGAGGCAAATTGACACTAAACAAAGTTAGTCGTCATCTAAATCATAGATAAAGTCTCAGTTTCCAGTGACTGTGACAATGATAATTCTGCGATGCTGAAGTTTGCCTCAGAAAGGCATGCACATGTAGGACTGGTCAAATGTGAGAAAAAACTAAAAGTGAAGAAAAATCGACATGAAAGTGCACCAAATACATTCAAACATTGTTCAAAGATCACTCTAAAGATAAATGGGTGTTCAATACCATTTATAATTGACAGTGGCTCATCGATAAATATCATGCCTGCGGAGAAGTATCAAGAACTGTCTCCGTTACCACAACTTACTAAGTCAAAAACAAAAGGATACACATGGGCTGCTTCAATGCCCTTAAAGAGTTATGGATCCTTTGTAGCCACAATGAAATACAAGACAAATGTGGTACCAGCACCTCTTTATTATTTTATTATTTTGAGTATTTATAAAGCGCGACTGATACCTTGCAGGCTTCCTGGCGCTGGAGAATACTCTACTGACAGATAACCGGGAAGACCAATCAACAGACATTTATTGGGGGAAGAGCCAGGTCTTGATACGTCTTCTGAATGGGAGAAGCTGAGAAATCTGACGAATGTCAGTGGGCAGGCTGTTCCATAACTTGGCCGCTGCAACCCTGAAGGATCTGCCCCCTGTTCTGGCTTTATAGAATCTGGGTACCTCTACCAGACAGGCCGAGGATGAGCGTAGATCTCTAGCAGGAGTGTACCACCGAAACAGGGCTTGCAAAGGTTTGGGTCCAAGTCCGTGCAGAGCCTTAAAGACAATGCAGAGGGACTTGAAAGCCACACGTTGTTTTAGGGGTAACCAGTGTAGCTCGGCCAGAGCTGCTGTGGCCGAAGCCCTCCTCGTCCAGCCAAGAGCCAGCTTGGCGGCGGCCGATTGGATGCGCTGTAGTCGATCCAGCACCGTGACTGGAGACTCCAGGAGCAGGGCGTTGCAATAGTCAAGGCGACTAAGTATCGTACACCTGACTATTGTCGCCCGAGCTTGTGCCGGGAGGAGTGGCATGATTTTCCGCAGCGAGCGAAGCAGGGCCGTGCAGATCCCCACAGTTTTCGTCACCTGGGTTTCCATACTCAATTTGTTGTCAAGCATGGCTCCCAGGTTGCGAACCGAGGCAACTGGCAGCGGTTTGTCTCCGATCTCTGGGGGCCAGAATTCGTTCGGGAACTGGCGGGGTATCTTAGTACCTGAACAAAACAGGACCTCCGTTTTGGAGGAATTAAACTGGAGGGAGTTTCTGTGTAGCCATCCAGCCGTCTCTCTTAGGCAGTCGTGGAAGGTGGAGAGAGAAATGGCATCTTCACCTTCCCAAGAGAGGATGAGCTGTGTGTCATCAGCATAATTTATTGTTTTGATCCCAAAGGATTGGATTAGCTTGACTAGCGGGATGAGGTACACGTTAAAAAGGATGGGGCTGATGGAGGAGCCCTGAGGGACTCCCTGGGGTACTGGTGCAAAGGAGGATTGGAATGGGGGAAGGGAGACAGCCTGTTTTCTGTCCCGAAGGTAGGAGTGAAACCAGAGCAGAGCAGTGCCCTCCACTCCCACTTCACCCAGTCTCCGCAGCAGCGTACCATGGTTGACCGTATCGAATGCGGCAGACAGGTCCAGCAGTATCAGCGCCACTGGCTGGCCCCTGTCTGCACGCATGCGAAGATCCTCCATGGCTGTTAAGACTGCTGTTTCGGTGCCGTGGGCAGGACGGAACCCGAACTGGTAGTCATCAAGAAGTTTGTTCTGTTCTAGGTGGGCGGACAGACACAAACTGACCCATCGTTCGGCGACCTTCGCTGGGAAAGGCAGCAGGGAGATGGGTCGGTAGTTTGATAGACACTCAGGGCTCAGCGAAGGTTTCTTCAAGAGAGGAGTGATTAACGCCTGTTTCCACGGGGTTGGAACAAGGCCACTGTGCAAAGACTGGTTGCATATTAGGCACATAGTGCTAAAAAGTTCGTTTCCAAAATTTTTCCAAACTTTTGGAGGCAGGGGGTCAAGTGGAGAGCCCGAGGTGATACCACGCGCCAGTCTTTCAAACTCGAAGGCCGGGATTGGGGGAAATTCCCGTAATCTAGCCAGAAGGACAGAGCCTGGAGGCGGCAAGTTTTGAGAGCTGGTGTCCGGTCCCTGCATGTTGGAAGTTCCCGAAGAGGGAGGAGTTTCCAGGTTGTGAATGATGGTGTTTATTTTATTAATGAAGAACACTGCAAGATTGTCGCAGAGTGCTTGAGTGGGGGGCTGTGTAGAGATGGCACAGTCTGGATTGGTTAAGTTTTTGAGTATCTGAAAAATACTCTTTGAGCTGTTGGTGGCGTTGGTAATGATGGAGCAGTAATGTTTGGCCTTATTTTGGGCAATGGCAGTTTTGTACTCCCGGAGGTTTTCTTTCCAGAGAGTTTTGTGGGTGTCAGCATAGCCTTGCCTCCATTTTCTCTCTGCTTGTCTACATGCTAGTTTGAGAGCTCTTAAAGAGTCATCAAACCAAGGGGCCGGTACTCGTCTCTGTGGTTTGCCCTTTTTCTGAGGGACGAGGCGTTCCGAGATGTTGGAGATCCTTGTGCAGAGGGATAAATAGTTAGCCTCAACTGGTTGAGTAATGGAAAAACTGTCTTCCACTTCAAATACTGGGCCATTCAGTCTGTGTTTGTCCAGAGCCTTCCAGTCTCTGTACGGGGGTACAAGGCCGTGGCGGGGTGCCGGTCTGCAAGACCTGCTGCCTACTATAAGAAATTTAATAAGTGCATGGTCGGTCCAGCACATCGGCAAAATATCGCTTAGAAGTGCTAGCTGAGGGGAGGAAAAGATTAAATCAAGCTGGTGCCCCGCTGAGTGTGTGGGTTTGTTCACTAGCTGGGAGAGTCCCATTCCTTCACAGGAAAATAGGAGATTATTAAGGGCAGAATCTAGGCTGCCGTTGGGCCAAAGATTAAAATCGCCCAAGACAATCAGGTTGTTATGAGAGGTCGCCATATTGGTAAGGGTGGTGAGGAGCGACTGCTGCTGAGTGAAATTGAAAGCTCCCGGCGGGCGGTAGCAAATCACAGCCGTGAAAGTTGTTCCAAGATGACAATCGATGGAGAGGCCTAGTATTTCGGTCCCGACCACTGGGTCCATAGCAATAGTTTTTACAGACCAAGAAGCTCTATAGATTAAGCCGACACCACCGCCCCGACCCTTAGGTCGAGGGAGATGCAGGATTTTGAAGTCTTGTGGGCAGGCCCAATCCAATTCTATATTGCAGTCAGAGTGGGTCCATGTTTCCGTCAGGAATAAAGCATCTAGATGGTGATTATCTATGAGCTGGGCGATTTCGTGAGCGTGTTTGGGCAGGGACCTGACATTCAGCAGGCCGCCTGTGAGTAGGCCTTTGCGCGCAAAGTCGAGCAGAGGATAGGCGGTGTCCTGGAAGGACAATTGACCTTCATGAGCGAAGTCTCTAAGAAGAAGTAGAGCCTCACGCGTCAAGTGCGGGGAGCTACTGAAGGACGGGGAGATCGGGGCCGCGGGTGGCGCACCGGGCGCTGCCGAGGCGCGGACGAGCGCAGACGAGCTTGCCTTATGCGCGCCTTCGGCGCGCATTCGGCGCGCCCGCTGCGCTCGTCCGCTGCGCTTCCTGCCAAGGCACATACTAAATAGAGAGTGACTGCGTAGGAGGGGGGTGCGTGGCCAGCCGCGGTGGGCGTGTCTGGCGGGTCCCTCAACCAGGAAGTGGCGGCAAGACGCGGGACTAGGGCACCAACAACAGCTGTCTGCTGCCGAGCGCTATCGCCGCAATGCCAAGGTTTTTTTCAGTGCGCAACAGGTATTAAAAACACAAGATACACTGTTTAAAAAACAAGTTTTAAAAAGATCGTTGCTCCCGGCTTTCCGCCTCAGGAGTTCTCCGTGTAATGGGTGGCGACGCTCGATCAGCGCGCTTTTATATGAGCCTGGGAGGGGGGGGCGTGGCCAGCCGCGGTGGGCGTGTCTGGCGGGTCCCTCAACCAGGAAGTGGCGGCAAGACGCGGGACTAGGGCACCAACAACAGCTGTCTGCTGCCGAGCGCTATCGCCGCAATGCCAAGGTTTTTTTCAGTGCGCAACAGGTATTAAAAACACAAGATACACTGTTTAAAAAACAAGTTTTAAAAAGATCGTTGCTCCCGGCTTTCCGCCTCAGGAGTTCTCCGTGTAATGGGTGGCGACGCTCGATCAGCGCGCTTTTATATGAGCCTGGGAGGGGGGGGCGTGGCCAGCCGCGGTGGGCGTGTCTGGCGGGTCCCTCAACCAGGAAGTGGCGGCAAGACGCGGGACTAGGGCACCAACAACAGCTGTCTGCTGCCGAGCGCTATCGCCGCAATGCCAAGGTTTTTTTCAGTGCGCAACAGGTATTAAAAACACAAGATACACTGTTTAAAAAACAAGTTTTAAAAAGATCGTTGCTCCCGGCTTTCCGCCTCAGGAGTTCTCCGTGTTTATGTACTTCAAGTGCCTGTTTGTTGAGTTTTAACACCGCAGCTGAAATAGGACTGATATCAGTGAACTACAATGCGAATGCCCATCATAAAATGTAAGTCACATTCCTTCTTTATCTCATGGGCTAGGAAAACTCAAAACAATGAAAGTAAAGTTGCACATAAATGAGGATGTTCGTCCTGTTGCTCAAAGACATAGACTAATTGCATTTCACTTGCAAGATGCTGTTGAAAAGGAACTTAATTTGTCACATGAACATGACACCATTGAACGCTCCACCGGTCCGACAACACGAGTGTCTCCCATTATAGTAGTGCCCAAAAGAGACAGTAAATGAGCTGTACGCATATGTGTTGACATGCATCAGGCCAAAAAGACAATTGAAAGAGAGAGACATCCCAGTCCGCACATTGCTTATATGATAGGTCAACTGAATGGGGCAAAGTTCTTCTCTCCACTTAAATAAAGGTTATCAACAATTGGAGCTTGATATAAAATCCAGGTACATTACAACCTTTTCTACGCATATTGGTTTGTTTTGCTATAAGCAATTTTAGTTATGGTGTATCCTCTGCTGCAGAACTTTTCCAATTCTGCATGTCATACAGCCTATAGTAAATACATTTAACTGTCGTGATGACATATTAGTTTTCGAGCCACATAGAACGAACATGACAAAGCTATCATGCAAGTATGTAATTTGCTGATCACTGGAGATTTAACTCCGAATGCCGACAAATGTGAATTCCACAAGAAAAGCTTGAAATCCTTTGCCCATGTCTTCTCTGATGGGAGTATGAACCCTGATCCAACCAAAGTGCAAGCATTGTCTACTGCAGATCCCCACCACACGCTTCTATGTTACGATTCTTTCTTGGACTGGGCAGTTACTGTTCAAGATACATATGAAACTTTGATACAGTCAGTCCACCGTTACGAGAAATAATGAAAAAGAACGTATCTTTTCATTGGTCACGTGAGTGTGAGAAGAGCTTCCAACACATCAAGCAAGCCATTGAGAATGCCACTGAAATGGCTGCTTTGATCCCAAACTACATACGGAGGTTGTATGTGGCACTAGCTCGGAAGGGTTTGGCGCAATCCTTGCACAGCACAGTCGACAGGCAAATGCCCGGACACATATTGTGCTAGTGTGAGCCTGTCACAAACAGAACGTGCTTACTCGCAACCTGAGGAAGAAAGTTTGGAAGTGGTCTGGGCTTTAAGTATTTCCATGTTTTCTTGTACGGAAAGTGACTGATCATCAAGCACTGCTGATGATATTTGGCAATCCCAAAGTCAAAAATCCTCCTCAAGGTGGGAGGAGCCAAGATGGCGACCGAGATGGCTGCATATACGCCCGGCTCCGTGAGCCTTCTCACCCCACGCGTACATCCTGGCAACTATCCTGAGCCGTAACGGCAAATTTAAGTAGGAGAAAGACAACTTTCACTGACCGTTTGCTCCTGAGGCTTTTACGTGCGGCAGACCCGTGGCAATGTCCCCGATTGTTTTGAGGCCTTCACAGAGCTGGGACCGGGGTGTCGAGTGTGGAGAGTAGCCGGCCGCGACTGCGACAACAGCGGCCTCTGGTGGAGGTGAGGAGGCGGCCGGAGGGAACCGGAGATCTGTTGGGCCGATGGCGACAGTGCCGACCCAGTCCATCTAGCGGAGTGCCTTGTGGGACGTGCGGTACAGCAGGATTGAGGGGAGTGCACGATACTTGGCCCCCTTTCCAGTGTTGTGTCCGGGCATGATTATTGACATCTCCCGGAATCGACGGGCGGCTCCCAGGGAGCGGCGGAGATTTTGTTTAGCCTTTTGGTGACCCTCCGCTGGGAAGCCTGCCTTGACTTTCGGGATCCTCGTGGTTCATCCTGTTGCTCCCTGGTGTGGGGCCCGGTCCCGAGGTGAGGTGGAGAAGGACGAGGCCGGATCAACTAAGATGGCGGATGGTGCCCTCTTACGCACACCACACCCAGGCAGAGATGCTGCTGTGCGGGAGAGTCCTGGAGTCTGGCGACACGAGAAAGAACCCTCGTCCAGAGATATCCTGGCTGCGCTAACAACCCTGCATATGACCCTGATCCAGGATGCCCTGGATCTGGGAAGAAGGATGGCCGCCATTGTTGTCCCACCGTTCCACACGGGCATGGCTCGATCTCTAGGAGGCGCCGATGTGCCCGCCTCTGCGTCAGTGATGAGTGCTCCAGCTACGCCTATGTTCGTGGAGACGCTGGAAGACCCGGTTCATGAGATCGCTTTGGACAGATCTGTTGTACATGTGAGTGACTTGTCGGCGCACTTCTCTATTCGGCGGCTGGGGAAACAGCGTCGATCTATGGTTTGGACTGCCCTGGCGGCGTTTCGGCGCTTACCGGAAGGTGTGACTCTCTCTCCCTGGCTGGTGAGACTGTGTTCGGACTGGAGGATGTCTTCGGGGTCGATACTGACACAGACGGATTTCCGCCATACATCTTCGGCTGGGTTTTGGTGGCTGAAGTCCAATGGAGTAATAACACTGCCCGGTCTGCCCGGATCACTCGGACCCTCCACGCTGCTCTGTATGCCGATTGATAAGTGGACGTATGTTGGTACTACTGATAGGAAAGGCCAGGGGTGAGACCGTCTGGGACATGGTGTACCTTATTGTTGGCTGACGGTGACTTGGGGGACACTCTGCGGGGATGTTATTGATTGTGCTATCGGTGATTACTGTTTTCCGTGGCTATTCTGATCTTGTTTTTAGGATGTTTACTGTGCGCGGTGGTGGAGAGGGGGCCGGGTGGCTAGATCGATGGCCCTTCCCCACATTTTTCCTCTTTTTCTTCTTTTTCTCTTCTTCTATATTTCGGGTCTCTTATTTAGGGTGACAGGCACGCTTCTGGGGGGGATAGGCCGTAGCCTTCTGCAGGGATGCAGGGTGGGGGGTAGAGGGATGGGGTTTGTTAATTTGTCCTTTCTTTGTTTCTATGGCCCTTTGTCTTTCTTCCTTTTTGGTGTCGTCGTTTTTCATGTTTCCTACAGTATGTTTCGTTTTGAGGGGTGGGGTGCAGCTCGCTATGAAACGTGTTTGTTTTTACATTTATCCTGACTCGTATGCCTTACCCCCAATACTTCAAACGTATTTGCACTATTTGCGGATTTCCTGCTTCATGCTTGCTATTGTAGGACCATGTATGAATTGTAAAATGAACCTTCTCGAATCCTGAATCTTGCACAGTACGCTTGAATACAAGTTATATGCTGGACACTTATTAGACCCCGATTTTCGGGCTGCTGTATTTTTCTATATTGATTTGCTGTACTTACGACTTGACTAGCGGCCGGCCGGGGTGGTTGTAGGCCCATGCTTGTATTTACTTGAAGTAACAATAAAGGTTCTCAAAAAAAAAAAAAAAAAATCCTCCTCAAATTGAATGTTGGGGTTTGAGGTTACAAGAATACAACTATAGGATTTGTCATTGTCCAGAGAAAGATCAGAATCCGGCTAATTATTTTTCAAGAGTGCCATTACAATGCCTTGGTACCCGATCTAAGACAGCAGAGGCCTACATCAACACGAGCACACGAGCTACCATGCCTTTAGAATACATTTTCACTGCCATGAGCCAAGATAGTGACATGTTACGATTAAAAGACATTATTGCTCATCAATCGTGGAACCATTACTCCAGACTTTTCACTGATGACAGTGACTATTTGAAGTTCAAATATACAAGAGATAAACTTTCAGTGACTCAGGAAGGATCTGTGACATTCTACGAGGTGCACACATTGTTATTCCTGAGAGTCTAGGAAATTAAGTAATCAATGTCACCCATGAGGAACATACAGGTATAGTTGCCACCTAGAGAGCTCTCCGTGACCAAGTCTGAATCTCGACAAAAGGGTCAGAAACAAAATTAAAGACTTGTCATATATGCAACTGCCTTTCATCTCAAGTCATTCAGCACCTTTTGAACATGTAAGAATTGCCACATCAAGCTTTGGAGAAAGTTGCTATTGAATTCTTTTATCTTCTTGAGAATGGACATCATTTTCTAGACTTATTTTTCACTGGTGGCAGACCTGTCATCCACTACACATGAAAAGATCATTCAAAAACTAGATGGCATCTTTGTGACAGATGGTGTACCTGCAATATTAAAGTCTGACGACAGCCCACCATTCAGTAGTTGAGAATTTAAAGACATTCTATGTCACCTCAATATAAAGCATCAAAAAAGCACTCCTCTTTGGCCCCAGGCCAATGGCCTGGTAGAACAGTTAAAGAATACTCTAAAGGAAGCTGTTCAGCGTGCGGCATTGGAGAAGCTCGATCTCAAAGCTGTTTAAGATACTACTCTTTGAGCTTACCATACAACCCTAACTCAATGACTGGGAAAAGCCCTGCAGCTCTCATGTTTGGAAGATGATGACAAAGTTGCCCCAATGGCCCGACCTCAGATCTAAGAATGAGGAAGACATTCACACTACGGATTTTTGTCGCAAAGAGAAATGAAAATATATGCTGACAGACAACGTCATGCAAAGGACATCACTTTTACAAGAGCAGTTCGAGTGCCTGTTAGACAATACAAAAAAGAAAATCTGATGCTCCTTTTGAGGTTGAACCCTTTACCATCACTAACACCAAAGGACACATGGTGACTGCCCACCATCCTGGGAAGTCCCTTACAAGAGATTCCTCTCATTTTCGACATAAGGTCCATCACTAACTAAAAATCGATGTCAATGTAGAGACTGGGTCCAGATAGACTGTTGATGACTCTGTGTCTGCTGAAAATCCCACCTTACCTATGTGGATCACTGACACTTCGACTGCCAGTTCCCAGTTTCCAGTGACCCGATCAGGACGTGTGATTCAGGTGCAACAACGCTCAATTGATGAATTTTAATTGCTTGTGTATCTATGTATTTATTCATGCATTTATTCAGATATTTATTTATTTATGTATCTATTTTTGGAAGTTGTATCTTTTTATTTCACAAAGCAGGAGATGTAGTGTCTTGTAATAAAAGGATGCGGCAAGTCTTAGGTTCCCACAGTACACATTAGGTCTGTAAGGGTTGGAGGGATGAGTTGAAGGCTGGCTTAGAATGTGGAGTTATGACTTACACACACTGGGATAAAGATATGTAAAACTACTCTCCATGTGTGGCGTAGTTATTTAAGAGAGCCTAAGCTGTCAGGACGCTACACAAGGTATAACTGCTTGATTTTACTTGCAACACAAAGGCACTCAAAGTGTCACACAAGATATTTAAATGACACTTAAACACATGAATATGTCACACATTAGCAATCTCAAAACATAGTAGCTGTGCTAAAAGAATGACATTAAAGCACCTACTGTGACTGGCTGCACAGCTTTTGGCAGTTCTTCATCCAGGACCACACAACTAACAACAGTTCTGGTAACTCCTCAGTGCTGTCCCTCCCCCTAGAGCCTGCAGATGAAGCATGTTCATGCCTGGTGGAGTTGTGGGCCTGGGAGGCCTTGAGGCTGTGTTGCTAGGAAGCACTTAAACAACCCCTTAGCTAAGGGACAAATTGAGACAGCTGCACATTTTAACTGTTTCTTGTCCCCAGCAAGAACAGCCTGGAAATCCCAGATACTTTTATTTTTAGCCTAAAATTATGCACTTCCTCTGTTCCTCATACTACCCTTTGCAGCCGGAGCTCAAGGGTCCCAGCGTTCAAGCTAGTGGTTGCAGCTGCAACCCCTGGTGACCCCTAAAAGACGTTCACAGCTCTAAGGTCAACAAGTATGAACCCTAGTTCATTGATGTTGTGGCCTTATGTCAGGGCTGCTGACTTTGGAACTGGGGTACCAGTCTGGAGTCCCGGCGGCGTAAGCTCAACATCCTATGATTCTTCTGGGCACATCACTTAATCTTCCAGTACCTAAACAATGAATGTGACTTTGTGTAATGTAACTGGTGCTCATGTAAAGCCCTACAATGCACTTGGGCCGCGTTCGCGCTATATAAAAACTGCAAAAAAACACAATAAACACTAAGAGGCATTGAGAAGGCTTGTGCAGAAACTCACGAGTAAACATTTATGTCAATTAAATGTTTGTGACTAAGGAATGGGACAGTGGGGAATGGCAGGTATGTTTGTTTCTTCCTTTATTAACTTCGTAATTTAACCTGGTTGTGCAAGTAAGAATACAACCCCTTACAGTAAGGACAGCTACAGAGTAACAAATGTTATCATTTTTATTTTGAAGAAAAAGGAAGTTTGGCAACTGTGAGAAAACACACATTGTGACACACACATATACACACCAGGAAGGGCCGGCACTGACTGGGGTGGCTGGGGAGGGAGGAGGGTGCTTGGGGGTAAGTGGGAGTAAAAAAGAAAAAATAACTTACCCCCTCACCGCACCTCTCTGCCATCATCCCGCCGTCTTCTATCCTGGCCGGTCTTCCAAACAGGAAGCACCCAGGCTAAGGCTCCTCATAGCCAATCACAATGCTGCAATACAGCAAAGTGACCACATGGTATGCAGCACATAGGCCTCATAGAGAACTACATGAGCATAAATAAATCTAGAAGCAGCGAGAAGCTGATGGGAGAGGGAAAGTAAATGTGTGGGAGTGAAGGGCAAAGCAGAACGCAGGGAAGAAGAGAACAAGTAAACAAATGCACTCACATTCAAGATCCAAAGCAAAGTTAACAAGCATTAGAAATGCAATAGGTCTCGGATTTATTTGAGTTAGAGATAATGGGATTGTAAATGGCAATGTCTTTTAGCAATGTGTTGTGGAGTGTATGCATGTGGTGTGCAGTGGAATTATGTGGGTTGGATTGGAATAGTAGCAATGGTGGCATGCTGCGCTTTAGATTAATATATTTAAAAGTAAAATGCACCATACTGCGATTGCTACAATAGTTAATTGTGGATGCGTTAACAATTGATGTGTGCACTGATGGCTGGTGGTGTGTGTGCCTGTAGACATTGTGCACTGACGGCTGGTGGTGTGTGTGCTTGGTGGAAGCGTGCACTGCCGGCTGGAGGTGTGTGTGCTTGGTGGAAGCGTGCACTGATGGCTGGTGGTGTGTGTGCCTGGTAAAAGCGTGCACTGATGTCTGGTGTTGTGTGCCTGGTGGAAGCCTGCACTGACAGCTGATAGTGTTTGTGCCCGGTGAAAGTGTGCACCGACGGCTGGTTGTGTTTGTGCCCGGTGAAAGTGTGCAGTGTCGGCTGGTGGTGTGTGTGTGTGGTTGTGTGTGGTGGTGAGTGTGTGGTGGTGAGTGTGTGGTGGTGTGTGTGGTGGTGTGTGTGGTGGTGTGTGTGGTGGTGTGTGTGGTGGTGAGAGTGGTGTGTGTGTGTGGTCTTATGTGTGTGGTCTTATGTGTGTGGTCTTATGTGTGTGGTCTTATGTATGTGGTTTTATGTGTGTGGTCTTATGTGTGTGGTCTTATCCTGCGCACTCACTCTTACTCTGCAGTCACTCTGCACTCACTCTGCAGTTATTCTGCACTCACTCTCACTCTGCACTTATTCTGCACTCATTCTACACTCACTCACACTCTGCACTCATGCCTGGAATGCTCTCCCTTTGCATCTGCGCTCTAGTCAATCTGTAGCCCAGTTTAAAAAAGATTTAAAAACCCACTTATTCAGTAGCAGCTCATAAGCTCATTCCCGCTCATCTGTCTTTGCCTTTCCTACCGCGCCAGGATACTCCCCAGTAACAGTGCGCGTTACAAAACCATTTATACATACATACATACATACACTCACTCTGCACTCACTCTGCACTCACAGTCACTCTCGCACTCATTCTCGCACTCACTCTGCACTCACTGTCACTCTGCACTCACTGTCACTCTGGCACTCACTCTCGACTTACTGTCACTCTGGCACTCACTCTGCATTCAGTCACTCTCACACTCACTCTCGCACTCACTCTGCACTCACTGTCACTCTCGCACTCACTCTGCACTCACTGTCACTCTCGCACTCACTCTGCACTCACTGTCACTCTCGCACTCACTCTGCACTCACAGTCACAGGCACTCTGCACTCACTCTGCACTCACTCTGCACTCACAGTCACTCTGGCACACACTCTGCTCTCACTCTGCACTCACAGTCACTCTCGCTCTCTCACTCTGCACTGACAGTCAAAGTCACTCTGCACTCACTCTGCACTCACAGTCACACTCACACAGCACTCACTCTGCACTCACAGTCACTCTGCCACTCGCTCTGCTCTCACTCTGCACTCACAGTCACTCTGCACTCACAGTCACACTGGCACTCACTATGCTCTCACTCTGCACTCACAGTCACTCTCGCACTCACTTTCACTCTTCACTCACTCTGCACTCACTGTCACTCTGCACTCACTGTCACTCTGGCACTCACTCTGCACTCACTGTCACTCACTCTGCACTCAGTCACTCTCACACTCACTCTGCACTCACTCTGCATTCACAGTCACTCTCGCACTCACTGCACTCACTCTGCACTCACTCTGCACTCACTCTGCACTCAGTCACTCTCGCACTCACTCTGCACTCACTGCGCCGTGAAACAGATGGAAGTGTTATATGACAGCCAACAAGTTGAATACAATGTGGCGGCTTACACAGATGGCACCCGAAGAACAGAATTTATTAATAAAATTCCACCTAATGCTTTAACAAATCCCTACAGTAGCGCACGAGACTTGGGTGAAATTTATGGCGGCAACAGAAATCCTGTTTACATTACTCCGAGGATTAGGCCGGGTTTAGGAGGAGGAAATCCGTTTTTAGCTTCACAAAGCTGGTCTTGAAGCAGTGAATCATGTGTAAACCGGGGTTAGTGAACGAGCCGGCCGCGAGCTCCTGAATATATTAAACACCACTTAGAAGCGTAAATGAAGGATTCGATAAAAGATAGCGAATTAAAATGAAGTGGATTAAAGGGTTGCTGTCCTGTTGTCCACTAGCATACTGAAACTTTGGAGAAAGCAGCAATATACAGCGTGTAATATAGTGCTATGGAAAAATACCACGGGCTGGGGCGGGAAACCTGCTGATGTGTTGTGTGGATTCCTCGCGGACAGATTTTTAGATGCTTGTTCACCAATCTCTCACACAGGCAACATGTAGTGCCTGTCGGGTGAGTGGTGAGCGGGGTGCAGTGAAGCGCATCACCAGTGCACACTGTAGAAACATAGTAGGCACCGATGCCTGGGAGGACAAACTACAAACTGACCCGAAGAGGTGCAGCGCTCTGGAGGCAACAGACGCAGGAGACCAGCTCTGTTTCTATCCAAGTAGCATGCAGTGAAACTCCGTGCAGCCTGTGTTTAACGCACAGTCCCGTGAACACCCCCTTAAAAATGTTAATAACTTCAAATGAGCAGTGTGACGCTGGAAAGAACACAGCACTGCAGCACTTTGAAGAAGCGCTTTCTCAAGCGCCTAGTGGCTGCACGCTAAGCCGGTAACATGCAGTGAACGGTCGCCCTTACCTGCAGCCCGTCTCCTCAGATACTCTGTCCATCACCACCCCCTTTTTGTAATTCTCCTCAGGATGCTGGACTCGTCCATGGCAGCGGGTCCCGCGGCTCCCCTCAGTACTCCCGCGGCAGACCCTCCATGCTGTACAAGAGCCAGACCCCACAGCAGGGCGATTCACATCCAGCAGCCGCCGAACAGTTACATCACGGCTTCTCCCATTGGCGAGGGTGGAGTCAGCTGCCCTCACTGACTTATTCACTCCAACAACTTTCGGAGATCCCGTATGCCCGCAGCACACTGTGTGGAGCAGCAGCAAGTGGGCTGCAGGTGCCTGGAAGTGCAGGGAATGCTGCCAAGGCAAAGCGCAGGCGCTGTCCCTGGGTTACCGCCTAGAGCGTCAGCTCCGGGGTTAAATTGTCAGGAGGCTTTAGCCGCGACCCCCCACTAAGGGGAGCTGCTGTACTTGGAGGTGGGCATGGCTGGCCGGGGTAGCAACACACACACCCACCCCTGCTGGCGCTTACCCACAGCCCAAAGACAACACACGCAGCCCAGCAGGCACGGCTCCCACGTGAGACCCTTTTCCGATGCGCACAACAAAAGGCCTGTCTCTGCCCTTTTAAACCATGAACTGGCTGCCACTCTTCGTATTTTCACAAAAAAACGATGCGACGGAGGCTAATGTGTATTAAACAGCCGAATAAAAAAAACAGCCGCAAACAAACACTGTTCCTTGAAACTTTAAACTGCACGTTCAAGGAAGTCAAACTTTGGCCGGGAGGCGGCATGCGCACACACACAGCAGAGAAAAAAACGAAACTCGAGACTGGTGCACGTGCGCCCAGCATCTGTCTTCAATTACCGCGGCCCCTGACAGCTGGTAATTAAAGAAATATGGCCTTCTGGTGCGCGTGTCCGCACGGAATATGCACTAGGTGGAGCAACTCTAACGTCTATGGCCTATTGCGTGCTCTCTTGTAAAAACACACGCATGCAAAGCCCAATTGCCATGCAGCTGGCAAAAAAAGGACGAAAAATCACGAACAGACAGGAATTTGTTAGGTAGCTTTTCGGAGACCCTCACACAAGGACTCTTGGGCTCCGTCCACATTGCTACGCAGTGTGACGTAGGCCCGAGCCCTAAAAAGTAGTTCTTGAAAAGAAGCAGTGGACAGATATAAGTTTTCCACACAAAAGGATGGTAAATAAGCTGTGCTCCAGGGGAGAGACAAACACAAGACAAGGAAGGGAAACAATCTAAGAAGTAAGTAAGGGAAACAACCTATACAACGCAACTTTTACAACGTACTACCATTACAACGCAGTCATTACAACGCAACATCCCTTACAACGCATGCCATTACAATGCAACTATTACCAAGCATGACACTACAACGCATACAATTACAACTCATGTCATTACAACGGAGTCATTACAACGCGTACCATTACAACGCATACCATTACAACGCATACCATTACAACACATAGTACCCTTACACTATCCAACACTTACCCTACTGTTGCACCCTCTGGAGTTAGAATAATACATTTTACCCCTACACCATCCAACACTTACCCTACTGTTGCACCCCCTAGGGTTAGGATAGTAATTTTTACCCCTACACTATCCAATACTTACCATACATGCAATGTAATGGTATGCGTTGTAATGGTATGCGTTGTAAAGGTAGTATGCGTTGTAATGGAATGCGTTGTAAAGGTAGTTTTTAAAAATTCATTGTAATGGCATGCGTTGTAATGGAGTGCATTGTAATGGATGTTGCGTTGTAAAAGATGCGTTGTAAAGGTATGCGTTGTAAAAGTATGAGTTGTAACGTCATACAACCAGTAAGTAAACACGATTGATTAGAAAGCCACCCAATTGTCAGCAATAGATAGACTTTAAGCCCACTGTAAAGGTGTGGTGTTATCCACAAGAGGTCTTTAGCAAATAGTTCACATCTGCCTGTAGGTGAGACCTAAAACTGTACTGGCAACTCCTGTGGTGAACCAATTGAGGAGATATTTACATGAGTCCAGTGTGCTACCTCCTGGACAGTAATAATATAAATGTATTCCACTTAGTTTACGTTCCTGGGCATTTAAAACCTACAGATTAACCAAAGGGTCATTATCAAGATAGAAAGAATTAGAAAAGCTGCTGGAGCATCCATTTTAAAATGTAAAGACATATATTAAAAAAGCATTGGTAAATGCATTAGGTTGCGCCTATGTGATAAATAATAATGTGTTTTTTGTTGTAAGTTGTAGTTTGGTGAATAGTTGTGCAATATAAGTTGTTGAAAGTCTGTTGAAGTCGTATGACTTGTTTTTAAGAAAGGCCATATAATGTGTTTTTACTGGTTGTATTATAAAGTGGGGAGATTAGGTAAATGGGGTAGTACTAAGATAGAAAATCCATCTACCTGATATGTAGGCTTGAATTTGTGCAGCTGGGGGAGAATAGGTAAAAGATGGATAAAGAATTAAGCATTCATTGCACTCATACCTTGAATCATTACCAACATTTATTTGGCAAGTTAAACAAAGGCTTCATACATTTCTAAAAGAAACATGTCTCTGGAGCCATAAAGTGTTGTTTTAAGAGGCTAAACACTCAAAGAAAGGAAGAAGTCAAGGAAAGGGCTGAAGGTGGAAGAGAGAAAGGGAAGGAGATTGGCAAGAATCGAGAAAGTGATGGACGAAGGGAGTTAGGGAGAAGAGACTTGGCATTAGAAAGAATAAAAGCGAAGTAGGGGAGGGATAAAAAGAAGGGTGGTAGGAAGGGTGGGAGGGAGTAAAAAGGGAAGGGAGAAAGGAAATAGAGAGAAAAGGGAGGAGGAGAACGATATGGAGAGAAAGAAAGAAACGGAGAAGGTCATAGCATTAGAGAAAGAGACAGGGAGGGGAAAAGAAAGACAGACAGACAGGGAAGAAGAAAAAAAAGCAGTGAGAGAGAAAGAAAAGGAAAGTGGAGGAAGGATTAAGTAAGACAGAGGAAGGATGAAAAAGAAAGGGAGCAGGAAGAAAGAAAGATATAAATTCAGTAAGAAGGAAAGAAGGAAACATTAAATAAGGAAGAAGTAAAAAAATAGAAAGTGAGATAAAAGGAAACCAAAATGAAAATGGAACGGGACAAAAACAGGAAGAAAGAAATAATGAAAGGAGTTGAGCTAAAGAAAGGAGTGATAGGAAGGAGATGAGAAAAAAGAGAGAAAGAGGAAAATTGAGATAAAGTGTGGATAAAGTGAGATAAAAGAGCAAAGAAAGACAAATAGAAAGCATGAGGAAACTAAATAAAATGAAAGGAGAGAGAAATGGAGAGAAAAAAAAGAACAAATAAATGTCATTTAGTGCAACTGTCATAAGTACTATGTGAAATCAGAGGTCGGAGCGGAGACAATCTGGTGATGAAGGAGAGCTTATGACATTGCAGTGGCTGGTAAATGGGCAGACTGGATCACCCAGGGGTCCTTATCTCAACCTTCATGTAAATGTATCTGCATTCTGCGTAAGGCAATGCCAATGTGAGAGCAAATCCAGAGCTGGAGAATAAATAAAGACCGAAATGCTGCTCCGCTCTTAGAAAAAGGTACACTGAGGTCGTTAAACATAGGCAATATTTCATTAAGTCTCTGCATATATGCATGGTGGCATTGCGTGTGCAGTGGTATGCATGGTGGCATTGTGTGTGTGCAGTGGTATGCATGGTGGCATTGCGTGTGTGCAGTGATATGCATCGTGGCATTGCGTGTGCAGTGCCTATAGATATTTTCCCCTAAAGAAGCATTTTGTCACACAATGGCAGTACAATGGGACTACAAAGCAGTAAAAGCCGCAAAATACCCGCTGCTTTTGAATTCATCATCCCCTGACGGTAAACACCCATTGCAACGAATCTTTTACCACGACTACCATCGCCCAGCATGCCATTACTCCGCAATGCCATTACAACACATGGCATTACATTTTAAATGCTTTTACCACACATGAAATTCGTTGTAAAGGCAGGAATGGTAAAAGCATATGTTTTTATATGTAAGTATAAGGTAAGTATAGGGTTTTGGTTTTGGGGTGTAGGGGTATATGTTTTGGGGTCAGGGGTAATTTTAGGGTTAAGGGTATGTTTGGGTTTTGGGGTGCTGGGGTATTTTTAGGGTTCAGGGTGGGTTAGGGTTTTGGGGTGCACAGGGTAATTTTCGGGTACAGGGTGGGTTTAGGTTTTGGGGTGCTGGGGTATTTTTTAGGGTTTAGGGTTTGTTTGGGTTTTGGGGTGCTGGGGTATTTTTAGGGGTCAGGGTGGGTTAGGGTTTTGGGGTGCAAGGGGTATTTTTAGAGTTTAGGTTGGGTTTAAGTTTTGCGGTGCCTGGGTATTTAGGATTTGGGGTATTGGGGCATTCTTAGGGTTTAGGGTGGGTTTGGGATTTGGGGTGCAGGTGGTAGTTTTAGGGTTCAGGGCGGGTTTGGGTGGTGGGGTGCACAGGGTAATTTTAGGGTACAGGGTGGGTTTAGGTTTTGGGGTGCAGGGGTATTTTCAGGGTTCAGGGTTTGTTTGGGTTTTGGGGTACAGGGGTATTTTTAGGGGTCAGGGTGGGTTAGGGTTTTGGGGTATTTTAGGGATCAGGGTGGGTTTGGGTTTTGGGGTGCACAGGGTAATTTTAGGGTACAGGGGGGCTTTGGGGTGCAAAGGGTAATTTAAAATGTTAGTGGGTATGGGTATTGGGGTGGTATGGGTAATTTACCCAGTTTTGGGGGAGTTTAGTCATTGGGATACAAATGGACATTTATTGGTTTTAGGGGGTATTTTAAAATAATAAAAAAAAATATATATATATATATATATATATATATATATATATATATATTAATCACTCCTCCGAATCAACGAAAGTAATGGGCGCACACGCGCTGCCTTTCCACAGTTAATTTATTAGTTATTACAGCTTGAAAACAAACAAACGATCAACGCGTTTCAGTGCTCCTGGCACCTTGCTCACGATCACTTTTTTTACATTTTTCCATGTTTTTTAAAGTAACCAATAACATTGGATGTTACCTCACATCCTGTTTACTCTAGGCATTGTGGTATTTGCAGTTTTTATTAAAAAGAGTCTCTTATGTGAAGTTGCACCAACTGGTTTTACATGTCCAAGAGTCTTAGTTCTTTATTTATTCATTGCGTCATGAATAACTGTTGTATTACAAGGCGAATGTTCCTTTGTAAATTGTTTACATCCCTCCAGTGGGATTATGTCTTTGTTAACCATTTTACTCGTGATGCCTTGTATTGCATTTTCCGCCGTCATTTTTTTGTGTAATTTCTTTTCCCTCCAGTGGGATTCATCATATTTTGGTCCTCTTGCCTATTCTCTTATTTTCTTGAGTGGTAATGTTGATCTTCCCACACTTCACAAGCTCATTTTCATCTCTTATAAGAGGTGGATGTACAACTCCTCCGACTGGTTCAGGCCGTGTGGATGTAGAGTTCTGAAATTCAGGATGTGGCGCGATTCTTTTTTGCGCATGATTTTCTCACGATCTCCTCCACGTACATTCTTGGGTATCGTTTCAATGCCGAAGAATTTTAATTTTTGCCAGTCCGCATTGTGTTGCTGCTCCATGTGTTTTGCCACCGCATTCGCTCTGTCTTTATGTGTCGTTGCTCTGGCATGTTCCATTATTCGTTTTTTCAACTCTCCCTTTGTGCTTCCCACATACATTAGGGGGCAGGGACATACAATGCCATAGATTGTGAACTCTGTCGTGCATGAGATTAATTGTTTTATTTGCCATTTTTTGTTTTGAGGTAGCGGTATCTCTTTGGTTGGTTTGGCAATCTGACACATTTTGCAATTATAGCATTTTACGAAGCCTGTTGTTTTTAGCCAGTCTTTCTTTTTGGTTGTTTTACAGTGACTGTGGATCAGTTGATCTTTCAAGTTTGGTGCTCTTCTGTACGTGACAACTGGATGTGGGCCCACTATCTTTCCTAATGTGTCATCCAAGTGAAGTATTTTCCAATTTTTTCTCATGATTTTTATTAATTCTTGGCTATTTGCTGAATAGTCCATGATGAGTCGGATGGGTTCTTGTACCATATTTTCATTGTTTTCAATTGGCTTTTTCAGACACTCCTGTCTTGTTTTTTCATTTGCCTTTTGCCAACACTTTTCGATATTTCCTCGATTGTATTGACGATTTTTAAACCTTTGTTTTGCTTTTGAACTATGTTCATACCATTCGGAATCCTCACTACATATCCTTCTAATTCGGAGGAACTCTCCATATGGTATACTTGATATGAGAGAAGCTTGATGACAGCTGGTTGCTTCCAGAGTTGCATTGGTAGCCGTTTCTTTTCTATGGAGTGTTGTGTGGATATGGTTGTCTTTAATGTAAATACGAGTGTCCAGGAAAGTTATCTCAGTGCTGCTGATTTCATAAGTAAATGTTAATCCCGTCATGCTGGCATTGATGATGTTGTAGTACTCCTGGAATTCGACCTTGGTTCCGTCCCAAATAATCAACAGGTCGTCTATGAACCTTATCCAACACATGATCTTACTTGTGAATTTGTCATAGTCTGGGGCCCAAGCTATTTCCTTTTCCCAATACCCCATCGTGAGACAGGCGTAATTGGGACTGAATGAAAAACCCATCGCGGTTCCATTGCATTGTCTGTATATTTCTTCCCCGAATAAAAAGACATTTTGTGAGAGGCATAATTCCATCATGTCTAACAGCATTTGATTGTGATTTTTATACTGGATGTCTCTTTGTTGTAGGAAGTAGTTGCATGCCTTTAGGCCAAGATTGTTTTGTATATTTGTATACAATGATACAACGTCCATAGAAATTAGTTGATAATTTTCTTGCCATGGGGTGTTTTCCAGACGTCTCAGAAGATCATTAGTGTCCTGAATGTATGAACTGAGTTGCGTTACGTGTGGTTTGAGGAAATGATCAATATAATTTGAGATCGGTTCCAGCAAAGAGCCCTTTGCAGATAGTATTGGTCTGCCAGGTGGTTTGTTGCGATCTTTGTGCACTTTTGGCAGAAAGTATATCGTTGCTGTGATTGGGTGACTGATTGTAAGATATTTTTCTTCATCGCTGTCAATGAGATTGTTTAATTTCCACTGTCTCAATTTTTCATCTAGTTTGATCTTAATTTCTTGAGTTGGATTGGTTCTCAGTCTTTCATAGTATTTCGTGTCTTTCAATTGACGATGCGCCTCGACGATATATGCAGTTTTGTCCCAAATCACAATATTACCGCCCTTATCGGCCATTTTTATTTCAATTTCATCATCATTGCAAAGGTTTTCTAATCCTTTTCGTTCCTCCTGGGTCAGGTTATCTTGAAAATTAGTTCCCTTGATTTTATATAGGTCCTGTATTACCGCTTCTTGGAAGATATCCACCTTGTTTCCTGGTGGCAATTGGGGATAGAATTTCGATTTCGGTTTTAATTTACTGCAGCCTGCTCCCTTTTGTGTGATCACTTGACTCACAGTTATTTCATCCTCATCCATTACATCTAGATTCAGAAGGGTGGAGAAGGCTTCTGCCTCTCTTACACATAGGTCTGAATTTTCTTGACTTGCCATCTGTGTCTTAGCGATGTTTTTGTGTTTGTTTTCCTCAAAGAATTTGGCCAATTTGATTTTTCTCACATAGAGGTATAAGTCTATCCTGGCTTGAGCGATATTCATTTTCTTTTTCGGGCAGAAGTTAATGCCTCGCTTAAGAAGTTTGGTTTCCGTTTCAGTGATGGTTCTTTTTGAGAGGTTTATG
The DNA here is from genome assembly GCF_964261635.1 of Lissotriton helveticus. Lineage (NCBI taxonomy): Eukaryota > Metazoa > Chordata > Amphibia > Caudata > Salamandridae > Lissotriton > Lissotriton helveticus. Next base: position 1,132,981,761 of record NC_136071.1, on the reverse strand, counting down.
ATTTGTAACTCATCCATCATTTCCCCTTCTTCTGGCGCATGCTCCTTGTTTCCGTGCCTATCTTCTCGGTTGATTGATTTGTTTCGGTTGCCCCTTCTTGTCTTCTTCGGTTTGTCCAACGTCGACCTCTTCCTCTTCCCCTTTGTTGATTTTGTGCGCCCCGGCTCTGTTCCCATTGTCTTTGTTGTAGCACGAGGCGCATGTCCCCTAAAAAAGGCATCCTTTCTGTGTTTGCTGGTGCGCCTTGTTGTTCTTCATTTCCCTCTGTGGATATAAGTGAACATGAGGATGAGGCACTGCTGGATAGGTTAGCACTCCGTTTTTGTGGAGACATTTGCTTGAAGAAGTCATATTTCCTCGAGAAGGTAAAGATACAACCTTCCTCATAGTCCACTGTGTCCCTTATGAATTTATTGTGTTTGCGCTCTCTCACGGTTTCTTCATGTTTTGTAATTTGACTGTCTAATTCCTCCTTGAACTTAGTCCTTTCACTGTTCAATTTCAGTGAGGTGATCTCCTTTTCCATTTCTTTGAGTTCCTCCTGTATTTTGTTTAGACTGATTTCTATATGTTTAACTAGAATTGCCACCAATCCTAGAGATGAATGTAGGATGAATTCACCCCATTCTTCCAGGAGTTCGTTTGAGGTGTCCTGATGGCTGGGCATCAGCATTATCCTTAATCCTCTTGGTATCATTTTTGCCTCCAAGTATTTCTGCAGTGCAATAAATTCCCAAGACTTATTGATCTCTTTGCGGCTTAGTTTCTCCCACAATCTCAATTTGCTTTTAACATCCGATTTTTGTGTGTCTACTTTGGTTTGTTTATCTCCTTTATCTCTTTCAACATTGCCCTTTACAAACATTGTCGTTAACATCTCACCTCTTTTTGCTGCCCTTTGTTCCATTTTGTTTTCAAAGTTGCTGTGTATATTGTATGTTATTGTCGTGGCACGTGGAAAGACAATGCCCGTCCTCTTGTGCATTAAACAAATAGGATAGATTCTGCGCGCATCATCCTGTGATGATTTTACACTCGCGCCATTCAGTTCCCAATGCACAGGCGGTCGGCACCAAACTGACGAACTTCCAATGTTCACGTTTTTGTTAACCGCTTCGCTCTCCCTCAACACAATCACACGCTTACCTCCTCGCCGAGCGGTGTGTGTGTCCCGAGCTGCGGTGCTTCCTCTCGTCAGCGTTCACTCCGGCTGGGTGAATTTCAATCTTCACACGCCGGTTCCTGGTTTCCCAGCCCTGCGAGCGCTCAATGTGGGTGCGTTCACCTACGGCGGAACCTCGCCGTTCAATATTAATCACTCCTCCGAATCAACGAAAGTAATGGGCGCACACGCGCTGCCTTTCCACAGTTAATTTATTAGTTATTACAGCTTGAAAACAAACAAACGATCAACACGTTTCAGTGCTCCTGGCACCTTGCTCACGATCACTTTTTTTACATTTTTCCATGTTTTTTAAAGTAACCAATAACATTGGATGTTACCTCACATCCTGTTTACTCTAGGCATTGTGGTATTTGCAGTTTTTATTAAAAAGAGTCTCTTATGTGAAGTTGCACCAACTGGTTATTGTTTACATCCCTCCACTGGAGGGAAAAGAAATTACACAAAAAAATGACGGCGGAAAATGCAATACAAGGCATCACGAGTAAAATGGTTAACAAAGACATAATCCCACTGGAGGGATGTAAACAATTTACAAAGGAACATTCGCCTTGTAATACAACAGTTATTCATGACGCAATGAATAAATAAAGAACTAAGACTCTTGGACATGTAAAACCAGTTGGTGCAACTTCACATAAGAGACTCTTTTTAATAAAAACTGCAAATACCACAATGCCTAGAGTAAACAGGATGTGAGGTAACATCCAATGTTATTGGTTACTTTAAAAAACATGGAAAAATGTAAAAAAGTGATCGTGAGCAAGGTGCCAGGAGCACTGAAACGCGTTGATCGTTTGTTTGTTTTCAAGCTGTAATAACTAATAAATTAACTGTGGAAAGGCAGCGCGTGTGCGCCCATTACTTTCGTTGATTCGGAGGAGTGATTAATATTGAACGGCGAGGTTCCGCCGTAGGTGAACGCACCCACATTGAGCGCTCGCAGGGCTGGGAAACCAGGAACCGGCGTGTGAAGATATATATATATATATATATATATATATATATATATATATATATATATGTAATTAACAGCTCCTCCTCAGCACGCTCTGCGCTCGCAGACACCGCCTCCACGCCAGCATGAAATGAGGAAACGGACCAGCAAAGTCAGCAACAGATGGTATTTATTCCAGAAACAGAACCAGCGACGCGTTTCGAGCTGCAAAGCCCTTGATCACGCTGCAACATGTTAAAGGTAATAGTGCTTTTTTGTATGCTTATAGTGACAGTATCACCGCCCCCTAGTGGTGATCACCGGTGAGCAACAAATAGTGAAAACATACTGCCGCCGCTAGTCTTTCTTTGCTTTTAGGCACACATAGTACATAGAGTCAATGCAATTCCTGGTTAAATCCAATACTCTTCAAAAAATTACATTTAAAAGAAAGGTTATCAGGCAACCACAATTATTTTATGATATACTTATTTTGTGCAAAATAATGCAATGTAGCAGCGAAAGTCTAAAGTGCAAATAAGTGTATAAAAAAGTGCATCAAATTGGAAATATATATAGGAGGTGCTAAGTGCAAGGAGAAGCCGCGTTACCATACAACTAGAGATACCTAATACTACTTATTGATTAACTATTTCAATTTCAGATTTAAGCTGTGTTTACTAACAGGTTCTCTAAAAAGTTATTAATGGTAAAAGTGGATATCAAAATTGTTTAAAAACGAAAATATGTAAAAATAATTCCATATTTCATATATATACACAAATACAGTTTCTTATCAAAAGCCAACAAACTCAAAATAAGCCTATTATACAAAAATGACCCCTATACCAAAAAAATTAATACATATTAATGAGCAAACCTACGAATCTATATACAAATATTTACAAGCATGTGCATTTCAACTCTTCCTAGCAAACACAGACTAGACTCTCTAGTGTCAGGATGAATCTAATATGTGAAGTATTGTTAGTCTGGAAGGAAGTGTATGATAGAATACAGCCCTAATGAAATCTGAACATTTTAGAAATCATATGGCACACAAACACTACACTAGTACTTCATAATGTAGCATCACGAATGGAAATACAGTGAATTGTGCCCTCTAATAGGGAACCTAACTAGAGGGCCGGAGTCCACATATAAAGCAGGCAACTGTAAGTACACACCCACTGGCTCATTTGAGAAATTGCAACCCTCAACCTAGATGTTTATAAATAATGGTGCATTTCTTCAATGTTATTGAGCCCATTAGGCCAACGACTATCCAGCTCAAGGATAAATCGAGACTCAAGTTTTCTTAGCTGTAATTCTTGATCTCCCCCTCTTTTCAAAACTGGTACAGCTCCGATGACAAAATAGCTAAGATGTTTTAAATCCTTGTTGTGTACCCGCTTGAAATGCCGGGCAACCGGATATGCTGGGTCGCTATGTAGTATGGCCCGCAGATGCTGTAGTATCCGGACATGCACCTGGAGCTTAGTGCTGCCAACATATCTAAGCCCACAGGTGCATGCCAAGACATATACAGCGTGATCTGTCCTGCAGGTATAGTGACCAGTAATAGGTTTAGGAACAGTGCTAAAAGGGGTGGAGTAGTGTGTGGTTGTAGTGCCAAATTTGCAAGCCCGACAGCTTGTGCACCTATAGAAGCCTCTAGTTGGACGTAACCAAGGTTTTTTCACTTTTAACTCAGGGGCTGTTTTATCCAAAGAGTTACCCATGGTTTTGGCACGTCTAAAAGTTACAGTAGGGGTAGCTGGTAATCTAGTGTTCAGTATTGGGTCACTTAACACTATTGGCCAATTCCTATTTAAAATGGCTCTAATTTTTCTGTCCTCCCTGCTGTATGTAGTGATTAGACGTGGGCATTCCAACTGGGGCTCAATAATATTGGAATCTTCAGTGTTAGGCGTAGATGTTGGAAAGAGACTTTCCCTTGATCTAGACAAGGATTTGTTTAGGGCTGCTTTTAAGATAGTGTCCGAATAGCCCCGAGCTCTTAGTCTCATCATGAGGTCCCCTACACAGTTGTTGTAATCTTCTGGGGAGCTACAAATCCTTTTAAGTCTCAGAATTTCGCCATACGGGATTCCTGAAATGGTGTGTCTCGGGTGCATGCTTGTAGCGTGCAAAGTAGCATTGCCCGCTGTCAGTTTTCTATGTAGTGTAGTATGTAGTGTATTATCAACAACATACACTTCAACATCCAGAAACTGAATTCTGGTCTTATCAATATGTGCTGTGAAGTTCAAATTGAATAGATTGTTGTTAATGTCCTTGATGAACTGGAGCGCTTCCTCTTTACTACCTCTCCATGCAATAAAGATATCATCAATATATCTTAATAAGCACATAACGTGTCTATCAACACAAGCTTTATGACGAACATTGAGGACCTGCTCCTCCCACCAGCCAACGTGCAAGCACGCATAGCTAGGAGAGAAGCAGGCCCCCATCGCCACTCCCCTCAGTTGTTTGTATATTTCTTTGCCAAAGGAGAAAAAATTATTGTAGAGACACCATTCTATAAGGCTTAAGATGACTTTGTTGTGCTCATAATACATAATTGGCCTGCTAGAGAGGTAATGTTGTATGGCGGAGAGTCCTTGCAAATGGTCAATACTAGTATACAATGACTCTACGTCTAAAGAGATAAGCCACATATCACTGTCCCACTTGATAGTAGAAATTTTTGTAATAAAGTCACTGGTATCTCGGATGAAGCTGGGGAGATGTTTCACGAAATCCTGAAGGAAAAAGTCAATATATTCACCCACCTTCTCACCCACGCTGCCGATGGCCGATACAATGGGCCTACCAGGTATAGGTTGAACATCCTTATGCACTTTCGGGATGAGATAAAGAGAGGGCAAGATAGGAAAATTAATGTACATAAATTTGTATTCTTCAGATGAAATCAAGCTCTCTCTTTTCCATTGGCTTAACATCTTGTGGAGTCTAGTGATAGCATTTTCATATTCTTTTTGTGATGATATAGTGTAACAAAGAGGGTCTTCGAGTTGGCGCTTTGCCTCCCGAATATAGTCTAGTTTAGGCCAGATCACCAGGTTGCCCCCCTTGTCGGATTTCTTTATCACAATGTCAGGGTTTTCTTCCAGTTTCTTTATCAATTTGTTGTAAGCACGCTTTGTATGTATCTCTTTTTTTCGGTGTTTATTGTTCACGTGTGTGTACAATTTTTTAATGTCGTTGGTAACACAGTCATTAAAAGTGTCTATCGCATCTTTAGGCATCAAAGGAGTGAATTTAGATTTGCTGGCAAAGGGACTCAGACCAGCACCCTTTTGGGCAATGGGTACCCGCATTAGACGACTTTGTGTTGCCTCATCACAATCTGATACCAAGTCGCTGCTCGAGTCCATTAATTCGTTTGCATCCAAAAAGGTGTGGGTGTCTGATGCACATAATTCATGTAGTTCATTAGGCTCAGTTTCCTCATTAAGATCGCTGGTTTTGTGAAGATCTTTAGCATTTTTCAAGGCAAAATGTTTTTTTAATTTCAATTTCCTTATGAAACGGAAAAGATCCACTCTAGTCATGGCATAGTTCAGGCTCTGTATATATATATTCACTGAAAAAACCATAGGTTTCACACCAGTTATAGTTAGGAATTAGCATTTAAAAAACCAATTAAATTCACTGAAAAAAACCATAGGTTTCACACCAGTTATAGTTAGCTGTAAATTTTACTCGCATAAAACCATTGAAATTCCCACGTTATAGTTAGTTGGACGCACTATAACTTGCGCGTGCAATGCACTGCTGATGACGTCACACATCACATCACTCATGACATGGTCAGTGACATCACTCATGACATCACTGATGACACCATCCAGTGAATGTGTGTCTTTTTAAAAAATAAATATGTGTTATATATGTATATATAAAAGTTGATGGAAGAATAAATGTTTAAATAAGTATTTACATGGATGGTTTGTTTTTTTAAATTGATTGGTTAACTGGTTTATTAAGTGTATCTTAGTGAATACATATATTAGAAAGTAATGTTTAAATATTTAAATATATGTATTAGTGTTTCACTTTGTGTATAAGTGGCTGCATGGGTTGGTGAGTAGCTAAATGTGTATGTATATGGGTTATTAGATGTTTTTTTTAGTATCAGTATGAGTGTCTGTATGGTTTGGTGGTAGATGCATGAAACACTGACTCTCTGTTTGTATCTGTTTTGAAGACAGCATATGTGCAGGACTGTATGGGTGAATGAGTGGGTATATGTGTGTGTTAGTGAGTGAATGAGTGTCTCACTAGTGTCTTTATCAGTAACTACATATGTTTTAATCTAGTATATGTGAATATTGATGTATATATGTGAGTATATGTGAGAGTAAGAGATTGTAAGAGTTCCTGTTTAAATAAGTATGTGTTTCTATAAGTGGTTGTTTAAGAGAGTACATATGTGTAAGTTTCCTTAGAAATAAAGTGGTAGTGTGTGTATAGCTGTATATGCAAAAAAAGGATGTTCAATAGTTTATTTGCATGTGTGAGTATGTGTGAGAGTATCTTTTGGATGACTGTCGGTGTGTAACAGGATGTATAGGTGTATCACTACATATGATGAGTGAGTATATGTATGAGTGACTATATAGAACTGTTGGTGAATGAGTGGATGTGTATATAGATTGTGGAATTATTGAATTGTTTGTTGTAACTGGTATGGGTATCTCCAATTTTTTGAAAATTTTTGTTTCTATTTTTGAATATGTGTTTCAAGGGTTACATTACAGTGAAAGGAGGTCTGTCACTCTGTCACAAGGATGGTGTCATCAGTGATGTCATGAGTGATGTCACTGACCATGTCATGAGTGATGTAATATGTGACGTCATCAGCAGTGCATTGCACGCGCAATTTATAGTGAGTCCAACTAACTATAACGTGGGAATTTTAATGGTTTTATGCGAGTAAAATTTCCAGCTAATTATAACTGGTGTGAAACCTATGATTTTTTTCAGTGAATTTAATAGGTTTTTTAAATGCTAATTCCTAACTATAACTGGTGTGAAACCTATGGTTTTTTCAGTGAATTTCATAGGTTTTTTAAATGCTAATTCCTAACTATAACGTGGCTGAAACCTATGGTTTTTTCAGTGAATTTCAAAGGTTTTTTAAATGCTAATTCACAACTATAACTGGTGTGAAACCTATGGTTTTTTCAGTGAATTTCATAGGTTTTTTAAATGCTAATTCCTAACTATATATAGGGCCTCAAACCTATGTTTTTTTCAGTGAATTTCAAAGTGTTTTTAATAGCAAATCTCTATAGCTATGAAATATAATATTTTTTATAATGAATGTTATATTGTATATTTTTTTATGTATATTTTTCCCTTTTTTTTTTTTTTTGCCCTGGAGCGCTCCCGGTGCGCTTACCGGTGAGCGCACGGGTAAGCGCAGTGTTACGGGGCGTTCCCGGTGTGCGTACCGGTGAGCGTCCTGTTAGTGCTATTGCAGCGAACAAAAACAACATCGTGACGTATCGCGTAGCTGCGACGCCGTGCGTCATAAGACACGTATCGCGTAGCCGCGAGATGCGTCTTATGACGCACGGCGTAAGCGCAACCGGAAGCGCCCGAGCGCATACGATCGCGCAACGTAAGCGTCCCGACGCGCTTATGCCACGCGCCCAGGGACGCGCCCCCGGGCGCGTAGCGTAAGCGCGTCAAGCCATGTGACTTTAAAATAACACTTTTCATTGGTTCAGAATTTTTTTTTTTCCAAATATTGAGAAACTCACCCATTTCTCTCACTATTGCTTTGTACTTGGAGAGAGCAAGAGGTGTTCTGTGCATTATCTGCTTCTCAAAGTTTCCTGATCTACTGCAATGGCTGCAAGGGAGTCATCCAGCAGTGATTCTGACGGTTTTTTGCGTGAGGACCCTCCTCACCAGAAAACAAAGGACCACTTCATTTGGACATTTTTTGAAATCCCTGAAGGAAAAAAAAAGGTTAATGCTGCTAAGGTAACCTGCAAGATATGTGGCACTGTTTTATCCAGAGGCAATCCTAATAGGAAATATAGCTTTGGAAATGCCACTTTAATTAGGCATGTCCAGGGAATACACCCAAATAACTATGCCAGGGAGAGTGTCAGGGACCTGGCACGGAATTTACCAAGAGATGGCGGCAGCACCTCCACTGGTGGAGCAACACCTTCAGGAACACCACGTGGAAGAATGGTCCCTAACGTGCAGCCGGTCTTTGCAGGCATAAAATTTCTATGCGTGGACTGTGATGAACTGCTCTGTTATGGGGAGCAGAGTGTTGAACTCATTGCTATAAAGAGACAGGAACACCGCTGTCCTCCCCGTCCCTAATTTTTCACAATTTTTTGCTCCTGTTGAGCAGTTTTGGAATCCCTGTTTTTGTTTTTCCCCTGAAAAAATCCCCAAAAAATACAAAATCGTTCTAAAAAAGTATAAACAAATATAAAACAACAAAAAGAATTAAAAAAAACTGTTCTTTTTAGAACTACCTCCAATTTATAAAAAAATGCTACATTTTTAAAAACTGTCATTCTTTTTTCTCCATGGTACGCTCCCCGGTACGCTCCCCGGTGCACGTACCGGGCGCTCCCCCGCGAAAATCGAAAAATAAATTTTTTTTTGCCCCGCGGGGCCCTTTTATGGCCCCCACATCAAACCTAGGGGCTCAGGGGGGTCTACCCTGCCGCCTTTTGGTCATTCCCCCTTTGTTTTTGCCACCTCTTGTGTCTCGATCCTACCGAGACACAAGATGGCGGCCGCTCCGGACTGTTTGGAATGTTAACAGACACCCGAGAACCAATCAGCTTTCCGCTCGCGAACTCGCGTAGCGTGCTGGTGCGCGCCCCGGCGCGCGTACCGGGGCGCGCATATAGATATATATTTTTTTTTGGAACTAAATTACTCAAAATCCACTGGAGCACATATCTTGAGATATAGCAAATGCACATCGGGCTACCAGTCCCTACAATTTTGCCAAGTTTGGTGGAAATCCATTCAGCCGTTCGGGCTAAAAGTGAGTCCAACCGCCCTATGGAAATTAACATGGGGAAAACACGTTTTGGGACCCCCCTTTTATCTGGCCCCCCGCTTGACGAATCCCCCCCAAACTTTCAGGGAAGGAGCGGAGCGGGCCATCTAATTTGAGAAGATTCATCCACCGACGCCAAAGTTATTCCCAATAGAATGTTGCGGATTTCCTATGGAAACTAGGTCCTAACTATAACTACCTACTGGCGACCGCCAGTAGGTAATACATATATATATATATATATATATATATATATATATATATATATACCAACACACTCATATCACCCTTACAAGCGTGGTGACGGCCTCGTCAAGCGATTATAAGTCTCATTAGTCTCCATACTATAGTACCTTTCTTGTGTCCTCCTTTCACCCCTTTCTCTTCTGCTTTTTTCTATCACCCTTTGCCTAATTTTCAGCAAGTCAAGTCAGAGAGGATTAGCTAAACATATATTTCAAAGTGCCTGTAAACACTGCTCTACAAACTAAGTTTGGCTAATCTTGTAACAGAAATGCTAATGTATTGCTTATAAAAAATTAATAATATACTTTGAAATAAAAAAAAATAAAAAATTGGGAGAGCTTCCATTTTGGCATGTCTTCCATTTGTAGGATAATTGTTCATATAGCGCATCATGTCGCAAGTGCTGCTTCTAAGCACTGTAAGTGCCGGAGGATACAATTACTCAATTTATGGTGCAGTGTACATGAGTGTCCACATTTCAAAATGTATATGGGTCCATACCTGATCCTTTCTTTGCAAATGTTTGCAGTAATGCCTGTTGAAAGCGTCTAATTACCGATGCCCTATATCTTTAAATTCCCACGCATAGCACTCGCTGAAGGTTTCTAGGAGATACGGGGAACTGGTAGGGCAACGAGTTTAGGGGTGGTGTACAGTGGGAGGGAAGAGTTGGGCGGGCAAGGAAAGTAATACGAGGGGCGTAGGGGAGGGAAGTTTGGGTGAACATGGGTAGAATAAAGAATTCATCAAAACAAATACAGTGCGCTTCAGCAGACGGCCTGCAGATGTGTATTTCTAGAGAGTGCATTTGAAAGAAGTGCTGCAGGCGACCAAACACGATACAGAGCACTTTCAAATATTGGTTGAACTACACATCATAACGGACAATAAATGAGTAATTGTGCTTTGGATCAGAGTAATGGTTGACTAAGCAAAAACATATAACTAATATAATAGCAGAGAAGGAATATAAATAAATAAATCAGTGGATCGACACCCAGCTGATTTTCTCCCTAACCGATGAAACTACAGCTGCTAAGAGCAACTTTCACAACAGGATGAAAGCAGTCGCCGCCTGAATGAAGGATAGCTGCCACAAACTCAACTCTGACAAAACCGAAGTCCTCATCCTGGACCCCTACTCCCTCTTTCTGGAATGACTCCTGGTGGCCCGCAGTGCTCGGAAGCCCCCACACGCATCGACCACGCACATAACCTCGGCATCATCCTCGACTCTTCGTTCTCAATGAACCTCAAAATAAACGCCTTCTCATCCTCCTGCTTCCACACGGTCCGCCTGATCTGGAAGATCTTCAAGTGGATCCCCACCGAGTCCAGGAGAACGGTCACCCAGGAGCTCACCAGCACATGCTCTCTATGCCGGCACCACCCAAAAACTGAATGACATTGCAGGTCATCCAGAACGCCTCCGCCAGACTTATCCTGGACATCCCTCACCACAGTCGCATCTCCGTCACCTGAGAGACCTTCACTCGCTCCTGATCAACAAAAGAATCACCTTCAAGCTCCTCATGCACGTCTACAAAGCCCTCCATAACTAGGCCTGGATACCCCAACCACCGCCTCTCCTTCTACACACCCACCAGACATCTCTGCTCCGCCCAACTGGCCTTAGGCACTATCCCACCAATCTGCAAGACCTCATCCTGACCTTTACCCAGGGAGATAAGGAGGCAGCCTGGCGACAACTCAGCAGTCTGTCCCTGAGTCCCTTCCTCCAGGATGCAACTTGGGGTGGGCCATACATTCAGCTACAACATTGCCCAGCCAAAGTCTTATTTATTTTATTTTTTATTTATTGAGTTTTATATAGCGCTGGCTAGACCCGTAGGTATCAGAGCGCTTTACATGAGGATCAGTGAATTACAGGTTACCGGTTACATTTGTTACAAAACATAATCAAACATAGGATAAACAAAGCAGTGTTAAGGTAAATTCGTCAGAGGAGGGGGAGGAAGGAGACAAATCAGGGAGAAGGGGAGAAACTGTGTCAATGTCCGGCTGAGTAGGTGATGGCCAAGGGGAAGAACCAGGGCCGATCTCCTCTATAGCTGTCTGGCAGCTCCATTGGGCGTAGACCATAATGCTCAGATGCATGTACTGCGCCTCCTCTTGTCCCAGCTTTAAGGCATGACAGAGAGGCTTTGCCACATACAGACTGACAACGGGTCATCCCCCGCAGGCACAGCATGTGCTGCGCCTCCTCTCGTCCCAGCTTTAAGGCATGAAAGGGAGCCTTTGCCACATACAGACTGACAAGGGGTGAACATCCGCAGGCACAGCATGACAGGGGGGCTGCCACATACAGACTGACAATGGGACAACGGGTCAGCCCCGCAGGCACAGCATGTGCTGCGCCTCCTCTAGTCCCAGTTTTAATGCATGACAGAGAAGCTTTGCCACATACAGACTGACAAGGGGTCAGCCTCCGCAGGCACAGCATGTGCTGCGCCTCCTCTAGTCCCAGTTTTAAGGCATGAAAGGGAGGCTTTGCCACATACAGACTGACAAGGGGTCAGCCCCCGCAAGCACTGCATGTGCTGCGCTTCCTCTAGTCCCAGTTTTAAGGCATGAAAGGGAGGCTTTGCCACATACAGACTGACAAGGGGTCAGCCCCCGCAAGCACTGCATGTGCTGTGCCTCCTCTAGTCCCAGTTTTAAGGCATGACAGAGAAGCTTTGCCACATACATACTGACAAAGGGTCATCCCCCGCAGGCACAGCATGTGCTGCGCCTCCTCTTGTTCCAGTTTTAAGGCATGACAGAGAGGCTTTGCCACATACAGACTGACAAGGGGTCAGCCCCCGCAGGCACTGCATGTGCTGCGCCTCCTCTTTTCCCAGTTTTAAGGCATGAAAGGGAGGCTTTGCCACATACAGACTGACAAGGGGTCAGCCCCCGCAAGCACTGCATGTGCTGCGCCTCCTCTAGTCCCAGTTTTAAGGCATGACAGAAAGGCTTTGCCACATACATACTGACAAGGGGTCAGCCTCCGCAGGCACAGCATGTGCTGCGCCTCCTCTAGTCCCAGTTTTAAGGCATGACAGAAAGGCTTTGCTACATACAGACTGACAAGGGGTCAGCCCCTGCAGGCACTGCATGTGCTGCGCCTCCTCTAGTCCCAGTTTTAATGTATGACAGAGAAGCTTTGCCACATACACTCTGACAAGGGGTCAGCCCCGCAGGCACTGCATGTGCTGCACCTTCTCTAGTCCCAGTTTTAAGGCATGAAAGCGAGGCTTTGTCACATACAGACTGACAAGGGGTCAGCCCCCGCTGGCACTGCATGTTCTGCGCCTCCTCTTGTCCCAGTTTTAAGGCATGACAGAGAAGCTTTGCCACATACAGACTGACAAGGGGTCAGCCCCCGCAAGCACAGCATGTGCTGCGCCTCCTCTAGTCCCAGCTTTAAGGCATGACAGAGAAGCTTTGCCACATACAGACTGACAAGGGGTCAGCCCCCGCAAGCACAGCATGTGCTGCGCCTCCTCTAGTCCCAGTTTTAATGCATGACAGAGAAGCTTTGCCACATACAGACTGACAAGGGGTCATCCCCCGCAGGCACAGCATGTGCTGCGTCTCCTCTTGTTCCAGTTTTAAGGCATGAAAGGGAGGGTTTGCCACATACAGACTGACATGGGTCAGCCCCCACAGGCACAGCATGTGCTGCGCCTCCTCTTGTCCCAGCTTTAAGGCATGACAGGAAGGCTTTGCCACATACAGACTGACAAGGGGTCAGCCCCCGCAGGCACAGTATGTGCTGCGCTTCCTCTTGTTCCAGTTTTAAGGCATGAAAGGGAGGCTTTGCCACATAGTCACTAGTGTGGTTCTAGTGTGACTGTCATTGACTCTTGTCTTAGCTAAGAAATGTGGCAACTGCCGTAGTTACAGCAGTACACAGAGCAGAGCAGTCTGTTTAGAGAAGGAATGCAGAAGATGCCAGGATTGCTAGTACTTTCAGGTGAAAGTTGTTGCTTTGTTTGGTGGATGCGGGTCCTGTTGCTGAAATGGATAGCGATGTAAAACTGGCAGAACATATATAGCACAAGGACACCCTTCTCCCAAAAATAGTGCACCAATTCCTGTGATTCTGAAGACAAACTGGATATCATGCTACTAGAGGGTAGATGATGAATATCGTTTTAAACAGAAAGTTAGTTTGACACCCCAACCCACTGTGGCCACATCCCCACCTTCACGCAGAAGAGAAGACCTTCACCGAGTGCATTATCATACCATCAGGGCTTGCTGAGCCCACGTATAGGGATTATTTTTGTATGGCACGACAGCTGAGCACGATTCCCGCTGCGACCTATGGCTACTTCTGCAGGAGCCGTATCATACCTGGTGTTCCTCAAAATGGCAGGATACCCTCTGGTATCTATTGCCTCCCATACATGGGGTGGTAGCATTGCATTGGAGGGTAGATTATAGAGCTGCTGCAGCTGATACAGAACAGCAGGGGCTGCCACTGCAAGAACCTTGTGTCCAGTCTGATTTGTTTCACAGCTGGGAAAGAACTCCCAGGCACAGACTAGCTCTTGCAAGGGGGCGACAGTCATCAAGGGCATTTTGTTGAGCCAGCTGTCTCCCTGCTTTACAACACCAAAATAACCTACCGATAGGAAACACTTAACTTGGTCTTCCAGGGACCTCCTACATCACAACATGTTGCACAGAAGCTGGGAAAGAATCCTCAAATCTATATAACCCAGTCTGCAATCACAAACAGTATAAAAAACAATATTTCCTGCTGCTCATTGGAGCTACTCTTATCTCTGTTACCCACAGCCTGATTAGTAGTCTACTTGAAAACACACCAGCCTAACACCATCTTGGAGTCACCACTTCCCCAGTCCAAACTCAGCCTCTTCATTGGTGCTGCCCACTTGGAATCATCATGAAATGAGGAAATGTGTAATGGAGACAGACATTCCAATTCAGGAATAATGCATCTGCCTCTTTTGCAGCAGGGTCCGGTCTTCAAATAACAAACATCTCCAGTTGTGTGCTCAACCTGGAAGTGAAGAGATTTATCATACTTGGACCCCACATTTTGTTCTGACATGGAAGAATCTTAGGAGACAGCTTTCAATATGAAAATCCAATCCCCCACTACATTGCTCTGGCCTGGAATGTAATCCCCTATTTCTGAGATGTGGTGCTGAAGGCTGAAGTGCCAAAGTCCTTGGCTATCTCTGCTAACATCCGAGACCTCATGCCTACCAGCTTGTTGTGGTAAAGAATGACTGCGAAATTGTCTCTTCTCAGTGGGATGCAACGATTCACTTTCGGAGGCGTTAATGTGTTGATGCAAAAGAGCCTGCTAGGAGCTCCAGGAAGATGATATGGAGATGCAGCTCCTTCTGTGACCATCTGCTGCCCATCGACCCCGAACTGCATCTAGCTCCACAGTCCCAGCTGCTGGCATTCGACTCCACAATTATCTCTGGTTGACACCAGAAGATGACTCTGCCTTTCCAGGCCTTCGTATGTTCTAACCACCATAACAGTTCCCTACTTAGTTTGCATATTAGAGGCTCTTGTGAAGGTGCTTAAACTTTAATGTCCGCAGCACCCTACAGTAGGAAAATCACCTGCATTGATATGGCTAACAGAACCACAAACTGTGTTAGGAATGTCAATGATATAGTTTGTTTGGTCACTGCAGATCTCAATGTTTTCCTGAAGTTCTTCACAGTTTGTGGTGGTAGTTACAACTGGACCCGTACAGAATTGATTTGAACCCTAGGAATTCTATAGTCTGAGTTATGATCAATACCGACTTTGATCACAAAGCACAATTTTTATTTTAAATGAATTGTACTTGTATTTCTGACTCTCTGTGCTGCAATTCTGTGTCAAATTGATATGGCCATATAGGTGCATGATTAAACCGACGCCTTTCCCTCAAAGGGCTTCCACTACCAGTTTCATCATTTTGGTAAAGCACCAAGGAGCGAGGAGAGACCGAAAGGAAGGACAGAAAATTCATGCCACCTTGTCTTCCTCTGAAATTGGAGGAACCATCTGGGAGGTGGCAACATTGGATTTGTTAGGTAGGTGTCTTTGAGATCCAACCTGCTGTTGGAGTAAATCTCATAAAAAGATGGATGTCCTCCGTCTGTATAAAATCCCCTTGTTGAAATCGTTCAAATTTAATACCAATCTGTGGCCTCCCCTTTTATCTGTGCCACAAAACCACTGGGGTGAGGGTCTGATAGGCAAATGGGTTCTTTCTTTCACAATACTTATTTTTATATATTTGTTTTTATTTGCATTTTCAGAAAGTATAAAACTGTTAACAACATAGCGACTATCACTGCCACTTATCTTGAACGATAGAAGCATTCCCTGTTCAGCATCACTTCCACAATTGTAAGGATTAGTAAAGGAAAGAAAAGAAAAGCAGCAGTGGCTCCTCCGCTAAGGCAGAGAAGTGTCACCCTACTGCTCTCTGAGCAGTGTAAAAAAGGAAAAATAAAATTATAATACCACAATGTTATTATCGTTTTATTTTTAGTATGGGCTACAGGCAGGGTTAGGGCAGGGCTGGGGTCACAGAGAGGAGTGGTTGGTGCACCACAAGTGTGCATGACAGTTTCGCCGGTCGTCTTGATCCAGCCAAACAGACATGCGCACTTAGCACTTCTCCACCTGGCTTTGTTGCACAGCTGGGTGTAGAACTGTCCCAGGTACTGCCTGAGTAGCTGGGGCGCACTTACCTGCGCTCTCCAAGGCCAGTAACTCCCAGCCACAGACAAGGAGGCAACATCAAGCATGGAGCAGATTCCCTCTTTCGGCGCGCCTGATCCCAACATGGCGGCTGCAGCACAAAGGCGGGCAAACCCCAGTCACAGAGGCCCAGGAGACACTAGATAAGTGGGAGGTCAAAAGCCAGAGACCAGCAGGACTTTGGACATAGTTTTCCTCGTCTCTACCCCTACCTCTGTTCACTTACCTCTCCCCTCTTCCTCCCATGCCACATTTGTCTTGTATAATGTACCTTTGTAACGTTGCTATTTGTTTGTCTTTTTTGAGTATGCATCACCATGCCCCAGTAATTGTTTGTAACCATGTAACTGTTACCAAACTACCTACTCCCTACCCCTCCCCGCTCTACTCCTCTCCACTTTCCTGCTACTGACCTCTGCCCCCACCTGTTCCTGGCCCTAGTCCCCACCCTGTTTACCTGTGAATTTTCCCTCGTCATTTGAGATCTAGCTATTTTGTCTGATGCCTGATGGAGCTACCTGGTTTAGCTATAGGGGAGACAGGTCGGGGATTCCCTCCTTGGACATCACCTACCCAGTCGGTCTTTAGCCAGACTTCCTTTCGTCTCTCCTTGTCGTCTCTTCCCGCATCCTCCCTCTATTTATGCACCTCCTTCTCTCCTCTCTCAATGTTTTAAGACTGAACTATTTTGTCTGATGCCCGATGGAGCTACCTGGTTTAGCTATAGGGGAGATGGGCCGGGGACTCCCTCCTTGGTCGTCACCTACCCAGTTGGCCTTTAGACAGACTTAATTTCGTCTCTCCTCGTTGTCTCTTCCCCTATCCTCCCTCTCTCACCTTCCTTGTGCCCTCACCTCTACGCTCCATTTATTTTGCCCTCCATGTTCTTTAAATGTTTCCCATTAAGACCTAGCTACTTGGCCAAAGCCCGATGGAGCTAACTGACAGCTATAGAGGAGATAGGTTTTGGGACTTCCCCCTCGACCGTCACCTGCCCAGCCGGACATTGGGCAGACTTTCCTTCGTCTTTATGCCGTATCTCCCTCCCACCCCTTTACCCATACCCCATACCCCTCTACACTTCACTTATCTTGTTGTTTATGCTCTTGTAATTGTTTGTCTAGCAACTGATGTAAATTGGAACTGATGTAATCTTGGAATTTTGTGAACCTCATGTAAAGCGCTCTGATACCTCCGGGTCTAGCCAGCGCTATATAAAACTCTTAAAATAAATAAAATAAATAAATCACGACACTGCTGTCATGCTGGTGAGGTAATTAGCAGAGCGTAGTGAGGGCATTTAAAAAGAACATGAATTTAAAGTGCCCACCCCGGGGCACCCACACAATTGTTTTTATGTTTTGGGCCATAAGGGAGCCTCAAGGCCCCCAGTGCCCCTGCTGGCTCCCCAGCTGGCATTCATCATAGGTGCCGGCGGGAGCTGGCATTTTATTTTCAGCACTGGGTGCCTATTCACTGGGGAAGAAAGTAGGGAGCCCCAATGGTGGGAGGCTTCCACTTACATTATTGGTAGCTGCCCGGGTGCACACTTGGGGCATCCACAATGTCTCCCTCACTGAAGGCCGTGGAGGTATGCCCCAGGACCCCAGCGGCCTCTGCCAGCTCCCCAGCCACCACCATGCTGGCTGTTGGCAGGATCTGGGTCCATTATGTTGCTCCTTCCCTGGTGGGAGCAGCTTTCTTCACAGGAGCAAAGTTGTATTCCCTGCATGGGAGAGCATGGGCAGGGTATGCCCACAAGGAACTAGTGTCCAGGGCCAAAAGAGCCCTGGGACACTGCAACGTTATTGGGCCAGATCAACGGCTTGGGAGGGCTGCCCGCCCTATCCCCTTATTGTAATTTTTGGCCCTTTGGGATGGGGTTCCTGAGGCCTGCCCAAGGCTACGGTAGGAGGACTGCACACTCCTCTCCTAATAATATAAATTATCAGCCCCAGAAGGATGGGGGTCCTTAGTGCGGGGAAGCTCTCTACCCTGCCTGTCTATATGTTTTTAGGTCTCGCCTGGCGTTGGAGCGCATGCGCTCCACGCCTGTGAGAGCTATAGTAAACAAGTTACTTTTGAGAAGGGGACTCAAACCCCGCCCCTCCTTTCCATTGGGTAGCGTCAGGGTTTATGGTAAACGCTGACTTCCCAATGGAAAGGAGGGTTTTTAGTTGCCTCCCTTTGGCTTTTTGGTGGACTTCCTCGCCTGATTCACGCTGTTGTGAAGACTTTTCTTATCTGCTTGTTAATTTAACAAGCAGATAAAAAAAGTCTTCACGCCGGCCCTCCGTCATGCTGGCAGCACGCGCCAGTCCGGCTCTGTGATTGGACATGTATTACCAATCACGCTGCCTTCACGCCGCATTCTCTCCAAAGAGACGTCATTGTCCCTCTTCCCGTCTGTGCAGTTGTACTTGTTATCTCTCGGAATTAACCACCCGGGATGGTTGCCTTTTTCACACAAGTAGGGTAACTGTTTTTCTTAAATAAAAAAATAGAAAAGGTATGGCACGTTGTGCTACTCAGATCCCGCCCACTATGACCGCTGGTTTGTAGCCGTCCTGTAGTTGGGCAGTGTTTTTGTCTAGTGCGCGTACTACATGCCTGCTATTTTTAAGTGGCGTTAATGATAGGGTATGTGCTCTTGTCCTGCAATTTAATGGAATAGAAACTCAACACCATGACGCGGTTGAGATCTTACCCTTAAGTGGTGCTCACTTCGATCTAGGCCGGCGTCGCCTTCTCTTTCTCTCCAGATTTCTTTTTACCTTCGAGGCCTCTCTTTGCCCCTGTGCCCCGCCTCTTTGCTCCATCCAGTCAACTCCTGCTTCCCCGCCCCCCGCACTCCCTGTCCCCCAGACATGGATAAAGCTCCAAGCAGTTGTCCCTCATCTGTCGGTGGAAATAACTGTCTGTAGGTCAGCCGATAGGCGTTGTTAGAAGGGAGCACTGTGGGGCTTCGCTATATTGCGTGATAGGCTTGGTATAAAGTGTTGCAGAGGGCCGATGATACCCCACAGGAGGGAAAATACCCTACATGGCAAGCACGCATTTAAAAAATAGGCATTGGTAGCTGAGTGCATACAATTATTGATGGGGTCTGAGTGTGACGTGTTTATCCACTTGAAATGTGTTAGATCTGATCCATTTTAGGAATGGCAAGTTTTTAACTACAATAAACCCTTATGAATATACACAGATTTATGTGGTATCAAAAAACTGGCGAGTGGGGTCTCTCAAAGGGGCATGGTCGATGTAATTAAGGGTGCAGCTTCAAAACACATATGCCAAAAATCTGTGCTTGGCACCAGCCGACTAGTATTTTGCTGCTTGTCATTGCATCCAGATATAGAATACAAAAAGTAACATTACACCTACAAAAAGTTGGGACTATTGGCTTTGTCAATGGTTGTTAGTTGCATAAGATAAATTAGCAACAACAATGGCTTTGTTATGTTATGTTATGTTATGTTATATATTTATTTCTATAGCGCACGGCTACTCCAAAGGAGTGTCCCGGCGCTTTATCGAGGCAGCTCAGAATAAAAAAACATAACACCATACAGCAGACAATGAACACGGGGAAAAGAAAAAAAGGGATCCTAAAGGTTAAAAAGCCAGGTCTTAAGGCTCTTCCTAAACAGGAGCAGGTTGGAGGAGGACCGTAAGACCAGAGGCAAGGTGTTCCACAACTGAGGGGCCCTCAAACTAAAGGAGCGCCCCCCAGTACGTGCCTTCCTCACTCGTGGAACCACAGCCAAAAACAAAGATTCTGATCGCAGAGATCTAGCCGGACGGTAGAAGGCAAGCCTGCGTTGTAGGCACTTTGCTCCCGCGCCAAAAAGCGCTTTATGCGCCAAGGTCAGTACTTTAAACATGATCCGCTTCCGGATGGGCAGCCAATGAAGCGACTGCACCAAACCGGAGGCTCTCACTCGCCTGTGAAGGCCAAAAAAGGCGCGGGCCGCGGAATTCTGCACAACCTGCAGCCGCTGAACAAGATAGTCCGGAAGACCTATATACAGGACGTTCGCATAGTCCAGTCTGGAGCCAACTAAGGCTTGCACAGTGATCTTTCTATGCTCTTCTGTGAGCAGAGGCAGGAACTTCCGGAGCATCTTGAGTATACCAAAGCAGGTGCCCGTCAGGCCACGAATATGTGATATCAGCGTCAAGCTATTATCAATCTTGACTCCCAGATTTTTTGCCACCAACGATGCCTGGGCAGGGGGACACATATCTGTGGGCCACCAAGCCCGCCAATCGGGGTCGAGGGAGCAACCGAAGAACAACACCTCCGATTTGTTGGAATTGGCTTTGAGGCTGTTCGACTGAAACCAGCTGAAGACCAACTCCAGGCAGCCCCGGATATTCTCACCATCGAAGGCCTGATCTTTCCCACACGTGAAGAGCAACTGAGTGTCATCCGCGTAGGACACGATCTGGGCCCCAGAAGACTCCACCAGTGCCGCCAAAGGTGTCATAAAGATGTTAAAGAGAGTCGGGCTCAACACAGAACCCTGCGGAACACCGACTCCCAATGGCGGCATCTCGGCAGAGCTCGGGGAGGCCCAGACCGTTTGTCGGCGGCCCTCAAGAAAAGATGTAAACCAGTTGAACACCGTCCCCCTCAGACCGATGTCATAAAGTCTGGCGAGGAGCACCTCATGGGGGACGGTGTCAAAGGCCGCCGACAGATCAAGCATGACAAGCATGGCCCTGCCTCCAGAATCCAGTGTCTCCCTAATGATCTCTGACACCTCCAACAGTGCCGTCTCCGTACTTAAATTAGGGCGGAAACCGGACTGCGAAGGGTGAAGCAGATCACTGGATTCTAGAAAGCTAGAGAGAACGCCATGCACATGCTTCTCCGTGATCTTAGCCAACGCCGGGAGGAGGGAAATCGGCCTGTAGTTGGCCAAAACCTCTGAGTCTAGCCCAGGCTTCTTGAGGAGGGGGATCACCATAGCCCTTTTCCAGGGCAACGGGACCCTCCCCTCACTCAAAGCCAAATTCACAAGTGGGTTGACCAATGGGTTGACCACGGCCGCCATCTTAGCCAAAAATTTGGCCGGACAGGGGTCTAATGGCGAACCCGATTTAAGATTGGCCAGAAGCGCTAGGGAGGCATCGATGGAAATAGAAGGGAACTCTGCGAGAACCACAACCTGCGTGGACAACCGCGCCGGTCCCGCCACCAAACTAGCACACACTTCGGCAGACCCCACTGTGAAAGAGTCCTGGATAGACTTGATCTTATCCGTGAAGAATTTGGCAAGATCACAGACCCACAACTCAGATGGAACCCTTTGGGGCAAGTTGGATCTGGGGGCCGTGAACTCCCTCACCACAGTAAAGATCTCTTTACATGAGTTAGAGGCAGCCTCAATCCTCCTGGCCAGATAATCCTTTTTCTCACGGAGAATATCACGATGGTAAGCTTTAACCATAGTCCTGTAAGCCAGTCTAGCCTCCAGATCATAGTGGAGGCGCCATGCCCTCTCCGCCACCTTACACTGGCGGCGAGTGGCACACAATGCCTCAGTGAACCACGGGGCCGAGACCCTCTTAACCGTATCCCGCAGGGCCATTGCGGGGGCCAGGTCATTCAGCCTCTCCGTCAACCACCCCTGCAAGGACTCAACGTCCTGCTCTAAATCGCCTAAAAGAGGGCACGGATGGTCCACAGCGGCCTGGGCTAACAGCTCAGGCGTGACTCTATGAAGGGCCCTCCGAGCAGAGCCATGCTGTCTAGGCGCACTACTAGGGAGTTTCTCGCTGGCCAGAACAGAAAATCTGGCCAGCCTATGGTCAGTCCAGAGCACCGGGAGAAGCTCGATGTCGACAAGAGGGATCGAGGAAAAAACCTGATCTAAAGTATGTCCCTTGTCATGTGTAGGACCTGTAAGAAAAGGGACAAGGCCCAGAGGAGCCGTAATGTCCAACAATTTGTTGGCGTCCAGGTCGTCGCCGACATCCATATGAAAATTAAAGTCTCCCGCCAGCAGGCAGTGCTGCGCACTCAAAGCCAGTCCAGCAATGACAACCTGGAGGTCATCGAAAAAAGAGCCCGCTGGACCAGGGGGTCTATACACCAACAGCCCTTTCAAGGCTTGTTGCGGGGTCAGTCTAATGGTGAATGCAAGGGATTCGGATCCTGCGATGGTGTTTAGAGGGAGAATAGAGCAAGAAGCTAGCTTATTCACTACCACCGCCACCCCACCTCCCCTGCCCTTGGCTCTATCATGCCGGAAGATGTTATAATCCGGTGGAATTGCCGCCATAATGTCTGGATTAGACATCTCCCCCAACCAGGTTTCGGTCAGCAGAAGGCAAAGTGGTTTTTCTCTGACAAGGAGATCAAAGATCTCCAGGGCATGCTTACCTACCGATCTACTATTGAGCAGTAGGCAAAGATGTTTCACACGATCCTCGCCTCTCCCTAATGAAGCGACGGAGGCATAATTAGGCGCCCAGCCGCAACCAGGGCAAAACCGTTTACCCCTGTAATGGCCCGGGAACACAGATCGGCATGCACAGGGAAGTTTTTGCAAGGCGCAAAGTTCCCTTGCAGAATAGCAAACCATCTTACCCAAAGGAAGAATATACAGCCAGGCCCTCCCGCCGCTCCGCCGCCTCCGAGACGCTGATGGGCGCAGACGGGCAGGACTCTGGCAAGACTCAGGCAAAAGCGAGGGCAACCCCGCTGCGCGATCCCGCTACGCTAAGAGGAGCGGTTTAAATAGGTCCTCCCGATGAGGTCTTACCTGCCCCACAAGGACGCTAAAGATGGCGCTGCCCGAGCGCCGCTGACCATCCCAAAATGGCGCCCAAAGTCGGAGCGCTACTGAGCCCAAACGCCCCGGAGCCCGGACCCGCTAAAACAGCGGTGATAGACAATTATATGGAGTAAGGGGGCACTCCTATCTAAAAGCAAGGGCAAGGAGACATAAAAGAAAACACATAAGAAAAAAACGGTAAGTTAAAATAAAGCGCGCTGACAAGCAGCGCTAGCACCAATGCAGAGCCGCCCCTCTGGGCAAATGTTACCAAACAGGGCGAGCACACACGAGGACCGCCTTAAATAGGTCCTCCCGATGAGGTCTTACCTGCCCCACAAGGACGCTAAAGATGGCGCTGCCCGAGCGCCGCTGACCATCCCAAAATGGCGCCCAAAGTCGGAGCGCTACTGAGCCCAACCGCCCCGGAGCCCGGACCCGCTAAAACAGCGGTGATAGACAATTATATGGAGCAAGGGCCATATAATATTGAAACTGTTTCAATTCTGAAAGGACGAGACTGCAAGAACTATAACGAGTGACTTTGAAGTTACATCACAGGCAGTGATAAGATGTACAGATGCAGAGTTAAGACCTTTTTTTCACCCTGATGGTGAGGGCAAAAATGGAGAGTGTGATAGAGAACAGTCTGCGCACCGGCAGGACCCGGCCCACTTAAAGCCCTGGATATACAGTTAGAAAACCTATGGCCAGTCACTGCTCTCTCTGTCCACAAACTACCTGTATACTCACATATACGATTACCACAGCATCATGCCCCCATACTTTCTGTCTACACACTACCTCCTATGTTGATACTTTGCTCCCTACCAGTTCTGTTGTTATATTGCTTCAGCTGCTGACTCCCTGACTACTGGTCATACACTGCCCCTTCTCCTCGTAACATGCCCCATCCCATAAGCTGTTTCCTGGATTTTCTGCTCTTACTGGTCCCTGTTCTCCTCCTCTACTCCCTCTGCTCCCTGACCCTTCTTCTCACACACTGCCCAATTTGCACCCTGCTCCTTCTGCTCAACAACCAAACCTTCTGCTCTCAGTACCTTCTGCTCACACACTGCCCCTTCTATGCACACAACCTCCCTTCTGTTCTCACACTTCCACTCTGCCCCTTGCCCCTTCTGCTATCACACTATTCCCATCTCACTGACTCCCAAATCGGCTCCCTGTGCCTTCTGCTTGAACAATCCCCCCTCTGGTCACAGTCTACCCAACTGCACTCTGCCCAATCTACCTGCCCCTATTGACAACACACACTACCCCATCGGCTCCCTCAGGGCACAAGTCCTAAAAAAAAAGTGGGGGACTAACCAAGGGGCCGATTAGGATCGCGGTTTTCCCACATCCTCCGGGCCGGCGGAAGCCACCGCCGGCCCGGAGGATGTGGGAAAACCGCCGGGGAGGCACAAAAGACCCACCGCCAAATTAGGATGGCGGTGGGTCTCAAAATCCGCCCGCAGCTTTTCTGCCGCGGTCACCTTCCGACTGCGGCGGAAAAGCTCTAACATGGCTGGTGGTGTCTATCAGACACCGCCAGCCATATTAGGATGGGGGTTAACAGATGCCTTTCCGCGGCGGATTCTCCGCCGTGGAAAGGCATACGGTGATTTCTTTGGGGGCCCGTTGCGGGCCCCCAGGGTGAGTGCAGGGGTGGAGGGTGCCTGCCGCTTTGTGCATGCAAATGCTAAGCATGCATATTTAACCTTGTGGCGTGTGCTGCTTCAAGCAGCACCCGCCGCAATGTTAAATATTGAGGATGTGACCGCCAGGCTAGCGGTCACATCCTAATTGCACTGGAGGGACCGCCGCTGCCCCTGCGGACGGTCCCTCCTCCTCTGGGGTGGCGGACGGACACAGATCCGTCCGCCATCCTAATGAGCCCCCAAGTTAGGCAGTATGCAAGTGACATTCATTGTGCTTGAAATCACAGTACAACATCATGGAGCAGCTTCACAGTAAGTGATATAAGATCTTATCACCTTACACATATGTTTTGCTGGTCTATTATGAGTACATTTCAGCTTATTATGAGATTTAACAAATTCAATTTTGCATCGGGTTGTGCCAAAAAAGTGAAGCATCCCAACCCAAAATGTTGCGCTATTGCCATTGTAAATGGCAATGCCTTTTATTTATGTTTTGGTTTTTAAAAAACATAAATAAAAAGCACTGTCATTTACAATACCAATATACCTCATACTGCTCTCCACACTTTCCTTCATTCAAAACAACACTAAACTCATCCACACTTCATTCCTTCTCCCTATTTAATACCCGCGCACCTTTCTTCTGCCACATAGTATTCTAATCCTCACTATACTTCATTAACCCTCATGCTATTCTTCTAATAATTCTCTTACCCAAATCATAAGCAGTGCTCCTCTCCTACTAAACTATGCTTTAAACTACTACACAGCTAACAAATACAATTCTAAAAACATAAAATCACAACATATCACAAACATACACGGATTAATACAAAGATATAAAACAATACCATTAGCAAAGCAAATTGCTTTAACTTGAACAAAGGCGAGACCTATTGCATTTCCAGTGCTTGTTATATACTTTTCTCTGGAAAAGGGGATTGAATCCCAGAGTCTTCAGATGGCTGCAGCCACATCTTTCTTGATGTGGTGGCAGCCAGTCAGATCCCATCCAGAGTTCTGTTGGCTCCGCAGATCCTTTGCAGCGTGATGTATACAAAAACTTTATACCTAAATTTCTCAAAAACTACTGAATGGATTTCCACCAAATCACAAACATCACGCTTTCTGGACCAAGAGCTAGCTTTCTGCGAAATTAGGTGTAATTCCGTTCATTCATTTTGGCTGTAGCTGTGTCTCGTGTTCCCATCTGAAAAGTTTTTGGGGACCTCTACCTTCTTTTTTTCTCGGCTCCAAATCTTTCCAGCTGAGGTGGACTGACTTTTTTTGAGGACATTCAATGAACTATGACTACCCAGTGGCGACCACTACTGAGTATTATATTTCTACAGAAACCCATATTTCACAGTAAACCTTGTAATATGAAATATAATTTATGGTTTTCTGTGAAATATGGATTTCTTCCACATCCACTCAGAGAAAAGATAGAGAAATGACCTAGCCCTCAACCCATCCAGACGTTGTCTGGCTTTATTTGTAACTTGCCTGTCTGGACCACTCATTGTTCCCCTCCGAGTCATCAGCACCGTGGTGTCTTCTATAGCTAGGCCATTCCAAGCTCAGGAATGGCAAAGGAATTCAGCCCATGCCAATGGATCACAGACCAGCCTAGCATCCACATGGACAACTCCAGGGACCCTGTTCAACTCCTGTCCCTGTGCTTAATTTCTACCGGTGTTCTCTGGTGCTCGGCACCGGCACGTATCTCAAAACACTGGCATCTAGTATGGGATTACACGACGTGGTGTCTATTCTTCAGCTGAATTCATCACCATAGTGTTTTTAAAAAATGATACATCTAGAACATAGGAAATCCAGGTACTGGCAACATTGGTAGGTCTGTTTGTGGTACCAGCCGAAGTAGATTCCTTGGGCCCTGGCACTAAGGTGGTTACAAATTAAGCACTGGTGACCCGTGCCACACTGACAGACGCTTCAAGGCACCGTCTTCTGCAGGGGTGGACCCGTGTGCTGCAGAGGGTCCCGCTCATTAATGGCGACCTGTCCTAACAGCTCTCTTTCGGCAACGAGCTAAACTGGATGAACCTGGCTTTAGGTACTCCAGTCCATTTACGAGGCCCGCCCTGTGACATCATCAGACAGCCTGTGTTTTTGAACCAATAGTACATTGCCTTCTGGACGTGTAGTTTCACATGAGGCCTTTTGGAAACTATGGTCTGGGCGCACGTGCAGTCAGGCGTGGCCTTAGAGCCTCTCATACTACCTGTGCACAGTACTGCCATCTGCTGGTGTCACCGGGAGCATGCAGCCAACAGGCATTCAGCTCCTAGGAATGAAATACACTCACCTCTGACCTATTCACTCCACTCTCTCACTTTCTTGTAATGTATGAAGGTACCCTACACAATTATTATAATCCAATTGAAAATGGTACAGATTTTATCAAATGTGAAAATATAAAAGTTCGACTTTGTCAGGGCTCAACCCGCGCCTTCACCTCACGCGCACACCTTGGCAGCGACCTCTCGACCTGTTGAGGCCGCGGGGCAGGCGGCCTGGCTCTTCGAGTTTTTCTGGTTTGAGGAACAGTAAATTGGCACCAGAATTTTAAAACCGTTTGTCTCTCAGGCCGGATTTACGGAGCAGGTTACAGTTCTCAGAACATGCCCTAGTTTACAATGAAACAGCCGATTAATTGTTCACAGTACAATATAGTCTATTAAATCTGTGCTTATTAGACCCGCATTCACGTGTAGCGTTTCAATATTTTTCTTAAATTCAAAAGCGTGTCCCTACAATAAAAGACAAAAGACTGAAACAGAAAACATTTAAAACATAAAACCCAATACTATACAATTTAGACTTTCATTTATTCAAATAATAACAAGATAAATTCTTTTCAGCAACAAAGCTAGAATTTAAATGTTTTATAGTAACAGTGTGAATGAGCAGGGAACGCAGTGACATCAGGAAGCTGTTGTTTCTTTGTACAGCTTTCTATACTTAGATTGCACGCTATCTCAAAAAGCCTCCTTCCTTCCACTACATTCCTAACACCCTGCATGAAATCTGACTTTTATTCAGAACTTTTGATTGTTCCTTTCCTTTCTTTCTATCTGATGGCCCTTCCCTTACCTCTCACCCCTGCATGTCTCCCCTCCCTCTCTCTCCGAGTATAGCCAACTTTAAGTAGCACTACTGTCTGCCTTATTTTCTATTAATTGTATTTCTGTAAACTGACGGTCTTTTTTTAATAAATTATTGGTTCTTTGAAAATGTAGCCCTCCGACCTAAGAATCCTTAATCTCTCCAGCCTATGTGTTCACCTGACCAACCATCTGCATGCACTCACATACCCCGCCAGTACCTACCTCATATGACATGACATCTCATGACGTAAGTGAAAGGCACTGTTCAAAGGGTGAATGTGATCTCTATGCACGTTCATATTAGTCCCCTTTGGTGGCAGTGTTGACATGGCCTTATGAGCCAAACTTTTTTTTGTTGCAGTTTTATATAGCGCAAACTCGACCCCGAAGGTATTGGAGGCTTTACATGAGCACCAGCTACATTACACAAGGACACATTCATTTTTGGTAGGCATGGGGAGATTAGGTGATTTTCCCAGAATCACACGATATGGAGCAGAGACTTGAACCTGGTTCTCCAGCTCCGGAGTCGGCAGCTCTGGCCGTTACCCCGCATGACAGGAGGTTGGCATTATGGACTCGGTGTGCATGGTCTGGCCGCCAGTGTGTACAGGGAGAGTGTGCGGTTGACCAAATGTCGACAAGTGAGTCAGCAGAAGAGTGGAGAGTGATCCAGAGCCTCTGAGAAGACCAGTGCTTTACCCTCCTCAATAAGCACTCAGGGAAAGACTGACCCAGGGAGTCTCTCCCCCTCCAAGGGGCATTCAACCCAGTGTAAGATAAGTAGGCATTGGCCCTACCTTGAGCTGTTGGTGAATTACCCACTGAGAAGCCTGGTGCCATCCACCTTCACCACTCAAAATCATGGAAGAACCCTGGCAAAACATTTTCTAGAACTACAGGAGAAAGAGAGAAATTGTCCGGCATGCTGGGTCGCCACTGTAGGCTCACTACACCTGTGGGTGGGCATAGGTGTAGTGAGCCTGTGGAGCCTTGCACTGGTTACCCATTAGGATTTGGATCTCTTTCCAATTTGCTTGCATAGCTTTCAAATATTGGCACAAATTAATATCTTGCTACCTCCATACACATTTTAGACCTTAAATTCCTGATCCCTAAGAAGTGATGATCAAATAGTCACTGCAGTGCCTCGAACGAGACGAGACTTAAATCCTATTGGGACAAACATTTCTCATCCAGAATGCAAGGAGCTAGAGCCAACTCCCCCTTGCTCCTCACAGACTCTGGCAGGCTTTAAAACATCGTTAATGGTGTCTATTGTGCAGCTTTTTTACATAGAGCAAATCATGTCCAGCACCCCACAGTAACCTGCTGCATGCAAATATGGCCAGTAGTACTTGAAATAGTAGGGTTATTCAGGCAGAGTAGATTCCCAATTACTATTTGCCTGACTTACAACAATATTTTGAAATCCCTTAGGTCAGGCAACGGCTCTGCCTACAAACGTTGTGGGACGCTGGCGCCTGCACCAGGAAATAGGGTAGCATTGGGAGTCTGATGTAAACAAGAAACCAGGGAAGTTGCCTTTTTGTCATGCACCCACTGCTCTAAAAATCATATTGCTTTGAGCCGGTGTGGCCACAGGACTGATTGTATGGTGTGATCAGATGGTTTCAGAAAGTCTGGATGGGACACAGTTTCCTAATGGTATCCCTCTGATACTTCCCTTGTAGGAGTGCAACCTGCACACACTGATGGAATCCACTAAATAAAGGACTTCACAAAGCGACATTGGCTTTCCACCAACTCAACAGCCTACATCACTATATTGTTCATGCATGGGCCTCGGCAGAATTGGCCTGAAATAATTTGTTACCACACTCGGTGGCAGGGAGCACTAATATTTTGCGTGAGAAGATTGCAAGGGATTCCCAGCGATCACTCCATGAGTGGTGTTTAAAAGTGGCGAATCAATCCAAGTTTATTGTTTGATTACTTAAAATCATTACAAAATGGCGAATCATATAAGCAACCACCCGCCTACCTATGCAATGCTATCTTCATCTCCTTAGGTTGAGTGTGGAGTATATAAAGCTGTGTGAAAATGTAGGGTCTAAATCACGGTTCTCCAAAGTTGGTCCTGGATGGCCGGATCCATTCCAGATTTTTAAGATAACTGCATTTATCTAAATGTAGATATGCTGAGATTCTGGCATGAATCAGGCCCTCCGGTACAGACTTTGGAGAATCCTGGTCTAAATCACCTTCTTAGTCCTTCTTAGAACTTCTTAGTCCTCTGCTCCTAAAAAATATAACATGAGATTCCATGACCTTTACTATTTGGCACTCACAAAAAAAGTCAGATGCAGAAAGAGTGGAGTGTAGGGCTCGGTCATAATGACTTTGAGTAGGATGGCAAGTGCATGGCGGTTCTCGGTAAGTGGCTGCTGTACAGTGCCACACAGTTTGGTGTAAGCAGGCGTAGGTGTAAAAACATGTATATACATGGTGAAAGGTTGGGACCTTATTTTGCCACCTCCACGAGCCTGAAGGATCCGGACAGTCGAGTTTATGAAGGGCCATTGGAATTATGTGGCAAGGGAAGATCAAATGATGTAGCAGGATACACTAAGTTGCACTGCAAGAACGGGCAATTTATGCAACGTCACAAATCACATTTTTACCTGGGACAGTACTATTTGACAATGTTGAATTTTATTACATGCTGACACTGGCCAGATGTTTCACCCACTAGTACCAGGTTAACATCAGAGTACAGTAATAATCAATTGAAAGACGACCTATCAAACTTTGCATAGGGTAATCTAATGCGCAGCAACAAGTGCATTTTAGGTAATATTTGTTCCATTTGAGCTACAATTTTTTTTTTGTGGTTATTAAAATCTGCAGATTATTCAGCAGATGATGGATTATGTGCCAAATGCATCAAATCCATTATTATGCTGAAAACTTTGCAGACAGCATTACATAGTTCCAGTGGACATGAGGGTCTGAGAAAGCTAGACTGCATCAATGCGTTTTACATTCAATGCAAGCCCATTGCTACTTCTCTCACCGAGGGATTGGGGTCTCACAGATTGTGGTGTTCATAAAGTATGCTGGGGCCACGGGTAGTAAGTTTCCTGTCTTTTTTGTTTTGTTTTGTTACCACTTCGAAGCTGATTTTTATATTCTGCTCATTTGCGTTCTATTAAAATCTTAGCAAGAAAGTGTTTGTTTCTTTTTCTTAAATGTAATCCGCCCAAGCTGTGTGGGTTAAATGCAGTGTGACTCATTGCTTAAGCTTAGATGTTTCCCTAATGGGTGCGATGCAACACAAAATTGTGTTATGCAGCTCTTGATGTGGTCTGTATCACTAAGCGGTTCAGTTCTTTGTCTGTTGCCAGAATTTCAAAGAGATCGTGGTTGTTTAGAGATAGACCTGCTCAACTCGATTTACAACAGCAACATTTATAACTAAAAAAAACCACACACAATGATTCGAGAAGTGCTTTGATGGGATCTCTCATAGCTGAAAAAAATCATAGTTGTGCATCCAGGCAGGGTTTCCCACAGGGTGCCCAGGCGAAGTGACTCCTCCGCCTTTGTGGTTGCTTGCAATGCTGGTAGGGGTTGTTTTGCAACCTCTGAAATTTCACAAACCACCGTGGTAACTTTATTGTTAAGATTAACCCTTTATCCTGGCATAGGGGGCTCATTTATCATAGCAGCCAGAGTTCACTGGCACACCCCAACACACTGGCATTTAAACCCCCTAGCTTTTGGCCTGAGCATGGGTACACCCCCCTCCTCCACCTCCTTCCTGGCCATACCTTGTCAATAGTCTACACCTGAGCATGCCTTGACCCTGGATCATGACGTCACCTTTTTTGAAACCCATGCAGGTGACCTTGATGTGGGCGGTGTCTTTCTTAAAAATGGTCTCACTGCTGCAGGTAAACTACTGCCTTCACGGAAAATGTCTTCACTGTTGCCTCACCTCTTGTCATCAGGTACAAGACCTGCGTTAAAGCTCAGCACGTTGATGCTTGGTTGACCCTGAAAGGGCTTTGAAGTCCACAGTAAAAAAAACAACAACATAGCGTTTGCATGTGCTCGTAGAGGGTCCAGAAAGTATTAGATGGATGACTTAATAAGATTTTTTTCATAAGTTATGAGAGCTCCTGTGATTATGTGTGGCAGGAATGTGTGATTTTCAAGAGACAGCCACACGCCCACTGTGAACGCAGAGTCTGCCGAGAGGAACATTTCCTGCCTGCACCACTCTTCTGCCCCTCTCGCACGCAGACTTGAATACCAGTGTTTCACAAGGCTGGCATACTGTCCTACCAATGGCAGCCATTGTGTATTACACAAGCCAGTGTGTGAGGAATAATGTGAGACAATAGGCACAGAGGGGTTGGATGCTCTTGATAATGAAGTTTAGACAGGTGGGAACACTAGACTGCAAAGTCCTAGGATTGCAGGCTCGCTCACTTTTCCTGGGTTCAGATAATTTCTAGGTCAGGGGGGGTAGAAACCTATTCAGATTTCCTGAGACCTTACCCCAGCACCAGGCAACGAGCTGCGTGGTTGCATTGTTTTTTCCTATCCTTGCAATAGTTATTTGTGGGGTCCCTGAGTCTCCCATATCTCATGGATATTTATTGATCTTGGGTGGAATGGGTCCACCTGAAGGGTTGTGGGCCTCCGTGTGCTGCAGTGATGCATGGGCCTACCGTGTGCTGCAGTGGTGCATGGGACCACCGTGCGCTGCAGTGGTGTGTGGGCCCACCATGCACCGCAGTGGTGCATGGGCCTACCATGCGCTGCAGTGGTGCATGAGCCCACCGTGCGCCGCAGTGGTGCATTGGCCTACCGTGCGCTGCAGTGGTGCATGGGCCCACCATGCACTACAGTGGTGCATGGGCCCACCATGCGCTACAGTGGGGCATGGGCCCACCGTGCGCTACAGTGGTGCATGGGCCCACCGTGCGCCGCAGTGGTGCATTGGCCCACCGTGCGCTGCAGTGGTGCATGGGCCCACCATGTGCTACAGTGGTGCATGGGCCCATAATGCGCTACAGTGGGGCATGGGCCCACCGTGCACTGCAGTGATGCATGGGCTCACCATGCGCTACAGTGGTGCATGGGCCCACCATGTGCTACAGTGGGGTATGGGCCCACCATGCGCTGCAGTGGTGCATGGGCCCACCATGCGCTACAGTGGTGCATGGGCCCACCATGCGCTACAGTGGGGCATGGGCCCACCGTGCGCTGCAGTGGTGCATGGGCCCACCGTGCGCTGCAGTGATGCATGGGCCCACCGTGCGCTGCAGTGGTGCATGGGCCTACCGTGCGCTGCAGTGGTGCATGGGCCCACCGTGCGCTGCAGTGATGCATGGGCCCACCGTGCGCTGCAGTGATGCATGGGCCTACCGTGCACTGCAGTGGTGCATGGGCCTACCGTGCACTGCAGGGGTATATGGGCCTACTGTGTGCTGCAGTGTTGCATGGACATACGTTATGTTCCCTCGTTAGGGCCTTCCTTAGTTTGTCCTTTTGTTAGCCCCCATTCTTGTAGAGTCTCACCCGTGTGTCCAGCAGCATCGTGGGGCAGATTCCTGGTGGGCTCCAGGCTCGTCATAGCATCATCAGCTGCTGGAACCAGTAAGCATTGTGCCAGCTGTTACCTGTATGTTACATTCCAGCTGGGACCTCTAGTGACCAGGTGCCCTGTGTTTTACAATTTGTAAGATTTACCCAAGATTCATGCCATCAAGGCAGAGTAGTGCCAACCTTTGAAACAGACAGCACCTCAGAGAGTGAGCTCCAGGCCTGGGTTTCTCTCTTACTCCTTTTCCTGTTTCTTCTCCAATTGCTTTGTCTGTTGATGCTTATCATTCTAGTCACCAGTACAGCACCTAAGGGATGGCAGGGGCTTTCAGCAAGTCCCGGACTCCGAATCATGACACAACGCAATCCTCAATACCTGAAAACCTCTCCATTTGAAATCCACCGCATTTGTTTCCATGAACTCAGAAAGAATGATGATTCTCCAATTAATATGAGAGAGCTCAGATTTTATTTAAGACACAGAGGTTACCATTATGCATCAACGTGCCTCAATGCCACTCCAGCAATAGCAGCATTGACGTGTCTTCTGTGGCAGCTTCAGAGGATTAGCATGGCATCATACAATGAGGAAATACAGACTTAGGACACAACCAGTCTGTATATAAACCCCTTGTCTATAAATTCTCTTGCTATTTTAAATGTGCGACAAGGCAAATTTCATCTCATAATTAAAAGGATTATTATGAAAATAAAAAACTGAACAGTAAATCTGTCCCAAAACAGATTTACAACGTCAATATCCCCAAAAAATCAATTATTTTATTCTTAAAACTCAACACCTCTCCTGTTTTTTTTTATTTTTGCTAAACTCCGACATGCAGGAGTAGTGGGAGGGGTAACGCTAGCCTCACTGTCTTTAATGAAATTCAGATTCTCTCTTCATTTTAGTTGTAGAATCATCATTTCATTACAAAACAAGAGACCAGCATAATGCATGATTAAAGCTTTCTGAAATCATATTTGCCACATTCTTATCTGGTCTTAGATAATGTTTTGCAAACACACCAGCATCTGCCAGTCTCCCACCCTCAACATATCTTCTAATCGTCCTCCTGCCCAGACAGCCTTGCTTGCTTTAGCTTCTCTCTTGGAAGGTGCACAATTCTTTCCAAACTCCCACCCACTTCGTCCACGACCAACCTGATCAACCATGCAATGGTTGCAGTTGAAATAGCGCTACAAGGCTGCACATGCAAAATCAATAACAGATTCACCCCATCAGCTCTGAATTTTAACACGGTTCTCGTGTTCCCACATACAATACTCTGCAACCTACTTACTACACTTCTCAAACGTCGGATCCAAGCCGCACTCTATAAATCAATGAACCCATGTCCTCCATATCCCTATATTCACCCTTCTCAGTCCAGGAGTCCAGGGGCCAGATGTATCAAGCAAATTCGCATTCACAAAGGTTGAAATTCTGCGAATTTCGGCATTTGCGAATGCGAATTTGCTAAATGGAATGTATGAAGTAAAATCTGGTGCAAAATAAGGAATCGCAAAATTTGCGATTCCTTATTTTGCAATTGCATTTAAGGAATCACAAATTTAGCGATTCCTTAAATGCAATGTATGTAGCAAAAAAAATTAGCAAAATGCCCTTAAGGAATCGCAAATTACCACCAACTTCTAGTTGGTGGTAAGTTGCGAATTTCTTGAAAAATGCACATTTTTGCATTTTTCAAAGTGCCATGTGACGCACATACATGCCCTTAGGGCATGTATGTGCGCCACACGTGCACCCATGCATATTTCAGGGGTGCAACAGGGTGTCCTTTGGACACCCCTGCACCCTTGAAATTATTCTCAATTTGCGATTAGCAAATTGCAAATGGCAAATTGAGAATAACTTCCCATTCATTCCTATGGGCCGCCTGGCCCATAGAAATGAATGGGAAATTATTCCTTAATTGCGATTAGCAATTTGCTAATCGCAATTAAGGAATTTTAAGAAATCGCGAAAAAATAGCGAATTTCTACATACATCCCAATTTGCAATTCCCAAATAGCGATTTCTAAAAAATACCTTTTTGGGAATCGCAAATGATGGTAATGATACATCTGCCCCTATGACTATTCAAGGCGCTCTGAAGCCCTGCTCTAAAGCCCTGTGAAAGAATCAGATCTTCTAACATTTTCCAGACAAGGTTCAATACCCCCAATAGCACCAAAGGATGCTCTTCTCCTTCACCATTCACTAACAAGCCCTCCCTTGCTGGAATCAGAAACAACATTTTGAAAGTCAGCCCCATGGCGCTCCAGAACTAAGCCTGAGTGACCCAAAAAGGTGTTGTAAACACCAACTAACATTTTATTTTCTTCACATTCAGAAGTACTCTCTGTGTCATTGCATGACCTTGAATTGTCTTCCCGCTCTGCTGAAAAGCACCTAGCCCTGTTGTTCCAGGATTTGGCCTCTAACTGTGATACCTGTCTATGTGGTAGATCAATCGGCTTGCAGAAGGTCCACCCCCAAAAGACCATTCCTCATCTAGTCTCCTAAAGCACAACCGACCCAACATCCAGACGCTGTAATCCATCGGATATCTCAAATTCCAGTCTACCGCTACATTCTTCTGACCTGGAAAATAATCTGCCTTCAGAGTTATTTTGTGCTTCAGACAAAAATACCAAAGTTCCTTCACCAACACTGTCAGGTGACAGGACCTTCTCCTTCTCATTCCACTTATGTAACTCTCCGCAGATACTTTTTCCATTCATGGCAAAACTGAACCTTCCTCCAAAATGTCTTTGTAAATCCTTAATGCATACAAACCTGCTGTCATTTCCAGAAAATGTACATGTTGCGACCTCTCCAAACCTGGCCGACGACCATTTGTCTTGAGAATCCAACTGTGCACCCATCCATGCAAACTTGCATCTGTCTTTCAAACAGAATCTGGCGCACTGCCAAAAACTGAGCCGCCATTCAATGCCTCCAAATTCTCCAGCCATCAAATTAGCTCCTCCTTTGCTTCCACTGAAAAAAACCAGCTTGTTGCTTCTAAAAGCCTCTGCCTTCATCCTAATTTAGCACCCAGGGATCCCGAGTAAAACTGTGACCCATTTGCACAAACTTTCTCCGGCATCCTCCAACCTGTTTGGGGAATCGCCGTACTCACTTTGGAGTCCCCAGCAGCTTGTCCTGATCTTCAAGCACTTCAGTTCCTTTCTGTTCTTCCCTTTTCAGGAAGGAACCCTGTTGGGGCTTGAAAGCCGCCCCCTGAGCGTCTTGGCAGATATGTATATTGGGACCTTTGCCAACCACAGCCAGTAGGTAGTCCCCTTCCACTGGCCCTACTAAAAACACATCATCTGAAAACCCTCCTCATGTAGCTCTGTGCTTTATCAAGAGCTGTGAAAATGAAACCATATTTCCCAGGTTATTCATAAGCCCCTTTCTGAAAAGAAGGGCTTTTGCATCCCCGCTTACCTCCTTCCGGCCATGCCCTATTATTTATGTTTAATGATCAATAAAATGTCCTTCCTCCTTTCATCAAAGAGGCCAGCATTATCAATGCCCAAGAAAAATATAGCCCTTTATGTCCACCCTCCTAATACATCTAAATAAACCTAAAGGGCTTTCAAGTGAATTTACTCAGTCGTATCCAGAATTAATACCATAGGCCCGAGGAAATCCA
The DNA here is from genome assembly GCF_964261635.1 of Lissotriton helveticus. Lineage (NCBI taxonomy): Eukaryota > Metazoa > Chordata > Amphibia > Caudata > Salamandridae > Lissotriton > Lissotriton helveticus. The sequence continues at coordinate 1,132,944,742 of NC_136071.1, read as the reverse complement.
AGAGTGTATTTTGGCACTGCTTCAAAGATCTTTCAAGACCATTACAGGGATTTCTCTTAACTTAAACAAAATGAGTTTAATTTTCTACTCCCAAAGGGTCCTTTACCTCTGACTTAGGGGTCAGCGGACCTACCATATCTTCATCTAATGTATTATTCAGGTCTTCCTCCTGTTGTGGTTCCAAAACATACTCATTGCACATTTGCAAATCTCCTTTTCCTGTACTACCAGCCAAATTCATCCTCTCAATTTCAATTCTCCAAATTTTGCTGTGTGACGCAAAAGGGACCATTCTCTTGCATGGCATTTATGACACCTCTCTCCTCTCTGCACTGGGATTAAATAGAGCTCCTTCCTTCTTGTCTTTAGATTTCATCTCCAAATGCTTGACATTTCACAAGTGCTTGCCCTTTCTTACCTTCTCATCTTCAGATAATGTCCAATGACCATCCTCCGAGATAGCATTTTTTTTTCTTTTTCCTAAAACCGTATTAATAGCCCCCTTCATGTGTGCTTTCATCTGTCTGTAAAAGTCATCTTGTAATTTCTTTATCGACTACATCCTGTGGAAGTTCTACAGAATAGTCATCTGACTCACTTCCTTCCCGTACTGATACAGACTAACCTACTGTAATCCCTTTAAGAAATCAAGAGAAAACAGCTTTTAATCACAACCTCCTCCAGCGCTCATAACAGTCTGTCTTCCCCAAATGTCACTGTGACTAGAATGCCTCAGGCTTACATGAGGATGAGGCTGACATTCAACAAATGAGCACTAACACACTTTTATTGATGTTAAAAGACAGTCTACCTAACTCAAAATTGCTGAAAAGTCTCCCGAGGGTCTTATAGGGATGACATGCTAATCCTCGTGACCTGAAAGTCTGGGGAAATATCCTTTACAACGCAACTTTTACCACGCAATGCTTTTACATCGCAACTTTTACAACGCAAACCATTACAACGCATTGCGCTGGGGGGCGCTCTAGTATAGGGAATAGATTTAATTTACTATCCAACACCTTCCCTACTATCCACGGGGATTGGAGTTAGAATAGTAAATGAAACTATTCACTATCCAGCACCCCAAAGCGCTATGCGTTGAAAAGGCATGCGTTGTAAAACTTGCGATGTAAAAGCATGCGTGGTAAAAGCATGCATTGTAATGTCATACATTCGACAGTCTGACACTCAAAGGTGTGCAACAATAGATTGCACACAGTTCCCCTGGGGTTAGTGACGGCGTAGTGCAGTGTGCTGTCTTCCTCTCTTCCTAGGGTGTAAGGCGTAGGTATGCCTCAGTACAACAGGGAAGGGTATCCCTTGTCGGAACTAGGGATGCCTCACACAACAGGCTGGTTTAACGGCTGTTGTCATGTCACCAGCTAGTCGTCTCGATTCATCATCGGCTCCCTGCTCCAACGTCAAGCCGGCGCTGCAATGCCTGACGGGTAGCACACTCACTACTTCATTCACTAGGGCCCTCACACCCTTACACCTACCGGCAAGGAACAAAAGATCTCCACAAGAGTGTAGCACCCTGTGCTACCCGTCAGGCATTGCAGCGCCGGCTTGACGTTGGAGCAGGGAGCCGATGATGAATCGAGACGACTAGCTGGTGACATGACAACAGCCGTTAAACCAGCCTGTTGTGTGAGGCATCCCTAGTTCCGACAAGGGATACCCTTCCCTGTTGTACTGAGGCATACCTACGCCTTACACCCTAGGAAGAGAGGAAGACAGCACACTGCACTACGCCGTCACTAACCCCAGGGGAACTGTGTGCAATCTATTGTTGCATAATCTGTTGGGACACGCACACTGGACCCCTATAAATATTGTCCCCCCTTTTGTCCCTCCTTGTTGTTGACTCAAAGGTGTGCACAACTCCTCTAAAATAAAACAAAGCATTGTTATCCAACAAAATAAAATCTCACACTCTTACCCAAATCAAAGAACTCATTGGCTCTAAAAATTAGAAGCGCCCGAAAGACACTCTGACCTAACCAAATATACATCCGAGACTAAAAGTATACTTAGCTTGCAGAAGTAGCATTTAAAACTGGAGGAGGATTCTGAGGCAAGGAGTTTTTATCCAGAATGATTGTTTTCTATTTCTGGATTTGTTAGTTGTGTGATGTCATCCTAGTACATTGAATCTGTTGCTGGAGTGACATTAATGCTCAAGCTGCTGGAGTGGAATTAAAGGAAGTTGATGTATAATACTAGCCACTGGTCTTGTAATGTAATCCATAAGGAGAAATTCAGTGAGAGGGACCTACAGGTAATAGCGGATGAGGTCGTCAAGAAGGAGCTCCAATAGGTATTAAGTATTCCATTTTTTGAGGGTGTAGTGTGTCCAGTCCAGAAATTTCCATTGAATTCTGGGACGTATAGTTCTGGTTTTATAATGGTTTAAATTAGACAACAGATTTCAGCAAGTAACAAAAAAAGCCTGGATTAGATGAGCAACTCACTCATGAAAATAACCCGTACAAGCTCTGAGCCCATGCGCATGGACCAACTCTGTTATTAATCAATCACTCAGTATTTGTGTAGCACAACACTGTCACCCCTAGGGGTCATTGGACTCTGATTGTGCTGTCTTTCAGTCGAAAAGCCAAATGTTCAGCTTCTTTCTGAAGTCCACGGGGGAGGGTGCTATATGGAAGTGGAGGGGCATGGCGTTCCAGGTCTTGGCATCAATGTAGGAAAAGAAGCAGCCCCCACTGCACCTGTGAAGGATGCAGCGGTGCAAAGGCGAGAGAGGAGGATCGAGGTCTCTTGCGGGTAGGTGGAAGTTCAGTGGATGGCCCTGGTCATTGGTTGTGTAGGGCCTTGTATGCATCCGTGAGGATTATGAACTGGCATCTCTTCTAGATGGCTAGCCAGTGGATGTCTTTGAAGTGGGGGATAATGTGGGTCCATCTGGGGAGGTCCAGCATGAGTCTGGCTGTGGTGTTCTGTATGGTCTGGAGTCTTTTCAGGAGCTGGCTGGAGATTCTGGAGTAGACAGCATTGCCATAATCGAGGCGGCTGGTGACAAGGGCCTGCATGACTCTAAGAAGGTAGTAGCAGCAAGAGGAGGCGACTGTGTTGACTTGTTGTTTCATGGTTAGTTGGCTGTCGAGAATGATGCTGAGGTTGCATAGTCTGTCGGCATGGGTGTAAGAGTGAGTTCTGCGAATTACCAGCTGTGGTCCCACGTGGAGGTATTCTTCCTGAAGATTAGTACTTCTGTTTTGTTGGAGTTGAGTTTAAGGCAGCTGTTCCTCATTCCTTTGGCAACATAGGTCATGGTGTTGCAGAAGTTTGTTTTGGTGCTCGAGGGGTCTTCGGTCAGCAAGAGGATGAGTTGAGTGTCACCTGCATATGAGATTATGGTGCGCCCATGGGATCTGACAAGGTCTGTGAGGGTGGTCATGTAGAAGTTGAACAGGGTAGGGGCTGAGGGATGATCCTTGGTGTATGCCACATATGATGTCCTTGGGTGCGGAGGTGAAGGGAGGCAGTCAGACGCTCTGTGTGTGTCCTGAGAGGAATGAGGCGATCCACTTGAGAGTGTTTTGCCGTAAGGCAATGTTTTGCATTCTGTCAAATATGGTGTGGTGGAATACGGTATCAAACACAACATAGAGACCAAGGGGATCAGGGCCACAGTTTCTCCATGGTTGAGGAGGGTTCAGACGTCGTCTGTAGCAGCAATTATCATGGTCTCAGTGCTGTGGTTGGCACAGAATCCGGATCGTGAGTAGGTGGTTGAGTTCCAGGTTTGGCTGTGTAGGAGAGCAGGCAGATGGGTCGGTAGTTTTTGAGGTTGCTGGGGTCGCCGGAGGGCTTCTTCGGTGGAGTTATAAAGCTGTGTTACCGAACAAACCAAGGACATTACCCAGAATGTGAAGGACATTTCCTCAGATCCTCACTATGCAGAGCACTGTAGGAACAGGTTTCATAAACAAAAGTGGCATGGATGTAATTATATCATTATCCATGCAATACCTGATAACAAACATGTGTTGCACTTACTGGCCAGGAGACATTACAATGTGCAGTACATGACTCTCAGATCCAACAAGTGCATTTCCATTTGTGAATATTTGACAATGCAGGCTTTGTTAATGCTGCAACCACATATTTTTCATTCTAAATATCCAGTTCCTGAATTATATATGTTGTTTATTTAGATATATATATATATATCAAATATAAATGCATGTTTATTCATGTTGTTATTTGTTGCCACATGGTAATAAAGTGGGCTTTAATATATTCATGTTTTTGCATGGATCACATTCCATTTTCCAGTGATTATCTTTAAATAATGAAGAAGTTTCATAGAAGCTAATAACTTAACTTCTTGTTTAAACAATAGGCACATTTTCACATAATGTAAGTAAGTGAAAGGGTGGCGAGGCCTTTCTGCTAGTTTAAAAAAAAAAAAAGATTCAATAATGACCAGGTACAATATATAAACTAAGAACAGAATGCAACGAGATAGAGATAAACTTAGTACTCTAGACAGCAGGGCAACCAGTTTCATAATTACCTTCCTTTGCCGAAGGCTGCAGAGAGGTGCATCTAGACTTCACTTGACAGGCTGATCTGGTTGCCTGACGACACAGACGTGAATAGCATATTCTGTCACTTTACTGAACATTGGTTCTGTTGTTCAGAAAAGGTATGCATGTGTGACCAGCTTTTAAAGCCCTTTTTGGTATCAAATTTACTTTAGTTAGCCAAGAGAAACATGGGTGGGATTTGGAGACATTTCTATAAAGAAAGCTGTATGGTATTACAACCATGTTACTGCAAAACTCTGCAGCTAAACTCATATGCAATAAAGGCAAGCTCGATTCCGCCTCGAACTGCCTGAGAAAACTTCACTGGTTACCTATGCGCCAAAGGTCGGTTTTTAAGCTGCTCTGCCATGCCCACAGGGCCCTCTATAAAACCGGCCCCATCATCCTCCAGGGAAAGATTGAATTCTATGTCCCTACTAGGAACCTACGCTCTCTCCAGTCCGCCCTAGCAAGAATTAAGCGCATATATAAAGCTAGGACTGGTGGACGCTCATTCTCCCATCTGGCTGCAAAGAAATGGAATGAGCTCCCCCTTGACTTAAGGCTTACCACTAACCACCTCCTGTTTCGAAAGAAATTAAAGACCCACCTCTTCCCTAAACTCTAATGTTCACCTTAGTACAGCTCGCAGTAGTCTCAGTACTGGTATAAGCGCCTTGATATCCCCTGGGATGAGTGTTGCGCTCTACAAATACCACAAATAAATAAATAAATAAATATTGTTAACTGTTTACTCTTCTGTATTGTTGCCACTATTTTGTTGATTTTCATAATAATTGTTTGCACTAGGATAGGATTTTGATTTTAAAAATAATATTTACAATATATCCCGGGTTTCCTAGCGTTCTTGAGCATGCCTCTTCAGGATGTAAGAACGTTTGTGTTCCCCTAACTATCCCTGTGATGTCTCACAGTATTGATTGTTACCTTAAACGCCTCTCACTCCAGTACTGCTCCGTGGGTTGCGGGGTGGCAGCAGTCCTTGTATCTTTCTGTCTAGGGTTGGCATATTGGGAAAATGCTTTGTGCCAAACAGTCTATAAACCTATTACCAGGCCTGTCATGAAAATTAAATTCAAAAATTGTATCAGTGTGCAACATCACTGTATTAATTTTTGTTGTTATTAGATTGTCATTTTGTGATCCTTGAATTCGGTAATTTTTATGAAAACTGCTAGAATATATCTGGGTTTGCCACTAACTACCATCTGTTCTGGGGAAAGGAGGACTTTGGAGGTATTGCCCCATATACTACTTGTCTCCCTGAATCTCGTAATTGCTGACATCATGTGTCGCTCTTTGACTATCTATGAAAACTCCCTACATTTGGGTCTCCCTGCATCTTCTTTACACAAACTTCTAATCTTTCAAACTACAGACGTGAGGATAATCTGTCAATTTCATAGGCATGCGCATATCTCTCCAGCCTTAATGAAGCTTCACGGGCTTTCCGTCAAACAGAGACCTCAGAGAGCTCTTTTCAAAATGGCTGATATTATTTACAAATCCATTCATGACCAGGCTCCAACCTTTGTAAGAAACTGCATTTAGAGATATGTCCCTCTTCGAGCTCTCAGATCTTCTCCTTCCAACCAGTTGAGGATCTCTCGGTTCAAGCAACAGAGAGCGGGGGCAGGAGCTTCTCTGTCTTGACCCCCATCTTATGGAATTCTCTCCCATCCTCAGTCAGGCTGGACCTATGGTCGCTATAAGCTGTGTGCACGCACAAATTACTTTTCTCTTGATGCTGGACTCTGTGTGCTCACAATCAAAGGTGAAGCTGCCATGGCTTTATATAACATAACATGTGTATTTGTAAAGTGCACACTCACCCGTCGGCATCTTGGCACTGAATAACAGATGTTTATTGCCCAACTTCTCTCTTCATGTTGCACACTCTGAGGTTCTGTGTGCACGCATTCAAAGGGGGGAACATCCTTTACGACACGGATGTTACCCCGCGCTACCATTACGACGCGTCTCTTACAATGCAAGTCGTAACCACGACTTGCGCTGGAGGGCGCTCAAGGACAAGGAATAGTTAATTTACTATTCCAACACCTTCACTACTATCCACGGGGACTGGTGTTGGAATAGTAAATTAAACTATTCCTAAGTACGCACCCTACAGCGCAAGTCGTGGTAACGACTTGCGTTGTAAAACACGCGTTGTAAGGGTACGCGTGGTAATAGCCCGCGTCGTACCGTCATATATCCATTCAAAGGTGAAGCTGCCATGACTTTATATATTTCAACAAAACACTTTTGTCTTTATTTTCATCTGCATCCGGCCTAGGTTTCTACATTTTGAGAGTGCCTCACCCTTTCTTTTCCTATTTTTCAGAAAAAGAAAGGCTGGGGAAACAGCAGTTCATGGCACAGCTTTATAAATTCACCCATGGTTGTTCGGATAAATCCCCAGAGAAGCTTGACACGTAAATTGATTGGGTGGACTTACTCTTTAATAAAACTCAATTTCAGAAATCATTTTTTAGTAACTGGCCAAAAATGGAGAAATTGTGCAACTTGTGTTTTTAGGAGTGTGAAATGAATGCACTAGTTAGCATCCATGTAGCTTTCTCTTTACCCTGTTCACAATATGACATCCTTTGAAAAAAGCATCCAACATTCAGGGTACAAATGTAAATGATAGAAGAACTGACATCTTCATCATTCTCATCCCATAATCCCATAAATAAAACCTTATAACAATAGGGCTGCGAGGCCATTGAATCTCTGAAGTTGTGATCACAGGGCCCAAGTTTAAGCAAAGTAAACAACTAATGCCCATCCAGTGCATTCATGACAACCTCTCTCAAGTCTTCCTTCTTAATAGGAGTGGGAACATTGTAAAATGCATTAGTAAAGCTCACCCAGCTCTGTGAGGATTGGAGCAAAATGAGGATATTTGTGCTGCAGGAAAAAAAGGGTTTTCCCCTCTAGGTCCTAAAGCTCAGAGATGATAAGTGTGACAAACAATAATTTGAATTATTTCAGACAGTGAAAAAATAACGTTGCTGCAAAAATATTTGCATTTTCATTATATCAATTTAGCTTTGTATATAAGTTGGAAATAACATAAAAAAATGGAGGCACCACATTTATGAAGTGAGGTATTTCCTCTGCACTCGGAATGACTTCTATTTACTATATGATGAAAACAAATGTACTGTCGGTCCTTTCTGCAAACAACCTATTTCTTTTGCCAGTTTGGCAGGCCGCAAAAAGGATTCACCTGTTCATACACTGCCTGCATTGCTGCTCTCCCCTGGTGGAACCTGCCTGTCTGCACAGACGTTTCTGTAGTTATGTGAGTGATGGTGGATGCCCTGGCAAGGAGCCACTTACTCAACCCACTGTTTCTCATTATGATCTCATTCAGGGACTCTTGTACAGTATTCCACTTTCCTCTTAAACTGAAGTAAAAGTGACATGGCAATGCGAAAACTTTAACAATTGGAGAAGTGTGGCTCAATGGTTAGAGCGGCAGACCCTGATGCAGAGTTCTAGCCGGGGACCAGGGTTCAATTCCCCGCTTCAGCGGGTCTGGGGCTCAAAAATTCCACGGACCTGATAATTCTTGCCTCGGTGCCTATTCCAATCATGGAGTCCCACTCTGCAACTCTGGGCAATAGCTTGCTTAATCTCCACAACGGCCCCCACAATGCTAAGGATGCCTGGCCTCCACCTTGGGGGTGCCCAGGAGTGGACAACTCACAGGGATAAGCCAGGATGGGTTCCACAGCGGTATTCATACAAGCGCCTTGAGACCCTTGCGGCTGAGTAGTGCGCTATACAAGTATCAATTTACAAAAATTGGGCCTTTCCAGCTAGGATTGAAGCTAGGAGCGTGCAATGGGGGATATGTTGACCTCATAGAGTACATGTCTTTTAAGAGCAGGTCTGAACAGGGTACAAATCAGGGGCTTCATTTACAATATTTTGATGCACGGCAGCGCAGCAAGCCTTCCTGCTGCGCTGTCGTGCGTCAAAAGATAGGAGCAGGAATGAGCCGTAGCTTCAAGATACGGCGCATTCCTGTCCTTTTCCCCCTGCCCTGGCACACAATGGGCTGCCATGCCCCAACGAAGGCCCCCTTGTGCCATGGTGCAAGGGTGTCTGCATTGTAGGTGGGATTGTTTTTCTATGCGTGCTGCAGAATGAGGAACTCATAGAAAGATGAAAAAACGAGGAGAAATAAAAGTATTTTTCCTCATCGCGGATTCTGACGCATTCCCAGTTTCACAAAATGTTGTTAATCTGGGAACGCCCCTTTGCCGCAGAGGACTGCAGCAAAAAAGGGGCATATAAACAAGGTGGCGTTAAGCCACGTTAACCCCTTCCATGCTGGTGACAAACCCCAGCCGTCACGCTCCACGGTGCTCGTGTGCGGATGATGGCTGGGGTTCGTAACGGCCCCGCCCTGTTCGTTCCGCGGCCGCACACGGGGGGAATCGCAGCCGCCCGGAAGGGGTTAAGTGGCTTAGTGCCACCTGGTAAATATAGGGAATGCCGCTATGCCACAGTTGGCGATTGGGGCTTGTAAACATGCCTCTATCAGCCTGATTCATCAAGCCGAAATCGGCTCGCAAAGGGCCAGATTCTGGGAATCTGGCCCTTTGCGAGCGCTATTTTTGCATTTGGGATTGATCATCCCAAATGCAAAAATCGGTAATAGCGATTTCGCTATTTTGCGAGGAATTACATTTAAGGAATCTCTATTTGAGATTCCTTAAATGCAATTCATCATCCATTTAAAAATTGCGAATTCGCAATTTCGGCCCGCTATTTACCGCGAGGTCAAACCTCGTGGTAAATAGCGAAAACTTAGAAAAATGCTTTTAAAAGCATTTTTCTAAGTTGCATGTTGCACACACACATGTCCTTTGGACATGTGTGTGCGCAACACCTGTTTCAATTTGCATTTAAGGGGTGCTACAGGGTGTCCTTTGAACACCCCTGGCACCCTTTAAATCGCTATCTTATTTGCGATTAGCTAATTGCTAATCGCAAATAAGGAATACTCCCCATTCATTCCTATGGGCCTTTTGGCCCATAGGAATGAATGGGGAGTTATTCTTTATTTGCGATTAGCAATTTGCTAATCGCAAATAAGGAATGTGTAGGACTCGCATTTCTTTATGCAATTTCTACATGAACCCCGTTTTGCAAGTCCTTAATAGCGATTCGTTAGGAATCGCTATTAGGGGCTCGCAAAACGGGAGAATGATGAATCAGGCTGATTATCCTTTGATTGTCAGTTAGCTTATATTTCTGACAAAGTTCAAGCATGTATGTTGAAACTGAACAGTAACAAAACTGAAGTTCTCCGTTTTTTTTAGATCTTCCCTACATCGGGACCTGAGACATTTGGAGGTTATACTGAATTGCTATGACGTTGTCTGTATATTTAATTAAATGTTACTGGATTGAACAGACCTGCCCTGAAGAAGAAGAATCCATTTTATAGCTGTTGAGCCAGCTCAGCAAGGTAAGCGGTCACTGCTGAGTGTAATCCATAATAATCCACAAATTTGCCGGGTGTAAAGGAGGCCCACTCGTTTATCCTTCCAAGATTGATCAAATGAGTGCTGTTGAGTTGGGTAATATTAACACATTAGTTACATCTGGACCAAAGGGGAACACTATGGCAGCAGGCTCAGTATAAAACCACTTCAACATAATCAGGTAAGAAATTATCTGTGTAGAGTGCCGGTACCCATCAATTGCAAATTCTTAAACATAGCAGGTCATTTAATTACAATAAGCATTAAAATGGCGCAAACAGTTCCAGTTTATAAACAACAGAGGATATAGTTATCTGTGTTTGAAGCTTTAACCGCATGCGTGCGGGCGGAATTCCGCTCGTACGCTGACTTTTGCGAAACCGCATGTTACGTGACGAGCTGGGCTCGTCATCAGCGTAGCAGGAGGCTACCTCATGACGAGCCCAGCTCGTCATCAGCGTGCAAGGGGTTAAAAACATGTTTGATAGTCCCGCACCTCTGCCTATAACTCAGTTGTTGCTAGTCTTCTGCACTCAGCTTAGAAAGTGTCCACGCAGACTGTCTGTTGCCCCACATAGGCAAAAATAAACAACAATTTGTAATCCACTAGGTCTCGCATTTTGGAGTGTTAGAGCTATTGACCTTGCAAATGATAATACCTTTTACCCTTTTTTGGGGGGGGAGTGGAGTGGATGTATATGGTGTGGAGTGGAATTATGTGGTTTGTATTGGAATTGTTAGATGTGGTACTGTGTGGTGTGGAGTGTATTTGAGCAGTGAAATTATGTGTCATGGTGAATACTTACGGGGTGAGAGCTGCAAAGAATAGTTAGAAAGGAAGATAGAGCGGGATAAGACGTATTGTGCATGAAGTGGTGAATGAAATACAAGCAGAGGAGAGGAAAAAGTGTGTGAGAAAGAAGGGGAGAGCAGGCCACAGACTCATAAAGAGGGAGTGCAAATTCATTTTTATGTCCAAAACAAACCAATATGCAGATTTACCGGCTGAGCAAGGTTTTGCAATGTTGCGTGTTTCAGGTACATGCAAAGGGAGGGGCATGCGGAACATATCTCCACTGAGGGAATTTGTATACCGTAAATGAGCCAGTAGGATGTATTGTGTCAGGAGCAAGTGCTTGTAGTAATTGGAATGTTATCGAGAGCGGTATAGAATAAGAAATACGGTAGTGAACATTAAACGGTTGTACAGCATTACAACGCGGGCTTTTTACCCCGCATGCCATTACAACGCACCTTTTACAACGCAAGTCGTTACAACGACTTGTGTTGGGGGGCGCTGGATAGTGGAATAGTTTAATTTTCTATTCCAACTCCAGCCCACGTTGACAGTAGGGAAGGTGTTGGATAGAGAATTAAACTATTCCCTATCCTACAGCGCCCTCCAGCGTAACGACTTGCGTTGTAATAGCAGCGTTGTAATAGCAGTGCGGGGTAATGCCTGCGTTGGTATGGATATTTCTCACATTAAACCTCATGCCAGTCTTTTACGCAAGCAACAATGCAGTTCATCTCATAAATGTCACCCTCCCTGCACTTACTATTATTCAATCGGAAGGAGAAAGGGTACAGGGCAGATGCCACAAATCACTGACAAAAGTCCTTGTCTGGGTAGGAATGGAAAAATGTTCAGTTACTAATAAGCAATGCAGATGACTGAATAAAAACCATATATTTTGGGGAGTATGGGAAGTGGATTTTAAATTCCCTTGCTAACATATCGCAGGATAGTGTATTGGGGGATTAAAACAGGAAACTGGTATGTGACGTTTACTGAGGGGGATGCCCGAATGGTGCCTTAGTACTGGGGAGAAGCAGAGTGTGTATGTTGCAGATATCAAAAAGAGTCCTTACTTAATTATCAAGCACAGAGATTACATAGACATGCTACCAAGTTCTGCTCTGTCAAGAGCTTTTGCGAGAACCTGAAATGCTGTGAGTGGCAGGGGGGTTCCTGCTGCTGAGCACTGACATAAGTGCCCAAGCTGTACAGGTGAACCTGCACAACATTCTACATTCTTTTACATGCAATTCGATTGATATGGCTGTTCTACTGACAGCTTTATCTGGGTCTAATAACAAAAAAGCTGTAAAAAGGTTTTCTTCCTGCCTCAAAGCATTAGGATAATCTTGCATGGGGAGGTGCAAGCCCAATCAGCAGAAAACACCTATGGGCAGATTTACAAGCCCCTTGCGCCACTTTTGCGTCATTTTTAACATGGGAAAAGGGATGCAAAAGCGGCGCAAGGGGCTTGTAAATCGGCCCGTAAGTAGGCGAACCAAGAGGAAGAGGAAAGAAAAGTGACATTTTGAGTAGACTCTGTGAAAAGAGAGTACTGTATTCTGAGGTAAAATAAAGCTGTACTAGAGGTGAGCGAAGATTAGGACACAGCTCCGGATAAAGCCTTCTCAAGCCTGCTCGCATGATCACATGTTATGCTGCAAACATTAAGAGTGGTACAAAAGGGGGAGGTGATGGACGGAGCATCTGAACCAATCAAACACTCACACCCAGTCAACAGATCTGGGTTTAATCCATCACCGTTCTTTAGCTCACTCTGCCACCCCAGTTCAGACATGGCCATATGCAAATCAGTCTGACCCTGTCCCTCATGGGAACAGTCCAGCCCGAACTGCCAAGCCATGCCTTCCCTGGACCGGAAACAAGCTTCCAAGGACCGGTTTCTCGCATTTCAGCCGTCTTCAGCCCGGCTTGCTTGAATCCAGTGGCAACGTGAGCAAGGGACTCACATCCGAGCATACCCTGCCAACTTATGGCGAACAAAGTGGTACAAAAGGGCACACAAACACAACCCCTCTGATAGCGGGCACCGTGTCCCGTTTGCGGCGCTTTAACAAACTGTGCTAAAATAATGATGCACTGGCAACATCTAGCAGGCCAAAACATGAAGCGTGGGGTCTGAGAAGCAGATGTCATGCTGATATATGAAATAAGGGAAAACAAAAAAAGAGTGCGCAGGAAGGGATATATAATATATTAAACAAGCGTAAGTACATTGTACTTTACTGGTGCTCCTCAGCTTTGAAAGAACGTGAGGCATCGGCGGCAGCAGCGAGACAGGAGGCAGGAAAGAAGAGCGATGCTGGAGTGCACCAATGGTAAGTAGGAGGCGGGAATACAGTTGTTTTGTTAATAACAGTAGGTCTTGCATACAGCGCATGCGCGCTGCTAGTTTGACCTGAGAACAGGGAATATTGGGCTGGACCCTAACTTCCTGAGGTTCAGGAAGCTTTTGAAGGCCTGTCTGTTTAAGCAAACCTTTCATTAGCTTGAGCCCTCTCTCCTTTCCCTCCTGGTTATCATAGTGCCTTGGTGCACTATAAGTTTTCATAGCATAACATGCTTTTCACATGCAGTGTTACCTGACCTGGCACTACACGGTGTGAATATTGGTTCTGCATCAGATAACAGATGAAATACTGGATGTGTTTTTTTGCACCTGGCTAAAGGTATAAGTCTCTGGAGTATATTTCTGCATAAAAGCATGCAGAAATACAGCTATGCACAACTCGAAATGCTTAAGGCTGGATGTTTGAAAATAAGTAGATATTTAGCCTTTGTTAGTTTCTGTAGTCTCGTTGTGCCTGTTATCAATAATCATTGCACCTTAAGCTTCGCTCTAAACATTATTTGAAAAAAATTTAATATAGATCACTGCCAAGTCACAGGTTGAGTGAAGTCAGTTAGCACTAAGACTCCTTGATAATTGCCCGCTTTATAAAAAGTTTTACTTACTTAACCCTGTGATACCAGTGGTATCAAAGCAGGAGTGACGTTGCATGCTTACACACTTAGCTCCCTGGCACTCACTCGGAGGCAGGCATTATTTACACGCTGCATTTTATATTTGTCTTTTAAAATTGCTGATTTTATTTGTTGTACTTAATGTGATTTTACCTGCAATATTAGCAATACTTCCTGCGACTTTGCACACTTAGGACTGCCACACACTTGATTTTCAAGGGGCGACTTGCATCCTAAGGGCCGATTTAGGGCCCTGGTCGACTCACGCTGTCCTCCCTGGCGCGAGCTTTTCAGGCGCCATCTTGGGGGTAGTCGGAGGCTCAGCGCTCTAGTGCTCGGGCGATTCTCGGTTGAAGTAAATCTCATGATCCAGGATAATAAAACTGATGTTCTGTTTCTTACAGAGACGTGGCTCTCTGACAGCTCAGAGTTTGACATAGTCAACTCTTTGCCTAAGGGCTACGCGATACAGTGCCTTCACAGGCCTCACGGCATAGGTGGAGGGCTAGCTTTAATCTACAGGGAGACTCTAGCCTGCAGGATAGAAAATGGTGGGATCTCTGACGCAGAGAGCATTCGGTTTTCCATCCAACTCTCTCCCAATTACTCGCTGTCAGGGCTGCTGATCTATAGACTTCCGGGTGGGGTCAAGAAGTTCACCAGTTCCCTGCTGGAGACAGCATTGACACTGGCAGCCTCGGCCCCCAACTTCCTTCTTATAGGAGATTTGAATCTCCATTTGGATGACCCTGGAGACTAGGTGGCCGCTGATCTGTTGGCTGAACTGAAAGCGTGTAATCTGACCCTGCACAATAATGAACCCACGCATCTGAAGGGTCACCTACTGGACCCTTTTTTTTCTAACGTTCCACTCCTGAGGGCTTTCCCGCCATGCCCCCTCCCCTGGTCAGACCACTTTCTTATTCCTTTTAGTCTGACCCTCATGTCGGAATCAAGTTCCGATTGTAAGGGCTCTATTCGATCTTCACAAAGACCTTGGTCTAAACTGTCCTTTGATGGTTTAACCACTGCCCTTGAGCAATCTACTCCTGCCCCCCTCTCGAACCCTCTTGAAGCAGATTGGAGTTTCCACAATTGGTTACTAGGAGCACTGGATGTGGTGCTTCCCAAGAAGTGTAGTTCCAAGAAAAGTAATGGGTTTAAAAACCCTTGGTACACAGCTGAACTTCGCGACCTTAGAAAGGTCTGCAAACGACTGGAACGCGCCTGGCGCAAAAACTGGTCTACCAATAGTAAAATCCCATATCAGGATGCCATGAGGGCATACAAGCTAGCCTGTAACCACTCGAAAGCGGCCTTTTATGAAGAGAGAATCAGGACTGCTTCTAACTCCTCAAGAGAAACTTTTATTATAGTCAAGGAACTCCTGAAAACCCCCTCTCCTTCATTGCCGCAATCTTCGAGCAGAGCTAGGTGCAACGAACTTGCACACTTCTTTGACAATAAGGTCAGAAAAACCCTACAATGTCTTCTCTCAGTACCCCTCCCTTTGAGTCCTCAATGCAGGTCGAGAGTGGTGTGAGCCCTTTGTGGGAAGTTATCACTCCCATAACTGAGGAAGACTTCCACAAAGAATTAGTCAATCTCAAAAGTGGCTCCCCCACTGACCCTATGCAGATCCATGTTCTTAAGCGGATTGCACAGACCATCTCCCCGCGGGCCACGGACCTTTTGAACGCCTCCTTTGGCGGTGGGGAAGTCCCCCCTAGCTGGAAGAAGGCGATGGTTAAGGCTCTTCTCAAAAAGCCGGGACTTGACCCTGACGATCTGGCGAATTTCCGCCCAATTTCTTTGATGCCGGGCCTGAGCAAAATTGCGGAAAAGGTGGTCAATCGGCAGCTGTCCACGTTTCTAGAAGGTCACGACTTGCTTAAGAACTCGCAAACAGGCTTTCGCCCTGGGCAGGGTACTGACTCTGCCCTGATTGCAGTAGTGGAGGAAGCCAGACGCATTCTTGACGCAGGAGGCTCCGCAGCTGTGGTCCTTCTTGACCTCAGCGCGGCATTTGATACCGTCGACCATGGTATCCTTATTCAGCACCTTACTAGGGTGGGAGTATCCGGCCATGCTTTAAGCTGGATGACTTCCTTTCTGAATGGTCGTTCCTATCAGGTCTGCGATGGCACAACCCTCTCCGAGTCGATTCCCCTCCAGTGTGGAGTCCCGCAGGGCTCTTCGTTGAGCCCGACGCTTTTTAATATCTACATGGCCCCACTGGAGGATGTGGTTTCACCCTTCGGGGTGAAAATAGTGACCTATGCGGACGACACCCAGCTTGTCGTCTCGCTATCCCACCAGGAAAATGCGGCAGAAATATTCCGGTGCTGTCTGACAGGTATTATGGCCTGGATGACAGAATCACGGCTGAAACTCAACGGGTCCAAAACAGAACTTATGCTGTTGGGTAACCTTTCCACCTCCCTTCCCAAAGCCATGTGGCCCCCCTGTCTGGGCGAGGCGCCCCAACCCAAGAATGAGATTAAGAGCTTGGGGGTATGGCTGGAGCCTGACCTGATGTTCAGAGTACAAACTAAGAAAGTGGCAGGTATCTGCTATGGTTTGTTACGCTCTGTCCGGAAGGTGTTGCTTCTTCTTCCCTTAAGTTCCAGGAAACTTCTGATCCAGGGGCTAATGCTGTCAAGGTTGGACTACAGCAACGCCTTGCTGCTCGGTGCCCCTGAATCAGCCATTAACACCCTTCAGCGAGCACAAAATGCGGCGGCCAGAGTACTGACAGGCACGGCGAAAAGAACTTCGGCCAAACCTGCTCTCAGATCACTCCATTGGCTCCCCATCCGGGAGAGAATTAAATTTAAGGCCCTTTCAATCGCCTTTAAGTCTCTCCAGGGAATGGGTCCCCCTATTCTCAGGGACCTTATATGCCCCTACAAGTCCTCGCGTTCCCTCCGCTCTGACGCGAGCAACTTGCTGACCATCCCCAGAGGGAGGAGAGCACGTTCGGAGGCCGGAGGTTCTCTGTGAATGTTGCCAAGATCTGGAACGATCTTCCTGTCGCTCTTCGCCTGGAACCCTGTCTCCAGAAGTTTCGGAAATCCTTAAAGACCTTCCTTTTCCCGCAGGGAGTCTAAGTCCGTTGTCTGAGGATCATGGAAGCTTGCGGTGTGTACCAGCGCTGGGACGCTCTTGGGCAGCCATGCGCTTAAGAAATCAATTTTCATTTCATTTCATTTCATGCTGTGGTTCCACCATAATTTGAGTACAGTGACACCAGCCAAAACAAAATGCTCAAAATTAAAGGCAGGCTCCTTTCCTTAAGTCCAAAGTGGAACCATCAGCCTCAGGAGGAGATCACAGGCATAAACCATCAACATCTTTACTCCAGCTTAGAGAGAATCTGATTTCTGAGCATCAGTGTCCACTCCCAAACCATCATTCGGAAGAACCTGAAATGCTAGCATGCAAGAATTCATTCAGTGGAAAGGAATATGGAAAAACTAATAATATTAGAAGGTGCATTGCAGCTCTACAGTGCAAGGGGGAGCACTACAGGAAGCACACCCGGCTGCTCCGGGGGCAGGGTGGTACAAAAGGGGGTGGTGATGGACGGAGCATCTGAACCAATCAAACCATATGCAAATCAGTCTGACCCTGTGCCTAATGGGAACAGTCCAGCCCAAACTGCCAAGCCATGTCTTCCCTGGACCGGAAACAAGCTTCCTAGGACCGGTTTCTGGCATTTCAGCTGTTTTCAGCCAGGCTTGCTTGAATCCAGTGGCAAAGTGAGCAAGGGTGCAGGAGCATCTGTTCAAGGGTCTGGTGGTCACTAGGGACTGGAGGATGAACTGAAAAGCTGTACGTATGGGATATTGTGAAACACCAGGACATGGACTGAATATTGTGTCCTGGGGCATTAGCTCCACAGTTTACAAGAGTTGAAAAAAGTGGGTATTATGAGCTTGCATGGGCTTAAACTGAGATTCTGCAGTCTGCACTCATTATCAATTCCCAAAATGCCAGAGGAGGCATAAGGATAGCGTTCACCCTTTGATCCACCCCACACAATAACATCAAAGGTGGACCACTTGTCCCACTCTTAGCTCCTCAACCATCTCCTATTTGCAACCGAAAGGCTATGGGAAAAACAAGAAGCAAAAACTACAAAAAATAGATTACTTTTCTTTCCTGCCACTACCTTCGTGGCCCTTGAAAACAGGGGACGTAAGGCAGTGTAGTGGTACCAAACGCAAGTCAGGTTACCCTTATTCGGCATCCCTGGCTGCTGTATCATTTCTCAAGTCAAACTCTAAATCAGGGTCTACAGGATACAAGGAGAGATTGAGCTTCTTTTAAGAAGCGGTGCATGATGGGGATTCATCTCAAGCAGCCCTAACAGAGCTGCACACAACTTTCTTGGTAACTAGACATAATATCGACTCCACAATATCGAATGGACAAAATATCGAGTTAAAAATATCGACAATAATAAAATATCGATAACAAAAATATCGTTGGGAAAAATATCGATTAAAATAATGATAAAAAAATATCGAGTACAAAAATATTGACTCAAAAAAATCGACAAGACAAAATATCAATAAATAGTCAAAGTAAAAAATATCGATAATATGTAGAAAAAAGGTATAAAAAAAAATAAAATTTATTAATAGTAATATAAATTGTAGTTAATGTTTAGGAGCGGGATGTTGGGTTAATAGGGGATAAGGATGGGGAGTAATTTAAAATAATTAATTAATTAATATATGTTTGTAAATATTTTTAATTATTAATTAATTGATAAATAATTAATTTTAATTAGTTAATTAATTAATATAAATGTGTACATATTTTTTATTAGTAATTAATTGGTAATTCGTTAATATTAATTAGTTAATTAATATTAATTAGTTAATTAATTAATATAATTTTGTACATAATTTTTATTAGTAATTAATTGGTAATTAATTAATATGAATTAGTTAAATAATATTAATTAGGTAATTAATTGATATAATTTTGTACATATTTTGTATTAGTAATTACTTGGTAAATAATTAATAATATTTAGTTAATTAATTAATATAATTTTGTACATATTTTTTATTAGTAATTAATTGGTAATTAATTAATATTAATTAGTTAATTAATATTAATTAGTTAATTAATTAATATAATTTTGTACATATTTTTTATTAGTAATTAATTGGTAATTAATTAATATTAATTAGTAAATTACATTAATTAGAGTTATGTTTTTATATATAACATTTTGTTCTTGTTAATTAATTAATTGGGAAAAAATATTATTAATTATTACATTACATTAATTACAGCTAATGTGCTAATATATTAACTTCTTTGTTATTGTTAAATAATAATTAATTGGTAATAAAATAATATTAATTAATTTTGGGTAAAGGAGTATTTTTAGGGTTCAGGGTCAGTTTTGGGTTTTAGGGTAAATGGGTATTTTTAGTGTTCAGGGTCAGTTTGGGGTTTTTGGGTAAAGGGGTATTTTTAGTGTTCAGGGTCAGTTTGCAGTCTTTAGGTAAAGGGGTATTTTTAGGGTTCAGGGTCAGTTTGGGGTTTTTGGGTAAAGGGGTATATTTTAGGGTTCAGGGTCAGTTTAAAGTTCTTGGGTAAAGGGGTATATTTTAGGGTTCAGGGTCAGTTTAAAGTTCTTGGGTAAAGGGGTATTTTTGGGGTTCAGGGTCAGTTTTCAGTTCTTGGGTAAAGGGGTATATTTTGGGGTTCAGGGTCAGTTTTCAGTTTTTGGGTAAAGGGGTATTTTTAGGGTTCAGGGTCAGTTTTCAGTTTTTGGGTAAAGGGGTATTTTTTGGGTTCAGGGTCAGTTTTGGGTTTTTGGGTAAAGGCGTATTTTTTAGGGTTCAGGGTCAGTTTGAAATTATTGGGTAAAGGGGTATTTTTAGGGTTCAGGGTCAGTTTTCAGTTCTTCGGTAAAGGGGTATATTTTTGGGTTCAGGGTCAGTTTTCAGTTTTTGGGTAAAGGGGTATTTTTAGGGTTCAGGGTCAGTTTTCAGTTTTTGGGTAAAGGGGTATTTTTTGGGTTCAGGGTCAGTTTTGGGTTTTTGGGTAAAGGGGTATTTTTTAGGGTTCAGGGTCAGTTTTAAGTTCTTGGGTAAAGGGGTATTTTTTGGGTTCAGGGTCAGTTTTCAGTTCTTGGGTAAAGGGGTATATTTTTGGGTTCAGGGTCAATTTTCAGTTTTTGGGTAAAGGGGTATTTTTAGGGTTCAGGGTCAGTTTTCAGTTCTTGGGTAAAGGGGTATTTTTTGGGTTCAGGGTCAGTTTTCAGTTTTTGGGTAAAGGGGTATTTTTAGGGTTCAGGGTCAGTTTTTTTGGGGGGGTAAAGGGGTATTTTTAGGGTTCAGGGTCAGTTTTGGGTTTTTGGATAAAGGGGTATTTTTAGGGTTCAGGGTCAGTTTTGCGTTTTTGGGGTACAGGGATATTTTTAGGGTTCAGGGTCAGTATTGGGTTTTTGGGTTACAGGCGTACAGGGTAAATATAAAATAAATTTATATTAAATCAATGAAATGAAATTATAAAAAAAAATCCTTGATAATAGTTTGACTGGAGTAGGAATAGCAATTATTAATTGGTCAGTGTCCAGCACCTTCCTTGATATTAGCTTGACTGGA
The DNA here is from genome assembly GCF_964261635.1 of Lissotriton helveticus. NCBI lineage: Eukaryota > Metazoa > Chordata > Amphibia > Caudata > Salamandridae > Lissotriton > Lissotriton helveticus. The sequence continues at coordinate 1,132,924,236 of NC_136071.1, read as the reverse complement.
GTAGGAATAGTAATTAATAATTGTTCTGTGTCCAGCACCTTCCCTGATATTAGCTACACTGGAGTTGGAATAGTAATATATTTTTTTTCTGAGTCCAGCACCTTCCCTGATATTAGCTAGACTGGAGTTGGAATAGTAATTAATCATTGGTCACTATCCAGCACCTTCCCTGATATTAGCTTGACTGGAGTAGGAATAGTAAATAATTATTGGTCAGTGTACAGCACCTTCCATGATATTAGCTTGACTGGAGTAGCAATAGTAAATATTAATTGGTCAGTGTCCAGCACATTTGCATATAATTGTACATTACCGTGTTATTATATTACAAAATAATGCAAAATGGATGTTTTCACTAAACTTTATTAACATTTTTTTATTTGTTTATGTGTACTACAATACAATCACAATCAAAAAGAACATAACATTTTTATTAATTGTAGTATTTGCAGAATAACACATTATCATTTATGTACATGTTGTACATTATAACACAAAATTATTTTACAACATTTTTTCTGTAAATAAACATATTTATCATCATTAACTTTGAGTGACAAGTATTTATATTGAAATAAATAATAAACAAGTTTTTTTCAGCTTCTTCTATTTATATTTAATAATGTTAATATTATATATTAATATTATTAAATATTTATTTTTTTAATTTACATTTTTATAAAGTAAAGTAACATGACAATTATTATATTTGTTCAAGATATGGAAATACAAAGTAAGACATTTTTTGGTACATATTTCAGACAATGTTGTTTTTAAATGAAACATAAATATATTATGTTGTAAACTTTATAACTGTATAGGGGAAGAATATGTTTTATAATAATATCTGGTATTGGCAAAAGATTATTTATGCAATTATATACTTTTATAATACTTCGAAATTATTATAAAACATTTTGTAATAATTAATAAAAATAATAACAATTATATTTATTATTATTATTATTAATTAATACACATAATCATTTATCTCTTCTTTTCTGAAAAACATACATTCAGAGAAATAAAAATACATTATTTCAGGGCATTGTTTATATATTAAATGGTTATAATTTTTTTATTAATAACAATAAATAAGTTATATTATTTATTATTATTAATTATTACCATTAACAATTATAATGTTTAGTTATAAACAAACACAAAGTTATTCCAATAAATGTACACAATAAGAAATTATTTACATATATTATTTCAAATGTTACATAATTTTTTAATATTATTAATATATAATAATTACTATATATTAATTAATATTAAATATATTTATATTTTTCAAACAGTTTAAATTATAATGAGTCTAGTGTATTAATTTGTTAAAATAACAATGTGTATGTATTATATTTTTTTACTATAACATTGTATTTTCTATGATACCTTTTCAAAAATGGTTTAAGGGGACTACTTTTTTACCGCGTAAGGTTATTGCGCTTCATTCAGGACTGGAGAAGCTCGCGGTTGGGAGTTGCTTCGCGTGGAGAGAGGTAAGGTTAATTTTACATACAATTTATAACTGAGTGGTAATGTTTGAGGGTATATTAGAACTGTGTAGTGTTTTTGTGTGTATGTATGAATTGTTTATGTAGCGTTTAGGTGAAATGTCGTCGTTATAGATGCTTCGTGTATGTTTTAGTTCTAGTGTTATTTTAAGTGTTAGGAAATGTCTTCTTACATGGTTAATGTTAATTGTGAGTGTATTTTCAAATGTTATGGGCTATTTGTGGGTGGGTTTCGTTATGTATGTTTTTTTCCAGGTTCCGGTTCCTCGCATGAAAACTACATGGAAGGAAGCGTGTTTTTTTCCGGAGAAACTAATGTATGACTTATTATGGTTATATTTTGACATGTATCTCCTATTTTTCGTGTTTGCCAGGAGCGGATTTTAATTTTTTTTAAAAATTTCGGGTTTTTGGAGGGTTTCGTATTGGATTGATACATTGATATGCGTGACCGTTTTTTAAAAGTTGTGTGTATATCACTTTAAATACTAAAGTGTCCACACTACTGTTTTCGGGATTTCCTGGAGCGTTTATTTCATTTTTACATAATTTTCGGGTTTTTGAGTGTTTACCATATTGGAATTGTCCTACATTGCAATGGATTGTATGGATTGTATTTTGCTTCATTACGTCTTTTTCATCTACAAAAATTGTAAGTATTTAAAGTAGTTTTTTTATTGGGTGGGAAATGTCGATCTTTATGTCATGTGTATGTGTGATGTAATTATAAATATTGCATATTTGTTCACAAATAATGTCCCAATTTTTGATAAGTTTCTTAAACAAATATGTATTATTTATAATTGTTTAGAAATGTTTATGATTTTTATATTTACCATTATTGTAAGAAGACATTAGTATATTTTGTAGACATTTTTATAGTAGGCTTTTAGCTATTATTGACAGGTATTCTAATCCTCTAGTTGTAGGATATAGTGTGACTTGACTTTGCAGTAGTCGGAACATTTGTTTAGTTTGTTTAGTTAGTTTTGGACCAATTTGGGTCACAGATTGTTCCATTCTTAGTTCTTGATAGCTTTGTTCTTTTTTCAAAGCTTCTAGTAGGTTATGGAATGTAGGTTTGGCTCTGCTTGTGGTAGCTTGGAAAGCATTATGCCACCCTTCTACACTGTTGTCTGTTTTTGCCTCTTGGTTTAAAGTACTAAGATAGACATTCCACCAAGGGATTTGGAATTTGGGTTGGCGTCGATGTCCAGATCTGTGCAACCTTCCCACCCAAGTATCTTCGAAATAGTCCAGTAATGGGGTTAGTTTATTTTCATTCCTCTTGTAATATGTGCTGTCAATTAATAAATTATAGTGTTCCGCTACATCGGTAACAGGAACGTAGGCCAGTGCTATCAATTTTTTAATTTGATAGGCAAAGGTGCTATCTGTTGAGTATAGAATACTTAAAGTTGATTTCTGGAGATGTCTCCATATGCTCTGATTGAAATGATAGTAGCAACCCTGGATTGCTGTGTGGGAAAATGTTTTCAAAATGCTAAAAATCATAGCTAATTCAAAATCAATAATTATTTTTTGTGGAAAATAATTATTGATTTCATTTTTGAGAACATTTAATATTTCTGTATAAGTGTTTTGCTGTTTGTTAGGTAGCAAACAGGAAATGAAAGGGATGTTATAGTTATGGTATAAACCGTGGATGGAATATAGTTGATAAAAAGGTTTTGGGCATGGTTTAAATGTTCCATCCATCATCCATTGGGGACACTGTTGGATTTTTCTTAAATTACTTGCAGTTGCAAACATTATGATTCTGTTTGTACTGCTTTCATTGTCAAAAAGGATAAATTTGTCTTTATTGTGTGTGATGCACATTTCTGGTGAAATAATAATTTCCTCAAAAGTAGTAGGGTTGGGTTGGGTTGTGGTAGTGAGTCTTTTAGTGTATGCAATTGTGCGTTCAAGGGAGTCAATAGAGGGTAGTTGACCTGAAGCATGGGCTGGGACTTTTAACAGTTCTTCTTTAAGGATTTGTGTTGTTGGTTTATCACTTTGTGTGCTAGCAGTTTTTATACTTTCTAAAGCATCTCTTATTTCAATTTCTGTGACATTGGGGGGACGATTGTGTTCCCTGATAAATAACACATTACTTTCCTCAGTAGTAGCCCTTTCATAACATTTGTTTGAGTAATATTTGGTACATTTCCAGAAAACTTTTCTACCACTTTGTCTTTCCTGATTATAAACATAACCCATATAACATATCAGTAATTTATTTTTCTGTGACATAACAAATTCTGCACCTTCTGTCATTTTGTTTTACTTGTTCTAGGAAAGAGTAGAAAGAAACAAAATCAAAAAACATATATTTCACTTTGTGGTGTAAACATAATTAATGATGTTTTTATACTTACAGTTACTAAAAGTAGTAATCACAAATGCAGAACTGTATTTTGAAGGATTTTCTTGTATGTATTTCTTTATTTACTGTTGGTATGAAAATATAGAAATGCTAAGTTAATGTTTACACATAACAAACGTTTTTCCTAGGAAAAAGCAGTTTTCTATTTTGCTTAGTAGTACATTTGATGTAAACATTACATATACTTACTTGTTTAAATAGTTGAGTTGTAGTATTTGGTGGAGTACATCAATGTAGTAAAGTTCAGATCTGTAGAGAAGATAGAATAAATAAATGTTAAATATTATAAATAATATTTGGAACCGTTGGGAAATTGGAAATATTTAAAAGTATACAAACTTCTAAATAAGTAGTTTTGTTTGCTGTAGGTAGAATAGATGTATGATGTATTCAGAATATCTGTAGAGGAAATATAAAATAAATAACATGGTGTTAAGAACATAGTTTTTGTTTTTTTCTGAAGTTTTAGACAAATTACAAGTATACTTACATTTTTTACAAGGGTAGTCTTGTCTTTTGGTATAGTTGATGTTGGATGTTTTTATTGGATCTGTAAGGAAGATGTAATATGCAAGATATGTTGTTTAGAAAATAGCATTTTTAATATTGGGTGTTTACTAACAAAAACATATATACTTACATGTTTAATTAGTGTAGTTTTATACATTTGTAGTGTTGAAATAGGAAAATCTCAGAATATCTGTGAATAAAATGTTTAAAATAAAGAATGAATCTTGTGAAATAGTGTTTAAAAACAGCAGTTGGTGTATAACAGAGCATTAATATATACTTACTATCTGATTTTCCAGGTGAAGAAATAGGAGCATGTATTAGGAATTTATTTGGAGTAGTTTCTATCAGAAATGTAGGAGGAGATAAAAATTAAATAAGTGCAATAGTTAGGAGATATAAGTAAAATAGTAGACTACTAATTTAGATGTCTAAATAATGCACTGTAACTTACTTGAATAATTAGCTAGTGAGCTGGATCTTTAAAGATGTTTGTTCAGGAACAAAATCTTCAGAGTGTTGGCATCTTCTTTGTATAGAGTTAGCAACAACAAATGGTAGAATGCATCTATCCCTTTTATAGTATGTGTATTTTGTGTGCTTTGATTTGATTGGTTGTAGGATGAAATGAAGCATTGTATAGGCTAGTTTGAATTTTTTTTGTTAATTGGTGTGTTTGTTGATGTGAGAATGGTGGTATGTGGTGATTTCCGCATTAAAGCAGGTTAGTTGTTAAATAAAATAGATGTGTAAGTGAAAAAAAATAATGAAAATGTTAGTTAAATGTAAAGAATATTTTTCAAATGATAGAACGCATTTAATAGAATGTATAGCAAATGTAGATAAATAGGAATGTTATAAAAGTAACAGGTATTATATGTAAAATGTTTTTGTATAGAGCAATGACTTTTATTGACGTTTAATATGGTATTTTAGACATGAAAGGGTACAAAAAAGAACTCGATATTTTATTTGAAACGATATTTTTGTACTCTATATTTTAGTAGTCGATATTTTTGTAGTGTTAGGGTTAATTTCTTGAAAAACGATATATTTGTAGTCGATATTTATTAAGGCGATATTTATGTACTCGATATTCTAAAGAGTCGATATTTTTGACTCGATATTTTTGTAGTTGGTGTAATAAGTATACAAAGTCGATATTTTTGTAGTCGATAATTTTTCAACGATATTTTAGCAAGTCGATAATGTGACCGTCGATAATATTTCAGTGATCCAACTTTCTTATATTCAGATAAATGATTTGCTGCTGCAGAGAAATAATGCTCTTGGCTACCCTGCTAAAACCAGAAGTACTCGAACATTTCATCAGTTTCTCTTCAAAGCAGCCTGTAAACCCTACAGACTTTTAGGCAATACATTTTGAAAGTAGGTTGTCTTGGTGGAAAAAGAACCATCCATATTCCCCATTAGATGGTCAAACTTTCCACCTACGCTCACTTGCCGAGTGCAGCTTGGGATGGTTTGGACACATTTTCCAGGGCTGCCTCTGGCTGCTGCATTTTTATAATCCTTATTTATTGATATGAAGTCCTGGGTCACTGAGTACAGATGTGAAAGAAGATAGAAACACAGGTGAGAAGAAGTAACCTTGTAAGGGGCTAAAATCCCCATTTCAGATGATTTAAAATCCTCTGTCTGTGTCTTGAGGTTCCTGTGAGGCGTCTTTTTGACGTAGATATTGGCTAGTGACAATGGTCACAATAGGCCTACTATTCCCAGATATCCTGAGAGGTTCATCTTGGATCCTTATCATCAGAAGGGCCTAGTTTCTGATGATTCTCAATCACCTAAGTGCTTGGAGGAGACAGAAGTAGTTCTGTTTGGCTCTAATGGACGAGATTGTTTGGAGCGTCATAAGTTTGCGGGTGTTTCGCACATGCGCATTTAGCTATAGGGAAGACAGCATGCACAACAGTGGTTCGATGCAGGTGTCCAAGACCTGCCGGGTTAACAAGGGAATCAAGAGCAACATTTCTATCAGTGGTGCAGTCATTGCAGTGGCACTGGGGCATAGAGGCCTGAAGGTTGCCATACCCATATTACTGATGTATTTCAAAACCCACACAGCAGACATGGGGCGCCCTTACTACATCACTGGGAATCAGCTGGTGAGTGGAACTACAAGTAGGGGTCCAGCTTTCGAGAGGGCGGCATTTAGTTCAACGTTGATAGGAGATTAGAGCAAGAGGGTGCCGTATGCACAATGAGGTGTGTGTGTGTGCGCATGTGTGTGTGTGTTTGTGTGTGTGACACATTATGATCCTTCTGTATTTATCCATATTTATTTTTTGCTAATTGTATCTGTATTTATCCATATTTATTTTTTGCTAATTGTATCTGTATTTATCCATATTTATTTGGGTTTTGTGGCAAAATGAAGCTGAAATTAGTATGTTTCCACATATATTTAACCGGTAAATATGCACTTATGCTTTAATGCCTACTAGGTTTCAATGCTGTAAACACCCGCAGAAGATAAATTAATGCACTTTTAAGAAAATATGCACATTTTGGTATCAACCTTGTGCATATCTGCTGCTGGTTAAAGCCACGTTACAAAATGTCCTTTCTTTTTTAGCCCCCTTACCTATCAATCCACAAAACTATTGGGCTGGCAGTCATGGCAGACAGTATTTAGAATTACTCAAAATATTGAACCCAATTTCCGTTTTTATCCACATTTAAAAATACATACAGACAAGAAAATAAATGTTTTCTGTCTGTATTTATCTGTAAAAATCAGTAAAAACGGGAAACAGGGAGCCCTAATTATGTTATTGGAAGTGAGCAGACAATCAGGTCCCTTCTTACCTGTACTTAGAGTATATCTTTGTGGATGAATGTATGTGAGACAAGCCAGGCATGCGCACTGGGGACTTCTTTCTTGGTTAGCACATGTGCTGCTTTTGCTGAGGTCATTTTTGAAGCTACCTCCCTGGAACTGGTGACAGGTCTCCATTTTAAGGAAACTGTATGCCATGAGCACGTTTCAAGTTTACTTATTACTGCACGGCTGATTGAAACCATTGCAAGCTGATAAAACATTTAAAAAAATTGCTGGATGTGGTGCCAGACACTGTCATGTCATGCATTTCAGTATGATTTAAAAAATAAAATTGTTATTACAATAACGCCTATAGAGTGGCGTAACTGCAATAAAAATGTCTGACTGCCAAGGCACCAATTGTGATGTGATTTAAAATGTCAGTACATCATTATTAAAAAGGAATTCATTCCACAAGATAACAGGGTATTGCCCGAATCTTTGTTGTAATATTAGTATGAGATGCTGGTGGCTGGTTTCAGACATTCAGATGCTAATGTGCGCATTAGTAAAATGTGTGTGTTTAATTAAAATGTCGGACACTGCCACGGCACCAATTATGGTGTAATTTAAAATGTCAGTGCATCATTAAGAAAAAAAAAAAAAGATTTGTTCCGCAGGATAACTGGATTTTGCCTGAGTCTACTTTTAGATATTAGTATGAAGTGCTGAGGGCTGGCTCCTAACGTTCAAATGGTAATGTGCATTTTGGTGAGCGTGCGTGGTAAAGGACCAGTGGGTCTGGGCTTCATGCATTTATGCTTAATTATAGGTGCAGCCGAGGAGTTGATAATTTGCATGCACTGATTCTTGAAGTAGGAAGCGTATGGAAAGGAGCATAGTGTATAACAGCTTACATTCCAGAAGTTACTAGTAAGGTAGAGGCTCTTAGTATTTTGTCAGCTTTGTTCAAAAATGTGACCAACCCACAGCTAGCTTGAGTATATGAGTTGTTGAGCAGGATAGCTTGAGGGTAAGAGTCGTTGAGCAGGATAGCTTGAGGGTAAGAGTCGTTGAGCAGGATAGCTTGAGGGTAAGAGTCGTTGTGCAGGATAGCTTGAGGATAAGAGTCGCTGAGCAGGATAGCTTCAGGATAAGAGTCGTTGAGCAGGATAGCTTGAGGGAAATAGTCGTTGTGCAGGATAGCTTGAGGATAAGAGTCGTTGAGCAGGATAGCTTGAGGATAAGAGTCGTTGAGCAGGATAGCTTGAGGCAGGGCTTTAAGTGGGGGGGCTGTGGGAGGCTGAGCCCCCCAGTTTTTTTGGGGGAGCCTCAAAAGGGGGCTCTAGGGGGCTCTATTTTCAGGTCTCAAAGGTCAAAGGTAGGGTGAGCAGACGTCTCGGCTTTTGTTTGGTGTTACTAGTGTGGGTAATATGTCTTGAAATACTGCCAATTTCGTTTTTCACTATTGAAAGGCTATCTTGCCCATAGGATAACATGGGGAATGCTGTGTGACATGTTTACCTGCATATCTTCCCATAACGGCAAGATAGACATGCTTATGGGTAAAACTCAATGGTCCTCCATTTGAAACATTTGACGCAAAGCTGTATGTAAAGAGTAGGCTGGTAAAAGTTAGAAGGTCCGCTGAAGAAAATTGTTGTGAGAAAACCCAGGAAAATAGACTCAGTGAATATCTTCAAGGGTTTTGGGAAATCCTGCAATAGATTTCTAAGTAATGTAAATCATTTTTACATGTTTTTTTAAAGTGCTTGGTATTTTATGGCTTAATAAATATACTTTTTTGCCTATTTCATTATCCTTTGCTGGATGCGACTTCATGATTTTCCTAAGCACACAATGCTAGTTATCTTGATTTAGACCACGCCCCTACTCAGATAGGCCACACCCCTTTAAGAAATTTACCACGCCCCTTTTGAAGCACGCACAGTTTTTTTCCCCACTTAAAGCCCTGGCTTGAGGGTAAGAGTCGTTAAGCAGGATAGCTTGAGGCTAAGAATCGTTGAGCAGGATAGCTTGAGGATAAGAGTTGTTGAGCAGGATAGCTTGAGGGAAAGAGTCGTTGAGCGGGATAGCTTGAGGGCAAGAGTCGTTGAGCAGGATAGCTTGAGGGTAAGAGTCGTTGAGCAGGAACTCCACTGCTGCTGGAATTGTTCGGAACCCATATTTAATCCATGATTGACAACAAATTTTCTCCATTCGTCAATTAGTGCTGGGCAGATGCAAAGAAGATGAGAAAAGCTCCCCTGAGATTGTCCGCATAACCTACACTCATCAGCCGCCAAGGCAGTAGGAGATCTAACTATGTGAAATTTCCCATCCTGATGAGGCAATACTTGATTTTGTAATGCACAGAAAAGGTGTCTCTAAGATATTTTTAGACCTTGTTTTGTTATAGCGTCTCAGTATAAGGTATGCATGCTTTATGGTCTTGAAGGTCCAGCGAATCTGTTCGAAAGGCTCTTTTTGAAGTGCTTTGTTTGATGCTATTTAAAAGTTTTGGTGTGGATAATTTTTATTCCAGAGAGCAGTGGCTGTTTTGAATTTGAGGGCTTCATGAAAGGCAACAGTTCAACATTTTTGGGGGCTGGATTGTTAATTACGGATACCTCCTGCCAAATTAGATTTTTCAGTGTTCCTATTTTGGCAGTACGCGCAGCGTGTAGGTATTTGAGAGTGCACGCCTTCTGCGCCAGGACTTGAATGAATAGCATGAATTCCAATCAGATCTGACCAGCAGCAGAGTGGTTTGATAGTTTAACCCCTTCCATGCTCATGACGAGCTCAGCTCGTCATGAGGCACGGTGCTGGTGTGCTCATGACGAGCTGAGCTCGTCATGACCACACCCATTATCATTGACCCTCAGCACAGAAGAAGAATATCTCAAGCAGCGATGGTGTTAAATAATGCCGTTTGCACTAATTGTTCATTTGAATAAGAATATGAATGGAAAAAAAATGCTTGATAAAATTGAATTTAACCAAAAAATCCTTTTTAATAATATAAAAAAAGAAGAAAATTAAAAATGTATTTTTCATTCATTATGAGTGTCAGGTGTTGGTTAAAATAATTAGCGGAGTAAGTATCAGTACTGGCATTCGTGGTGTTGTTATAGTAGTTGCAATAACAGCAGCATTGTGGATGATGTGTAGGTGGGCGTGAGGGCAGCAGTTATGGAAGTTAGAAAAGGACAAGAGGCTTTAACAAGCCCCACCGGAAAGGGCAGGCCGTGGAAACAGCAAGAGAGAAAAAATCTTCCACCACAAACTGCTTCTCTTGCTAGTAGCATGTTAACAACACAGATATAATCTGAAACTGGTCACAACAACAGGACAAGGCTCAGTTTTGTCTCTTAATCCTTGTTTGTTTTAATCGTCAAATGGTATTAACCTCAGGCCTTTCAAGCTTTTTATTGTTATGTTATGATATGTTATGTTATAAAAGATTTGTATAGCACTCGTACACCAACTGGTTTCATGGCGCTGAATATTGTACATTGGCGCTTTCATGGCGCTTTTTATGGCGCTTTCATGGCGCTTTCATGGCGCTGAATATTGATTTATTGTACTTCATTTAACGTCCTAGCCACTCAATCCTAATCCCACTCAATCCTAATCCCACTCAATCCCAATCCCACTCAATCCCAATCCCACTCAATCCCAATCCCAATCCCACTCAATCTCAATCCCACTCAATCTCAAACTCATCAACCATATACATTTTATAAACTCTTAACCATGTACTTCCTGAACTATAACTTTCTCAAAAGAGGCATTTTCTAAACTGTAAATGCCTTCAATTTTAATGTTTCTTAAATGTAAACTATCTTCATTTAAATTTATGAACTTTAAACTTTGCAGAAGGTCAACCCTTTTAAACTAATAGTATTTCCATCCTGAAGAGAAAATAGCAGGAGAGCGACAGCAGATCCTCAGGCTGGTAAACAGGAGCTCCACATCGTTCTCGTTTCATGCATAGCTGAAACGCCAGTACAGGAAGCAAGCAAGCATTTGCAAAACCAATAGGTCGAAAGCTCGTGGCGTGTCAGCTGCAGGATCTGGGCCTCCCTCCTATCATAGTTCCCTTCCGCTTGTTATGTGTGGAGTGTGGTCAGCTTCCGACAGACATTCTAACTGAGGGTTTTCCTGGAATGAACAGCTATTCTGGCTTCTTTCCTCCTACAGACCCAGTACATCCTCCTCAGGCTTTACAGTGGCGGTGCAGGTCCCAACCTCCTTTCTCTTAGGTGGCAGCATAATGTCTGCGCAAATTACTTCTTGGAAGTGTTGCTATGCAATGTTGCGGAATACACCATTGCACAGCTTTTTGCTAATACACTGGCCTTCGCAGCAAATTTTCAAACTGAAAGGACTACCCGTTCTCCCTAACGTTGTGACTTGTATATTTTGATGGCAGTCAAAATTGCAAATACAATGCAGTTATGTCCACTGCACCATACTTTCTTTCAATTAAAACACTTCCTTTATTGAACTTGCACCATAGCTCCTGCCTGTGAAAACACTTCCTTTATTGACCTTGCACCATAACTTCTGCCAGTGAAAACACTTCCTTTATTGACCTTGCACCATAACTTCTGCCAGTGAAAACACTTCCTTTATTGACTTTGCACCATATTTCTTGTCAGTGAAAACTTACCTTTTGTGGCAGATTGAACTGCCAGGCACTGATTTATCGTTGACCCATCCCTCACTGAACAGTACTGCCCATATCTTGGAGAAGACAACTATTTCCTTCCTTTCTTCAACCTGTTCATCATACTGTTGGTTATTAAATGTTGCTGTTACACAGTGTTAGCTTAGAAGTTTTTCCATTGTGCGATTACTATAATTCAGTGTGTGTTGCAAAATCCTCTCTCTGGTGAAGAGGTGGCAAGAGAGGGCATTTTATGACTATGTGCAGGAAAAAGAATGAATTGCAAAAAATATTTTTCAAATAAATCCTGGCAGCAAAGACATTTCCCCTGCTAGCTGGTTTGTGAACCCAGATGGCCAAGTGATAAGTGTACTCGCTGAGTCATGTTATTCATATACTCTAGTGAGTAACAAAGTTTTCAGACAGCTGATCCCTGAGAAAGTACATGTGCCGCAGCGCCCTAATGTGAAATCTAGAGGATATCAAAAGGACCCTAAACCTTTGGTCGGATGATGGTGGAGAGGATTTCCTTCGAGGGGAGCTGAAGAGGGGGGAAGGTTTATGTGTCGGAGGAAGGCCCTTACCTGTTCAGGTTAGGGCACCAGAAAGACCAAGGTATAAATGACACCCCAATGTACCTGATACAGATCTCTGGTTGTGCAGAGAACCCTTTCACAAAATGCTATTTGTAATGAGTTCCTGGAGGTGTTTATGGATAAGATGAGATTTGTTACAAACTTTGAGCATCAAATTAAGTTAAAATTAAGTTAAACAACGTTTACCTGGTGGTGCACAATGTGCATCCCATTCTATATGTTTTTAAAGAAATGACGACAAGAGGCACTAGATAAAAGAAGACAGGAGTAACTTAAAGAATTGAAAGTTCTAAGGAGCTTTCTCATATTCTTTTAGCAAATAGCTGAAGGGTATGATTTAACAATGTGTGTTGTCTTGAGGACGTTTGCCCCCCTTGCCCAGGCTGATATGCTCACTACAACTGGAAAATGTCCTGCTGCAATGTAATTGGCTTATCATCAGCTTATTATCAAGTGAATTTGCCCCCGGGATCTCATCCACTAACTTCTTTCATGCTGGCTTGGCCGTCTTTTTGTTCTGAAGAGTGCTATTTGGGATAGCTTGAGCAGCAGCAGTTTTCCAATTAACAATTGCGGGGAAGAAATATCTTCATGGGTTGCCATGACAATGTCTTGTGTTTCTTATACAACTACCCAGTCTTAAGTCATGACCTGGATCGCCACAGCGATGTATTGAGAAAAGTATTGTTCAGAATGAAAGAACCAAGCCTTAAGGTTATGAACCACAAATGTGAGATATGTGTCTAGGCAGAGACTTATTTAAGACACATATTGCGCAAAGATGGGGTCAACCTAAAATAGATCTAATGGAAGGCATTCAAAGGGCATGCATGATCACCAGTGAAAATGGAGGAACCAATGTCCTTTCTAAGGCTTTCTGAGTATTATTATAACTTTGATTGCTTTTATTCATGCAACAAGGCTTTTAATAGAGTAAATGAAATTATTTATAAATCCCCTGCACTAGGAAGATTTAACCTATGCAAAAATATAATACTCTCTACTGATACCAGTTGCAAGGGTCTTGGGGTGCACTTGGTTAAGCGGTTAATGGAAAAATGTCATCATTGCATTTGCCTCCCACTCCTGAAAGGGAGATGAAATATATTATTGAGCAAGTGACATTAGCTTGTTTTTCTCCAGTAATTCTCCATTCTAAGTACTTTTGTGGTATATTACGCGTGCGTGTTCATATGGACCATCATCTACTAATTTATGCTTTCAACACCAAGAGGCCTGAATGCACTACACCACATCTTTCTAGGTGGTTTCTCAGATTAGAAGCATGTCTCTTTAGGATAGACAATTTCCCAGGTATATTGCTGATGACTGTCCCTAGACTATCAATTAATGAGTTTGAATAAGAAGATGAAGAGGTGGCGATGAGGGAATTATTTCAATGCTGCAATATTGCCTTTCTGCTGAAGAATGGGGGAATAGTGAAACTGAGGATGGAGTTTTAGCTATGGTCACGGTGAACACAAAGGTTGACCATGCAAAGTTGGGGTTCGAGAACAGAGTTTAGGGTTTTGGTATGTCAGGGATGCACTGAGCTTGGAAAATGGCAAACATTTACATGGTAGGAAGATGATGTCCCCTGAGTCTAGCAGGTAACAAATTGTGATCTGATGTCTAGGGAAAAGCTTACTGAAACAAAAGTCAGAGAAAGTTATTATCATATCTTCTAGGATTTCCCCATCATGTATACCCCATTTTACATACATTGTCCCATCTACACGACAATAACGATTCTAAACAGGTGACCTTTTACCTAGTAGATTGCACCTGTCTCTTCGACACCAGGCTCTAAGTATTCTATCACAATCCCTGTACCTTTTATACATAAACATATCCCCAGGCACGGCAGATTTATTCTGTATAAGGGTCACCACTTTTTTCATCCTTGGCCAACAGTCAGCTGTGAATGATCACACTTGTTTAGAAAAGCAATGGTGATTGTTTTCAAAACATGTATTATTGTTTTCAAAACATCCATGGTTTTATTAAAACATTTTGATTCTAGAAAAAACCCTGGAGTGACCACTCCCCCAACAAATTGGAGGAGAATTCCTTTCAAGCTGAAGACACGGGTCCTGCTTGCTGAATTTTCGACATGCAGTGACCTGACATCCCTTGCAGGATGTCATCATCGAGACAGAGATGGGGTCCTTCGTTCTCAACCATAGGTGAGGGGTTTGGTTCATTCCTGGGGATTTTTTGGCTGTAGATACCCACACATATGCACATACATGCTACACTCAGAGGTCTAGGATAGGTACATTTTAGCAAATTATTTTAGGTCGCGAATTTTAGGAATATGCAAGTGCTACTGTTTTTATCGGAGCTGTTCATGTTCATTTTATTAGCACTATGGTAGGAATGTATCTACAATTTACCATATGGATACTTGCCATATTGTTTAAATGCTTCGGTCTTCTGATTATCGTAGCACATATGTTTTATACAAGATTGACGCTTGAGCAATAAATACTTATTGAAAACGTCCTAATCACTATTGTGTTTATTTTCTGAGAATAAGAGAGCACGAGTGTCTGAGCAAAACGTACTGTACTGCTTTCCACAATCCCTGAGAAAACAGGGTTGTCATGTTCAGTGGTTGCCAGAGACGACCTACACCACTGTAGAATACAGGGGGTGGTAGTGGCACTATAGAGCTAGCTGGTTTAGCGGCTGACGTAACCTGTGGGCGTGTCCAGAGCCGGTATGGACACCAAGCCCTCAGTTTAGGTCATCCAAAATACACTGGTCCTAGGGGACTCCTAGGAACTACACAACATGGTGTCGCCAACGTTGGTTTGGATCTTATATTAACAGTTAAAATCCGAGTAGTTCAGTCGTGCTTTCTCAGAAGCCCCTACTCACACAGTTCAGAGACGTCTGAAGTGAGAAAGGGAATCCGCCTCAGCTGAGCAGATATATTCTGTGTATTGGCTGTAGGTTTAGCAAGTTTGTAGGAAAACAAGGTTCCCTACTTTGTGCAAAACCCTACCTCTTAACTTTCTTCTCTGCTAAAATTACTGACCCTGCGACTAGCATTGGAGGTTTGAAGGAAGACAATTTTGCTAATGCTCTTAACAACACCGAAAACTGCAGACCAGTGGATGAGGTCTGTGCAATATACAGAGACATAGCCAGGATATACAGACATATTGTCCAGTTCATCATGAAAACTTTAACAGTTCCAGCTGTGAGACATGCTCCAGCAGGTCCACATCAGGCAATACATACAATTAACCCACAGACACTAAAATCAGATATAGGAACAATACCATCCAAACGGGAGCAAATTCTGTTCCGTATAGCACAGAACATTGCACAGCTGGAAGCAGTGTTTCCCCATACAGGTCCGCAGGAAAAACATAATGCTAACCATTTGCTTGCCAATGGGGATGGTTCCCTCGATTGAAGATTGTACCACTTTGGGAACAGTCCTTGCTGCTGTTTACGTCAGAGTACATGGTACACCTTCCTTAGCAGTAGTTCCTGATGTATTGAAACAGCTACAGAACGAGTATGGCCAGGACCTTCCTTGGACTTGGCGATGAAACTGATGTTTTTTTTGCCCAAGTCTCTGCAGTCATATTGAGCTAAAGGGGGAGTCAGCAGCAGTGGCCATAGATAGCCGCCTAAGGGAAACAGCTCCTATCAATAGGGAGTGAGAATTATCAAATTAACATGAAATTAAGAAATATATGCTGCATTAGGTAGAGATAGTTTGGGAACCAAAGCTGGAAGCCCCAAATGGCGGGTAGTCCCGACAAGGACAACTCGAAGCAAGCACCCACGTCCTCTAAAAAGAAGTGGGATAATAAACACATTATCGGTGGCCTGGTATGTATTCCTTGCTAGAGCAGAAATTGAAATCATGCATGACATGTGCTTTCAGTGACAATTCACAATCCACCTCTATCCCTGGTTACTGTACACAAATAATATGATTTAAGAAAATAAATGCAATTGGCTAAAGTCAATAAGATCCTAGGGTAGAGCACTCGCCAGGAGGCCATTGGGGCATACTGCACTACGTCCAGCTCAGGCACTGGAATGTCTCCTTTCCCATCTCTTAAGAATGGCTGGACATGCTGCAACTAACATTTCCTTTCAGTGGCTGGATGGGGAGTGAGATTAAGTAGTTTTTAGGGACCACATTCATGAGAGAGTGTTGCCAAATCAAAATAAATAAACAAATGCTACATCTGCCTAAAGGGAATAGGAAGAAGGAATTGGTATGTTGGTAACCTTGTAATGAATGTATGTGTGTGGTATTTGTATAGCTTGAGCCTAGCCAAAAAGGCAGTGGAGCACTGTACAGGGTAAATGGCAGGCATATAGTCAACGAGAGATAGAAGAGACAGCCGCCTAATGAATTGTTACTGCATTGTGTTGTAATGTTCTTTAAAGAGGTCTGTCTTCATCTCTTCTCTAACTTGAAGCAGCACCGGGGCGGCCCTGATGGGTAGCAAGATGTTGGAACAGGCCTACTGTCCTGTTTTTTTATTTGTTTACACTTCCTAATCTCCAGACTGATGGTGGCCTGGCTGAGGGTGTTCTGAGAGCCACCAGAGATGGTGAGCTTGTCCGCAAAACAAGAGGGGGTGTGATGTGATAGCTTTGTAATTGATACAGCTTTTGAAGATGTGTGGGGCTGTGTCCACATGTGTGGGTCACTAGAAAACTGATGAAGTAAAAAGAAATGGAGTAAAAATGGAGAATGACCAGCTTTGGGGAATGGATAACATTTTATCTGACAGAGACCCTACAAACAATACCAGGATGAAAGAGGTTAAGAGCAATAGTCAAATTGAAATAGAGGAAGCACATCATTTAAATTGCCAACATAAGAACCAATCTTGGAATAAGAACTACATTTAATGGGGATCCGTTCTGATATTTGCTGTCTTCTTCGCTGAGGCTAGGGTGCCTTTTATAATTTTACTGGACTTCTGATATGTATCATAATGTCCTTCTTCCACTAGAATCTTTTTTTCCTAATTCTAATGTAATCTGTTTCTCCTGCAAAGAGGTGCACTTTTCTCATTTCCAGTATAGATATGCTGTATTTCCTTAATCCCTTTCCAGTATTATCTCTCTTTGACGGAATCAACATTCCTATTGCCAGGTCTCTCTCACAGGTACCATTTTGTTGTGCTTTACTATTTGATAATTAAACTTCAATACCTTCTGGCTGAGGCTCCAGAATACTTCAATTTTATCACGTTCATTCTTGGCTCTCCATAACAGGTATCTATTGTTTACCAATTTTATGGTGCTCATGTTATCAACCACAGAAGGATGAAGGGCTGAGCGGACCCAAGTGGATTTGAACCTGTAACTTTCAGGACACACACAGATGCCTGGATTAGTACTTTGAGCAAGCAGAACTCACACCATCGAAATAATAACCCTGTCCTTCCAAATGCTTCTGCATGATGTTTATAATGTAACTTGTTTTTCTTTTTAAATGTCTGATCTTTTGCATTTTTTTGCAGTGAATTTAATGACATTAACTGTGCCATGAAGGACGTTTTTATTTACTTTTGGATGTTAGTCCCCCCCCCCCAATTTTTTTTATTATATACATAAAATCATATGAGGGTGTCTCTTTACATCTGTATATTTAATTCAGAGTTGAAAACGTTTCCGCTAAGATGTTGTATAAAAATGTATTTCTTTATGCCTAGAATGTCCCTGAGAACAAAACTGTCCACCCTGTGTCTTACAATGTCACTCTCTTTGTGCCTGTGTCTCCCTGTTTCATAGAAAGGAGAAACCTGATTGAGGATAGCCCAATCGTAAAATTAAACCCATGTCCTAAATGTTACAGATAAAATACGCCTAATAGATGAAAGGGAATGAAGGTGAGAAAATGTGAAAGATCGATTGGAAGGCAAATTAGGGAAAGTGAGTTCTATATCAGAATATCAAGGACAAATATAGTCCAACAAAATGACTGTGCTCTAAAGGCCTAAACATTGAAAACCAGAATATTTTGAAGGTAGACATACCTGTAAATTCACTGAAAAAGCAAAGGTTAAAGTGACTTTATACTCGGAGCATAAGAGCTTAGCTCGTGTTAAATTCACTGAAAAAAGCAAATATTAAAATGGCCTTATAGTTCAAGTCACTACACAACATGGGACCCACATACCTCATTACGGGCTTCACTTCCAACAACCCATCAGACAACTTCACTCAGCATCACAATCGCTTGCATACACACACCCCGTATTCACAGAAGCAGAACAGGAGGTCGATCATTCTCCTACCAAGCTGCCAAATCCTGGAACGACCTCCTCCAGCACATCAGGGCCTCCTCCTCGCTACTTGAATTCCACAAGCAGCTGAAGACCTGGCTGCTCAATTAGTCTTCTTGCGGGATCATCAAGCCTGCCTGTACTCAGGACCTATTTACAACAAGGGGTGGTGATGGACAGAGTCTCTGAATTAAGCAGAGTACTCTCACCCAGTCAAGAGATCAGGGCTAGATCCAACACCGTTTTTTAGCTCATTGCACCATCCCAGTTTCAGAACCTGGCTGTATGCAAATTAGTCTGTCCCTGGCCCAGTGCATCATGGGAACAGGGCAGACCAGACTACAAAAGCCAATTCTTACACTGGGAAGGAAACAAGCTTCCGGGGACCGGTTTCTGCCATTTCAGGCGTCTTCGGCCCGGCTTGCTTGAATCCTGATGGTGCAATGAGCAAGGGACTCACATCTGAGTATACCCTTCCACGCTTAGGGTGGACAAAATTATTTACAACAAGGGGTGGTGATGGACAGAGTCTCTGAATTAAGCAGAGTACTCTCACCCAGTCAAGAGATCAGGGCTAGATCCAACACCGTTTTTAGCTCATTGCACCATCCCAGTTTCAGAACCTGGCTGTATGCAAATTAGTCTGTCCCTGTCCCCGGAAGCTTGTTTCCTTTCCAGTGAAGAATTGGCTTGGTAGTTTGGTCTGCCCTGTTCCCATGATGCACTGGGCCAGGGACAGACTAATTTGCATATTAGCCAGGTTCTGAACTGGGATGGTGCAGTGAGCTAAAAAACGGTGATGGATCAAGCCCTGATCTGTTGACTGGGTAGGAGTGTTCTGATTAACTCAGATACTCTGTCCATCACCACCCCCTTCTTGAAATTATTTTGGCCACCATGAGTGTGGAAGGGTATGCTCAGACATGAGTCCCTTGCTCACTGCACCATCAGAATGCAAGCAAGCCGGGCCGAAGACGGCTGTAATGCCAGAAACCGGTCCCCGGAAGCTTGTTTCCTTTCCAGTGAAGAATTGGCTTGGTAGTTTGGTCTGCCCTGTTCCCATGATGCACTGGGCCAGGGACAGACTAATTTGCATATAGCCAGGTTCTGAACTGGGATGGTGCAGTGAGCTAAAAAACGGTGATGGATCAAGCCCTGATCTGTTGACTGGGTAGGAGTGTTCTGATTAACTCAGATACTCTGTCCATCACCACCCCCCTTTTTGAAATTATGTACTCAGGAGCAGCCTCACCACACGCCTACACTCACCGCCTGGATACCAGTGGGTAATTTGTTAAAAAAAAATAAGTGCCAGGGCTCTCGTCAGGAGGCAGCATGCACTAGCTCAGTTCTCCTGTTAGCACCGCCTAAAACACAACCAACTACTAACCATGAAAGTCAGGAGAGGATGTGGTTTAATGGCCAGAGCTGCCGACTTTGGACCTGGGGAACCATGTTCGAGTCTCAGTGTCAACTCAAAATCCTGTGATTCTGGGAAATTCACTTAGTCTCCCAAGGCTACCATAATTGAATGTGCCCTTAACTGGTGCTCATAAAAAAGAGCTGGTGTTGAGCACCGGAAACCACAGGCTCAAATTAAGCACTGATGGATACCCTCATGGGTAAAAAGCAGCACTTTACAGGTCTGACTTACATTACAATACAGTAAGGTGTTTTGACTATGACAACAAGCAGGGGGTAGGCCACAGGGCCAGTCTTCTGGCCAGACCCTGTACACAAGCCCGCCATGGGTGGCCAGCAACCCCTCTCCTCCCTGCTGTGCATGGTATCGGCCATGTACAGCAGGGATTTGGACCCAGGTCCTACACTCAAAACAGCCACGGACAGCCAACACCTCAGTGAGCACCGCCCCCGCAGGAGTCCAACGCATATTTGATTTTTCTGTTTGAATGTATTTTTGGATACCTCTGTACTCCAGTCGTACCGATCACTCAAGCTTCTCCCCCATAGTACTGTGGTATCATGAAAGCTTCCCTCAGGAAGCTTGCACAGTACTGTGGCAGCATGAGGGTAAAGCTTGAGAAGTAACTGCCATGTGAATACCTTGGGACTTCACAGGAGGGCTGCACTGGGTGCACGGGAGCTCTGAGGTGGTTCCCTGGTCTCCCGAAAAGTGGTTGGGGGGATCGTGATGTTCCTACCATAGCCATTTATTCCCTATTTTTGAAATATTTTTAGGACTCCCGGACCAAGTCCTTGAGTCCTGTATATTGTCTTCAGAGTTGCGACCAGCCAATCAAATCACTCTGTACCGGTCTCACTGTATTGAAATGGCTGATGGAAAAAGAAGCTCCCTCGACTAATCAGAAGGCCCTATTTGTAAAATGTTCAGTACCGCAGAAATCATATGGGAACAACTGGTCAGACATACCTTTGAACTTCTTACAGCCCAACCGAGCACCCCTTTAAACGCAAATTGCTTGAAAATTGCTGAACGGATTTCTAGCAGATCCTAAAAAGCGTGCTTTCTGAGTAAAGTTCTAACTTTTTGCCAAATTTGGTGTAATTCCATTCAGCCATTTTTTCAGAGAAGCGGTTCCCAAGGGAACTAACATAGGAAAACAATGTTTTGCATTCCACTTTTTCCTTCTCGGTTCTTATTACCTTATGCATCTCTTTATTTAGTGTCCACTAGGGATGCTACATTATCTTTATCACAGCTGTTCATTTCTGTTGCGCTGCACATACCATGGTCCCATCGATTGGGAGTTCTGCTGTTGCTGATGCTGGCTTTGAAGAGAAAGACTGTCTTACAACTGTGTGGCGCTGTTCAGTGGTGATTGCTGTCCGGCTGGTGGGTTGCTGGTGGTGATCCATTCAGGCTAGTGATGCACTGCTGTACAGAGATGGGAGGATGAGACGCTTCACTTCTTAACCCATCTTCTTATGAAGAAGGCAAAAATGAAATTGTGAAGATGGGTAGGGTAGGCGCAGATGTTCTCTTCTGCGGTCCTCTGAGGTCACAGATTTCTTCCTAAGACATAGACTATTGTCATTGTCAGACCTAGAGTCTAGGACAAGAGTAAATAAATCTTCATTGCAGTCGGCAATAAAACCATTATGCACAAAATTCCAATCATCATTAAAAAGAAGAAAAGTGCATGCCTGGAAGAGTCCAGAATCTAACAAAAACACATTAATCGCCGCACTATCTGATTCCTAATTAATAGAATTAATGAAATTTCAGTCATTCATAATAAATAGGTTTGCAGATGCTATAAAAATGTCACATTACTTTTAATGCTGTAAAAAAGTTGTAACAATAAAGTACAGAACTAAGTTTCATCTATACTGGTGTCATCAAACTTATATAAAACATTATACAATGTGTCCAAGAATTTTACCCCCGGTGCCTTAATTTCGCGTGTTGCACCTTACAGACATAATTTGATCACTTCCCTTACAGAAAAGATATTATAATTAAGGCTCCCTGTTTTCAGTTTCTACTTATTTTTAGAGATAAATACAGACAGAAAACATTCAATTTTCTTGTCTGTATTTATTTTTAAATGTGGATAAAATCGGAAATTGGGTTGCTTTTAGAGTAATTCTCAATATTGTCTTCCATGACTGCCAAGCCAATAGATGTGTGGATTAATAGATAAGGGGGTTAAAAAAGAAAGGAATTTGAGTAAAGAGGCATTAACAGCAGTAGATATGCACACGGTTGATACTGAAATGTGTGTATTTTCATATAAAGTCATTGACTTATCTTCTGTGGGTGTTCACAGCATTGAAACCTGGCAGACATTCAAGTATTAGTGCATATTTATCTGTTAAATAAATGTGGAAATATACTAATTTCAGCTTAATATTTCCACAAAACCCAAAATTAATATGGATAAGGTGTGCTGCAAAACTTTCTAATTTACTGTTCAGGTGTATGTTCTTTTTAATTCGAAGTTTCTGGATGATTAATCCAATTGTCAGCACAGTCTAGGTCTGTAAGAGGGACGTGAGATAGGGTGCATTTTCGTCATTCTTGGGCCTAATTATGAGTCTGGCGGTCCACAGCCACCAGACTCACGGTGGCGGTCTCCCGACTGCCCTATTACAACTAGAGTGGTTGGGCAGTGCGGGGACCACTGTTCCCTGGTGGTTGCGTGGCAGTCCTGACGCCGCAATATTCTTTGTGGGGCCACTGCGCCTTCCAAGCATATTACGAGTTTCCTCACCATCACACTTTTCATAGCGGTGTGACCACCAGGCTAAGTGTGTCAGTGAGGAAACAAAGGAGGCCCTACAGGGTCCCTGGTGCCTCAAGCCATGTGGATGCACACAGGGGTGCACATGTTGTGCATGCACACCTGTACCTGCACGGCATGGACTGCAGCAGTCCATGCCGTGCATGTACTGCCTTTGATGTTTTATAGGCACCGCCCTGGGAGTGCCAAAGAACCACCCACCAGACCCGTAGAAAACCTCTAATCTGGCACGTGGTTCCTACATGGGTTTGGTGGTGCGGGAGCGGGGCAGTCCCGCTCCTGCACCGCCAAACTCATAATAATGCCCTTAGACTTTTTTATTTCATCTCACTAGACTGACATAATGGGCAGTTTAGCCTACTGTAATCTATGACAATAGGTTAGGGCCGCTTCATCGATCTGGTGTCATAGTGTTTTATAACCTAATTACAGCCTAATTACTACTGCTAAGACGGTTTTTTTCAGGGAACTTCTCTTTAGGGTGATCAATCTCTTGTTATATATTCCACTCAATGACCCTCTATGTCAGTATAGAAATAAACCTTGCAGTAATCACTCTGTACAGTGCCAGAGGAGGTGGACAACCATATGTTTTATAGGATTTACTGATTCTTATTTCTGTGTTTATCGTTTACTCTTAGGCTGCTCCATTTGAGGAATCCATGACAATTTTGGTCCCGATTCATATCTTGGTGGTAAGCATACTTCGTCACAACAGAGTATGCTTACCAGGGGCGACTGGCAGGTACATGTATCAGTGGGGCGGGCAACTGAGTGGTGGGTGGCTGCTTGCATACATGCAAGGTTGTGGCAAATAATAAAAAAAAAAATAAAGACACTTGCCTTGCTTGCACCTCCTAACTCCGTTTCCTGTTCTGTCGGCTCTGCGGGCTCCAGCCTCCAGGCCATTCCCGTAACCAATACTGGCACTCTCAAGCTGGTAACCAGCATTAGAGAAGCACCAGCATTGGATGGAGTGGGCTGACTGGACGTTCCTTTAGGTTTTGTAGATCTTGTAGGCCTGCTCTTGGTCCCCACCCAGCTGTCTATGAGCTTCAAAGTGCACATGTCACTTTGGACCATGCAAGGCTGACAGCCAGACTGACATGCGCACTTTGGAACATCCAGCCAAAATGCCCCTCTAGTCCTCTTTGCTGGAGGACATGCCCCCAATTCTCCTGCTGGGGGCAGGCTGGCAGCTGTGGCACACAAAACGTAAAAAATAAAATGCAATGAAATAATTTCATTGCCATTTTATTTTTCACGTTAACACAGCTGTAGCGGGTGAGGGTGCGATGCTCCCCCACCCTCACAAAGAAACTACTGCTGATGCTTACAACCAAGATATTGCTCCGCCTGTCCGATTTAGATGTGGGCAGACCATAGGTTTGGCTATGGAGGTGACTCGTCCATCACCCCCATAGCCAAACCTTTCCAATGTCCCAATGGAGTAAGGGCTGATGGAGAAATGGCTATATGTCGCCCCACCCAATTAAGATGGGCAGACATATAGCCATTTTTTTTACTGACCGTCACCGACAGGCAAACCCTAACAGTAAGGACAGTAAAAAAGGAATAATGCCCCCCTCACCATGATAGATGACTCCCATGGCAAGGGGGGCATTTTCTTTTTTATTTTAAAACAAAATAACATTTTGGGATTTAAAAAAAAAAAAGAAAACTGGTGCAGGGCTCTGTCATGTAGCCAGACCCTGCACCAAACAGGGAAAAGCATTGACAGGAATCACCATCGGTCCCTGTCAATGCATTATTATATGACTGCCAGCTTGGCAGTTGTTAGATCTGGGGGTCTCTAATTGGCAGAGGTAAGTACCTTAGACAAAGTAGGGACCATTGCTTCTAGTCAGGGTGAAGAATTACATACAGTAGATAACCCCTGCTCACCCTCTAGGTAGCTTGGCACGAGCAGACAGGCTTATCCCCAAGGCAATGTGTATAATAGTTGCACTTAACACAAACAATGACCCCCCATCCACCACAAACTGAGACCACACAGGTAAGTATATTTATAAAAATATATCTTTATCTAGTTTCAGCAAGGAGAATAAAACAGTTGCATGATATTCACTTCTTTTGTAAAAAGGTTGTACTTAATCTTAATGGTTGCCTTTGTTAGGAAGTTCTCAATGTAAAAATAGTCTCAAGTCTCTGAAATTGGTATTAAAAATAATACCAATGGCTTATCTCCAATAGTCTCTAAAAACGCCCTGTTCAGATAATGCCCGCGTGTGACTTACTTCGCAAATCACACCTTCACTTCTATTGCGCTCATACAATGCGAGCGCGCCTCACCAGGGGCTGCGGGTGCACCGCGCAGATCAAAACAGGCTTGCTTCAGCCCCGGCCGGTCCCTGCTGCTTTCCGCCCGCTCTCAGTACTTCCAGGGAGCGGCCGGGAGCTAGCACGGCTCCTCGGGACACAGGCCAGGGGCGGTCAGCGCTCGCGCTGCTCCCGCAGCGAGGACGGGTCTCCTTCTCGCTGCGGGTGCGGCTCCTCTCGTCCACGGGCTTCCCCCGACCAGCCAATCGCGTCGCGGCACTGATGACGAGCCTCCACACACGCCCGAGAGTCAGCCAATGGCAGTGCGGCTCCCGGGACAGGCTTGCAATGACGCACTTCGGGGCAGCCAATCACCACTCGGCAACAACGATGACGCTGCGGCGCACGGGCCTATCCCGTCGCGGCGTTGGTGAGGGGGCTCGGCTCCTCCAACCAATGGGAGCGCGGCGGCTTCGATCTTCGGCCCCGCAGCTCCGATCAGGATGGCAATCGGGGAAGAGGTTTTCTGGCCCCGGGCAGCGGCGGTGAACAGGCGGCAGATGGTTTTTGAGGACGCAGGTCACGGAAAGACCGCCTTCTTGGCCTCACAACCGCTCTAGAGCAGAATTCACGAGGGGAGGCACCGCAGACTTCCGACCCTCGCTGGGAATGTGCCGATGAGCACACCGATCCCTACTCACGCTCAGCAGTTGATCACCAAGCACGCTCCAGGTCAAAACAGCACGGTCTGCACAGCGTCGTGGGCTTCTTTAGGTACCTTTTAACCCTGGGTTCCAGGAACAGGACGCCAGCTCTTCTCAGGCCCTTGGAGATTCAGTGAAGACACAGCACACAGCAAAGTCTTTGTAGTTTCAAGCAGGCAGGGTCACAGCACACAGCAAAGTCCCTTTCTTCTTCTCAGCTTGCAGTTGAACAGCAGAACAGGTCAGCCCTTAGAGCACACAGCAAGGCAATCTTCCTTCAGTTCTCCAGCAGTCCTTCTTCCAGCAGAGGTTCCTCTTGATTGTAGAATCTAATCTTCTGTTGTCAGGGGTCCTTCTCTTATACCCCTAAAAGTCTTTGAAGTCCTTTGAAGTCTTTGTGCAAGTGGGCCCTGAGCCCGGTCTAAACCAGTTCTGGGTGTTGCTGAGGCACTGGGGGTTTCCTGGCTTCCTTCTTCTTCTCAGTATCAGGGACAGAGGTGACAGTCGCCCAGCAGGGGGGTGGAGCCAGCATTGTGGTCAGGCAGGCACAGCCCTTCACTATCAGGTGCTATCTCCTCCCACTTCCCTGGCAGCAGATGCTGCCTTTCATCCACGGGCTGACTCAGACAACCTCCTGGGGGCTCTGCAGCCCCTGTCACACTCAGGCCAGACAGTCAATCCACAAACAGGCCCAGGCACACAGAAAGGTTAGACAAGAGAACAGCCACTTTCTAAAAGTACCATTCTCAAACACAGAATTTAAAAACAACCTGCACTAAAAGATGTGTTATTAAATTCTGAGTTCAGGGATATCATTCACTTATGTCCCATCTTGTTCCTATGAGAAGATAGGCTGGTATCCATTGGGACTAGCCTCCCCCATGTTATTCTATGGAGCAAGATAACCTTACAGCAGTGAGCACACAAAATGGCTGCTGCTCACTGCCAGAGCATTTAACCTATACTAGTACATGCTCTACCTTACCCATACACTGCACCCTGCCCAGGGGGGTACCTTGAGCCTTCCATAGGGGTGACTGATGTGCACAGACAGGGAAGGGTTAGGCCCAGCCAGTGGGGACACTGGCCAGGCAGACATGGCAGTCCACTGACTGCACACAGGCCCTGCGCTGGCAGGCCTGAGACACCATTTTAGGGCTACCCATTGTGGGTGGCGCAATCTGCGCTGCAGGCCCACTAGTAGCATCTGTCATCACCAGCCCTGGCACACACAGTGCACTTTACTAGGGACTTCATGGTGAAACAAATATGCCAATCAGGTATACCCAATCAATATGACAATTTACAGAGAGAGCACTTACACTCTGGCACTGATCAGCAGTGGCAGAGTGTCCAAAGCATCTAAACCAGCAAAAACGAAGTCCAGCACAGCATCAAAAATACATGAGTCAGAGGCAAAAAGATGGGGGAAAACCACGCCAAGGGTGTCAGGTCTAACACGTGTCCCCTCCAGCTGAAAGTGGGGAGAACTACCCAACCTCTTGGGAGTCCTCATCACTAAGGCGGAAGAATCTGGACAGACCATCAGCATTGGCGTGTTCTGTACCAGGGCGGTGCTCCACCGTAAAGTCCATCCCCTGTAGGGAAATGGACCAACTCAACAGTTTTGGATTCTCACCCCTCATCTGCATTAACCATCTGAGGGGCCTGTGGTCGGTCTGAACACGGAAGTGAGTCCCAAACAGGTAGGGCCTCAGCTTCTTCAGAGCCCAGACCACAGCGAAAGCTTCTCTTTCAATGGCACTCCATCTCTGTTCCCTGGGGAGTGTCCTCCTGCTAATGAAAGCCACTGGTTGGTCTCCGCCCTCATCATTGATTTGTGAGAGTACTGCTCCCACGCCTTGCTCTGAAGCGTCAGTTTGCACAATGAACTCACTGGAAAAGTCAGGTGCCTTAAGCAGCGGTGCTGTGCACATGGCAGCCTTGAGGGTGTCCAAAGCAGTTTGACAGGCCTCAGTCCAATTCACTTTCCTGGGCTGATTTCTAGATGTCAGCTCTGTCAAAGGGTCCTGAAAGTGTGATCAGTTGAGAACTGACAACATCCCTTAGGGCACTCCAGTGTATTAGGTGAAATCCTCCTCTGTTATTCAAGAAACGATATAAATAGTTTCAAAGCATTAATTTGCTCCTTTTGTTTGAATAAAGCATATAGTTTTCAAAAGTTGATAAAGTTTCCAGTTACAAACATATATTCCATTTCAATTCATATATGATTGACTTCGCTCCAATGCATTTCGGGCGTTGCCCTTCGTCGGGGAGCATCTAAACAAAAACGACATATAATGTTCTCAATAAGATATCACACATATGTATGTATAAATGATTACATTTCAAAAAAGAGGTAAGGCTAACAAACTGACCTAAATTAAGTATAAGTGACACGGTTGATTATCATCATTGTGGCATTATGCAATTAAAGTGATTTGAAATCGATTTGTGGTTAATATGGTTTAAAACAAAATGTAGGGTCGCATGGTCAAACAGAATATACGGCGTGTGATCACAAGTTTAAATAAGGAATGAACTGTGGCATGCGATTAAAAGGAACAGTGAGTGAAAGACCTAATTCAGCATAGGTAAAGGATACCATGGTAAAGCATATGCAAAAACGCGCTCAAGTAACTAAACAAATTGCGAACGGCTCATATGACCAAGCGTGTCAAACGGTCATCTAGGATTGCTTACTTCTTCATTCAGTGCTCGATAACATGGCGGCATAGAGTCTCCTGCTCGTGGGAAGCTAAACCATAGGGAAAGACACTGATTTTTTGAACGGGGAACCAGGAAGTGGTATGGTCACGTGGGTTAGTAAACATGGTAATGGAAATGGGACTACCGTAAATAAACAAACATTAAGTTTGATACCACGCGGGTATAGTGAAGATGTAAGCAATAAAACTGATGAATAAAACAAATAAATGGTGCCATAACCTTTGACAAACCGTCTGTAATATCCGGTGAGACCTAGAAAGGCTCTCACCTCAGTCTGAGTTGGGGGGCTCCCAAGCCAGAATGGTATCAATCTTTGCCTGTAGGGGCACCACCTGGCCGCTCCCCACCTGGTGTCCCAAGTACACCACTGATCCCTGCCCTATCTGGCATTTACTGGCCTTGATAGTGAGGCCTGCCTTCTGCAGAGCCTTCAACACTTCAGAGAGGTGTTGCAGGTGTTCCTCCCAAGTGGAGCTGAACACAGCAATGTCATCCAGGTATGCCGTGCTGAACTGCTCCAGCCCTGCCAGTACCGTGTTGACCAGTCTCTGAAATGTGGCAGGGGCATTTTTCAACCCAAAGGGCATGACACGGAACTGGAAGTGCCCCTCTGGTGTTGAAAATGCTGACCTCTCCTTGGCCCCCTCAGTTAGGGCGATCTGCCAGTACCCTGAAGTCAAATCAAAGGTGCTCCTTGACTGCCAGGAAGGTCAGGGAGAGGATCACTATCCTCCTCCCCTGCAGCATCTGTAGCCATGAGCATAGTCACTTCAGACCTCTCAAAGTGGGGTTTGAGGCGGTTCACATGTAGCACTCTCAGGGGCTGCCTGGGAGTCTTCAGGTTAACCAAGTAGGTAACCTCGCTCTTGCGCTCCACCACCTCATATGGCCCGATCCACTTGTCACGGAGCGCACAAGGCTCCACCGGCACCATCAACCACACCTTCTGACCAGGGTGGAACTCAACCAGAGAAGTGTTCTGGTCATACCATCTCTTCATTTCCTCCTGGCTAGCCTCCAGGTTCTCTTGAGCGAGCTTCCTGAAGCGCTTGGTCTGGTTGCGAATGGCCAGCACATAGCTGAACACATCCTGAGGGGTTTTCCCGCGGGATTTCTCCCACCCCTCCTTCACCAGAGTGAGAGGCCCTCTGACAGGGTGGCCATACAGCAACTCAAAGGGACTGAACCCTAAAGATTTCTGAGGCACCTCCCTGTAGGCAAACAGCAAGCATGGTAACAAGACGTCCCATTTCCGCCTCATGGGCTCTTACAGGCCCATAATCATGCCCTTCAATGTGCGGTTGAATCTTTCAACCAACCCATTTCCTTGAGGGTGGTAAGGAGTGGTAAATTTGTATGTCACCCCACACTCCTCCCACAGGGACTTCATGTACCTAGAAATGAAGTTTGTCCCCCTGTCAGAGACCACCTCTCTGGGGAACCCCACACGGGAAAAGATTCCCATCAAGGCACGGCCCACCACGGGGGCTGTGACTGTCCTGAACGGGATGGCTTCCGGGTACCGAGTGGCATGGTCCACCAAGACCAGGATAAACCTGTTGCCTAAGGCTATCTTGGGGTCCAGGGGCCCCACGATGTAAATGCCCACCCGCTCAAAAGGGGTGCTCACCACAGGAAAGGGTTGGAGGGGTGCCACGCACTTCCCTCCGCTCTTGCCACTGGCCTGACAAGTTTGGCAAGACTTACAAAAGGCAGAGACGTGCTTCTTCATCTGGGTCCAGTAGAAATGGGTGACAAGCCTGTGATAGGTCTTGTCTTGCCCCAGATGTCCTGCGAGAGGCACGTCATGAGCCAGACCCAGTAGGAAGTTCCTAAAGCGCTCGGGTTCCACCAGCACACGGGCTGCACCGGGTTCAGCGAACTTAGGCTCACTATAAAGTAAGTCATCCTCCCAGTAAATCAAATGTTCCTTGGACCCCAGGCCTGCTGCCTGGTCTGCAGCCTGCTGCCGCACACCAATGAGAGAAGGGCACTCCTTCTGAGCCTGGCAGAATTCCTCCCTGGAGGGACCACCATCTTGCTGCCACTGGGACAGCTCAGGCAATTCCCCCAGTTCGGCCAACTGCTCCCCTGTAGGTTCCAGGGCATCCCCCTCAGGGTCTGCCTCCTCCTGGACCGTGGGAACGGTGGGGGCTGGTTTCCCGCGCCCTCTACCCCTTCCTCTCTTGGCAGGTCCCTGGGCCATTGTTCCAGGCTCCAGTTCTGCTAATCCGCCCTCTCTGGCTGCCATTGCACGGGTGGTCACACAGATCCACACAGGCAAACCCAACATTTCCAAATGAGTCCTGTGCTCCACCTCTTTCCATGGAGAGCTCTCCAGGTTATTACCTAATAGACAATCTACAGGCAAGGCATCACTTACAACAACTTCCAAAATATCGGAGACTCCTCCCCATTCAAATGGAACATTTGCCAACTTGCAGAGGCGCACTGAACTGTCAGATGCCACCACAGGTCGGAGTACCTTGGGAATGATTTGCTCTTCAGACACCCACTGACACCTGACAGATGTCACGCTGGCCCCTGTGTCTCTCAGAGCCTCTATTTCCTGTCCATTGATGGTCACCTTCTGCCCATATTTCTTAGTGTTTTGGGGCAGCAAGGTTTCCTGGGCCATCTCTTGGTCTGCTAAAGAGACAAGGGTCATCACTGCTAACCCCTCCTCCCCACTGAAAATCAAATCCCCTCCCAAAGCTACACTGGCTAACCCCGGTGTTGGAGCACCAGTGGGTGCTGGAGGTTTCTTTGGACATTTGGGGGCAATGTGCCCCACCTCCCTACATGAATAGCAAGTAGGCGGGGACCTGTTGTCCTGCCTGCCCTTAGGGGGCTGGGACTTCTTAGACTTGGGGGGTGGAGACTCCTTCTCCTGGGAACTATTTTGGGGCCCTTTAGAAGACTCCTTTTGATTACCCGTGTCCCCCCCACTCTTCTGCTGGGGACCCTGTCCACCTTTCGCTGGGGTACTTTGTTAGGGGTTGGAGTATAGCAACCAGGGCTAGGGTGAGATATTGACATGTGCTTAGGCGCAAAACCCCTGTCCCTTTTGCCACATTCCCTCATAGAGTATACAGAGTATGCTCTTTAGAGACGAACCCTGGACCACGTAAAGGGACGCTCTACCTAGGGAAAGACGCTTGGCTTACTGCCGTTACCACGCCCCCTTCCTTGTTCCTGTTTGTAGCAAACGCCATTCCCCCTAGCGTGTTGCTTGTTTCCTTCGTTCCGCAAGAAATCTCCGCTCTCTTCAGATATTGATTGGGGAGTTGGCGAGAAACCTATCCTGATTTTGAATTCCCTGCATTTCGTGAAGTCCCCGGCGATAGAGAGAAAGCCGGTTCCTGTTTATTCACGCACCGCCCGGTGCACGTCTCGGCTGAGACCCCTAAGTTTGTTTACTCGCATCTTTTGTGTTTCGAGCTTACTCCTCCGCTCAGTGCACATTTCGGCTTTGAAGTCGAGCATTGTTTTTTCACGCATTTGGTGTGCCGAGTTATCTTACACCTTTTGCGTACGGCTAGAGACGCTATTTTTCAGCCCCTTACCGAGAGAGTGTCGCTCCGCCTGGAGCTTGGTCCCGGGCCGGGCTTCGCCTCTCTTGAGAGAGTAGATGCCCCGCTCTTCGGTGCTCCAGAAGAGCCGGCCATTGCTCCTCAATTCCCAACATTTACTTACCTTATTATTTCTCTAGCCATTTACATTTACTTACCTTATTATTTCTCTAGCCATTTTTCTTTTGGTATGAATGAGCGAATGTCGTGTGAGAGAGTTATCTAGTGGCCCCCTCCCAGTGCATCAGGACTCCTGTCTTTACGAGTCCTGCATCCTACCCACTACTCTCTTCAAGGACATTCCGGGACATACCTGGGGTAAGTGAAATGCAATGCTAATCACGTGTCGATGTCTTGCTGGGTTATATGTATAGCACAGTGTATTGGTACCCTCCTATTGTTTCCTTACAGCATTTGGTGACCATTCAGACCTGTTTTCCTCCTGTGATTCCATCCCACGTATGGGGAGAGTGGTGGACACTCCTTGGAATTTTCCCCCATACTTTTGGAGAACAGCCTATAGGCGTGTATGTTACACATCATACCTGTGGTTGTTTTTTAGAGGTTAAGGGGATTTCTCTTCACTTCCGTGGACTCTTGGATGCCTGGTGCTTGAACCCCGACATACTTACCACCCTCTTGTGGACCCTGGTGCTAGTCCAGCGGTCCACCTCTTTAGCAAGCTCACTGGGATCAGTTAACTTGCTATCTAAAAGATGCTGGCGCAGCTCTGGAACACATAAACTACTCAAGTGCTCCCAGCTAATCAAGTGACACAAACCCACATAATCAGTAAATTTGCTGCCCTTTATCCAACCTTCCAGTGCACGCATGTACATACTCACACACTCCACCCAAGTACTAGAATCAAGCTTCTTGAAGTTCCTAAACTTCTGGCGGTACTGTTCTGGAGTGAGCCCATACCTGAGGCACAAAGCCTCCTTCATAGCGGGGTAGGATAAAGTATCTGCTGCTTCTAAGGGTGCCAAGACATCACTCCCAGAGGCCTCAAAATGCTTCCACAAACCTGCCCCCCAATTCTTCTCAGGCACTTCATTCATCTTCAAGGCAAGTTCATACGATCTAAACCACGCATAAATATCCTCACCCCTCTGATAATTCTGTACCAGATCCTTTGGTATGTATACTTTACCCGCCTGTACTGGTTGTGCGCTGCCACCATTAGAACTGGACTCCACCTGTTTGGATTTAATGTCCAGCTCCCTCATGCTCAACTCATGAGCTAACTGGAGTTTCTTCTCCTCCAAAGCGAGAGCATTTCTTCTCTCCTCCGCCTCCTTCTCAGTTTCAAGGCGCAGTCTCCTCTCATCTGCTTGGGCTTTGAGTTTAAAAAGCTCAATCTCATGGGCCCTAGCTCTCTGATTATCCTCCAGCTCCTCTGGAGAAATAATCCTACTGGAGTGGTTGCTGCCAACCCTAGACGCTGGCCTCCTCATGGGCAAATCACTGGATACAAAAGCATTCTCCTGTGTGCCTCCCTCTCCAGTAACAACTTCTGAATCACCATGTTGGGCCTCCCACCAGGCCCTCAGAGCTTTCCGTAGCTCTTCCTTGTTTGCGCTGCCCTTCACTGGGCATCCAAGCTGTTTGCAGAATTGCTTCAGTTGCTCCTTTTTGTAGTTGAACAACTCCGGAATTTCAAATTCCAATTCCAATTCTACTCTCACGCTTGCTGCTTTCTGAGATATGATGCTTCCTAACCTTTTCAACAAAAAGGTTTCACCAAAAAGAAAAAATCTTGCGCAACCTGTGCTGCTAAACTAGACTAGTGATGTACAAGAAATCACTGCAGGTCAAGTGCAAGTATTAGTTCAAAATCCGCACCGCTGTCCAACAATGTTAGATCTGGGGGTCTCTAATTGGCAGAGGTAAGTACCTTTGACCAAGTAGGGACCCTTGCTTCTAGTCAGGGTGAAGAATTACACACAGTAGATAACCCCTGCTCACCCTCTAGGTAGCTTGGCACGAGCAGACAGGCTTATCCCCAAGGCAATGTGTATAATAGTTGCACTTAACACAAACAATGAGACCACACAGGTAAGTATATTTATAAAAATATATCTTTATCTAGTTTCAGCAAGGAGAATAAAACAGTTGCATGATATTCACTTCTTTTGTAAAAAGGTTGTACTTAATCTTAATGGTTGCCTTTGTTAGGAAGTTCTCAATGTAAAAATAGTCTCAAGTCTCTGAAATTGGTATTAAAAATAATGCCAATGGCTTATCTCCAATAGTCTCTAAAAACGCCCTGTTCAGATAATGCCCGCGTGTGACTTACTTTGAAAATCACACCTTCACTTCTATTGCGCTCATACAATGCGAGCGCGCCTCACCAGGGGCTGCGGGTGCACCGCGCAGATCAAAACAGGCTTGCTTCAGCCCCGGCCGGTCCCTGCTGCTCTCCGCCCGCTCTCAGTACTTCCAGGGAGCGGCGGGGAGCTAGCACGGCTCCTCGGGACCCAGGCCAGGGGCGGTCGGCACTCGCGCTGCTCCCGCGGCGAGGACGGGTCTCGAGGACGGGTCTCATTCTCGCTGCAGGCGCGGCTACTCTCGTCCACGGGCTTCCCCCGACCAGCCAATCGCATCGCGGCACTGATAACGAGCCTCCACACACGCCCGGGAGTCAGCCAATGGCAGTGCGGCTCCCGGGACAGGCTTGCAATGACGCACTTCGGGGCAGCCAATCACCCTCGGCAACAACGATGACGCTGCGGCGCACGGGCCTATCCCCTCGCGGCGTTGGTGAGCGGGCTCGGCTCCTCCAACCAATGGGAGCGCGGCGGCTTCGATCTTCGGCCTCGCAGCTCCGATCAGGACGGCAATCGGGGAAGAGGTTTTCTGGCCCCGGGCAGCGGCGGTGAACAGGCGGCAGATGGTTTTTGAGGGCGCAGGTCACGGAATGACCGCCTTCTCGGCCTCACAACCGCTCTAGAGCAGAATTCACGAGGGGAGGCACCGCAGACCTCCGATCCTCACTGGGAATGTGCCGATGAGCACACCGATCCCTACTCACGCTCAGCAGTTGATCACCAAGCACGCTCCAGGTCAAAACAGCACGGTCTGCACAGCGTCGTGGGCTTCTTTAGGAACCTTTTAACCCTGGGTTCCAGGAACAGGAGGCCAGCTCTTCTCAGGCCCTTGGAGATTCAGTGAAGACACAGCACACAGCAAAGTCTTTGTAGTTTCAAGCAGGCAGGGTCACAGACACAGCAAAGTCCCTTTCTTCTTCTCAGCTTGCAGTTGAACAGCAGAACAGGTCAGCCCTTAGAGCACACAGCAAGGCAATCTTCCTTCAGTTCTCCAGCAGTCCTTCTTCCAGCAGAGGTTCCTCTTGATTGTAGAATCTAATCTTCTGTTGTCAGGGGTCCTTCTCTTATACCCCTAAAAGTCTTTGAAGTCCTTTGAAGTCTTTGTGCAAGTGGGCCCTGAGCCCGGTCTAAACCAGTTCTGGGTGTTGCTGAGGCACTGGGGGTTTCCTGGCTTCCTTCTTCCTCTCATTATCAGGGACAGAGGTGACAGTCGCCCAGCAGGGGGGTGGAGCCAGCATTGTGGTCAGGCAGGCACAGCCCTTCACTATCAGGTGCTATCTCCTCCCACTTCCCTGGCAGCAGATGCTGCCTTTCATCCACGGGCTGACTCAGACAACCTCCTGCCTGGGGGCTCTGCAGCCCCTGTCACACTCAGGCCAGACAGTCAATCCACAAACAGGCCCAGGCAAACAGAAAGGTTAGACAAGAGAACAGCCACTTTCTAAAAGTACCATTCTCAAACACAGAATTTAAAAACAACCTGCACTAAAAGATGTGTTATTAAATTCTGAGTTCAGGGATATCATTCACTTATGTCCCATCTTGTTCCTATGAGAAGATAGGCTGGTATCCATTGGGACCAGCCTCCCCCATGTTATTCTATGGAGCAAGATAACCTTACAGCAGGGAGCACACAAAATGGCTGCTGCTCACTGCCAGACCCTCAGAAGCGGTCGCTCCTCACGCTGCTCCCTGCGCCCATTCTGGTATCGTAGCGCTATACTGCCTGAGTGCTCTTTGCCGGTATAATCTGCTGCCCATCGCTCGCATTGCCCCTGGAACTATTTATGATTTATTAGTGCCTGAGAGCATTTGTATCGTAGCGCTATACTGCCTGCTGAGCTGCGCTTTGGCTATTAATTCGATTGTGCATTGCTGCCATTGATTTATTTGTGCCTGATTGTGCCGGTGACGCTTCCCTGTTAACACCGATTGTTGGGGTCTCATCCTGTGAGGCTTTTGGCCTGCTGCCATTTTGTTGTCTGTTGCTGTGCCTTCCCAGCCCGGCTCTCCACCCCGCCCCCGCCTCCTAGCTGCTCCTCTCTCCCACAGAAAGATTAGGCTCTCCCCTCTCGTCCCAGCGCTGTGACCGTCCTGAGACCCTCAGAAGTGGGTCGCTCCTCACGCTGCTCCCTGCGCCCATTCTGGTATCGTAGCGCTATACTGCCTGAGTGCTCTTTGCCTGTATAATCTGCTGCCCATCGCTCGCATTGCCCCTGGAACTATTTATGATTTATTAGTGCCTGAGTGCATTTGTATCGTAGCGCTATACTCCCTGCTGAGCTGCGCTTTGGCTATTAATTCGATTGTGCATTGCTGCCATTGATTTATTTGTGCCTGATTGTGCCGGTGACGCTTCCCTGTTAACACCAATTGTTGGGGTCTCGTCCTGTGTGGCTTTTGGCCTGCTGCCATTTTGTTGTTTGTTGTTGTGCCTTCCCAGCCCGGCTCTCCACCCCACCCCCGCCTCCCAGCTGCTCCTCCCTCCCACAGAAAGATTAGGCTCTCCCCTCTCGTCCCAGCGCTGTGACCGTCCTGAGACCCTCAGAAGCGGTCGCTCCTCACGCTGCTCCCTGCGCCCATTCTGGTATCGTAGCGCTAAACTGCCTGAGTGCTCTTTGCCTGTATAATCTGCTGCCCATCGCTCGCATTGCCCCTGGAACTATTTATGATTTATTAGTGCCTGAGTGCATTTGTATCGTAGCGCTATACTGCCTGCTGAGCTGCGCTTTGGCTAATAATTCGATTGTGCATTGCTGCCATTGATTTAATTGTGCCTGATTGTGCCGGTGACGCTTCCCTGTTAACACCGATTGTTGGGGTCTCGTCCTGTGTGGCTTTTGGGCTGCTGCCATTTTGTTGTTTGTTGTTGTGCCTTCCCAGCCCGGCTCTCCACCCCGCCCCGCCTCCCAGCTGCTCCTCCCTCCCACAGAAAGATTAGGCTCTCCCCTCTCGTCCCAGCGCTGTGACCGTCCTGAGACCCTCAGAAGCGGTCGCTCCTCATGCTGCTCCCTGAGCCCATTCTGGTATCGTAGCGCTATACTGCCTGAGTGCTCTTTGCCTGTATAATCTGCTGCCCATCGCTCGCATTGCCCTGTGGAAAATTAGTACGGTTTGGTGAACATTATCTGCGCCATCTTGCCTTTTCCCTGACGCCACACTTTTGTCGTGCGCGCCCGCCATTTTAGGTGCCCCGATCAGGACCATCCCTTTTTGCATGCCACTGGCCCCCGACATAGCCCTTCGCCCACACCAAGCCTGCACGCTGACCAACCCCCCCCTGCTCGCACCTGCCTTGAATCATAAACCCCTCTTCAGTGCGGCTCTGCCTCAGAACCTCATCCTGTTCCCAGCGCGACACCTCCCTTCTTCCCTTTCCTGGTCTTTCCGTACATCAAAGCATTGCCATGAATATGTAAACTGTAATAAAACCGCAAAAGGCTGTATATAAGGGGCCAGGCCTCAGAAATAAGTTAGAGCACCTCAGAACGATACCTGCTGTCTGTTTTGCTGTGTTCTCCTCCGGAGAAAATAAAACCTTGTTTCCTGCTTTCCAGTCTCCAGCGCCTGCCTCTTCATTGATTAATAATTCGTGGGTCACAGAGGCAATACCGCCGGACAAATCTCGATTGTCCCCGACCAAATACAGGTTTTTACAATTGGCGTCCCAAGCGTGGGGCCCATCAGCGACTCGTGGATCCAGTGGGAGAGGTCCCGACGACAGAGTGAACGACTGCAACGATCGGGAGAGCTCTTGCCCAATAGACCCTCGTCTGGCAGCCGATCATCCGAACTTCACTAGTTCCGAACAGACCTCTCTCGAGCGATCTACGGTCCTGACTGGGGACCATTAGGAGTGCCGTGAGAAATACGAGAAAAAGAGGACGAACAGGCGCTGGATTCGGAAGACAAGAAACTGTCCATACGGTCCGGGTAAGGTCGTGTAAACACGACGGATTGCGAAATAATTGCTTGATTGTTTAAAGAAAAAAAAATACTAGTATTACTCTTTGTTAACTTATTTTGGAGATTCACTGTCTGCACGCGGAGAAACAGTAGGCTCTTTCCCTCTTGCAAACAGTGAAGGATAGGTAACGCAGCCGTCGTGCCTATTTTTCTCCCCCACTGACTCTATTATTTCTTAAACGGTTTTTGGGAGATTCCCTCTCCCTCACTGATTAACTGGGTTCTTTGACCCCGAACTACTGGTCGCAGATTGTCTTCTGGAGATTCTCTGTCTGCAAACCGGAAATAACAGATTCCTCTTTGTGGATAGTGAAAGGGTAGAGGACGCAGACTTTTGCGCCCTACTTACTCTCCCATTGATTCTACTCTATCTTATTTATTATTGATTGTTCCTCGTTACTGGTTACTCTTTTTTATTTTTGTTCATGAGGTATTCACTGCCCGCAAACAACGTAGAATAGAAATATTCTGTCTAGTCTTTGCGCACAGTGATAAGATAGGCAGTGCTGACTTTTTGTCCCTCGCTACGAGCCGTCATGTCTGTCTTCTCCCCACTGATTGATAATTGGTTCAGCCCGGACCGTGTATTAGAGGTGGACCATATAGCTCCACTGGAAGGCACCCCTAA
This sequence comes from Lissotriton helveticus, assembly GCF_964261635.1. Lineage (NCBI taxonomy): Eukaryota > Metazoa > Chordata > Amphibia > Caudata > Salamandridae > Lissotriton > Lissotriton helveticus. The sequence continues at coordinate 1,132,885,044 of NC_136071.1, read as the reverse complement.
TAAGGACATGTTCATAAACTATGGATTAGTCACCATAGCCTATAATAAATTGTGGCACAGGTATACCAAAGAATGTCAAGACAAACAGTGGCCACTGGTAGGGTCCTTTGACCTTGGTAAAATAGAAACGTTGGAAATCGCCCTTCGCAATAATAAGACAACGCCTATTATGCTCGACAGTCTCGGTATGTGGCGCAGAGAGGCTATGCAACGACAGAGAAAAGACGAGGACAGATCAGGTAGAGAAACATACCGACAGGACAACCCCGAGGCACCACGACCCAAAAGTTATCCCCCGACACTACGAAAAAGACGGCCAGACTTAGGGCAAGACCAATGCGCTTTTTGTAGATATGTTGGACACTGGAAAGCCCAATGCCCGACTCTACTGAGCGTGAGTAGGGGCAGAGGGCCGACAGGAACGACAGGCCGGCAGAACGAGAAAAAGCGCGAGACAAAGAAGAATCCGACTCACATGGACAGACCAGATAGAACCACCACGTTTGATTATGCCCGATGGCACAGATTTCGCCAGAACGATTTCAGCGACATGTTCGAATTTTCCTAGGACCGGACAATGTAAAGACGGGAACCCAGCCTAGTTCTAAATTAACAGACAGAAAGAGAAAAATTATGGCCAATCACTGTTTTATGTTTGTCTTTGAATCTTGTGTATCATGCTTTTTACTGTCCCCGCACCCCCCGTTTGAGTTTGTGTGTACGTAATATATGAATCTGCGTCATCCCCCTGCACGTGCTTCCATGTTACATAAACTATGTTAATAGAAATTTTAGCATGAAACAACCTGGAAAGAAAAAAAAAAAAAATGGGAAACGACATCAGTAAGCCGCTGATAAACATGAACTTTTATTTTAACATAACAAGCAAAAGAAAAACACAAAAACGCTAGAAAAACAAGAACGGTAAACTGTAGAACATGAAAGCCAACTGAACACCACCCCCCCACATTCTGGAACCTTCCAAAGCAGGGCAGGGTTACGGCTACGCCCAACCGGCGGCAACCCATATAAGGCGGGCCCTGCTGCCAGCACTTGGTCAGGAAATCTTAACGTATGGGGGAGCCGGAGGAGAGGCAGGGGCCAGCGGAGTCCAGCCGCAGCGGCCCTAGGTAGTTGCCGGTAGTCCCGCCACATGTCCACCCGGTCCGGCCACCAATGGCCAGGGACCGGGGCCAACTGAGTCTGGCTGCAGCCGATGACCTAAGGAATCCCGGTCCAGAGAAGAACGAGGCACCTCTTTCTTTTCCCCTCCGTAACAGCCGCAGCAGCTCTGGGCGGCGGGATGTCCTGCACGTACCTCCACAACAATTTGTCCAAGTTGGGCTGGGAGGGAGAGGCGACGCGGACGAGCCTCTCCCACCTCCACGGATAGGAGGTCTCCCAGCCCCCGGCCCAACACCGAACACCCCCAGCCAGGTGATGGTGCGCCAATACTTGCGCAGCACCGAACGTGCAATGGTACCCATATTTTCGGAGCACCGAATATGCAATGACTGCACCGATACTTGCGCAGCACCGAATGTGCGCCACAGGTGGCCATACTTCCACTCTTACAGACTCGATGAGAGGGGACTGCTGCAGGGCCTCGAAATGGCGTCTGGGTCCGCTGGAAGGCGGGCCTCGGCCACTAGAGTAACTTTGAACGGCAACGTAACTCGGTCGCTCGCCCACCGGAGCACGAGCCCCCACCTCCGACAACATCTCCACAGCCTTGAAGATTCTGCAAAGGTCCCCGGAGGAACCCTCGGCCACTGCAGGCCTCCGGTAAGGGACAACTGCCTTGATCGCCAACGGAATAAACATGACATTGCCACTCCTTCTGTTAGCATGAATTCTAGAACTGCCGAAAAGGACTCTGGTCCAACTGCCGATTGTAGGAAACATTTTCCCTGATGCTACTTCCGGACTAACCCGGCCCCGCCCAAAATGGCGCCGGTATCGATAGGAACTTACGAACACCTCGTGGTGTCCCTTTGTACTATACAAACTTAATGTTCTGAGACGTATATGACCCTTTTTGTACACTTGACAAGAAGAAAGGAGAGCTCACTCGGGGAACATGTAAACGGATCCCGTTAAAATGATGATTATAAATGTACGATGTATTATGTTTTTATATAAATATAGCTGATGTATAACCTCGCTTATGATGCACGCACACGGTATGCATATAGGAAAATCTGATTGCAACTAGTCTGAACTATGCTTCTAAATTATGAAATAAACGCCCCCGAGCCCCCGGCCAACTGATAGACGTTCTAAGCTTGCTACAAATGAATTGCTAAAAACTTTCTAACGTTCTTATTGCTGCAAAACGACACCCCACTGTACGCACTCTAGCCATTACCGTGTCCGGCCAAATACGACTGCACCCTCATAAGTCCACGTGCTATGATTTTGCAAAAATAAAGGTCTTCGAAATGATGAACGGGTATTGCATGCTTTATTTGAAAATATGGGATGGGCGGGAGAGTTCTTTTCTGTGCACCCTACTATGCTCTCTCTTTAAGGTTATTAAGAAGATGGCTGCCCAGCCCTGGAGGACGGATCGGGTCTACGACACGACACTCTGCCTTCAAGGTACGCGACTGACTCATGAACTCTCGCATGGAGGAAGACCTCGACTTCCAAGGATGGGTAAAAAGAACGGTATAAATGAGGGAATGTAAAAGAAAGGGTAAAATAAAACGATGTAAATGTTATAAAGTACAATGACTCAAAGGTATTAAGGAACAGAGCTGACCCTAGAACTGAAGAACCCTAGAACGTCACAGCGTTGAAGGAGATTTTTAAGGACCCCGATAGTGAGATACATCTGCTAACTAGACACCTCGCACTAGGCACCTCTGGTTCCCTTTTCACGTTTCCCCGCACACGACCTATAAGGACACACTGCCCCCCCCGACTCCAGAAACCATATCCCCGGGGACTCTACCCCGATGAGGAAAGACGAGTATGAGGTCAGTAAAGGACTCTCGAATCCATGTATTTTATATGCGCGAATGTTGTCCCCCTCCCTTCCCCTCTTTTTCCTCCCTCTACAGGTTACATCAGGGGCCGCAACCGAGGTATGACGAGGATCTGAAGCCTTGCCCCGTCTAATACGCGAAGCGGGCCAACGCTGCAAGATGGCACATAAGCACGCCTGCAAACTACTCATTGTAGCACACCCCCGTAAAACTAGTATGATCTGATGAAAAATGATCACCCTTAAACCAGGCTGCACGAATGAACCCATGTCACGTATGATCCGAAACTATGAGAGAATGTGTGTGTGTGACTGAAGCGTTGACTCAACTGGTCGAAGGACCAAGAGTGCAAGAAAGTGCGACACAACGGTACCTCCCCTTTTTTTCTCTTTTCCTCAAAGCATGCCCCCTCTACCCTGTCTAATGCTCGTCCGCCTCAAACTGCATGCTTTCAAGATTCTAACGCAGACCCATAACTGTCCTTTGCTGTGTAATGCACTAAATAGCCTTTCTCGAATACACTGCCACCCCCCCTGTCGCACGTGTACTATTTAGCCTGCCGTTGCACTCTCTCTCTCTCTCTCTCTCTCTCTCTCTCTCTCTCTCTCTCTCTCTCTCTCCTTCACACTCCCACTCTTCCGAGCGATTAGCTCAGAAATTGGCAGACTACCACCCCTAGCACACCACCCAATTGGCTTCAAATACCGCCAGTATTTGCTCAAAACTTGTCTTTAATGCAATCGCCCTAACACTGTGCCACTACCTCTCCTTTCCGAAAACTAATTTGAATTGGCCATAAGGGAAAGGACGGGTAAGACGACTGAGGTTCCCTAATCTGACCCGTAATAAGGGAACTACGCCAGCGGCCCCCCTGATGGAATAGAATGCCTCAGATGACACGACCTTCCCCGTCCCGAATTGTCGCGATACCCAAACCATAAAGGTAATCGAAACCTCCCCATCTTCTCAGGACGCACCCAGTATTGCGTTCAGTTGCCCCCCGATAAGAGTTTTTTAACTATCCTTCATCCCCCGATTGTAAAAGGTGGGTCGACTCGCGACTAACACAGGCTAGCTGTGGTTCCTAGAAATGATCTTTTTATATATAGGAAAATTTCAGAGTTTGGAATTCGAGAAATGCCACTGAATGCTCACCAACTGAACTATGGCCTTCGGCCGACAGTACCCTTATAACCCAAAGTAAGATGACGCCCCCCCATCGCAGTTTTCTATGTCCCTAGTTGACTTCCCATGAGACCCCTGTCTTTTCTAATTTAGTAATCAGGCCATGAGAGGCTGCATAGGAACCAGAATGATGTTTTACGAAGTTAAAGTTTAGACCGAAGCAAAGAAAATCATTACAATGGACCTTGTCGGAAGTGAAAAATGTTTAGTTAAAGGGCAGGATGCATTGATAATATGAAAAATGTTTAGCCTATGTTCGTCCCTCAGCGAGAGGCCTATTAGTACCATGTTGATAGCTCACAACACCCTTTTTGTAAATATAGACCCCTAGAGAACGGTATAGCATTGTCAGGCTTGTATTACAAAGGTGGGTCCCCATCAGATGAACTGTCGTGATTATATTAAACAATCGTGAAGGAAAGTCATAGCAAATCCAGCAGGCTCACCATCGATCATTTCAGTTGTGAACCCTAACATAACGGACGTTTCTATTCTCATTTAACTGAAGCTGGGAGAGAAATAGACTTATGTGATTACTTTCCTCTACCAATTTTCTAAAGACTGTCTTTTCAAACTCCTTCAAGGGTACGGCTGTCGGAGGAAAGAAGGACCGGATGTGGGAGCACGTGGCCTGACTACAGACTATGGAACGTCTGCGACATGGGCCAAGGCGAGACCGCGACTGAACGGAGCTGCAGGACGAGGCACTATCTCCGACAAAAATGAGAGGAAAGGGCTAACCCGATGCCCCTGCTCAAATGTTCGAATGTGTGCTGAGAAGTCCCCGCTCTCTAGACCCGGTCATGAGCCCGCCTACCAGAAATCTCTCGTTCCCCTAGTTTGTTCCCGATCTGGCCTTGCTCCATCCCCCTTTTCCTCCGACCTACCCGATGGACTATTTGTACCCTCTTCTTCCACCTGAACTTTTGACTATTGATTCCAAAGGACACAGGGCGAAAAAGACCTTTTTGATCAGAAACGCGAGGAAAAGGTTGTGCCCTGCAACACGGAACTTAGAATAGAGCTGGACTCGTAGCTCCACCGCCGGTGCTCCACAGTGCCAACAGAAGACGAAAAATTGCTGAAAACTTACTAAACCTCGAACATTCCTTCACTATCATTTCTGCTACGTCTCGTTTCTCTCCCAGCCAACATTGTATTAATTATGTAACAATCCATCAGTTCACCTTATGAAATGTACTCACTGCCCGCACTTCGAATCATTTTTGTATTGCATTACTATGACTTTCCTGCTAAACAAGTTTATCAAAGTTTATCAATAGGCCCGCCTCCTAAAACTAGAGGTCTTAAATGTAATGTTTACGACTCCTTCACCTAGGGTTCCTACTGCTTCTTCTTATGCCCACCATAATAGAACTGAGTAGAGAATGAACCAGCAAGATGTCTTGAATATGTTAAAGGGAGGACTGTGGAAAATTAGTACGGTTTGGTGAACATTATCTGCGCCATCTTGCCTTTTCCCTGACGCCACACTTTTGTCGTGCGCGCCCGCCATTTTAGGTGCCCCGATCAGGACCATCCCTTTTTGCATGCCACTGGCCCCCGACATAGCCCTTCGCCCACACCAAGCCTGCACGCTGACCAACCCCCCCCGCTCGCACCTGCCTTGAATCATAAACCCCTCTTCAGCGCGGCTCTGCCTCAGAACCTCATCCTGTTCCCAGCGCGACACCTCCCTTCTTCCCTTTCCTGGTCCCTGGCCCTTTGATGCAAACCCCTTTTCTCCGTGTGCCCGTTTGTCTTCCTCGTTCCCAGGCCGACACCCAGCTCTGCCGATACTATTCCTTGCCCCTCCCCGTGCAATAGAAAGCTTCCCTCATCAAAGGACCCCCGAGTTGATCAAAGCCCCCACCCCATGAGATCCGATCGAACCCCGCATTCCATGAATTGGCGGAATATCCAGCTGCGCGATAGTCATCACCTGTTGTGACCAGGGTGGGGACTTCTACTGTAAATGTGTGTGGGAACGGGCCCGAAGGGGGGATTCCGGGAATGTCTTTCCGTACATCAAAGCATTGCCATGAATATGTAAACTGTAATAAAACCGCAAAAGGCTGTATATAAGGGGCCAGGCCTCAGAAATAAGTTAGAGCACCTCAGAACGATACCTGCTGTCTGTTTTGCTGTGTTCTCCTCCGGAGAAAATAAAACCTTGTTTCCTGCTTTCCAGTCTCCAGCGCCTGCCTCTTCATTGATTAATAATTCGTGGGTCACAGAGGCAATACCGCCGGACAAATCTCGATTGTCCCCGACCAAATACAGGTTTTTACAGCCCCTGGAACTATTTATGATTTATTAGTGCCTGAGTGCATTTGTATCGTAGCGCTATACTGCCTGCTGAGCTGCGCTTTGGCTATTAATTCGATTGTGCATTGCTGCCATTGATTTATTTGTGCCTGATTGTGCCGGTGACGCTTCCCTGTTAACACCGATTGTTGGGGTCTCGTCCTGTGTGGCTTTTGGCCTGCTGCCATTTTGTTGTTTGTTGTTGTGCCTTCCCAGCCCGGCTCTCCACCCTGCCCCGCCTCCCAGCTGCTCCTCCCTCCCACAGAAAGATTAGGCTCTCCCCTCTCGTCCCAGCGCTGTGACCGTCCTGAGACCCTCAGAAGCGGTCGCTCCTCACGCTGCTCCCTGCGCCCATTCTGGTATCGTAGCGCTATACTGCCTGAGTGCTCTTTGCCAGTATAATCTGCTGCCCATCGCTCGCATTGCCCCTGGAACTATTTATGATTTATTAGTGCCTGAGTGCATTTGTATCGTAGCGCTATACTGCCTGCTGAGCTGCGCTTTGGCTATTAATTCGATTGTGCACTGCTGCCATTGATTTATTTGTGCCTGATTGTGCCGGTGACGCTTCCCTGTTAACACCGATTGTTGGGGTCTCGTCCTGTGTGGCTTTTGGCCTACTGCCATTTTGTTGTTTGTTGTTGTGCCTTCCCAGCCCGGCTCTCCACCCCGCCCCCGCCTCCCAGCTGCTCCTCCCTCGCCCCACCCCCCTCCACTATCCATTTATGACAGATGCTTCCGCGCACAGCGTTCACGCGCAGCGGACGCGCCCTATGCGCGCCGAAGGCGCACCTAAGGTAAGCCCGTCTACGCCCGTCCGCGCATGGACCGCGCCCAGCGCCAGACCCCCTGGTCCCCACAAAGCCCACTCCACCCGCATAACGTACGATTCCGCAACCCTTTCAGCACTCAACTCCGGCTGTCTCCCAGACTGCCACCAAGCCGCCCCAGGACGCACCCATGGAGCCTTCACCTGCCACGCCTGCAAGTTCGACTGCATCAAGACCCACACCAAACCCACAAATTCCAAACTGGGCCCCGACACTAACCACCTAAAGTGCATCTTGTTCAACACCCGCTCGGTCCACAGACACTCCATTGAACTCTGGAACCTACTCGACACTACATCACCGGACGTCGCCTTCCTTACAGAAACCTGGATGAACGCCTCATCAGCGCCCGACATTGCCATAGCAATCCCGGACAGCTACAAGATCATCCGAAAGGACCGCATCAACCAAACAGGAGGAGGAATCGCCATCGTTCATAAGAGCACCATCCGCATTACGACCAGTTCTGATGACAACCTCACATCCGCCGAGCACCTTCACTTCCAGATTCACACCGATCCGAACACTACACTCAGAGGCACCCTCATCTATAGACCACCCGGACCCCGCACAAAATTCAGTGAAGACATCACTGACTTCATCAGCCCTCACGCCCTCCCCTCCGAGAACTACATCCTACTGGGAGACCTCAACTTCCACCTGGAAAAGAACAACGACAGCAACTCCATCACCCTTTTGGAAAATCTCGCCAAACTCGGACTCAAACAACTTGTTGACACCCCCACACACATCGCCGGACACACGCTCGACCCCATCTTCACCTCCAGCAAGCACATCTCCTTTAATCACACCACAGCTCTCCACTGGACGGACCACAGCTGCGTTCACTTCAACTACAAAAAGACCACGACCCACAACCACCTACAACCAATTCCCCGGAGAAACTGGAATAAAATTACCACCGACCAGCTCTTCACATCGCTTCTCCAAAACCCCCCTGCAAAATCATCGGACCCAAACCAAGCAGCAACTAACCTCACACAATGGATCACCCACAGCGCTGATGAATTAGCACCCTTGAAAAACCATCAAATGAAGCAAGGTAGCAAAAAAGCCCCCTGGTTTAATGATGAACTTAAGAAATCCAAGAAGATTTGTCGCACCCTCGAGAAAGCCTGGCGGAAAAAAAACAACCACTGACAATCTGACCACTTTCAAGAACGCCACCCGCAAACACCACCAATTGATCCGATCCACCAAGAAATCAGCATTCAAGGACCGACTCGACAACAACGCCCACAACAGCAAGGAACTATTCAACATCGTCAAAGAGTTTACCAACCCCACCGCCGGCTCCAACGACATTACTCCATCCCAAAACCTCTGCGACTCTCTGGCCTCGTTCTTCCACAACAAAATCGCTGACATACATAACAGCTTTGGAGACCAGCCCACCCAACCTACCTCCGCACTAAAACCCCCCTCCAACAACCTTTACGCCTGGAACACGATCACCACTGAAGACACCATCCGCCTGATGAACACCATCCACTCAGGATCACCAACCGACCCATGCCCCCACCAAATTTTCAACAAAGCAGACTCCATCATCGCACCCCATCTTCGAGACATCATCAACTGCTCCCTCAACTCCGCCACCTTCCCGGAAAGCTGGAAACACGCCGAACTCAGCGCTCTCTTGAAGAAACCTACAGCAGACCCCTCCGAACTTAAGAACTACCGCCCCATCTCGCTCCTCCCATTCCCTGCCAAAGTCATTGAGAAAGCCGTCAACAATCAACTCGCCGCCTTCCTCGAATCCAACAAATCCCTCGACCCTTCACAGTCCGGCTTCCGAGCAAAACACAGCACCGAGACCGCTCTCATCGCTGCAACAGACGACATTCGAACTCTACTGGACAGCGGAGAAACTGCTGCCCTCATCCTACTCGACCTCTCCGCAGCCTTCGACACAGTCTGTCATAACACCCTTATACAACGCCTCAGCAACGTCAGAATACAAGGAAAAGCATTGGACTGGATCATCTCGTTCCTCGCCGGAAGGACCCGGAGAGTCCGCCTCCCCCCTTTTACATCAGAGGCCACCGAAGTCATCTGCGGCGTACCCCAAGGATCTTCACTCAGTCCCACCCTCTTCAACGTATACATGAGTCCCCTCGCACCCATTGCGCGCCAACACAACCTCAACATTATCTCCTACGCAGACGACACCCAGCTGATCCTATCCCTCACCAAAGACCCAAACACCGCCAAAACCAACCTACACAAAGGGATGAAAGAAGTAGCCGAGTGGATGAAGAACAGCCACCTAAAACTTAACTCGGACAAAACGGAAGTCCTCATCTTAGGATCATCCCCCTCCACCTGGGACGACTCATGGTGGCCACCGTCACTGGGCAGCGCACCCATACCCACGGACCACGCACGTAACCTGGGCTTCATCCTGGACTCCTCCCTCTCGATGACCAGACAAGTCAACGCCGTCTCATCATCATGCTTCAACATTCTACGTATGCTCAACAAAATTTTCCGTTGGATCCCCACCGAAACTAGAAATACGGTCACCCACGCACTGGTCACAAGCCGACTAGACTACGGAAACACCCTTTACGCCGGACCCACATCCAAACTCCTGAAAAAACTCCAACGCATCCAAAACGCATCAGCCAGACTCATCCTAGACATTCCCCGACAAGCTCACATTTCCGGTCACCTGAAAGACCTCCACTGGCTCCCCGTCAACAAAAGAATAACGTTCCGCCTCCTCACCCACGCACACAAAGCCCTCTATGACCTAGGACCCGAATACCTCAATACGCGCCTGTCCTTCTACACCACCACCCGCCATCTTCGTTCGTCCAATCAAGCCCTTGCCGCAATTCCACGCATCCAAAGATCCACCATGGGTGGAAGATCCTTCTCCTACTTAGCGGCCAAGACTTGGAACTCCCTCCCCACCCACCTCCGCCTCACACAGAACCACCTCTCCTTCAGAAAACAACTAAAAACTTGGTTATTTGATAAGTAAACTCCCTTCCTCCCTCAAGCACCTTGAGACCCTCTGGGTGAGTAGTGCGCTATACAAATTTAAACTTAACTTGACTTGACTTGAGCATGTAACCTGCACTAGTACATGCTCTACCTTAACCATACACTGCACCCTGCCCAGGGGGGTACCTTGAGCCTTCCATAGGGGTGACTGATGTGCACAGACAGGGAAGGGTTAGGCCCAGCCAGTGGGGACACTGGCCAGGCGGACATGGCAGTCCACTGACTGCACACAGGCCCTGCGCTGGCAGGCCTGAGACACCATTTTAGGGCTACTCATGTGGGTGGCGCAATCTGCGCTGCAAGCCCACTAGTAGCATCTGTCATCACCAGCCCTGGCACACACAGTGCACTTTACTAGGGACTTCATGGTGAAACAAATATGCCAATCAGGTATATTCAATCAATATGACAAGTTACAGAGGTAGCACTTACACTTTGGCACTGATCAGCAGTGGCAGAGTGTCCAAAGCATCTAAACCAGCAAAAACGAAATCCAGCACAGCATCAAAAATACATGAGTCAGAGGCAAAAAGATGAGGGAAAACCACGCCAAGGGTGTCAGGTCTAACAGCAGTCATTTATAAATTCAACAAGCAGTCCCTCAAATAGGGAGATGGAGAAATCTATTCCATCCCTCTGGCTGAACAACGGCCGTCCGCAAACTTATAAATCAGGTCCTTAGGCTTCAAGTTGTTTCCTAGATAGATGTAACTGGACACTTTTTGAATCTTTATCCCATTGACTCATTGACTGTCCAAGAGAAACTATTGTTAGTTTTCCCCAAACTCATATTTTGGTTTTCTTCACTACAAGATAAACTTCTCTATTATTACTGTTGATGGTGTTTAAAAGGCATTGCAATCCAATGGAGTATTATTGTTTAGCACCAAGTCATCTGCATCCACCAACAAAGAGACATTTGTTTTACCTAGATTAGGAGGAAAACAATTCACAGCCTCTAAGAGGTTAAATGACAAGATTCCACTGAGAATTGGCATCATAGATCATGCTTCAGACCCCATGAGGTTGCGGGTGCATGGGAGGATTATGGGAACATTGCAGAATAGGAAGGCAACATTGTGTCTATGGCTCCTTGGGAGATGTGCATTGGGGAACTATGCATGCAAGTACTGGCATCTTAACCACTCCAAGATGGCAGAGGTTCCCTGTCACTCCTATTCAAGATGGCGACTGGATACCTCTTCCAGGACCTCGAAGGTACAGTAATTTAAGAAGGCTGCGTTTCCAAATGGACTTTGCCTCATTCAAGTTGTCATGCAGCTACCCTTCCCTTACACCTTTGATGTTGTCTTGCATTCTTGCAGGTAGTTCTGCTTGGGCATGAATACTTTTTGCTGTTGCCCTCCCCTCGCTTTTCATCACTTAGCTCCATTCATCCTGGAATCTTTGGGTTCACCCTTTTGACGAAGATGTCCCTTAATCACCATGTGGTGAGTTGCATTTCCAATGATGTCTGTCTAACTTTACAAGCATAGCTAGACCGTTCATACCTGTAGAACCTCTTTGAATATAAATGTGTGTTTCCTTTTGATTACAGGTGGTGAACTTGGCTCAGAAGATTCCAGTGTTTCTACCTCCCCTTTCCCTTTTTCCCTGTTTTTTCATAGCCTGATCCCAAGGGCTTTTATTGCTAATTTAAGAAGAATCATAGGCTTTAGGGAGGTTTTAGCTTTTCTGCTTGGATTCCAACCCTACTGTGACATCAAATAGGTCTACAATATACAGGTTAAACAGGCAAGGAGCTGCGATACCGATTTTAGGGTTGTGAGTTAGGGCTTGGTTTAGGGGAGCTAAGGCATAGGGTTTGTGTCTGTTAGGGTTCTGGGAGCTACGGTTTTTGGGTTATAGTGTTCAGGGGATTATGTCAGTTTTAGCTATATTTGGAATTGCATTTTGGGTTGTACTGGGGTGGGTTTCGTCATGTTTTGGTGTGTTTATGTGCATTTTTAGCTAGCTCTAGTGGGATTTGGATGTTTATGCAAGTTGGGGAGAAGTGGGACGTATATCCCTGTGAGTTTAGTTGGGGTTGATTGACTGGCAGAGGTTGACATAGATGTGTTTCCAAAGTGAGAATTTTAGGGACATACTTAGGCCTGAATTTGCATGTTTTTGTGCATCAAATTCTAGTGTGTTCCAGCATGTTGCTATTTGACTTGGATACTTTTTCTGTGACTTGGATACTTTTTCTGGTAACTTGAAATCTGAAAGTGTGTGTTGTTTTGGGCTCAGTTTCTCAATGGGATTTTGTGTGTTTTTAGAAACTCCAATTTTGGTTCAAAGTGATTGGAAGAACATTGAGCCACAGGAAGTTGTGTAACTCCAGTCGTAGAATATTAGGGGAAAGTAAACTACCCCCCCAAATATTCCAAGAGGCGTATTTACTATTCTAGCTATTTTGGGGAAAATTTAAAATTCTCCAAGTATTTTAAGAAAGTTGGACAATGTGTAATTTTGCATTGAGAAAAGTGCTGCACTTGAGGCACAACTCAAGACAAAAAAATAGGAATACCCTCATTTTGCCCTCCCAATATCTTTGAGGGGAATCTCACATACACACAATTTTAAGAGAACAAAACATCAATGTTTGGTATTGCTATTATTGAAGTACTTAATATCACGCGCAGTTGTTAAAAAACATTTTTCAGTTGCAATAGAATTGCATTGTTGTGATAGCCAACCACTCTTCAAACACACCTGCTCTGTTGTACCTTGTTTGTTCCAAAAAATATTGTCTCTGCCAATGTGTATAGATGAGTCGATTGTTTGCGTGATGCCCTTTTTCACTTGCTCAAATATATAACAAAACCTTTATAAGAATACTTTCATATGCATTATTAAAGAGCTAATATTTGTTGTACTTTCAGCAAGGCATGCCTCACCAAACTCACTTTCTTTAATTTCCATTTATGTATTAAACACCTTTGGAAGCATTCTATTGAGATATTTTAAATCTATAAAAGCATTTTAAAGCATAAGCGCAGAGCCTGAAAAAGCACAGGGCCTGGGAAACCATGCCCCTTCTAACCCTAACCTCTTATGATGATTTTCTTGTGATGACAAATCTCAGCCCTCTTTTTGTTCAACAAAGATATCAAATAGAGTAGGTGCTGCTAAATGTTAATCGTGGCATCAGTAATGTGCCATAAAGTGCTATCAGGAAAAACAGCATTAAATTGACCCTGTCATAATGGCATGGAGCCCTGGCACCTAATCCTCAATGTGTACTAGAAGCTCCTTCCCATTTACCATTTTACATCTAATAATTAAAGAACAGACAGGTGGTCCACAATTTTGGAGTTCAGCAGTTTTCGTTAAACTTCAGTAAAAGACCTTTTGTGCTTCTTAAGCCTAGCCTGCCTGAGCACGCACAGCGCCTGCGCTCTCGCTCACGAGGCTCATCTTCTATAATGGGCTTTGAACCCGCCCATTGCTTACCATTCATTTGCAGCCTTGTCACTCTTCTATTCTGCCTTCGTATTGGGCAGTGTTTGCCGTGTGTCACTTCCTTTTCTTTCAGTAGTGCATGGGCCAAGCACAGATTCATTAAGTTTCATTAGTGTCCCTTCCTTTGCTACTTACTGCTCGCGCTGTGAAGGAAGGTACTATTTCTATTTTTTTTTAAATGATATGACAAGGTCAACGCTGGCTGCGTCATAGCACTTTTTGTTTTACCCTCTCCCATCTACCCAATCCAGTTTCTTCTACCCCTCCCCAGCCCTATCCTGCAGTGCTGTGCCACTAGGTGTGCAAAAACAGGGCAGAAACAGTGTGTCAAAAGCAATACTACATGTGGCAAGTGTTCAGACATAGGGCCCAATTTAGATCTTGGCAGATGAGTTACTCCATCACAACAGTAAAGGATATTCCATCCGCCGAAATATAAATCCCATAGTCTATAATGAGATTTATATATCCATCACAGGGTGTTACGGAGTAATCGGTCCGCCAAGATCTAAATCAGGCCCTCAGAGTTACAACGGGAGTATTACCTGCACTAGGTGTGTGCAGAAGAAATGTGGTTTCATTTCTACCTGCACCAGACGTTCTAATATTGTGTATACATATACTATGGACTGTTGTTTTTATGATTATATATTTTTTTCGAATTGAAGAACGCATCTTAGATTGAGACTGGCAGAGGGTGATAACAACAGTACATCTTCCAGGCATGAAGAAATAACGACTGGGACATGCAATGATAAATATTGTTCTTAGACTAATTTGTTCGATAATTACATCTTTTAGATGTTTTTGTAGCTCGTTCACGTTTAGAATAAAAATTCTGTACCGGTTTTAGGTCTTGGCTGCAGACATGCCTACTGTTTCCAATACATAACATATACTTAGAATGGAATTTAGGGGAGCCCCTTCTTCGTGAATGGGTGACTTTGCTGTCTCTCCCAATTGTCTGCTCTTTATTCGATTGCTTTTGTCTCTCATTTGAGTCTCACAGTGTTCTGATTGGATGAGTTGTATCCATCCAGTGCTGTCATCAGAAGCATTTTTCCTTTTGTGTTTTTCTGTAGCATTTCACGTTAAGCGTTCAATGGAAGTGGATGGCCACTTCCTCTTTCCGCTCATATTGGACTTCCTGACTGGCCTTGTTCCCGCCCCTCGTTCCTGGGTCATCTTGCCATCATCACTCCACTTGCTTTGGTGCCAACCCACTTCTTCTGGCTCTCTCACTGTCATCGCACCCTGCCTCAGACTAAGGACCGGATACACCAATCTGTCTGGGAAATGATGTTACCTAGCACTTAAACTGGTGCAGTCTGCCACTGAATTTGCAGTTACCAATTTTACATAGTAGTGCTGGGACAAGGGTTCAAATCAAAGCCTCCAAACCTGAGGGCAGACATTAAACCATTGTACTACAGCCGCACAGTAACAAAGTAGAGGGAACGTGTGTGCTTCACGTCTCACTCTTTGGTCCAGCTCTAGACAAGAAAGAAAGAGCGCTAGACACTCTTGTCACATGACACCGATGGCACGAATGTTGTTGGTATAAAAGTATGGCCTGTCTTCTGTTTTTGATTGACGCAAATACACATTTAACCTAATTCCATCATCCAGTATGGCCACCAATGCCTCTCTAGCACAGTCCCACAGTTTCCTTTAATCTTCATGATGGAGACACCTGTCCATGTCTGGCACCAATGCTTTCAAGATCAAATACCCCCCAAATAAAACCTGAAACATAGCACTCTGAGATATCACCTAGAAACACTCTTCGCAGACCAATACCATTGCCAATGCAAAGGCGCTCTCAAAACCAATCTCCTCCTCTTCACACACAATACTGACCTATGCATCAGGTCCCTACACAATTGTCTCCCATCCTCCTCTTTAACATATCCTTTGGTCGCAAACTCAAATGATTTTTCCCCTTTCACCCTCGAGCAACCTTTATATCTCCATCTACAACAATGGGAAAATCATGTTCCAAGCCAAGAACACAATCCTGTCCACGATCAACCTTATTTACATCACACTCAAGCCCTCCGACGATCCTCCATGCTCCACTTCTCCGTTCATCCATAACACCCCTCACCCACTCCCCATCCCTTTGTCATAAGTCCTGTGCAGGCCCATTGTCGTTTTCCCTATGTTAGCATGAGCACATTGCAGACTGTCCTCTGCTTTGTGCATGCTACTCTACAGACATGTTTTTCTTTGTGCACACTGTACTTTCACACAGATCACGCTGTTGTTTTTGCGTTCTGTTCTTTCCTGGGATTTAGTCTGAACATGTAGACAAGGTCGAACAACAATGCGCCCTTGGTATTCTGTTCTGGTCAGGCCCTAGCACCTAGACAAAACACGCAAATGCAGCTGTTGTTTGGGAACATGTACTTTTGTCACATAGGTATCCACAGATAGGTGACACACACTTGGAGAGGGACCTTTCCAGGGAGTAGATTGGGGCAGCACCTGAGATGTAGAACCTTCATCTGTGTATACCAAGGTACGGGACCTGCTGGTAATACCTAGAAATCTTCTGATATATAATAATTGTGCTTCTGTAGAAGGGGAGGGAGGTTATGCTACACTGTCATATATAATACCAGCTCCATTTTTGATTGACAAACTACTTGCTATGCTAACCGTTTTTGTGTTAGGAATTTCCCTACTTGTTGTGGCACATATAGTGTATACTAGAGTGTTGTAGTTAAAATAAACATTTTAAACTTTCCTTGTGTCTCTGTCAGAACTTATTGTGGACTGGTACGAGTGTGAGAGCGAAAGGGTGTGTCCTGTAACCGCGATTCCTGAGAGGGTCGGGAGTGTTGTGTTCTGGGGTGGCTAATCGCTTGCTCCTCTGTGATTGAGTAGGAGGGCAGGTGAGACACTATAGCTGGTCGCTCCCGGGCTCATGGGTACTCAGTTGGTAGGATGACTCAGTCCTTGCCTGCTAAGCTTTTATAATCCCAAGCCTAGTTCTGTGACTCCACAGAATCACTGCAACACCTTATGGTCCACTCAGACAACCCCTCTCTCCCTGGACTCTCCTGCAATCTGATATGCCTCCCTTAACTCATTACCCACCACCAACACCAGACAATGAACACCTCCTACAGACCATCTCTGCGCCACCCATCTCTAACCTCCCACAGCAGTATATCCCACTCCGGTCAACTTCTCCACCCTTATCATCATCCCACAGTTGACCCATATGCCTCCCTGCCCCTCCCCTCCTTTATCGCCCACTGCTCTAACTTCTCCCAATACCAGACACCAACAACCCACATCTCCCTCAACCATAACTGATGAACATAACTGGCCTCTGCTCAACAAGCTCCTTTCCTCGTTCTCTCACCTCTCTCGAAGAATCAACATCCTCTCATCGGCTCAATCCCATCTAAACGTTTTCTCTATTCTCCTGTTGCTGCTCCCTCCTTCATCCCCCACCGCCCCTCCACCCCATACCTTCCAACATACCAAGAGACAGCCATCTAGCCAGACCCAAATGGACACAATCTCCCCTAGACTTTCTTTGATCTATCCTATCTCCAAGAGAGTTACACAGCTTCATGTTTCACTCCCCCACCCTCTATTCTCACAGTGGGCTGACCGATCTCCACCATTATCTCAGACTACAGTCAAACTCACACACACCATCCTGGTGTATATTCATCCCCTCTTAGCTTGTGACAAATTTCAACCTCTCTCCCTGAAAAGCCTAGTCAGAAAGTCAACAGCTTCTCCCTGAACTGCATGCTACACAGTTGTCGGTCTGCAGTTGAACACTGTCTAGCGATATCGGCCTCCATCCTAGTCCATAATATTGATATCCTGATCCTCACTGAACCGTGCCTCAACAACTCATCTAACCATTCTCTAAGGCTTCTACTTCCTCCCAATTGCTCCATCTTATGGAGAGACCAGAAAGATAGGCAAGGCAGAGATCTCAAACTCATTCACAGAAACTCACTGAGATGCAGGATCCTCCAAACGACTCAGTTTTAGTCTTTTGAATGCATGTCGATGGAAATGCCCACATCCACTACCTCCAACATCAGACTGTATGTGATATACCATCCACTGGGTCATAACAATTTCTTTACCAAGAATGCATGGATCTCTTCACCTCTTAACTGATCAGCTCGGACAACATGATCTTCCTTGAAGACTTCAACATCCACTATGGAATCGAGGGTAACAACCTGGTGGACACCTTTACAGCCTTTCTAAAAGACAATGATCTCCAACAACACTGCCATTAACCCACACACCACAAAGGCACCATATTGGACCTGATAATCTCCAATTTCCCCAATCTACAGTCATACAACACCATTGCAGTTGACTGGTCCGACCACATGCAGATCCCATTCTCTTTCTCCCGCTCTTACACCAAAACATCTGGGCAACTCAAGAAAGAGAAAATATGGTCCAGGGACACATCCAACCTTGACACAGAAGCCATGGCTATCATGGCCCTTCCTACCCTAATCTTGATTACACCTCACCTTGATATTAATGAGACCCTGAGGAAAACAACTCCTGCATGGAATCCCATATCTACAAATTTGTACCCCTCAAGTGCAAATTATCTGAATCAAAACCCTCAAGTCCTTGTTTCTCAAAAGAGCTTCACAAAGAAAGAAAGGTTATCAGAAAGTGTGATAAAGAATAGAGATCCAAAAGGGGGATGATGGATGGAGCGTTTGAACAAATCAAACACTCACCCCCAGTCAACTGATCTGGGTTTAATCCATCACCATTCTTTAGTTCACTCAGCCACCCCAGTTCAGACATGGCTATATGCAAATCAGTCTGACCCTGTGCCTCATGGGAACAGTACAGCCCGAACTGCCAAGCCATGTCTTCCCTGGACCGGAAACAAGCATCCGGGGACCGGTTTCGGATTCATAATCCTCATCAGCCAGGCTATCTTGAATCCAGTGGCAAAGTGAACAAGGGACTCACGTCTGAGCATACCCTGCCACACTTAGGGCGAACAAAGCGATACAAAAGGGGATGATGGACGTAGCGTTTGAACAAATCAAACACTCACCCCCAGTCAACTGATCTGGGTTTAATTCATCACCATTCTTTAGTTCACTCAGCCACCCCAGTTCAGACATGGCTATATGCAAATCAGTCTGACCCTGTGCCTCATGGGAACAGTACAGCTCGAACTGCCAAGCCATGTCTTCCCTGGACTGGAAACGAGCATCCTGGGACCAGTTTTGGATTCATAATCCTCATCAGCCAGGCTATCTTGAATCCAGTGGCCAAGTGAACAAGGGACTCACGTCTGAGCATACCCTGCCACACTTAGGGCGAACAAAGCGATACAAAAGGGGATGATGGACGGAGCGTTTGAACAAATCAAACACTCACCCCCAGTCAACTGATCTGGGTTTAATCCATCACCATTCTTTAGTTCACTCAGCCACCCCAGTTCAGATCTTTTGACTGGGTGTGAGTGTTTGATTGGTTCAGATGCTCCGTCCATCACCACCCCCTTTTGTACTGCTTTTGGCCGCCTTAAGTGTGGTAGGGTATGCTCAGACGTGAGTCCCTTGCTCACTTTGCCACTGGATTCAAGCAAGCCGGGCTGAAGACGGCTGGAATGCCAGAAACCGGTCCTCGGAAGCTTGTTTCCGGTCCGGGGAAGACATGGCTTGGCAGTTCGGGCTGGACTGTTCCCATGAGGCACAGGGTCAGACTGATTTGCATATAGCCATGTCTGAACTGGGGTGGCAGAGTGGGCTAAAGAACGGTGATGGATTAAACCCAGATCTTTTGACTGGGTGTGAGTGTTTGATTGATTCAGATGCTCCGTCCATCACCACCTCCTTTTGTACTGCTTTTGGCCGCCATAAGTGTGGTAGGGTATGCTCATACGTGAGTCCCTTGCTCACTTTGCCACTGGGTTCAAGCAAGCCGGGCTGAAGATGGCTGGAATGCCAGAAACCGGTCCTCGGAAGCTTGTTTCCGGTCCGGGGAAGACATGGCTTGGCAGTTCGGGCTGGACTGTTCCCATGAGGCACAGGGTCAGACTGATTTGCATATAGCCATGTCTGAACTGGGGTGGCAGAGTGGGCTAAAGAACGGTGATGGATTAAACCCAGATCTTTTGACTGGGTGTGAGTGTTTGATTGATTCAGATGCTCTGTCCATCACCACCCCCTTTTGTAAAGAATAGAGATCAGCACCCTCTCACCTGAGTATAAATAAGCTTCGCATAGCGCGAAAACAATACAAAGACTGAATCCTTACTGCCAAGTCCTCTAATTTCAGAACACTCGTGAATTCTGCAAAGAGCGAGTTTGAGTTTCTCGCACAAACAACAAACCTCTCCTCCACTTCAGTCTTGAGTTATCAGTGGCCCGCTGCACAAACTTTGTGGATTCCTGTGATAGAAAACTCAGAGACATCCATATCTCGCTACACACCAGTGAACTTCCAGAAACGGAGATTCTACCCTGCAAAGCACTTCATTTATGGGCATCTTTCTCCCCAATTTCCGAACGAGACTTATAGCAAACATCCCCAAAGTAATACCCTAGAACCACCTTCAGGACGCAATTCCAGGGTCTATCAGCAAATCTCTTGCCACACATCTACTCCCAGTATGGACCAACATGGTCAACTCCTCTCTTCAACAGGGCCTATTTCCAGAACGAAGAAGTGGATAATTTCTCCTCTCTTGAAAAAGAAATCTCTCGACCCAAAGAACATAAACAACTACCGCCCAGTCTCCTCACTTCCATTTTTAGGCAAACTCAATGAAAGTTGCGTTGCGTCTCAGCACACTATAAACATTCGAGCACACAACCTCCTAGACACTCTCCAATCAGGTTTCCACCAGGGCCACAGCACAGAAACTGTGATCCTCCAAATAGTTGATGACTCCCTTAGAATCCTTAACTCCGGTAACTCCTGCCTCCTGGCCCTCCTGGACTTGTCTGCTACATTCAACTCTGTCACCCATGGAATCCTCCTTTGCACTCTTGATGAACGCATGGGTTGTGGAGGCACAGTCCTCAATTGGTTCTCCTATTACCTAACCA
The DNA here is from genome assembly GCF_964261635.1 of Lissotriton helveticus. Classification (NCBI taxonomy): domain Eukaryota; kingdom Metazoa; phylum Chordata; class Amphibia; order Caudata; family Salamandridae; genus Lissotriton; species Lissotriton helveticus. Next base: position 1,132,864,155 of record NC_136071.1, on the reverse strand, counting down.
ACCGCTTCCAAATTGTGAAAATGGGCAACTCGTTCTTGTGAACAGTCACTGTACATCAAGGGGTCCCTCTAAGCTCGATCCTCTTCCCAACCCTCTGTAACCTGTACCTAGAGTCACTATGTGTGTTTCTCAGAAACGCTGGGATTCTCTTCCACCTCTACGCTGATGACACTCAAATATTCATGAAAATCTGTTCCCCTGTCCTTTCAATCACGTTCCTAAAGATTCAAAACTGGATGTCTGATCATCAGCTAAACACTCGAACAAACTAAAACAGAATTTCTTTTGATCTCACCACCGAAAGCAAAAACCCCAATATAGGAATGGATGGCCAACTTTCCCACCCTGAATGGTTACCCTGACATTGCCCAGAGTGCTAAATCCCTTGGTATCACCCTTGACAAACATCTAAACCTCCACAGCCACATCACAGCCATGGCCAAAAGTGCACGCTACCAGCTCCGGCAGCTGTGGTGCGTCAGACAACTGATCCTGGAACAAGACCTCAAAACAGTGGTGCAGTTACTCGTTCTCCCCAGACTAGATTACGGAATTACCCTTATCTCAGGCATTCCCAAAGTTCAGTTAGGCACACTGAGAACAACAATGCATGCAGCTTCCTTTTTGGGCTCAAGGAATTTGACTACATTTTCCCTACCCTGCTGACCCTCCAATGGCTTCTAATTGAAGCGTGGGCCCAATGCAAAAATGCCTGCATTACCCACAGAGCACTGCAGTCCTCTTCACCCTCCTATCTAAATGAGAAACTGAAAATCTCTGGAGCAAATAGGGGCTCCAGAAATGCCCAATCCCTGCTCCTGGGACCCTTCTACCTTCAGTCGAGAATGGTACATGAGCCAGTCATTCTCTGGGAGTGCCACAAGAATCTGGAACTCCTTACCTCCCTCCCTTTACTTAAAAACCTTCATACCCACCTTCGAAAATGACCTCAAGCTCCTCCTATTTGACAGATACCTGGGTTAATCACCCTTGACCAGACATAAATACTCTCTCCAGGATACAAACTACCTTCATTGTGTGTCTCCATCTTAATCGATGCTTGGACCGTGTACGTCCCTTGTCCAATGGTTGCATTTGTCCTGGTTGCAGCTACTGATGCAAATGTCTGAACATAATTATTGTAAGTGTAACTTGCTAGTCCCCTGCAGGCCCGGACTGGCCGTTTTGGGCACCGGGCAATCCCCCGGTCGGCCGCAAGGGTGGGGGCCGGTTTTGGGCCCTGGGGGCCGTTTTTGTTGCAGAGCCGTTTTTGCAGCATAGCTGCAAAATCGGCCCTGTAACAAAATCGGCTGAAAAGCGGCCCTGGCAAAGCGCTCGCCCCCCTCCCGCCCGGGGGGCGGGGGGCCGGCCGAGCACTTTGCCAGGGCCGGTTTTGGTTCCCAGTCCGGCCCTGGTCCCCTGTATCATGCTACTGTTGTAAAGCACTCCGATGCCTTCGGGCCATGTCTGTGCTGTATACAATTGCTAAATATTAATAATCTCAGTGCAAGATGGATCACACAACACCTGCCAATGAGAGAACAAAGTTGCAGTATGGCAACCAATGTGGGTTTATGGTGAACCCCATTGTAAAATGGCAGCTGTATATACCGCCTCACTGCCAACCTCATTTTATTGTGGTTCCATATGTGTAGCTCGCATTGGCATCTGTGTTTCTTTACAGCCACTGTTCTTTATATTGGGCTCTAGTACTCCAATCTAAAATGCCACTGACACTCACTTCTTCTTTCGCCTCATCTTTATGGTCGGTAGCATGTGGCTAATGCTGCTGGTGGATGAAGTTACTGCCAAGCTGGGAGCGAGTGAAACTTGGGAAGGTGAGTGGTGGTTCGGGCAGACATTTGATCTTCTTTATTCGTATGCGACATAGTACAGTTAAGTCAAGTCTTTCACACCACACCAGAAGCTAGGACCGTTTCTCCTCCCAGCGAACCCATGCCCCAGGCAGGAACTGCAGAGCACACAGAGCACAAATCAGTGTCTCACGCACAGTTTACATGCTCAGTGGACATTCCAGCATACACTCAGACAGGACAAATGCATCTAAACACAATACCATTGACACCTATGGCAGACTGCAAGTGCCAACTCTTCACCCCCTCGCAGGGTGTAGCCTCCACTGCAATCTTCAAACTCACAGCGCATTAAAGCACACACTCAGACAGGACAAGTGACTCCGAACAAATTATAACATGTACTAATAGCAGAAATCATGTATTCGCACATCACAACCACACAGTGCATCCTCCACTGCATTCTCCCAACGCTTTAGAGCATGCTGCCCATTTTGAAGTGTCCCTGATTTATTTGAACGTCATTGTGTAAAATGCCTAATATCTTTAATTATTCTATCCTTGTTAATGGTTTGATTCTACAACAGGCTCAAACTAAATGGTGGCACACATCTTGTATGAATTTACAGATCGCACAACATTAACATCCTCTTCTACGCTGATGACACTCAGCTTGTCTTCTCGCTCTCAACTGACCCCTCCTCGACAAAGACCAACTTCCACAAATGTGTGAAAAATATCTCAGCCTGGCTGAAGGGCAACTGTCCGAATCTCAACACAGACAAAACAGAAGTTCTGATCTTCGGCAAACACACTGCCCTCTGGAATGACTCCTGGTGGCGGTCAGAACCTGGACCCACCCCCACGCTGAAAGACCACTCCTGCAACCTCGGCATCATCCTCGATAGCGAGTTCTCCATGAAACGTCAGGTCAACCTCATCTCCTCAGCCTGCTTCCACATACTCTGCATGCTCTGCAAAATTTTCAAGCAGCTCCCCACCAACACCAGGAATACAGTGTTGCAGGCTCTCTGCACCAGTCGACTGGACTACAGCAATGCACTCTATGCAGGTACCACCATCTAACTCATGCAGAGCCTCCAGATGATCCAGAATGCAGCCGTCAGACTGATCCTCAACCTGCCCAAGAGAACCCACACTACCCAGCACCTAAAGGACCTCCACTGGCTCCTGGTCTAGAAGATATGCCATTTCAAGCTGCTGACCTGCGCCTACAATGCCCTCCATGACCAAGGACCCCCCTACATGAACCACCACCTGCACTTCCACCAATCCCCCAGGAACCTCCGCTCCCCACACCTCCCCCTCGCTAAGATCTCTCGCATATGCCACTGCAGCACCGGGGGACGCTCCTTCTCTCATCTCGCCGCCAAAGCACCCTCCCCCTCCATCTTTATGCCACACCCTCGCTGACCAACTTCAGGAAGCGACTCAAGACCAGACTCTTTGACTAAAACATGCAGCAAGTGTATGGATACCCTCTTGGGTGACAAGTCACGCTCTACAAGCTTGACCTGATTGATTGATTGATATTCCCTACCCTAAGGAAGACCCTTTTTGATGTCTTACTAGAGGGTGGAAATGTCAACTTATTCCAGATTTTTAGGATATAATTTTTGTATAGTTACTGACAACCATGCCCTTCTGTTAGTTTTGAATCTTGTGTTCGATACTCACTTTTTTCATAGGGTGCATGGACAACACGTCACTTTGACAGAAGTTGTTCCTATGGTGTGGGGGTTCATTATTTCTTTTTACTGTCCCACACTCTCACTGCCAGCTGACCATGGTGGTGAGCAACAGCTTAAAAAAACATATAATACCGTCCACTCTAAATTGGGAAGACAGTGTTATAACAGCAATGGCACAGGAGTTGCCTTAATGTCCGCCTTCCTGTAAATCGGGTGGGCAGACCAATGGTTTTATAAAGAGGATACCCTGTCTAAGATGCGACAGAATACCCTCTCTGCCAAACTCTAAATCAGGCATTAACATGTTTGTTCAACGAGATAGGATATTATATGATAAATAGCTGGAAGGCACCTTCCCGCACGCTCACATGCATCATGACGCACACATGCAAATGCTTCACAACGAACGTGTACACGTGGGTGCCATCTTGGAATGGATCATTGTTAATAGAAAACCGTTAGCAAGATTGTTGAGCATGCATGCATGTGTGTTGATGAATGCATTCGCATGTGACTGACAAAGCCAATAGTTCAGCCTTTAACAGCAGAGACCTAATGCCTTTACCAATGATTGTTCTTCACTGGTGCATTAAAATAGTTGACAAACAGAAAATATTGAAGGGAATGGTGTCACTGCAGTATCTTTCTCTTAGGGTGAGAACCTCTCTCAATGTCGTTAAGGAGCTGTCTCCCATCTTGAACTTTTGTGTGGTAGCCTCATTCATTCTTTCTATTGAACTGATCCGAATATTACACCTGGCAGTCATGATTTATAGTTACAACGTGCAGGACTGTGTAAGAAGCTGGTTATATGTAGGGACCACAAATAGGGGACAACAGGTTGTAGGTTTAAAGTTATTTATTTTAAATGGTAGGGCAGGAAAGCACCGGAACCGCGTCTCTCCACTTTCGCGGGCTTCGCGCGTCTGCCGCATCTCGCCAAGATGGCCGCCGCGCTCCGCGTCATTGCGTCAGACCGCAACGACTAGAGCGCGACACTACATATCTCCCCCCTTTTAACAATTAACATCTGTGAACAGAAAGTCCTTAAAGTCTATGTGCTTCCTGGAGCTTTGATCTCTCCCATCTCATAGTCTCTGTACCTAGCCGGTCTTACCACTATTCTGCCAGCTCGGGTGTGTCTCACCGGAGTATCGGAGGCGATCTCGGCGTCCACTCTGGGAGTTCGCTGCCCAGGTCTGTCTGCTCCCCCGGGCCTGTTCTTCGGTGATGCTTCTCTGGGACCTTCCTGGTGTCCCAGTGTACACTCCAGATCACACCTTTCTACGACACCTTCTCTCTCATGATTCCTCCCACAATTGCTTCATCTTCCTTAGATGGGAGGACCTCCGCCTGGTTGTCATTGAAATGTTCAGATTGAGCTTCTTCCTCTTTGGTCCACTGTAGTATTTTGTTGCACTTGGACATTCTATCCTGAGACCTAACTTTCCCATCGCTGAGCAAGGACGCCCTGTTGTAAACCTCCTTTACTTGCAACGGCGCACTGAATTTGCTGTCACCCTTCCTCTTCAGCTGCGCTAGTTTGACTCGGACCCACTCCCCTCTCTCCAAGTTTGTCTCCTTTACATTCCGCCTTTTGTTGTAGTGTTCAGTGTACACTCTTTGTGCTTTCTCCATATTGTGGTGTACCACTGCTGGGGACCACTTGCTCCCTATGGTGCGTTCCTTCCACACTACATTGTCCCTGGTAAAGGGGTCTAGTCCCCTGAGAATCTTAAAGGGACTGTATCCTGTGCTGGTGGGAGTGATCCTGTATGCCCATAACGTGCTCATCAACTCGGTTTCCCAGTTCTTGCCTGCACTGATCGCCGATTGTACAGACCCCATGATGACCCTGTTGAACCTTTCGGCTAAGCCGTTGCCGGCCGGATGGTACACCGACTTGTGCTTGATCTTGATTCTATTTCTTCCCATGTAGGTGTTCCACTTCTCTGACGTGAACTGGGGTCCGTTGTCACTCAGAATGGAACGCGGGATACCTTCCCTGAGAAATACGGCTGTAAGGAACTTCAATACGGTATCCGTGTCCATGTCCTCTTGTATGTCGATTTCGGGCCATTTTGAGTATCTGTCCATGAGTACTACCACGTACTTTTGGACGCCTTGTGCATCCAGCACCGGACCAAGGATGTCTATTGACAACTCCTCCCACGGGTTCATTGGATTGTGGAACTCCCCTAAAGAGGGTCGCATTAAGCTCTGGGATTGGTCAGCATTTTGGCATTGTTTACATTCTCTGACATATCTTTCTATTTGGCTGTACATAGCAGGCCACCAGTACGTTTGTTTCACCCGCAGTTTCGTCTTTACAATGCCTAAGTGCCCTTCATGCAGGATTGAGAGTAGGCGGCCTACCAAGGCATTTGGGGGTACCACTTTATCTCCCCTGAGGAGAAAGGTGCTCTGGTCTCCGACAGACAATTCATCTCGCACTTCGTAGAACTTTCTGTGTTCCATCTTCAGGCGTCTCTTTTCTGGCCAGCCTTGTAGGATGTACTGCCTGACGGCGGTGAGGTCCAAGTTTTCCCTGTAGGCGTCTCTCCACTCTTGCGCACTGATCACTTTTTCGTGGTCGTCCATGAACGCCACGCTGACTTCCTCCTCTGTGTTGCTGGTAGGAGCTTCTTCCATGGCAGAAGATCTACTCAGGTAATCTGCCACTTTGTTCTTTGGCCCTGGTATGTATTTGACATTGTACCTGTAGTCCAGCAACTTTAGTGTCATTTTTGCAATCCTGGGGGTAGCGTTCGCATGTCCGCTTGAGGTGAGCACTGTGACTAGTGGTTTGTGGTCTGTCCGGAGACGGAACCTTGAGCCCCAAAGAAACTGGGGGAACTTCTCCATCGCCCAGATTGCCGCCAGCATCTCCTTTTCCACGACACCGCACCTTCGTTATTTTCCTGCATTAGGATGGCGCCCAGTCCCTTTTCGCTCACGTCCGTGGTGAGTACGGACATCGCCCGCTGGTCGAATCCATGAAGGGGAATTGGTGCACAGATGTCTTCCTTGATGCTTTGGAATTCTTGTTCTGCATCTTTCGTCCATTCAAACGATGTTCTGTCTCTGAGGAGGTGGCGCAGGTTGTGAGTCTTTGTGGCGAAGTGTGGCACAAATTTGCTATAAAACTTCCACCATACCTATGAAAGAGCGCACTTCCTCTTTGTTGGTTGGTGGCGGTGCATCCAGGATGGCTTTGGTGTTGGATCGTTTGGGCGTGATTCCCTGATCGCTGATTTCATGGCCTAAGTAGGTGACTGATGACATTCTGAAACAACATTTCTCCCATTCAGCAGTGAGTCCATTCCTTGCCAGAATGTGTAACACCGTGGACAGCTTGGTGTCATGGTCTCATCGGTCCTTGCCCATTATCAAGATGTCATCTTGAAAATACTGCACGCCCTCTATGTCCTTGAACAACGTATGCATCAGTTTTTGAAAGACAGCCGCCGCCGATGCTAGTCCAAACGGCATCCTGCGGAATTGGTAGCACCCGGATGGAGTGATGAAGGACGTAAGTTTACGGCATGTGTGATGGAGGGCTATCTGGTGGTACGCTGATGCCAGGTCGATGGTGGAGAACCATTTCACTCCTTTGGTCTGGCAAGCATCTCATCGATCCGTGGTAGCGGAAACTTCTCTACTACAATGTTTTTGTTCAGCTCTCTCAGGTCCACACATAGGCGCACCTTGCCGTTGGGCTTCCTGGCCACCACCAGTGGGGCCAACCATTCCGCGCTGTTTATCGGCTCTATGATGCCATTGTCCTCCAGCCGTTGCAGTTCCGACTGTACTGTTTCTCTTATTGCCAACGGGATGTTTCTTACTTTGTGGCACACTGGTTTGGCGTCCATTTTGAGGTCTATTTTATGCGTAAATTTTGTCAGCTTTCCTATTGTGCCTCCAAACACAGTGGGGAACTCCTCCTTCCATTTGGTGTCCTCTGGTTGCCTCTCAGGGCCTGTCATCAGGACTTGTGTGACGCCCCCTGGGTTTAGTTGTATGCCTTGCTCACCCTGGTCAACCCATCCTAGGACGGAGGGCCCTTTTTCCGCTACGTATAGCTTGCCTTCTGCCTTCCGGCCCTTGAACTCATATTGCAGGACTCTGTACCCCACCATGGGGATTGGCTCGCCCGTGAATGTGATGGGTCGGATATCTGGAGGTATTAGGTGGGGTCCTAGATGCTGTCTGAAGAGTTCGTCCCACACCTTACGTTGCACTATGATGTACGGGGACCCTGAGTCAGCCACCACTTTTATCTGCACTCCTCCTATAGTCAGATCGCATTGCGTTTTTTTTTTGGCGGGTGCCGTCGATACCCAGTATGTGTTCTTCTATGCAAAGGACGTTGTCCTCTTCGTCCTCCTCTTCTCCATCCTTGTCAGAGTCCTGTGCGACATACTTGACCACGGGTCGCCTTTGTTTCCGGCTACATACTTTCTCGTAATGCCCCATGATTCCACAGAACATACACTTGGCCCGAAACGCTGGGCATCGTTTGCCCTGACTAGTGTGAGATTGACTCCCACACCTGTAGCATGAGTTCTTGTCTCCATTCGTGGATTTCTTCACAGGGTGTTGTCTGGGAACATATCTAGTAGACATCTTCACGTTCCCTGTTTCTCCTTTGCCCTTGTCCGACAGTTCTGCATCGTGACTTTGTTGACCATGGTTTTCGTGGGGTTGTCACGTTTTGCGGCCTCTGCACATCGTTTCAATAGCTCTGCCTTCTTCACCATTGCTATGACTTCTTTCAGGGACGCATCTCCATTGACCCATAGCTTGTCCTGGATTGAGGAGTTCGTGGTGTGCATGACGATCTGGTCTTTCATAAACTCATCATGTAAGGCGCCGAACTTGCAGGTGACTGCCAGCTTCTTTAATGCAGCCACGTAGTCATCTATGGACTCCCCAGCCTCCTGTTTTCTTTGTTGGAAGTTGAACCTGTCGATGGACGTGCACACCGGTCTGTAATGGCTGTCTAGATCTTCAATCGGGTGTAGGAAGACGTCGGCGGCGGCGGCCTGCCATGCTTTGGGTACTAGGTTTTGGAAGACCCTGATGCCTTCAGGGCCCAGGTTATGGAGTAGAATCCTCTTCTTCCTTTTGCTGGGAAACTCTCCGCCGCTTTCATCTTCCAGCGCTTCCAGGTAATTCATAAAGTATACCTTCCAATCATCCCACTTCATGGAGGGTTCCCCGGGTCTAGGTAGGAAGGGTATTGGCGTTGCGAGCGAGGACGCCTGGGCACTCATTTCCGCTCTAGGTCCTTGGAGCTCCTCCGCCCCTCTAGGACTCCCTGGCACACCGGAGCAATGCTGGCGTGGGGGGCTTCCGTGAGACGCAGACTCTCCGGCCGCACTGTGCTGTGCTGGCTCCACCAGGGCTGCGAAGGAAGGTGTTGGCGTCGCCTGTGAGGGATATGGTCGCCGCGCAGTGGTGGAGGGCTGAGTCAGGGGCACATGGGTTGTCTTCCCTTTATGCCACCCTTCGCTGCAGTACTCACGATGGTCATCTAGACGCTCTGCTTCTCTGTGGGTGGGCCGTGCGGTGCGCGCCTCTAGGGGGTGGGTTTGTTAACCACCCTGCCGTCTGGAGATCAGGCTGGTGTGCCTCCCAACGTTCCACCTCCTGGCTTCCCACTGGCCACTGGGTGCTAGCGTGCCGAGTGTGGGGATGTGGGTGCGGGCTCACTCCTCTGCCACGCTCTCTCTGCCCAGAAGCCACTTGCTGTGCCTGGCTGTAGTAGCCTTGTGTTCCTTAGCTGTCCTGAAATGGCTGCAACAGGGAACAGCTGTGGTGGTGTCCGTTTTTCGCCACCCTCGTTGCCAATTTGTAAGAAGCTGGTTATATGTAGGGACCACAAATAGGGGGACTATAGGTTGTAGGTTTAAAGTTATTTATTTTAAATGGTAGGGCAGGAGAGCACCGGGAACCGCGTCTCTCCACTTTCGTGGGCTTCGCACGTCTGCCGCGTCTCACCAAGATGGCTGCCGCGCTCTGCGTCGTTGCGTCAGACCGCAACGCCTAGAGCGCGACACTACAGACTGGTGACAGCATCCCTAATGGCTTAGAGTGAGGTGGTCACACAGCTTTCTCTTATTGAAGTCAATATAGTACTGAGACCTCAGAGTGATTCTTAGCGTTTGGAGCCCCACACTGAGAAATATTTTACACCTGCTGGCAATATCATTTATTCAAAGAGACAGCTTTTACAAGCCCCTTGAGCCACTTTTGCGTCACGTTTACAATGGGAGAAGTGGCGCAAGGGGCTTGTAAATCTGCCCCAAAGGTTTTACTGGAATACTGTCTGTCTTTACTCTCCTAATATCACACTAAGAGAGAGTGTACTGCCTTCTTTCCCTTAAAACATCACATTAACAAGTGCACTTCCCCCTTCACCATACAAATGTCGTACAATCACCCTCCCTGCAAGAACAGTACAGCTCTCCAACAAATGAATTTCACACACAGACAGCCAAGTGCACTAGCCCTCCTTACCTCATACATTCCATGCTCACAGCAAGTATCCTATCCTTCTTCACCTCATTAATTTCACAGTCACAAAAAGTGTACTTTCCCTCGTTTCCTCACAAATATCACTCTCATCAAGTGCACTATTCCTGTTCACCTCATAAATTACACAGAAAGTGCAACATGGCTCTTCATCAAATGGATATAAAAGTGACAGCAAATATCACGGTTTAAGCATTATCACTCTTTACCTCATAAATGTCACACTCACATCCCTCTTCACCTCATAAAGCAAGTGCACTATCCCTCTTCCTCAAATGGATATCACAGTCTTAGCAAATATCACAGAGAAGGCATTATCACTCACAGCAAGTGTGCTATTCCTCTTCGCCTCATATCCTTCTTCGTCAAATGGATATCACAGTAATACCAAGTAGGCCAGTCACAGGATTAGCACTCTTTACCTCATAAATTCTACTCATAGCAGTTGTGTTATCCCTCTTCGCCTCATAAATTTCACACTCACTGCAAGCGCACTACCTCCTTTTACCTCATAAATGTCCTACTCTCATCAAGGCCACCATCTCTCTTCACTTAATAAAGATACACCTCACAGCAATAGCACTTTCCCTCACCACGTGAATATCACAATCAGAGCCAGTGCACCACACTTCCTCACCCACTCAACCAAATGCTTATGGCAAGTGCACACGCCCTCTTACCCTTTCCATACCATTCTAATAGGAAGTGCACTCCCACTCCTGGCCATACAAGTATCACACTAACAGCAGGCGCATGCTCCTCCTCTGATAACAAGATTTGACTTCTAGCAAGAGCATAGCCCCTTTAATTGTATCTGACTGTGTTAGAGTGTCACAAAGATATAAAAAACATATATCTATTTCGTCAACTCCAATTCCCCTGCTTTCTTCCCTACTTACTCCCTTTCTGCAGCATCTGTGCTGTTGGACTTTGGCCCTTAGGGCAGGTTCACCCCTAGACTTTTTGCTTGAAATGGTGACCTGGAGATGGTGATTTTTGGATTCTGCGCACTTTCACTGTGTCCCAGTGGAAAGTGCGTGCGCACTCTGAGTGCATGTGCTGAGCTAGGCCTGCCCGCCCATAGGAATGCATGGGGAATGTATGTGTCCCTGGTAGTTCCTGATGCGTGGGGTGTACAGGCTTGAGTCTGGTATGTGTGAACTCGTGAGAGTGAATGCTGCGAGATGGTGTATGCAGCATGTATGTGTCTAGTAGCGAAGCGCCATTTCTAGACATGGCTGTACGTGTGCTGTGAGGGTGCTGGCGTGTGATTGGCTGGAGCTGGCTCGCATGCCAGGCTCCAGAAAGTCTGGATGGGTCTGCCCGGTGGTGAGTGGGAGATTAGCATGAGTGATGTGTGGGAGGAGTGTACCTGTGTCCTGGATGGGCAGGGTTTTCCCCACACAATGCTGGCTCCGCCCCCCTGTGGTGTGTCTAATGACCCAAGCCCTGCCAGTGAATAGAGAGGGTGGCTGAGGTAAACAGAGTACTCAAGAACCAGCTGTGACTGGTTCCGCCCCCACTCTGCACCCTTGAACAAAGGAATGCACTGTATAAAAATGGGGCTGTGTCCCCACTGAAGTTGTTCTTTTCCAGGATCCTAAGGGGGCTGTTGCTGCTGTCGCTGGGCCAGAGGACTGCCACTTGGACTGTCTCCCTGCCTGGAGTCCCAGTGTGCTGGCTCTGGGCCCAGCCTTGCCCCCTGCCTGCCTACAAGGACTTTGGGGCCTGAACTTTGCCTCTAGCGCTTGGAAGCGCTTCCTTGTGGCCCTTAGCGCTTGAGAGCGCTTTCTCTTACCCCTGAAGCGTTGGAAGCGCTTTATTTGCGGCCCTAGCGCTTAGAAGCGCTTTGCTTATCAGCTGAGCGCTGGGAGCGCTGTCGTTGTCCTTCCGCGGCTGCCCACGCCGCTTTTGCTGATTTTGGAGTCCCCTGGCAGGTGCCCACCCTGCCCGGGACATTGCCGCTGTTTTTGATTTATAATTTACCTCGAGGGAGGCCACCCCTCGGTAAATTCATCCCCCGCCTGCCTGCCTGAATCGGGCCGCCGCGCTGCCCGCGGTGACCCGGAAGTGAAGGGCTGGCCGGCCAATCCGTGCGCGGCCCCGGGGAAGCAACCGGAAGTCCCGCCTCGCCGCCGGAGAGGAGAGCCCAGCAGCGAGGAGAGGCGGCGGAAAGGTGTAGGTGGGGCCCCATTGCGGTGAGGAGAGCCCCACCGCCCAAGAAGAGGAGACTGCCAGCGTCTTGTCCTCGGCGAGGCTCTCGAGGGTGAGAGAGCCCCGCCCGCGGCCCGGCAAGAAGGAGAGCCAAGCTCCAGCCGAGGGAGGAGACTGCCAGCGTCCCCGCAGCCTCCGAGGAGACCAGACCGGGTGAGTGCAGTGTTGCCCAGAGAAGGGGGGAGGCGTCGGGGCACATTGCCGTGCCGGTGCCCGCCCCCCCCCAGTGCTCTCTCCCCGAGGGCGGGACAGTTCCGCTTTGCGCACAGAGCGGCCCCGGTTGCCAGGGGCCGCTCCAACCAGTGGGGCCTTTCATTGTAGAGAGCCCAGGAGGGCTCAGGGGGCAATTGTTGGCAAAGAGCCCTGAGAGGCTCAGAGGGGGCATCTTCTTCCCGAGCCAGGAGGCTCAAAGGGGCCCGTCATTTGTTTAGAGCCAGAGAGGCTCTACCTTGTCGGGGCACATTGTCGGTGCTCGCGCCCCCCCCCTCCGGTGTTCAGAGCCTGCGAGGCTCAAAGGGGGCAATTATTTCACGAGCCCTGAGAGGCTCAAGGCGCCCCAGTGTTAAGGAGCCCAGAGAGGCTCAGGGGCAGTCCATGTGTTTAGAGCCCAGTGAGGCTCTTTGGGTGCCATGTGTGTTTAGAGCCCAGTGAGGCTCTTTGGGTGCCATGTGTGTTTAGAGCCCAGAGGAGGTTCCAGGGGGCATTTCCTTTCGCCCCACCAGTGTTCTGAGAGCCCAGCGAGGTTCCCACATTGGCCCCCTTGTTGTTCTTGAGCCCTGGAAGGCTCAAACCTCAATTGCACCAGTTGCCCAGCACTTTGTGGGCAACTGCTACGTTTAGGACCCTGACACTGGACACAGGGCGTCCTAGCCCCAACAAGGCCAGAGGGCCTAGGGACAGTCACAGAGGGTGACTTACGTGAGTTTGACGCAATTGTACTTTCTATGCACCTCTGAATGTATTGTTTATGCGTCATGTGCCTTTACACCTCTGAATGAACGTTATGCATTGAATCATGTGTTTTCCTCTTACACCCCTACAGGTATTGTAATACAGAGGTGGTTGTTTTCTCCCTAGTACAGGTGGTGCTAGTGAGGTCCTGTTACCAGTGATTACTGGTTGTATGCTCTATTTTTATATTGTGTGCTACACTGATTTTACTGTCTAAAGTGCTATTTCTGAAAGTATTATTTCTAAAAGTGCTGATACCCCTGACAGTGGTCCAAGTGGCCCTGTCCTGTGCAATATCCCTTGTAAATTCCGCCCGTGCCTGTTGGCACAGTGTAACAAGATGTGTGTTTTATCTGATGTATATTTATTATAATACAAAGGCTATTTTTATATAACCTTGTGTGGAGTTTTCCTTTGTGGTGGGCCTTTGGTTGTTGTTGCTGGGGTGCGTGCGCAAATACTTAACTTACATCGCCTCCAAGTTTAGCCTTGCTGCTCGCGCCACGTTACCTAGAGGGTGAGTAGGGGTTATCTTGGCGTGTAACTCCCTTGCCCTGACTTGGGTGTGGTGGTCTCTGACTGACTTTGGCGAAAGCCCTGGCCAGCCAGGGATCCCATTTCCAACATGCGCTGTACAAGAACAAGAAATACAAGCATTGGCAAAGCCAATAGATTTGACTCTAATGTGGCAACACATGTACACAAAGGCAAATGCTGTTTACCTGTGTTGTTTGCGCAAATGCTGTTCATAACATTAAAACCTGCCATATTGGTTTTGCAACTGCTATGAAACAAGTAGCAAAAATAGAACAGCTTTAAGTATAGAGAGCATTCAAGAGATAAGGAATTGAATGTGACAAACAGCTTGATGAATGAGAGTTCATTTTTCTGAGATGTAAAATAGTCCTTCATGCATTACAATGGAAGCTCTTCAGGGAAAATGGAATGATATTCTAAGCAGCCAATAGAAGAAGGAGGAGCGAGGGTAATACTGCTGCAGGTGAGCCAAAGGCCACTCGATGACGATTTTATAGAACTGGTAATAAAATATCTCACATACACCTGGGTGTTCAAACTAGACCTAAAAATTAATATCAGTTACATCCAAGAACACTATCCATCTTCACTTACCTAATAATATCCTTTCTGAAAGTAGACTATCTCTTGAGCTGGCATGACATTTTTGTGAAGTGACCAAGTGGAAACTGCCAAAGTCTGCCCAAGGTTTATGAAGGTTTCATTGAAAGCTCACTTAATGAGCCCTGATGTTTTGAAATGGGTTTAAATTATGTTTGGAAATGGACACAAGGACTAGATGGAAGTACATTTTGAAGGAGGATGGTTCCTCCCCTAGGTTTGTTTCGGTTCCCCGATAACTGCTCATTGCCCCCCATGTGGATCATGTGAATTACAATCCAGGGTATCCAGGTTAAGGGTGGAGAGGTTTAAGGGAGACTTTATAGAACACATTCTCTATTTTGGACCTGTTGTGGCCTGGGGCCAGCACACCTACTCCTCCACTCAGATCTCTCGCATCATCTCATTTTCTTCCCCTTGAGTAATCACCTTTCAGAAGTTATCCTCATTGTGGGCTCCTATCGCTTGTGGGTGAACTCCATGAATGAATACTGGTGATTTAACAGTGCCTCGAAGCATTTGTCTCCTAGTGCTCCCCGGTCGGACTCCACAAATAACTACATGGGAGATGTGAAAGGGTAATTTAAGTGGGAAGAGACTGCTAGTCCAGAGTCAGACTATGTTAGCATGGATTCCTTGAGATGCTGGCTGCTCAGCGTGAGGTCACTATTAAACCATCACATAGAAGCCCAACGATTATTAGAAACAAATCATTTAGATATCCTGTTTATGACAGAGACATGGATGCAACCCAGTTCCGATCTGGAACTGGGCCTGATATGCCCACCTGGCTATAAGGCTTTACATAAACCTAGAGCTAATGGCAGAGGAGAGGGGAGGGTCGGGATTATATTCAAGGAGACATGGGATATCTCATCGATGGATATCGATGAGGTTCCAGGCATTGAATGGCAGGGTCTCCGCCTAAAAGGCCGTAATGGGCTTTGTTGGACGGGTATAATATGTTATAGACCCACGGGCCATTCTGTCTTCAACTTCAACAGGACATGGTTGATGTACTCAGCAATATGGTACTTACCCACACCAGAGTAATGGCCCTGGGAGATTTCAACCTATGGGGCAATGGGAGTCTGGACCTTCGGTACAATAATCTGCTACAGTCATGCGACAATCTAAATCTAACGCAGCAGGTTCTAGAACCTGCTCATAAGGGGGGCCATGTTTTGGACCTAATGTTTGCAGAAAGAGAATCTGTCAAAGTGGAAAATATTGTCCCGGTGGGCTGGTTGGACCATTATCTGGTACAATTTCGGGTGGCGATCCCTAAATCGAGGCGAGTTGATGCAGCAAGGGGAAGAAGCTTCCTAGGCAGGGACTGGAAGAGCCTCTTGAAGAGGGCTGACTTATCCCCAATATTTAAGTTCAATGGGCCCCCTGAAATCAGTGGAACAGAACTATGCGTCCTTTTGCGGACATATCATCGAAACTCTTGACCAGATTGCCCCGGTTAATAAAATTGGGGAGACCCTATACCCCATGGTACAATGAAACATTGAGGACTATAAAAAAGGAATGTAAACTGGCAGAGCGACAATGGAGGAAGGCATACGCAGGGATAGACAAAGCCCTCTGGAAGGAGAAATTAGCCAATTATAAAAAGGAAATTATGAATGCTAAGGCAGACTACTACGCCAAAACTATCCTGAAGGCGACCAATAGCACTAGGGGTATTTTTAAAATCATGAAGGACATTGCTAGTCCCGAATGCACTAATAACAGCATCCCACCTAGTCAGGAGCTATGTAATAGCCTAGCCACATTCTTTGACGACAAATCATAGAAGGGCTGGAAATTGACGATGAGGTCATATCTGGGGAGGTAGAGGGACAACCGTCAATGAGTAAGCAAAAGAGCTGGGAATGGGGGGCTGAGCCGGAGGATCAGGCAGTCTACCTGGATCATTTTGAGCTTCCCTCTGAGGAGGAGTTTAATAAGATAGCCTCAGGAGTTTCCTCGGGCTCTCGTTTGGATCCCCTCCCTCCCAAAACTTGGAAGTAGCTGCGAGGTGAATTACTTCCAATACTCCGACAGCTGTGCAATCAATCATTGAGTAGTGGACATGTCCCAGCGAGCTGGAAACAAGCAATAATGACACCTCTGCTGAAAAAAACCCACACTTGATCCAGCATTCCCTAAGAATTACAGACCTATACCCCTCCTCCCCTACCCAGTAAAGATCATAGAACATTTGGTTAGTAGGGCACTCTCCCAGTTCTTGGAATGTAACAACAAGCTGGAGAATGTGCTGTTTGGGTTTCGCCAAAGTCATGGGACAGAGACAGCTCTGATGACCGTTTTGGAAGAACTTTGAATGCGAGCAGACAGGGGACATCAGCTATATTGATCTTACTGGACCTATATGCTGCATTCAATACTCAATACTGTCAACCACACAGTTCTCATGGCCAGGCGGAAGACAGTAGGGGTGGGAGGTGTAGCACTGGATTGGTTTCTATTGCATTTGACAACTAGACGACAGGCGGTGGCCCTCCCCTCTTATCGTTCGGTTTTTGCTGAGATTAGGCATGGGGTCCCCCAGGGCTCAGCAATCAGCCCAGTAGGGTTTAACACCTATATGAGCCCCCTGATCACGATTATTAAGTCACATGGGGTCTGCTTGGTAAACTATGCTGACGATACACAGCTCATTGTATCATTGGAGGGAGACCAAGCCGTCTCGCTGGAAAAATGTCATGCCTTTACGCTAGAAACGGTGTGCTGGCTGAAAAACAACTCCTTACAATTTAATTGCAAAAAAACTGATATACTCTGCTGTGCAGCAGGTAAAGTCTCCTGTTCTCTCCCTTCGGGATTTTGGCCCATTCCCACGGAGACACCCTTGCTACCCGTCACGACGGTGCGCAATTTCGGGCACAGTTTTAATGACATGCTGAACCTTGAAACCCAAGTCAAGAAAATTGTGGGAAGCAGCTTTTCGCTCATTAGGGTTCTCCGGAAGATTCTTCCGCTACTCCCATATCAGGTACGAGCACACGTAGTAAGGAGCGTCATTCTGAGTCAACTGGACTATGGGAATGCGCTACTGCTGGAAATCCCTAGGTACCTGATTGGGAGACTCCAGAGAGTCCAGACGGTGGCGGCTAAACTATCCCTATCTAGACCACGACGGTCATCCACATCCCTTGCGTTGGCGGAGCTGCACCGGCTTCCGGTATTCCAGAGGATACAATTGAAATCACTATGCATTGTCTTCAAGGCTGTGCATGGGATGGGACCGATACTGTTGCAATCTAAGTTCAACTGATATAATCCCACCTGTAACCTTCGGTCCTCCTCGACTAATCTGGTGAATATACCCAAGATGAATAAAGTTAAATCCTTTGGAGCCTTTAGCTATGAGGCGGCACGCCTTTGGAATATTCTGCCAGTTGAGCTAAGACAGATGCAGGATCTGATGAAGTTCAGGGGAAAAATTAAAAATTGGCTTTTCCAAGTACAGGCTTAGCCTAGCAACCAGTTAGCCCAGAAGTATGGTGATAGAGTATATGTACCGCAGCGCCAGGATGCCCGTAGGGTTACATCGCACTTTATAAGTCTGAAATACAATACAATACAACTAGTGGTCACTTAAACGGCCCCCAGGAGCCGGTCTCCTGGGGCTCCCAGTGGACTCTATGAATAGGTACCAGTGACTTGATAACTCCTTCAGGGTTTGGGAACCTGTCACTTCCAGGTGGGGTCCATGAACAATGCGTCCAGGGGTGGGAATCAGGGCCGGCTCTTGGCCAGTGCAACCAGTGCTTCAACGTGCCTGCTGCAAGCATGTGGAACAAGCAGATTACAGAATTGTATGTTATGTACATAGCTCAGTGGGTTTCTGCTGATGTCACAGAGATCCTTTTGTTACTTGCAGTTCAAAAGTTACAATCCTAATGTATCTCACTGAGCTATGAACTGAAATCAAAGAGCTGCATGCAAACTGCAAGGCATAGGTTAAGAACCTTATTTTTCCCCAGTCTTTCTTCGCTATTCGGTAGAAATACATTCTTTTGTGTTTTAAATCCTGAGTTTGTGCCTCTCCAGACCAAGCAGTCTTTAAAATAAACTGATTACAAACACGGATGATACGTGACTTCAAGGACTTGTAGTCCTCATTGTCTTATGTAACATTTCCTATACAATGATTTACACCTTTGTATGATTCTTTGCCTCTGTATATTGTGTGTGTGCTTTAATGTGCTCTAACATACATTGGAAAGAATAGCGCTATAAAATAAAATAAATACATGTGAGAGAGGGGGGCTAATGAGAGGTGGTAATGAGGGAATCCGTGGAGAAGGAGGTCATTGGGGGCGCCAATAAAGATGGTCCCGCTTAGCTCCACCAGTGCTAAAGCGTACTCAGGTGTGGATAATGTTATTCCTCCTGGGTAGACTACACGAATGCCCACTTGTGGCTCAGCAGTGACTCCAAGAGTGGAGTCCTGTACCTACTTTATGAATTAATGAATAACTACGTATTCATCCTCTTGTGGGAGAGGATGTGGTGTTTAATACCAGAACTGCTGTCTTTGGAGCTGGGGAACCAGGTTCGATTCTCAGCATCAGCTCAACATCCTGTGATTCTGGGCAAATCACTTAATTTCCCTGTCCCTACAAAAATAAATATGTACTTGTGTAATGTAAAGCACTCCAATACCTTAGGGTTCAGTTTGCGGCATATAAATCTGCAAAACTAAATAAATACAGTACCTCCAAGAGTGGCATGCTGACCGTCCCAGGCAGACTCTACAAACAACTACTGGTAGATTAACAGTGCCTTCAGGGTTTGGGATTCTGCCACTCCCGGACAGACTCCACAAATATCCAACGGTGGCTTAACAGTGCCTCCAGGAGTGGGGATCTTATTGCTCCCGGGTGGACTCCACGAATAACCACAGAAGGTTTAACAATGCATTCAGGGGTGGGCATCTTGGTGGGCTCCACGAATAACCACTGGTGGTTTAACATTGCCATGAGGCCCTGAGGGAGGACCTGGCTTGGTAGTTCGGGCTGGACTGTTCCCATGGGGCACAGGGTCAAGACTGATTTGCATATGGCTGGGTTCAAACTGAAATTGCATGGTGAGCAAAAAACGATGGATTTAGCCCCAGATCTCTGTACTGGGGTGAATGTATGACATTGTTCTGCATTCTGTCCATCAACTGTTGTTTTTGCATGAAGCATGGGGACCCTGTTGCTCCCAGACAGACTCTACGATTAACCACTGGTGGTGTAACAGTGCCTCCAGGTAGACTCCAGAAATACCCACTGGTGGATAACAGTATCTCGAGGGGTTGGGCTCCTGTTGGTCCCAGACAGACTCCACAAATAACTAATGGTGGCTTAACGGTGCCTCCATAGGTCGGCATCCTGTACACCTGGGAGTAGTCCACAAATAACTACTGATGATTTAACAGCGCCTCCAGGAGTCGGGATCCTGTCTCTTCGGAGTGGACTCCACCAATACCCGCTGATCACTTAATAGTCACTCCAAGGGCTGAGATTGTGTCGCTCCAAGGTGGACTCCACAAATAACTATTGATGGTTTACGACTGCCCCAGGGGGTCAGGCATCGGCGCCTCCTGGGTGATCTTCAACAGAAGACCATAAGCAAGCATCTGCCCTCAGCCTGCCAGGCAAACCTTGGAACTCACTTCCATAACTAAGAATGATGGATACAGTTATGGATATTCAGGTCACCCACAAAGACTTGGGTCTCCTAAAATATGGCACAGCTGACTTTAGGTGACAATCATGTGTGCCTGAGAAGCTATCCCCACCTCCCTTTTACATGCCACTTCATGGGTAGGGTGCTACTACACGCCACTGAGAAACGTTTGGAGCACAATCTCCGGGCATCACGTATGGCATGAAAACTCAACATGGTTATGTTAAATAGCAGCTAACGCATTTTCTCATCAATGCACTGAGAGATTGGGTTCTACTTAAGTGCACACTTGAAAGTGGATTAGTGCCTACAACAAGCGGTATAGAAAGTGGTATAGAAATATAATACCACACAATCTCTCTTAACCTCATAAGATGTCTGGTATTGTATTTCTGCAGCGTTTGTGCTTTGCAAAAACAATACAAGCATTTACTAAGCCAACAAGTTTGGCTGTAACGTCCGTGCCAACACAGGAAAATGCTGTTTACCCGTGTTGCATCCACAAATACTGCTCATCGCATTAAAGTTTACCCTGTTTGTTTTGACAAAAACACACAGCAATCCCTCAACCTTTTAGAAAGGAAATATCACACTCTCTGCAGGTGCACTATCAATGCTCCACAATAAAATAGTACCCTCTTAGTATGAGCACAAAACTGCAACTCACTGTAGCAAACACGAAACATTTATTAATCTACCCAAAAAAAGAGCCAATTGGCTTTGTCAATACCAGTTATATTCTTTGACAGACTTCGCCTGCACCCTTTCTTCTGGAGGCGGTTCCACACAAGTGCCTCCTTCATTTAAACCCCGCCTACTGGTGACTATAGGTGACTTTTTTACTTTTATAAAATGGAAGACCCTTAAGTATTTTGTATTATGTTTATAACATAGTCGAGTTCTTTATTGGCTTCGATGGTTGTTGTACATAATCACTTACCCTTCAATTATCCTAGAACGAAATTAATGGCTATTTGAGAGGTACCATTAAATTCACAGCTTAGCAATAACTACAAACAAAAAAAATAGACAAATGCGCGAGGTAAAGAAAGAGAGTGAGAAGAGACGATAATTATCAAGCACTTTAGGGGTGGGTGATGAAGTTATTGTGCGAGACAGAGCAGTTTCAAAACATCCAGATCTGAAATATTAGCTCTTGTGTCGAGTCAGTACACACTGCAAGCGCGTGGGAGTGTTTGCGCAGAGCACTGAATAGGGGCCAGGCATTTATGCATAATGAGACAGAATACGCTGTTCTGTTCTCCCCCACTTTACTATTTCAAGATACTTCCTGACAATCAGTGCGAGATGTGGGCACTTAGGCGACCCTCCAGTAATGGGCGGTGAGCGGACTCGCATGGGAGTTACATGAGAAAGGAGTCTGGGCTTTTATCACATTGCCTTTTAAGCCCAGGAGTGGGCACTTCACAGGGAAAGGCCAGGAAGGGTTCCTCAGCGGTATTCGTACAAGCGCCGAGATGCCTCCGGGTAGTCGTGCGCTATACAAGTAAAAAAAACATTTTAAAAAACCAAAAACTATCAGCCTTTTCTCTTCTGTGTACACAGAGAAACGCTGCACAAAGTACAAATGCATCTATTCCATTTGTGTATTTCATTTGCAGGATCTGTGAAGAGCCCGAAGCTACTGAGGCCAATTCAGAGAAAGAGGCAACAACCGGTGCAATTAGGTGAAAACAGAAACCGGTGGAGTCATTGACAAGAAAGCACTGACTGTCACCGGTAGAGGGAAGCAGGCAGGGTTCACAGCTCGGCTGGGCTTCTAGTCACCCAGCTCCAGCCAAAGGCGAGGCAGGGGCCTGGGGACAGTGTCCTTAATGACCTGGGGTGTGTTGAAATCTGTGGATGTCAGAAGGTGGGGCTGTGGGTGACCACACATCCTCATTCACAGCTCTTCTTCCGGGTCTTCTGGAGGCACAATAGATGTTAAAATGACCAGATTACAGGACTTTGCAACAGTGAAGCCTCCACTTATATCTGAAACTTTCTGTTCCTCTGTGTCCTGGATGGCCAGTGCTTAATTTGTAAAAACATAAGTGCCAGGGCTCTCGTTATGAGGCCAGTGCAGCCTGCACCACACATTACCCCTGCGATGCTGCCAATGATAGTAACAACACAGCTACTAACAATCACACTACCACAAGTGTCACAATTCGGACTATTTCAGGCCCCCAACGCTATAAGAAAGGCTTGGGCGTCAGGTAGTAGTAATTTGTAATGCATATTGAATTAATAATTAACTGCTGTTGTGGTCATCTCTAAATCAGCCAGACAGCACCACCTTGTGGTAGACTGTCACAAGCGCTGGTGTTGCCAATTAAGTGTGGTGCCGAGCACCGGAAACCACTGGCTCAAATTAAGCAGAGTGGATCCCACAGATCCCATTGAAGCATCCGGGCAGAACGACTTTTTCTTTATGTACTATAAGACCTTTTGCGATGATATAAGTACTTCTCTTTTCTTAAAAGAAAAGTACATGGCTGAACTTTTGTGTAGTGGGCCTATTGCCTGATTGCTTTGAGTTCTGGGTCTCTACCCCCTACTCTGCCTACCTGAGATGCCTTGGACTGCTCACCCTCACTACACTGAGAGTCAAGTACAGTAGGGGAGTACATGGCCCAGTTTGTGGTGCCCTAGTAGGATGGTCCCCAGCACACCAGGAGTAAACAGCCCAAACCACCATGGTTGAGGGCCAGTTACAAGGGCTTGCCCCGTGGCCCCCTTCATTCACTCATACATTCATTCCCTACCAAAAAACTCCTTGTCATGTTACTGCCTCCTCTTGATAAAGGTTGAAACATAAGCTGTGCTACTGCTACTCCCTCTCTGTCCACTACTCCTGCAAGGACACATCTATAGAATCATCGATGTCTAAAGTATGTTTGCACTGAATCCAGCTAATACTCCTTTTGTCTCTACTAGCAGTCTTTCTTCCAAGAACATCTCAATCCAAATAACTGACTAGCATATCCACCACTCATATAACTTTCATATTTCACTATACTAATTCACCACTAGCCCTTTATGGGTTCCGGAGTAGCATGCTACTCGCCAAAAAAGCGCTCCAACACCTCATCAGGAGTAGTAAGCACTATATAAATGCAATTACAATACAATACATACATTATGACAGCTTCTTCTTCCTGAGAGCTTCCTCCTCCTGGCTTTTAAATGCCTGTGCAGAGGACTAAACACTTTTCCCTTTTCCTGTGCCGGCCTTCCCCAATCCCTGCCACACCAAAGGAGCAATCGTTCACCAAAGTAACTCCCATTTCAATCAAGATGGAACTCTGTGTTCAGAAGAAGTAGGTGATCAAGTCCAGATGCAGGTCTACAATAATCACAAGCAACTGGGCCTGAGGGGCATAAACCTAAGCAGACTCTGGCATAACCCCAAGGTGACTCTGGCATAACCCCAAGGTGACTCTGGCATAAACCCAAGGTGACTCTGGCATAAACCCAAGGTGACTCTGGCATAAACCTTAGCAGACACTGGCATAAACACAAGGAGACTCTGTCATAAACTTCACGAGACCCTGGCATAAACCCAAGGAGACTCTGGCATAAACCTCAGGAGACTGGCATAAACCCAAGGAGACTCTGGCATAAACCCAAGGAGACTCTGGCATACACCTCAGGAGACCCAGGCTTAGACCCAAGGAGACTCTGGCATAAACCTCTAGAGACTCTGGCATAAACCCAAGGAGACTCTGGCATAAGCCCAAGGAGACACTGGCATAAACCTCAGGAGACTCTGGCATAAACCGAAGGAGACACTGGCATAAACCAAAGGAGAGCCTGGCATAAACCTCAGGAGAATCTGGCATAAACCGAAGGAGACACTGGCATAAACCTCAGGAGACTCTGGCATAAACCGAAGGAGACACTGGCATAAACCAAAGGAGACTCTGGCATAAACCAAAGGAGACTCTGGCATAAACCGAAGGAGACACTGGCATAAACCCAAGGAGACACTGGCATAAACCAAAGGAGACACTGGCATAAACCAAAGGAGACTCTGGCATAAACCGAAGGAGACACTGGCATAAACCTCAGGAGACTCTGGCATAAACCCAAGGAGACTCTGGCATAAACCAAAGGAGACTCTGGCATAAACCTTAGCAGACACTGGCATAAACCCAAGGTGACTCTGGCATAAACCGAAGGAGACACTGGCATAAACCAAAGGAGACTCTGGCATAAACCGAAGGAGACACTGGGATAAACCCAAGGAGACTCTGGCATAAACCAAAGGAGACACTGGCATAAACCAAAGGAGACTCTGGCATAAACCAAAGGAGACTCTGGAATAAACCCAAGGAGAGTCTGGCATAAACCCAAGGAGACTCTGGCATAAACCTCAGGAGACTGGCATAAACCCCAGGAGACCCTGGCATAAACCCAAGGAGACTCTGGCATAAACCCAAGGAGACACTGGCATAAACCTCTGGAGACTCTGGCATAAACCGAAGGAGACACTGGCATAAACCAAAGGAGAGCCTGGCCTAAACCGAAGGAGAATCTGGCATAAACCCAAGGAGACTCTGGCATAAACCAAAGGAGACACTGGCATAAACCCAAGGAGACACTGGCATAAACCTCAGGAGACTCTGGCATAAACCGAAGGAGACACTGGCATAAACCAAAGCAGACTCTGGCATAAACCGAAGGAGACACTGGCATAAACCTCAGGAGACTCTGGCATAAACCTTAGCAGACACTGGCATAAACCCAAGGTGACTCTGGCATAAACCGAAGGAGACTCTGGCATAAACCGAAGGAGACACTGGGATAAACCCAAGGAGACTCTGGCATAAACCAAAGGAGACACTGGCATAAACCAAAGGAGACTCTGGCATAAACCAAAGGAGACTCTGGAATAAACCCAAGGAGAGTCTGGCATAAACCAAAGGAGACACTGGGATAAACCCAAGGAGAGTCTGGCATAAACCCAAGGAGACTCTGGCATAAACCTCAGGAGACTGGCATAAACCCCAGGAGACCCTGGCATAAACCAAAGGAGACTCTGGCATAAACCCAAGGAGACACTGGCATAAACCTCAGGAGACTCTGGCATAAACCGAAGGAGACACTGGCATAAACCAAAGGAGAGCCTGGCATAAACCTCAGGAGAATCTGGCATAAACCGAAGGAAACACTGGCATAAACCAAAGGAGACTCTGGCATAAACCGAAGGAGACACTGGCATAAACCTCAGGAGACTCTGGCATAAACCGAAGGAGACACTGGCATAAACCGAAGGAGACACTGGCATAAACCGAAGGGGACACTGGCATAAACCTCAGGAGACTCTGGCATAAACCGAAGGAGACACTGGCATAAACCAAAGGAGAGCCTGGCATAAACCTCAGGAGAATCTGGCATAAACCGAAGGAGACTCTGGCATAAACCCAAGGTGACTCTGGCATAAACCTCAGGAGACTCTGGCATAAACCGAAGGAGACACTGGCATAAACCTCAGGAGACTTTCTGGCATAAACCCTGGGTGACTCTGGCATAAACCAAAGGAGACTCTGGCATAAACCGAAGGAGACACTGGCATAAACCTCAGGAGACTCTGGCATAAACCCAAGGAGACTCTGTCATAAACCCAAGGAGAGTCTGGCATAAACCTCAGGAGACTTTCTGGCATTAACCCAAGGAGAGTCTGGCATAAACCAAAGGAGACTCTGGCATAAACCGAAGGAGACACTGGCATAAACCGAAGGAGACACTGGGATAAACCCAAGGAGACTCTGGCATAAACCGAAGGAGACACTGGCATAAACCTCAGGAGACTCTGGCATAAACCCAAGGAGACTCTGTCATAAACCCAAGGAGAGTCTGGCATAAACCCAAGGAGACTCTGGCATAAACCTCAGGAGACTCTGGCATAAACCAAAGGAGACACTGGCATAAACCAAAGGAGACACTTGAATAAACCCAAGGTGACTCTGGCATAAACCTCAGGAGACTCTGGCATAAACCAAAGGAGACACTGGAATAAACCCAAGGAGACTCTGGCATAAACCCAAGGAGACTCTGGCATAAACCCAAGGAGACTCTGGCATAAACCTAAGGAGACTCTGGCATAAACCCAAGGAGACACTGGCATAAACCGAAGGAGACACTGGCATAAACCAAAGGAGACACTGGCATAAACCCAAGGAGACTCTGGCATAAACCAAAGGAGACACTGGTATAAACCCAAGGAGACTCTGGCATAAACCTCAGGAGACTCTGGCATAAAACGAAGGAGACACTGGAATAAACCCAAGGAGACTCTGGCATAAACCAAAGGAGACACTGACATAAACCCAAGGAGACTCTGGCATAAACCCAAGGAGACTCTGGCATAAACCCAAGGAGACTCTGGGATAAACCTAAGGAGACTCTGGCATAAACCAAAGGAGACACTGGAATAAACCCAAGGAGACTCTGGCATAAACCAAAGGAGACACTGGAATAAACCCAAGGAGACTCTGGCATAAACCCAAGGAGACTCTGGCATAAACCCAAGGAGACTCTGGCATAAACCTAAGGAGACTCTGGCATAAACCCAAGGAGACTCTGGCATAAACCGAAGGAGACACTGGCATAAACCTCAGGAGACTCTGGCATAAACCGAAGGAGACACTGGCATAAACCAAAGGAGACACTGGAATAAACCCAAGGAGACTCTGGCATAAACCAAATGAGAGCCTGGCATAAACCTCAGGAGACACTGGCATAAACCAAAGGAGACACTGGCATAAACCTCTGGAGACACTGGCATAAACCCAAGGAGACTCTGGCATAAACCCAAGGAGACCCTGGCATAAACCCAAGGTGACTCTGGCATAAACCCAAGGAGACTCTGACATAAACCAAAGGAGACTCTGGCATAAACCGAAGGAGACACTGGCATAAACCGAAGGAGACACTGGGATAAACCCAAGGAGACTCTGGCATAAACCGAAGGAGACACTGGCATAAACCTCAGGAGACTCTGGCATAAAACGAAGGAGACACTGGCATAAACCAAAGGAGACACTGGCATAAACCAAAGGAGACACTGGAATAAACCCAAGGAGACTCTGGCATAAACCCAAGGAGACTCTGGCATAAACCCAAGGAGACTCTGGCATAAACCTAAGGAGACTCTGGCATAAACCCAAGGAGACTCTGGCATAAACCGAAGGAGACACTGGCATAAACCTCAGGAGACTCTGGCATAAAACGAAGGAGACACTGGCATAAACCAAAGGAGACACTGGCATAAACCAAAGGAGACTCTGGCATAAACCAAATGAGAGCCTGGCATAAATCTCAGGAGAATAAACCGAAGGAGACACTGGCATAATCCAAAGGAGACACTGGCATAAACCTCTGGAGACACTGGCATAAACCCAAGGAGGCTCTGGCATAAACCCAAGGAGACCCTGGCATAAACCCAAGGTGACTCTGGCATAAACCCAAGGAGACTCTGACATAAACCCAAGGAGACTCTGGCATAAACCCAAGGAGACCCTGGCATAAACCCAAGGTGACTCTGGCATAAACCAAAGGAGACTCTGGCATAAACCAAAGGAGACACTGGCATAAACCC
Source organism: Lissotriton helveticus (assembly GCF_964261635.1). Taxonomy (NCBI): domain Eukaryota; kingdom Metazoa; phylum Chordata; class Amphibia; order Caudata; family Salamandridae; genus Lissotriton; species Lissotriton helveticus. Next base: position 1,132,836,493 of record NC_136071.1, on the reverse strand, counting down.
AAGGAGACTCTGGCATAAACCAAAGGAGACACTGGTATAAATCAAAGGAGACTCTGGCATAAACCTCAGGAGACTCTGGCATAAACCGAAGGAGACACTGGCATAAACCCCAGGAGACCCTGGCATAAACCCAAGGAGACTCTGTCATAAACCCAAGGAGACTCTGGCATAAACCGAAGGAGACACTGGCATAAACCCAAGGAGACACTGGCATAAACCTCAGGAGACTCCGGCATAAACCCTGGGAGACTCTGGCATAAGTCAAAGGAGACACTTGCATAAACCTCTGGAGACTCTGGCATAAACCCAAGGAGACTCTGGCATAAATCTAAGCAGGCCCTGGCATAAACTTCACGAGACCCTGGCATAAACCGCAGGAGACTCTGAAATAAACCTCAGGAGACTCTGGCATAAACCTCAGGAGACTCTGGCATAAACTGAAGGAGGTACTGGCCTCTGAAAATCAGTAGCCGTGATCCGGGTCCTCTCAAACATGGAACTATTATATCTTCTGTTCCGGCTCATTTTAGCTTTCATACCACACCATCTGACCCACCAACTGAGTCACTGCACATAGCAACAGAGTACAGTGCTTGTGCGACAGGAGCCCCTCCCTATGCCACTCATATGCAGGGCCGCTGGAATAATGCGGTAATGGAGGACCAAATTATGTGGCATAGTGATTAAATTATGCAGCACGAATCATGTGGTAGTATTATTTTGCTATTTTAACACTTAATGATAGTATCTGGACAAAGGCTTCACCTCACTTGCACCAGTTTAATGCCTGAAAACAGCAATCAGCAAGTGAAAGAGGACAAATTAACCTTTGGAAAAGATTTGCCACAGTGCAGCACCATGAGGGACACTTCCCATTATAACTTTTGATCCATTTGAGATTAAAACAACATATTTTGTGTTAAGGTTTGCAGATTATGCAGTAGGTGGACACGTGAAAAGGGGAGTGTGGTAATGGCCAGGAGAACTTGGAAATTTAAGAGGTGAGTCGGCCACAGAGAAGATGTTTCCATCCTAGACATTGGCCGCCAAGAAATGTTATATAAGGTTTACAACGAGATGACAGAACAAAATGGTCTCAGGAAAACATCCTGATAAGTCCTTCGGTAGTCAGGCCCAGACTGGCCATAGCGGGTACCGGGCAATCCCCCGGTGCGCCACACGGGTGGGGGCCGGTTTTGGGCCCCTGGGGGCCGTTTTTGGTACAGGACCGTCTATGCAGCATAGCTGCAAAATCGGCCGAAAACCGGCCCCGACAAAGAGCTCGGCGGCACCTCCAACCCCCCGAGTGGGGAGGGGGGGCCGGCCGGGCACTTTGCCGGGGCCGGTTGTGGTTCCCAGTCCGGCCCTGCCGGTAGTTTATATAATCAGAGTAGATCGAGCTTGCTACTAAAGTAATGTTGGTTGCCATCTGACGGGGCCAAACACTCCCTCAGCGGGCAGTCAGTGGCAGGTGATACCAGTTCACACAAAAAGCATGGAGGCAGCAGAGTGTCATGGCACTTTGTTTAACTTCTTCCATTACCAGGGTGCCTGCGTTGCAGGGATGATTGATTTTGTGCAGGAAGGTAGACCTTCCTGCACAAAAATAATCATTGATTGCGAGTTCCTCTTTCTATGTGTGCTGCATCTGCATAATGCAGTACACAAAGAAAGAGCAAAAAACTAGGAGAAATTAAGGTATTTCTTCTCGTTGCGCCACTCTTATGCTTCACCTGAGCAGGCGCACGATACTGACTCATTTCCAGGTTTACAAAATCTTGAAAATCTGGGAATGCGTCCATGGAAGTTGCATGGGAACACCACAGCAACATCCACGCAGAGTAATGCATGAAAGAGACCCATATTCACAAGGACAGGAAAAGCCACGCAGGTTGGGTTTATGTAGCCTTGTAAATATTGGCAGGCGTTGAATAAAAGTGACTTACCGCTGGCACAAGAGGCTTGTAAATAAGCTCCTTCATAGCATACAAAGCTTGCCAAGCCGGATGCCTTGCGACCGAAGGGTTGGGCGATACTTAGTGCTTAATTTGAGCCAGTGGTTTCTGGTGCACTGACACTTTATCATCAACTCTGGCACTTTTCATGAGCACCAGTTAAGGACACTCCCACTTTTGGTAGTGATTTGCCCAGAATCCCAGGATGTTGAGTGGACGACAAAACTCAAACCTAGTTTCTCAGCTCCGAAGTCGTCAGCTCTGGCCATCCCATCCTCTCTCTATTTTCATGGTTAGTAGTTAGTTTTGTTTTAGGTGGTTCTAACAGGAGAATCGGGCTGGTGCACGCTGCCTACTGACGAGAGCCCCGGCACAAATTAACCACTGGAGATACTGTGCTTGCGAAACATGGATGGAGTGCTTTCGATGATTGGTTGCTAATGCCTGTCCTGGTAGCAGGGCAACCAATCAGCATTCTCTGGAACAAAACCAAAGCAGGGATTTCTTTAAAAAAAAAAAGAAAAATCAATGTCTCTGGCGGTGTTGCTGTGTTTTTCTTGCATTGTTCCACTGATGATCCGACAGGGTCGGCGCCCTCTGTCAGGAGACGTTTGCGAGGAGTATCTGCATCTGATTTAAGCAGACAAGTTCAGTCGAGGTTTTATGTTCCTATGCGATGATGCCAAAGGTGTAAAAAAAAGTTATTGTTAATTTACAGTGGAAGGAAAAAAGCAAACCGTTATTGTTAATTTACAGTGGAAGGAAAAAAGCAAACCGTTAGGAAAGGCGATGCAATGTGCCTGTTCATCTTATGCATCAATCATTCGGTTTATTCCAATGCATGAGTTACACATATAAGGTTGCTTAGGGGCACGTGCATCATTGAAAATTGCATTCACAAATGGTGCGAATTGCAAAAATCGTCCGTTTGCGAATGCAATTTGAACTTTTGGGATGCATCATCATTTTTGTACTTTTCGCAATTTAAGAAATCGCAAAATTGCAATTTTATGCAATGCATCAAACGTAAAAAATTAGGGATTTCGCTAATAAGGGGAGCAAATTACCATGAAGTTCACCTTCATGGTACTTTGCGAAAACGTAGAAAAATGCACTAAAGTGCATTTTTCAAAGTTCCATTTTACACACACACATGCCCTTGTGGCATGTGTGTGTGCAAGATGTACTTGTAGGCAGATTTCAGGGGTGCAACAAGGTGTCCTTTTGACACCCTCGCACCCTTGAAATTGCATTCTCAATTTGCGATTCTCTAATTGAGAATCGCAAATTGAGAATGTCTCCCCATTCATTCCTATGGGCCTCTAGGCCCATAGGAATGAATGGGGAGGTATTCCTTAATTGCGATTCTCAATTAGAGAATCGCAATTTAGGAATTTTAAGAAATCGCTATTTTTTTAGCGATTTCTTCATGCATAGCCTTTTGCAATTCCTTATTAGCGAATCCTTATTTTTCGCTAATAAGGAATCGCAAATGGCATTGTTGATGCATGTGGGCCTTAGTACTGTGAATTATGTCATGGTTCTAAATTGAGACCTTGCGCACACGTAAACCTGCCATAACTCACATTTGTTGATGTGACTCTGGGCCTTGCACGGATGGAAGTCTGAATCACGACCCCGAACGGAGTCCCATCTGCACCTTCCAAGTTTCTGATGTGTCCGGGACCTCAGAGTACAGCGCAGGGGCGGCCTTAGGGCAGTGTCAGCAGTGCTGCCGCACAGGGCGCTGACCTGAAGGGGGTGCACTGACCTCAGGGGGCGCTGTATTCAACAATAACTTATGATTTAAAAGCACCTGCTGCAGTTTCTTGTGTATCCAGCTTTAAGGCAGCAATAAAAGTCAAGATAAATCTTGTGATTGATGTTCCTGCTACAGAGAGAGATTGGAGTTGTGTCTAGTAGCAGTTTTGATCCGCCATAAAGTAGTGCCAGAAAATAGCGCAGAGGGTAAACATGCCTGCTGCAGAGAACGCGCACCGTGCTGAACACAGATCTGTATTTTATGTGGATAGCTGAGTGGATCAGTTAAGTCAGCCTTTACCTTGCTTTAAAACAACTGAAATGTTTGTGAAAGAGGGTCTATGGGGGTATGAGGGGCACTTTTGCACAAATGTAAATGTAAATCCGTATTTGTAAAGCACAAACTACTCACCCGTACAGGTCTCAAGGTGCTGGGGGCCGTTGTGGGAATTAAGTGAGCTATTGCCCAGAGTCACATGATGCTGAGCTGAGCTGCCGCCAGAGATCGAACCGTGAGCCCTGTGCTCTGCAGTTAGCTGCCCTGGCCGCTGCACCACACCTCTCCAACTCCATTAGAAGTGAGGGAATCCAAAGAGGAGGTCATGGGGGCGGGCACCAAAAAAGAGTGTCTCACCAGGCACCACCGGTGGTAAAGCCGTCCCTGGTACAGTGACCTGTAGAGACAGTCACAACACAAGATCACACTGCGTTGTTGTATGCGCTAGAACCAGGGCGGTAATGGAGGCTCCTGCAGCACATGGGGCGCAAGGGGGCCCCCCTAAAGTTGATAAGGTCCCCAGTACTTCAATGGGGCCCCAGTCAGGCCAGGCCCGGACTGGCTGTAGCAGGCACCAGGCATTTTACCAGTGGGTCAGAAAGACGAGGGCCAGTTTTGGGCCAGTGGGGGGCGTTTTACGTGCAAGGTGCGGTTTTGCAGCAGTGCTGCAATATCGGCCACCTGTACCAAAAGCAGCAGAAGCCGTGTTTCCCACCAGATCCCCTCCACCCCTTGCGGCCAACCAGCCTTAGGGCCAGATGTAGGAGCCTAAATACCGGTCGGTAACGGCCGATTTCGGCCGTTACCGACCGGTATTTAAGAATTGGCATGTAGGGGCATTTATTTTACAGAATCAGTAAATTTACCGAAATCAGTAAATTTACCGATTCGGTAAATCCAAATGTAGGTGGGACTCTTCTGAGTCCCAAAGGCCATACAGATTCGGTATTTTACCACCCAATTCAATTGGGTGGTAAAATACCGAATCCAGGTGTGCATGCACATGTGTGCATGCACACCTATGCCATGTGACAGACAGACATGACCTTAGGGCATGTCTGTCTGCCACATGGCACACATGCCTGTATTTGGGGTGCTAGAGGGTGTCAAAGTGACACCCCCTGCACCCTGGCAGGAATCAGTATTTACCGATTCGGTAATTACCGAATCGGTATTTCCCATTGATTCCTATGGGCTTCACAGCCCATAGGAATCAATAGGAAATACCGATTCGGTATTTACCGAATCGGTAAATACCGAATATTAAAGATTCGGTATTTCAATTTCGAGAAATACCTACATCTCCCCCCTTCATATTTACCGATTCATAAATACCGAATCGGTAAAATTCGGTATTTATGATTCGGTAAATATGAATTACTTACATCTAGCCCTTAATTGCCAGGGTTGGGTCGTATTCCCAGTCTGGCCCTGATTCAGCCCACGGCCAGTGCACATCTGTGACATATAGGAGAATCTGGCCTCCACATCACATTCTGCAGGGGGGTGGGCATTATTTAGCATTACTCCACTGGCGGGAACTGCCTCAGCGAGGTCAGACACACCTTTTTGGAGCTTGCTGTGCCACAGAGTAAACCACAAAACACACAAGATGATGGACGAAAGGTTACACAATGGCAAAACATTCACCCCAGTCACAGATCTGGGTTTAATCCATCGTTATTTTGCTCAGCAAGCCACACCAGTTCAGACATGGCCATATGCAAATCAGTCTTGACCCTGTGCTTCATGGGAACAGTCCAGACTGAACTGCCAAGTCATTTATTTCCTGGACCGGAATCAAGTATCCTAGGACCGGTTTCTGGCTATCAGCACAACTTGGGACAGGGTTCTTTACCTCTCAGCACGCACTTGTACAGAACTACATCTTTTCGAAAACTGGAAAATAAATGATGAAACATAATGTAACTGAGCAACAAAACAGTAACATGAAAATAGCGATGTAAGATATTATGTTTTGTGTATTTGTAAAGCTCGCCTGCGAAGGTATCCTGGCACTGAGCAGGTGTGTGTGCCTAGCCCTCCCTGTGGTAGGTTGGTTAAGTGAAAATATACAAAAACAATGGAGAGAGCAAGGGTTATGTTCACCAGAGTGAACGGGGAGTACTCCTGTACCCCTGGATACAATAATAGAAAAAACAAAGATGAAGGAGTACCACCAGTGGGAATTCACAAGTCACTGTGTTGGTGGATGGTTTTCACAAAATGGAGGAAAACTCTTTTTCTTAAAAACCCCTCACTCATCACCTAGTGATGACATGCTTCATCATCGGGGTCCACCCTAATGACCTAGCGTCATCAGGGTGTGCTTCAACACCTGATTACAGTGGAGCAGGTTTGTGAGTGGTGGTGTGTGAAAAATGAAAAAAATCAGTGAGTTAAAAATTGTCCTGGTTTGAACTTGAAAAGTAAAGAGTTTTTATTGGCAAGCAACTGGACAATAATAAAAAATAGTGGCGAGATAAAATAGGGCAACAATGAACCCGTGTATCTCTATAATTAATAGGGTCTAAGTGTTGGGTCTAGGTCTACATGTTTCAACCTTAATGGTTAAGGTTAACCAGGTTTTCGTCAGGACCATACAACCACGTAGTGGACGGTCTGCGTCCCCTAGAAGACGCACCCAATCCTACCACATGGGACCACTGGATGGCGAAAATGCGCCCGTGGTGTAAGCTCGCTCCACAATGGGTGAGCTAAAAAATCAAGAAACCTGTAAAAGAAAATACCGACAGTTGTCAAAGTATTGAACATATTTACAAGCCTGTAACGTAGTGCAGTGCTTCAACGTTGTGTCAGCATGCTGTCACACCCAGTTACATGGTGAATTCAGTGGTAACATCAAAACTTCTAGCGTTACCAGTGTTGGGCTCTACTCCAGCATACTTCTAGAGGAGGGAAGTGCAGGTGCGAAATGTGGGACAGTGTAGATTACCCACAACTTTCACACAGAGGGAATATCGTAATTTTCTCTATTCACAACTCACACGTGGTTCATACAATGATCACCGCGTGTTACATCCTCGCATACCGCCTAGTTTGGTGCGAGACTATATCCAATTCGATCGTGCATGCACTGTCAAAGAGAAACTGTACAACACAAAGTGAAACACACACAACAAAGACACACGACAGACAGAAAGTATATATAACCAAGGCTCACTCTCAATGGAGTGTTCAGGGACTTCATGAGACGGGGGAGGTTACCCTCTTTAAAACGTATTCTGAAAGAGAGCGGTATTTTAAAAGGTAAATAAAGGTAAATAAATGCGGGTAAGGAATCTCATCCAACTCGTGTCCTTGGCGCGTTCGTTTTTGGCGCTTGTTGAGAAAAGGCACGCCCGCAATGAAAAGGGTACTTTTACTTACAGTTAGTTGCCGAGGTATTCAGTTTGTAACCTACTGCCTGCTCCGCCCCGCTAGTACTGGGCTGGGTGAAGGCGCGAGTGAAATAGGGTGTCGGCGCTTCCGTGATGGGCGTGGTTAAGCCGCAGTCACGTGGGCGGAAGGCCGACAGGGATACACGGACGGTGGCCGCATAGCCTCAAATGGCAGCAGGCAATGTTAGAGATCGAATCTCCTGTAGGGTAGTAGCGTGAAGCCCAAGCTCGGGGGTGCAATATTTCAAACTACTATTTTACAAATTACAAAATTGTAAAATACTTGAGAGGTATATCAGATGATATATACAAAGACCTGACAGGATGGCGAAGTATTAATGATCGCATCCTAGATAGCCATATCAAAAAAAGGGGGGGTCTGAAATAGAACTGGGGTGTATATTACCAGAGGACCCCACTGATATGATTAACTATAGTAACCAGAACGAACCATGACTTGATAAATTACAAAGTGCTACAGTCATGTTTATGGACAGCTCATTGAATGGTTAGGAGTAGGCTGAACATTACTCAGAGGGTAGGTTTACAGTATTGAGGCCCATGGGACATTATCATTCAGGCCCGTGATATGCGTGGAAAGTCGGTACACCCAACGTTGTTCTTTCTCATATAGGATCTTGTGAGAGTTGGGTCCATTTGGAATCTGCTCAATGACAGTCCACCTCATGTCATTAGGAGTGTGATTAGTATTAAGGAAATGGTCAGTCAACTTGGTGGCATTTTTTCTGCAGCGTATTGTGCTACGATGCTCGCAGATACGTTGTTTGACCTTTCTGGTCGTCATACCAACGTAGTTCTTTCCGCAGATGCATGTGATCATGTACACAACGTTGGTGCTATTACAATTCGTGTGTTTACGTTGTTCCCACACTCTGCCTTCTTCAAGATTCAGTGTTTTAGTGTTCTCTGTCAGATGGCACACACTGCACTCCCTACATTTGTAGTGCCCAACAATTGGTGGCAAGTTCCACATTTCTGTAATGCTAGGGTTTGAGATGATCGTTGCATTCTTTGGTCTTGTGTTGACAAGGCTGTCTTTTAGACTTGGTGCTTTTTTATAAGAGAAGAGGGGTTTGTCCCATTTCAATGCGCCTGTGCTGAGGATCTGCCAGTGTTTGTTGATGCTCTTGCTCACATTGTTTGAAACGGAATTGTACGTTGTAACACAAGTGAGGGGAATAGAATCATTCCGGGACATGTTCTCTTCAAGTAGAGAATCACGAGGCTGATTCCTTGCTCTTTTTTGGCACTTCTCAATTACTCTGTTTGGATACCCACGTTGTTTCAGTTTGCACGTGAGGTCTTTAGCTTGAAGTTTATAATCTGATAGTTTGCTGCAATTTCGCCGCAGTCTCAGATATTGGCCATAAGGCAGGTTTTCTCTGAGAGGACGAGGATGGAAACTCTCGTACCTCAGTAGATTGTTCTTGGCAGTGGGCTTAAAATGTGTTTTGGTTGTTAGTTCCTGCCCCTCTTTCTTGATTTCTATGTCCAGAAAGACCATCTGTCGTTTGTCAAACGTGTGAGTGAACTTGAGGTGTGGATCTCGAGTATTAATCCAGATGGTAAACTCTCTGAGTGATTCCTCAGGTCCTTGCCAGATTACCATGACGTCGTCGATATAACGACGCCAAAACTTGATGTGATCTCTGTAGGGGTTCTCTTGTGTAAGGATGTGCCTTTCCTCGAAGTTATGGACATATAGCCCGGCTATACTAGGAGCAAAGACACTGCCCATAGACGTCCCACCGATTTGGAGGTACAGGGAGCCTTCGTACTCAAAATAGTTCCTTTTGAGTGCGAGCATGGCACACTGTAGGATGAACGCCTTTGGTGTTTGATGTTCCCAACTGTTATTTTCCAGAATGCTCCTGAGGACATCCAGGGTGGCATCTTGAGGAATACTCGTATAAAGGCTCTCAATGTCAAAACTGAGTAGGATGGTTTCATCATCTACTTGTACATTGTTCAGGAGTGTCAGCAGGTTTTTTGTATCTCTGAGGTACGTTGGGGTAGTTTGTACAATCGGTTTCAGAAAAAAGTCGCAAAACCGAGAGAGGGGTTCCAAGAGTGAGCCGATCCCTGACACGATCGGTCTTCCTGGCGGTGGGATTTTACCTTTGTGCATCTTTGGCAAGGTATAGAAATACGGGATCTTCCCTTCCGTTTTACAGAGGTAGTCCGCTTCCTGTTTAGAAATTGCACCAGATGCCTCAGTTGTCTCAACGAGTTCCAAAATCTCTGCTCTCAGTTCCTCGGTCGGATCTCTTGATAGGGGTTGATAGCTCTTGATGTCACTGAGTAGCCTCCTGCATTCAGTGTCATAATCACTCTTGTTCATGACAACAAGGCCACCACCCTTGTCAGCTGGTTTTATTATGACTGAGGCGTCATTCTTCAATTGCAAGATTGCCTCACATTCTGCCCTGCTATTGTTTTCAAATTGTCTGGGTTCCCTCATTTCTTCAATGTCTTTGAACACGGCCTGTTCAAATGTGTGGATTTCCACAGGGATAGTGTGTGGAGGTGGTATGAACTTTGACTTAATTTTAAGGCCTGTTTCGTTGGGTGTTTCGTCATTTTCACTGCTAGGGTGTTTTTCAAAGAAAGCTTTGAGTTTCAATTTTCGGAAGAAATTGGCCAGTTCGCAATGCAGCTTGAATTTGTCCAAATGTCTCGTGGGTACAAAGCCCAGGCCCTTGTTCAGTACTTTAGTTTCAGTTGTAGTGAGACTCCTTGAGGAAAGGTTGGTAACTAGTTCGTCTTGTTGCTTGGTCCTGGTTTGCTCGCTCCTGCTCTGCTCCTCGTGTTGTTGCCCACTGGGTCCTCGTCTTCCCACTGCACATTGTTTCCGGTTCTCTTCCGACCTCTGCCGCGCCTGCCTCTGTTCTGAAAAGGAGGACGGTACTGACTGGGTGGGAAGAAGTGCGGTTGGAATGGTGGTTGCCATCCATACATGGGGAATGATTGGTCTGGCATGAATGGTGTCGGGAAAGGAGGTTGATTGTATTGTGGCCATTGATAATGTCCTCTAAATCCTCCTCTTTGTCTTTGTCTTTGGTTTCCATTCCCTGAACTACCACTATTGCTGGAGCTGTTGGACGTGTTGCTGGATGCATCAGAGTCTTGATCTGGTCCTGTGGAAGCTTTGTAGTCAGCATCAGAATAGGGATAGGCCTTTACAAAGGAAAAGCGTTTAAGATCCTTCTGGAACTTCTGTACCTTTTGTTGGGTAAGGTTGTCCCTGTATTCATTCATCTCTTTATTGAGATCATCTAGTTTCTTTTTATATCCCGTGATGCTAGTTTTTATTTGTGCTTCAGTCACCTGTATTTCGATCTGGATTTTTTCAGAGAGACGTAGGGCAGTCTTGAGGATCAGCATGATCCAATCATGGGTACAGTGCCATGCTATACGTGCCCAGTCCCTTCGGAACTCTTGATCGTCCAGAAAAATACGAGGGGCATTCGACACTAGTAAGCCTTTAGGTGCCATTTGATTTGTCACATATTCCTTTAATATAGTGCCGTGTAGAATAGTTCTTATTCTGTTCTTTTTCATTTCCGTCAGTTTGTCCCAGTCTGATGTCTGGGATATTGTACTGCTTATGTTTGCATCCGCAAACGCCGCAAGGTTGCCCATGATAGAGTCAATTTCATCAGTCGAGAATGTTAAGCCTTGAGTGTCTGCCATGGTCAATAGTTGTGTAGCCCCTTCCGTGTAGACAGTCAAAAAAAGGACAGTGCTGCTGTTTAATAACTCTCACAGCTGTGCGCTGCCAAGATATACAAAAACAATGGAGAGAGCAAGGGTTATGTTCACCAGAGTGAACGGGGAGTACTCCTGTACCCCTGGATACAATAATAGAAAAAACAAAGATGAAGGAGTACCACCAGTGGGAATTCACAAGTCACTGTGTTGGTGGATGGTTTTCACAAAATGGAGGAAAACTCTTTTTCTTAAAAACCCCTCACTCATCACCTAGTGATGACATGCTTCATCATCGGGGTCCACCCTAATGACCTAGCGTCATCAGGGTGTGCTTCAACACCTGATTACAGTGGAGCAGGTTTGTGAGTGGTGGTGTGTGAAAAATGAAAAAAATCAGTGAGTTAAAAATTGTCCTGGTTTGAACTTGAAAAGTAAAGAGTTTTTATTGGCAAGCAACTGGACAATAATAAAAAATAGTGGCGAGATAAAATAGGGCAACAATGAACCCGTGTATCTCTATAATTAATAGGGTCTAAGTGTTGGGTCTAGGTCTACATGTTTCAACCTTAATGGTTAAGGTTAACCAGGTTTTCGTCAGGACCATACAACCACGTAGTGGACGGTCTGCGTCCCCTAGAAGACGCACCCAATCCTACCACATGGGACCACTGGATGGCGAAAATGCGCCCGTGGTGTAAGCTCGCTCCACAATGGGTGAGCTAAAAAATCAAGAAACCTGTAAAAGAAAATACCGACAGTTGTCAAAGTATTGAACATATTTACAAGCCTGTAACGTAGTGCAGTGCTTCAACGTTGTGTCAGCATGCTGTCACACCCAGTTACATGGTGAATTCAGTGGTAACATCAAAACTTCTAGCGTTACCAGTGTTGGGCTCTACTCCAGCATACTTCTAGAGGAGGGAAGTGCAGGTGCGAAATGTGGGACAGTGTAGATTACCCACAACTTTCACACAGAGGGAATATCGTAATTTTCTCTATTCACAACTCACACGTGGTTCATACAATGATCACCGCGTGTTACATCCTCGCATACCGCCTAGTTTGGTGCGAGACTATATCCAATTCGATCGTGCATGCACTGTCAAAGAGAAACTGTACAACACAAAGTGAAACACACACAACAAAGACACACGACAGACAGAAAGTATATATAACCAAGGCTCACTCTCAATGGAGTGTTCAGGGACTTCATGAGACGGGGGAGGTTACCCTCTTTAAAACGTATTCTGAAAGAGAGCGGTATTTTAAAAGGTAAATAAAGGTAAATAAATGCGGGTAAGGAATCTCATCCAACTCGTGTCCTTGGCGCGTTCGTTTTTGGCGCTTGTTGAGAAAAGGCACGCCCGCAATGAAAAGGGTACTTTTACTTACAGTTAGTTGCCGAGGTATTCAGTTTGTAACCTACTGCCTGCTCCGCCCCGCTAGTACTGGGCTGGGTGAAGGCGCGAGTGAAATAGGGTGTCGGCGCTTCCGTGATGGGCGTGGTTAAGCCGCAGTCACGTGGGCGGAAGGCCGACAGGGATACACGGACGGTGGCCGCATAGCCTCAAATGGCAGCAGGCAATGTTAGAGATCGAATCTCCTGTAGGGTAGTAGCGTGAAGCCCAAGCTCGGGGGTGCAATATTTCAAACTACTATTTTACAAATTACAAAATTGTAAAATACTTGAGAGGTATATCAGATGATATATACAAAGACCTGACAGGATGGCGAAGTATTAATGATCGCATCCTAGATAGCCATATCAAAAAAAGGGGGGGTCTGAAATAGAACTGGGGTGTATATTACCAGAGGACCCCACTGATATGATTAACTATAGTAACCAGAACGAACCATGACTTGATAAATTACAAAGTGCTACAGTCATGTTTATGGACAGCTCATTGAATGGTTAGGAGTAGGCTGAACATTACTCAGAGGGTAGGTTTACAGTATTGAGGCCCATGGGACATTATCATTCAGGCCCGTGATATGCGTGGAAAGTCGGTACACCCAACGTTGTTCTTTCTCATATAGGATCTTGTGAGAGTTGGGTCCATTTGGAATCTGCTCAATGACAGTCCACCTCATGTCATTAGGAGTGTGATTAGTATTAAGGAAATGGTCAGTCAACTTGGTGGCATTTTTTCTGCAGCGTATTGTGCTACGATGCTCGCAGATACGTTGTTTGACCTTTCTGGTCGTCATACCAACGTAGTTCTTTCCGCAGATGCATGTGATCATGTACACAACGTTGGTACACTCCTAATGACATGAGGTGGACTGTCATTGAGCAGATTCCAAATGGACCCAACTCTCACAAGATCCTATATGAGAAAGAACAACGTTGGGTGTACCGACTTTCCACGCATATCACGGGCCTGAATGATAATGTCCCATGGGCCTCAATACTGTAAACCTACCCTCTGAGTAATGTTCAGCCTACTCCTAACCATTCAATGAGCTGTCCATAAACATGACTGTAGCACTTTGTAATTTATCAAGTCATGGTTCGTTCTGGTTACTATAGTTAATCATATCAGTGGGGTCCTCTGGTAATATACACCCCAGTTCTATTTCAGACCCCCCCTTTTTTTGATATGGCTATCTAGGATGCGATCATTAATACTTCGCCATCCTGTCAGGTCTTTGTATATATCATCTGATATACCTCTCAAGTATTTTACAATTTTGTAATTTGTAAAATAGTAGTTTGAAATATTGCACCCCCGAGCTTGGGCTTCACGCTACTACCCTACAGGAGATTCGATCTCTAACATTGCCTGCTGCCATTTGAGGCTATGCGGCCACCGTCCGTGTATCCCTGTCGGCCTTCCGCCCACGTGACTGCGGCTTAACCACGCCCATCACGGAAGCGCCGACACCCTATTTCACTCGCGCCTTCACCCAGCCCAGTACTAGCGGGGCGGAGCAGGCAGTAGGTTACAAACTGAATACCTCGGCAACTAACTGTAAGTAAAAGTACCCTTTTCATTGCGGGCGTGCCTTTTCTCAACAAGCGCCAAAAACGAACGCGCCAAGGACACGAGTTGGATGAGATTCCTTACCCGCATTTATTTACCTTTATTTACCTTTTAAAATACCGCTCTCTTTCAGAATACGTTTTAAAGAGGGTAACCTCCCCCGTCTCATGAAGTCCCTGAACACTCCATTGAGAGTGAGCCTTGGTTATATATACTTTCTGTCTGTCGTGTGTCTTTGTTGTGTGTGTTTCACTTTGTGTTGTACAGTTTCTCTTTGACAGTGCATGCACGATCGAATTGGATATAGTCTCGCACCAAACTAGGCGGTATGCGAGGATGTAACACGCGGTGATCATTGTATGAACCACGTGTGAGTTGTGAATAGAGAAAATTACGATATTCCCTCTGTGTGAAAGTTGTGGGTAATCTACACTGTCCCACATTTCGCACCTGCACTTCCCTCCTCTAGAAGTATGCTGGAGTAGAGCCCAACACTGGTAACGCTAGAAGTTTTGATGTTACCACTGAATTCACCATGTAACTGGGTGTGACAGCATGCTGACACAACGTTGAAGCACTGCACTACGTTACAGGCTTGTAAATATGTTCAATACTTTGACAACTGTCGGTATTTTCTTTTACAGGTTTCTTGATTTTTTAGCTCACCCATTGTGGAGCGAGCTTACACCACGGGCGCATTTTCGCCATCCAGTGGTCCCATGTGGTAGGATTGGGTGCGTCTTCTAGGGGACGCAGACCGTCCACTACGTGGTTGTATGGTCCTGACGAAAACCTGGTTAACCTTAACCATTAAGGTTGAAACATGTAGACCTAGACCCAACACTTAGACCCTATTAATTATAGAGATACACGGGTTCATTGTTGCCCTATTTTATCTCGCCACTATTTTTTATTATTGTCCAGTTGCTTGCCAATAAAAACTCTTTACTTTTCAAGTTCAAACCAGGACAATTTTTAACTCACTGATTTTTTTCATTTTTCACACACCACCACTCACAAACCTGCTCCACTGTAATCAGGTGTTGAAGCACACCCTGATGACGCTAGGTCATTAGGGTGGACCCCGATGATGAAGCATGTCATCACTAGGTGATGAGTGAGGGGTTTTTAAGAAAAAGAGTTTTCCTCCATTTTGTGAAAACCATCCACCAACACAGTGACTTGTGAATTCCCACTGGTGGTACTCCTTCATCTTTGTTTTTTCTATTATTGTATCCAGGGGTACAGGAGTACTCCCCGTTCACTCTGGTGAACATAACCCTTGCTCTCTCCATTGTTTTTGTATATCTTGGCAGCGCACAGCTGTGAGAGTTATTAAACAGCAGCACTGTCCTTTTTTTGACTGTCTACACGGAAGGGGCTACACAACTATTGACCATGGCAGACACTCAAGGCTTAACATTCTCGACTGATGAAATTGACTCTATCATGGGCAACCTTGCGGCGTTTGCGGATGCAAACATAAGCAGTACAATATCCCAGACATCAGACTGGGACAAACTGACGGAAATGAAAAAGAACAGAATAAGAACTATTCTACACGGCACTATATTAAAGGAATATGTGACAAATCAAATGGCACCTAAAGGCTTACTAGTGTCGAATGCCCCTCGTATTTTTCTGGACGATCAAGAGTTCCGATGGGACTGGGCACGTATAGCATGGCACTGTACCCATGATTGGATCATGCTGATCCTCAAGACTGCCCTACGTCTCTCTGAAAAAATCCAGATCGAAATACAGGTGACTGAAGCACAAATAAAAACTAGCATCACGGGATATAAAAAGAAACTAGATGATCTCAATAAAGAGATGAATGAATACAGGGACAACCTTACCCAACAAAAGGTACAGAAGTTCCAGAAGGATCTTAAACGCTTTTCCTTTGTAAAGGCCTATCCCTATTCTGATGCTGACTACAAAGCTTCCACAGGACCAGATCAAGACTCTGATGCATCCAGCAACACGTCCAACAGCTCCAGCAATAGTGGTAGTTCAGGGAATGGAAACCAAAGACAAAGACAAAGAGGAGGATTTAGAGGACATTATCAATGGCCACAATACAATCAACCTCCTTTCCCGACACCATTCATGCCAGACCAATCATTCCCCATGTATGGATGGCAACCACCATTCCAACCGCACTTCTTCCCACCCAGTCAGTACCGTCCTCCTTTTCAGAACAGAGGCAGGCGCGGCAGAGGTCGGAAGAGAACCGGAAACAATGTGCAGTGGGAAGACGAGGACCCAGTGGGCAACAACACGAGGAGCAGAGCAGGAGCGAGCAAACCAGGACCAAGCAACAAGACGAACTAGTTACCAACCTTTCCTCAAGGAGTCTCACTACAACTGAAACTAAAGTACTGAACAAGGGCCTGGGCTTTGTACCCACGAGACATTTGGACAAATTCAAGCTGCATTGCGAACTGGCCAATTTCTTCCGAAAATTGAAACTCAAAGCTTTCTTTGAAAAACACCCTAGCAGTGAAAATGACGAAATACCCAACGAAACAGGCCTTAAAATTAAGTCAAAGTTCATACCACCTCCACACACTATCCCTGTGGAAATCCACACATTTGAACAGGCCGTGTTCAAAGACATTGAAGAAATGAGGGAACCCAGACAATTTGAAAACAATAGCAGGGCAGAATGTGAGGCAATCTTGCAATTGAAGAATGACGCCTCAGTCATAATAAAACCAGCTGACAAGGGTGGTGGCCTTGTTGTCATGAACAAGAGTGATTATGACACTGAATGCAGGAGGCTACTCAGTGACATCAAGAGCTATCAACCCCTATCAAGAGATCCGACCGAGGAACTGAGAGCAGAGATTTTGGAACTCGTTGAGACAACTGAGGCATCTGGTGCAATTTCTAAACAGGAAGCGGACTACCTCTGTAAAACGGAAGGGAAGATCCCGTATTTCTATACCTTGCCAAAGATGCACAAAGGTAAAATCCCACCGCCAGGAAGACCGATCGTGTCAGGGATCGGCTCACTCTTGGAACCCCTCTCTCGGTTTTGCGACTTTTTTCTGAAACCGATTGTACAAACTACCCCAACGTACCTCAGAGATACAAAAAACCTGCTGACACTCCTGAACAATGTACAAGTAGATGATGAAACCATCCTACTCAGTTTTGACATTGAGAGCCTTTATACGAGTATTCCTCAAGATGCCACCCTGGATGTCCTTAGGAGCATTCTGGAAAATAACAGTTGGGAACATCAAACACCAAAGGCGTTCATCCTACAGTGTGCCATGCTCGCACTCAAAAGGAACTATTTTGAGTACGAAGGCTCCCTGTACCTCCAAATCGGTGGGACGTCTATGGGCAGTGTCTTTGCTCCTAGTATAGCCGGGCTATATGTCCATAACTTCGAGGAAAGGCACATCCTTACACAAGAGAACCCCTACAGAGATCACATCAAGTTTTGGCGTCGTTATATCGACGACGTCATGGTAATCTGGCAAGGACCTGAGGAATCACTCAGAGAGTTTACCATCTGGATTAATACTCGAGATCCACACCTCAAGTTCACTCACACGTTTGACAAACGACAGATGGTCTTTCTGGACATAGAAATCAAGAAAGAGGGGCAGGAACTAACAACCAAAACACATTTTAAGCCCACTGCCAAGAACAATCTACTGAGGTACGAGAGTTTCCATCCTCGTCCTCTCAGAGAAAACCTGCCTTATGGCCAATATCTGAGACTGCGGCGAAATTGCAGCAAACTATCAGATTATAAACTTCAAGCTAAAGACCTCACGTGCAAACTGAAACAACGTGGGTATCCAAACAGAGTAATTGAGAAGTGCCAAAAAAGAGCAAGGAATCAGCCTCGTGATTCTCTACTTGAAGAGAACATGTCCCGGAATGATTCTATTCCCCTCACTTGTGTTACAACGTACAATTCCGTTTCAAACAATGTGAGCAAGAGCATCAACAAACACTGGCAGATCCTCAGCACAGGCGCATTGAAATGGGACAAACCCCTCTTCTCTTATAAAAAAGCACCAAGTCTAAAAGACAGCCTTGTCAACACAAGACCAAAGAATGCAACGATCATCTCAAACCCTAGCATTACAGAAATGTGGAACTTGCCACCAATTGTTGGGCACTACAAATGTGGGGAGTGCAGTGTGTGCCATCTGACAGAGAACACTAAAACACTGAATCTTGAAGAAGGCAGAGTGTGGGAACAACGTAAACACACGAATTGTAATAGCACCAACGTTGTGTACATGATCACATGCATCTGCGGAAAGAACTACGTTGGTATGACGACCAGAAAGGTCAAACAACGTATCTGCGAGCATCGTAGCACAATACGCTGCAGAAAAAATGCCACCAAGTTGACTGACCATTTCCTTAATACTAATCACACTCCTAATGACATGAGGTGGACTGTCATTGAGCAGATTCCAAATGGACCCAACTCTCACAAGATCCTATATGAGAAAGAACAACGTTGGGTGTACCGACTTTCCACGCATATCACGGGCCTGAATGATAATGTCCCATGGGCCTCAATACTGTAAACCTACCCTCTGAGTAATGTTCAGCCTACTCCTAACCATTCAATGAGCTGTCCATAAACATGACTGTAGCACTTTGTAATTTATCAAGTCATGGTTCGTTCTGGTTACTATAGTTAATCATATCAGTGGGGTCCTCTGGTAATATACACCCCAGTTCTATTTCAGACCCCCCCTTTTTTTGATATGGCTATCTAGGATGCGATCATTAATACTTCGCCATCCTGTCAGGTCTTTGTATATATCATCTGATATACCTCTCAAGTATTTTACAATTTTGTAATTTGTAAAATAGTAGTTTGAAATATTGCACCCCCGAGCTTGGGCTTCACGCTACTACCCTACAGGAGATTCGATCTCTAACATTGCCTGCTGCCATTTGAGGCTATGCGGCCACCGTCCGTGTATCCCTGTCGGCCTTCCGCCCACGTGACTGCGGCTTAACCACGCCCATCACGGAAGCGCCGACACCCTATTTCACTCGCGCCTTCACCCAGCCCAGTACTAGCGGGGCGGAGCAGGCAGTAGGTTACAAACTGAATACCTCGGCAACTAACTGTAAGTAAAAGTACCCTTTTCATTGCGGGCGTGCCTTTTCTCAACAAGCGCCAAAAACGAACGCGCCAAGGACACGAGTTGGATGAGATTCCTTACCCGCATTTATTTACCTTTATTTACCTTTTAAAATACCGCTCTCTTTCAGAATACGTTTTAAAGAGGGTAACCTCCCCCGTCTCATGAAGTCCCTGAACACTCCATTGAGAGTGAGCCTTGGTTATATATACTTTCTGTCTGTCGTGTGTCTTTGTTGTGTGTGTTTCACTTTGTGTTGTACAGTTTCTCTTTGACAGTGCATGCACGATCGAATTGGATATAGTCTCGCACCAAACTAGGCGGTATGCGAGGATGTAACACGCGGTGATCATTGTATGAACCACGTGTGAGTTGTGAATAGAGAAAATTACGATATTCCCTCTGTGTGAAAGTTGTGGGTAATCTACACTGTCCCACATTTCGCACCTGCACTTCCCTCCTCTAGAAGTATGCTGGAGTAGAGCCCAACACTGGTAACGCTAGAAGTTTTGATGTTACCACTGAATTCACCATGTAACTGGGTGTGACAGCATGCTGACACAACGTTGAAGCACTGCACTACGTTACAGGCTTGTAAATATGTTCAATACTTTGACAACTGTCGGTATTTTCTTTTACAGGTTTCTTGATTTTTTAGCTCACCCATTGTGGAGCGAGCTTACACCACGGGCGCATTTTCGCCATCCAGTGGTCCCATGTGGTAGGATTGGGTGCGTCTTCTAGGGGACGCAGACCGTCCACTACGTGGTTGTATGGTCCTGACGAAAACCTGGTTAACCTTAACCATTAAGGTTGAAACATGTAGACCTAGACCCAACACTTAGACCCTATTAATTATAGAGATACACGGGTTCATTGTTGCCCTATTTTATCTCGCCACTATTTTTTATTATTGTCCAGTTGCTTGCCAATAAAAACTCTTTACTTTTCAAGTTCAAACCAGGACAATTTTTAACTCACTGATTTTTTTCATTTTTCACACACCACCACTCACAAACCTGCTCCACTGTAATCAGGTGTTGAAGCACACCCTGATGACGCTAGGTCATTAGGGTGGACCCCGATGATGAAGCATGTCATCACTAGGTGATGAGTGAGGGGTTTTTAAGAAAAAGAGTTTTCCTCCATTTTGTGAAAACCATCCACCAACACAGTGACTTGTGAATTCCCACTGGTGGTACTCCTTCATCTTTGTTTTTTCTGGTTAAGTGAAAAGTCAAGTCTTCAGACCTTAAGGAGTCCTCTGGGCAATGTGACCATGTGACACACATAATATCTGAGACTCTGCAATGGAGTGGGGTTGGCTTTAGTTTGTAATGTGTGTTAGATTCCTGCTCCAGTCTCCGCTCAGGAAGGACAATCTCAGAAGGCATTCAAGGAAGTGGTTCTTTTGCATTAGGTCTCAGTTGATGGGCTTCAGCCAGATGTGGTCACACATTATCACCCACCTTCGGATTGGCGAACCTTTCTCCTTTTGCTGGCCCAATCATTTTTAGATCTCGCCCACCAGACAGCACAAACCCGCCCATTGACTATCATTGGTTATTGTCACTCTCATTTGTTTGCTTTTTATTTGGTGCCCTGTATGGGCTTTCTTTCGGTTTCTTGTGTTTGTCCTTCCCCTGGAGCATGGTCTCATTACTTTAGTTCCTTCACTGCTTACTTTTCAAGAACTTCTTTTTGGTTAAGCACTTGTCGATGTTCTAATGAACTAATTAAGAGGGTTGATGCACAAGATCAGGACTGTCTGAGTCTTCGTGTAAGAGTTTGTGAGTCTGAGACTGGTAATAACCAAACCTGCTCGAGACAAGATTCCAGCTTAAAGCCTCTTGGGTTTATTCAATAATGTGATCATTACAGAAAGCAAAAAATGAATTCAAATAGTTAAGTAGAAATTAGCATATTCAAAATAATTAGGGTATATTTCAGCAAACATAAAGTCTGCTTGTGAGGAAAACCCAAGGAAAGACTAAGAATAAATTACTAATTGCTTTCATGCTACTTTTGTCATTTTTATTTACCCATCCAACTGTAAAGAAAAAGAAAACCAAGCGCCTGCGTCATTTTCTAGATTGGTACAAAAGGGGGGTGGTGATGGACGGAGCATCTGAACCAATCAAACACTCACACCCAGTCAACAGATCTGGGTTTAATCCATCACTGTTCTTTAGCCCACTCTGCCACCCCAGTTCAGACATGGCCATATGCAAATCAGTCTGACCCTGTGCCTCATGGGAACAGTCCAGCCCGAACTGCCAAGCCATGCCTTCCCTGGACCGGAAACAAGCTTCCGAGGACCGGTTTCTGGCATTTCAGCCGTCTTCAGCCCGGCTTGCTTGAATCCAGTGGCAAAGTGAGCAAGGGACTCAAGTCTGAGCATACCCTGCCAATTTATGGCAAACAAAGTGATACAAAAGGGGGGTGGTGATGGACACTCACACCCATTTTCTAGGCACTTGTATTTGTGGTTGTCAAAGTCGGTGCTGATGCTTACATTCCCCACTCTCCCCTGACTTTTTCACCTATACTTGTATCTTTCTCAACTCTATTTCACCTGTCTGGCACCTCTCTTTCCCCCTTGTCTGTCTCTTTCTCAATATCATCCCAATATCTCTCAGTTTTCCTTCTACCCGCCTTTGTGACTGCAGGGGAAAAGGACATGTGGCATCACTTCCGCTACCCCTGGTACTTTAGTAAATCAACATCCTTGGTCTTCCTTACAGGGACAAAGAGGTGACAGGCAGAATTCTGGCACCAGGGGCTCAAGCTGAACTCTTTGTGAGAAGAAACCAGTTGTGCAACATCAGTTGGGGCACAGCTGAACTGCTCAGAGGTGTTAAGGACCCCCACTTTATTCTGCTATTTTTAAAAACCCCACAATGATGTTCACGGGGGTGGACCAGCATTTGAGCTACTCCCAAGAAAAGTCACTTAACAGTGGAAAGATAAAGGGGCATCTCTGGATTGGGCAGGGAAGCCCACCTTCTAAAACTCTCCATCTTCACTTCTAAACCCCTGCATAGTGGCAGACACTCAGGGAGAAAAGTGTATCACAGGAAAGGAAGGACAGGCCAGCACATTGATGAACCCCTGCCTGGAGTAGACTCTACACTTGTATTTCCTGGACTCTGTTGGGCACTTTTTCCAGAGCCAGTGGCACTGGCTTCCCAACTCCCTCTGGTGGGCAGTAGAGGGTTTACACACCTAGGATCCTGAAGAAAAGGGTCCCCTGGGACATCTGTGGACCAGGCTATGGTGTGGAAATCTGGAGGAGGTCACACTGATTTCTGCTGGACACACAGTGCCCTGCAAGTGGGCAGAAGATTGTGAGAACTGGGGAGTGCAGTTACAGAATATAGTGTGGCTTGAGGGCCATGGGATGCTGCTACAGGAAGACCTTAGGCTGAGGAGACTCCCAGGAGGTAGGACAGGAGGGCAGGTGACAGGCTTTTACAGCACCCCAGCTGCTAGGAGGAAGCAGCAGTGTCCCAGACCCCTCAAAAATCATCCAGAATAACAACTCAACATATCAGCATAAACCGAAAAACATACAATTCCAAAGTTTTGGAGAGGTAATAGAAGACACTCTATCTATTTATGAAATAATTCTCAATTTTGACACCAATAAGAGAAACTGGTCAGCAGAATGCAGGCTTCTAGTAGGTTTCAAGAACATTTAGAGCCAGAAGAGCAAGTGTATTCTGGTGGGTGGCTCTATGTACTATGGTCAGAGATTTCAAGATGTCTCTGTTACAGATGGGCAGCCTATGAAGGGACCTCAAAACAGGAGAAATATGACTGCCTCTGGAGCAGCCTTCAACCAAAGGTGCTGCTGCACTTTGCTCTCATGTGAGGCATTGACGCAGCCTGGCAGGGAAGCTAGCTAGGTACCTTGAGTTCACATCATCAAGTCTGGACTGGATTATTACATTGACACAGACAAATGAAGAGGGGTATCCAAAAAATGAACAATTCTTTTCACAGTAGTAGTTGGGAAAGCAATCAGCTTGTCACCTTTGTGGATGGAAAATCAAGAGGAAAAGGAGGATCAAGAAAGATACCTAGATTTCTTACAACCTTGGTGGATATGGGATGCGGGCAGTGCTTAATTTGAGCCAGTGGTTGCCAGCTGGGCCACCGGCATTCATTTATGGGGACCAGCACTTATTTTTTCTCATTTGAAATTGAGAGACACCAAAAGAGGGACAAACAAGCACAGGGGAAAGAAGGAGCATGAGAAAGAAGGAAACATAGTCACAAAGGGAGAAGGCAGGAACCTGCAAGAGTGAGACAAAGAGGCATGGAGTGTCTGGTAGTGGATTAAAGAGGTATGAGTTGGAATCAAAACTACCTATTTAGTGCAGAAATATTTAATAGCAGTGTCCGCGAGTTTCTGAGATAAGCTTTGGGCACCGGCACACATTTTTTTTACAAATTAAGCACTGGATGGGGGGCCTATGGATGTACGCCAACAGCTTTTATTCAATATTTCTGTTCTGAGAGTGTAACCAATAACCCTGTTTTAGAGGGGTTAAGTAAAAAAAATTAGAGTTAACCACATCAAAGCTAATGTTCCACCTGGCGAATAAATTTTGGGGCTTCTGATGGTGGAGCTGCGGTTAGTTTAAACGAGAGGATGGCAGGAATTCTGGCCACTGTGTTGAGCTGCTATCTTGGGTGTCTTTTGTGATATGAGGCCGCAGGTTCAGTGACACTTGATGTTGTGTTAAAGAAACCTATGGCACAGGTTTTGAGGACGCAACGTCATGATTCACCGAGTCGGACTGGGCCAGAAGATAGGCCTGGGCACCAAAATAAAAGTGGCCTCCATTAGCAAATCAGATAACTAAAAAGGGAGCCCACATGCTGTGCAGGTGTTCTGCAATGTATGGGGACTTCATACATTTGTGCTTGCTGTGGGCAACGTTTGTTGTAATATCAGAGAAACCATCAGTAAAACCTGCCCAGAAACCCATAAAACAGGCCCAAACCCAGTCAAACAATGACCTGTCAGACCAGCCCTTCTGTCACTTGCAAACTGCCCTATACACCAGTCCTGCCATAGTGACTCAGCAATGGGCATTTCATTGGGTTTGCAGAGGACATATGATTGTGTACTTTGTAAGTCTCTCCAGCTTTTCTCTTTGTGAATCCTTTTACATTCTAGTGCTGGTTCCAGCAGTTATGTGTGAGCATGAGGAAATGGCGGCTTGGATCTTGTTTTCATTCTCCGGTGATGCACATGTAAACTAGGGCCACGCGGGGCCTGATGGAGACAGTTTATGCTCATATGAGAGTAGGCGGCCTCCTTGCCGGAGGAGCCTCTCCTTGTGTAATAGGTGTGCATACCTGCCAACTTGAAGAACAATCTCATCGTGTGAGGAGGGGAGGCAGGGCCTTGGAGGGGCGGGAGCTTGTGCCAAGGAAGAACCTACGAGGCACTTTTGAACCCCAGTCCACTCCCAAGCCCCTTCCCCCCCCCCCCAAAAAAAAAGCTTGCTGAGGCTGGTGCCGATGTCCTGGGGTGTATTCACATCTCTTAATGGACCTCGGCAGTTCAAAGCCTTTGAAAACCACTATTGACAGTGTTTTTCAGCTCATTTTCCCTGCCGCCATGTGATATCAGCTCCTCACCAGGGGGCCCTGTGATGGGAGCCGATATTGTGTGTCACACAGTGGCACCGTGTGAGTTGGCAGGTATGGGTGGGGTTAATGTTCAACCAGAGCATCTGAAGGCCTTTGAGACATTGTTTGATAAATGCCGCCATGGCTGCAGGTGGAACAGTGTGGCATGCTTCGGAGGGACAGTGGGGGCCGCCAACAGCAGCAGAGTACATCTGGTTGCATCCCTGGCAGATAGCATACTCCCCATCAATTAGGGTTGCCACTTAGCCAGGTTTTTACCTCCTGGCCATTTATTTTTTAAGTCCAGGCCAGTAAAAATGTTGGGAAAAGCAGTGAAATCCAGTATTTTACCTTCCTGCAACATGAATCTAAAACATCAAACACATAAATACATCCATTAAAAAGTATGGGAGAGCTGTCTAAATCGTTTCAGAATGATTATTAGAGCAAACAGAGGGCTAATTGCTATGTTACAAAAGAATCCTGAAACTTTTGCTGGAATTCTTTTCTCCTACCAACTACTGGTCTGATCCAGAACAGCAAATTATGAACAAATAGCTGGGATTTTTTTCTAAGAAAGGTGGCAACCGAATCACCAGTTGGGGTGTCGGGGACCTCGGAGTACAGAGACCCTGCATATTCGGAAAGACGTGCACCAACAGGTCGTATGTGGGAGTCTCCCATACATAAGTATTGTTTGACTTTAACATTGTGTCCTAAATATGATTTACCATATATTCCTATTAGCAGTAGTGCTTAATTTGTAAAAAGGTAAGTGTCAGGGCCTTCATCAGGCGGCCACGGCAGCTTGTATCATTCATTGCCCTTGCCAGCGCCCAAGGTCTGTACCAATCCAACTACTAACCATCACACTCCTACAATTCAGACTACTGCTGCCCCCCAAAGCTATA
Source organism: Lissotriton helveticus (assembly GCF_964261635.1). Lineage (NCBI taxonomy): Eukaryota > Metazoa > Chordata > Amphibia > Caudata > Salamandridae > Lissotriton > Lissotriton helveticus. Next base: position 1,132,810,688 of record NC_136071.1, on the reverse strand, counting down.
AGAATGGCTTGCGGGGCAGGTATTAGTCATTTTACTGTATATTGAATTAATAAACAAGTGTTGCTCTGTTCATCTCTGAATTAATCAAACAGCGCCACCATGTGGCAGACTGTCATAAGTGTTGGTGCTGACAATGAAGTGCCAGTGCTGAGCACCATAAACCACCAGCTCAAAATAGGCACTGCCCATTGAATGTAGATTTTCTATAGCTAACTCAAAAGGGTCATATTTTTGTAGACCAGATTTAGAAAACATTGTTTATATAATACAATATTCTGAAAACAATATTCTGGTACCACATCAAGGCAGGTTAAACACATAGGAAATACTAAAATACTTGTACGTGCTGGAACTACCCTGGAGCAGCTGGGTTTGGTGGTTTAGTGGAATAATGTGACCACTCTAGGGGCCTGTGTTCAACCTCATGGTCACCGGTTCAAATCCCATTGGGTCCACTCAGCATTTCATCCTTCTGAGGTCGATAAAATGAGTACCATTCAGTTGGGTAACAATAAACATGTTATTCAGTGCCAAGACACCCTAGGGTGAACATGCGCTTTGCAAATATATGTTGGCAAAACTTAATCAGCTTCTCCACATCATGGGATAAACCACAATTGGACTTGAGACAGGGGTCTTCACATCTGGTTGTTGAGCCCATGTCCAACACCACAGTAGGATGTAGAATTCTCCAACTTTTGATTGATGAGCCAACCCACCAGGCTGTCAGAACTAGCCAGTGTGCTTTGAATAAAATGTTATTAAATGACAACTATGGGCCCCATTTAAAGTTTTTGAACATTGAAGATTTCTGATAGTGTTTCGTGAATAGACCCAGATAAAAATATTCACTGGCTCCAAATCCGACTGCCCTTCTGCCTGTCAGGAATATGTTACATCTAAAAGGCTGGAGAACTGCTATTTTTAAATTGACAAGCTTCATATTTTTAGAAACGTTGGGGCAGAGAAGAATAACACACTGACCTTAATCATAAAAGTCATTAATTTAATGCGTCTTGCAATGGAAAAAGCTCATCAGCATTGCACATTAAAATAGATTAGCACATCTTTCGAGCAAGTTCTGTTCCCCGAGGCCACAAAGTAACGCGGAGAAGGAGGTGCTGCTTTCTGGGAACCAATCTAGATGCAAGTATTAAAGTTCAATCAATTTCACCCTGATAATCCCGAAAAAATACCTCCATAGTTCTGTGGTGGACCAAGAATGCAATCTTCACGACTTTGTAACAGCTCAGGATGCAGGCGCAAGGACTTCCAAGGTCAGGCAATGACAGGTAACCCACTGAACTCTAAGGGGGGGGGGGGGGCAAGGGGTCAGGACTACCAGAGCTCAGGCTTCACAGAGAATGGGTGCCAAGGAAAGAGCAGTATAAGTTTGGGTAGAAACCTGTTATTCATTCCAATACCGCCTCTCATTTTGGACTGTGCTGTCCCTTTTGGGGGCAGGGTCAAGACTGATTTGCATATGGTTGGTCCCAGTATGTATTGGTACAGAAGAACTAAAAAATAATGGAATGGATTGCTCCAAAAGTAATTACCATTGTTTCAAATTGATTCAAGTATTTCCATCTTCACTTTAGTGCTGTCTAAGCATATAATGAGCCGGCATCTCCTCCTGTGAAAGAGTCACCCACTGACCTTGGGCACTTCCATTTCATGGTCTGTGTGGCATGTCTGGGCAATGGATTATAGTTGGGCGCTTGCAAAATGCAGGGCCAGGGTATATTTTACACAAGGAGAGGGAATTGCTCTGGAGTGGATCCAGAGTGTTTCCACATTTCAGGAGATGAGACCCATGATGTTGGAGAGTATGGTTCAGGGGATGAAACCCATGATGGTGTCGGGTAGCCAGGGCTAGCAACAAAGATGCAACCCCTTGCTTTTCTTTTGGTACCACTAGCACTGTCCTAGCTACCCTGGTCTCAGGTGTCATGAAGGCAGAAGAAGAAACGAAAATGTAGGAATTGACACAGGGGCACATTTTATTCTTTGTGCTTTCCATTTTTATCCGTCTCTTATCTCTTCAGCAGGAACCAGGAGACTGCCGAGGTCGTTGCATCGCAAAGGGTTTGTGATGTCACTTCTACTTCCTCGCGTCAGTTTGTGAATTTGCATCCATCACATGGCGTATGAGACTGATCTTAATACTTTGGATGAGACATCTCTGCTGATTTGACACAAAGCCTACAGCCTACAGACATACAGCCTACCACCATGGATTACCTCTGTCATTCTGTCACTACACTTCTCATCACTAGACCACATTAGACCATGACTCCTGTCACTAGACCGCAACAATGCCATCTTCATAGGGCAGTAGACCACGCCTCTCATCACCAGACCACGCAGGACCAGGCATCCTGTCACCAGACCACACAGGACCACGCCTCCTGTCAACAGACCCCAAAGGACCATGCCTCCAGCCACCAGATGACACGTGGCCACTCACCAACACATAGTCATAGTCATAGTAGTCTTTATTTGGAAGCATAAAATACATCCAAAAAAGCATAACGCACATCAGACAACATTATACAATACTTGTCCTAAATAAAAAAACTGTCATGGTTAATTAAAATACACAAACAGTATTAAAACCGAAAAAGACCATTTATGTTAAGATTTTATGCTTGTGTACAGGTCCTGATTAAGTGCAAAAGACGGTCCACCATAGGGGCAACTTTAGTGACTAATGTGCCCGACCAAGTTTTATAAAGTGCCAAAAGTGTTAATGTTAATTACAAAGTCCAAATCATCATCTGTTGGGGTGGGGGGGAGAGTAAAAACTCCTAGCTCCAGAGTCATCCATCATACCCTGAGCCTGTATTTGTGGCATAAGATTTAGCCGCAGCCCATGCACGTAGGAGGTACAATGGAATATTGTAGGTAAGGGTGGGCGGAGAGCTCTGCACTGCCTGCGGGGTGTGCGGACTTTTGCCTACTCTGCGCCCTGCAAAGTAGGCGGAGTAAGCAAACCTCCACACACTCCGCAGCGGGGCAGTGTTGACAAGCCCCCGCCTCCCACCCGCCCTATTAACAATTATTATACAAGCTTACTAAACACGATATAATATATTAAAACGCCTTACATGAGCTGCAGCGTCCCGGGCTGCCCTCTTCCTACATCGCAACTTCTCGATGACTACTGCGTATGCTCATTTCTCGTGAGAAATGTCATCAAGAAGTCGTATCATGGGAGCACACTAGATCACACCTCTGTCATCGGATCATACTTGACCACTCCCCAAAACACAAGCTCACTCCCCCTCTTCACAAGATTACACAAGATCTTTTTTACATTCACCTGACCACACTAGATCATATTTCATATAAACATTCAATACCAGACCATGCCTCCTGTCTCTGAATCTGACTGGACCCCACTAGAACTCATCTCCTGATACTGGAAAATACCAGACTACACTTATCATCCCTAGACCATGTCTCCTGTCACTGGACCACACCAGACCATGCCTCCCATCACCATAACACACTGGCTCAAGCCTCCCATCACTGGATGACTCTAGACCTCCCTTCATCCATCCGACCAAAGGAGACCGCGATTCCTGTCAACAGATCACACTATCGCACAACCATCGCCACTAGCTAACGCCCCCGACCCCTGCAACATATTCCAACACAGCCACAATCAGTGCATATCTGGGAATTGTAGATCACAAGCACTAACAGTCTTACAATTCTTTATCCAGGATGCTCTTTTTGCTCTGTGTTTACAGAGCTGGCCCATGATCCACTTTTTGTAATCAACAATTGAACATCCGCAGTTGGGTTTGCGCCTTCCTAAAGTGTGAAGAATAAAGGACCAAAGTCAATTCTTCGGATTTATTTGAAGTGAAATTAGATCTGCAGCGCTTCGCAGATATCCACAGATAGGCACGCTCTAGCCTTCATAATTAATTAAAACCTTCATAAATTAGCAGCCCACTGGATAGATGTATGATCCTCATCACACAGATCAGCTTCCAATAAAATATCTTAATGTGCATCTTCACATGAAAGGCAAAGGACAGTGGCATGGCGGAGAAAGACAGATCTCAATATCCTCCTACTTGTCTACGGAATATCCTAATGACATAATAAGAAAAAACTTAAAAACTGGTGCATTCTCTGAATTTCTGGTAGGAAGAGCTCAAGATCAAAAACCATATATTGATTCAGAGTCTGTCCTTGGTGGTGAGAAAATCAAAAATACACCCTCAGTGTTGTACTGCTTCTGGCTGATCATCAATGAGGTGGAATGACCCGTGGACGTCATTTAGGGGGTTGCCAGGGGTCGCAGTTGTGACCCCTGGATTGCCCTTTACTACCCCTAGCACTACCTTTGTGACTCCTGGCCTCAGAGGTGGCAAATTCAGTGCCAGGAACTCAAGGGCATCTGTGACTCCACTCTGTTTATTTTCTGTCCATTTTTTTTATTAAACTAATAGTGAATAATTAAAATATATTAGTCACTAATAGTGTAATAAAAATGGAGTACAATAAGCTGGAATATGCCCTTCCATTGCAGCTGAGGTAAGTAAAAAATGTTTTAAATGTATGTTGTGTGAGTGCTTGCAGGTGGGAGAGTGTTTATGTGTGAGGGAGTGTATATGTGTGAATTTGTGTGAATGTGTAAGTATGTGTGTGTGTGTGTGTGTGTGTGAAAGTGGAGGTCAAAGGGCATGTGATGTCACTTCCGCTACCCTCTGGCATTTTGGTGAAATAACCATGGTAGCTGTGGCAGAGAGGAGCACAGCGCCAAGTGAAGAATCTTCAACAGTCGCTGCAATACCTGAATTTGAGTTTTATAAAGCGCTCTGTTACCCACAAGACACCGGAGCACTACACTGCGGGCTGGCGAAGGAAGGGAAGCTTATGGAGCGAGCAGCCAGGTCGTTAAGTTCTTTGTAAGACTGCTACCAAGGTAGACAGGCGGATGTCAAGCGGATGCTTGGTGCACAGCCCTGGAGCTAAGTGCACAAGAATGCATTAGACAAACACAGCAAAGAAAGTCAAGAGTACAATTGTTGACAGATCTACAGCCGTCCAAATACACATTTATTGCTAATGGAAAATAACTTGGAACAGAATAGTACACATTACAGTAAACACAGCAGCAAAGTAAAACAAGAGAAAAAGTAGCGGTTTAGCAAACAGTTCATCCTTAATAGAAAGGGGAACCCCGGCTAATTACAGGCAGGTAGGCGGGGAAGATCCAAAATACAAGAAATACCTGCCAATCAATTCAATATTAGGCCTAACTAAGAGGTCCTTTAATACATTTAAAAAAAAAACTAAACAGACCAGGAACAATTCAAGAAATCATATCAATACATGATAACAAATATATAAAGATTTTATTACATAGAGTACATTTTCTTCAATGCATAAATATCAGACCAAATAATGATTCTTAAAAACAAAATATCTCATCAATACAGTCCCACAAATCAATATCATACATAACTCTCATACCATCATACATACCAAAATTACACACAATTCATATCACACACAAACCACATATCCAAGGTACATAACAGCCATTGGCTGATCTATAAAATATAGATGGAGACAAATCATCAGTGAGATGGAGATGAGATCAGTCAAGTTATCCCCAGATGAGAAAACACCGACGCACGTTTCGGTGTGTGGACCCAGCCAGGGCTACACCTTCATCAGGGCGGAGATGTACAACTCACAGTGGGACAAAATCAATTTTGAATGAAGGCACGTCAGATTTCAAAGGAGTAATCTACCCTCAAGAAACCAGATAAATACGGGCCCCACAGCTCGAGGCTTCAAACAGAGCTCTTAGGGGGGTCACTGCTGTTTTTCTAGGTAGCGCCTATAGTTGATCCTTTCCGGCAACGCAGCGCGTGAGAAATAGACATATACTAGACTAGTAGACCTGGAAACACCTTCCACGTATCAGCTTTGCCCAAGGTTGAATTTCAAATTTCGGGGATCCTGACGCCTTGTTTAGCGGGAATCTCCGATTGCCTCTGATCACCGGCCGTACTATACCTACTACAGAAACTTATCACATTTCCCACATTTTACAAAAATGGAAGCATTTTCATAGTTAAGAGAGCCCAATCCTGTGACTGACTAGAAAAGATGAGCTTTTTAGTTGTTTATCCCTTTTTTCTCGAGAATTGCTTTATGGAAGATCCAGAAATTACTAATGTTGATCAAGTATTGCGTATGATCAAGGAATTAAGTATTTTAACATGTGATGTTAATGTAACTCTGACTGTGTACCAGGATAGTCGCCTGGAAAAAATACTTGCAAGATATTTCTCGCGCCTGACTCTGATTCTTCGTATTGAAGACAAATGGGGACTATTTTTGGATAATAGGACAAACCAAAAATAATCATAAAATCATTACCATAAACATTAATTGCAGTACAGCTTGATCAAGTTTAATGAAGACAGATGTGATAAAGGTGTGGGGGAACAGTGAGAGGTAAGGACAATGTTTTATCAAAGATAGACACCGGGCAGCCCAAAATCGCACAGTATGTCCGAAGTGAGGGAAATGCTATAGAAAACTTGCAGATCAATCAAAGAGTCAGTATTGATGCAGTAGGGGAGTGTGCAGATTATCTAAGCATGTCATTGTTATTGTAGGAGCCACACACCATCTGTCCTATCTCTCCTGAAGCGCAAAGCTCCGGATCCTCTTTCTCGAGATAACTTCGGAAATACTGGGGCTTTGCATGTCGGCTCCACAAGACACTTGTTACAATTCTCATAAAGTCTTTCTCCCATCCATATTCCCTGGTACTGTTACAAAATTACAGTTGGCCATGATTAATCTTGAACCTGGACCACCATCATGATTGCTTCGAAGACCTTCGCCTTCAGATCACGTGCCTCCTGATCTAGCAATATAGAAGAACCCTCTCAGTTTGGAGATGTTGGGAGATTTACTCAAAAGATTTCTTACATGATCCAGCCCTGCAAAGGTCCAGTTCTACAGATTTCAGTTCTGTTTTATTGTCTCTAGCGATGTACACCAAAGTCTAGTAAGAACAATGTACAGTGGTTCCATTAGATATATTTTTGCAGGTATAAGGCAAATATCCAACATGTAAGCATTAGTCAATTAATTTGGGCACATACATATAAGCACGCAAGAGCCTCTCTATGTATGTGTAAAGATTCTGTATTCTTATATCCCAATGCATAAATTTGAAAAAGACAATACTGCAGACAACGCTATGCTCAGAACTAGCATATGTATTTTACAGTCAGGTACAGAGTTACATCCAAGGTTGTCAAAATAATAGCCAACAGAAGAAGTCCAACGTGATGTTTTAGATTTCTATTTTGAAAAACCAATGCACAACCAGAGATATATTGTTAAACGTTTCGACCAAATAGTTTAATTCTGTAGATCTCATCAGGACATAAGTCACCTGTCTGTCAACCTAAGAAATAATCACGAAAGGACCCTTAAAACACAGGTATATGGCTACTAGTCCTCCCAAATCTGTGTCAAAATTATACACATACCTCATTTGGTAATAGAAATTCAATTTACATTTTTCAGGAGGGGATCAATGTCTACTTCCAGAGCAGACTATTCATCAATATTGACTTAAACTGAAATTTAATATAACACTATATGGTTTCAGTCCATTGTAACGCCCATGAAATGGAGCATACGTAATTTTCTCAAAGTCTTTAGAACAATGTGTGTACACATCAGAAGTGCCTTCAGAAGCATGCAACTCTGCTAGCTTGAGAAACAATGGTCACTCAGGAAACATGGGTGCAGTGCTAAACAGTACAAGTGCTGGTAACTGTGGTACACTGTTGAAAAGCAAGACGTCAGGAAACCGCGGACTACCGCTAGACATTGCTAGCTCAGGAAACATGAGTGCACTTCTAAACAGTGCTGCTCATGAAACAGTAGCATGCTACTAGCCAATTCTAGCGCAGGACACATGAGTGCACGTCTAATCAGAAGTGCTCAGGAAAGAGTAGCATACTCCAAACCATTGCTAGTTCAGGAAACATTAGTGCACTTCTACGCAGTGCTGCTCAGGAAAGAGTAGCATACTCCAAACCATTGCTAGTTCAGGAAACATTAGTGCACTTCTAAGTAGTGCTGCTCAGGAAAGAGAAGCATGATAATAACCACTGCTAGCTCAGGAAACAAGAGTGCACTTCTAAGCAGTGCTGCTCAGGAAAGAGAAGCATGCTGCTAACCATTGCTAGCACAGGAAACGTTAGTAACCTTCTAAACAGTGCTGCTCAGGAAAGAGTAGAATGCTGATAACCATTGCTAGCTCAGAGTCAGGACACATGAATGCACTTCTAAACAGTGCTGCTCAGGAAAGAGTAGCTTGCTGCTAACCATTGCTAGCTCAGGATACATTAGTGCACTTCTAAACAGGGCTGCCCAGGAAAGAGTAGCATGCTGCTAACAATTTCTAGCTCAGAAAACATTAGGGCACTTCTAAACAGTGCTGCTCAGGAAAGAGTAGCATGCTGCTAACCATTGCTAGCTCAGGATACATTAGGGCACTTCTACACAGTGCTGCTCAGGAAAGAGTAGCATGCTGCTAACCATTGCTAGCTCAGGATACATTAGGGCACTTCTACACAGTGCTGCTCAGGAAAGAGTAGCATGCTGCTAACCATTGCTAGCTCAGGATACATTAGGGCACTTCTACACAGTGCTGCTCAGGAAAGAGTAGCATGCTGCTAACCATTGCTAGCTCAGGATACATTAGTGCACTTCTAAACAGGGCTGCCCAGGAAAGAGTAGCATGCTGCTACCAATTTCTAGCTCAGAAAACATTAGGGCACTTCTAAACAGTGCTGCTCAGGAAAGAGTAACGCGCTGCTAACCATTGCTAGCTCAGGATACATTAGGGCACTTCTACACAGTGCTGCTCAGGAAAGAGTACCATGCTGCTAACCATTGCTAGCTCAGGATACATTAGTGCACTTCTAAACAGTGCTGCTCAGTAAAGAGTAGCATGCAACTAACCAATGGTAGCTCAGGAAACATTAGTGAAGTTCTAAACACTGCTTCAATGCTAGCTCAGGAAGCAGTTATGAACTACTAAGTGTTGACTGTCAGGAACTAGTGGGCCACTCCTGAACTGTGCTAACTGAGGAGAGAGTGAGGCATAAGCAGTGCTACCTCAGGAAAGAGTGGTGCATTGTAAAACAATGTTGGTATAGTCAACAGTGGTTCCCTGCATTGCTAATGATTTCTAATGCAGGAGACAACATAGCACCACTACCAGCACCAGAGCAGGCCTGATACTATGGGGCACTGGTAAACAGTACAAGCGCAGGGAACTGTATGCGCTGGTACACAGCAATGGGTTTGGAATTCACTGAGCACTTCACCAACAGTTCTGCACAGGAAACAGTAGTGTACTGGTGAGCAAAGCTGGTCAGAAAAGAGTGGTACACTGCTAACCAACGCTCGCTCAGGAACCAGTACTGCACTGCTACCCAAATGTATCAGTGCTTCCGAGAAATTACTCTCCTGACCCGCTAGATGTCCTCCCCAGGTTAAAGCGCCGAGATGCCCCCGGGTGATTCATGCGCTATACAAGAACCCAATAGCATAACCAATGCTAGATCAGGAACCAGTGCTGCACTGCTAACCAACACTAGTCCTGGAACCAGCGCTGCACTGCTAACTAACATTAGCTCAGGAACCAGGAGCCCTATTTGATTCACTGTCTGTTTCATATTCCCATTTGACTCATGTACTGAACTGTTACCTTCCTTTCTCTCAAATTGTAAAGCTCTCTGATATCCCTCGGGATCGAGTTCGAGCTATATAAAATTTTATAAATAAATAAATCCATACATAAGCCGCAGCCGGCTAGTACACACCCACACCCACCCCGCCAACGCCCACAAACTCCCCATAAATATGTGCCAGCACAGGGAGCGCAGCGGACGGGCGCAGCGGGCGCGCCGGCAGCGCGCCGAAGGCGCGCCAAAGGCAAGCCCGTCTGGGCCCGTCCGGGCCCAGCCGGCCCTAGGCCCAGCTACTCTGCCCTCTTCAGCCCGCAACGACCGGACCTACACTCGCGCGGACTTATTAGCCTTAAACACCAACAAAGAACCCTCCTGCTCGGGCATCCTGAATGAAGGTACCCATTTCTCCGGCTGTGACTTCCGCGACCCTGCCAATCAAAACACGGCACCTAAGGGCTTGCATCTAGGCCTACTTAACTGCAGGTCGCTCGTGAAACACTCACACGAAGTGAACCTCTTAATTACAAACTATGCCTTAGACATTCTGTTTCTAACAGAAACCTGGCTTACCCCCAGCAGTGGCCCAGACATCGTTCTAGCACTCCCCCCCGGGTACGTCATGTGCTCACTGATCAGACCAGAGGGGAGGGGAGGTGGACTAGCGATAATCCTTAAAGACACCCTCACCTGTAGAACATCTGATGGCAACATCAAGGGATACGAAAGCTGCCACTACACCATACAAATCTCCCCAGTTACCTCGCTGTCAGGGACTCTGGTATATCGCCCGCCAGGCAATCTAGGAGACTTTTCGAACAAAATTATCGACCAAACGTCCATCAAATGTGCGTCCACCACTAACTACCTATTACTAGGAGACCTGAACGTACATTTCTTGGACCCGGATGACAAGCAGGCCAGTGAACTACTTCAGGATTTCACCTCAATGGGCCTTGACCTCAAAAACCCACGAGCCACTCATGAAAGAGGGCAACTGCTTGATCCTATTCTCTCCAATATCCCCAATTTGAGAACCCTTGACCATATCCCCCTTCCCTGGACGGACCACTTTTTGGTCTCCCTAGTATGGGACATCATCACTCCGCCCCCTCCACCTTCCAAAACCAGAACGTATACCAGACGATGGCAGAAATTAGAACCAGACGTTTGGGCAGCCAAACTCAGGGAAAATGTTCCCCACCCTCCCCACGACATCGTAGCAGGGGACAAAGAATTCAGTACCTGGATTACCCAATCGCTCGACGCCATTCTGCCTAAAACCCACTCTCTGAAACACACCAAGAGAGTTAATCCCTCACCCTGGTACACCCCGGAACTCAACCTTCTGCGCAAGGTTTGCAAAAGGAATGAACGTATCTGGAGGAAGGAAAAAACCAAGGAACAAAAAGATTCATTCCGTACCTCTGTAAAAACTTACAAAAAAGAGCTCCGCAACACCAAAACCAGCTTCTACGAGAACAGAATTAAAAACACTGCCTGTTCGGCCCATGAAACCTATTCAGTTCTTAAAGAACTCCTCCACGCCCCTGACCCCCCACTTAAACCCCTTGATCCCAAAGAAGCTGAAATCAAATGTAACAACTTAGCCACCTTCTTTGACGAGAAGATTCAAAAAATTCTTCTTACCATACCTCCCCCCGATCAGGCCCACACAGAGCAGGATCTCACTACCACCTCTACCCATCCTCCTCTGCTGTTAGCTCACCCCCAACCCTCCCTGGACGCTTTCGGCCCCGTAACAACGGAAGAAGTAGGAGCAATGCTAGCCTCAATTAAAAGTGGCTCCCCCCTCGACCCTGCACCCCTCCGCTTCCTAAAAAAAGTGGCGAGCACCATCATCCCTCCCCTCACGGCCCTGATCAACTCTTCTCTCTCGGAGGGCATAGTCCCTCCCAGCTGGAAAGCGGCAGCAGTCAAAGGTCTATTAAAAAAACCTTCCTTAGACCCGCAGGACTTCACCAACTACAGGCCCATATCCCTTCTCCCTGGAAACAGCAAGATCGCAGAGAAGCTGGTAAACAAGCAATTATCGCTTTACCTAGAAAGCAACAACCTCTTAGCGGTCTCCCAGACAGGGTTCCGTCCAGGTCAGGGCACGGACATCGCCCTCCTGGCAGCGGTGGAGAAGGCCAGAAGCATTCTGGACACAGGAGGATCAGTGGCAGTGATCCTCCTGGATCTCAGTGCGGCCTTCGACACTGTAGACAATCCCACCCTAATCCACCGACTGGGAGAGATCGGACTAAAGGGTACGGCCCTGAAATGGCTAGAATCCTTTTTATCAGGACGCTCCTTCCAGGTGCGGGAAAACGACAGCTGCTCATCCACCATCCCCCTCCGGTGCGGAGTGCCACAGGGCTCATCCCTGAGCCCCACGTTGTTTAACGTATACATGGCCCCACTGGAGAAGAGGGTCAGCTCGTTCGGCGTGTCAATTATCAACTACGCAGACGACACGCAGCTGGTCGTAACCCTCTCACATCCCCACCACGCCCCATCGGATCTCCATAGCTGCCTCTCCGAAGTCCACCGATGGATGAATCTTTCCTCACTGAAACTGAATGGGTCCAAGACTGAGATCCTCTTGATGGGCCACAAGGGGCCCTCTTTGCCATCTCACCTTTGGCCCAGTTGCCTAGGTGACCCTCCGGCACCCAAGGAAGAGGTCAAGAGCCTTGGTGTGTGGATTGAGAAGGACATGAGCTTTAAAATCCAGGCTAAAAGAACGGCAGGGACATGTTTTGGGCTACTCAGAGCCTGCAGGAAGATCTTCCCTCTACTCCCCGATACCGCAAGGAGGCTCCTCATTCAAGGTCTAATCCTGGCAAGATTAGACTACTGTAACGCCATCTACCTGGGAGCCCCTGAAGCCACCCTGAACTCACTGCAAAAAGTCCAAAATGCCGCCGCCCGCCTACTCACGGGCACACCAGGAAGATCCTCCGCCAGGCCGGCTCTTAAATCCCTCCACTGGCTCCCAGTCAGGGAGAGGGTCGTTTTCAAGGCCCTCTGCCTGGCCCATAAAACCCTCAACAATAACGGGCCCCCTCTTCTCAAAGAACTCCTAATCCCATACAAAGCGGAGAGAGACCTCCGGTCTAGCGTAGAAAATCTTATCGTAGCCCCTAGAGTCAGAAAAGCCAAGACCGGTGGCCGTCGTTTTTCGGTTCACACGGCCAAACATTGGAACCATCTACCACGAAGACTCAGGACAGAACCGAACTACCTCCAGTTCAGAAAAACCCTAAAGACCCTCCTTTTCCCGCAGACATAATTTCATTAGACGGCTGAAACCCTTGGAGAAACAGGTCAGCGCTGGGATGCTCTTTGAGTTACTACGCGCTTTATAAAACCTTTAAATAAATAAATAAATAAATAAAATATTGCTGGAGTTTCTTGGGGATGAGGTAGGCGAGGTGTAGTATGTGCAATTGGATGTTCTTGAAGTGGCCGCTGCAGGACACTTTTTTGGGGAACACTAATGCCCGAGCCCATTCTTCATCGTGGAGTGTCCTCTGGAACTCAGCTTCCCATTTTCTCGAAGGGCAGCCGCGGCCGATAGTGGGAGTACTGGCCGGGCGGTGACGTGGGGAGGGGGAGGGGCAGGGTGAGGGCTAGTAATGTATGGAATCCAGACCTTAACAGGTAAGGAAACATAAAAATAAATAAAACGAATTTCGTTGCGCACACTGCATCGCATTTGGTGATACTACTGGCCGTGGCTGTCGAAGGGGCACAATGGTGACGGAGTGTAGGGCTCGCGACCGCTTTGTGTATCCAGGTGACCAAATGACACCCTGGGCCCATCTGCAGTAGTGTGTGGAGTACCGGGTGTGTAGGGGGTTCGGTATCTATCGCACGCCACAATTTGCCGGCTGAGGTCATTGATACTTAGATTCAGGCCCCATTTGTGATGAAGCCTTTGCACAGGGCTTGCTCTGCACTTGTTAAATCCAATGCAACTTTCATGGTTTGTTAAAGTAGCTCAAATTCAAAGTTTGTGCAACAATTTTGGCCATCGGTTCCACCACAATCTGTTCATGGCAATAGAATGCAGCATTTACAGCAACCGTGGGAGTTGTTATTGTCATACATTTTCTATTTCAGATATCCACCTTCTGAATTATTCATGCTTGTTTTTTTAGATGTATGTTTCAAATAGAAATGCACAATTAATTATGTTGTTATTCATTGCAATGTGATAATTCAGCTTGTTTGGATATATTCATGTTTATATCTGCATCGTTTTAATTGCTTTTCTAATTATTGTTTTTAAATAACAAACAAGGCTTCATAAAAATGGACATCTTGAGTTCTCAGTTTTTGTTTTTAAATGACAAGCAATGTTTCAAAGAATATAAGTAGATGAAATGCCAGAGGGACTTTATTGTTAATTGCTTATTTTAAAAATTTCCAACAATGTTCAGACAGAGTATATAGACTGGAACAAAGCATCTTTAGATAGAGAGGAGCGGATTCAAGCCGAATGCACATCGAGTCCTCATCTTGGGAGATCTGACATCTCGAGGACATTGCCGCTGAGACACAGAGACAAGAACAGCAGTTGCTTTCAACAAGATTGACTTACCTGTGAACAGCTGCCCAACAGCAGCAATGTTCCAACCCGGCCTCGAATGCAAGCCTCAGACTCCAGAATGAGTATATTTAATACAAAATTCTAGGAGGATGCCAAAGGGAAGGGGCTTTCGGTGAGGGATGAAAAGGAGCAGAGGGTAGCAGGTGCCTTCTACTGTGATATGGCCTCACTGATGCACTGGGGTGTTTCTTTTCACTAATCGACTCTCCCCTGTGTGTTCTTATCAGGACGGTATTGATTACTGTAATATAGAACCCAAAAATTAGAATACTCCCCTTCTTTCAAACAAGGGAAAACAATTCATTCAAAACTAGCCTCTATTATGCCCCTCAACAGTAGTGGCTGGTACAGAACGGGGGTGGTGAGGCGGAGCCGGGAGGGTCTGTTTGAGGGGAGGTGAAAGAAGAAAAAAAAAATTTACCTCCCTTGCATGGCTACCTTCTCTCCTACGGCGTCATCTCTCCTCCGGAAGCAGGAAGCACCCAGGGTCCCCTAAGCTAATCACGACGCTGCTATCACCATGACAGCAGTGTTGTGATTTGTCTGAGCGCCGTGGTTCAGCACAGGCAGTGGGAACCTGGGCATGTTCTCCGCCCAGGCTGTGCACTGCAGCCGGGCGGAGAAAATGCTAAGTGCGCCTGACTGTTTGGCCAGCCCAAGATGGCCGGCCAAACCGTCATGCACACTTAAGTGCATGAACCACTTCTCCCTCTGCAGCTGTGAGACCCGTAAAACTAACCCAGTAAGGAAAACAAGATGTTATTATCATTTTATTTTTTCCTTTTTTTCACTGCTGAAAAGCAGTGGGGCAACACTACTCCGCCTTGGCATAGGAGCCGCCACCTTGATTCGTTTACACGCCTTGGATATTTTGCCCATATCCCTCGAATAGTTCCCTGTTCAAACGTGAGTCTCACTTGGATGAAGTCTTGAATAAACAAAGATTTCTTCTCTGGGCTTTTGGTAGCTTCTCTAAAGTTCTAATATTATATCCTAGAACGTTTGCATTAAAAAACAACATGTGAACAAATGTCCTCTGAAATATGTTATGTTAAAAAATGTTATTTTATGTTAAAATATTTGTAAGTGCATGGCTGTGCGGGTAATGGAACGTCCCAGCACAAAGCCATGTAATATGTCTTTTGAAAAAACACAAATCGTGCCACAGGTTAGTCTTGTGACTGGATTAGTCTGTTATGTTATTTGTTGGCACCTAATCTAATATTATTCATGCGCGCATGCTAACTTAAGCTCATCTGTGTTCGTGAATAGTTTTCCAACTTGACTTTTTGGTGCTTTCTTTCAGGTCAGCAGAGAGACAGTTGTGGCTGTGCCTGGATGGAGAATTCCTGGAGCCAGAGAGAACTGTTTATAGGTAAGTCTGAAGAGCGTATGACAGGCGTCAGCTTCCTCAGAGATTGCTGATTGCAAGCAGGGTAGGGTTGAAAGGACATGGTGTCTCTAGCCGCACCCTTTCAAGATGGCCACCCAGATTTCAACACCTCGTGCAAGCCCTCTGGATCCTTCTAGACGAGATGATTCACTTCCGGGTAGCGTGACTGAGCGCCAAAGATGCACCGGTTATGTCTGTGCTTGCTTCTAGCAGATATATTCTACGCGGGAAAAGGTGCCCTGGTAATATCCATAATTGTCTCCTGTTTATATGCACCTGCAACAATTATGGCGTCCTCATCTCCAACATGCACTTGGCGACTCAGTGTGTTTCTGTTGTGTTTTGTTGCATAATGCTTTATGTGGTCATGACAATGCTGCTTCTTTATTGAACATTGCTTTTATTGTTCAGAAAATGTGTGCAGGGTGAACCATCTTCCTACACATGCTGCCTGTAAATGTCCAACAGAAATGCAACTGCACTCTGTGATATGGTGCTAATCAAACATTCTCCAGTTTATTGAGTTATTGCATGGTAACTACACACCAGTTCATATTGGTCGCTATTGTGCAAACATCATCATTAAAAAAACATTTCCTTGTCATATCATGATCGATGTGTCCAATCACAATCAGCTGGATCCACAGTATTATGTTAGAATGGTTTGAGTGACATGTGTTGAAATATATTCACTTGATCAGAACAATCATTCCAGCAAGTTAACTTCAGATACATTTATGTCAACTCTTAATCGCAAAGTAATTTCATTATGCAGTGTACTGTGCCATAGATAATAACATACAATGTATTTTTCAAATCAATATTGGCAATATAATTTCTGTGAAAAACGTTGGGGCTGTTTCGTTAAGCATAGCCTCATTTAGACAGAGTCATATGTTTGTCATGTCTCTTATATTTAGCACAAACAGAATTTCAAACTGTAAAGGAATAAATATCTGTGAAAGGTCTTAATTATAGGAACTGCATATAAGTAACTCGGTAAATGACACTTTGAACATATGCTTCATAAATCATATGCGGTTTAATGGACATAATCAACAGAAAAAAGGCACGTGAAACATCGCCCTAGTAGGCATTTACATTCAAATATCAATTAATGCTTATATATTGATTAATGCATTTATAATAGTAGGTGCAAAATTAAGGGTGAACCATCTATGAAACTCGAGTACGCCTCTTCTTGTGCTACATTTAGCTTAGTTAGCATAGGAAAAGGAGGGGTAGGGATATTGAGGTAAAGAAGCCCTATAAATAATCATAATGTTACAATATTTTCTATTGTTCTGCCTTCTGATAAGTATCCTGGCCACTATCTTGCTTATTTTCTTAATAGTTACCATTCATATTGTGTGCCCGCGCATAGACTTTGATTTCACTAATTCTTGAAATTATATTCCTAGTTTCCTAGTGTTCTTGAGTGTGCCAATTCATAATGAAAGAGGAGTTATGGTACCCGGTGTGGCCGCCCCACCCGCTCCTCTATCACCAGTACAAATCCATTGCCAAGCATGCAGCCAATGGGCATCTGGAGACTGACAATGACCCTCCTCTGGGCCACTTCCCAGCTCCCTTTCCCAGGATACCAGAAACACAGGGTGGAAAACATCCTGCCTAGGGGCTTGAGTAACTCTACATACCTGTCCTGGCAGATAAATGTTTGGGGAAACCAGCTTTTTCACCTCTATGGTCTGGCTGGCACAGATATCCCTCAGAGCAGTGACCGGAACCCCAATCACTGTGATCTGGTGAAAGTGACAACTGCCACCCTAAGGTACCACCAGCTTACCTTTGCTAAATTAAGGGACACTAAGGCTTGCTGGACACTCTTCTCCTGGGGACAACCTCCCCTAAAGGCCCCATTGGCATCCATGTGAAGTGTCCACCTGTGGGTGATTTCTTGGTACTGGTTGAGTTCCCCCACTTGTGCCCTGACTGGTAACAGTGGGACCAAAAGAGGCTTGGGTCTATTTACTACCTAGCCTGGACCACTCAAATGTATTAAACAACAACAACAGGATGGCCAGATAGATTAGTTCGATATCTTATCTTAGCCAATAATCCTAAGCAGGCAAACTTTTCATTTAGTAATTTTTACTTATTTCATATTTTTGCAAAACATTTCAATATATCCAGACATAACACACACTCAAATAGCGACATTCACATATAACACCATAGTACATATAAACATTTCACAGACCGTGTAAATAAAAAACATTCATGTAAACACCATATACAAATAGTGGAAAAGAAAAGATGCCTCTAGTCATTCAATTCATGGGGCACCAGTCCTAATAACATAAACACAGACAAGCGGCCGATCACTCTTTTCTGCAGGCCTGCTCGTTTGGCTATGCTGGAACCTCTTAGTTGGTAACAGACATAACATTTGGGCAGCGCTCAGAAGTTGTATGGGAAACCTTTCCCTTCAAAGTCTATTGGGCCCTTTGGCAAAAATATCTGTTTTATCCTGGACCTCCCCTCCTTCTGCTGAGGAAGACCCGAATCACCCTTCTTGGGGTTACTCTCAGGGACCTTTTTGGGCACTCTTGTGCTGATCCAGAGGCCTGCTTCCTTTCCAAGCTCTCTAGGTACAGTGAGCTTAGAATCAATAAGCTGCTGGTGCAACTCTGCAAAACAGTTAAGGAATATGTGCTCTTTCATTGTTAGATTGCACAGCCCTTGTAGTCATTTCTTTTGCTGCCCTTCACCCAACCATCCGGTGTCTTACTTGATGAATCCATAAAATCAACCCATTACTGGTGCAACTGCTTCTCGCTATCCCTGAACTTCAGGCGATACTTCTCAGGAGTCAGATCAAACTTCTCAACTAGAGCTTCGTTCATGGGGCATATCTCATCCTGCCCGCTTTCTTAAGGTTTATCAAGGTATCTCTCTCCATAATATGCATGTTCTTCCATAGGCTAGCCCCCTAGTTCTCTCCTGTGTCTCTCTATGCTTACCAAGGCCACCTCGTTTGGCTCAAACCACATGTCGATGTCATCTCCCACCACTTAGGTAGGCACCAGGTCTTTGTGGATGTGGACTCTTTTATCTCTCCTTGGCACTTCACTGTAACTGACACCATCTTCACTGGACTCAGAGACATTCTTTGCCTTCACTTCCAGTTTTTTCTGGCTGACTTCATGAGCTAAGCGTGCCTTTTTCTCTTCCTAGCAAAAGACACACAATTGATGGACGGAATACAGTACAAATCAAAACATTCACCCCCAGTCAAGAGATCTGGGTTAAATCATCACTCTTTTGCTCACCAGGCCACCCCAATTTAGATCTGACCATTTGCAAATCAGTCTTGACCCTGTGCCTCATGGGAACAGTCCAGCCTGAACTGCCAAGCCAGGTCCTCCCTGGACCGGAAACAAGCATCCTAAGTCCGGTTTCTGGGTTTCACCCCTCTTCAGCCAGGATTACTTGATTCCAGTGTCCATCAATTGTGTGTCTTTTGTTTTTCTCTTCCAAGGCTAGTTTCTTCTCCTCCATGGCCAGTGCAATTTTCTTTTCCTAAATGGCAAGGGTAGCCAGTTGTACTTTTAGATTTCTCTCTGCTGTACTCCAACTCTGAATGGGTCAAGCTGTGAACGGACACACTGCTCTCTGCTCTGGACAGGATAGGTGACCTGGATCCTAAGGGCACTTCCACCTACTGGGGCACTGGGCACACTGCAAGGCCATTCCGCTCTTCCTCCTCTATTTCTTCCTCACCTTCTGCCCAATTCTCCTCTTGCTCCTTTGTAGTGAGTGACTGTAGTAGGCAGAGTTGCTGCGTGCTCTGCGGGCTATCTGGTGTTCCTCCTTTTTGGACCCCTTTGCTATCTTCAGCCCTCTCTCCTTCCATAGTTTGCTCAGATCTATTATGCTAAGGCCGTGATACTGCTCAGATCCATATTCATTATTTTAAAAAATCACAGTTACACTTCCGAGGGTAGAAAATAAAATTTAGGAAAAATGTAAAAATGTCTAATTAAAGATCAGAAGTTAATATAAAAATAAAAAGTTGATACTGATGCCAGATTAAAAAAAAGATTTTTGATTTTAACTTAAATCACTGAGTGGCACTGCCAGACGCAAGTCCTGGATCCCACCAATGAACACCAAGGTAAGACATTGAGTTATGACTTGACGGGGTAAGTACCAATTCACTGACACTTCTCCCATGCCCAGGGCAATGGTATGCTCTCAACTGTGTGCTCCCTACTCACCTTTCTTAGGTAAACAGCGTTTACAACAAATCTTTTACTCTGCAGGGAATCACAACGTGGTCGTTACAACAACTGCAATGTGATTCCGCATACCATTACTCCCCAAGTCGGAACAACGACTTGCGGAGGGGGGGGAGGGTGTTGGATTTTAAATCCAACACCTTCCCTAGTGTCCGCACAGACTGGAATTGGAATAGTAAATTAGACTATTCCAACTTCCAGTGCCCCCCTCTGCAAGTCGCAACCCTCCCTGCTGCTACTGGGAGGGTTCTTTGACTGACATTTCATATGTTGCATTAATAAGGAATCGATTGTCACTGTGCATATGAAGCAGCACCACAGAAGCTAAAGATGGCAAGGGACTTTATCCTCCATTGTATAAGGAGACAAGTAGCCTTGCCAGGATGTTATAGGCCCTAATGTAAACAAGAAAACTGGGTACCCTTGCACCTCACTTTAGGGAGTATAAGACAGCCATCACAGAGGTGACACACACCTGGGCCAGGGTGCTACTTCACCTGGATCATAGATCACCTGCTTGTGGTGACAGCCTCAGGAGAGAGAGTGTAGCTCTCAGATGATTCTTTGCTTTCTGCCCACCATCAGTAGCTATGTACAGTTGATTTTAGCCCTCACCTTTGTAATAAAGGTACATGCATTCAATGTAAGCGTACCCTTCATTAATTCATAGCACAGCACATGGCTTTCTGATTCAAAAAGCATGCATTCAAAATGTGACAGGAAAATAATACATTTAGCAAATTGGGAATATATAAAACTGAGTTTTGGTCTGACACATATCAGACCAACTTGACGCTATTAACCAACATATGCAATGTGGTGTGGACGCAATTACATGCAAGGAGTATGACGTCATCACAATGCACCCAACACAGAACCAACAGTGATTTTAAAGAAAGTAAGATAAATGCATAGACATCCTTTGAAAAACAACCACCATTTTCACATAATTGTGGCTGAGTCAAACATTTTAAATAAAAAATGTACTGGAGTAGAGCAAAGGAAGAGTTAATTAAATCATTAGCAACACAATTGGGCCCATTCACAAATGTAGGGATTTTTATGTAGAATATGCATAAACATATTACACCTATGTCTTTCGTTTTGTAGATGGTGGTGGCCCAATTCTAATATGAATTTTATTTGTTTAATTTAATCTTCTCTGTCTGTAACACTGGTAGCACCAGGCAATGTAATGGTTGTATTCATGTAACAGACCAAGGTTAGAGTAGTGGCTAGCCACATAGATTGCCAATGTTTGTACCACTGCCGGTAAGTGTGTCTGCAGCACACCAAGACATGCTACAGAGCACCGCATAATCTCACTGGTTCTGTAGGCCTCCCACAAGCTTCTGGTTCAACCAGGATTGCCCTTGCAGCCTGCTGCAGTGTGCAAGACCTGCACAGCACACCACTGAGTCAGCACCACTATGGGACAGGGGTCAAATTAGAACTCAGTGGCATGGACAGAGGACCATGGTGGACATTGCTGCTGCTGGGAAACATGCTGGGGTTGTGATGGACAGTCACAATTAGCACTCTTTCTGGTAGCACGAAAGGAGAGCCCACTGTCAACTGCTTTCCCATGCCTTAAGTTGGCTGTAGGACACTGCTGATCAGTAAAAGTCGAGGGAGCAGGCAGTGAATAGACAGGCCCAAGATGCCAACCAGACACCTTACTTGACTACCTTGCACCAGACTGTCAGTTGCTACATTACGGGTAAGAAGAAAATGTATTTATTTATGCAATTTATAAAGCGCACAAATACCTGTGGGCGTCGCGCCACTGTTGAGTGCCGAATAGAGTGGTGTGGGTAGAAACAGACGGGCGACAGCGAGCAACACATAGGGGAGGCAATGTGGTGTTACAGCCAGAGCTGCCGACTTTGGAACTGGGAAACCAGATTTGAGTCTTGGTGTTGTCTCAACATCTTTTGATTCTGGGGGAAAATATGAATATAACCTTGTGTAATGTAACTTGCTTAAATGGAGTGCAAGGGGAGAGCATTGCACAAAGGAAATAGCCAGACAGCACATGTTCTCTTGTGAACTGCTTAACCGAAAAGAAAAAATCGTATTTGAAAAGCAAGCAGTGGAAGCCAATGAAAAGAGAAAGTAAAGTGGCTATGCTCCAAGGGATGGACAAACAAAAGCTTGACAGGCTGGGACACGAATAAGATGCAGGCAAATGTGAATGACAGGAAAGCCAACCAATAGTAAGTAGTGGGCGAGCTCCAAGCCCCTGTATGTTCTTGGGACACTCAAAACACGTCTTTCGAGCATGGTAGGCTCGACCCAATGATATTAATTATTAGGATTTTTATTATATATTATATAAATATTAATTATATTATATATTATATATAAATATTAGGAATATTAGAATTATTGAGGCAGAGGTTTTTACAGACACATGCATCAATGTAGGCTATTGCTATTCCTTAATTGTGATTATTAAGGAATCGCAATTAAGGATTTGCAAAAGCCTATGCATCTAGGAATCGTTATAAAATTAGCGATTCCCAAACATTCCTTAATTGGGACTCGCAAATTGCGAGTCGCAATTAAGGAATGCCTTCCCATTCATTCTTTTGGGCCTACAGGCCCATAGGAATGAATGGTAGATTGCATGCGTAATTTGCGAGTACATATAGGTATTCGCAAATTGCGCATGCAATTTCAAGGGTGTCAAAAGGACTCCTGAAATTGATCTGTGCATGCATGTTGCGAACACACATGCCGAAGGGCATGTGTGTGTGTAAACTACGACTTGCACTCTTCAAAGTTTTTGCAAATTACCATGAAGTAAAAATTGATGGTAATTTGTGCACCCTATTAGCAAAATTGCAATTTGCGATTCCATCATGTATTGCATTTAAGGAATCGCAATTTGCAATTCCTTAAATGCAATTGCAATTTAAGAAATCTCAATATTTTGTGATTTCTTATAAATTGCGAGAGGCTAACAGGTTGATGCATCGCAGAAGCCCCTTTTGCGGGCGACAACGGCTGATTTTTGCGAATCGCACCGTTTGCGCTCGCAAAAATGGTTGATGCATGTACCTGTTAGCATTTCCTCAGTGCTGTAATACTGCATAATTGCAGGCTGTGGAAATTGAAATATTGCATAACATGTAGCATCAAAGTATGTGCACCTGGTTACAGCATGCTTTGCCTCTTGACTACCTCTTTTCACTGTATACATTTCTCCAGATTTTTCTGGTGCAATGCACGTGTTGCGAATAACTTTGGTTCTGGTAATAAACTCCTGTTGACCCCAGATGGCATTTTCTGTAAACACATAATGACGGCCTTGGTTTTCAGGCAATGTCTTCTGTTCTTTATCCTCCTGTGTACCGTAGTAGTTATCTGTATTCTCGTTTGCAGTTAGGAGTGAAAAAACATGCTGATAAATTCCCAAAACTATGAAAGCATTTCGCACAAGATGAAAACTGTTTATATTCCAGACAGTAGAATTACAGCTCACAGGGGAGGCTCTGCCAGCCTTATTTCGGATTTGAGCTACACAGTCCAAATACAACAATGTCTCCAGCAAGTTATTCGCCAGTAAATCTTGTAATGCAGCAATACTGAGTGGCTCAGCATCCCTGCACAATATACACTCAGATTGATCGAGATGGGGTAAAGCAAGCAGAATTTATGAGACACTCGGAAAACTAGAAAATATGGCACAGCGAGGTTGTCTTTTGTCAAAGAAAAATGAAACACCAAGGTTAATAAATAACATTTACTCTTTTTTATAGAGAGGTTTTATTGCTTTTCATAACAGGTCAATACAAACATTGACCCTGTCCAGCTTGTACATAGAGAGATAACAACCCAGTACAGTATCAATGGTCCATTGCCATCTGACTCCACAAACCCAGAACAAACAGTGAAGTGCCCAGACACTAGATTAACCGCCCATGCTATGGTGCTCCCACCATTTCCTCCATATCTTGTTATACTTCTGGGGACTCCACTCCATTTATACATCAGTTCCTTTGATATGCCACATCCGCCCATGCCTCTCGTCCAGGCTTGTACATCCTCAATGATTCCCAACATTGAGATCCATGGGTTAAATTCGATGGACGCCCCCACCACCGCAGAAAAGATACCAAGAATTGTATCCCACTAGGTGAGAATCACAAGGCATTTCCAGACCATAAACATTTACTTTAAATTTTCTAAGGAGGCTTGTCATTCTTGCATGTCTATTTACCTCACGAGACATCATTTCATATATACAGGATTCACTTGACAGTTTTGTGTTTGCTTTAGCCTTGCTTGCGCTCTTCAATCAATCAATCAATCAGGGGCTTGTAAAGCGTGGCTACTCACCAGTGAGACCGTACCAAAAAACAACGTTCACAAGGAACTCATTTTAAATATAAATGACAATTTGTGGCAAATAAAGTAATTGCAATGCTTAATAAACAATTATATACTGGTTATCTCTTATATATATCAATGAATTGATCATATAACCCTTTAAGACAAGCTCACAGAACATTAAAATTAGTTGTACCAAACTTCAGTCGAAGTAGGCACTTTTATTTTTACAAAAGGTAAGCAATTTAATACATTTTCACAAAAAAACTGTTTTCGTGAACCCAAGTGTAGTGACCATAACCATATTTACAGTGAACATTAAGTGACATATTCAAACAAAAAACGGTTATCAGTAAATTTCACAAAAGGACAAACTATAAAGATACTTTTTTTTGTTTTTTAAAGTTGTCTCTTTTCGTAATTTCGTCGACGGCGTTTCGACCCTCTCTAGATACCGGGTCTCATCAGGACAGTGTATCTGGGGACAGTACTTGAATGTAGTACAGTGGAGCATCCAACGATAAGCAGTCTCTTAATCTGAAGCAGAGGACAACGGTGTAATTCTCGTGTTGGTAAACGCTTCGATAGCTCAACCGCTCAGTAGCAGTAGAGCCTGTAGCATGTATTTCAATTCGTTAGCTCAGATGTGGGGAGAGGGAGTATAACTCTCATAGAGGATAACCATCATTTATCTCGTCCACTAGATAGTGGAGAGAGTAAGGATTTGTTACTTCTCCTCGATTCGGCTGCAGCAAACGCTGATTTGCGAGTCAGTGCTTTAGCCTTGCTTGCGCTCTTCAATCAATCAATCAATCAGGGGCTTGTAAAGCGTGGCTACTCACCAGTGAGGGTCTCAAGGCACTGGGCGTGGGGGTGCTGCTGGTCCCTCTGGGTGTAGGATCAGTCGAAGAGCCAGGCCTTGAGGTCCTTCTTGAATTGGGTCAGTGACGCAGATTGCCTGTGGAGGAGGGGCAGGGTGTTCCAGGTCTTGGCAGCGTGGTAGCAAAATGAACTTCCACCAGTTCTGGTCTTGGGGATCCTGGGGACGGAGGCTAGGGTGAAAAGGGGGTGTAGTTTATCCAGCCTGATTCAGAGGGTTTGAATCATAAACTTCCCAATTTAACAAGCAGTGGACTGCAGGATGAATGGGTGAGATGACCAAAGTTTTAGAAGGACTCTTCCCATGAGGAGCAGGGACACCGTGTCCAGCAAACTCAACGTTTGCCCATCCAATTTTGAGTTGGACAGTCTTCACATTTTAAGCAACCATGGACAATTTTCCATCAGTGTAAAACTTCCTCTGACAGCCCAACAGAGTAGGTGCCACAGGAGGTAAGTCATCAGACCAGGAAAAACTATGGGTGAAAACAAGGGTCTAAGGGATAGTGTTTAACGACCAACTAAGCTCCATACCCCAAATTCAAGTACATATATAACACAAGGGAGAAAAGCAGTCAGTTAAATCAAACTAGAATTCTAAAAGATCAGAAGGAGTGTTCAACACATTCAGACAATTTGCCTAGCACTTGGCATGAGTATGAGTTCCATCAACCCACCAGTTCGGCGGAGTCTCATCATCTGGAAAACAGAAGAGTAGAGTCTGTACAGCCATTGTTGCCCAAAGGCTGGTACACTTGAATACCAGACCTCTTACTCTTGATCTACTCAGCCAGGAAACTTTGGAAAAAATATGGATGCTGATGGAATGCAGCGCTAAGTGAAAGTGAAATTAAAAATAACTACAAGGGCGAAAAATATGTTTATTAAAGATCGTCCGAATGTCATGGATAAAATAGCCTGATAGTGTGGAACACATTTACAATCTCATGGCAGTGTGTTTGGTTGACATGTTTCAGCCGCTATGGTAATTTACCCGGCTTTCTTCAGGACCTATTAGATGAAAAGTGCTACTGCATGAAAAAACATTTTATATACAAAAACATATTTGGAATGAGTACATCGGTGGTACAAGACCACCCTACCAGCACTGGATCGCATATACGTTGGATGGTAGGTAAGTATGAACTCTTATTCTTCCTACGACAAAAAATGAAAGGAAAATTAGACTAATCAGTGAAGAACACAACCTTCTGAACAAAATAGAAGAGAAGTTTGAAGTCGATTCAAAAAAGTTTATTGATCGACAGTACTAGCCCTATAAGTGGCTCTATCTGTAGGTAAGCTGAATTTATCAATTAAAAAACTACTCACCCAGCTTTCTGTGGGAGTATACCTCACCTCACCCGGCAACTGCTCGGTGGTTGAGGCCCCGCTCTATTTGTAGGAAATAACAAGGGAACATCAGTGATGTGATCTCGATCCGACCTCCAGACTATCTGTAGAAATCAAACAACTTGTATAAGAGGCAGAGGCTGAAGGTTGGATTACTCCTAACGAAGCGAGATTTTTGGTTACCAACCACCCTGTAATGCCTTATTTCTACTGCTTGCTGAAGATTCATAAAATCCAATGACCACCTCCCGGACGTCCCAACATCTCCGGCATTGGTTCATTGCTAGAACCATTATCTACCTTCGTTGATTTTTTCTTACGGCCATTAGTTGCAGAGATGCCCACTTATTTAAAAGATACGGCAGATGTCCTCAGGATCTTACCAGAGATAGATTTTGATACCACCACTGACCTACTGGTGAGCTTCGACGTGGAGTCGTTATACACGTGTATTCCTCAACAAGACGCTCTTGACTCCATTAGAAGCCTGTTAGAGGCACGAGACCTGGAAAGTATCACTCCTGTAGGTTTCATCATGAAGTGTGCCAGGCTCGCCATGATGGAAAATTATTTCCACTTTGAAGACCAGATCTTCCTACAAGTCTCGGGCACGTCGATGGGCAGTGTCTTCGCGCCCAGCCTCGCCAACCTCTATGTCCATCTGTTTGAACAAACCTATGTCCTCGACCACAGTAACCCTTTTTTTCATCAGCTGGTACTGTGGAAGAGGTATATAGATGACATCTTGGTGGTTTGGCGAGGTTCTGCCTCTGAGATTCAGGCCTTCCATACATGGTTGAATCAACAAAACTTATTTTTAAAGTTTACTATCGAGTTTAGCAAGATCAAACTATAATTTCTCGATATTTCTATTTTTCCAGAAAATGGGAAACTACATTGTGAACTCTTTAAAAAACCAATGGCCAGAAACTCTCTTTTGGCATTTAACAGTTTTCATCCCAGAGCCCTACGTGAAAACCTTCCAGTGGGTCAATTTTTAAGGATCCGCAGGAACTGCTCAACTCTGAAACTTTTTGAACAGCATGCAAAACAACTATCATTGCAACTGCAGGCACGTGATTATCCCAAACGTCTGGTACGACGAGCCTGGAAAAGGGTGTCCAATAGTAATCGGGATGCCCTATTAGAACAAAGTGTCACTAAACCAACGACAGACAGACTAACTTTCGTCACCACTTTCTGCACCCTTTCTAATAAAGTTCAAAAGGTAGTGCGGAGGCATTGGAGGATCCTGAATGTTGCAACAGAGACCATTGCTATGCCTCTGTTTTCATTCAAAAAAGGCCCAAGTCTGCGCGACAGTTTGGTACACACACGACCCAGAAATCCTTCAACTAATGACACCGACACTCTTTGGGACCTTCCACCAGTACGAGGCCACTATCCTTGTGGCTCGTGCAGTTTGTGTCCACAGACTACCAAGACTGAAACCGTAGACATTGGTACAGGTAGGCCCTGGATCCTGAAAGCTCACACGAATTGCAATTCAGAGCGGGTGATCTACATGATTACATGCCCTTGTTCACTGAAATACGTAGGCCATACCACACGCAAAATAAAACTACGTATCAGCAAGCACAAGAGCACAGTGCGCTGCAATAAACAATCTACGTGTCTGACGAATCACTTTTTGGAGCTTAAACACAAAGCGCATGACATGAGATGGCTCATTTTGGAACCTCCCTTCATTCCACGACATGTGACTGACATCTCGAGATTTTTGTTTATCAAATAGCAGAAATGGATTTTCAAACTAAAAAGTGACATTAATGGTCTCAACGACAACATTCCCTGGGTGTTGTTATGAATAATAACAAATAACTTCTTTACAGGATATACTTCATGTGAAACAGAAAATACGGTTGTTTTGATCAGCAGACTGTATCAGATACACTACACTGTCTGATCAGATTGATACCTTTTTGCATGACCTATGTAAGACACTGATCAGAGAACACATATATAAAAACATATATGTAGAGAAAAGACTGATAGCAAGCTACATCTAATGCACAGCCTTTAAACAACTATATATTTTCTATAATAGATGTAGGAATTCTGCTGACTCTATTTACCACCAATGGTTAGGCAGCTAGAACCCCACTGCTTCTATCTTATCCTTTCAAGATTTCAAATCTACTAAACCAACTTATTCCTAGTTTGGGCCTCATTTTTTACCAATTCTAAAATGAATATGATAGGATTGAAATAGATTAATCAAAAGAGTGGATCGTCTGTTGATTTCCTTCATCAATTTTTTCAAAATATGCTCTATCGTTCATACTGCATTCTGAGCCACACTTAAAATTGCAAAACCTGCCTGCGAGTTCGCTTTTTTCGCTCTAATTTATCAGGATATGTAACACTGCAAACAATCTTTAACGTGTGCAGCCATTGTTTATTTCAAAACAACTATCTGTAGTCATAATCCGTTATTTACTGACAGCCTTGTGCTGGCGCTGCCCTGATACAGCTCGATACTTAATTAGACAGCCCACTATGTTTGGATAACGCATGCACGGCACACGAGACTCTATTGCACGTGCATGCGCGTTCCAATCTTCAAAGCAGCAGCCTCGCTAGACGCATATCTTTTAGGTGTCGAGAGGACTTGGATGCTATGTTCGTTCCGATTACGGGCGGGCGGTGTAAGATCTGGTCCTCCAATTGGATTATTGAAAGATTGTGGCTAAACAAACGAATCAGGAACACTATAATTAGATACACGATCCTGCCGTCAGGTACCTTCCCTTCGGCTCGGAGCACGAGAGGAGGTACCGACGGACAGGTAAGGAATTAGAACAGGGGGTCTCTTGGGATCCTTAGGGTGTGTTTCTGTTGTGGAATTGTACTCTATTGAGCTGCTAAATGAGGTTAAGAGCACTCCACTCCGCATTTGCACTCTTTCTTGTAACTTAAATGTGACTACCATTGGAGTAGGTTTTCTATGTCACATTCCAGCTATGGTTTCCAGGTCTGAAGTGAATTACATCAGTGATAGAATTCTTTTTGAACTTTGAAAAATTGTTTAAACTAAATGTCAAGCTATACAACTAGTACATATCTTTATGCCTTTTGTGCATAAAAGCTAGTTTTTGAGTACCTACTACATCGCAACAATCAACATAATTTTTTTAAACTATCCTCTTATGAGGTAGCATTTCCTGCTTTTTCATCACAGTGTGAATGTTCAAGATCTTATTTTTGATATAGGTTTTAATTTATTTGATATTAGAGTAAAATTAAGGGAGCATGTTTTATGATCACATCACTGATGTTCCCTTGTTTTTTCCTACAAATAGAGCGGGCCACAACCACTGAGCAGTTGCCGGGTGAGGTGAGGTATACTCCCACAGAAAGCTGGGTGAGTAGTTTTTTAATTGATAAATTCAGCTTACCTACAGATAGAGCCACTTATAGGGCTAGTACTGTCGATCAATAAACTTTTTTGAATAGACTTCAGATTTCTCTTCTATTTTGTTCAGAAGGTTGTGTTCTTCACTGATTAGTCTAATTTTCCTTTCATTTTTTTGTCATAGGAAGAATAAGAGTTCATACTTACCTACCATCCAACGTATATGCAATCCAGTGCTGGTAGGGTGGTCTTGTACCACTGATATACTCATTCCAAATATGTTTTTGTATATAAAATGTTTTTTCATGCAGTAGCACTTTTCATCTAATCGGTCCTGAAGAAAGCCGGGTAAATTACCATAGCGGCTGAAACATGTCGACCAAACACACTGCCATGAGATAGTAAATTTGTTCCACACTATCAGGCTATTTTATCCATGACATTCGGACGATCTTTATTAAACATATTTTTCACCCTTATAGTCATTTTTAACTTCACTTTCGCTTAGCACTGCACTCCATCAGCATCCATATTTTTTGCAAAGTTTCCTGGTGGAGTAGATCAAGAGTAAGAGGTCTGGTATTCAAGTGTGCCAGCCTATGGGCAACATTGGCTGTACAGACTCTACTCTTCTGTTTTCCAGATGATGAGACTCCGCCGAACTGGTGGGTTGATGGAACTCATACTCATGCCAAGTGCTAGGCAAATTGTCTGAATGTGTTGAACACTCCTTCTGATCTTTTAGAATTCTAGTTTGATTTAACGGATTGCTTTTCTCCCTTGTGTTATATAAGTCATCAGACCATCCACCCTATTTGGACTTTTTACTGCCCATCACAGCCAGGTATACCCGGACAGTAAGGAATAGTAAAAAAAGAAAATCGATCGCACACCTTTGGAGTGCACTCCCGTGGTGCGGGTAGGCCTTATTTTTTCTTTTTTTTAAAACAAACCCCCCCTTTGGGAGTTTGATTGTTATAAAATGAAACTTTGGGAAAGTTTGATAGTCAACTGTCATGTTTGATGAAATCGTCGTCAAAGTTTTCCTGTCACTGTGTAGATCTGACCACAGCGCTGGTGGAAATTTCTAAATTTGGCAGGTGTAAAAAAGGCACTAAAGTCATCTGGCACCCTGTCTGTGTTTACTCCTTCTGACAAACCCTAAATCGGCCCCTCTGTCTAGAGTTGCAGATCGGGGGAGAAAGGATGGTATGAAATGCTACCCCAAGGGATTGCCAGGGATTAGACTATTTTCAAGCGTTCATCCCATTCACCTTTTGGGTGTTTGATTTGATTGTTTGATTTGCAGCTTTCCAAGTCTACTAATGCTAATATTTGTGAATTCTAAAATTTAGTAAATTTGCATCGATGCAAAGAGTATTTCTATGGATGCAGATGTGCTACTTTTTGGATAAACAGGTTCTAAATATATTTAGGTTTTTGTTACAAAAAAATAACAAATTTATACCTCTAAGTAAAATCAAGACAACAAGCAAAACCAACTCAGACATAACAGAACTGACTCAGGGCCCCTAGACACAACTACCAAACCATGAATGCATTTATTTGGGCGCTGGCATCCTTCCTACGAAAACCCTCTGTGAAGCTACAGAACGGCCAGAATGCAGCTCAGGTGTTGCACTTCCTATGTACTCTTTGGCTTGCCCATTCAAAGCTTGCCGATTCAAAGTTTACCTTTGAAGCCTGATGGGCAGATGTAGGTGTGGGAGGGGTGGGAGCTTGGGACAGGTTCAGCTGCCAGCCTGCTAGCATGAAGTGCGCATGTCAGGTTGAACGGGTGCCTTGCTCCGACCAGCCTGACATGCGCACTTGAACCCTCGCCTACTTGTGCAGTGTAGGAGCTGTGGGGGTTACAGGCACAGCCTCCAAGTCTCCTAAGGAGCGGTGGCAGCCGCTGACACATCCAATCCTCGTGCTGCTCTCTCATGCTGTTTAACAGCAGGGGAGCAGCGTCTACATTGGCTCTGAAGTCACAACGGGGGGACTGGAGGCTGAGCTGGTCACAACTTCCATGCATGCCTCGCCTGGTGCAGAGAAACTCAGGGGCATATTATGAAGAACATGGTTAAAATTATCACCGCTTTAGCGGCAGGAAACTGCCGCTAAAGCGGCGTTAATGGGCTTGATAATATGTCCTTGTGAATTCCCATAGAAGCACAGGTTCCGTTGTCGACCTGGTCTTCTATGGGAATTCACAAGGGCATATTATCAAGCCCATTATCGCCGCTTTAGCTGCAGTTTCTTGCCACTAATGCGGCGATAATTTTAACGCCGTTCTTGATAATATGGCCCTCAAAGTGTTCCTCTTCTGTGTTGGATCATCCGGACGGTGAGTCAGAGTCACTCTTGTGTCGTGTGTGTGTCCCAGGTGTATTGTAATTCTGGTAAAATGGGTACTTACTCTCTCCCTCTACGGCCCAACATTGGTAATTCTGATGTTGTAATGATGCACTTAAGACTACTGCAAACGCCAGGATGAGAAATTAGCAGGCGGTTACAGAAGAAGTGCTCTGCGTGCACTGGCTGGATATGTGCACACCATGGGGCAGATTTACAAGCCCCTTGTGCCACTTTTGGGTCATTTTAAACATGGGAAAAATTACAAAAAAGTGACGCAAGGGGCTTGTAAATCTGCCCCCATTTGGGTTAGAGAAAGTAATGGCACACTGTGTGCTGCAGGCAGAGATGGCAGTGTCTCAGATCCCTCTGGATTGTACCTTATGTATGTGCACGTGTGCATGTGTATAATGTAGAAGGTGCAAAATTCTGCGCCCGCTGATGAATATCACATGTGCCCCATAAGGGTCCCAGAGCCCTGCATGTCAAGCTGTAGAGGGATCCGCCGACCTCTGCCTTACTCGCGGTCAGCTCAGTAGTGTGGCCAATGTGGTTCGTTGCACACATTTGCTTCCTGCTCCGCCTACGACACATACCCGCACTCTCCTCTGATAGGAGGCTTCTCTAGCACCCTGTGCGCTATCAGTAGACTCTTCCTCTAACACATCTCCTCCCCTCAGAAAGCTGCTCCTAACTCCACAGTCAGGGAACTGTTCTCCTAATCCCCTAGCCACCACTTCCACCTTTCAGGAAATGCATTGCGGAACCCCAGACCGCCCACTGTCAGGAAACTTCTTCTCTAACTCCAACGCCCACCTCCCACTGTCAAGGACCTCCTCTTCTAGCCCTCTCCCCCACCTCCTACTGTCCGGGAGCTCCTCTTCTAACCCTCTCCCCCATCTCTTACTGTCCGGGAGCTCCTCTCCTAACCCTCTCCCCCATCTCTTACTGTCCGGGAGCTCCTCTCCTAACCCTCTCCCCCATCTTTTACTGTCCGGGAGCTCCTCTCCCAACCCTCTCCCCCACCTCTTACTGTCTGGGAGCTCCTCTTCTAACCCTCTCCCCCACCTCCTACTGTCCGGGAGCTCCTCTCCTAACCCTCTCCCCCATCTCTTACTGTCCGGGAGCTCCTCTCCTAACCCTCTCCCCCACCTCTTACTGTCCGGGAGCTCCTCTCCTAACCCTCTCCCCCATCTCTTACTGTCCGGGAGCTCCTCTTCTAACCCTCTCCCCCATCTCTTACTGTCCGGGAGCTCCTCTTCCAACCCTCTCCCCCACCTCTTACTGTCCGGGAGCTCCTCTCCTAACCCTCTCCCCCACCTCTTACTGTCCGGGAGCTCCTCTCCTAACCCTCTCCCCCATCTCTTACTGTCCGGGAGCTCCTCTTCCAACCCTCTCCCCCATCTCTTACTGTCCGGGAGCTCCTCTTCTAACCCTCTCCCCCACCTCTTACTGTCCGGGAGCTCCTCTCCTAACCCTCTCCCCCATCTCTTACTGTCCGGGAGCTCCTCTTCCAACCCTCTCCCCCACCTATTACTGTCTGGGAGCTCCTCTTCTAACCCTCTCCCAAACCTCTTACTGTCCGGGAGCTCCTCTCCTAACCCTCTCCCCCACCTCCTACTGTCCGGGAGCTCCTCTCCTAACCCTCTCCCCCATCTCTTACTGTCCGGGAGCTCCTCTTCCAACCCTCTCCCCCACCTCTTACTGTCCGGGAGCTCCTCTCCTAACCCTCTCCCCCACCTCCTACTGTCCGGGAGCTCCTCTCCTAACCCTCTCCCCCACCTCTTACTGTCCGGGAGCTCCTCTCCTAACCCTCTCCTCCACCTCTTACTGTCCGGGAGCTCCTCTCCTAACCCTCTCCCCCATCTCTTACTGTCCGGGAGCTCCTCTCCTAACCCTCTCCCCCACCTCTTACTGTCCGGGAGTTCCTCTTCTAACCCTCTCCCCCACCTCCTACTGTCCGGGAGCTCCTCTCCTAACCCTCTCCCCCATCTCTTACTGTCCGGGAGCTCCTCTCCTAACCCTCTCCCCCATCTCTTACTGTCCGGGAGCTCCTCTCCTAACTTCTTTGAAGCTGTGGCCTGGTGAGTACTACTCACTGTGAAGCAAGTGTTGTCAGCTTGTGTGCATGTTCCAGCTGCCACGTTTTGCCATCTGCGCGGTTAGAGGTGGCGCATCGGAGCTCTACGATGCCCCATGTATTGCATGCCAGCTGTGCTGGAGGTAAGAGAGGACCCATATTAAATATATTTATTTATATCATGACGTGTGTACCATTGGTTTTACTATTTATTTAATGTTCACATTTATTTATCTGTAAGTACTCTATTCTGCGTTGCGGCCTACTCATTTTTGGTTGAGCAGAAATGTATCACGATTGATGACTTAGCTGAGGCCAGAACTGCGATGTCTAAGGATTTTTATTTTAACCTAGAGTAGGGTAGCAATGGTGCTGCTGTTGTAGGCGGTATGAGCCTGTAGTCAGAAGCCTTCCTCTACTCCTCCTTTCCTCACTCCTCTCTTTCTTCTTAGTGAGGGTACAACAGTGTTACCTGGAACAATTTACGCCAACCAGCAATTCGAGCGTTTGTGACTTACTTCAAGCCATACGAGCCACTATGCCTTATGTAACCCCCAAGGCGTCTGTGTTCACCCTCACGCACTACTACTGTACTGTGAATATATACAAATCTTCAATAAAATACTTTGAAATAAAAGAAGTGTAAGACCAACTTGCACAATCACAAATCAAATCATGAAAACATACGTATCACTAATGAGCACTATCAACAAATAAAGAAATCTGTGAGGTACTCAGCATTGTTATATCAAAGTCCGTCATGAAGTTCCGTGGTTATATTGAATAAGCAGCTACCTATGTCATTATCATATGAAATCTCTTTATTGATGGCATAGCTTTGTTAGTCTTCTTCTTTTCTGAAATATGCTTGAAAATGCACCATTTGCCCACTATTTTTTCAAAATCTTCTCGGGGGGAGTGGAGAACCGCCTCAAACCCTCTTTATGGCAGTTGGGCTCGCTCGCTCGCCACCGGCCACTCACCCCGAACTTTTACACCCCACCACTTTCAAATGTCACCAGCCGCCTTCAAAGATTATGATGATATTGAATGCAAAGGCTGATGGGTGAACACTTCAAAATACAAAATTAAGAGCTGGAACAATGGGTTTCAAACAAATCAGTGACTTTGAAGGTGAAGAAGCCGAAACACCAAATGACTAATAAAACATTTATAAGATAATGCAGAATGCTGATCTTTTTTTATCAAGGCAGTCCAAGCTGCATCTATTAGGAGCCCCTGGAGAAGAAAAACCCAGTGCGAGAACGAGAAACATGATCATTCATTTTCATGCTGCAGACACAATATTTCCTAAAACATGAATTATTTGAACATAATTTGGCATTGCCCATAGGCTGTGCAAGGAGATCTTGAAATTTAAACGTGATGTTATTTATTTTTGGCTTAAAGTTTGAAGGTTTATTGCTCAGATCATGGCTTCTCCTTTTTCAAAGGCTGATCAATGTTTTTGATCTGGCCCTAAATATTCCTGATTTCCAAATAAAAGCTATTAGCATAGGCCCTTCTCAGTAGGATGGGCTTATGTTAGTGCTGGCATGTATTGCAAAAACAAGGGTAGGTTAAAGGTATGCATGTGTGTGTGATTAAACAGAGAGAGAAAGAGAATGAGAGGGGGAGAGGGAGAGGGAAAGAGTGAGAGGGAGAGAGACATAATATGGGTGTGAGTGTGTATGTGTGAGTGTGTGTGTGCGCACGCACGCACGCAACATGTTACCACAAATGAGAGCCTCCACCTGGTTCTCTGATGCCAGAAACCTAAAATACATCAAGTTTCAAGTTCACGTTTTAAAAGCAAGTTTATTTTATTTATGTTCTGGAACTTGGAAGAGATACACATAAAACTTTAGCCAAAATACATACTTTCGAAAAAAAACATAGACAGAATAAACATATATACAATTGGGGTCTTGGAGAACATTAAAGCCAACAGAGCACAAGATCCAAATGCTATTGATCCAGGATTAAAAAGCACATAAAAAAAAAAAAAACTCTATCACAAAGCATTTTATTTTTTATGTTATGATATTTTAATGAGATTTATACAGCGCACAGGTACACAAAGAGTGTCCCGGCGCTAAAACAGGCATGGCAGCACCAGCATTGATTGACCTATGAGGAGTGTCGAAAGAGCCATGTCTTTAATATTTTCTTAAAAATAGGGAGATCCATTGTATGTAGCTCCGAAGGGAGTTTATTCCATGTAAACGGCCCAAGATAAGAGAAGGATCTGCCGCCTGTTCTGAGCTGACTAATTTGGGGAACTCTGGCCAAAACTTCTGAAGAGGAACGTCAAGTTCTAGAAGAGACATACATGCATATGCATCAACGGAAATACCTCCCGGTAAAACAGCGAATCGGAAAAACAGGCCGATACCGACCGCAAAACCATAAATTGCAATGCATCAAACCGAAAATCGGAAAAAAATAAAGAACCGCTAAATGGCCCCGCGGTAAATTACCGATTCGTTAAACAGACATTCGGAAATACCGAACCACAAAGCAATAGTTCGGAAATACCGAATAGGCAATAACGAATGGAAATGGTATGCATGAACAGTCGCTAATACCGGAAATCCCCAAAATCGCTATTTAGCATGAGCAAAATAAGGGGAATCACAATCAGGAGGTAAAGTTAACAGAAGGACAGAAAAAAAAATTTAAACCCCATCAGCAGGTGCTGACAATCAGTTACCCTTCATAAATGCCCTGGGAAACCCCACATGTACACCAAAATGGCTGCCCTGTACGTGCTTGCTAGGAGGTGGAGGATCAACGCCCAGGCCCAGCGCAGGAGGATGATACAGGACAGGATCTTCAGGGTTCGCATCACTTTGCTGGGGCAGACCGAGGAACAGGTGTACGTCAAGTACAGACTGAACCGTGCCATGATAATGCACCTAATAGCAGACCTGACACCCTTACTGCAGCACGAGA
Source organism: Lissotriton helveticus (assembly GCF_964261635.1). Lineage (NCBI taxonomy): Eukaryota > Metazoa > Chordata > Amphibia > Caudata > Salamandridae > Lissotriton > Lissotriton helveticus. The sequence continues at coordinate 1,132,773,318 of NC_136071.1, read as the reverse complement.
CCCGTCGGACCAACGCCATACCTGCCCATGTGCAGGTGCTATGCTGCCTGCACCTGCTTGCATCTGGAAGCTTCCAGGGGGTAATAGCTGAGACAGGAGGCGTGTCGCAAAGTGCCTTATCACGCTTTTTCCACCGGTTCCTAGAGGCCATGCTGACATTTCTCAATCGCCACATCACCTTCCCCAGAACCCCCCAGCAGCTAACCCGCACCAAACGGGAATTCTACCAGGTGGCACAATTCCCCCATGTCATTGGGTGTGTCGACTGCACGCATGTCCCCATCTGTCCTCCATCAGCCACCGAATACATTTACCGCAACCGGAAATCGTATCATTCAATAAATGTTCAGGTGGTGTGCAATGCCAAGTTGATCATTACCGACATTGTAGCCCAATTTCCCGGGAGCACACATGACGCCTACATTTTCCGTCACTGTGGCCTCCACAGGCGCCTGATCAACGGAGAATTCGGAGAGGGACACCTACTAGGTACAAATAGCTGCATCATCGTACTCCCCATCCACTCCTTCCCCACATGTATAATTCCATTAATGCTGATTACCATTCTCTCCCCATCCTGCAGGTGACAGCGCATACGCATTGCGTGAATATCTCCTCACGCCCTATCTCAACCCAGCTACCCCGCAAGAGCAGCGCTACAACAGGGCACACATCAGTACTAGGAATGTGGTTGAGCGAACATTCGGCATCCTGAAGAGCCGCTTCCGAATACTGCACAAGACTGGAGGTGCATTGCAGTACGACCCAGTGACCTGCTGCCAGATAATTGCTGTGTGTGCCATCCTGCACAACATCGCCACGCGCAGGGGGATACACATAGAGGTGGAGGGAGAGGAAGAACTGCGTGCCCAGCAACCCCCCCCACAACACCAACAGGCACATGTGCCCAACACAGCTGAAGGGCAAAGGAGACGGGCATACATCACACGTAATCATTTCTGAGACAGGTAAGAGAGTGACTTGACAACAGGATCAGTATTGCAAGGGTTTAATGGGCATGGACACCTGACTGGTGCAGAAAAACGTAACACAAACAAGCTGCTGCCGCAGCGAAAAAAACTAGCAATGTCCCTTCTCAGAACAGGTGGCGCGTGAGGCACTTTGGTCTGTCCATGGTTACCTCACCAAGGACAGTGTGACTATGCCACATGTTTACTTCCGTTTGCCGCGTACCCCCAGTCTCTTGTCCTGTGACTCCTCGGGTTGTACACGATGGGAGTCAGTGGCAGTTGCACTGCGGCCACTGCGCCTCCTCACGGTGGTGTCCGGCAGGGAGACGCTGCTGACACTGGAGGCTGCCTCACTCCCCTCTTCCGCCCCCAGACTGCTGACACTGGCTGACCCTGGCTGCAGTTGCTCCACTGCAGTGGTCACCCTCTCAAGGGCCTTTGCCACATCCCCACATAAATGACCAAGATCCACTTGCAGGGACACGGACCTGCGTGACAGCACAGCCGTGCTGTTGCACATCTTATTGATGGCCTTGTTTGTGGTATTCACTGCCAGCATGACCTGCCTGTGACGCCGGCGCTCACTCCTTTGGCCTGCGAGTATGGCACGTGTCAGTTCTTGCAGGCACAGCTTGATGTCTTTGTTGCCCGCAGATACGGCAGTGGTGTGCTCACGCACTGCGGCAGTCATGTAGCCTAGTTTGTTGCATAGTTGTGTCATGCTGAGTTTCATGGCACCCATGTGTCTCCCCTGCAGGCGCTGGACACGCAGCATCCGGGCCTCCACTACTCCGTACCCTCCGGACAGATCGACCGGTCTTGCAGCAGCCCGACCCGGGGACACAACCCTCTGCCTGATGCGCTGTCGGCCTGCAGTGTGGCTGGTTGGAGTGACGACAGCCTGGCGTGGAACATTTGGGTGTGATGAAGATTGATCCGACTCCATCACGGACAGGGCGGCAACATCTGCTCTGTGGCTCTGCGGAGTGGGCAGCACTGGTGGTGGTGGTGTCTTGGTCCGCGAGGGTGGTGGTGGTGGTGTCTTGGACTGGGAGGATGGTGGCGGTGGTGGTTGCTTCGGCCGGGAGGACGGTGGCGGTGGTGGTTGCTTCGGCCGGGAGGACGGTGGCGGTGGTGGTTGCTTTGGCCGGGAGGACGGTGGAGGTGTTGTCCGGCGTGGTGGTGAAGGGGAGGACATGACTTCAGCTCCCTCTGAGCACTCCGCTTCTGACAACACTGGCGTCTCTGAGATGACAAGGTGGCCACTGTCGTCTGAATCGATGGGGGATGCATCTGTGTGTGAAACAGTGCATAGTTAATATCATGGTATGGTATGTGACAATAGCTGTGGCATCTCACAATAAATTACTTTTGTTGACTGACATTTGACCCTTGGCAGCTGTATTCATCTCTGGGCTCAGGCATGCACCCATTCATGTATTGACTACATCTCCCATGGTGCAACACAGTGGTGAGGGTGTGTGTGTAGGGCAACGCTACATGTGCACTGGGTCTGGCATGGGGGAGTGGGCAGGGACTACGTACACGCTGCATCGTTACGCTGGCATGCCTCTTACCTTGTCCTCCTTCCGCAGCACCTGAGGTGTCCAGACTTGTGACCCCCACAACAGCTTCACGTTCTATGGTGGCCTCCACTAGATCCTCCAGGTCAGTGTTAGGCGTCACGTTTGATGGTCCCCCTCCTGTGCCAGCAGCATCCCTGACCCTCTGCGCAATCTTCTCCTTGGCCCTCTTACGCTGGTCGTACCATCGTTTTTTGAGGTCGTCGATGCTGCGGTGGGTGACTCCGCAGGCATTCACCTTGTCCATGATGCGCAGCCACATCTTCCTTTTTTCTGCCTCTGGCACCTTAAGCGACAACTTGCCAAATATGCGATCATGGTTGCTGCTCACACTCTGTATGAGGATTTCCAGCTCCTTATCTGAAAACTTTCGTTTTCGCTTTCGGGATGTGTCCTTTCCATGCTGGGGGGCCTCCTTCTCCATCCTGTCCTGCTACCTTTTTCCTGCTTGCTTCTGGTTCAGTGTGGGACCTCAGCTCCTGAGCTCTGCCTCCTCCTCTGTGCAACTCCGGAAACTGAATGCAGCGTGGGTGTCCTACTTCCTGGTTGTGATGTCATCAGCCTGCTTCCGAAGCGTCGCGTTATTTTCCCGTTTTCGGTATTACCGATTCCGCTATTACCGGATCCGGCAATACCGACTCGGTATTTCCGATTACGGTATTTGTTACTCGCGCTGGCGTTTACTCGTTCTTTATTAGCGATTATTACCGACTCGGTATTTTTTACCGATTACTTTGATGCATCGCGGTTTGCATGTTCATATTAGCGATTCGTTATTTTTCGGTATTACCGACTGGTATTTACGAACGTTGATGCATATGCCAGTAAGTCATGAATGGTAAACATCACTTACAACGAAACTTTTACAATGCACTACCATTACAACGCGGTCATTACAACGCAAACTATTACAACGCATTGCGCTGGGGGGCGCTCTAGGATATGGAATAAGTTTAATTTACTATCCAACACCTTCCCTAGTGTCCACGGGGACTGGAGTTGGAATAGTAAATTAAACTATTCACTATCCAGCACCCAAAAGCGCTATGCGTTGTAATGGTATGCGATGTAAAAACCGCGTTGTAAAGGCAGGCGTTGTAATAGCCTGCGTTGTAACGTCATACATCCTCATGAATCCTCTCTCTCCGATATCTGGCACCCGATCCATGCAAAGCTTTATGTACCAGGACCATGGATTTAAACAGAATCCTGTTTTTGTTTCTGGGAATCTAATGGAGAGCTTTCAGATGAGAGTACATATGTGTTGGGGAAGATTAAGAAGCAACTGGGCTGCTGAGTTCTGCACCACCTGAAGTCTGCCCAGAAGGTACTCCGGGAGACCCAGGTAAAGAGCATTCCTGCAATCCAATTTGGAAGTTAGTAATGCTTGGATTACAGTTGTCTTGGAACCTTCAGACAATAGAGGCAAAAAAAATTCAGGATCCGTTGCAGCCCGAAACAGGAACCTGTCAGAGCCTAGATTTGCGGTTGAAAGGAGAGAACACTTGAATTTAATGTCTACATTCTTTACGGAGCCTTGTTGAGGGCCAGGAATGAGAGCGTCCTTCGGCCAAAAGGATCTCCAGAAGTCTGGTGAAGATGAACCAAAGACTATAAATTCTGTCTTATCTGGGTTACATTTTAGCTGGTTAAAGGCCAACAACTGAAGCACCTTAGAGAGGCAGGTTTTAATAGTCTCTCCAGCAAACTCTTTCCCCTTCCCACAGGAGAAGAAAAGTTGGGTGTCATTGGCATAGGAGATTCCCTTAGCTACTAGAGACTCTGCTAATGGTGTATGGTAAACATTGAACAAGGTAGGGCTTAGCGCCGAGCCCTGAGGTACTCCAATTGTCAGTTCACATGCTTTGGAAGAATCAGGAGGCATCCAAACCTCTTGGCTTCTTCCAAAAAGGAGGTGGGCCAATTCAGAACTATAGCTTTAATCCCAATTGCTTGGAGGCGGTCAAAGAGTTTTTGATGGGGGAAGGTATCAAAGGCCACTGATAAGTCCAACATGATCAAGATGGCCTTACCTCCTATATCTAGGACACCCCTTACATATTCCACAACTTCTAGCAGAGCTGTTTCAGTGCTGAAGTGGGGCCTAAAGCCTGACTGGCTCGGGCTAGGGTTCAGGAGATTGTTCCCCTCTAAAAACTGCAACAGTTGCGAGCACATGTAGTGAATATAGCGCATTTGAGGCAGACAGTAAAGACCACTGCAAGCAAATAGGCCTCAGCCATTTTCAGCAACAAGATGGAAGTACAACGCACACAAAAGGAACAGGGTTCAGAACATAGAAACCGTTTAAACATAGGATTCATTCTTCCAAAATACCATTAATACAGATTTAAAAAGCACTTTAAAAAGTTTAAAAAAATCTGAAACAAAACATTTCATTAGACAGTGGCAGAAAGAATAGACAGTTTTAAACATATAGGTCTGAACCATTTTCGGCGACATGATGAAAGTGCAGGGCAGACAAAAAAATGGTTCAAATCTTGGAGACCATTTGACATAAGTTACAATTGACCAGAACACCATGCTATTTAGCCAAAAGGAGGTTAAGCGGGATCATACCCTGCCTCATAAGAATCCAAATTCGTCTCAACCAATTCCAAATAATATAAGGCTGCGCTTTGTTTACCAAGAAGGAGTCAATTACATTCAGAAACCCCCTTTTTTGAGGCTTGCTTCCCTGTCCAGAAAAAAGCTTAAAGACCATGTAGAATGTTTCAAACTGCTTTTAATTGATGAGTCGTTAAAGCCAGAGCCAAATTAGGGTCTAGTTGAAGCATATCTGCAGCATAAGCGATATATGTGCAGATTAATGACTTATCCTTAGTCAACCAGGATTTCTTGTTTTATACAGGACCTTTGTGAGCCATCATCGCTCTTCACCAGACAAGCGACTCCTGCCAGAACCTAAACAAAAACACTTCTCAATCCCATTTTTAACCATAAGGCCGCCACAGGGATAGCTGCGTTAACAGAAGCTAGGTTTCTGAGGACTTGTCCTTCCAACTTATCTAAGAAACTCCATTAGATACTTCAATCTGTTCCAATCCATAAAGCAAAGAGTCAGGGATCTTGGCTCGATTAACCTCTAACAAGTGTGAAAAATGTCTTCTCCCTATTGCCCTATAATGAGCACCCAGGCTTTTAGCTTGAGGCTGGGCTGTGCTCCAGTTATTTTTGATATGGAATTTTTCCCTAAGGTTCCCAATTATTATCTTCCCCAAGAATGTATAAGATTTCACGATTTCTAGCTTTTGTGTGCCCAGGGGCCATGAAAAATTTCCATATTTCGGCTTCTTCCTCCCATGACAGCACATCATTGTACTTTTAGATCCGTTAATCTTCAAGTAATGGGTATCTGAAAACTGTTGAAGTGTCTGCAGTTCACTGTTTAACCTTTTTGGGGTATGACCCAGAATGGTTATGTTGTTTGCACATAACAAGCACACAATAGACTTTCTTTCCCCCAATTAATGGTGCAATACCCTCACTGCGTGTCAGATGACAGCGGAGATCAGAAATATATAAGTAAAAATTGAGAGGTGATGAAAAGCACCCTTGCTTTAACCCATTTAAAGTAGGAATTGCCTGAGAGAGACCCCTATCACCGCCCAGGAGAACTCTGCAGCATGTGGAGCTTTCAGTTATAATGCGACAAAGTTAAACTGTGATATTGTAAATGTACATAAAAATCAGATAAATTGTATGTATAGGATACTGTGCTGTTATTTATGTAAAATTAATCCGATGTTTGGACACTAATAATTCAGGTCCAACGGAGATATATGAGTATATGAGGTCACTTCAGAGCTACTCATGCGACTTCTCTGTAACACGAAACGCACACGGGTGTAAGTGTTCTTTTTATTAAAAAAATATCTGGGCTTTTATGACTCACCTGAGGTTGTGTGCTCGCACTTATAGTCACCTTGTTGCACTTTGCTGAAACATGTAGTTACATTTTGGCATGATTACATGCTTGTAACAGGTAACCATTGTACATTTTGTAGAGCCCTGATGAAGTCGTGGGCTAAATGCCCTGACGAAACACGTGTTGGCTGGGCGTTGAAATTAACAGAAAACGTGAAGAAAATCATCACTCAAGACTACATGTGCAATTGATTTATTGTTTGCGTTGGTTTTGTATGTAATGAATGGTGACACTAAGGTCACACTGAATTAGGCGTGTGCACAGATCCCCTTTTGTATCTATTTTGTGCGGATCTAGGTCCCCCACTGGAGGTGTTGGGTTTTTCCTCCCATCTGTAGCACCGTCACAGATAGAGAACCAGATATCTTACGTGACACACTGCGGGCGCCATAACTGATTGACCACAAAGAAAAGCCCTATTCGGTGATTGAATTGCTAAGTCTAGGCGATCAGGGCAATTTTGACTCAGAGTGATTTTCCTAGATCCATAATATGGATAGGGACAAAGTGGCAGCGGAGCTTTTTCAAAATCTCGCAAAGGGTGACACAGTGGCAGCAAGTGTGAAGAACACTAGCCAGACTAAGAATGAGGGCATGCGGGAGAAATTTACTAGGTTAGAAAGACTTAAGAAGAATGAGAATAGCAAATGGTGGGACGGAACAACACTAAGGCAATACATGAGATTAGATCGAGTCCCAAGAGGCTTACGTGCCCAAATTTTCCCGACGTACGACGAGTTGGATGAGGATTTACTAAAGCTGTGGGAAGATTCATTAACTCTGAATTCCAAAACCCTAATGGGGATCCTGATTGATAATGCAGGCTGTAAAGTCGCTGCACTACAATTGGAAATTAATAAACTAGAGGGTGAGATAAAGGATTTAAAACTCCCAGATGTGGCTGATAAGAATTACGCCATTTTGAATGATGTACTTTCAAAACATCAGGAAGATATCAAACAGCGCAAGGCTAGGAAATTAAGAAGAGACGAGATAGATTACAGGTAAGGGAGGGTATTCACCTTCGCCCGTAAATATGATGACTTCGCAATCTATGATAAAATCACCAACAAACTAGCGAATCAGAGCATTACCTCTGTATCATCCAGCTCCACCTCCATCAGTATTCCCGCATCAAGTGATGGGGAGGTAGATGGGGGTGCCAGTACTAGTGATCCAACAAGAGCACAGAATTCATTCTCTAAAGAAGTACAAAGAATTAAAAAGGGAAATAGGATACAGTCAAAAACGGGAATGCAAACGGCAAAAAAGTTAGGAGAGGCAAAAGAGGGGGCGCCAAACAAATTCAAACTCAACCTAAGATCAGGAGACAAGAGATTATGAGAGATGAGGGAGATCAGGGGGTAGAAGTCATCAACCTATCCTCTTTAAATTTGACTGATGATATGATATCCTTGCTGAAAAAAGGTTTGGGGTTTTGTCCTAATGAAAAAGGAGACGTATGTCAAACCAAAATTGACTTGTTTAAATTTACAAGAAATCTGAAACTAAAGAAAAAGTTTATGAATGTTCCTGAAAGCAATAAAAATGTCAAACATATTCCAGAGTGTGATGTGTTGGGTGGTCTCACAATACAAGATGCAATGGATTGTCATTTGTTATTATCTATTACTGACCAGGATATGTCGCCAACTGATATTAGCCAACTGTTAACCGATCTTGATGTTGATACTGATGAGAACATATCGAGTGGGCTTAAATCTAGGTCTAAATGGATACCAACCTTAACAGGGGGTAATATGATTGACACCTTCCACAAACTTGTAGAAAGAGATCTTGACAAACATCTATTGAAACACAGATTCCACAGAGGGGCCAAGAAAGATAACTTATCCCCTGGGGAACGTAGAGCCCTGACTATGTTGTCCTCCAATAGCACGATTATCTTGAAAGAAGCAGACAAGGGGGGCAACATAGTCGTAATGGATAGATCTGATTACAATGAGGAGATCATGGGGCAGTTATCAGACATGTCATGTTATGAACCACTTAGGAGCAACCACACCAACACACTGACAACACTCTGTAACACGCATCTGAAGGAATGGCATGATGAGGGTCTACTTAGCACTGAGGAACATCTGTACTTAAAAGTCAACAAACCAAGGTATCCGGTCCTATATATACTGCCAAAGGTTCACAAAAATCTCCCCTTTCCACCGGGGAGACCTATTGTGTCCAGTATTGGGGGGCCCACTGAAAGGATGGCGGAATATGTAGACTTATTCCTCCAACCTTTGGTGCAAAATCTGCTGGCCTATATTCGGGACACCAAACATCTGCTAGGCTTACTAACAGACGTCACATGGGAAGAAGGGTTAATTTTAGCCTCGTTAGACGTGGTTTCTCTATATACAAACATTGACCCCGTCTTAGGCATGGCGGCCATTGAATGGCACTTTGGTAAAAAACGGCTGAACAATGGAAACATAGCAGAATGCTGATGACAATGATTGAGCTTATATTGAACAACAATTGCTTCCTATTCGAGGTAAAATGGTACTAACAAGTAAGGGGAGTAGCGATGGGCTCTAAATTTGCTCCATAATTTGCGAACCTGTTTATGGGCTATTTTGAGGCTAAGTGGATCTGGGGAGAGAAAGGGAGCAGGTACAGTCCAAATATCCTATATTGGGGGCGGTACATTGACGATTGCCTCCTCCTGTGGTCAGGTTCAGAACAAGAATTGCGAGAATTGCGAGAATTTTTTGAATATCTAAACACAAATATGTTGGGGATACGGTTGACACACAACTGGAGTAAAGAATGCATCATATTTCTAGATGTGGAGATTTTTGTGCAAAATGGTGCCATACACAGTAGGCTGTATCGCAAACCTACCGCGTGCAACTCTGTATTGCACGCGGCCAGTGCACACCCTGACCATCAGATTAGAGCCATCCCCTTTGGCGAGTTCACTAGGGCAAGGCATAATTGTAGTACTGACGAAGACTTCCAAAAGAATCTAGAAGCAATGAACAATAGATTTATGTCAAGGGGCAATACACGCAGAACCCTGAGGGCAGCGACTAAGCGCATCCAACAAGTGGAACGGGTTGATACATTAAAGAATAAACCTGCCAGCTCACAATTGAAACAGCCAGTGAGATTGGTCACTAACTATAACCAACAAGCAAGCTTGCTAAACAAGTTGATGCATAGACATAGGCATGTTTTGAGAAATGACAAATCCCTCAATGAGTTCACATCAGATAGGCCACTAATTACCTATAGGAGGGGTACCACACTGAGGAACATATTAAGTCCCACTATGCCGATCACGAAACAATCTGATAATTGGCTTTCTAGTCGAACACAAGGTTTTCACAAATGCGGGACAAGTGGTGTGTGTGAATGGGCTCTCAATAACAACACAGAATTCTCTGGCCCTTGTGGGAAGGTATACAGCATCAAGAAGAACATAAATTGTCTGACCAAATATGTGGTATACATAATCACTTGTAAATGTAAGAAGCAGTACGTGGGTAGCACCATTAGATGTCTAAAGGATCGTATTAGCGAGCATGCTAGGGCACTAAAACAAGGCGACCCTAGATACCCAATGGCCATACACGCCATGTCTTGTGACCAGCAAGAACCATACAAGCAGTTTTATTTCTTTGGAATTGAAATGATAGCCGCACACCGAAGGGGAGGTAACAGGGAATTATCTCTCCAGAGGGCGGAAGCTACCTGGATAATGCGTTTGAACGCGGTAGACCAGGGATTAAATTCTGACCGAGAACTGCAATTCTTTCTGGGAGATTGATCTATGCTTAAATCTGACATATCAGGATGAGGTGGTGATAAGGTAGAACAAATGAATGTCATGTAGGATGGAATCTGTAACATCCATCGATATGTATTATAGGCTATGAATTTTCGAAGTTTTGTGCTTTTATTATGACATGTTACTCCTTAATCTGAGCATTTTTTGTATTCATCACGTCAGCATGTCCTTTTCTTCCCTCGTTTGAGGATTCACCTCTTTTTTTATATGAGCACTTGACTCATCTTTCCTCTCTTGTCCGTGTTCGTTTCTCAAATTGAGCATTATGCTTATAGAATTGAACACAATTAGCACGTGGTCCGAGTTGTGAGGAGGTCAGTCCGGGTTTCATACAAAAAACGCGGTGCATAGACTATCTACTTGTCTCAGGTAAAGCCACGTATGACAGCCGTACGGAGTACTTGGGTCCGCGTGGTTTGCCGATTTGAATTGGGTTTCTAACAAAACACTCGAATTGGAGTTGTTTTAGATAATGTGTGATAATAGCGCATTAATTGTTTAGAGTACTTTTTTATGAATAATTTTATACTGGACCAGAATTTTAACTCACTTCCGGTTACTGCCTCTTAGAACTTCCACCAAGGAATAATACGGGGTCATCGTTCTAGCGGAGGCCGGGGTTAATATAACACGTGATGCTGGTTTCAGATCGTACTTCCGCATGCACACGCGAACGCCACACATTGTAGAGAACACTTTTCGTGCCGGGAGTCAGAATATAGATTTGGGTAAGCGAAATGCAATCGACTATGTTGCTGAGGGATATCAAGTTAGATTGTTTCTTGATAGCAATTGGTGGTGTAATTATTACTGCCATAGCCTAAGTATAGATGCTTACGTTTACAATAGAGAGTAGGCGGTGATTAGATTAAACCAAACTACCGTGAATATATCCAAGGTATGATAACAGATATATGCAAGCAGAGCGTAACGGGCTCTGGGGTCCTGGGATATCAGGGCAAGAATCATTTCGTTTCGTTTCGTTTTTCCTCCTTAGTGTTCTGTCTGAATTTTTGGTACTTACCAGCATAGCCCGCGCTGGTCAAACAGCAGCGTCATATATACCTTTTCCCGGCAGCCGGGACGGAATTATAACCGGCGGAGAGGTGAGACTTTCTGCCTTACTCTGTTGACTGTCTGTAACAGGATTAAGTTCAACATAGCGATGCAATTGACAAATTAAGGTTTTAGTTGGGATTTACAAAGTAGTATTGTTCTTTTATTCTGTTTCCCTTAGCACAATAAAATCTTGCAGTGCATTAAGTGGCAAAGTCGGCCCGATTGGGTAAGATTCAAATGCATGGAGAGACTGTTTTGGTTATATTTCTTTTATCTGACCCCTGAGCTTCCCTTATTCTACTCTTATTCTACTCTAAAACTTTGGGTCACTGAAAGTATGGGTGTCCCACCGAATTTTGCAACAGTCACAACTTGAGCTTTCAGTTATAATGCGACAAATTTAAACTGTGATATTGTAAATATACATAAAAATCAGATAAATTGTATGTATAGGATACTGTGCTGTTATTTATGTAAGATTAATCCGATGTTTGGACACTAATAATTCAGGTCCAACGGAGATATATTAGTATATGATGTCACTTCAGAGCTACTCATGCGACTTCTCTGTAACACGAAAAGCACACGGGTGTAAGTGTTCTTTTATTTAAAAAAATTCTGGGCTTTTATGACTCACCTGAGGTTGTGTGCTCGCACTTATAGTCACCTTGTTGCACTTTGCTGAAACATGTAGTTACATTTTGGCATGATTACATGCTTGTAACAGGTAACCATTGTACATTTTGTAGAGCCCTGATGAAGTCGTGGGCTAAATGCCCTGACGAAACACGTGTTGGCTGGGCATTGAAATTAAAAGAAAACATGAAGAAAATCATTACTTAAGACTACATGTGCAATTGATTTATTGTTTGCGTTGGTTTTGTATGTAATGAATGGTGACACTAAGGTCACACTGAATTAGGCGTGTGCACAGATCCCCTTTTGTATCTATTTTGTGCGGATCTAGGTCCCCCACTGGAGGTGTTGGGTTTTTCCTCCCATCTGTAGCACCGTCACCGATAGAGAACCAGATATCTTACGTGACACACTGCGGGCGCCATAACTGATTGACCACAAAGAAAAGCCCTATCCGGTGAGTGTATTACCATGTGGAGAAGTGGAAGGAAATGACTAAATCTAAAAGGGTCCACGGCATACCCAATCTTAAGAGCTTACGCCACAGCAAAGAACTATTTACTTTCTCAACTGCTGTGGAGAAGTCTATAAAAGCTGCATAAATCACTCCTACTCTTGTTAAAACATATTTCTCATGAATCACCTGAGAAGCAGTTATATTATCAATAGTTCCATGTTTACTCCTGAACACAGTTTGCTCCATGGAAATTATTTTCTTTTCTTCCGCGCACTCGTTAATCTGTGATAATAAATATGTAGAGGAAAATGCAATAATATGACACCATTGAGGCAGTTGTCATATTATTGTAGAAATCAAGTGTAATGAAAAAAACTTTTTTAACTCTGATGGTCCCCCTTTTTTTTGAATCTCAAAACGATGATCCTGATATCTAACCCGTAATTATTTAAACAAAGTGTTGCTTTAAATAAGGGCGGAGCCTACCCAGGAAATAAATAGCAGTGGTAAAAGAACTACACGTAATCACCCTTTTCTACACGAACTACTGAGGGAGGTAGAGACGTTTCGAGCTCCGTGCATTTCACAACGGTAAGAACTCGTTAAGCTCCGCACAACCTCCGCATTGTTAGTACGTAATTCCGTATGACCTAAACGGAATTTTATCAAGACTTCCCCCATTATACTTAGACCTTAATCTTAATCTAGTGGTTTATGGTATCCCTTTTCTATCTAGTGGGCGTGTTCCGGTCAACAGGCATCCATTTTGAATTACAGCCCTCTGTTAACGAAAGCGGAGCAAAGACACGCAACGGTTTCTGCCCATTAACGCGTTTCTCTGAACACTCAATGAATGTGAAAGGTAAATATTAGCAAAGAGAAGTTACCTTAGACCCTTTAAGTGATCTTTTAATAGCGATTGACACAAACCCATATATTTCTTCTAGCTAAACGGACAACCAGATTTATCAATTATTACGCCATTTATTGATGGAAATAACGAAGAACGCTTGGGGTTTTCCCTCTCTTTTAAAAGACGATGAAAAGTAGTTGTAGGTAGAAGTAAGATGGAAGCAGTGAACACTGTCTAAACAGGTAAGAATATTATCTAACAGAACAGACTAACTGAAATAGGGAGAACTCTAAAACATCTATTAAATTGTTATAGGAATTTATACATCGTAATTGTTTTTCTCTAAACAGTTATCACATACCGATTCCGGATATTAGAGGAAAGGTGCCTTACTCCCATCATCTACCTCGAACCTATCGGTCCATAATCTTTTTTAGGTAAGAATAGCAATTAATAAGAGATAAACCTAATGAATCAAGGAAGGTTCTTTTTGAGTCCGTCTTTTTTAAAAACATATTGTCTTTTGATTTTTAAGTCGATGCAATATAAATTCTAAGAGACTCAGATTTATTTCACCATATTTCTTTAACTCTTGTTTTCCAAACTAGATATCCTGCTGATACAGTCCAGCGAATGTATAATGAATCTGTCTCATTAATAATATTAACCTCTAGCCTAATTCCCCGCCTTTCCCTTCTTAAACATAGGTCGTCCACCACTAAAAAATCAAACATATGTTAGATAAATTGAATAAAGCCTTTTTAAATAGCTTACTCTTTTAGTTATAGCTATAGGTAGTATTTTGAAATGTGAAATTCCAAAAATGTTGCGCCAATTTCTATTGAACATGTATGTCTAGGAATATTTTCGTCATCAATACGACTGAGATGAACTGTTGATTATTAAAACTATGAAATATGTATGTTTTCCAACTATGTGTCCTCATTCAACTTGTACTACAACATAAGTCTGGCTAAGAAAAGGAAAAAAATTATTTTTGAACTGAATTATATTCTATCTTTGTAAATCCAAAAAATAGCAATGCACTGTGATCTAAATGTTATTTAAATATTGTTTTATTCTATTTAGAAAAAGTGGCTGAATATCCATTTGTCCTGATGAAGACAAAAGACTTTGTCGAAACGCGTTGACACACAGCCCTATTCTCCATAACCAGAGAATTAATTTTTAAGAAAAAGCCTTTTTTTATGTATATCGATATGTCTTATTTACATATATTGAAGAAAAGCCACACGAAGTAATAAGAACTCTTATTGTGTAATCTTTTTTATTGAATTATATGTATCTATTCATCTTTTATATTTATATTAAAAATTATCTTTTTTGATATCAATCCAGTCCATTGCATTAATTTTATCATTATGTGTTTATAAATATGTTTTTCTAAAAATCCAGCTTTTGTACTAAAAGTCTGCCTGGGTATATACCTTTACATAAAAATTGTTTTCCCTGACCCAGGAGTCCTATCCATATCAGGGGGTCCTTGATACCTACAAGAGGAAACTTTGGCCACCACATCTAAAAGAGCAATTTGATGGTACTTTCTGGCAAATTTAGATCTCCCTTCTTGAATAAAGGGACTATGATACTTCCTGTCCATGAGGAAGGGATTTTTTTGTTTTTATGACAGCTTGTAAAAACCGGGCATAGGATTTTACTCCAAAAGGATACATTTTGTTTTAATACTGAAATTGGGATTTCATTGGCCCCATCTCAGCTGAGGTACGCATTCCTCGGTTTGCTAACTTAATCTCTTTTTCAGATTGTGGGCCATATAGATGAGTGTCTCCTTTTGCAATAGGTCTATTAACCTCTCCCTCATTTGCTGCACATACACCCATGATAAAGTTAATCCAGCTGGATTCCCTAATGGCCGAAGGAAAGGCTCCGACTCTTGATCCACATCCCTCCTCAACAAGCGTCCAAAAGGACCTAGTCTGACCTTTTACTGCAGCTTTCCTTAGATTGATCCAAAGCCTATCCCACTCCTCACTCTTCAAACGGGCCTTCAGTCGACTCCTCCTTTTTAAAAAACAACACCCTAGTAGTCCTCTCAGGAATGCAATCAATATATTGTTTTCTAACTATGGCATTTATTTGCCCATTTAACAAAAGAATAGAGCAGAGAATCACCTTAAATCTGCCCTTTGGATTTTTTCAACAAACTCTTCTTACTAACTGCTGCATGAACATACTAAAACATTCTGAGCATCAAGATTTTCAAGAATAACTTCTAATTTGCTTTTCAAACCTATGATCATCCTATGATCCCACTGTGTCCTTCCTGTTTTTTTAGCAAAATTGGATGAGGACCCGTCGAACATCCATGAGGTAATAGGCATCATATTTAGACTCAGGGAGAATATCAAAAAACTATGGTCACTGATGAGGGTATCTATGGTCTTTAAGTCGCCCAACAAAATTAATTAGGTGCAACCTACCACCACGTAATCCAGAATTGGATATTTTGCATTTTATGTCCCCTACCAAAATTATGTGTGGAGCCTGTTCCTTATCAGAGGCTTTTTTAACAAAATACCCTATTTAGAATAGGTTCATAGATGGCCCCTGGTGTAATCTAAGCATTTATCAACAAGGGGGTGATGCCCCTTGCTCCCTTCCTGAGTTAAACAGAGTTACAGCCATAAACAGGTTACTGGGATCTTTATAACATTCATACTTCTAATTAGGCCTATCGGACAACCGGCATTCCACTCCCCCTCTTTGTGTGACCCCTCCTAGAAAGTGTTGCTTTGCAATCCAAAGTGAAGTAATCTTCACACACAAACTCTCCATCACACCATGTCTCCCAGAGACAAATCACATCTGCCTTGGGCAAGCTGAAATAGTGCAATTTCTCCCTGCTATTCTTTATTCCCGCTGCTTTCAGGAGATGACCTTCAGCTCATTGCTAATTACAAGGCCACTGCAGATGACTCCTCTGGGAAGCATCATTTAGTACACTTGGTGACCAATTCCATCTGCAACTTAGCCAGAGGAGTTGTAGATTCCCTTATAGATACCTGTCTGCCAAATTTGCCTAGAAGAACTTTTATCCTGTTGCAGGGTTTCTGTACTCACACAGAACTGTGCACAGTTCTGTGTGAGTACAGAAACCCTGCAACATGGCGCCCAACGGTTTCGGTGGTCTTATATCATGACACTCGAGTAGTTTATCGTTCATGCCTTAACCCCTTCACATTCGTTTCCGGAGAACGGGGTGTCGGTGAAACCTACCTATTTTTTGAAATAGGTCTTTATTCAAGCTTGATTCTTTCTTAAACGGTTTCTTTGAATTACTACCCAGTTGTGCTACAAAGTATTCTTTGTGTGTTCTTGTTTCCAGTGTTGTCATGGCGGCGGTGGCTATTGCGCAGCATAGTCGCGTAGCGGTACGCAACCATCTTCAGACGTACCAGGTCCCAGTAGATGGGATGGCTGTGATTTTCGTGGTATGTGCAGATCCGGCGTTTCCTTACGAGTTGTTTTACTCTTGGGTTACGTTTCCGGCTGTGGACGCTAATTCTGGTTTGTTCCACTCCTACACCGCCTCGGATGTCCCGGCTGTATATACGCCGTACAGGGCATTGGAAATACCTATTGATCATTGGCAGCATCGAGTTTGGTTTGATGGCGCCCTCCCCCACTCTTTGTCCGCTGCGAGGTTAGGTCCACTTTCAATTCCAGGTACAAATTGGCCTGCGTTGGGTGGCTTTACCCCGCACCCGAATCACGGGGCTTGTACTCTAGCAGAAATACGCAGGCTACATGTTGTTTCCATTTCCGTGATTCGTGCTTTAGTGCAATACATCGGTCGACATCTTCCTGGTGGTCCCCAGGGGGGTGCGGCCGCTCCCATGGAACGAGGCGGAATGCGTCTCAATCCAGTGATGGTTAATTCGGTTTTTGGTGCGCGTCCAGTTGACAACGATGACTTCCCATTCTGGCTAGCAGAGAAGTTTGATCAACTGGAGGCGGTTTTTCCGAATTCTACTCCTGCTGATAAACATAGAATGTTAACGATTACTCTACCGAAGGATATAACTCCTGAACTTGTTGACTGTGAAAGCTGGGGAAAAACATTTGCGGCAGTTTATACAAGGTGCTTCGGCACCCCGTCTATGACTGCCCTGCCTGAAATCATTAGACGTGTTCAGAATGATCACGGTCCAGAGGCAGCGGTTGAATTGGGTATGCGCCTGTGTGGTTCTTTTGAGATTGTAAGTGATCTCATTCTCTCCAATGTTAAAGGAGATGCAGTTAACTTTCAGGTGTCGAATGCTTTGGCTGCTCTGCCCGATGCCGACAAACCCCGCCAGTTAGCAAAGATTGTGGTGGCCGCTTATAAGACAATTGGCCGCACAAGTAGAGGTCTGAAATATTTTCCAGTAAAGGAGAAAAAACAACCTCAAGGACTATCTGCGGTGACAGATGTCCAGCCCAGGTCCAAAAAACAAAATTGGCCTAAGAAACAGACACAGGGGAGGAAGAATACACAGACTCAGGATTCTATTCCTGCAGTACAAGCACCTGCGCCGACTGAAAAAGTTTATGATTTGCGCGATCGCGCGATGATTAAATCACCTGATCGATTTCAGGGTTCTGATCAACGCTCTCCTCGTTCCTTTCAGGAGACATCGGCCCCGAAGACCGGTGGAGGAGGAGGGGGTGGACGTGGACGTGGTGGCCAACAAGGACGTGGTCAGTCCCGCCAGACGGACGGCGCAGTGAAGCAGGAGGATTCTACGCCTAGGCGTCCGCAGTTTGCGAAAAAGAAAGTCGCAGCCTTAACAGCGCATCGATATGCCACAGATAGTGAGAACGCGGCTTCGGAATCTGACGTGGGCTCTGACCTTGCTGGACAGCGCGGCGGAGATAACCATAGTCAGAGAGGCGCTGCGTCCACTACTGAGGGTGACAGCGACTGATGTCTACGTTGTGATAGAAACAGCGGATACGAGACTTGCTCCCCCTGAAAGACTATATGAAATTGTCCTGTTAATTGAAGGTGACATACAGCGTACCGTTAAAGGTGTATTTTGGGAGAATCTGTCTTCTACATATGATATTTTACTTTCAGAGGCTGACTGGCCCCCACCTTTTGTGCTCGCGGCGCCGCGAGGGGAGGAGGTGATCCTACCCAGTTTCGCGAACACTGTCTCGAAAGAGCATGCGCAGCATTTTGCAGAAGAGTGGGCTCGGGCTCTCGCGCCGGCTCTGTACCGTAACCAATGTGGTTGGGATAGATTGTCGCCTTGCCACGAAATTCCGTTGCGGTCTCAGCCGCAGCCTCAACCTCAATATCCCATTCGGCGTGAAGCTAAATCTTCCGTCGCGGAAATCCTTGAACAATTGGAATATCAGGGAGTTATTGAAACGTGTGTGTCACCGATGAATAATCCCCTTTTTACTGTGAACAAACCTGACGGATCATATCGTTTGGTTTTGGATTACCGGCATTTAAACTCGCATTGCCGTAACTGTGCTGTACAGAATACCCACGGCTCTGCCCTGGTGGATAGTCTCGTGCGTAAGCGTTTCAAGACAACGCTTGACATATCCAATGGTTTTTATGCCCACAGATTGGACAGCTTTAGCTCCCAATGGACCAGTTTTACGAGCGCTGGAGTCCAAAAGCAATTCCGGCGTCTTCCAATGGGCTATAAGAATAGTCCTGGTATATTTACCGCTCGCATTGTCTCTATTCTGGAGGCACTCGACCCTGATGCTTTTTCGTATGTGGATGACATATATCTCACAGACGACGATATTTGGGAGCATCTGTGTCGTGTAAATTCTGTTATTTGCAACTTCGCTGACATGGGTTACAAATGTAACTTTGCAAAATCGCACATTGCTGAACACACAGTGTTGTTTTTGGGCTATGAGCTCAACAATGAAGGTAGAGGTTTGGCTCCTCACTTCTTAGAGAAGTGCGCACAATTGCGCGCTCCTACAACACTGAAAAAATTACAATCTTTACTGGGCTTTTTGAATTTCGGCAGAACTTACATTCCGGAATATGCCCAGCGTATCAAGCCTTTGTATGCTTTGATACAACCAACTTTCTCAAAATCATGCTGGCTGCCTGAGCATTCAGCCATTTTGCAATCCTTGCAGGCTGATCTGCTCGCTTCTAAATATTTACTGACTCGTGATAACCACACCAACCTGGTAATAAGAATAATTCCCGGGACGGTGGGTTTCACATACCTCACTTTTAATGAAGGTGACACAGTACCTATTGCTTACAAGTCACACTTGTACACTTCGGCTGAGATGCGGTTTCCCACAGTGGAAAAGGTTTTAACTGCTGTACAGATGGCAATTCTAAAGGAACGAGCACTGTCTCAGGGGAAACGCATGCTAGTGGTAACACCCTGTCCTCACTTGGAGGCAGTCACGAAAGCCAGTGTACCGAATTCAAAAGCTTTGCACCCTCGGTGGATTCAGTGGGCTGCGTCATTGTCATCCACGGATGTCATGTTTATTTTTGACGCCTCCTTACGGTCGCAAGAGTACTTGCAGTATGAATTCATTCACCCTGCTCCTCTGGCTATGCGACCTTTGGAGGACTTCCATTGCATCATTTACACTGATGGGTCGGCGCAGGTTGCGCATGGCTCTAAACATGCCTACGTTTCCGCATGCGCCATTGTGGTCGGTGCTATGTTGAATGATGAGTTCATTTCCAGGGAAGTGCACACGTTGCCCCTGGGCGATTGCACCGCACAATTGGCGGAGCTTCGTGCTCTCTTACTAGCTTTGGAGTACGCAGATCCAAGTGTTACTACTCTAATTGTAAGTGATTCTTACTACTGTGTCCAGTCTTACAATGAAAACTTGTTCTTTTGGATTCAAAATGATTTTCATGATTCCAAGGGTAGCACAATAAAACATAAAATGATCTGGGTTCGAGTGGCAGAGCTTAAGGCTATGTTGCCACTCGTTTATGTGATTCATACTCTCGGTCATCAGCGCGTAGGAGTTCACGCTGTTGGCAACTCGCTTGCTGATGAAGCAGCGAAATCAGCAGTATCTACATACTTAGTTGCAGCAGTTACTAGGTCTAAAACCAAGATTGATAGCGACATCTTGGCAGCGATTGCTGCCTCTGAGAAGGGAAGTAAACATCCTGCGGGATTCCCTTCGAAGTATAAATACCACTTAAGTCCCGAAAAGGTTCCTTTTGTGACAATTCCTGATGTTGGGGAACGGCTGATTCCCAACTCGGATCGCAGAGCAGACTTGATTACAGCGGCTCATGAAGGTGTGGCGTCTGCGCATGCGGGCGTCTCGGCCACTGTAACTCAATTACAACTACGTTTCTGGTGGCGGGGACTGTACAAACAGACGCGTGATTATGTCCTTCTTTGTGACATATGCCAGCAGATTAAACCTTCAACTGCTACGCGTCCGCCACAGACTCAGTTGTACATTTCTAATAAACCGCTAGGCTGTGTTTATTTAGATCACTGCGGTCCATTTTCATCTGATACTGCATATAAGTACATCTTAGTAGCAGTTGACTCATGCACACGCTTTGTGTGGGTATGGCCACATCGCAGCGCTGATTCACGGACTGTCATTAGAGATTTGCGTATCTTTATAGGGATTTTTGCCTGTGGTACCTTCCATTCGGATCAGGGTCCGGCTTTCGCCTCTAAGGCGTATAAGGATGCCATGACTTCGATGGGGGTCCAAGTCAAGTTTTCGTCACCCTACAGACCTGAGGGTAATAGTGTAGTTGAACGAATGAACCGTGATTTAAAGCAATCTTTGACAGCCCGAGTTATAGGCACTGGCAGAAACTGGCTGGCTCACCTCTATGGCGTGCAGCGTGCTCTTAATAATCTCCCTAGAAGGTCTCTGGGTGGGCGGACCCCATACGAAATGCTCTTTGGCATCAAGATGTACGTCCCTGACCTTGACGGTCTAGACTCTGTGGTTCGCGCCACTTCCTTTGACGCAGATGAACATTGCAATGTTTTACAGAATCTACAAAAGACCAGAGACAGTCTTGCAAAGGAACATTTGCCCTCCACAGCGGATGATGCGTTGCAGATCCCGGTGGTTGGCTGGCTACCCCAAGTTGGAGAACTGGTTCGAGAGAAGATCGACAACAAGAAAGAGTTTGGTCCCTCCTATCGAGCTCCAGTCCCAGTGCTTGGAGTGAAGGGCACAAGAACAGTCATTTTACCACCACTTCCAGGTCGTAAGGAAAACAGGTTTATTTCTATTGACAATGTCAAGATACACAGAGTGGCCGATTCTTCTTAGCATGACACCAGCTGTTTCCTGTCCTTCCATTGTAAGAAATTCAATTATGCCCACTGCTTCTAATATTGAACATGAAGTGGCCATCGAATTACCTGCTGTTTCCAGTCCATTATTAAATAATTTACCCGGAACTAACGTTGATGAATTGGACTATACATACCCCACTGATTTGTCCATGCCTGACCTGCAAGCTCGTTTAGCCACGGAATCCAGATTTTCATTTGACTCTGCTTCCCTTGCCTCGAAAAAACCCTCTCAAATTGCAGTATATGCTAGCCTGTTTAAAAAACATTTTTTGATACCTCCTTGGATATACATTTGGCTGGTCCTTTTTTCGGTTTACCTTTTTATGTCAATTGGTTTTGTGTTTTATTTTTTTCGAATTATGAATGGACACTATGTCGAGGAGAGAACTTGCATTACTCATTTAAATGGAACTTTGGCCCCACTTTCCTCTTCACATTCTACACACAGATTAAAAAGAGACTTGACTTTGGTTAACATCACAGCATGGCCTGTTCTGGATGGAATCGCGTGGGATGCAGTTCGGTTTCAAATTCATGGCCCAACGGAAGTCGTTAATGTTCCTAATGTACTTAGAGTGAATATGGGGGATGTGGTGAAACAAAACATTCGTTCTGATGATTGGGATGTTAATGCTGTGGAAAGTTTGTTTTCTGATTTGAAATACTATGCTGCTTTTGATGCTGAGGATTTATATTTAGAATCTGCTAATTATGGTGAATTGTTCTGTTACCAACATTATGGCAATCACTTCTTACACAAAACATCTTCCCGAAGGGATGCTGTTAATTTTACTCAGTGGGAACATTGCCCGGCACCTACACAAGGGAGTTCAGAAACGTTTCTTAAAAAGTATACTTATTTCACTGACTTTAATCAGTCCAATCCCGAGTCCTTTTATTTTAAATTTCAAAAACAGCCACTGTCCAAGGTTAGACTTACCGATACCAAATTGTTGTATTCGAAGGCCTTCCTAGATCAATTAGTTACTGGGGGCTATGAGTTATGGAAGGAAACAATAGACCTTAAATCGGTTTGGGGTTCAAGGGCCTGGCAGGTACGAGGCACTGAGGCTTTGCACCGTGCATGTCTCATCCCGAATCATATGTTGTTTTTAAATGAAACCATTTCCCAAACCACATGCTTTGGATTGGCTACATCTAAAAGGTTGAACACCCCGTCTTTCCCGGAGTTGGAGGAATATGAGGATTGGAGTAATTTTACTCAATTGTCCATTAAAGATATACAGGCTCTGCTTCTTAATTCCTCCTTTAACATTTCCAGTATGAATCCTAAGGGTTGGCTGCTTTGGCACCGTAGTGCTGATTCTTGCCAAAAAAGATTTTTAAATATAACTGACGGTTTTAAGACTGTTAGATCTGATCCCCGGTTTGATTTGAGTCATACTGTCACCTCTTACTCTGTGGGCAAGTTGTGTCAAGCTTGGCTGAAACATTCAACTTTACCTGCGGTTAAGTATCACCTTTCCAAACTGAATGCAGACGTGGATTTGAATGATTTCATTAAAGGCCCAGTTAGTGGCAGGTCGAAAAGGTGGTTATATGGGGTTTACAATGAAATTTGGAAACTGTCACAGATTGAGGCTGCTTCACGCCTTAGGGCTATTGATCAGGCGAATCTTGAGAAAGTGCTTGCAGTTGTTGACAATAGCATTAACGTGCTTTCCTCTAGAATTTACACATTAGATAATATTGTGTCGTCTGTTGTTGATATTGTGCATGATGAAGTGTCTGTATTATACCATGGTCAAAATCAATTACGGTCAATCATGCAGTTTGCATGGACACTGCAGACTCTGAAAATGGGTAAAGTTCCCTGGGGATACATGAACGTTTCCTCTTTATTTGCACCGTTTAATTTGACAGACAAACAACGCTTGCTTTCAATGCGTGATGCTTCCTTTTCTATGCTACATATTGAAAGGTTGGAATCTTTACCTTTTTCTGTGGCAGAGGCCACTGCTGCTACGTGGCTTATCCACGGTTTAATAACACTGCCTTTTGCTTTATATAAGTTTTCAAATTGTATGAAATATGTGCCAATAGGTCGTTTTGAACCCTTGGGTAGCGGTTTTCTTCATGAGGTCTGGTCACTCCCATACACATACAGATGTTTCAAGGATGAACAGGAGGTTTATCTAACAGGGGATGAGTGTACTGAGACGCCAGATCATTCTTTAATGTGCAGACACATACAGTTACACGGTTCATGTAACAAGGACCGACCGAATATGGCTTGCGTTTTACAGGGCACGCCTGTTCCTGCTATCATCCCCACGTTTAAATTGTTAGAGAATGGTAGTTATTTAATGCTCAATAATGAAAACTGTTGTGGGTTAATTAAAGGTATAGCTTTCATAGTAACAGTAAGTGAGCGAGTTATTTGCTGCAGAAATGTTCTTTATCCTCCCACACGTGAACATAGGGAGTCTTCCATTTGGCCACAGATACCGACCTTGGGAGCAGAATTCAGCGGCATGGCTAGAATAAGAGCTCTTTTGTCCCAGAAAGAGGTGGCCTTGAGCTCGGCCCGTGAAACTTTCGTGCTTCACATTGCTAACACCCGTACGGAGGTTCAGGCTCTTTTAAATACTGATTTGCCTTTGCATTTCGGAGCCATGGTTCGTTCTATCTTTAACGCATCCTCCACAACGGGCCTAGCACATTTTTTTAAAGTTGTTAGCGGTGGTCTCGTGACTTCCTTTGAGAAGATTTTTGGAGTCATCCCTGCCTTCTTCCATTCTATTTTTTCATCCTTATTTGGAGGGTTCCCGTTTTTACTTGCATTAGCGGCTGGCGCATTGGTGGTTTTCTGCCTTTTTAAATATGGATGCCCTTCCTGTGCAAGACCACGCTCAACTGCTACTGACGCGGTTTCGCAACCGCATGCTTGATTATTATGGCACACTGCCGTTGGCGACTCTAAGCACGGCGTTTGGATTATCTTTTCGGTTCTCCTATTTCACCTGTGTCCAGCCTGTATTTCGCTGCCTGACCTGTGATTTCCTTTGGGCCATTGATTTGTGTCTCTGCGGACCAATATCTTCTGACGTCGATTTTGATCAACTGATGAGTCCTATCATTGCTCACGAGTTGGTTTGTTCTGACGAAAGGATTATGGCCTTGGCGGTGGCACATGGACTAATGGGTCCCTGGGATGTGTTGTCGGCAGCGCGAAATTTCTTGGAACGAAGTTTTCTTGAAAACCCACCGAGCTGTCCTCTGATGGTTATAGAGGATCCGGTGCTGGAAGATCACGTATGTTCCTTTCATCTTTTAAATTGGATGGCTGAACTGTTTTCGGATGAGGACAGTGACTTCCTCCTGGAGGCTGTTGCAGCTTACTTTTCATATACAGTCTTATCATAGACACTGCCTCAAATTGACATGCTGATTGATAGCATTTCCTTGATTTTATTGACTTTTGGTCAAGACATTTTATTTTTGCTTGCCTATTGGCTTGAGCCACATTATACTTGTGGGCTATTTTTTAGCATTAGTTTTTATAATTGAATTTTTATTCATGCTCGTTTCTTGTTGGATTCTGCTCTCATGTGATGGCACTTCTGTTATCTTATTTAGTCCGTTCTCGGATCATGGGGGGGTGTTGTATAGCTCCTATATATCCTTATATCGTGTTAAGTTAGCATAGGTACATTTGAGATTTAAACGCCATTTTTCCTTTCTTGCAACTTCTGCACACGACCCTTAATTGTTGACTTAGCTTTCAACCTAGTGGTTTGCCGTGGTGTATGTGAGAATAATATGTTATTGCTCTGATATCAGTTTTGTTTAATAAACCATGTCTGCACGGAGAGTGCTGAAGTTTCAGGAGCAACACGATATGGAATTGTTATGAGGTCTGATCTCCACGCCTTCATAGTCATAACACAAGTGCAGCCTTTGCCAACTTGGGCTTGAGGCGGGATTGATATTGCTTTGCACGAGAATAGTTAACACACTTGATGCGGTGCACATGCAGAGAGAGCTGGTGTATGCTGATGTGATTCCTTCATGCTAGGACACTAAGGTATGGGCCCGCCCTAAAACAACCCAAAGAGACCTTCTTAGCTAATAATATAATATATGTGTTAGGGAGGGTGAGATATAAGTGTTGTTAACTCTTATTCATTACAGCATGTTAACATGCTGTCACCATTCGCTTTTTATGTCTTAGTAACTATGCTGATAATTTTGCTACTGATAATAAGTATACTTGTATTATCTAAGATACTGCGCCTGAGAAGACGGCATTAGTAAATAAACATTTCAAATGCACATGTGTCTTCTTTACTCCATGTTCTGGTTTGTAATGATAATATAACGAAAGAGTGTTCATGAGTCCCACGTACCCTGAGGTACTGTAAGTTCATGTTCTGGTTTGTCTAAACATTGGAAGTTTGATATGTCCAATGAGACACTGTAGCTAGCTCGGTAAGGGGTGAGTTGGTTGCTAAGGTAAGTTTTGGGACACCCTAATTTGCCGAGGTTCCACTCCTCTGTGCACAGTTCTGTGTGAGTACAGAAACCCTGCAACAATCCCCTTGTATTCAGCCAGAGACCCTCCCCTATGGAACAAATGTAGAGACAGGGGCTGCCCATTGGCTACATCATCATTCCGATGAAAAATCATACCAACATCATGTCTCCCATTCCCTTCTGATATTGGGAGGCCATCAATGCCCCTACAATGCAAACATTAAGATTTGTTTATATCATATTTGCAGTGAGTTTGGAGTAGAAGGTCACCCTTGATTTAGAACTGGACCCTGAGTGCAAAAGGTAAACCAAATTAAATTCTCTGCTTTGAATTAGCTTCAAAGTCTCAATGTCCAAGAGACATTTAAGTAACAAGGGCCTGTTTAAACTTAAGTCTGCATCAAAGAGGGAATAAAATCCAATATGCAAGTGTCCACTCACACCACATCGTACCTTTTTCTTCTAGTTTAAATGACTTTCAGGGACCCTTCTTTGTGCATAAGTTCATAAATGGCGCAGCCAGTGGATTCAGAGAAATCGTTATACAAGGGGGTTGAACCACAAAGACCTCTGCTGTTACGACTACAGTCCTCTTCTTCCACACACTAGATGATCCATAAACAGGATCTGTGGCTTGTGGGGTAAATTGAAATGAAATGAAATGAAAATAGAATTTATAAACCGCTACAGTTGCCCTCAGGCGTCCAGGCGCTGTGACTAAACAGGATTGCCCTCCGGCGAACAAACAGAGATTCTGGTTACTGAAACAAAAAAGTTTTAAGTTGCTTCCGAAAACTGGTTAGGTTGGAATTGCTTCTCATGTGCAGAGGGAGGGTGTTCCATAGTCTTGATACA
The DNA here is from genome assembly GCF_964261635.1 of Lissotriton helveticus. NCBI lineage: Eukaryota > Metazoa > Chordata > Amphibia > Caudata > Salamandridae > Lissotriton > Lissotriton helveticus. The sequence continues at coordinate 1,132,746,320 of NC_136071.1, read as the reverse complement.
TTATAAGAGAAGGAACGTCCTCCTGCTCTGGCTTTAAAGAAAAGACTTTAACGAAATTTGCAATGAACCTTCTGCGCTTTGTGGGGCATCTACCAACTCTCTGAAACATAATCTCTTCCAACCCTTCTTCGAGATTCTAAAGTGAGATCTTTTCTTCCCACTCCGGCTTTTCTTTCCGTCTTTAGACTTTGACTGAGATGTACATGATTCACCGGCACTTAACTCCTGCCTGCAGCGGGAATTGAAAATTGGAAACACTTCCTGTTCAACACCCTGATAATTTCCAATTGGACTCTTCACAGTCGGTATGGTGCTGAAAATGAAACTTATGGAGTCACTGGGCTTTTGGTGTGGTGAACGTTTTTGGGGACCTCTTTGAATTGCGGCTTTCCTGCCTGGGAACCAAAGACAATTGGGGACTAATATCTTTATGGTCAGCCATTCTGGCTGGCACCAAAACCTCTTCCATATCGGTGGCTCTCCAGGACCAGAGCTCTTGTCCTTCTTGCTACTGATCAGTTCCTTCAGTATTGCCATCGGAGACCAGGCAAAGACCGCTGACGTTCCAGAACCTACAGCAGCTACATGACCTCCCGAACCAAGAGTTCTATAACTTCCTAAAAATTAAGACAGCAATAACAAAGGCCAACCTATGCGGAGGAGAGCCGGGAATCATCAAGTACCTGCAGCTCCTCAACTCAACAGGCCACCAAACGGCAAAGATCTATAAGCTCCTGAGCCCATCCAAGCTGGCGCAGAACAAAAAAGCTACTAACACATGGGAGACGCTCCTGGGCAGGCAACTGAATGAAACGGAGCGAGCAAAAATGTGGAGCTCAGCGACAACAAACAAAATTACCCCACAGCTAGCGCAAACAAAATATTGGCTACTCCACAGCGCCTACTGGACGCCATCCAAACTCCACAAGGTCGGCATCGCAGACTCAGACAAATGCTGGAACTGCCAGAAAGAGGAAGGCACCCTCGAACACCTCATCTTCACCTGCGTGAAAGTCAAGAAGTTCTGGGCACAAATCAACACTTTCTTGAACGATATGCTCAAAACAGATCTGGTAATTTACCCGGCTTTCTTCAGGACCTATTAGATGAAAAGTGCTACTGCATGAAAAAACATTTTATATACAAAAACATATTTGGAATGAGTACATCGGTGGTACAAGACCACCCTACCAGCACTGGATCGCATATACGTTGGATGGTAGGTAAGTATGAACTCTTATTCTTCCTACGACAAAAAATGAAAGGAAAATTAGACTAATCGGTGAAGAACACAACCTTCTGAACAAAATAGAAGAGAAGTTTGAAGTCGATTCAAAAAAGTTTATTGATCGACAGTACTAGCCCTATAAGTGGCTCTATCTGTAGGTAAGCTGAATTTATCAATTAAAAAACTACTCACCCAGCTTTCTGTGGGAGTATACCTCACCTCACCCGGCAACTGCTCGGTGGTTGAGGCCCCGCTCTATTTGTAGGAAATAACAAGGGAACATCAGTGATGTGATCTCGATCCGACCTCCAGACTATCTGTAGAAATCAAACAACTTGTATAAGAGGCAGAGGCTGAAGGTTGGATTACTCCTAACGAAGCGAGATTTTTGGTTACCAACCACCCTGTAATGCCTTATTTCTACTGCTTGCTGAAGATTCATAAAATCCAATGACCACCTCCCGGACGTCCCAACATCTCCGGCATTGGTTCATTGCTAGAACCATTATCTACCTTCGTTGATTTTTTCTTACGGCCATTAGTTGCAGAGATGCCCACTTATTTAAAAGATACGGCAGATGTCCTCAGGATCTTACCAGAGATAGATTTTGATACCACCACTGACCTACTGGTGAGCTTCGACGTGGAGTCGTTATACACGTGTATTCCTCAACAAGACGCTCTCGACTCCATTAGAAGCCTGTTAGAGGCACGAGACCTGGAAAGTATCACTCCTGTAAGTTTCATCATGAAGTGTGCCAGGCTCGCCATGATGGAAAATTATTTCCACTTTGAAGACCAGATCTTCCTACAAGTCTCGGGCACGTCGATGGGCAGTGTCTTCGCGCCCAGCCTCGCCAACCTCTATGTCCATCTGTTTGAACAAACCTATGTCCTCGACCACAGTAACCCTTTTTTTCATCAGCTGGTACTGTGGAAGAGGTATATAGATGACATCTTGGTGGTTTGGCGAGGTTCTGCCTCTGAGATTCAGGCCTTCCATACATGGTTGAATCAACAAAACTTATTTTTAAAGTTTACTATCGAGTTTAGCAAGATCAAACTATAATTTCTCGATATTTCTATTTTTCCAGAAAATGGGAAACTACATTGTGAACTCTTTAAAAAACCAATGGCCAGAAACTCTATTTTGGCATTTAACAGTTTTCATCCCAGAGCCCTACGTGAAAACCTTCCAGTGGGTCAATTTTTAAGGATCCGCAGGAACTGCTCAACTCTGAAACTTTTTGAACAGCATGCAAAACAACTATCATTGCAACTGCAGGCACGTGATTATCCCAAACGTCTGGTACGACGAGCCTGGAAAAGGGTGTCCAATAGTAATCGGGATGCCCTATTAGAACAAAGTGTCACTAAACCAACGACAGACAGACTAACTTTCGTCACCACTTTCTGCACCCTTTCTAATAAAGTTCAAAAGGTAGTGCGGAGGCATTGGAGGATCCTGAATGTTGCAACAGAGACCATTGCTATGCCTCTGTTTTCATTCAAAAAAGGCCCAAGTCTGCGCGACAGTTTGGTACACACACGACCCAGAAATCCTTCAACTAATGACACCGACACTCTTTGGGACCTTCCACCAGTACGAGGCCACTATCCTTGTGGCTCGTGCAGTTTGTGTCCACAGACTACCAAGACTGAAACCGTAGACATTGGTACAGGTAGGCCCTGGATCCTGAAAGCTCACAGGAATTGCAATTCAGAGCGGGTGATCTACATGATTACATGCCCTTGTTCACTGAAATACGTAGGCCATACCACACGCAAAATAAAACTACGTATCAGCAAGCACAAGAGCACAGTGCGCTGCAATAAACAATCTACGTGTCTGACGAATCACTTTTTGGAGCTTAAACACAAAGCGCATGACATGAGATGGCTCATTTTGGAACGTCCCTTCATTCCACGACATGTGACTGACATCTCGAGATTTTTGTTTATCAAAGAGCAGAAGTGGATTTTCAAACTAAAAAGTGACATTAATGGTCTCAACGACAATATTCCCTGAGTGTTGTTATGAATAATAACAAATAACTTCTTTACAGGATATACTTCATGTGAAACAGAAAATACGGTTGTTTTGATCAGCAGACTGTATCAGATACACTACACTGTCTGATCAGATTGATACCTTTTTGCATGACCTATGTAAGACACTGATCAGAGAACACATATATAAAAACATATATGTAGAGAAAAGACTGATAGCAAGCTACATCTAATGCACGGCCTTTAAACAACTATATATTTTCTATAATAGATGTAGGAATTCTGCTGACTCTATTTACCACCAATGGTTAGGCAGCTAGAACCCCACTGCTTCTATCTTATCCTTTCAAGATTTCAAATCTACTAAACCAACTTATTCCTAGTTTGGGCCTCATTTTTTACCAATTCTAAAATGAATATGATAGGATTGAAATAGATTAATCAAAAGAGTGGATCGTCTGTTGATTTCCTTCATCAATATGCTCTATCGTTCATACTGCATTCTGAGCCACACTTAAAATTGCAAAACCTGCCTGCGAGTTCGCTTTTTTCGCTCTAATTTATCAGGATATGTAACACTGCAAACAATCTTTAACGTGTGCAGCCATTGTTTATTTCAAAACAACTATCTGTAGTCATAATCCGTTATTTACTGACAGCCTTGTGCTGGCGCTGCCCTGATACAGCTCGATACTTAATTAGACAGCCCACTATGTTTGGATAACGCATGCACGGCACACGAGACTCTATTGCACGTGCATGCGCGTTCCAATCTTCAAAGCAGCAGCCTCGCTAGACGCATATCTTTTAGGTGTCGAGAGGACTTGGATGCTATGTTCGTTCCGATTACGGGCGGGCGGTGTAAGATCTGGTCCTCCAATTGGATTATTGAAAGATTGTGGCTAAACAAACGAATCAGGAACACTATAATTAGATACACGATCCTGCCGTCAGGTACCTTCCCTTCGGCTCGGAGCACGAGAGGAGGTACCGACGGACAGGTAAGGAATTAGAACAGGGGGTCTCTTGGGATCCTTAGGGTGTGTTTCTGTTGTGGAATTGTACTCTATTGAGCTGCTAAATGAGGTTAAGAGCACTCCACTCCGCATTTGCACTCTTTCTTGTAACTTAAATGTGACTACCATTGGAGTAGGTTTTCTATGTCACATTCCAGCTATGGTTTCCAGGTTTGAAGTGAATTACATCAGTGATAGAATTCTTTTTGAACTTTGAAAAATTGTTTAAACTAAATGTCAAGCTATACAACTAGTACATATCTTTATGCCTTTTGTGCATAAAAGCTAGTTTTTGAGTACCTACTACATCGCAACAATCAACATCATTTTTTTAAACTATCCTCTTATGAGGTAGCATTTCCTGCTTTTTCATCACAGTGTGAATGTTCAAGATCTTATTTTTGATATAGGTTTTAATTTATTTGCTATTAGAGTAAAATTAAGGGAGCATGTTTTATGATCACATCACTGATGTTCCCTTGTTTTTTCCTACAAATAGAGCGGGCCACAACCACTGAGCAGTTGCCGGGTGAGGTGAGGTATACTCCCACAGAAAGCTGGGTGAGTAGTTTTTTAATTGATAAATTCAGCTTACCTACAGATAGAGCCACTTATAGGGCTAGTACTGTCGATCAATAAACTTTTTTGAATAGACTTCAGATTTCTCTTCTATTTTGTTCAGAAGGTTGTGTTCTTCACTGATTAGTCTAATTTTCCTTTCATTTTTTTGTCATAGGAAGAATAAGAGTTCATACTTACCTACCATCCAACGTATATGCAATCCAGTGCTGGTAGGGTGGTCTTGTACCACTGATATACTCATTCCAAATATGTTTTTGTATATAAAATGTTTTTTCATGCAGTAGCACTTTTCATCTAATCGGTCCTGAAGAAAGCCGGGTAAATTACCATAGCGGCTGAAACATGTCGACCAAACACACTGCCATGAGATAGTAAATTTGTTCCACACTATCAGGCTATTTTATCCATGACATTCGGACGATCTTTAATAAACATATTTTTCACCCTTATAGTCATTTTTAACTTCACTTTCGCTTAGCACTGCACTCCATCAGCATCCATATTTTTTGCAAAGTTTCCTGGCGGAGTAGATCAAGAGTAAGAGGTCTGGTATTCAAGTGTGCCAGCCTTTGGGCAACATTGGCTGTACAGACTCTACTCTTCTGTTTTCCAGATGATGAGACTCCGCCGAACTGGGGGTTGATGGAACTCATACTCATGCCAAGTGCTAGGCAAATTGTCTGAATGTGTTGAACACTCCTTCTGATCTTTTAGAATTCTAGTTTGATTTAACGGATTGCTTTTCTCCCTTGTGTTATATAAGTCATCAGACCATCCACCCTATTTGGACTTTTTACTGCCCATCACAGCCAGGTATACCCGGACAGTAAGGAATAGTAAAAAAAGAAAATCGATTGCACACCTTTGGAGTGCACTCCCGTGGTGCGGGTAGGCTTTATTTTTTCTTTTTTTTAAAACAAACCCCCCCTTTGGGAGTTTTATTGTTATAAAATGAAACTTTGGGAAAGTTTGATAGTCAACTGTCATGTTTGATGAAATCGTCGTCAAAGTTTTCCTGTCACTGTGTAGATCTGACCACAGCGCTGGCGGAAATTTCTAAATTTGGCAGGTGTAAAAAAGGCACTAAAGTCATCTGGCACCCTGTCTGTGTTTACTCCTTCTGACAAACCCTAAATCGGCCCCTCTGTCTAGAGTGGCAGATCGGGGGAGAAAGGATGGTATGAAATGCTACCCCAAGGGATTGCCAGGGATTAGACTATTTTCAAGCGTTCATCCCATTCACCTTTTGGGTGTTTGATTTGATTGTTTGATTTGCAGCTTTCCAAGTCTACTAATGCTAATATTTGTGAATTCTAAAATTTAGTAAATTTGCATCGATGCAAAGAGTATTTCTATGGATGCAGATGTGCTACTTTTCGGATAAACAGGTTCTAAATATATTTAGGTTTTTGTTACAAAAAAATAACAAATTTATACCTCTAAGTAAAATCAAGACAACAAGCAAAACCAACTCAGACATAACAGAACTGACTCAGGGCCCCTAGACACAACTACCAAACCATGAATGCATTTATTTGGGCGCTGGCATCCTTCCTACGAAAACCCTCTGTGAAGCTACAGAACGGCCAGAATGCAGCTCAGGTGTTGCACTTCCTATGTACTCTTTGGCTTGCCCATTCAAAGCTTGCCGATTCAAAGTTTACCTTTGAAGCCTGATGGGCAGATGTAGGTGTGGGAGGGGTGGGAGCTTGGGACAGGTTCAGCTGCCAGCCTGCTTGCATGAAGTGCGCATGTCAGGTTGAACGGGTGCCTTGCTCCGACCAGCCTGACATGCGCACTTGAACCCTCGCCTACTTGTGCAGTGTAGGAGCTGTGGGGGTTACAGGCACAGCCTCCAAGTCTCCTAAGGAGCGGTGGCAGCCGCTGACACATCCAATCCTCGTGCTGCTCTCTCATGCTGTTTAACAGCAGGGGAGCAGCGTCTACATTGGCTCTGAAGTCACAACGGGGGGACTGGAGGCTGAGCTGGTCACAACTTCCATGCATGCCTCGCCTGGTGCAGAGAAACTCAGGGGCATATAATGAAGAACATGGTTAAAATTATCACCGCTTTAGCGGCAGGAAACTGCCGCTAAAGCGGCGTTAATGGGCTTGATAATATGTCCTTGTGAATTCCCATAGAAGCACAGGTTCCGTTGTCGACCTGGTCTTCTATGGGAATTCACAAGGGCATATTATCAAGCCCATTATCGCCGCTTTAGCTGCAGTTTCTTGCCACTAATGCGGCGATAATTTTAACGCCGTTCTTGATAATATGGCCCTCAAAGTGTTCCTCTTCTGTGTTGGATCATCCGGACGGTGAGTCAGAGTCACTCTTGTGTCGTGTGTGTGTCCCAGGTATATTGTAATTCTGGTAAAATGGGTAATTACTCTCTCCCTCTACGGCCCAACATTGGTAATTCTGATGTTGTAATGATGCACTTAAGACTACTGCAAACGCCAGGATGAGAAATTAGCAGGCGGTTACAGAAGAAGTGCTCTGCGTGCACTGGCTGGATATGTGCACACCATGGGGCAGATTTACAAGCCCCTTGTGCCACTTTTGGGTCATTTTAAACATGGGAAAAATGACAAAAAAGTGACGCAAGGGGCTTGTAAATCTGCCCCCATTTGGGTTAGAGAAAGTAATGGCACACTGTGTGCTGCAGGCAGAGATGGCAGTGTCTCAGATCCCTCTGGATTGTACCTTATGTATGTGCACGTGTGCATGTGTATAATGTAGAAGGTGCAAAATTCTGCGCCCGCTGATGAATATCACATGTGCCCCATAAGGGTCCCAGAGCCCTGCATGTCAAGCTGTAGAGGGATCCGCCGACCTCTGCCTTACTCGCGGTCAGCTCAGTAGTGTGGCCAATGTGGTTCGTTGCACACATTTGCTTCCTGCTCCGCCTACGACACATACCCGCACTCTCCTCTGATAGGAGGCTTCTCTAGCACCCTGTGCGCTATCAGTAGACTCTTCCTCTAACACATCTCCTCCCCTCAGGAAGCTGCTCCTAACTCCACAGTCAGGGAACTGTTCTCCTAATCCCATAGCCACCACTTCCACCTTTCAGGAAATGCATTGCGGAACCCCAGACCTCCCACTGTCAGGAAACTTCTTCTCTAACTCCAACGCCCACCTCCCACTGTCAAGGACCTCCTCTTCTAACCCTCTCCCAAACCTCTTACTGTCCGGGAGCTCCTCTCCCAACCCTCTCCCCCACCTCTTACTGTCTTGGAGCTCCTCTTCTAACCCTCTCCCCCACCTCTTACTGTCCGGGAGCTCCTCTCCCAACCCTCTCCCCCACCTCTTACTGTCTGGGAGCTCCTCTTCTAACCCTCTCCCCCACCTCCTACTGTCCGGGAGCTCCTCTCCTAACCCTCTCCCCCATCTCTTACTGTCCGGGAGCTCCTCTCCCAACCCTCTCCCCCACCTCTTACTGTCTGGGAGCTCCTCTTCTAACCCTCTCCCCCACCTCCTACTGTCCGGGAGCTCCTCTCCTAACCCTCTCCCCCATCTCTTACTGTCCGGGAGCTCCTCTCCTAACCCTCTCCCCCACCTCTTACTGTCCGGGAGCTCCTCTCCCAACCCTCTCCCCCACCTCTTACTGTCTGGGAGCTCCTCTTCTAACCCTCTCCCCCACCTCTTACTGTCCGGGAGCTCCTCTCCCAACCCTCTCCCCCACCTCTTACTGTCCGGGAGCTCCTCTCCTAACCCTCTCCCCCATCTCTTACTGTCCGGGAGCTCCTCTCCTAACCCTCTCCCCCATCTCTTACTGTCCGGGAGCTCCTCTCCTAACCCTCTCCCCCATCTCTTACTGTCCGGGAGCTCCTCTCCTAACCCTCTTCCCCACCTCCTACTGTCCGGGAGCTCCTCTTCTAACCCTCTCCCCCATCTCTTACTGTCCGGGAGCTCCTCTTCCAACCCTCTCCCCCATCTCTTACTGTCCGGGAGCTCCTCTCCTAACCCTCTCCCCCACCTCTTACTGTCCGGGAGCTCCTCTCCTAACCCTCTCCCCCATCTCTTACTGTCCGGGAGCTCCTCTTCCAACCCTCTCCCCCATCTCTTACTGTCCGGGAGCTTCTCTTCTAACCCTCTCCCCCACCTCTTACTGTCCGAGAGCTCCTCTCCTAACCCTCTCCCCCATCTCTTACTGTCCGGGAGCTCCTCTCCTAACCCTCTCCCCCACCTATTACTGTCTGGGAGCTCCTCTTCTAACCCTCTCCCCCACCTCTTACTGTCCGGGAGCTCCTCGACTAACCCTCTCCCCCACCTCTTACTGTCCGGGAGCTCCTCTTCTAACCCTCTCCCCCACCTCTTACTGTCCGGGAGCTCCTCGACTAACCCTCTCCCCCACCTCTTACTGTCCGGGAGCTCCTCTCCTAACCCTCTCCCCCATCTCTTACTGTCCGGGAGCTCCTCTCCTAACCCTCTCCCCCATCTCTTACTGTCCGGGAGCTCCTCTCCTAACCCTCTCCCCCATCTCTTACTGTCCGGGAGCTCCTCTCCTAACCCTCTCCCCCATCTCTTACTGTCCGGGAGCTCCTCTCCTAACCCTCTCCCCCACCTCTTACTGTCTGGGAGCTCCTCTCCTAACCCTCTCCCCCACCTCTTAATGTCTGGGAGCTCCTCTCCTAACCCTCTCCCCCACCTCCTACTGTCTGGGAGCTCCTCTCCTAACCCTCTCCCCCATCTCTTACTGTCCGGGAGCTCCTCTCCTAACCCTCTCCCCCATCTCTTACTGTCCGGGAGCTCCTCTTCTAACCCTCTCCCCCATCTCTTACTGTCCGGGAGCTCCTCTTCCAACCCTCTCCCCCATCTCTTACTGTCCGGGAGCTCCTCTCCTAACCCTCTCCCCCACCTCTTACTGTCCGGGAGCTCCTCTCCTAACCCTCTCCCCCACCTCCTACTGTCCGGGAGCTCCTCTCCTAACCCTCTCCCCCATCTCTTACTGTCCGGGAGCTCCTCTTCCAACCCTCTCCCCCATCTCTTACTGTCCGGGAGCTCCTCTCCTAACCCTCTCCCCCACCTCTTACTGTCTGGGAGCTCCTCTCCTAACCCTCTCCCCCATCTCTTACTGTCCGGGAGCTCCTCTCCTAACCCTCTCCCCCACCTCTTACTGTCCGGGAGCTCCTCTCCTAACCCTCTCCCCCACCTCCTACTGTCCGGGAGCTCCTCTCCTAACTTCTTTGAAGCTGTCGCCTGGTGAGTACTACTCACTGTGAAGCAAGTGTTGTCAGCTTGTCTGCATGTGCCAGCTGCCACGTTTTGCCGTCTGCGCGGTTAGAGGTGGCGCATCGGAGCTCTATGATGCCCCATGTATTGCCTGCCAGCTGTGCTGGAGGTAAGAGAGGGGCCATATTAAATATATTTATTTATATCATGACGTGTGTACCATTGGTTTTACTATTTATTTAACCCCTTCGCTGCGGCGGTTAATCCCCCGCTGTGCTGGGAGGGAGGGGGGCACGCACAGCGCCCCCATGCTCATGACGAACTGAGCTCATCATGAGGCACGGCGCTCCTGTGCTCATGACGAGCTGAGCTCGTCACAGGTGTATTACCTCCCGTGGAACGCTCAGCACAGCGGGGGAATTATCCCCGCATGCGAGCGTTCCACGGCTCATGACGAGCTGAGCTCGTCATGCGCACCGGAGCGCCGTGGCTCATGATAAGCTCAGCTCGTCATGAGCCTCGAAGAGGTTAATTTTCACATTTATTTATCTGTAAGTACTCTACTCTGCGGCCTACTCATATTTGGTTCATCAGAAATGTATCACGATTGATGACTTAGCTGAGGCCAGAACCGCGATGTCTAAGGATTTTTATTTTAACCTAGAGTAGGGTAGCGATGGTGCTGCTGTTGTAGGTGGCATGAGCCTGTAGTCAGAAGTGTAAGACCAACTTGCACAATCACAAATCAAATCATGAAAACATATGTATCACTAATAAGCACTATCAGCAAATAAAGACATCTGTGAGGTACTCAGCATTGTTATCTCGAAGACTGTCATGACGTTTTGTGGTTATACTGAATAAGCAGCTACCTATGTCATTATCATATGAAATCTCTTTATTGATGGCATAACTACACTTTGACAATTGCTTTATTAGTCTTCTTCTTTTCGGAAATATGTTTGAAAATGCACAATTTGCCCACTATTTCTTCAAAATCTTCTCAAGGGGGGGTGGAGAACCGCCTCAAACCCTCTTTATGGCAGTTGGGCTCGCTCGCTCGCCACCGGCCACTCACCCCGAACTTTTACACCCCACCACTTTCAAATGTCACCAGCCGCCTTCAAAGATTATGAGGATATTGAATGCAAAGGCTGATGGGTGAACACTTCAAAATACAAAATTAAGAGCTGGAACAATGGGTTTCAAACAAATCAGTGACTTTGAAGGTGAAGAAGCCGAAACACCAAATGACTAATAAAACATTTACAAGATAATGCAGAAAGCTGATCTTTTTTTATCAAGGCAGTCCAAGCTGCATCTATTAGGAGCCCCTGGAGAAGAAAAACCCAGTGAGAGAACGAGAAACATGATCATTCATTTTCATGTTGCAGACACAATATATCCTAAAACATGAATTATTTGAACATAATTTGGCATTGCCCATAGGCTGTGCAAGGAGATCTTGAAATTTAAACTTTTTTAGTCATTTATTTTTGGCTTAAAGTTTGAAGGTTTATTGCTCAGATCATGGCTTCTCCTTTTTCAAAGGCTGATCAATGTTTTTGATCTGGCCCTAAATATTCCTGATTTCCAAATAAAAACTATTAGCATAGGCCCTTCTCCGTAGGATGGGCTTATGTTAGTGCTGGCATGTATGCAAAAACAAGGCAGGCTAAAGGTATGCATGTGTGTGTAATTAAACAGAGAGAGGAACAGAAAGAGAATGAGAGGGGGAGAGGGAGAGGGAGAAGGAAATAGTGAGAGAGAGAGAGAGAGACAGAATGGGTGTGCATGTGTGTGTGTGCACACGTAGGCAACATGTTACCACACTTGAGAGCCTCCACCTGGTTCTCTGATGCCAGAAACCTAAAATACATCAAATTTCAAGTTCATGTTTTAAAATCAAGTTTATTTTATTTATGTTATGGAACTTGGAAGAGATACACATAAAACTTTAGCCAAAATTCAAACTTTCGAAAAAACAGACAGAATAAATATATATACAATTGGGGTCTTGGAGAACAATAAAGCCAACAGAGCATTAGATCCAAATGCTATAAATACAATACAATTGATCCAGGATAAAAAAGCACATAAAAAAATAAAAACTCTATCACAAAGCATTTTATTTTTTATGTTATGATATTTTAATAAGATTTATACCTTGCACAGGTACCCAAAGAGTGTCCCGGCGCTAAAACAGGCATGGCAGCACTAGCATTGATTGACCTATGAGGAGTGTCGAAAGAGCCATGTCTTTAATATTTTCTTAAAAATAGGGAGATCCATTAAATGTAGCTCTGAAGGGAGTTTATTCCATGTAAACGTTCCAAGATAAGAGAAGGATCTGCCGCCTGTGCTGAGCTGACTAATTTTGGGAACTCTGGCCAAAACTTCTGAAGAGCAACGTAAAGTTCTATAAGAGACATACAGCCTGTATGTATAGGCATTTATATAGCGCACTACTTACCCGTAGGGTCCCAAGGCGCTTCGACCGCTGCGAAACCCTTCCTGGCTTCCCTGAGAGATGGTCCCTTAATGGGTATCTCCAGGGTGAGACCAGGCATCCCCGGCGGTCTGGTGGGGCCGTTAGTGAAGATGAGGCAAGCTAATGCCCAGAGTTGCCGAGTGTGATCGCTGATCAGAGTGGGCACCGAGGCGAGAGAATTATCGAGTCCGCTGACCCTGGTCCAGAAACCTGCCGCGCCGGGAATCGAACCCTGGTCCCGGGCCGTCCTCTGCTCTCGGGTCTGCCGCCTCTAACCAGTGAGCCACACTACTTCACATCCCACAGCCTGATTCATCAATCTCCCGTTTTGCGAGCCCCTAATAGCGATTCATAACGAATCGCTATTAAGGACTTGCAAAACGGGATTCATGTAGGAATTGCATAAAGAAATGCGATTCCTACACATTCCTTATTTGCGATTAGCAAATTGCTAATCGCAAATAAGGAATACTCCCCATTCATTCCTATGGGCCAAAAGGCCCATAGGAATGAATGGGGAGTATTCCTTATTTGCGATTAGCAATTAGCTAATCGCAAATAAGATAGCGATTTAAAGGGTGCCAGGGGTGTCCAAAGGACACCCTGTAGCACCCCTTAAATGCAAATTGAAACAGGTGTTGCGCACACACATGTCCAAAGGACATGTGTGCGTGCAACATGCAACTTAGAAAAATGCTTTTAAAAGCATTTTTCTAAGTTTTCGCTATTTACCACGAGGTTTGACCTCGCGGTAAATAGCGGGCCGAAATTGCGAATTCGCAATTTTTAAATGGATGATGAATTGCATTTAAGGAATCTCAAATAGAGATTCCTTATATGTAATTCCTCGCAAAATAGCGAAATCGCTATTACCGATTTTTGCATTTGGGATGATGAATCCCAAATGCAAAAATAGCGCTCACAAAGGGGCCAGATTCTCAGAATCTGGCCCTTTGCGAGCCGATTTCAGCTTGATGAATCAGGCTGTTAGTCATGAATTCTCTCTCTCAGATATCCTGCACCCGAGCCATGCAAAGCGTTATGTACCAGGACATGGATTTAAACAGAATCCTGTTTTTTGTGGAAATCTAAGCGAGAGCATTCAGATGAGAGTACATATGTGTCAGGGGAAGACTAAGAAGCATCCGGGCTGCCGCGTTCTGCACCACCTGAAGTCTTCCCAGAAGGTGCTCCGGGAGACCCAGGTAAAGAGCATTCCTGTAATCCAATTCGGAAGTTATTAATGCTTGGATTACTGTTCGCTTGTAACCTTCAGACAATAAAAGCAAGAATTTTTTCAGCATCCGTTGCAGCCCGAAACAGGAACCTTTCAGAGCCTGGATTTGCAGTTGAAAGGAGAGAACACTGTTGAATTCAATGTCTACGGGGCATATTTGCAACAGGCAGCGAAAATTATCGCTGACCTTGCATTATTTTCTATTTCTGGACTATTTCGCCAGGCTACCGTTGTATTAACAACGTTTAGCGCCATGGCGATGAATATTCCAGCGATAGCGCCCTTTTCCATGGAACATCCCTGGTTTTTCAGGGATGTTCCATGTAAAACGGCGATATGCTTGATAATACGATCCTGTGGTCGTATTACATTAATCCACCTCTCATGTTAGGTATGCCTTAGTCAGGAATTTAACAGACGTTAAATTCCTGCATTAAGTCATACTTTGCGCGATTAAAATAATTGCTTCCCCGCGTTCTAATTATCGCGTAGCTGCCTTCGCGATATTTACATGTTGTTTCCACAGACATGCCTACTTAGCATCTCATTAGCGATGCGAAGTTAGGCGTGCTGGAAACTGGAGCAAAATCAGCAAAACACGCGATAGCGTGTCTTTGCTGATAAGGCGATAAAATTATCTGCGCTTTTCGGCCGAAAACGGCCGCAAAAGCGGCGACAATTTTATATCACTGCCTTGTTAATATGCCCCTACATTCTTACGGAGCCTAGTTGAGGGCCAGGAATGAGAGCATCCTTCGGCCAAAAGGATTTCCAGAAGTCTGGTAAAGATGAACCAAAGACTATAATTTCTGTCTTATCCTGTCTTATCCGGGTTACCTTTTAGCTGGTTAATGGCCAACAACTGAAGCACCTTAGAGAGGCAGGTTTTAATATCCTCTCCAGCAAAAGCTGGGTGTCATTGGCATAGGAGATTACCTTAGCTACTAGAGACTCCGCTAATGGTGTATGGTAAACATTGAACAAGGTAGGGCTGAGGTACTCCAATCGTCAGTTCACATGCTTTGGAAGAATCAGGAGGCATCCAAACCTCTTGGCTTCTTCCAAAAACGAGGTGGGCCAATTCCGAACTATAGCTTTAATCCCAATTGCTTGGAGGAGGTCAAGGAGTTTTTGATGGGGGAAGGTATCAAAGGCCACCGATAAGTCCAACATGATCAAGATTGACTTACCTCCTATATCTAGGGCACCCCTTACATATTCCACAACTTCTAGCAGAGCTGATTTAGTGCTGAAGTGGGGCCTTAAGCCTGAATGGGTAGGGCTAGGATTTAGGAGATTGTTCCCCTCTAAAAACTGCAACAGTTGCAAGTACATGTAGTGAATATAGCGCATTTGAGGCAGACAGTAAAGACCACTGTAAGCAAATAGGCCTCAGCCATTTTCAGCAACAAGATGGAAGTACAACACACACAAAAGGAACAGGGTTCAGAACATAGAAACCGTTTAGACATAGGATTCATTCTTCCAAAATACCATTATTACAGATTTAAAAAGCACCTTAAAAAAGTTAAAAACTCTGAAACAAAACATTTAATTAGGTGGTGTATAAAGTGACTATAGAGCAGCTGAGGCAAAAAGAATAGACTGTTTTAAACATATAGGTCCGAGCCATTTTCGGCGACATGATGAAAGTGCAGGGCAGACAAAAAAAAAACATGTTTCAAATCTTAGAGACCATTTGACAAAAGTTACAATTGTCCAAGACCCCATGCCATATAGACAAAAGGAGGTTAAGCGGGATCATACCTGCCTCAAAAGGATCCAAAATCATCTCAAACCATGGGGCAAATTCCAAATAATATAAGGCTGCGCTTTGTTTACCAAGAAAGAGCCTATTACATTCTGAAAAACCCTTTTTTTGAGACATGCTTCCCTGTCCAGACGAAAGCTTAAGGACCATGTAGAATGTTTCAAACTGCTTTTAGGTGATGTGTCGTAAAAGCAAGAGCCAAATTAGGGTCTAGTTGAAGCATATCTGCAGCATAAGCGACATTTCTGCAGATTAATGACTTATCCTTAGTCGGCCAGTATTTCTTTTATTATACAGGACCTTTGTGAGCCAACATCGCTCTTCACTAGACAAGTGACCACTCCTGCCAGAACCTAAACAAAAACACTTCTCAAGCCCATTTTCAGGTCTCGCCTACGCAGTGCACATGCGCTGCATAGGAGAGAGACCTTTAGTCATCGGCACAGCTTTGGGGGCAAAAATGTGCACACGTTGCATTGCTTGCAATGGCAACGCGTGTACGTCCGGTGATTCCCTTGAGGGAGCGCGCAGCGCCATATGGTCGCAATCAGCGCCTTTTGCTGCATGCTCCGGCAAGGCAATCATGCAGGCCCCCTCCCCCGATTGCCGCGCAAGGCGCACGCTTGTGCTGGTTTTTATTAAATGCTTGTTATTGGTCTGCCTTGGAGGGAAGCGATAGTGTTTTGTTTGCTTAACTTCATTTGCCGTGTGCTTAAATTTTCCTTACAGGCTCCCCTTGTTTACTTTAGGTGCGCCCTGTTACATTTTTATTTCACTCTTTCTTGTCTCGTTTTCGTTGGCAGTTATTTAAAAACAAAATCAGCAAAGAAATATAAGTTCAGAAAATGAATTGAATACTAATCATAAATTCATGTCTTCTAATAGAGGCAGATTTGAACCCTGATCAGTTAAGTTCCTAAGCCGACCACATTGACAATGCAATACCTTCATGACCTTATCGAGCTATCAGAAAAGTACAGCAATAAATGTGCATACTTGCATATTCAAACTGATAGTCCTCACACAGTCCTGTTACATCACTCCATACTTGTTCTGACAGTGCAGAACGATGTAAAAACTGCTACAAGTCAAAAGTGGAATAAAGCAACATGAACACTTCAGTATCGTAACTTTGCGAAAACACAATTATTGTTCTCAATACTACTGAAGAGGTGTGGTGCAGCGGCCAGAGCTGCAAACTCCGGAACATAGGGGATCACGGTTCGATCCCCAGTGTGGCAGGCAGGTCAGCCTAGCACCACGTGACTCTGGACAATATCCCACTTAATCTTCCTGACAGCCCCCAACACCTGTTTGTTTATTGGCGATTTACAAATACTGGATTTACTAAAACAGTTAAAGAAAGGTGTGCGCTCTCTTATAAAAAAATACTATTTTTGGTATGAACGTAACTTTCAGCATGACAAATTCAAAGTTTTCAAGGATTCAAGTTTGTTTATATGATCGTCATGACAGCATAAGACATAACTGGAGCCATCTAAGGACCAACACGGGCTGCTGAAATACTATAGAAAGCCTTCACCACTCGTAGTTAAAAGGTTGCAAAACCCATGGATTATAAACAACCCTGTGCGAATAAAAGCACTGTGCTTGCATCCGAATAGGACCCCCCCCACTGTTACATGATACGCTTGCTTCACATACAGCACGTATTACACAACGAACCACAGTCATATTTAGGGAACACTTATATATGGCAATAACCCAAAAGTGAATGATACTAGAATAGATTTAGACAGACGAGTGTGAAAAATAGATATCTCTTCTGAGAATACCTTGGTTATACATATTCGTCTCAGAGCCAATGTTGCAGATAATGACTGGCGCCCACAGAAAATTCAGCTGTTTGCATGTTAAGGCACACTGCCATAAACAAAACACAACCAATTACTATTTTGTATGTGTTCTTCTGTCCTCCTTACTGCGCCCCCTATTGCTTTCTTTTGGCCATCTTTCCCCACCCCTCTGAATTCCTCTGTGTGCTCTTCCCTGCATTCCTGCAACCCCTTGCCTTGCCAGCATTCCAGATTTAATTTTGTGAGGATATCCTTGGGAGCAAGGGGTGCAGACTGACCAGCTGCATGTGAGCTTGGTGTGCTGTCTGTGAGCTGCAGAAGGGGAATTTTACCTCAAGCTGTGTCATTGCAGCTGCATGAATCCCGGGGCTGGGTTAGCACTCAGTAAATAGTATATTGAGATTTTGTTATTAAAGCAACAAACAGTCTGCTGTCACCTGCCTGAGAATCTTCAGCGCTTGCGGGCAAGCCTTTTAGCAAGTCATTAGGTCGAGTGTTGAGTTTGTGGGCATGCTAATAGGGGATAATCTGCTGCATGGCTAAACTTATAAGGCCCCAAAGGCGAGGTCTTTTTGCTATGCCAATGCTTGTTAACCTTAAGGCCGCCACAGAGATAGCTGTGTTAACAGAAGCTAGGTTTCTGAGGACTTGTCCTTCCAACTTAGATACTTCAATCTGTTCCAATCCATAAAGCAAAGAGTCAGGGATCTTGGCCTGGTTAAGCTCTAGCAAGTGTGAAAAATGTCTGCTCCCTATTGCCCAATAAGGAGCACCCAGGCTTTTAGCTTGAGGCTGGGCTGTGCTCAAGTTATTTTTGATATGGGATTTTTCCCTATGGTTCCCAAACATTATCTTATCCAAGAATGTATAAGATTTCATGCTTTTCTAACTTTTGTGTGCCCAGGGACTATGCAAAATTTCCATATTTCGGCTTATTCCCCCCATGAAAGCACATCATTTTACATTTAGACCCGTTAATCTTCAAGTAATGGATATCTGCAAACTGTTAAAGTGTCTGCAGTTGACTGTTTAACCTTTTTGGGGTATGATCCAGAATTATGTTGTTTGTACATAACAAGCACACAATAGACTTTCTTTCCCCCAATTAATGGTGCAATACCCTCACTGCATGTCAGATGGCAGGGAAGATCTGAAACATATAAGGAAAAAAGGAGAGGTGCTGAAAAGCACCCTTGTTTTAAACCATTTAAAGTGGGAATTGCTTGAGAGAGACCCCTATCACCGCCCACGAGACCTCTGCACCATGTGGAAAAGTGGAGGAAAATGACTAAATCTAAAAGGATCCCCGGCATACCCAATCTTAAGCAAAGAACTATCTACTTTATCAAATGCTGTGAAGAAGTCTATAAAAGCTGCATGAATCACTCCTACTCTTGTTAAAACATATTTCTCATTAAGCACCTGAGGAGCAGTTATATTATCAATAGTTCCATGTTTAATGTGAGATGATTCTTAAGGTCTTTAATTACAGGAAATCTCACCTACGGGCCAGCGGGGCTAAATAGATGGGTCGGGAGCTGCTCCACTCTCCACTTCACTCTAAGGGTCCCACTCCACTCATCCTGCACTGCTGCTAGCACAGGGGCGGGATGGCAGCAGGACTGGGCAATCCACAAAAGGCCCCCAGATAGGCCAGCAAGCAAAGGGAGTGGTCCTGGGCATATCACCTCACAATGAGCTGCCAGCGCGGGTCACCCGCGTAGCTAGCCGCCCCACTCACATCAGCTCGGCAACCCAGGCGGGATCCGGTGTCCCAGCTGTGTCCTGTTCTGGTCATGTCCTGGCCCGATCCGTGTCTGGTCTGCAGGGGGCTTCTCAACTCCTGCCCAACTCCTGCAGGGGGCTGCTCAACTCCTGCCCAACTCATGCTCCACCTGGCTCCGCCCAGTAGCCTCGCTTACCTCGGCTGGGACCAACAGCATCCATCTCCAACAGCTTCAATTTCCAGTCTTCTGGAAATACATCAATGAATCAAGACACGGATTCAGCACCCACACTTTGGGCGTTATTGTAACAAAACATTGTGCTGAGGCAGTAGGGACCCAGCATAGACCTTCATGCTGATATCAGGGAGGCACATAATATGATACTCCCCCACCTATCTTAGGGTGAAGACAACACATTTGTGGGGCAAGGACAGTGTTGTGTTAGTTCTGGAGTATAATGCCCCCTCAGCCCTCTCCACCTCTGATGGGCTGCTTGCATTCATCCCAGTGTTTCAACCTATGGGCGTACAGGCTTAGTGGCACACAAGCCATCATGCATCCTAGGCAACGCACCTCATGACCTTTCAACATCTAAAATGGACACCGGGGACCTATTCTCTGAATGAACAAGCAGGGAATCAGCTGTCTGCCTCAGTGCAATGATGATCCCAGGTATGTTACCTACCTGGCTTGGTTCAATTCCATGTCAAGCACTAAATCTCTAGGGCACAAAGGGACAATATTGCAAATACACACAGCCCCACAGATATTACAGGCACTACATAATGGCAGGGGAGCAATAACATGACTATACAACACATTGTTTGGTTTGGTGGAAGTTTCCATAACACCACTACAAGAAGATGGACCACAGACATACATGAGGAAGTTAATGATAAGGAATAGTCCCAAGTGGTGGGATATCCCCGTCTGGTTTCTAACAATGCTAGATTCCTCTTGATTCAGCATAGGATATTACAACAAATTTTTAAAAAACCTAGCCACTTGAACACGATGCACCCAACGGTGTCACATGTATGCCCGGGTGATGAAGAGATGTGCAATAATGGCTATGCATAATAATAATAATGGTAGACGCTGTTGTGGGAAGCGGGTCGACCTAGAATATCATTCGTAAAGCTGGTGAGGGGGTGTTACGACGTTGGAATAGGACTCCCAGATATTAAGAAATATTACTGGGCAGCTCAGATGGTAGCCATCAACCAGAGCATGTATCAACCACAGGATGACCCCGGGTATCAAACGGACAGGTGGCTGCTGCCAGGAGGATCCTATGTTAAGGCGCTCTATTCTACACCCGCAAAATTGTGCCTGACTGGGCCCACAGCAAACACAGTCCAGATATGGCATACTATACACACGAGTTTGGGATGGGCCTCGAGAATTACATTAGCCACCCCTCTATTGGACTCGGAACAATTGGGCATCCTGAGGAAGATGAAGGGGTTTGATAAATGGGACATCTTAGGTTTGTCTTGAGTGGGGGACCTATGGAAGGGAAGAAAGGTAATGGCTTTTTCACAACTACAGCAAGAATATAAACTGGCAAATACAGAAAGATTCAGGTATTTGCAGGTATAGCATAGCCTCCAAGCAAATATACCCATGGGAGAAACACTCCCAGAGGCATCGCCATTGGAGGATCGACTCCTAGATGAATATATGCCTGAAAAAGCAATATCACTGACATATCATAAATTAGTTAATCATATGCCTGACCCTCTCACACAACTTCGTAGGAAATGGTAAGATAACCTGACGGAATAAGAGGAGGAGGACTGGTTGGAGGCATTGGCTTCACCCAAAGAAGTCGCAATCTCGTCCAGACTTAAATGAGTGCAATTAAAAATACTACACATGATATATCTATCGAGACCAACACTGGTAAAGATGGGGTACGAGGTGGATGCCCTCTGTAAACGACAATGTGGAGAGAAAGGTACATTCCTCCACATACTCTGGGAATGCACCCACATTAACAAATATTGGGGAAAAGTATTGCATTGTGTGGAAGAAACTTTAGGACTAAGCTTGTCCTCGATGCCAAAAGATGTTTATTGAATATTTGGGAGCCATCAGACTTAAACAGCAAAGAGAGAAAATGGGTAACCTTGGGGCAGATGGTTGCTTAAAGAAACATAGCCAGACTTTGGGGGGCGCAGGAAGTTTCAGCTGTAAGTGCTTTGAAAAAAGACATGGACTGGTGTATGTTCAGAGAAAAAACGGTATATGTCTTTAGAGGATGCCAGAAAAAATGGATACAAATCTGGGAGAAATGGAAAACGTACAGAGGAAATATCTGTACCCCGCCAATTCTTCCCCACCTTCCCTTCTTGGGCGGACCAGAGAGAATTGTAGACTGTAATAAACAAGTTGTGTACCGTATGAGTAATTAGAGAAGCTAAAACATTGTAATGGTAAATAACAATGTATTCCTGGTAAATAATCTATGATATGTGTAATGTTGATAACTGTCCTCAATAAAAAAGAGTTATAAGAAAATAAAATAATGGCTATTCAGTGGGTGCTCTTAACGAAGCCTAATTGGGTGAATCAAAATATATCAGACACAACACACCAGTGATATGTTTCTAGCTCAGGCATCACAGCTACTTATACATCATATACAAAATCCTTCTAGAAGTTGCAATACATTTAATTGGACATAATGAGATGAAAATGACAGAAATTGCTTGTCACCTGAATATTGATATACCAACCAAAGTGTTGTATTTGTTTTTAGTATCTGTTTTCATTTTGGAAAATTGTAGTAAAAATAATTTTTTAAAACACTCAAACTCTCCAGCTTGGATCCACAAACTTTCACAATGCGTACACTCAAAGTCACCATTTGTTCACAGGCATCCACCTGCAAACTCACAAGTTGCGAGCCATACACATCTACCATATCCTTGGTGCCTCAGAAACCACAAACACACATGTGGAAAAAAATAAGTACATTTTCAGATTTTTAATGGAAATATTTGAATTGTAGAATTCTAACAAATTTACACTTTTCTTTACAGGGATCAGGCTCCAGACAGCAAGGACAGCGAATCAAATTTTTGCATGTATATGACTGGCAACTGTAACCATGCTACAACCTGTCCACCGGCTAGTCTGTCAAAGGAAATTGAACCGAACAACACTCAGAAGTCCAGCAATGGAGGAATACAAACAATAGGGAAATGCATTATGGAGTCTGACCTTCAATACCAAGCGCTCTAAGGTTCAAGAAGTCAACCCATGCAAACTGTAGTTCTCTAGCCTGTGGGAAAGGCTCCTGAATTGCACAGGGCCAGAAAGTCCATGTGGAATAAACCAGTAACCTTTCCAGATTACATAAATAAAGAATGATGTTTTACAAACTAAGCTTCACTCTCGTCCTTCTTGAACTTGAACAATTTGGCACTTACAAATTCAAAAGCCTGGAAACCCAGAAAGTTAAGACTCCTTAAGTGCCCAAACATTTTTTTCCTAGTTAATGCTAAGCCTGAGACCCAGAGTGTGGCAGCTGTGTATTGAAGTTGAGGTTCCACAACCAAAAGATCCAGAGACGGAAAAAAGTCTGCTGTTTGGATACAGCACCTGCCTAGTTGAAACAGGCTGTAGCCATGATGTAACCATTAGACCCACCACTGTAATGAGTCCCAAAAATAGGAAACATACAATGACTTTGTGAGACTCTGTCCCAAGTCTCTCTGCTAGTTCAAGAATTTTTGTGGGAAGACCCCATGTGTAAGGTAGCTTACCATTTCAAGAAGACAAGGACATACCAATGTATTTTATCGGATAAACCACATTTTGAAAAGAGCATTACAAAATGTTGGTCCATCGTTTCAGTGAATACCAGGGTTTTCTAAAGATTTTTCCCGTAGAACACAATAATTTAACACACTCACCTGGTCGTGTCAGGTTTAAACCCTCCTTTAACAAGAAAAAGTAATGATTGGAGAATATGGAGAACCGTATCCTGCAGACAAGGTGAGGTATTTTTTTTAGGTGTGGGTGGGAAATTGAACTGAGGACCTATGTAGGTGTTGAGACTGGATAACCTACTTTCCTTAAAATTTGGGAAACCAGACTGAAATGTCTATGCAATGTTACACTTCCTGAAACAAACAATCAGATGTAGGTGATATTTTATGCCCCACTAAGATTTACGACTGACTTACAAATGATATTCCCCCGAGTTCGATCCATAGTATTAGCATTATATCACCCCGAGAATCAAGATCAGGAGCTTACTTGAAAAGTGATCAGCTCACTCCAAAACATGTGACCTCTGCAGCACTCCTTTGAGATTTAAAATTTCGCAATAGTTGTGACCATCTTGGGCACGGCCACTATTTAAACAGTACTCACCTGCATGTAACTCACTTTTCATCCAGACCTCTTACCTGGCAGGAGTTTCCATCATTTGCTGCAATGCGTGGTGGACCTCAATGCTTTTAGAATCATTTTTCAAGAATTCAAGAACCAGCCGCCTAAAGAACTAAGAAGAAGACCAAACTGATTTGATCAATTTTAAATACAGTATCAAGCAGTGCAAAGAGAGAGTTACTTACCTTTTAATGCTCCATGGAGGGACCCAAGGTATTGGATAACCTGTAATCTAAGAGAAGAAAGATACAGAACGTTTGATCACAAACCATTATGAAACCAGTTGTGAGGCATTTGATTCAGTGTACCTAAGGACTGGTATCATGTCTACAGTGATTAAGGTCGAATTGCGGTTGTCAATTTATGTTTATCTTAAAATTTTACAGAAAGGAATTAGGAAAATCCTGGCACCGAAATATACAGGTATAAAGGATTCAGCCTGAGAAAAGTTAACACACTAATGGTAAGGTGAAGGTGATTTAAGAATCTACAGGATTGTTTTATAGGAAATTCTGAGAACATCTACAGTTGCAAAGTCTTGTGACGAAAAATACAGATTAGTGGGAAAGAGGAAATTGAATGGTGGATAAGATTACTAATGCACGTCCACAAATTACCGTAAAAGTCAACAATGAATTGGGAGGCTGCAGCTTTTTAATATAGCTCGTTCCGACAGGACTTGAATTCATTAGGTTAGTGATTCTCTTGCGCGACGACTAGTTCACTGCAGACACTAGGTCAGTGCCTGGAAACATCTCCACAGTTGTTCTGGCTGGCTTTGGTCTCAACCGTTCGTTGCTCAGCCTTTTGCGTATCTTCAGATTTGTTTTGGTCGCTCTTCTGCTCTTGCTCCCTACTTTTGTGTATTTTCTCCGTACCTTTCGCTCACGCTTACCTTTTCATTCCTCTCTGTGTAATAATTCTTTCATTTTTTTTTATCTACGAACTGCTGCAGATGCTACCGCTTAACCATTCTGGCAGCACTCTATTGACACATCTGATATCGGATTTGTGAATCCTGCAAAACGAAATATATATATTACGTTTATTTTATTGCCGGGATGCCCTCTAGGGTTGTCACATGTGGGCCTGGGGAATCAGGTTAGCCTCACCTTGCCCCTTATGTCCTTTTTTTTATTCCTCCCAACAAGGTGCTCATTACACTGTGTTGTGTAATGGTGGCCACAATAAATACCATTTATGTGACAACCAGCAAATGAGACCATGGCAGATTAAAAAAAATTCAGCCTGATTCACAAATCGGCAATAGACTACGGAAGAAAAAAACCTCCCTAGTCGAACGGTGTGCTTTTATTTTATGATTAGATGTACA
Organism: Lissotriton helveticus; assembly: GCF_964261635.1. Classification (NCBI taxonomy): domain Eukaryota; kingdom Metazoa; phylum Chordata; class Amphibia; order Caudata; family Salamandridae; genus Lissotriton; species Lissotriton helveticus. The sequence continues at coordinate 1,132,721,525 of NC_136071.1, read as the reverse complement.
AATTCTCTGTTGATTTGCGAATTTGCAGAGTATTTGAGGATTAGTAGTCCAGGTAGATCTAAAATGTAATCTCTTCATGCCCAGACCAGAACACATTTACATTTTAATTTCTCTGAAACTATTGAACGGATTTACACAAGTCGAACAAAAAGCAGTTCCTTGAGAGAAGTGCTACTTACATGCCAAGTTTGGTGCAATTCCATTCAGCTGTTTTTTTTTCTATATTGAGGCTCAAAGAGTCCTACAGGAGATAAAATGGAAACATGAGTTTTATGACACCCCTCCACCTTTGATGACTGGCATGAACCATGCCAAGAACTATTCAGGGTGGATGCCCATTTTTTGGAACTTTTTGGCAGGATTAGTCAAATAGCACTAAAGTAATTAAGAAAACGAAAAATTATACCTACAATGTCGCAATAGCTGCTTTTGTTTGAGATAGATAGATAGATAGATAGATAGATAGATAGATAGATAGATAGATAGATAGATAGATAGATAGATAGATAGATAGATAGATAGATAGATAGATAGATCCAAACTTCTGCGAGCCAACACCTTATCTATCGACTTTGCCAGTGCTTGTTAGTTTTTATGTATAATGGCTTTTGCACTATTAATGATGACACTTTTGTGTTATGTAATTTTTAAGAGGCTTTAGCCATTGGCTTCTTTGGCTTAGGAGCCCTTAATAATCGGTCTGAGATACTGTTAATCACATCTTGGATCAGCCGCAGGAATATAATAGTCTCGGTCATTGATTCCTGCGTGATAACTAAAGTACCGGCTTATATTTCTTGGAACCTGCCTCATGGAGTGCGCCGTTTTTTACTATTATTGAGGCAGGGTATGCTTCCTTTAAATCCTTTATTGTCTAAATGGTATGGTTCATCACCGATTTGTAATTTGTGCACTAATGGCCTGCAGGATGTTAATCAGGTGTTATTTATTTGCCCAGTATTAATATTGTGTCAGCAAAAATGGATGAGACCAATATGTCTACATCTATCTATTCTTTTGGCCTCAGCACTAATTGATTCTCTTTATGAGCCGCCAAACGAAATGTCCTGCCATAGAATTTTCAACTTTTTAAAGTGTTTTCTAAACATGTACTAAGGCTAATTAGATATGTAGAGAGCAACAGGTAATACTTGTTTTTTTATCCTATGTTATTCACCTCCTACATTTTTGCACTAAGGACATAAAGGATATTTTTAATCATTTTACTGTATATTATATTGCTATGTTAAATCTGAAGATTTTTCATATTGTTGGATTCCGCTTAGGACTCGCTGATGTCTTGTTGGGTGGGAACATTTTCTGTGTTAATTTTATTATCAAAATAGAATCTCTATTATCGTGTTGTTGGTTTTCCCAGTTTACGTGGACCTTCCACAGAGTTCTGTAATCATAAATAAAATTTATTGATTCTATCGATTATTGGTTTGGGTACACCCTTCATATGCAATGAAATGTATGAACAACTATTTTTCATCCGAAAGGTTGTGGCTAGCCCAGGGTAAGCGCCTAGAAAAATGGGGCAAAGTTGTTACTTGGACCTTAGCGTTTTTTCCATTCTTTTGTCTTATTGCTTTCCATTTTACTCTTTGGTTCTTAGAAGAATCAGTGTTTGCCTTAGTGTTTCATCTAGATTTTGAGGTGGAGCTGTTATCTTTTGCTCAGTTGGGAATTATACCTCCACCCTGGTTGGGTTGTAGATGTGTTTATGTCTTTCTTGCTACACCTAGTGGATACAGTTAAACCAAAACGTTTTGTGCACATGTACTTGGTGTTTTGGCAGTCAAGGAAGGACACATCTAAATTACGTCTGTTTTCTGATGGGCGAAGCAGCATTTTGAGTAGGATAAAATGTGGCAACACTGATAACTAATACATTGGCTTAATGAACCTCAGGCTTCAGCATCTCCTCCAGAATTTAGAGGATTTTTATTTATAACCCAACTCTAAATCAAACCCGCATCAGTTAACTCCTCATGGCGAGGACATATCTTTTAATGTGTATTTTTTCCCACCAGAAACCACACAGTCTATTTATGAATTGAAAGAAAATTATGTGCAGTGGTTCATGGATATTACATTAACCCCTTGCATGCTGAGGTTATTCCCCCGCTGTGCTGGGGGAGAGGGGCACGCACAGCGCCCCCGTGCTCAGCTCGTCATGAGCCACGGTGCTCGTGTGCTCATTACGAGCTGTGCTCGTCATGACCACACCCGTTTTCGTGGAACGTTCAGCACAGCAGGGGAATTAGCCCAGCGTGCGAGCGTTCCACGGCTCATGACGAGCTCAGCTCTCCATGAGCACCGGAGCACCGGAGCACCGTGCCTCTTGACGAGCTGAGCTCGTCATGAGCATGCAAGGGGTTTAATATGCGTAGAGTAAAATTAATATGAAAGGAGCATATTTGAGTAAATTGAAAATGTAAGGAGCATGTTTACTTTCTCACCTAGAGTGAGTTTTGGGTGGTGAAAGTTACTGATGAAGGCCTTCCAAAGCAGTGCTTGTTAGTTTTTATGTATAATGGCTTTTGCACCAATAATGATGACACTTGTGTGTTATGTAATTTTTAAGAGGCTTTAGCCATTGGCTTCTTTGGCTTAGGAGCCCTTAATAATCGGTCTGAGATACTGTTAATCACATCTTGGATCAGCCCGCAGGAATATAATAGTCTCGGTCATTGATTCCTGCGTGATAACTAAAGTACCGGCCTATATTTCTTGGAACCTGCCTCATGGAGTGCGCCGTTTTTTACTATTATTGAGGCAGGGTATGCTTCCTTTAAATCCTTTATTGTCTAAATGGTATGGTTCATCACCGATTTGTAATTTATGCAATAATGGCCTGCAGGATGTTAATCAGGTGTTATTTATTTGCCCAGCATTAATATTGTGTCAGCAAAAATGGATGAGACCAATATGTCTACAGCTATCTATTCTTTTGGCCTCAGCACTAATTGATTCTCTTTATGAGCCGCCAAACGAAATGTTCTGCCATAGAATTATTAACTTTTTTAAGTGTTTTCTAAACATGTACTAAGGCTCATTAGGTATGTAGAGAGCAACAGGTAATACTTGTTTTTTATCCTGTTATTTACCTCCTACATTTTTGCACTAAAGACATAAAGGATATTTTTAATCATTTTACTGTATATTATATTGCTACGTTAAATCTGAAGATTTTTCATATTGTTGGATTCCTCTTAGGACTCGCTGATGTCTTGTTGGGTGGGAACATTTTCTTTGTTAATTTTATTATCAAAATAGAATTTCTATTATCGTGTTGATGGTTTCCCCAGTTTATGTGGACCTTCCACGGAGTTGTGTAATCATAAATAAAATTGATTGATTCTCTCGATTATTGGTTTGGGTACACCCTTCATATGCAATGAAATGTATGAACAACTATTTTTCATCCGAAAGGTTGTGGCTAGCCCAGGGTAAGCACCTAGAAAAATGGGGCAAAGTTGTTACTTGGACCTTTGCGTTTTTTCCATTCTTTTGTCTTATTGCTTTCCATTTTCCTCTTTGGTTCTTAGAAGAATCAGTGTTTGCCTTAGTGTTTCATCTAGAATTTGAAGTGGAGCTGTTATCTTTTGCTCAGTTGGGAATTATACCTCCACCTTGGTTGGGTTGTAGATGTGTTTATGTCTTTCTTGCTACACCTAGTGGATACAGTTAAACGAAAACGTTTTGTGCACATGTACTTGGTGTTTTGGCAGTCAAGGAAGGACACATCTAAATTACGTCTGTTTTCTGATGGGCCAAGCAGCATTTAGAGTAGGATAAAATGTGGCAACACTGATAACTAATACATTGGCTTAATGGACCTCAGGCTTCAGCATCTCCCCCAGAATTTAGAGGATTTTTATTTATAACCCAACTCTAAATCAAACCCGCATCAGTTAACTCCTCATGGCGAGGACATATCTTTTAATGTGTATTTTTTCCCACCACAAACCACACAGTCTATTTATGAATTGAAAAAAAAAGATGTGCAGTGATTCATGGATATTACATTAACCCCTTGCATACTGAGGTTATTCCCCCGCTTTGCTGGGGGAGAGGGGCATGCACAGCGCCCCCGTGCTCATGACGAGCTCAGCTCGTCATGACCACACCCGTTTTCGTGGAATGTTCAGCACAGCAGGGTAATTAGCCCAGCGTGCGAGCGTTCCACGGCTCATGACGAGTGAGCACCGGAGCACCGTGCCTCATGATGAGCTGAGTTCGTCATGAGCGTGCAAGGGGCTAAATATGCGTAGAGTAAAATTTTAATATGAAAGGAGCATATTTGAGTAAATTGAAAATGTAAGGAGCATGTTTACTTTCTCACCTAGAGTGAGTGGTGCCGCTCACTGACCTGCTCCCTGCTCCTGGATTGAGGAACTGCTTCCCTGCTAACGAACTCCATCGCGTTCCCTGTGGCTGAGGTCGGCTGGTGGGAGCGTTACTGCAACCGGCGGTATTCCACCTCGCTCTCAGCGCGACCCGCCCAGGTTGTAGCGCATAGGCTGTGCCTTGGAAAAGCCTACCGGGGGACTGCGAGGCCCAGAAACCACCGCTCTCTGCAGCAGGCGCCTCTTCCCCCGGAGGCCACGCCCATTGATTTGACCGGCCCTTTTAAAACCTTTCGCGACACCCGCTGTGCGGGTGCCGCTCACTGACCTGCTCCCTGCTCCTGGATTGAGGAACTGCTTCCCTGCTAACGAACTCCATCGCGTTCCCTGTGGCTGAGGTCGGCTGGTGGGAGCGTTACTGCAACCGGCGGTATTCCACCTCGCCCTCAGCGCGACCCGCCTAGGTTGTAGCGCATAGGCTGTGCCTTGGAAAAGCCTACCGGGGGACTGCGAGGCCCAGAAACCACCGCTCTCTGCAGCAGGCGCCTCTTCCCCCGGAGGCCACGCCCATTGATTTGACCGGCCCTTTTAAAACCTTTCGCGACACCCGCTGTGCGGGTGCCGCTCACTGACCTGCTCCCTGCTCCTGGATTGAGGAACTGCTTCCTTGCTAACGAACTCCATCGCGTTCCCTGTGGCTGAGGTCGGCTGGTGGGAGCGTTACTGCAACCGGCGGTATTCCACCTCGCTCTCAGCGCGACCCGCCCAGATTGTAGCGCATAGGCTGTGCCTTGGAAAAGCCTACCGGGGGACTGCGAGGCCCAGAAACCACCGCTCTCTGCAGCAGGCGCCTCTTCCCCCGGAGGCCACGCCCATTGATTTGACCGGCCCTTTTAAAACCTTTCGCGACACCCGCTGTGCGGGTGCCGCTCACTGACCTGCTCCCTGCTCCTGGATTGAGGAACTGCTTCCCTGCTAACGAACTCCATCGCGTTCCCTGTGGCTGAGGTCGGCTGGTGGGAGCGTTACTGCAACCGGCGGTATTCCACCTCGCTCTCAGCGCGACCCGCCCAGGTTGTAGCGCATAGGCTGTGCCTTGGAAAAGCCTACCGGGGGACTGCGAGGCCCAGAAACCACCGCTCTCTGCAGCAGGCGCCTCTTCCCCCGGAGGCCACGCCCTCATCTCCTCCTTTAACATCAGCCAGTCTCTAACGCGTCGCGGGTCGCGCGCGGGTCGCAGCCCGGGGCGAAGACCGGGCAAAGACCGGGCCGTTTTAGGCCGTTAGAGGCTGGTAGAGACTGGACTGGGCCACCCCCCTGACATCCTTATTCATATACCTGTCACTCCTTTGAACTTAATAAGGATAATAATGGTGAATACGAGGGGTTCGAAACCTAAATCCAAAACCCCCACCTCCGCAGGTAAATTACTTGGCCCCATGGACGACTTCCTAGCGAAGGCTAACACCCTTATAGATGAAAGTATATCATTAATGGAACAAAGGGTCTCCTTAGATCTGGCATTCGCTAAAAGATCTTCACTAGGTACCTTAGCGGAAGCCAGATCTCCAGCACGGGGAGCCTCAAACGCCGAGAGAGCACAGACACGCGAGAGGCGTAGCCTGCCAAACACAGTAGATCTGTCAGTATCCCAGCTGGCGGATTCCCAGCTCAGCTCTGATCTAGAAAAAACCCCAGAACTGGTTTCGACAACACCCACACAAATTTCCCCCACAGACAAAAGAATAGAAAGGGGTAGGAGGGAGGGAGCCATTAGCAAGAAAAGGGCGCTTAGAAATTCCATCACGCTAGAAAGCCTTCCACTACCATCTAGCACCCCACAAATTCATGATGATAGACCAGTACAAATAGAGATTTTAGCATCAGTCCATCAGATAGAGAAGGAAAGAGCCCCCCCGATAGCCTCGGATCTCCACTCCAACAAACAAGCCCAAGTGGACTCAAAGGTTACGGGGGTTAAGGAGCTAACCCCCACCGGAATAGCTAATATAGTTAAACAGGCATTACAACCACTAGAACACCGGTTAATAACTATAGAGTCACAAATCTCCAAACTTCTAAAAATTCAACAGTCAGTTTACCCATCGTGCCCACAGAAAACAGGAGGAAACAACACTAAAAAACCAATCACTACTGCAAACCCATCTCTCCTTAACTCACAACAAAAAACGCTCCGGATAACTACACCAAACATTCCCGTTAATAAAAATACATCAAATCCATCTAAAACACCAAATACTGTAACAGTTGTGTCCTCCACTAATAACTCGCAGCAGATAATCAGTTTAACCTCCCCAGGCGTGGCACCTACAGTTCCCATTACCCCGGCAGCACCTAGTACTTCTACTAACAAAACCTCTGCTAAGAACGTAATTAAACCAGTACCAAAAACTTCTGCCCCTCCACTCCCTCCACCAAAAACCCCAGCGGATAGGCCCAAGAGAAATGCTGCAAGGAATCCTGGTCCTCCGAGACTCCAGGCAGACTTCCCTCCTGAGGCCTCACCGTTTGTGGTGGTGATGGCTGGAGTACCCGAATTAACAGATTCTACCCCAGAACCTATCTGGTCTTTAAAAAACAAAGCCCAGCACTGGCTCCAGACCAACCGCCCGATTCCATCTTCCTGGCGTGGAAGAATTAGATCTGTTGCCAGGGTGCCGTGGGTGGGCAGTACTAGAAAAACCATTCCCGGTGATTGCATAACAATCACATTTGAGGACCCGCGAATAACAGACTATGTCTGCGCATGGGAAGACATTACCCCAAACGGAGGAATCAAGATCAAACCACTCTCTTTTTTTTATCCATTCAGACAGGCAGGGGGCTATATACAGGAGCAGGAGCCTCTCTGGTCTGCTCCATTCCCTAGACAGGACGAACTATTAATCCCCAGATACCACGGTCCCCCTAACTTACACGAGCCAGATTACTCCTGGCATACGGTAGGACAACGCCATCAGGGTGGACGTTGGGACGACAGAAGGCCTTATACTCAATGGTTCCCTCACAGAGAACAATCCCGGTGGGACCCATGGCATAACATCACGCTACACAATAGATATAATGGCCTAGAAATGGTCGATTGACCATCAACAGAAATCCCCTCAAATGAGCTTCAGGCACCTCCCTCCCCTCAGTCTCCTATAACTTCCTTAGTCCCCAAAAACAATGAACTTGCAGTTTCAACAGATGAATGCACTGTTGACTCCTCACTAATCACAGTACTCTCCTGGAACACCGCAGGCCTCCGAAACAAAATCGAGGATGGTTCCGCGCAGGTGTTTTTAAATCCATATTCACTTATCTGTCTCCAAGAGACATGGTCTGTAGAGGAATTACACCTACTAGGCTACAAAACCTTGTCTGTCCCAGCACTACCAAGCCCAATGGGCAGACCAAAGGGTGGGTTAACAATTTACATTTCAAACATCCTTCCGCTTAATAAAGTGGCTATTCTCTCTCAGGATCCCAACCACCAAATTCTTTCACTAACCCTTGTAAACAAAGAAATAATAATCCTGATCAATAGTTATAATAACCTACCGGAAGAAAACTTTGCAATCCTTCTCACTACCCTTCATGATAAATTAAAACAGATTCACCATCGGAGATCCTTAAATAAGGCCATCCATCTAATCTGGGGCGGAGATTTCAATCTCCACCCCTGTACAGTCTCCAACCCATTGCGCTGCGGGATAATGGACGAACTCAACGTCCCAATGGCGCACTTTGCCCACAATAAATTAGGAAACTCTATTAACACCGTCCTATCGGATCTGGATCTCCACATCGTAAACCACCTAGATGCAGACCCAAACGAATTTGCTCCGACTTATGTGGGCAGAGGTCACCAAACCACAGTAGACTTCATACTTCTCACATCTACCCTTATGAATAAACTCAAAGATTTCAGGGTTATCGCCACCCCCCTCAGTGACCATTCCGCCTTAGTAATAAAGTTATTTATGTCACCCAACTCCTCTCATAAACTGGAGATGGCGATTACTCTTACACAAAACAAGATCCAGGTTGGTAAACACAATGGTTTTACAATCAAGTGGGCAAAAATTAATCCATCTGACATTTTGAAAAAATTAATAACACGGGCCTACCCAAACATTGTGAAATGCCTGGACCTTACATCGAGTCACAAGGAGGTCCTGATAAATTTCAAACAAATCTTGGATTCTATAAAGGACCTACTTACTTCAAAACCCAAACTAAACCGCTCCACTAAACCAAAATGGTTCAACCATAACTGCACTGCGGCCCTAAAAAAACTAAAATCTGCGCTTCAAAGCAAAACGCGAGATGTAGCCCAGATTCAACTACTAAGGCGCCAATACACAGGGGAAAGAAAGCTGAGAACTGCCCAACTTAAGCAAAAATTATGGGACGATCTTCATAAAGGTGCAGTCTCAAAAAACAGCGAGCTTTTCTGGCGCACAGTAAGAACTCCATACCTTACTGATAATGGCACTCCAAAAATAGAAGTCGCCATTGATGAAAATACATGGGTCTCTCACTTTGAAGAAATTTTTAGAAATACTTCACTAACAGAACCCATGCCTTCAAAGCCACACTACCCCATTTTGGTTCCCTTCGATATCTCAGACCTTATAGAGGCATTCCAGAGCAGTAGATCAGGCAAGGCTCCAGGACCGGATGGGGTCCCAGTGGACTTTTTTAAAAACAACCTAGACCTCTGGGCACCCATCCTAACTAGAGCCTGCACAGCGGCAGTGAATGAGGGAATCCTTACCTCTTGGACCAAATCAATAATGGTCCCCATTTTTAAAAAGGGGGACCGCCAAGATCCAAAATGCTACCGGCCCATCTCACTGCTGGACTCGCTCGGGAAAGTGGTGGGGAGAGTGATCTTAGAGCGTCTCCAGCAGTGGAGTGAGGACCGGGGCATAATTTCCGATATCCAATTTGGCTTCCGCAAGGGCTTTGGTACATTAGAGCAGGCCCTTAATCTCCATTTAGTAATGGGCAAATATACCCAGGCTACTCCTTCTAAGATATACATGGTTTTTGTCGACCTGTCCGCAGCCTTCGACTGCGTCTCGCACGCAAAGCTGTGGAAGGTCTTAGCTCAGATGGGAGTAGATCAATCCATTTTAGATCTCCTAAGAGAGCTCTATACCGGGGCAACAGCCAGAGTTCGCTTCGGGGTAAACGGAGAGCTGACGTCACCGTTTAGCGTAGGGCGTGGGGTCAGGCAGGGATGCGTCCTGGCCCCCTTCCTCTTCTCACTCTACACTAATGGTTTGGAGGAGGAGATGTTGAGGGGGGCCCAGGACCTCCCACGCATAAATCGCCGCCTGATCCCAGCCCTGCTCTACGCGGATGACGCTGTCATCCTTGCGCGAACGCCCCGAGAACTTCAGAAAGCAGTAATCAAGTACACTTCATTTATGGGCAATCTCGACTTAAAGGTGAACGTAAAAAAAACGTTCGTCATGACAGTCGGCAGAGGCCAAAAAAGAACAAACCCCATTTTCCTCAACAACCAAAAGCTCGAAGCTACCCCTCAGTACCCCTATCTGGGGGTCATGATAGATGATCAACTTAGCTGGAAGCCAGCAGTGAACACTAGGGCACACTCATTTAAGAGGGCAATTGCTGCCCTAACAACTTTTTCACAGAGATTAGGTAAAAGACCACCAGTAGAGCTCCTCAAGATTTATAACGCCAAATGCCAGGCAATCGCAACATACGGCGCGGGAGTCTGGGGTTACACAAACACTACCCTCATTCAGAAAGCTGAAAACGCCTTTTTAAGATTTTTGCTAGCCACCCCCAAAGGTACCTCTACCTATGCAATTCATTTAGAATTAGCCATACCCTATATAGAGGACCTAATTAAAATTGAACCGTTGATGTTGTGGCAACGCATCTGGAAGTCAGATAAAAACGCCCTGACACAAGCCATTATCTCAGACACAATGAACTTGGATTACTCCGCAAAAATAAAATGGCTTTCCTACGTGAGAAACTTTTTTAACAACCTAGGCGTTGAGAACTACTACTTGGACCCGGTGTCAGTAACAGACATTTCGAAAAAAGACCTTAAACAGAAAGCACTAAGACACCTGGAAACTTTAAGACTTGCATCCATTTCCTCAAAAACGGCAGTCATCCATGCAAATATGATCCAAATAGCCCCCGTCATCCATCCGTACTTGGCACTTCAAATAACAATTTACGAGAGAATGCTAATCACAAGATTCAGGCTTAATACCTTCTTCAGAATGGTTACCTTTCCTACCCAAAACTGTTGGAGTGACATTCTTTCCCCTTGTCCATGTGACGGTCTGTCAGCGCAGTCTAATTTGCATGTGATCCTGCTCTGTAAATACTATCAAGCCCACAGAAAGACTTGGATCTTACCGATATTAAGAACCTGGGGGCTAAGACAGTGCAGACCTGTTCTCTTAAGACTGCAAATGTTGGAAACGGAAAATGTCTGTTATTTTGTTAGTAGTTTTCTAAAATGTATTATGAGACATAGAAAGAACCTTTAAAATCTCTGTAAGTTTTAACTTCGAGCGGCCCCTCGCACCCCTTGATTAAGTTTTATACTGCGGAATGAATTTTATATGAAATTTTATGTAACACTTGCATTTTTGTATTGTATGATTCCCTGCTCTTTTATGGTTTTTTCCATTGTGAAACAAGCCGAATAAAGAATTTATATATATATATACTTGTTTTTTATCCTGTTATTTACCTCCTACATTTTTGCACTAAAGACATAAAGGATATTTTTAATCATTTTACTGTATATTATATTGCTACGTTAAATCTGAAGATTTTTCATATTGTTGGATTCCTCTTAGGACTCGCTGATGTCTTGTTGGGTGGGAACATTTTCTTTGTTAATTTTATTATCAAAATAGAATTTCTATTATCGTGTTGATGGTTTCCCCAGTTTATGTGGACCTTCCACGGAGTTGTGTAATCATAAATAAAATTGATTGATTCTCTCGATTATTGGTTTGGGTACACCCTTCATATGCAATGAAATGTATGAACAACTATTTTTCATCCGAAAGGTTGTGGCTAGCCCAGGGTAAGCACCTAGAAAAATGGGGCAAAGTTGTTACTTGGACCTTTGCGTTTTTTCCATTCTTTTGTCTTATTGCTTTCCATTTTCCTCTTTGGTTCTTAGAAGAATCAGTGTTTGCCTTAGTGTTTCATCTAGAATTTGAAGTGGAGCTGTTATCTTTTGCTCAGTTGGGAATTATACCTCCACCTTGGTTGGGTTGTAGATGTGTTTATGTCTTTCTTGCTACACCTAGTGGATACAGTTAAACGAAAACGTTTTGTGCACATGTACTTGGTGTTTTGGCAGTCAAGGAAGGACACATCTAAATTACGTCTGTTTTCTGATGGGCCAAGCAGCATTTAGAGTAGGATAAAATGTGGCAACACTGATAACTAATACATTGGCTTAATGGACCTCAGGCTTCAGCATCTCCCCCAGAATTTAGAGGATTTTTATTTATAACCCAACTCTAAATCAAACCCGCATCAGTTAACTCCTCATGGCGAGGACATATCTTTTAATGTGTATTTTTTCCCACCACAAACCACACAGTCTATTTATGAATTGAAAAAAAAAGATGTGCAGTGATTCATGGATATTACATTAACCCCTTGCATACTGAGGTTATTCCCCCGCTTTGCTGGGGGAGAGGGGCATGCACAGCGCCCCCGTGCTCATGACGAGCTCAGCTCGTCATGACCACACCCGTTTTCGTGGAATGTTCAGCACAGCAGGGTAATTAGCCCAGCGTGCGAGCGTTCCACGGCTCATGACGAGTGAGCACCGGAGCACCGTGCCTCATGATGAGCTGAGTTCGTCATGAGCGTGCAAGGGGCTAAATATGCGTAGAGTAAAATTTTAATATGAAAGGAGCATATTTGAGTAAATTGAAAATGTAAGGAGCATGTTTACTTTCTCACCTAGAGTGAGTTTTGGGTGGTGAAAGTTACTGCTGAAGGTCTTCCAAAGCATCCACAGTGTCTGTGCTTGGCTTAGAGCTCAACTCCATCCTGTAGACTCTCCAACCTTTCTCAGACCACATTACCAGGTGCTCGATGGCAAAATAGTGAAAAGATACTGCCCCAGAATGTGTCGCATAATGGAGCATAGTGTGGCCTTCCTTGATGCATAATTCAGTCAACCATGCTGCATAACTTGGTTCTCCATTGCTGCATAATTCTGGTGGTCCCTTCTTCGAAGAAACCACGTGCAGAACCAATTAGTATTCATTGATGAACTTCTTAATGCAGAGAACTGGCACTTAAACTCTGCAACATTTGCCCCCTGAGTGGTGAATACAGCTGGTACAGTCGCCTACATCTTCCTTAAAGAGCAGTGCTAGGATGACCATCATCTTGCCCTTATACCCTCATGGCTGGATTATGCCAATGCTCTCTAATGGGGTCTCCCGGAGTACCTCCAAAAGAGACACCAGCTGGTGTAGAATGAGGCAGATCGGCTCCTGCTTGGGATTCCTAAGTATACTTCTATTCAATGACATCTTAAGGACTTGCACTAGCTGCCCATCAAGGCGAAAGTTCAGTTTGAAGGACTGATGTTATCACACAGAGCCTACTACGGACTTGGGCTTAAATATCTATGTTAGAGGCATCCGTAATATCAGACTTATAGAGCTCTTTCCTCTGCAGACAGTCTATTGACTGCTGTGCCCAAAACTAACAGGAGAAGATAGGGCAATTCCTCTTTTTCTGTGTTGGTAACCAGGGGATGGAACTTTGGGTGATCAAGGTCTTTCAAATGTATTTTGAAAACGTGGCTTTTTTATTCAACATTTGAAACCGCCTGACTTCCATCAGCATCTACAGGCCTGTAGTGCCGGGACACTCTGTTTGAGTAGCCGTGTTCTATATAAATGCCTGTGACTGATTGATTGATTGATTGATTGATTGATTTTAGCCTACAACAGTGAAGAAGACAGTACATGGTGCATCTTGGCTCTGCTCTTGACATGCTGGCTGCTTGAATCCATCTCATAGGCTTCTCAGCGCTACAATAGAACAAGTAACAGAATGCTGTGGTCTCTAAACTCACCCTTAGTCCACAATCTCAAAAAACACAATCTCCCCCAAAACCATAACCCGGAGTTTTTAAAGTCTGTCCTTTGCCTATGGTGGACCCCCTAGTCCTAGCATGTAACATGCCATCAAAGGGAAGGAAACCTGCCCTGCAAAGCTGAAATCTGACTAGCTCCAGGATGACTCAAAGACAAGACCCTCTGAAAGCAGAACATATGTAACAATAGATCAGAAGCTTGGAAATCAAAGACAGGGACAACTACTGACAGAAAGGCTGTCTCTACAGGAGAGAGAGAAAAGAGAATAGTCTGGGGTCTTTCGGGTAGTACTTTATACGCTCTTCTTCAAGGATGCGGTGTGGGGCTAGGTAGTAATACTTATTTTTAGTTTAGAAGAGGAAATGGAGTTAGATTCAGTCTTAATACTGTTGGGAGCATGTTTTTGGAGAGCTGAACTTTCTGTGATGAAAAATACTCATAAGTAATTCAGGCATTATAGACATTTTGGCAATAAAAGCATCAGTTAGTAGAGCTTTGATGGGAACATGATGGCCTGCACATTTATAATATATTAGCACATCCTGCACCTACTGTACAGAACAACATGTGCTGGCATACAGTCTGAAAATAAACTATGTCCAAACACCGGTAGCCAGCCTGTTGGGAACGCCCCTCAAACCCTGCAGTCGAAAATTATATTTAAAATATACTGTCTTGACTCTTGAAGTTGGAGCTCTTTTATGAGCCTTACAAACACTCAAAATTGTTTAATTGAAGCATTAGGAATGAAGACATAATAACAGGATATGCTGTGAATTTACATCGATATAGACATTTGGTGGCCAGTCAATAGGTTTATTCAATGTCATTTGTATTCCTTTGACGTTTGAGGAGTAGGGCAGCTCCCTGGGAGATTAGCTCTGGAAGTCTTTTGGGGTTCTTCAAGGATGGGGGAGGCTGCTCTGCTGCCAGCTTCATCAACCCAAACCTCTGCATCAGTTTTGACGGTTCCCACCAGGACTCTGGGAACCTAATGTTGTCATACAAACTGCTTCATAATCATCAAGGAGGGAGAGAGAACGAATTGTAATTCATTTAGGCTTCTGGCCAAGTGAAGTGTAATCAATGGAGAATGAATCATTTGTCCTGTGTTTTCCCAGGGTCAGGGTTCCTGTTCGGCTAGTAAAAAAACCCTCATTCACGAGTTAACCGTGGCTGCGGTATATCTTAATTCTCTGCAGGGTTGTTTGTGTGAAAAGCATCACCATTGGGTTTTATTTATGCTTTCCTCCACCTGGAGGATGACCAACCGGTATTGGCAGTAGTGATTAGGGAAAGTGAAGTCAAGTGTAGCTAAAATTGCCTACATCTAACTACCTAACGTTTATTTATCGTAGATGGGGCAAGGGTTAAAATTGCGTGAAGGTGCGGTGTTAGAAGACTGATTGTTCTATCGCACCTGTGGTTGAGCGGTCAACATGTTTCAGCCCTTTTACACCCCGTCGGCTCTGTGGGCTTTCTTCAGGACCAGTGGACTTGCGTTGAGATTACGTGCAGGGGCAAGTAGTTCACTTAACCTTCTTCTTAAGTGAACATATTTGGACACTTACGTATTGAAGCGGCTAGATCTGTCTGCAACTAAAAAATGAGAAAGCATAAAGAACAAGATAATGGTAATAACAGTCGTATTTGGCTATTGTGTGTGCAATTTCTTGTTGTAGGTGATGCTTTTAGTTCAAGTTGAATGTGTCACTCAACAGCTCTTGTGTTATGCCGAACTGTGCCTCCTGAGCATTCCGAATAATGGTATTAATTGACACCAGAGACAAACACACCGCGCGCAATGCCTAACTTTCTCATTAAATGACATACATGACTGGAATCTATACGACATACACATAATGACTATCGGGTGCCTTACTATTCTACCCTGTGATCTAGCTATTATACCATTTACAACCGCTAATATTTGCCAGACGGTAAAAAGCATGCTCATACGAACCCCAGAGCACCGCTATTTTGTCACCTATGAACATCTATACATGATTTTACCATTCTCAGGGAATTCTTAAGCGCAGAGCAATGCGCAAGTTCATAAATTAGTTTATTATACCAGATATCACTGCTCCGGACTCATATTTTGTCCACAGCAAGAGCAATCAGTCTTGCATGTGTACTTCCCACTGTAATTTGACACGTTCAACTCAAACTAAAAGCATCACCCACGACAAGAGATTGCACACACAATAGTCAAATAGGACTGTTGCTACCATTATCTTGTTCATTATGCTTTCTCTTTTTCAGTTGTAAACAGATCTACATCTTCAATATGTAAGTGTCCAAATATGTTCACGTAAGAAGAAGGGTAAGTTAACTACTTGTCTCTGCTCGTAATCTAAATGCAACGTGCGTCCACTGGTCCTGAAGAAAGCTCACAGACCCGACTGGGCGTAAAAGGGCTGAAACATGTCGACCGCTCAACCACAGGTGCCATAGAACAGTCACTCTTCTAACACCGCACCGTCATGCAATTTTAACCCTTGTCCCTTCTACGACAAATAAACACTAGGTTATTAGATGTAGGCAATTTTAGCTTCACTTCACTTCCCTTTCCCCAATCACTACTGCCAATACCAGTTGATCCTCTTCCAGGTGGAGGAAAGCATAAATAAAACCCAATGATGATGCTTTTCACGCAAACAACCTTGTGAAGAATCAAGATATACCGCGCCCATGGTTAACTTGTGAATGAGGATTTTTTCTAGCCGAACAGGAACCCTGACCCTGGTAAAACACAGGACAAGTGATTCATTCTCCATTGATTACACTTCACTTGGTCGAAAGCTGAATGAATTACAATTTTCTTTCTCCCTCCTTGATGATTATGAACCTATTGAAGCAGCGCACATCTGTGAGAATTTATCTGGTCGCAACACGCTAGACGGCCTCTACACAAGAGAAAATGTCTCTCCAGAGAAAGGCCTCAAACTCCGCGAAAACCATATTGCTACTGGGAAGCAATTTTTCAAATATTTCGACCATGTCTCCTCTTACTATAATGGCAGAGAACCCTGGACTCAGCAACACGGACAATGAGATCAATGCAATACTGTCAGGTCCTTCCTTACTGCATGACAGTGAACTCAGCCAAACTCTTGCCCAGATGAATGACTGAGATGAACTTACAGAAACCAAAGGGTAACAAGTAAAAACAGCAATACATGCTCTTATAATGACTAATGCAGCCCCCAAAGGCCTATGGGTTAGCAACGCCCCCAGAATCTTTTTACAAGACATAATCTTCCGAAAAGACTGGTCAGCCATCTCATGGAAATGTACAAGAGGCGCCCTAGAGCTCATCATTAAGACTGCGACAAAACTTTCAGAGGCCCTGTCGATCAAAATACAAATCAGCGAGGCAAAACTCAAGACAACAGTGCACATCTCGGTCTACAAGAAAAGCCTAGAAGAAATCAACAAAGAAATAACGAAAAAAAGCAATACATTACGCAAAACAAGATTCAAAAACTAGACAAAGACTTGAAATGATTCTCCCAAGAAAGAATGAATCCTTACATGAGAGATGACTATGCAGCACCTGAACAAAAAAATGACAATGAATCGACAGGGGGCAAATCTACAGATAACTCCGACTACAGTGGAGATGAACACCCGTACCAACGTCAGAATAGAGGACAGAACAGAGGACCCAATAGATGCTGGCAGAACCCATGGAGAACACCCCAATTCAGTGACCATTTACCACCACTATACCAACCATACGTACCGACCTTCCCAAGCTGGATGAATCCATATATGCAGGGCCCACCGTCAATGGGACAACCCCAGGAAATATGCAACTTTTTTAGGGAGAGGCCACAACAACGGACTGAATACTAACAGAGGACCAACAGAAAGGCTTAAACAAAGGCCTAGGCTTCGTCCTAACACCACATTAGACCAATTCAAACTCCAGAGTGAATTTGGTAGAATTCTGTAGGAAGATTAAACTCAAGGCCTTCTTTAAAGATAAAAAAGACCACACCACCATGAGTGATACCAATTTACGCATCAAATCTACATTCTGCCCACCAACTCACCTCGTACCGATAGAGGTGCAAACTTTCAAACAAGTACTATTTCATGAAGTGGAAAACATAAAAGAAACAACGAAGAAACCCTACATGAACCTAACCAAACGAGGGAGACAAGCACTAGACGAATTACAAAAGCAAGACAAGTTAATCATTAAATCGGCAGACAAAGGTGGAGGCATTGTCTTATTAAACCAAGAAGATTACGACAGACAATGCATGGATCTGCTCCTACATAAAAAATTCTACAAACCAATATCTGTAGACCCGACCCCAAGACTACAATGGACAATTGAGCAGATGGTTGAAGAAGTTGAAATGAACCAATGGATTTCCCAGAACAAAGCTAATTTCCTAAGAACCAAATCACCCAAAACCCTGTACTTCTATTCACTACCAAAGACACACAAAAACAGGACACCAATCAAATCTGGAATTGGCTCAATCCTAGAACAACTTTCGCAATTCGCTGACTACTACCTAAGACCGCTCGTCCAGAAAACCGCCACGTACCTCAAAGACACACGCGATCTACTGAACCAACTACAAGGATTAACATTCGGTGAAGGATCGATGTGTCTTGTGGAACTTGACGTTGAGAGCTTCTATAGAAGCCTGCCTCAACAAGCTCCCCTACAAACTCTAGAAGACACACTGTTCTCAGAAAAATGGGAGTACAACACTCCTAAGCACTTTGTCTTAGAATGCCGCCGATTAGCACTCACAGAAAACTTTTTTAAATATAATGGCACTATGTTCTTACAGACCCATGGGACATCTATGGCAGTACATTTGCCCCAAGCATTGCCGGACTCTATGTAAGCGATTTCGAGAACAAAAACATCTTAACCGATACCAACCCCTACAAAGCGGAGATACTTTTCTGGAAACGCTACATAGACAACGTCATAATGATCTGGGACGACACTCCTGAGAGCCGACCAGACTTCCACAGGTGGCTCAACACTAGCGATGAATTCCTCAAGTTCACTTATAATGCGGACAAACAAACACTGGACTTTCTTGATATCACAATATATGTGGAAAGCAATGAGATCAACACTAAGACCTACTATAAACCTACGGCTAAGAATAGCCTTCTCTCCTTCAATAGTTTCAACCCCCGCTCCCTCCGAGAAAACCTGCCTTACAGCCAATTTTTGAGGCTCAGACGCAACTGCAATAAACTACAGGAATAAGACACAAGCACATGACCCGAGCCAAAAACTAAAAGCAAGGAAATATTAGCAGAACATCATACAATGATACCAAAAGAGAGCCAAGAATCAGCACAGGGACAACCTCCTTGAAACCTCTGTCAAAGAACATGATGACAGCATAATCACGTGTCACAACATATAACACGGCATCCAACGCAGTCAAAAAAATCGCCACTGGAGTCAAGCTATCCTGGCTGAAGACAGCTGATAGCCAGAAACCGGTCCTAGGATGTTTGATTCCGGTCCAGGGAAGACATGGCTTGGCAGTTCGGTCTGGACTGTTCCCATGAGGCACAGAGTCAAGACTGATTTGCATATGGCCATGTGGTTGGTGAGCAAAATAATGATGGATTAAACCCAGATCTGTGACTGGGGGTGAATGTTTTGCCATTGTGCAACATTCCGTCCATCATCTTGTCTGTTTTGCTGTACAACATATTACACGGCATCCATCGCAGTAAAAAAAATCATAAACAAACACTGGAATATCTTGACATCTGGAGAATTGAAATGACCGCAACCACAATTTGCTGATAAAAGAACCAAAAATATATGTGACCTCCTTGTCCACACTAGACCACGGCCTCACCATCAAAAAACTGAATCAATAACCAGTACCTGGAACCTGACACCTATAACTGGACATTACCCTTGCGGATCCTGCTCGGTCTGTAAACTTACGAAACCAACCAAGACCTTACAACTAAATTATTACTTGAAATGGACCTTGAGAAATCACACAAATTGTTATACAACCCACGTAATCTACCTGATCACCTGTCAGTGCAACCTGAAGTATATAGGTATGACATGTAGAAAATAAAACAGAGACTATGTGAACATAGCAGCAACATTATATGCAACAAGACAACAACCAAAATGAGTACCCACTACATCAATTTCAGACATTCCATTGATGAAATCAGTTGGGTAATCATAGAGACACTCAAAATCAGAATGAGAACACGGAGCGCATCCTTTTAAAAAAAGAGCAAAGACGGGTGCACCGCCTAAAAACGTACCATGCCTGTCTATCTCACACTGAACTTCACCAGTCACGTGAGTACACAACTCCATCACGAGAATCATAACTGCTAGGATAGATAACAGTAACTGACTATTATACATGACTTACTATGTCCCTCAGAATTCCCACTATGACGTATTTTGACAGTCACCTTATTGCTAAAAAAAACATTGCCTCTTCATCCCATTAGTCACCTTATAAACGATCTATAAATGGATCAAGAATTCATCTCTGAATCGCAACTGGCAATTACGTGTACTTAGGAGTAACACTGAACTTAAAGCTCTCTCTTATGAGGCAATATCAATCTGAAAATCTATGTGTGAAGGACTGATTATTTATCACCACCCTCCTAGATCTATCAGTAAATAAGAAAAAAATCCTTTCCTCTTTATAAACAAATGTAAGTCTTTCCACTATGCTTATCGGCACGCCATTACCATAAAACAAGCTCTGCTACCGGGGCACGGCATGTTGTTCCTGAGACGCAAAACAGGTATGCCACGCCGCTCGGCAAGAGCAAGCCCAGCTCCCAGCATTGGCGCTGTGATTGAGAATAAAATACCCCTCTTTCTCCCCAGCAGTGAGTCCAGTTGGCCTTACCCCAACGGAGGCTAATTCTCCTCCTGTTAAGGTAAACCAAGCACCCACACCTTATCTTTAAAAATCTGCCATTGAGCACTGAATGTAATATTTACTAGAAGCGCGAAACTATCACCATAGGCGCAGATGCATTACGCGTTCACTCAACAGCTCTTGTGTTAAGCCGAACTGTGCCTCCTGAGCTTTCCCAATAATGGTATTAACTGACACACGCCGCGCACAATGCCTAACTTTCTCATTAAATGACATACACAATTGGAATCTATACTACCATATGCCGCAATGTTCTTCTTGAGGGCTCCCAACAGTTAAATTAAACCGGCACAAGAGACAAACACACTGCATATAAGGCATATCATTTTGTCAAAAAATAGACATACACATAATGACTACCGGATGCCTTACTATTCTACCTTGCGATCTAGCTATTATACCACTTACAACCGTTAATATTTGCCAGACAAAGAAACGCACGCTCATACGATCCTGAATCTTAGGGAGTGGGTGACAGTCCACAACAATGTTTTTATTGAGCGTGCGCAAGTCCGCACACAAACAAATATCACCACTCTTCTTGCACACCACAACAATGTGACTGACCCACACTGAAAAATCTGTAGGTTGGATTTCACCCTCACTAACTAACTTATCTAATAACTTCTTCACTAACTAACTTATCTAATAACTTCTTAAGGTCATCTCTCACACTTAGGATAATTGGTCTAGCCTCACGTGCAAAGAGAATGGCGTTTTGTTTGAGCTTTATCATATGGTCATACTTAGTGATTCTACCAATCTTATATTCTGTAAAATTTTGTAAGACCTTTTGTAAATTATTCTAAGTCTGTCACTAGGGCAACTTGTAAATGATTCAATTGAAGAGGATTATCAGAATTTGGAACACGTTTCAAACCCATTTTGGCTAAATCCTGCCAGACAACAATATTCTTGCCCTTAATCGCCACATAACCTCTTGTGTAAACATGTCTACCCAAACATGTTACATTTTACAGAAAATAACGCATGTCAATCTATTTATCTCCATACGCTTTAGGAATCATATCAATTTCTAAAAGTGTCACTTTTAAAAACATTTTTTATTTATTATTATTCATTTACAGGCATGTACTGAGAATGCAATGCAATATAACTATTGTTACTGTTCAGTTAACTTTTGTTGTAAGATTAAAAACACATTTCTCGTTACCTTCATGAATGTATAAAGAGCATTGTTACTGAAGTACTCAACTCCTCCCTCCCCCGTACCGGCTATCTGCCTACCAATTCCTATTATTGTATATTTTATGTGTACCCTTAACTGTCACTGACTCGTATTTCCTGACTATGTGTCTCATCCAATTCTCGGTGTTCCCCTTCAGCTGGGTCTTGTTGTGTGAGTGAGGACTGATTGTCTAGTTCTTGAATCATCAACCCCCATGCCTGCAGCACCTCTGGCAATTTCTCGTCCCTTCTCGTTTTCCTCATATGGGTCTCTTCTGCCAGCGCCCATTCCTTCAGGTCTGATCGCCACTTATCTATAGGTGGGCCCTGTAAGGATAGCCAGTGTAAAGCTATACGTCTCCTAGCTATCACCAGCCCAAGTATCAGAAACCGTCTGGTTGTCTTTCATTTGGGGTTTTTAGGTCTCAGTCTCAGGAGACAGGTCGGTATTTCCAGGGATATATTCCATCCCGTCACCCTGTTAAGTTGAACTAGTATTTTAGTCCAATATGTTTGTATTTTTTGGCAATGCCAGACCATATGTTCGAAATCGGCCTGTACGCACCGACATCAGGGACACCGCGGGTCACGCGTTGCGTTTATGGAGTGTAGTCGCCTAGGTGAGAGGTACGTCATGTGAACAATAATGTATTGTACCTGTTTTAACCTGCCACACATCGACACTCTATGGACTTCTTCCTGTATTTTTTTACAGTCAGGCAGTATTAACGGTTGGTCACAGACCTCTTGTCACCTCTGTTCAATCTTAAGGGGTTTACCCCATTTATCCTCCCTCAGTGCCTTAGATAAAGGTGGGTTACGAACCTTCGCCCGGCCGACATTGTAATGATGGTAATCAGTGTTTGTGAGTGCACTGGGGCTTCAGGGAATGTCGGCCATAGCTGACAGGCCGGAGCTACCAACTTTGCATACTGCAGGAATTGTCCTCCACCCAATTTAAACGTTTCTATCGCATCCTGATAAGTTATAAACCTGTTTTCAGGATATAAATCTGACAGCTTCATGCAGCCCCCATCTTTCCACTTCTCAATCGTCATTACCTGCTCTACCTGGGCGAATTGTGGTATGATCCAGATGTCTGCCTCTGGTGCATAGGTCCCTCTCTTAATAATCTTTTTTACTGTCATGTCCCATATTCTGCCCATTAGTTTGATCAAAGGCGGATATGCACTCTGTAATCTCCCCCTTCCAGGAGGAGGGCTCCTAACTGCTACCTGCCATGGGTACCTGTGAGTAGGGTTCTTTCACGGGAGGAGTCTGTGTCCAGCAATGATATTGTGTGTTGTAATTGGGACGCCAGGTAATACAACTCCAGGCCTGGGATTTCCAACCCTCCTCTATCCCACTGTTGCTTCATTACCTCCAGTCCTACCCTACAGTGTTTCCCATTCCACAACAGCTGTGTTAGTAATACATCTAGTTCCTTGAATACTTTATGCGGAATTTCGTAGCATGACCACAGTAAAATGTAGAGGCATCTAGGCAGTACCACCATTTTTATCAGGGCTGACTTTCCCATCAGAGACAATTTCAATGTGTTCCAGAAGTGTACACTGCCCTGCAATTCCATGACTATCCTTCCCATATTTTTTTCATAGAAACTGTCTTTCTCTCTGGTAATATGTATTGCTAGGTATCGGATAGAATCTAGTTCCCAGGGGAGCTCCAGCCACGGGGGCTGGGACACTACCTCCCCCCCCTTCAATCTTCCCTATCAGATACAACTGAGACTTAGAGTTATTAATGTGCAGACCTGAGACTTCCGCAAATCTCTTCAGGGACTGAATTAAAATTGAGATGGAATGTGCCAGATGGCTCAGGTACACCAGTTGTGTCATTCGCATAGATTGACACAATATGCTCTGCTTGTCCAATGGTTATGCCACGCCCCTTTAATACCGATCTCAGCTGGCATGCTAGAGGCTCCATTGCTAAGGCGAATATCAATAGAGAAAGCGGCATCCCTGCCTCGTCCCTATGTGTAGCCTTAGGCTGTCTGATACATGACGTCCCGTACGGACCCTTGCCATTGGCTTTATATACAGTAGCTTAATCCATTGAATGAATCGAGGGCCCAGGCCCATTTTGTAGAGTATGTGCCATATATATTCCCATCTGATCAGTCAAACACTTGTTCGATATCTAAAAAGGCTAGCGCACTCCTCTTAGTGTCTCCGTCTAGTGTCTGCATTACGTGTACGAGTCGCCGAATGTTTCTTAGGGTATTTCTGCGGGGTATAAACCCAGATTGATCATCATGAATAGGTTGAGGGAGATATGGTAGTAATTACTCGCCAATACATGACTGATAAGTTTTACGTCCACGTTTAACATGGAGATAGGTCTATATGAGTTTGGTAGCAACGGGTCTATTCCCGATTTGGGATTACTACCAATAATGCTTCGCGCATTGAGCTCGGCAACTCTCCTCTTTCCATATGCCTCCGTAAGTACCTCTATCATTTTATCTGCCATCGTCCCCAGGTATTCTTTATAGAGTTCGGCTGTGAGGCCGTCCATAACTGACAACTTAGCTGTTTTCATGTACGAGAGCGCCGTCTTTATTTCCGGCATTGTTATTGGTGCACCCAGTCCTTCTTGGGCTTCAGGGTCTAGACTAGGGATTGCTATTCCTCCAGGTACGTTTCTATGTTCTGGGTGTGTGGATGACTGGGCCTCCGTGTATTCTTCAGTTAGATGCACAGCAAATACCTTATTAATTTTGTGTTGTGCATAACCTAACTGGTTTTGTTCGTCCCGTATTGTCAGTATTGGTTGGGGGTTGTGTTTCCATTTATTTATTTATTTATTTATTTATTTATTTATTTAGTGTTATTTGATATCGCGCACAGCTACCCCAACGGGGTGTCCCGGCGCTCCTGTTTACAAAGTACAGCCTAAGATGGATTATTTGAGGCGGAGACGATCAACAGAAAAGGTGAGTTTTAAGTGCTCTCCGGAAAGGTTGTTCCTCTTTAATCAGCCGGATGGCATTCGGAAGTTTGTTCCAAAGGGCCGCGGTCAACACTGGGAAAGTTTTACCACCGGAGCGAGTTTTCTTAAATCTAGGGACAGTGATAAGGTTTTTAGATGAGGAGCGCAGAGTCCTAAAATTATTATAGGGGATCAAGCAGGAGGACAGATAGGCAGAGCCTTTGCCCCGCATAGCCCGGTGTGCCAATACCAATGCTTTAAATTCAGCCCTTTTATGCAATGGCAACCAATGTAGTGCACGGCGATGGGGGGTAATGTGCTCACGTAGGGGAAGACCGGCCACCAGTCGCACTGCCGCATTCTGTACAATCTGGAGGCGGTGACTGAGCCCTACAGGTAGACCAGAATAAAGGCCATTAGCGTAGTCCAGGTGCGAGGTGATTAACGCCTGGACTACGATCTTCCTAATAATAAGGTGGGCTGATAGTCTACCCAATTTATCACCCTCTGTGTACCAGCATTCTCTACTTTTATTTCTGTTATATTTGTCTAGTCTATCCCACAGGTCCCCAACGTTATGTCTTTATTCAGTCCTTCTACATCTGTGGGGAGTGCTGCTTCTAGTGTTGCTAGTTTTCTCTCTTGGCTCCGTGGGTCATTCTCTAACACTTTCTTTACCCCTACCTCGTTGACATACAAACTCCTCTAATTACCACCTTCATTGCGTCCCATTCTAGTGCCAGCTGTATTCCAGTTTGTATCAAAATATCCTTTCAGTTCGGTCCCTGCTGTGGCATTATAGACTGGGTTGAGTGCTTCGGTATTTATCCTCCATAGTGGTATTTTGGATCGAGGTCCACCTAGTGCATATTCTATTAATAATGGGGAATGATCAGACAAGTATTGTGCTAAGTACTGCGCCTCTACTACTCTATATATGGCCAATGTCTGTATAAAAAAGTAGTCTAGTCGGCTATGTGTGTTTGTCGCCAGCGTGTGGCATGAATAGGTTCTTTGGTGTGGGTTACGCTGCCACCAGATATCCGTGAGATCATAGTTAACTTGCATCTGACACATAGCCTCCCTTGCCTTCGGCTTAGCCTCTGGCTTCGGAGGAAACCTATCTAGCGTCCTGTCCAAAGCACAATTGTAGTCCCCTTCAACTATAAGTTCCATGTCAAGTGTGAGGTGTGCCTGTCTAAGAAGGGTCGACCCCAGAACGTCCCGGTCATCCCTATTGGGAGCATGTATAATGACCAAACACATATTATGGCCGTCTAATGCTCCTTCTACCACTACGTACCTCCCACCCGGGTCTATGCTAGTCCTTTCCTTTTTTAAAGGGATTCTCGGTGCCACCCTTGATCAGCGCTCCCCTGGTGTACCCGAATAGGACGTCACATATATCTGTCCCCTCCAGCATCGCTGTAGATATTTGAGGCTATCGCCCCATAGATGGATTTCCTACAGAAATGCTTTTGAGACCCCATATCTCTTTAAATAGGCTTCTATACAGTTATGTTTGACAAAATTACTAAGCCCTCTGACATTCCATGTTAAAAACTTTTAGTTATGTCTGTCACCCCTTATGTCGCTAAGTCATCTAGGGATTTCTCTTCGGTTACTACAGGGGGTTCTAGATTAGTATCATACGTATCGGTGAACTCTTTCAACCTTTTTCTCCTCTTCGCATCACTCCAATTTGAACCACCAGTTTTTAACATAACAACATAACTGTAACTTCCCCCACCCACAAGCAGTAGTACCACATTCCCATAGCTCAACAAATGGCCTTAGGACCAAATCAATCTCCCCCTCCTCCCCAATACCTTCACCTTATTGTTTCAATACAAAGAGTTAGCTAACCTAGTTCTAGTATACAGTTCTACTATGTGACCAGTCTGCCACTCACCGCACCACCTCGCCGGACCTCTAAGGCTCCGCAAGGCAGTGCAAGTGCACTGCAGCTGGAATGTCCTCAAAATTCAAGTGGTGGAACCCCACAATAACAAAGTTTTCATAGTCCCTTTTCCCCAGTCCGTATATTCTTCTTTTCCACTCGCCCCCAACCCCTCATCCCTCAGAAGTATTTGCAGTTCGTCCATTCTTCGCAGTATCTTGTCCCCCCTCCCCCCATCTCATTTACATACAAGTTCTGGATGCTCTCTCCATTTTTCTTACTGGCCCGGTTGCTATGTCTGCCTTGGAGGTCCTCCCCTCCTCATCCCGGGGTATCTTCAGACTGGGATGGGGTCTCCTGCACCAGAGTAGGGAAAAATTATTCTGAAGTGGTATCATAGGTGTTTCATTCAGAAGAGTTCCGTCAGCTCCAACCAGGATGCGTCCCATATCCGATACTTCTTGTGGTGTGGATCTTCGCTCTTCTGAATCTCGCCGCTGGTCTCGCTGCCATCTGTTCCTTCTCCGCTGTTCTCGCCATGCCTGGTTCTGATCCTGTCCGACCAGTCCTATTGAGCCCATCCAGTCTGTTGCCTCCTGAGGTGTTTCATAAAACAGGGCCCTGTCCCCATATTGTACTCGTAGCTTCGCTGGAAATATCAGGCTATATTTAATATTATTGACTCCCAGTCATCGTGTGACTCTTAAAAATCCATTTCTGAGGTCTTGCACTTTTCTGGTATAATCTGGGTAAATCTGGATGTTGCGATATTCATATTTGCCGCTCGCAGCCTTGGGACCATTTGTGGAACTTTGTTTTTTTTAAATTGAAGAACGCTTTTATTTGCTGCCCTGCACCCTGCTTCCTGAAGATACTAGGACCCAGGACAGAAGCGGACGCTGCCGGGGCCGGGACTGCGAGACCCAGGTTGCTCAGCGCTTCTACAACCCAGCGCACCTGGTGTCTCTTCCCGCCCCGGCCCTCCGCCCCTTGCTGCTTACTCGCATATAAGGCTCGCGTCCCCCGCTTCGCGGGTGCCGCTCGCAGCCTTGGGACCATTTGTGGAACTTTGTTTTTTTTTTAAATTGAAGAACGCTTTTATTTGCTGCCCTGTACCCTGCTTCCTGAAGATACTAGGACCCAGGACAGAAGCGGACGCTGCCGGGGCCGGGACTGCGAGACCCAGATTGCTCAGCGCTTCTACAACCCAGCGCACCTGGTGTCTCTTCCCGCCCCGGCCCTCCGCCCCTTGCTGCTTACTCGCATATAAGGCTCGCGTCCCCCGCTTCGCGGGTGCCGCTCGCAGCCTTGGGACCATTTGTGGAACTTTGTTTTTTTTTAAATTGAAGAACGCTTTTATTTGCTGCCCTGTACCCTGCTTCCTGAAGATACTAGGACCCAGGACAGAAGCGGACGCTGCCGGGGCCGGGACTGCGAGACCCAGGTTGCTCAGCGCTTCTACAACCCAGCGCACCTGGTGTCTCTTCCCGCCCCCAGCCCTCCTACTTAAGCTTAGAGGTGAGCGCGCACGCGGGACGCGCGCGGGACATAGCCCGGGGCTAAGCCCGGGCAAAGGGCGGGCCCTCTGAGGCCCTCCGAGGACCAAGAGGACTGGACTGGCCATACCCCCTCGTGAATTTTTCCTTACTTTGAAATTGTTTTTATTGTGATCCCTTTTTGTACTGGATTTTATTGCTTGGCAATTGGTATTACTGAGTTGATTAGTTTTTTCCTTGTTTGATATTACTTATAGGGTTGTTAATCAAGCTACGCTCTCCTATCTTTAATTATAGTATCCTGTGTTAGTTATTGCTGGTGCTATATAATGTCTACAAGGAAAACGAGAAGCCAGGCGGTAGCGGGGATAAAAAACACAAAAACCAAAAAACTTACTAGTACTCTGGACAGTTTTATCCTTCGTACAAACACCCTAATTGATGAGGGTATTATATTGATGGAACGGAGGGTTTCTCAAGATCTGCTCCAGGCTAAAAGGTCATCACTGGGTAATATAGCCATGGCTCGTACTCCGATTAAACAAACGCGTTTATCGGACACGTCCCATTTACCAACTACTCTCATGACCCCTGTATTGTCCACGGTATCTCCATTACCTGTACCCATAATTGAGTCTGTAACTCTTATAACACCTATGGCTACTACAGCTATTATACACTCAGACCCCCTGGAGTTAGAGGGGCCCTCTATTGTGGGGGAGACACCCTCTCTAATACCATCTGCTACAGAAGGGCTTGGTGTTGTTGTAGTTAGTCAAAATGTCTCAGCTAGTATGGGGCATACGGTTGGTGGGGGAAATGGTTTACAGGAGGGAGATTTAAGTGTGGATGCTCAAGTAACCTCTGTTAGGCAATCTCGTGCTTCACACCCCCTACCCTTAGAGTTACCAGATGTATCGGTCTCCGATACAAGTCTGGCTAGCATTCTTGATAATGGTAGTCCTGATGAGTCTGGAGAGAGTGAAGAGGATGTGGATGCGCCCTTTTTTGATACCCTAGCAACCCTTATTAGGTCCTTGCTTTCGCCTTTGGAAGCTAGACTCCAGGGTATTGAAAACCAATTGGGAATTATATCAAATGATTTAAACTGTAAGGGGGCTAAAGTAAATCAAGAATCTAAGAAGAATAGCCCCGGTACAACGGGAAGCCCACACCCATTAGTTAAGATCCCTCCAATAGTACCCACTCAGCAAACTAAGACTTGTCCAACCGTTACTATGGTGCAGAAGGTTGGTAAAGTGACTACTAATCAAGTTATTGTAGATGATAATAAACAAACAGGAACTGCCAGCGCAACTGCGCCTGGTATTATTCAGCGCCAACCCGTTGCGAAGACTCCTCGGGTACGGCGGAATATTAATTTACCATCTGACGCCTGCCCATTCGTGGTAGTCTTAACAGGCGTCCCTGAGCTCACTACAGATATCCCCGAAACATTCTGGGGGCTTAAAAATAAAGTTTGTCATTGGTTGGACAGAAACCTCCCATCCCCACCCAATATGAATAAGAACATTCTGATGGTAGAGAGAACACCGTGGGTGGGAGAGGGAAAGAAACATCTTAAAGGAGACTGTGTGGTAATTACATTTGAAGACCCTTGTATTGTTGAGTTTATTTGCTCTGGGCCTAGCCGCATTAATGACTCCGAGATTCAAATTAAACCTTTGTCATACTTTTATATGACCACGGGGAACCATGATAATAGATGGAGCTGGCTAAGACCCACCCCGCATATACAAGGTTGGAGGAGATTTGAATCCCAGGGAAACCATCGTTTCGACAATTGGGGAAATGTTGGAAAAGGAGATTGGCAAGAAGTGCGTAGAGGTAGAGGTAGAACCTACCATGGTGGTAATAGGCCTAAGGAGGGATGGCTGGGCCCACAGTTGGACTACCCGATTCAATGTTACAATCGTTTCAATGGTCTGGAGGAAGTCGATTGACTTACAAAGCAGCCTATTGATCGATTAAGTAGTAGGGTGGTGCAGGCTTTACCTGGAGATGAAGTTAATATACCGGTAGATAGTGTGGTTATGGTAGGCTCAACCGGTGTTGGTACAGATTGTGTTGCATCAACAGCTATAGTCGGTAGCTGTATGCAAGACATAGTAACCGCAGGTCAATTGGATCCCAAGCCCCCGGGTCCCGTCATTAATATTTTATCATGGAACATTGCAGGTCTAAAGAAAAACCTAGTAAATCCTGATTGGAACAATTTTATAAACACCTTCGATATCTGTATGTTCCAAGAAACGTGGTGCCTATCCCCCGAATATATGAATGGTTACTCTACATTCTATGTTCCAGCTGTCTCACTGGGAAGAGGCCGCCCTTCGGGTGGGTTACAGATTTGGGTGAAAATATCTCTGAATTGCCGTGTTATTTTTAATAAACCCATTTCTAACGACATCTTGCACATCACTCTAAAGAATAGTATAGGGGGCTATACATATGAAATCTTTTGTATTTATGCTAGAGGTCTTCAGGGAGGGCTTATTTCCCCGATACTGGAATTATTGGATGTGGAGTTGTCAAAACTCCCGACCAGTGCTAAAATACTGGTCGGGGGGGATTTCAACTGCACATTCGAACCCCTAGATGTGGAAGAGGTAATGGGTCTGAACGTTGGGGAAGGTAGGCAAGGTATACCCTTGCTAAATCTTAACCCAATTAAGAAATGGTCATCAAGAGTTATCCAGCTGAATGCCCTGGTGCTAGATCATAATCTCTGGGCCTTAAATGGTCGTACAAAATCAGATAGCGCAGGTGCTATGACCTTTAATAGGGTGGGATGCCCCTCACGCATCGACTACATCCTTTTAGATGCGCACTCATGGCCCGATGTAATAGACATGGTGGTCAGGGAGTCTTCCTATAGTGACCACAACCCCCTATGTATGCAGCTCAGGTGGGTACGTGGCCGTGAACCTAGCCGGGTAACAGAGATGCTAACCAAAGAAATTTTCCCTGTAAATAATAACAGGAGGTTAAAATGGAATGTAGTTAAATGTGATGAGGGGAAGCTTCAAAATATCACGGATTTAGTATCCAAAGAGATTAGTAGTTTGACTGCTTTGCCCCACTTTGAAGTTAATGTAGTTGGTCCCAGTTTATCGGTATCCTACAGTAACTTAATAAGTGAAATAGGAGCCCATTTTTGTAAAAAGCAACCAGCAAAATCAGGTTTTATTGGTTTTAAAACCACAAGTAACCCATGGTATACAAGTAATTGTAGAATTAAGAGGAAAGCAATAACTAAAGCAATACGAAGCAAGGATTGTGTGTCCGTTAGGGCTGCCAGGAAAGATTATACAAGTAGTATAAATTCGGCAAAACGAGCCTGGGAGGAAGAGCACTGGCAACAGCTCAAGGAAGCAGCATGTGGGAAAAATGCTGTAATTTTCTGGAAATTAATTAATATCTTAGATAGCAAGGGAGCAGGATTGATTTTAAATCATATAACGGAGCAGGAATGGTACTCCCATTTTTTAAAGTTGTACTGTGATGATAACGTGGATAGCTTGCTACCACAACCAGCTAATACCCATGGAAATATGCTCTGTGAAACTTTGATCCACAATTTAGATCCATTTTCGCAGAGAGAAGTATTAGATGCTATCTCCAAGTTACTGCCCGGGAAGGCCCCTGGCCAAGATGGTCTCCCCGGGGATTTGTTAAAACATGATCCATATGTATGGTCCAAATATATTGTGTGTCTGATGAACTTGATTCAGGCTGGTCACCCTGTTCCAGACTCCTGGAAAGGCGCTGAGGTGATAACTATATTTAAAAAGGGCGAAAGGGATGACCCCTCCAATTATAGACCAATAAGTCTGATAGACACCATTCAGAAGGTGGTAGGAAGGGTGATCATAAATCGCACAGAATCTTGGCTCATGGATAATGACATCTTGTCCCATTTTCAGGCCGGGTTCAGAAGCAATATAGGTGCAATAGATCAGGTCTTCAGATTTTGTGCAGTCTGTGGGGAGTCAGTGCTAATTATGAAGGGTAGTCTATACTTGGCCTTTATAGACTTGAAGACAGCATTTGACGTCATCCCACGTACAAAACTCTGGTCGGTCTTATCCGATATGGGATTTCCTAGTTACCTTTTACAATTTATTGTTAAACTTCATGAAGGAAATTATGCCAGGATCCGCTGGGGATCTCAGGGCCAATTGACTGAGAAGATACCGGTAAATAGGGGAGTGAGACAGGGGTGTGTGATGGCCCCAACCTTGTTCTCCCTCTTTATTAATGGAGTGGTAGACCATTTGAGGGAGGACCAGGCTGATGCCCCCACCCTTGCGGGTGAGAAAACACCTACTCTCCTCTTTGCCGACGATACTCTTCTCATGTCTAAATCCCCTATGGGTCTGCAGAAACTGCTTGATCGGTTTTGCAGTTTTTGTAAAGAAAGAGGTTTGACAATAAATACCTCTAAAACAAAGTTGATGGTGTTAACATCGAAAAGGCAACATAGGAAAGTTAACCTCTTGTTGAATGGCACCGCGCTGGAGGTGGTACAAGAATTTGACTACCTAGGAGTAAGACTTTGTAACAATCTGAGTTGGTCCGCCCATATTACTAAAATGGTTTTAAACCTTAAAAGGGTGGCAGGAGTGATTCTTAAAAACCAGCGACGTTCTATTAGTAGACCCATAGCCCCTACCCTGGCAGTGTATGAAGGGAAAGCACTGGCGGCGGCAGTTTATGGTTCAGAACTTTGGGGTGCGGAAAATACAAAAGTTTTATTAGTGGCGGAAAATAAGTTTATTAGAGATATGGTTTCGCTACCTTTATCGTCCCCCTTGAAACCTTTATTTTTAGACCTGGGCAAAAAATCAATAGTAGATCTGGTGCAAATTCGCCCCTTGTTATTCTGGGTTCGTCTCAGAAGGACCCCAGAACTCTCTAATTATGCCAAGGTTTTGGATGAGCTTATTGGCCTGAATGTAGCCAACAAAATTAAATGGTTGAATAACCTAAAGAGGCTCGTGAAATCCATAGGTCTGGAGGAGAGCTGGTCTTCTCAAATGCCACCCCCAAAAACAATTGTAAAAAAACTATATTGGGATTGGGTTGCTGCAAAAGATCTTAGGAACCAAAATTGGGGTAAATTAACCAGCAACTTTCTTGACCATAAGCCCCTTGGAAAACTGGAGCCCTTTTTGGACTTTATCCAGGTCCCTCGAGATAGAACACTGTTTCTGGAATTCAGATACGGTATTTTACCTCTCAACACATTCAAAGAAGGTTGGAAGGGATATAGTGGAACAGGGGTTAAATGTCCAGGTTGTCCCTGTCCGAAAGAATCATTAGGACACTTCCTTTTTGCTTGTGTAGCCTACAAAAAACCAAGAGATAGGTGGTTGAAACCGGTTTGTAGGAATTTAGGGGTGAGGGAACATAGATTGGCCATGCGTATTTTACAAACAAATGTCATTTCAATGAATATGATTTGTGGGGTGGCTAAATATGTGGCGAATGCTTGGTTCATCAGGTCGAAACTTTTGCCCACTGTCTGAATTATTTTTATGTTAAAATTGTTTATTGCTGGAATATTTTATTTTTGTGTATAGTTTATTTTTGTTAATGTGTGTTGTACTTTTATGAAACTTGTTTCGAATAAAGTATTTTCAAGAATATTTGGGCGGGTCTTTAGCACGGATATGCTGCAATATTATGTCTCTGTCTCTATAATTAAACAGACGTGCTATCAGGGCTCTAGGTGGCAAACCCGGGCTCGGAGAGAGTCCGAGGGCCCGATGGGCTCTTTCTGTAGCAAAAAAATTGGAGAGTATAATACCATCAAAGGCCGTTCCAATCCAGTCTTCCAAAAATAAATCCGCTGCTGAACTTTCTGCTTTTTCAAGGAAACCTAAAAATCTAAGGTTATTCCTTCTGGATTGCCCTTCGGCATCCTCCACTCTGTCTGCCGTACGGTTTGACTATTCTTGCAACAAGGTTACTGTTGTACGGAGCCTCTGGACTTCTTCCCATACTGTCACCACTTCTTCCTCGTGTTTGTGACTCTATCCGCCACCTCACGCAGATCTAGTCGTAGGTGGTTTATATCCATCGCCATTGTGTCAATCTTTGTCTCTACCACCACTCAAGATTCTCTGATTGGCTGTAAAATGTCCGCCTTGTCTCGAGCCATCGCTCCTTGATTGGTCACACTCTCTGGGTCTCTCCTGGATTGTTCTGGTGGTGATGGAACAGCTACTGTGTATTGCACTATTTTATTGGATTGACATCCCCTCGACGGCTTATCTTTCACCATTATCCGGCCGTGCGATAGTGACTCTGTTTAGGTGGGACAGTTCCACTCTCCACCGTAGGCTGTTCCGAATTCCCCCCGTTCCATAACGTCTCCAAAGTTACTTCTGGGCTAACGCGAGTCCTGAGGGGAGGTGCTTTTAGTCTAGTTATCTCACTGGTCCTGATTTCCTGTGTTGATAATCCACCACTGCTCACGTTTCAATGCCCCTCTCTGGCACCCTGCGACTTACCCGATCCGTCCCGATGGTGGCCCCTTTGTCTGTTGGCCCGTTACCCCTTATTAATGTTCATCAGTTTGTTTATAGGCTAATTATCTATTGGCCTCAAGAGGGGCCGAGTTGGCGTGCTGGATGCTTTTTTCCCCCTTCCTTCTTTACACCATCATGGAGACACTGATCCGTTCTGTGCTTTTTTGGTGATACTGTTTACTTCTTTGGTGCTGTGACTTGTACTCTTTTATTACTTCTGCTTCCTTTTCTTTTCGTTTTAATATATTTACTTTAATATTTCCATGGGGCCCTCCTGCTTCCACCACTGCTAGCCCGGGTCCGATCTTTCTTCCGAGCTCTGCCCTTCACCCTCGTTTACCTTGGCTTGCACTGTGGGCCCCCTGCTCACTCGGGAGTCCAGTTGTGCCCGTGCGAGCCACACTGCACTGCGGGACCTAGTACTCGGGACGGGACAAGAGTCTCCCACCCCCCCGATCCACTCACTGTTAGGTTGCGTCTTCTCTGGCCTTCTTCCCAACGACCCACGCCACATCTCCGGAAGGCCTGGTTATCTTCTTGTGCACTTACTTGGTTCGGCAGCTCTTATACAATGGGGCGCATACACTGGGGGACTTCCTTGCAACTCTTTGATGCTCCCTGGCTTCTGCCCGTCGTCTTCCCAATCTGGAACGGCATAGCTCTACCCCGACAGGCCTATTTTTTTTTTTCAGCTTCACTTTGGTATTTATTTATTTATTTTATTTATCGCAATTTTTAAAGCGCATCAAATACCCCTACGGGTGTCTCGGCGCTAATGTTACACTTCAGTAGGGGAAAAGATTTAGGAGGTAAACAGCCAGGTTTTGAGACTTTTTCTGAATTTTAGCAACGTGGGGGCAGTTTTAATGTGGAGTGGCAGAGTGTTCCATAGTTTGGCAGTTGCGATGGTAAAGCATCTGTCTCCCCAGTTGGTTTTTTTTGTTCGAGGGACTTTTAACAGGTGGGCTGATGCCGATCGTAGTGTTCTCTGATGTTCCAATGGGCAGAGAGCTTTTTTCAGGAACCAAGGTCCGGGATTGTTCAAGGTTTTATAGGCTATGCAGAGTGCCTTAAACTTTATTCGGCTCCTGATGGGGAGCCAGTGCAGTTTTCTGATGTACGGGGAGGTGGGAGTAAATTTGGGAATGGATAGAAGAATTCTAGCCGCGGCATTCTGCACTGTTTGGAGCTTATTAAGTACCTTTTCCTGAGCATTCAGCAATAGGGAGTTGCAATAATCTGTTCTAGAGAACACTAGGGTACTGATCAATGTTTTACCAGCGGATTGTGGCAGGTAGGGGAGAAGTTTCTTTATTCTTTTTAAGATGAAGAAAGCCGAGGATACCACGGAATTGGCGTGGTGGAGGAACGTCAACTTGTTGTCAAAAGTGACTCCCAAATTTCGTACCTTGACCACTGGCTGGGGGGGCGTGCCCATCTGTGATGGCCACCACTGGGGGGACCAGGCCGGCTGCAAGCTCCCGAATGTCATCACCTCCGTTTTGTTGGAGTTCAACTTGAGGCAGTTGGATGACATCCAGGAGCTTATCGCCTTCATCCCTTCCTGAAAGTTTGCTGCGACAGATATTCCGTCATTGTGCACTGATAGCACTAATTGGGTGTCGTCAGCATACGTTGTGAGGGCAATTCCATGGGATTTTATTACTCTCGCTAAGTCCGACACATAGATATTGAAAAGTGTCGGACTCAGCGAGGAACCCTGTGGAACTCCGCAGGGAAGGGAGAAGGTATGAGAGGTGAAATTACCTATCTTGGTACTTGGGACGGGGATTCTTTCCGCACGTTATCTCCGGTCGCAGCAGGATCACTTAAGGGGTCTGGCCTCGTCGGAGCCCAGTATTTGCGGCGGGGAGTCGGCCGTTATTACCTGCCGTGGTGGAATCAACTGCATCCACCAAGGGCTTTTGCAGTGCGTTGGCTACGCACCACCATTAGTGAGACAGGCACTCTGCTTGCGGTGGCCATTTTCTTTGCTTCTGTAGGACGAAACGCTTCAATTGTTCGTCCTGCTAGTGTCTAGGCACATTGCAGCACAGTTTCTTGGGCATTCGTGGTGATTCTGCCAGAATTTATGAAGGATCCTGAAACTAGGGCCTGGAGCTCCGCTCAAGTGCGACTAGCCGGCAATCTTGTCAGGCCACGCCCCTTCTTCTTAAAGTGTAACTTTAGAAGACCAGTGTTGTAAAAAAGAGTTGATCAGAGATTATGGTGACAGGAGCATCAGAATCCACCATCTTTCCAATATTCCAGTCCCCAAGTAGAACTTGACAAAATGGTCCTTTTGCCTTGTGACCAAGATGGCAAGTTGCACCGCCATCAACAGTTAAAAGCATTGTTTGAAATTCACCTTGCAAGTACTTACCATGCACACATTCATCCTTAATATCACGTTCATGAATTTGAAAATGAATGACTTGGACAACATTTTTTCCTCTGCAAACAGACTGGAAGTGACCAAACTTGAGGCATTCCACACACTTTTTACCCAAAGCTGCGCACATGGCACTATTACTTAGATGTGAATGTGAGCCACACCTGAAACATATTGTGCCAGCTTTCTTTTGAGAAGGCTTGTAGCTCTTGTTCTGAAAAGATAAAGCTTTTACTGATTCTTCATCACAAATTAAATAAACAGAAGAACAACTGGAATTATCTTTTACGATGCATTTAGAAGAAACTATGGCGTGTTCAATTCCCTTGGCCATATCTATCACTTCTGTAAGAGAAGGCACTCTACAACTTAAAATACGTTCCTGTATTTTTTTTATTACAATTGTAAACAAACTGGCCTCTATTATATATATAAATCAAAGGCAGCACCAAAATTGCAATTAGCAGCAAAGGGCCAGATGTAGGTAGCCAAATACCAGTCGGTAACGGCCGAAAATACCGAATTTCAGCCGTTACTGACCGGTATTTGGATATTGAGATGTAGGGGCCCAAAAAAGACCGATTCGGTAAATACGAGTCTGTAATTTACCGAATCGGAATTTACCGAATCGGAATTTTCCGATTCGGTATTTACCGAATTCTTATTTACCGAATCGGTAAATAAGAAATGGTTAGAAATGAGTTTTGAGATGTAGGAAACAACTAAAATACCGAATTTCATGAAATTCAGTATTTAAGAGTCGGTATTTACCATGGATTGAAAGCAGGTGGTAACCAGGTGCAGGCTATAAAAAAGGCCCCAAAATGCAACAGTGTGACCAGAATGGCAGCATTTTACGTGATAGCAAGGCGGCTACGGCTACAGGCAGCAGGAGAGAGGGTCTGGAGAAGGGAGGAGCAAGTCTACAGACAGAGGATAACGCTATTTCAACTCTCTGAGCCAGAGATATTGCAAAGGTACAGGCTACACCCCCAAACCATCCTGGACTTGATCAGGGACGTGTTTGTATTATTATTAGCCCCCTGTGCCTGCCCGCCCCGCTCCCCGCTTCCCGCCACCGTGCTAGCGGCCACGCCCCCTTTTCCTTCTGTGCCCTCCCCGCTCCCGCCTCCCAGCTGCTCCTCCCTCCCTCCCACTTTGCCGATTGTGCGCCGAAGGCACGCCAAAGGTAAGCCCGTCTGCGCCCGTCCGCGCCTGGACCGCGCCCAACGACAGGATCCCTGGCCCCCACCGACGCAAGACGACCCGACAGACCTACGACGCCGCCGCCCTCAACGCACTCAATTCCGGCCGGAACCCCGCCTGCTGCCGGGCCGCCCCGAAACGCTTCCACGGACCCTTCACCTGCACAACCTGCAAATTCACCTGCCTCCGAACATGCACCGCGCCCGCCAAGCCAAACCCCAGCTGCGACCTCAAGTGCATCCTGCTCAACACCCGCTCCGTCCACAGACACGCCGTCGAACTCTGGAACCTGCTCGACACAACATCACCAGACGTCGCATTCCTCACTGAAACATGGATGAACGCCTCCTCAGCCCCCGACATCGCCATCGCCATCCCGGATGGATACAAGATCATCAGGAGGGACCGCGTCAACCAGACCGGAGGAGGAATCGCCATCGTCCACAAGAACACCATCCGCATCACGACCGACGCCGACAACACCTTCAACGCTGCCGAACACCTCCACTTCCAGATTCACACCGACACTAAGACGACCCTCAGAGGCACGCTCATCTACAGACCCCCGGGACCACGCACACAATTCAGCGAAGACATCACGGACTTCATCAGCCCACATGCCCTCCCCTCCGCCGACTACATCCTCCTAGGGGACCTCAACTTCCACCTGGAGAACAACAAGGACCGCAACACCGTCACCCTGCTGGACAACCTCGCCAACCTCGGACTCAAGCAACTGGTCAACACCCCCACCCACTACGCCGGCCACACACTTGACCCCGTCTTCTCATCCAGCAAGCACATCGCCTTCAGCCACTCCACCGGACTTCACTGGACCGACCACAGCTGCGTCCACTTCAGCTTCAGAAAAACCACTACCCACCACAACCCGCAACAGGTTCCTCACAGAAGCTGGAGCAAGATCACCGCCGACCAGCTCACCACCTCCCTCAGCCAGAACCCACCTGCCAGCACACCGGACCCCAACGAAGCAGCCCGCAACTTCACGCAATGGCTGACTGCCTGCGCCGACGACCTCGCACCACTGAAGAACCCTCCCAGCAGACCCAGAAGCAAGAAGGCCCCCTGGTTCACCGACGAACTCAAGGATTCCAAGAAGACCTGCCGCACCCTCGAGAAAGCCTGGCTCCTCGACCGGACCACTGACAACATGACCACCCTCAAACACGCGACCCGCAAGCACCACCAGCTCATCCGCACCACCAAGAAGAAATCACTGAAGGATTGACTGGACAACAACGCCCACGACAGCAAGGAACTCTTCAGCATCGTCAAGGAGTTCTCCAACCCCAGCACCGGCAACAACGACATCACCCCTTCACAAGATCTCTGCGACTCCCTCGCCTCGTTCTTCCACCGCAAGATTGCCGACATCCACAACAGCTTCGGCGCACCATCCTCGCACCCAACCGTCGAACCAACGCACCCCACCACCACCCTCCGCACCTGGACCGCAGTGACCACCGAAGACACAGCCCGCACGATGAGCACCATCCACTCCGGATCTCCGACTGACCCCTGCCCCCACCACGTCTTCAACAAGGCCGACTCCACCATCGCACCCCAACTCCGAGACGTCATCAACACCTCCTTCGACACCGCCACCTTCCCGGAGAGCTGGAAGCATGCCGAGCTCAGCGCCCTACTGAAGAAACCAACAGCGGACCCCACCGACCTCAAAAACTTCCGCCCCATCTCGCTCCTCCCTTTTCCTGCCAAAGTCATCGAGAAGATCGCCAACAGACAGCTTGCCGCCTTCCTCGAGACGAATGGATCCCTCGACCCCTCGCAGTCCGGCTTCAGAGCCAACCACAGCACCGAGACCGCCCTCATCGCAGCCACCGACGACATCCGAGCCCTTCTCGACAACGGGGAAACAGCGGCACTCATCCTCCTGGACCTCTCCGCCGCGTTCGACACTCTCTGCCACCGCACCCTAGTCCAACGCCTCAGCAACACCGGCATCCAAGAGAAGGCATTGAAGTGGATCATCTCGTTCCTCGCTGGAAGAACACAGAGGGTCCGTCTCCCCCCGTTTCGCTCCGAGGCCACCGAAGTCATCTGCGGCGTCCCGCAAGGATCATCACTCAGCCCCACCCTCTTCAACGTCTACATGAGACCTCTCGCAGCCATCGCACGCCAACACAACCTCAACATCATCTCCTACGCCGACGACACCCAGCTGATCCTCTCCCTCACCAGAGACCCCGACACCGCCAGAACCAGCCTCCACAAAGGGATGAAAGACGTCGCCGAGCGGATGAAGAACAGCCGCCTGAAACTGAACTCAGACAAGACGGAAGTCCTCATCCTTGGACCATCACCCTCCGCCTGGGACGACTCCTGGTAGCCCCCAGCCCTGGGCACCGCCCCCAAGCCGACAGACCACGCACGCAACCCGGGCTTCATCCTGGACTCCTC
This sequence comes from Lissotriton helveticus, assembly GCF_964261635.1. Lineage (NCBI taxonomy): Eukaryota > Metazoa > Chordata > Amphibia > Caudata > Salamandridae > Lissotriton > Lissotriton helveticus. The sequence continues at coordinate 1,132,680,947 of NC_136071.1, read as the reverse complement.
CCTCTCGATGACCAGACAAGTCAACGCCGTCTCCTCTTCATGCTTTCACACCCTCCGCATGCTCCGCAAGATCTTCTGATGGATCCCGATCGAAACCAGGAAGACGATCACCCAGGCCCTCGTCACCAGCCGGCTGGACTACGGAAACACCCTCTACGCCGGAACCACAGCCAAGCTACAGAAAAGACTGCAACGCATCTAGAACGCCTCCGCCCGACTCATCCTGGACATCCCTCGACGCAGTCACATCTCCGGCCACCTGAGGAACCTGCACTGGCTCCCCGTCAACAAGAGGATCACGTTCAGGCTCCTCACCCACGCACACAAGTCCTTCCACATGCCCACCCGCCAGCTACGGTCCGCTGGCCTCGCCCTCGCCGCCGTACCACGCATCCGAAGAGCCACCGCCGGAGGCAGATCCTTCTCCTACCTCGCGGCCAAGACATGGAACTCCCTCCCCATCCACCTTCGGCTGACCCAGGACCACCTCGCCTTCAGGAGACAACTCAAGACCTGGCTGTTCGAGCAGTAGCGACCCCCTCCCCCCAAGCGCCTTGAGACCCTTCTGGGTGAGTAGCGCGCTATACAAGTGTTATGATTGATTGATTGATTGATTGGGGGACCTGCACCCACTTTTGGAGCACCCTACCCCAAGGGTGCATGCCATCCCCCCCCTTGTGCAGGTGCTCTGTAGCCTACGCCTGCTTGCATCTGGGAGTTACCAGGGGGTGATTGCTGTGGTAGGTGGGGTGTCTCAGAGCTGCCTGTCCCGTTTCTTCAGGAAGTTCCTAGAGGCCATGATGCAGAGGATGCATCATTACATCTGCTTCCCTAACACACACGTGGAACTGCTGAAGACCAAGACTGACATTTATCAAATTGCACATTTCCCACACGTCATCCGCTGTATTGATGGCACCCACATCCCTATATGCCCACCTGCTGCCACAGAGTACATTTACAGAAACAGGAAGTCAACCCACTCTATCAATGTACAGGTAATCTGTGATGCCAACAACATAATCACAGATATTGTGGCCAAGTTCCTAGGAAGTACCCACGACTCCTACATCTTTCAGAACAGTGGGATCTACACACGCCTGACAGCGCGGGAATTTGGCAAAGGATACCTGCTAGGTAAAACACTGTGACACACCCTGATAGATATTGCAGATGTATGTGTATGTGTGCATGTGAGTAATGGCTTTCTCATTTACAAATAGGGGACTGTCCATATGCCGTCCGCTCATTCATCCTGACACCCTACCTCCTCAACCCTTCAACCCCCAGCCAGAGACGATACAACGTGACACACAAATCCACTTGGAATGTTGTGGAGCGCACCTTTGGGCTGTTAAAAAGCACGTTCCGCTGCCTCCACAAAAGTGGAGGGGCACGGCAGTACTCACCAATCATCTGCTGTAAGATAATTGCAACTTGTGTAAGGTTGCACAACCTTGCTACAAAGAAGAACACAAGGGGTTAAATTGAGCGACTATGAGGACCTTGATGATGAACATGCACTGCCTGAACCAAACACAGCAGGAGTTGCGACACCAACAGATGTCAGACAGAGATGGGCAGAGATCACACAGAACTTTTTTTGAGTAAGTAAAGAGACAGAGACAGGTGGAGTAGGCACCCAACGTAGTTTAATATTTGGCACTACGCAGGTACTCAAAAGCACAAATGTGCAACACAAATGTCATCCATTTAATAATGGTAGTCCTGGCTCACTTCCCCATTTAAGGTCATGGAGTGTGGGTTGTACAAGTCATTTCCGGCCACGCCTACCAGTGCCAGATGAAAGTGGCTGGCTGTCTTCACTGGGTGTTTGGGCTGTTGGCTCACCATGACGCCTGCTGCTCCTCTGTGTCTCAACAACAAGGGGGCTTGTCATGCTGCTCCAACTGGTGCTTTCCTCACTTTCCGGTACATCCAGGGCAGCAGTTTGTGCTGTCTGTGCATTAATCAGCACCTCTACAGCACTGGTCACCCTTGCAAGGCCCCTAGACACCTCATTGCTGCTGTGTTAGTCCCTCTTGCATGTTGATGCATCGTCTGCATAGAAGGGAAGTGGCTGTGGCCAGGCGGTTCATTGCCTTAGTTTGTTGCTGCGCATGCTGCCTGTCCTTGCGCCTTGCTAACCTGTCCTGGTCCAGTTTAGTGAACAGAAGCTGCACCGATTGTGTCATGTCCCGCATACCTGTGGCCATCTCCCGCATCCCTGCAGCCATCTCCCTCATACCTGATGCCATCTCTTTGTTCTCCTCAACCAGTGCACTGATGCGCTTCCCTATGTTTTCCATATTTGTATTCAGGTGCCTCATCTGGCGTTGAACAAACTGGATGGCCTTCCCTGCATTCTTTGAATCTTTACCATGCTACCCTCCAGCCCACGGAAGACGCTGGGATCCTCCACATGTTGTACAGCACTGCTATCTCTGGGCCTGCGGCGTCTGGTACCTATACGGGCACCCTCTGCATTGGACTGCTGTGTGGCAGTGCTTCCTTCCCCAGCCAAGGTTTGAGTGTCATCCCCCTCCATTTCACCTGCTGAAGTTTCCATTTCAACCAGTGGAGCTACTGCATGCCTCCTGCTCTTTTGAGGTGCAGGTGTTGTTTGCGGCAGTGACGCAGGCAGTTCAGGTGAGGACAGTAGCAGAGGGGATCCGGAACGTTCTTGGGACCTCTGCAGATGTGGAGACATTTCAAGGTCTTGGGATGGTGGCAGTGGTGTTGATGCACCAGTGTCTTCTGTGACATTCTCTGCACGTGTGCCTGCCTCCTGACTGTCATCCCTCTGTGGTGCAGTGCTTTCCTTCTCCCTGGTACGCCTGCGAGATGTCTCGCCTGTGGACATAAAAGCGTACATTAGCTCTGTGCTCCTGCCTCACTGCTTCTACAATTAAATTATTCTCACTGAAACACTGTACATATTGTCTCAGCTTGATTATAACTGATATGTTTTGCCTAACTTGTTGCTTGCTGTGCTGTATGACATGGTAGGTCTTTCAATGACTACATGTCCCACAATGCATTGCTCCTGTATAGTGCTACCTCTACTGGAGTGGGGTAAACTTTGCCACATAGGGAAAAGGGAAGGTGATGGGGTGGGGGTAATTGATGTGCATGCGTCTTACCTTTTCTGGTGGCAGGTCTGGCTGAACTGTCTGCATCTCCCAGTCCACAGACACTCTCTGGTTCAATGGAGGACCCCACCAGCTCCTCCAGCTCAGTCAGGGAAGGTGTACGGTTCTTCCCTCCTCCAGTTTTGTTTGCCTCTTTGTGGAGCTGTGCAATTTTCTTCTTAGTCATGCTCCTGAGGTCATACCACCTCTTTTTCGGGTCATCTATGTCCCTTGGAGTCACTCCTACAGCATTCACCTTCGACTGTATTTCCAGCCAAATCTTTCGTTTGGCAGATTCAGCCCCAGTCAGGGACTGCTTTCCAAACAATTTCTGGTGTTCTTTAACCACCTCCTCCACGAGGACCTGCAGCTCCATGGTGCTAAATTTTATTTTTTCTTCCTCTCTGGAAGTTCCTTTTCACTGCTGCTTGCCATTTTCAAACTTTAAAAGCACAACAGTTTTCCTGTGGCTCAGGGACTCAGCTCTGCTTTCACAGCCTCTCCAGAAGCTTCTAATTACTTCCAGCTGCCTGGGTGTAGCCACTTCCTGGTTGGGAGGGGGTGGGTGTTGACACCTGATTGGCTGACTCCTAAGTTTCACTTTTCTTTCCTTTCCGATTCAGTATTTACCGATTCGGTATTTACCGATTCGGTATTTCCCATTCATTCCTATGGGCCAAAAGGCCCATAGGATTGAATGGGAAGTACCGATTCGGTAAACACTGAATCGGTAACTACCGAATCTGTAAATACCGATTCGGTAAATTCTGAATGGCAGATACCAGTTTTACAGAATCGGTAAAATATACTGATTTTTTTACCTACATCCCAATTACCGATTCTAAAATACCGAATCAGTAAAATTCGGTATTTAAGAATCGGTAAATTTCAATTACCTACATCTAGCCCAAAATTCTTTAAGCCTGATACGTATATTTCAACTGATTCATCCTGTTCTTGCTTCCGCTTCAAAAAGTTAAATCTTTCGAGCATGACTCTGAGGGCTAGATGTAAGTAATCTGATTTTATCGATTCTTAAATACCGAATTTTACCGATTCGGTATTCAAAAATCGGAAAATGAGATGTAGGGGAAAATTCGGTATTTTTTACCGAATCGGTAAAATTCGGTATCGGAAAATCGGAACTTACCGATTCGGTATTTACCGAATCGGTATTTACCGAATCGGTATTTCCAATGCATTCCTATGGGCCAAAAAATACCGAATCGGTAAATACCGAATCGGGCAGCAAGCAAAAGTGAAACTTAACACAACAGCCAATCAGGTGCAACCACCCTCCCCCTTCCTAGCAGGAAGTGGCTACACAGGCAGCTGCAAGTAATTAGAAGGTTCTGGAGAGGCAGTTGGGGCAGAGAGACTGGGAGCAGCAGCAGACAGAGTTTGTGCACTTTCAAATGAAAACATGGCAAGCAGCAAGGACACAGAGCAGGCTGAAAGGAAAAGAAAGCTCAAATTCAGCAGCATGGAGCTACATGTCATGTTGAGGAGGTGGTTAAGGTTCACCACAGACTTTTTGGGAAGCAGTCCTTAACAGTTCCAGAATCAGCAAAAAGGAAGATTTGGCTGGAAATCCTGGAGAAAGTAAATGCAGTGGGAGTGACCACCAGAGTCACTGAAGATTTAAAAAAGATGTTCTATGACCTAAGGAGCCTCACAAAAAAGAAATTGGCTGACCACCACAAACAGGCCTCCCAAACAGGTGGTGGAAAGAACACTGCACCCCCCCTCACCGACCTGGAGGAGATGGTAGCCACAACCCTGGAGCATGAAAGTGTCCATGGACTGGGAGAAGTGGACAGTTCGGCGAAAGCTGCATCAAAAAAAGGTAAGATGCATGCACAGCAATCCCCCCTCACACCCTCATCCATCCCTCACCCCTTGCAGCTAAGTTACCCCAGTTCCAGGGTGTCTGTACCAAACTGTAGCAATGCATCATGGTACACGTAGTCAGTTAATGAAAGAGCATGTCACACAGCAGTGTAACCACCAAGTTATTCAACTGAATGCATAGATAATGAAGGGCAGGCAGCATGTACTAAGTGCAATTACATATGTTTAATTGTAGTGGCAGTGAGACATTTGCACCCAGCTGATATGTGCTCATATGTCCACAGGTCACACATACAGAAGGCAGTCTGAGGAGGCAGAAGGCACGGCACCCGAGAGGGATGACAGTCATGAGCCAGGTCCCAGTGCTTCACAGGACACAGGTGTTCCGAGTGGGCAGGCACCTTCCCAAGAACCTGACGTCAGTGAGGAAATGTCGGCCTCCCCAATACCAACACAGTCCCCACTATTGCTTTCATCACCTAAAATGCCAGCATCCCTGGAGGTAGAAACACCTGCTGCACACCCTAGCAGGAGGCATGTTGTTTCCCCACTGCTGGAAATGGAGACAGCTGCTGGTGAAATGGTGGGTGAAGACTCACACAACTTGGCTGGAGCTGCCATCTCTGTCACACTGCAGCCCAGCACAGAGCCTGTACCAAGTACCACTAGAAGGCGCACAGTACAAGGAAGGAGTGTAGGTGCACGTGGGGAGGGGTCCAGTGTCTTCCAAGGCCTGGAGGGATCCATGGTCAGGATTCAGAGGATGCAGGGCAAGGGCATCATGGCCTGTCAAAGACAAATGCGAAACCTCAACATCAACATGCAGGAAATTGGCAAGGGCATAAAAGAGCTGGTGGAAGTGAACAGGAGCATGGCAACAGGCATACAGCAACTGTGCACAAAACTGGACTCTGAAATTACTTCAAGGCGCAGGGACAAGCAGCGTGCAGAGAGAACTGAGAAATCCATACACCGCCTGGCAACAGCCACATCCCTGCTATGCAGACGTAGCATGAACAGTCAGGAAGTCCTGACTAATAACAGCAATCAGCTCACTAGGGGCATAGATGGAATGACCGGTGCGCTGGAGGCTCTACTCAATGCCCAGAGTGCACAAACTGCTGCCATTGATGTGCCGGACACTGAAGGTAGCACCAGTAGGAGCAGCACGGCAAGCCCCCATGTCGTAGAGACAAGGAGGAGCAGCAGGCGACAGGGTGAGGCTACAGGCCAAACGCCCAGTGAACAGGTTGAGCCACAAACACCTGCTAGTGCAAAGCGTGGCCGTAAATGAACAGTTGATAAGATGGCCTACTGCCATTGGACATTCTTATCATGGTTCAAAAAGTAAAAGTTGCACATTTGTGCCATTTAAACCTGCCTAGTGACAATATACAACTATGGTGGGTGGATTCAACACCTGTGTGTGTGTGTTTGCTCACTGTGAGCATTGCTGTGAAATGCTTACTGTTGCACTTTTGTTCTTTGACATACCTGGAAATATACAAAATTAAACAAAAGCTTGTGCTTTCAATATAGGTTTCAGTATCATCACGCACTCAGAAATAGTTGCGTGTTATTTCCTCACGTCTGTATCTGCCATCACTTGGTGTTGACACTCCAGCAGGTTGTGTTTCAGGCACAGCACTGTCGTCGTCATGATCCTCATAGTCTGACAACTCCACCTCAGTACCCCTCTTTACAGCGAGATTGTGCAACATAGCACAGGCAGCAATGATCTTACAGCAGGTGATGGGGGTATACTGCCTTGCACCTCCACTCTTGTGCAAGCATCTGAACCTGCTTTTCCAGATGCCAAATGTTCTCTCAACAACATTGCGTGTGCTCTTGTGTGCCCGGTTATATCTCCTTTGGCTGGGTGTTGAGGGGTTGAGGTAGGGGGTGAGTATGAAGGAGCGGAGGGCATATGGACTGTCTCCTAAAAGAAAATAGGTATAATTTATTCACATGCATACTTGTACTGCTTATTGCAATAGGTCTTATAGGGGTCGCACAACTGTGTCTTACCTAGGAGGTATCCTTCACCAAATTCACCTGCAGTCAGCCGTGCATAGATGCCACTGTTTTGAAATATATAGGAGTCATGGGTACTCCCAGGGAATTTTGCCACAAGGTCAGTAATGGCGAACTTTGCATTGCAGATCACCTGCACATTGATGGTGTGGGTGGACTTCCTATTCCTGTAGATGTATTATGTGGCAGCTGGGGGACAAATAGGAATGTGCGTGCCATCAATGCAGCCAATGATATTGGGGAAACGTGCCATCTGGTAGAAGTCTGACTTTGTTTGGACCAGTTCAGCATGGGTTGCAGGAAATGATATGTAATGCTCCATCCTCTGTAACATTGCGTCAAGGAATTTGTGGAAAAACCTTGACAGGCTGCTCTGGGTCACCCCACCTACCGCAGCAACCACACTCTGATAGCTCCCAGAGGCAAGCAGGTGTAGGCTGCACAGCACCTGCACATGGGGAGGAATAGCGTGTGCCCTTGGGGTAGTGTGATCCAACAGTGGGTGGAGGTCCCTGATGAGGTCAGTGATGGTGTCTGGGGCCAACCTGTACCTCTGGAGTATCTCTGCCTCAGTGAGCATGAACAGGGTTATCCTCTGTCTGTAGACCTGCTCCTCTCTCTGCCATTCCCTCTCCCCTTCCTCCTGTAGCCGTCTTGCAATCACATAAAATGCCGCCATTGTGCAAGAAGAATTGCATTTTGGGTCCATTTTTATAGGTTGCACCTGTTTACCACCTGATTCCAATCCATGGTAAATACCGACTCTTAAATACCGAATTTCAAGCAAATTCGGTATTTCAGAGCTTCCCTACATCTCAATATCCATTTTTACCACTTCTTATTTACCGAATCGGTAATTTACCGATTCGGTAACTTTACCGATTCGGTAAATATTACCGAAGCGGTAAATTTACCGATTCGCAAACCTTTGCGATTCGGTAAATTTACCGATTCAGTAATATTTCCGATTTGGTATTTTACCGATTCGGTAACTTTACCGATTCGGTAAATTTACCGATTCGGATGATTTTCGATCTCCTACATGCCGAAAGCTAAATACCGGTCGGTAACGGCCGAAAATACCGATTTTCGGCCGTTACCGACCGGTAAAGGCCTTCCTACATCTGGCCCTGAGTTGTTCCAAGACTTTTCTAATCAACCTTTGCACTGCCTCAGTGTAAACATTCCAACCATCTCCGTCTCTAGCAGGAGGTGTTAGCACAGGTAGATTTTCAAATATATGTTGTCCCTCAATGTCTAAATAATTGAACAACAGTGGTAATTTTCTTTTTGGAGAATAATTCTCAGCATCAATAGCGCAACAAAGTTTTCATAGGAGCGAAACCACATCTTGCATGCTGTTTTTGGTTTTCCAGGTAGAGGTTGTGGAAAAGTAAATTTTGCCATGTTATATGTGCCTACGTGTTCCCCATTTTATGTCATATGTGCATGATCAATATGCATGTATTCCCCTCTGATCGATTAAAGACGCAATTACAGTTGTGTCCATCTCTAGTATGTCAGTTTCCAGTTTTCGTGAATACAACGAATATCAGGCCTATGTAAAAGCTACGTTGCCACGTTTTATAGTGTGCACGTTAATTCATTGAATTATCCCCGTTTCTAGGCCTCAAAAGGGCCCGGACTCAGATTCAGCTCCTGTCTCCTGAACCCTCTCCAAGGAGCGATACAGCCCCCACCTGTATCCCTGACCCTTAGCTTACTTTTATGCCACGCAGTGCCCGGCCCGGCCTGGCTCTGCCTCCCAGTCTGCCAAGAGTATGTTATGTTTCTAGTTATCAGTCCAGCCCTCCTTCTCTGCATTCCTAAGCTACTGAATCGCATCAATAGTCTCCGGCATGGTCTAGCCTTTATGTCTCCATGTAAGAGAAATACTGTATTGATATTCATAGAATATTCCTAGCACACGTACTACATGTAGAATAATGCATGCACCAGTCTTAATGTCTGTTAGCCTTTGCCCTGATAACTTTTGGATTCTATCAACATGTACTCTAAACACCAGATACTAGATATGCTTGGGTACATGTCGCTCTGACACTCCAGACTTTCGTCTCCTCTTCTAGCGCAGAAGTCATAGCCCCCAGTTCTCCCTGGTAACACGTCATTGCCAGTTTGCGCGCACCACTAGGTTAGAGGTCCCAGCTGCTCAGGTAGCCCCCTCCATGTTTCCACCCCGTTTATGACATATTCTGTTACGTTTGCATCACATGTCTATGTATACGCCCTGTACACACCTCTTGTTACACCCACTTTATGCCTTATCTTTCGCGACTGCTACAAACTCCGCCTACTGCTACGCCTACTGTATTGAATGCAATGTATTTGTTTAACTATAAATATTGTGCACTGTTATTAAAAGTTAGCCTTCCCCCTTATGCTCCCAGATCCTGCCCCCGGCAGCTGCCATCCTATTCCCATGCAGGCTGTCCTGTTCCTGTCCTTTTATGCCTGATTAAAGCCTGTATACTTCAGCTACCTCGAATCTTGACTCTTATTTATTGAGCTATCTGTTATTAGAGTATCCTGAAAAATAGAACCGGTAATTAATTATTTATTTACCACATAATGGCGCCCGAATAGGGACTTGCCCTTTCCCCACGCGCCGGAGAAGCCACGCAGGCCCCCTGATCCTCTGCAGCCGTGACGGAACCATACCGTGCACGTGCAGATATTTCTGCTTCAAGTATCCCTCAGGCCCACGGAGGAGACGGAGGTTGCGGTCCAGCGTCCAGACGAGGCGGTGGAGGAACGCGGCGAGTCCCGACCAGAGCCCAAGCCGAGAGTCCAAGGTCCGAGGTATCCGGAGGCCCACCTGTAACTGAAGTCCGAAGTTCGTCCGTCCGTCGTCGTAGCAGTCCAGTCCAGTCCGAGGCCTTCCGTTCTTGCTGCCCGGTGAGTACCGTTGCTGGGGTAGTATCTAGACAGGGTCAATTAATTTTGTCTCTGGTCCGTGGGTTTGGGTACGCAAATCCAACACGAAGTGTTCACTTAGGTGGGCGCGGGTCCTGACGTGTCTCTTTATGGGACCGGTAAGTTTCGTGCTGTTTTAGCAGTGCATCCAGTAATTCTAGTAAAATTTCTGTTCTAGTAAGTTCTGTTCTCGAGAAATTCATGTGTTCTGTTCTCAGTATACCAGGTAATATTCTGTCCAAACTGTTATTTTAAATGTTATTTCATGTGTTTTCAATGTCGTGGTATGAGTGATTTGTTTTTCTTAAAGTTATTATTGTGTTTATCGTGTATTGTATTGTGTCCAGATTCCAGTCTTAGTTATGCCTCTGTTCAGGAAGTTACGCCAGTTAAGAACTAGAAAAGGTCTGCTCGAGGAAGCAGTTCCTGTCCCGCCTTGGGACAGTCCAGGTCATTTTATGTATCATAAGCATGGCATAAGTGCCATATTATATCTAGACTTATGGGTCGAGTATACTAAAGATCTAGAAGAGAAATATAGATGGCCTGTATCAGGTACATGGGATGCCGAGTGCATCATGCGAGTAGAAGAAGCATTATGGAAAAAGAAATCCAGACAGTCCCAGAAAGATGCCATCGAGTTATGGCGCAAAGAATCTCATAAAAGAACCGAAAAAGAAATCAGAAAGTCAGAATTAAGTAGAGAATCCTCAGAAAGAGCCCAAGAAAGGGAATTGATCGAAATAGGTGAACGAGTTAAAGCCGAACAGTCAGACAGACAGAGAAATGCCCTTATTAAGGGTATGTATCCTCTTCTTGCCGAGGGCTTGCCAAAAGCAACCCCGGAAGCACCATGTAATTTTCCGCCGCCATTAGTTCCGATTAAGCTACGTCACAAACCGACCGCAGCTGATATTTTTCTCTCGTCCTATTTGGACGACACAGTCCCAGAATATGCAAATCCTGTTCCGCCAGCCACCGGGGCACCCGTTGCAGCACCTGTTACGGTACCCCCGGTCCAGCCTACAGTACATGTACCCGCTACATCAGTCACTCTGCCAGCACGTACAATACCCGTTGACGATTCTAGTTTAGGGGCCTCGGGAGGAAGTCCTCCTGGAACCCCGCCCCAACACAGACGTGTGACATTACTCGAGCTACATGCCCGAGCGTTACAGCGGTCACCCAAAAATCAGTCAGTTGCAGATATCAAACGAGCTCTTACCGAATGCCGCTATGATCCAGTCCCAGGCGATGATGGTATGGTCCTGTATTCATTGCGTGTAAGACGGGTGACCGAATATTTGGACACCCTACCGAATATGAAAGAATATCTAGACAGAATATATCGTTTCATCCGCACAGGATTAGATCCAGAAAGTATTGGCGAGGCCATGTCTCAAAGGAAAGCCGAGATCCAGCTCATGCTTTTAAAGTTTCTAATTAATTGTTTAATAAGGGAACAAGATTATCCAACTAAAGATCCGGAAGAAATGAAAGTCCTGACCAGGTGGAGTGACCATATAGCCGAGGGAAGACACAAGACACTCAGTAGTATAGAGAGTATGTACAAGAAAATTCGTAAAGAAATAATAAAGTTACACGAGAAACGAAAAGCAGCACAAGTAAGTGAGAAAGAAGACAACTCTTCTACTGAAGAGGTAGACGACGAGAATCCCACCAGAATAGCGTATGTAGGTAGAACTAGACTTCCCGACCGACATTCACGCCTAGAACACAAGAAAGTTTTTCCTCCTCCAGCACCAGAACAAGGTTCTCTCGAGCAAGTATTTCAAGCTACCGATCACATTCTGAAATTACGAATCGGTTACAGTGAACTTAGTACCATGCATGAACAAGAACTAGCCCGATCAGCAGTCCGATGGATTACTGATTCTACCACTTTTCCAGATGAAATAGTGGCACAAATGTTTCTGAAACTGCCCCCAGCCGAGCAGCGACTGGTGGGTATGTATATGATCCAGCACCTCATTACACTGTATGAGGGACAACATTCTGATCCAGGTCCGTTACATGATGTTCTGAACGAGTTGCTCCAGTATAAATGGAAAGGTTTAGGTACCGATTTAATTAGTGTCATTCTAGAACAGCGCCACAAATATCGAACGTTTCTGAATCCGCATTTTGTTCACGTCTCACCTCCAGAAAGTAAATCATTTTACATAGATAGACAGCATCCGTTACGAGAAGTACACCCAGTTAGGACAACGGGTGGTGAAATGCAACGAGTATTTGTTTACACCCCCATTACAAAGATGGAACTCTTAGAGATGAAGAAATTAATTCCCTGTCACGACAAAGATCCAGCAGGGTTCCATCGAGAATTAAAAGACATGCTCCGTATGGGAGAATACACGTATCCAGATATCATTAAAATGTTAAAGGTCCTGTTGCCCGCAGGGGTATATGAAAAACTCAAGGAAAAAGAATGGGAGGTGGGAGAGAAAAAGATAGATTGGACAGCTCTAGAAGCTGAAGATAATTCCCGAGTACCAGGTACCGGTCTTGGGGACAAATGTAAAGAATTACCCGAGTTATTGATACAAGTTTTGCCAAGGTTACTAGCCACGAAAAAGGAAGATTGGGATGCAATTTCAGCATGTAAACAGAAACAGGATGAAGACACTAGTGATTTTTATTCTAGATTTGAAAAATGTTTCATTATCAACAGTGGTTTGAAGACAGGTAGCGAGTCATACCCTCATCTTTTTGTTACCAAACTAGTCGAGAATTCAAGCCCACAAGTTAAAAATCGAGTTTTAAAAGTCAAAAGTACCTGGCAAGCTAATACCCCGTCACAAATGCTCCAAATGCTCCAGTATCACCAGAACAGAATCAGGGAAGAGCAAGAACATGAAAGGAGACGTATGAAAGACACGAAAATGAAAATATTAGTTGCACAATCTGTTCCACAAGACAGTCAGAAGAGGGGTCCGAATCAAGCCAGTCATCCGGCAGCTCCCGTTAAAGGGACTTGCAATTATTGTAAACAACCAGGTCATTTTATAAACGAGTGTGCAGTTCTGAAACACAACATAGCCACTGGTAAGACTAAAGAAAGACCACGTCCGCCTAGACAAGAACAAGTTTCACAGACTTCACCGTCATCACAGAATGCACAACAGCCAGTCCTAGCACCGCAGCCTATCACTGCAACACAGCATGTTACACAGCAAATGTACCAGTATGCCCAGTCAGAGTATCCAGAGTATCAACAGTATTCATGAAACAGCCTAGAGAGGGAGGTAGGCTTGCCTCTCATCGAGATACCTGTAGATCAAGAGGGTCCCTATGTACACAGTCAAGTATTAGGGAAAGACAGAAAGTTTCTGATTGATACAGGGGCAAGTAGGACTACTATCAGTCATGACGAGGTTCCAGGGGCTCCGCTCTCAGGCTCTAAAAATGTTTCCCTTGGATTTTCAGGAAAGCCTATTGTTAACGAGATTTCAAAACCAGTTACTCTAGAAGTTGGTCCATTGTCCCGAACTACTGATTTGTTACTTACGAAGTCATGTCCAGAAAATCTGTTAGGCATTAAAACATTGAAAGAATTAGGTGCAGTAATTTGCTGTTCCCCAGAAGGAGTCCGATTGTTTTTGAGAGACTTTAAAGGTCACTATGTATTACGTGATTTTGATCCAAGGTTACTAAATGTCCCGCAACATCTATGGGCGCAAGGTCCAACTGATGTAGGTTTTATGCAAATCACACCCCATCGTGTGACTCTCAAGCAAGGTATAGTCTTGCCACGAATCAGACAATATAGATTGCCACCTGAGGCTGTAGCAGCCTTATCCAAAATTATTGATGAGCTCATTGCTCAAGGAGTGGTTGTAGAAACTGACTCCAATGTATGTAATTCTCCTATCATTCCAGTCATGAAACGTACTGATCCAAATGCACCTCCAGTATATCGATTAGTGATTGACCTTCGAGAACTTAATAAATGTATCATACCTCAGTATCCAGTAGTCCCAGATATTTCATCCCTATTGACAGCTATTGATTCTGAAGCTACATTTTTCACTGTCATAGACCTCAAGAATGCATTTTTCAGTGTGCCGATTCATCCAGACAGCCAGTACCTTTTCGATTTTTGTTTAAATGGAAGGAGCTATAAATTCACACGAGCTCCTCAAGGTTTCACAGAAAGTCCTAGTATTTACAGTCAAGCACTTAAAAGACAACTAGACAATATTCACATGCCAACTGACACTGCCCTGCTCCAGTATGTCGATGATCTACTGATCACAGCCCGTTCTGAACGTGACTGCGAACGAGCGTCACTTACAGTTCTGTATTTCCTAGCCGAGATGGGGCACAAGGTGTCCCCTTCGAAGCTTCAGTTCTGTGTCCAGCAAGTGATCTACTTAGGCCACTTGCTGTCCAAGTGGGGTAGGCAGTTGACACCAGACCGTATCCAGTTAATAGCGAGTCTTCCACAGCCCAAGACACAGAAGGAGGTACGTGCTTTTATTGGCCTCACTTCTTACTGCAGACAATGGATTCCTCAGTATGCATTTTTAGCCAAGCCACTGATACAGTTAACGACACAGGAGGCAGCCGTATCGACTGTCCTCCCTTGGACCCAGGAACATACACTTAGTTTTAATGAATTAAAGAAAGCCTTATGCCAAGCACCTGTTCTAGCAACACCGAACTACAGTAAGCCTTTTACACTTTTTGTCACAGAACGTGATGGTACTGCATTATCTGTTCTCACACAAGATCAAGCAGGACAGTACAAGCCTTGTGCTTATTTTTCGAGCACATTAGATCCAGTAGCCCAGGCTTTGCCTGCATGCCTCAAGTCAGTTGCAGCCACAGCTCTAGCTATCAGACAAAGTGATTCCATAGTATTAGGACACTCCCTGACAGTACAAGTTCCACACTCCGTGGAAGTTCTTTTAAACCGAACACAGACTCAGCATTTGACCTGACACTGTTTCAGCCACACATAGAAATCAGATGCTGCAACGTTCTAAATCCTGCTACACTGTTACCGTCAGTTACTCCAAATCCTACCACGCATGACTATGACTAAGCCAAGACAAGACCTGACAGACATTGCATTACCTAATCCCGACCTGACATTTTATGTGGATGGTTCATGTATGAGAACTAGTACAGGAGAACTAGCAGCCGCGTACGCAGTGACTACTGAAACTGAAGTTATAGAAACACATCGTATTGACATCCTGTCTGCTCAAGCAGCAGAGCTAGTTGCTCTGACCCAAGCCTGCATACGTGCCAAGAACCTGAAAGTAAACATATATACAGATTCGCGTTACGCATTCGGAGTTGTACACGACTTCGGAGTACTCTGGCAGGAGAGAGGTTTCATGACTTCTCATGGAACCAAGATTCAGCATGGTCTCCTCATTCAAGCTCTGTTAGATGCAATACATTTACCGACAGCTATCGCTATCATGAAGTGCAAAGCACATACGAAAGTTACTGATATCATTTCCCAAGGTAACGATCTAGCAGATCGAACAGCCAAGCTTACAGCTCAGACTCCAGACATTCCAGTTAACACGACACAGACACTCACTTCAGATCCGACTACTTGTATGACAGTTAAGGACCCTACACAAGATGTCATAGACATACAGTTACATGCTACTCCCGAAGAAATCAAGAAATGGTCCGAACAAGGAGGGGTCCAGACAGATCAGGGATGGGTGACGAAGGGAAAAGCCACATGGTTTCTCCCCGACTCCATGGTTCAAGTCATTATCAATACCGCACATAGTCCAGCACACCTAGGAGAAAAAGCCATGTTAGACAGTATTCAGAATCTTTGGTTTAACAAGCACTTACGCGCTGCAGCCAAGCAGAAAGTCCGTACTTGTATGATATGTTGCCAGTTCAATCCAGGTAAAAGTGTCCCGGTGGAACAAGGTGGATTCCAACCTCCTGACCACCCTTTCGAAGTCCTCCAGATGGATTATATTCAGATGGAGCGATGTCGAGGTTTCAAGTATGTCCTTGTAGTTGTATGCGCTTTGTCCAGGTGGACAGAAGCATATCCAGTTCCAGATTATACAGCAGCGACCACTGCCAAGCAGTTGGTTCGTGAATTCTTCCCCCGTTATGGACTCCCTAGGGTCGTGTATTCTGATAACGGCCAGCCATTCTCATCCGAGTTAATGAAACATGTTTCCCTTTTGTTAGGGTACCAGTGGAAGTTCCATTGTGTGCGCCATCCTGAAGCAGCCGGTCTCGTAGAGAGACATAATCAAACCCTGAAAATCCGTATTGCCAAGATATGTCAAGAGAAAGGTGTAGACTGGCTAGTTGCCCTGCCAGTTGCTTTATTCTTTATGCGCATGGTCGCACATTCCAGATCAGGTCTGTCCCCTTATGAGGTCGTATTCGGCCGCCCCCCAAACATGTGGGGTACACCTAGACCCCGCAGTATTACAGATGTTTCCAGTAATATGTTGACAGATTACCTAGCTTCCTTGATGTCTGCCCTACACTCTTGTCGTTCACAGGTTGCCGCCGCATTTCCAGACAATACTGAAGTGAAACCGCATGAGGTCATTCCAGGGGACCTCGTTTTTGTAAGGAACTTTGATCGTTCAAGTCCGCTGGAGCCTCGTTGGAAGGAGCCGCGACTTGTCCTCCTGACCACCCGTACGGCCGTGAAGTTGGAAGGCCGCAAGGGTTGGGTCCATCTGTCCCATGTAAAGAAATTCCATGGAGTCCGATCCAAGACATTTTTAAAGGACACTTCTAAGGACTGTTCCATTTCTAAAGACTGCCTGAAACCAGACATTGATCTAAATCCTGAACTGAAAGTTCCTCTGTTAGAGAAAACTCCACAGCAGGGGTATAAATTAAAGCTCCGGTCTAGTAAAATAAGTCAGCCAGTTTAATTGTCTAAGTCCCCCTCGGGTGAAACGGTTAGACAGGTATCTGACATGTATGAGATAGACCCCCATAGTGAGAGAGTTAGTCAAAACTCTATAAGATGTATCATTTTTCTAAGTTTCTTATTGTTACTAAGTTTGATGGTTACCTGCACAAGTTATGCATTGCATTTATGTTTTCCAATTCCTCATGTAAATAAGTTTTCTAATGCTACAGTAGAGCACACATTTAGTGATCTGCCTCCTCACGAGCTATCTTATCGTCTTGCTATGCGTAATAATACATTCATTAGAATGTTACACTATTCACACCAGACCAGCAATGCTACTAATTGTTGGGTGTGTGGTCGACTCCCCCCTTTCCAGACACCGAAGGGAGTTCTGCCACTCTTTCCTTATCCGTTTTCACATAATGGTTCGTGTGGAGCATGGTCCATGTTAACGTCATCCTCAAATGATATGTCCCTTCTGAATAGAACATGTTTTCCAGACAAGCAAGGTCTCCCCCATAGAACAGGGTTAGATCTAGAAAATGAAGTATATAATTTAGGTAATTATTCTTCGAATTTTATGGTATTGAATGTTCAGTCTGATACTGCTCCAGATTTACCTGCTATTTCAGTACTACCAGTCAAAGGCGAATTATGTGTCAGAAAGAATGGTTCCGCACATGTAGGACATAGTGTTTGTACTACTACTGTCGAGTATAGTGACAGTGGGAAATCTATTTTCAAAGCTTCACGTCATTCTTATTTTGTTTGTGGTCAGACCGCATATGTTCGTCTGCCCCTCGATTGGGATGGAACATGTTACGTTGCCTTCCTACTGCCACCAGTTTTTCTAGCCCCATCTGATTATCACAGAAACACACATCTAGTACACGTCAGACATAGAAGGGAGATTGAGTCCCCAATTGTCGATCAAACTGAAACTACTCTAGAACAATATCAAGACTTTAATAAAGGTTTCTTCTTCTTTATAGGACCTATCCAGAATAGTAAGTTAATACGTAGGTTAACCAGAACCCTCGAAGCAGTAGTGAATGAGACCACTTCTGCTCTAGGTAACTTAACCGAAGAGCAATCTGCTATGAGATTTGTCGTGCTCCAAAATCGTCTCGTTCTTGACGTCATACTGGCCGATAGAGGAGGAGCATGTAGAGTCATCGGATCTAGTTGCTGCATTTTCATTCCTAATAACGTGCCGTCTGTTTATTCAGCTATAACCAGACTTCACAAAATTGCCCATCAGTTACACCAGAATCCAGGCACCTGGACATGGTCCGGTTGGCTCTGGGATATCATATCTGCTTGGGGATGGAAAGTATTGTCATTTCTAGGTATTGCAGTAATGATCATATTCAGTTGCTGCCTCTGTATACAATGTGGCCCTGCGATTTGCGGCATTTGTGCTACCTCTTGTATTCCTAGTCCTAAATCCCGTTCCAAGACAATTCGAGACGAGCAAATGATGCTATATGAAATGATAGATGGTATCATGAATATAGATGTTTCCTGATGGAAACGTAGGGCACAAGGAGGGAATGTGGAAAAGTAAATTTTGCCATGTTATATGTGCCTACGTGTTCCCCATTTTATGTCATATGTGCATGATCAATATGCATGTATTCCCCTCTGATCGATTAAAGACGCAATTACAGTTGTGTCCATCTCTAGTATGTCAGTTTCCAGTTTTCGTGAATACAACGAATATCAGGCCTATGTAAAAGCTACGTTGCCACGTTTTATAGTGTGCACGTTAATTCATTGAATTATCCCCGTTTCTAGGCCTCAAAAGGGCCCGGACTCAGATTCAGCTCCTGTCTCCTGAACCCTCTCCAAGGAGCGATACAGCCCCCACCTGTATCCCTGACCCTTAGCTTACTTTTATGCCACGCAGTGCCCGGCCCGGCCTGGCTCTGCCTCCCAGTCTGCCAAGAGTATGTTATGTTTCTAGTTATCAGTCCAGCCCTCCTTCTCTGCATTCCTAAGCTACTGAATCGCATCAATAGTCTCCGGCATGGTCTAGCCTTTATGTCTCCATGTAAGAGAAATACTGTATTGATATTCATAGAATATTCCTAGCACACGTACTACATGTAGAATAATGCATGCACCAGTCTTAATGTCTGTTAGCCTTTGCCCTGATAACTTTTGGATTCTATCAACATGTACTCTAAACACCAGATACTAGATATGCTTGGGTACATGTCGCTCTGACACTCCAGACTTTCGTCTCCTCTTCTAGCGCAGAAGTCATAGCCCCCAGTTCTCCCTGGTAACACGTCATTGCCAGTTTGCGCGCACCACTAGGTTAGAGGTCCCAGCTGCTCAGGTAGCCCCCTCCATGTTTCCACCCCGTTTATGACATATTCTGTTACGTTTGCATCACATGTCTATGTATACGCCCTGTACACACCTCTTGTTACACCCACTTTATGCCTTATCTTTCGCGACTGCTACAAACTCCGCCTACTGCTACGCCTACTGTATTGAATGCAATGTATTTGTTTAACTATAAATATTGTGCACTGTTATTAAAAGTTAGCCTTCCCCCTTATGCTCCCAGATCCTGCCCCCGGCAGCTGCCATCCTATTCCCATGCAGGCTGTCCTGTTCCTGTCCTTTTATGCCTGATTAAAGCCTGTATACTTCAGCTACCTCGAATCTTGACTCTTATTTATTGAGCTATCTGTTATTAGAGTATCCTGAAAAATAGAACCGGTAATTAATTATTTATTTATTAATTATTTACCACATCGTAACAACGATGCAAGTTGAAGAACTTGTTGTGAAGGGTCCACTTTATAGATAACTACCAGATACACAAGTCAAAACAAATGGAAACTTGAATAAACCTACCACCACCAGTTGAAAATCAGGGTGAAGGGTGATGATTTCTGTTGAATTGGAGCCAACATTCTGTAAGGTCAAATTGTGTAAGTATTTTAAAATATTTCACAATTTGATCATATTAATAGTTTCCTGTGACAAACTGCATTGCTCCAAAATAAAATAATTATATAAAAGCCTATTCAAGATAGCTGTTGTAACGTGAAGATATATGAAGAAGTCATGTGACCAGTCGAAGAACAACAACGTCCTATTCAAAGGACGCTCAAACCAGAAGCATGAGACACCACTGCAGGACATGCACCTTTGCAAGGGTAAAAGTGCATGTGCAAGGCTGATCCTGGAACACGTAGCTTCTGGCAATCTGCCGAAACTCAAAACTCTGAGGTAGCATTTTGAAGAACAGACCAGCAATATTATCAGATCGGAGTCTCCAGGTGAGTGGGCAATCAACAGCAGACCGGAGGTACTTTCCAAAGTACTAGTAAAAAAAAAGAAAAAAGTACAAAATTGGTAAGCTCCTGCTCAGCTGGTTGCCAGATGTAAAAGGTAGAAGAAGACACAGAAAACGAGGCACTTGAATAAAGTCTTCTTAAGTGTATTCAAATTAGTTCAGTAGCCCACAGGAATGCATCCTCATACAGTGAATATCAGATCACAACTGCCTAGCAGGAGAAATCTGAGAACACTGGATCAGCACACCGCCATGGGCCATATCTTAAAAGTACACATAAACTGTTAGAACGCAAGCAACACCTAAAAGTAAACAATTCTAGAATCACATTACATATGGGGAATAAAGAAGAAAGAAGTACATACAAAGTAATGTGTGTACGCTACAATCCTACACCCGGAAGTCAATATCCACAGTGATAACATTTCATGCTGTGTTATCTGATATGAAGATTGTGCACCCTTTATGTGACATATTTGGGTGAGATGTGAATCTGAGTCGCGCTAACAACTCATTATCACCTCCTCAAATTCCACACAATGCATGGGGAACGTCATTGGAAGTGTGTCCATTCTTTACCTAGGTTTCTGTGGGAATGTTGAGAATTAAACTGTGGCTTAATGACTTCAGTATTGCTGTCACAAGCCTTTACAAGTGATTTTAAGTGCATAGCTAGCGAGCCCAAAGATTTACCACTATATTGTAGCAGGGAATGAAACATGTACCGTTCTTAAGCTACATTGGTCTGTGACTGGAAATACAGCATGAGTCTGTTCTTGAAACATTCATAAGAGTGTGCAAACCAAGTTTGAACAGCATGTCTTGAGTGTCAGAACCCACAAGTTGAGCAGGAAGCCTCTGGCATCCACATTGTTCTTGACACAAATCTCCTCAATATAGATATCAAAACACCTGATCCATCTACTACATTGAGGGCCCAAATTCTTAGATTCATCAACATCAAAACTGTGCGGCGCACATAGCACCATAGTCATTTGACACTGGACCATTGCCTTTCCATCACTGAGGTATGGTGATACATGTTTCATCTTGAGAGCAACCCCATCCTCTGAATCAGAAGTTGCCATGAATCCCTGGCCTGAATAGTTTATAGCTAAACAGCGGACAAGGACATACATGGGAGGAGAACCACCTTGATGCCAGTGCATCTTCTTTTCAAAGTGGTGACACAAACATGTGATCAAATCAAGTTCCAAATAAGGTCTTTTAAAACACGTACATTAGAGCTGGAAGCTGCATTAATGTGAGAATATCATAGTTTCAGGAGCAAGAGCACAAAGTATCACCTGTGCCAAGTTAGCTCCAGAAATATGTCCTTGGTCTGCCTCCTAACTTTCATCCTGCATCTTTGCATAGAGGGTGCATCACACGTTGTGTCCACTGATGATCTGTGTGTGCTACAGTCAATGCGAAACTGCATGCCACAATGTGCTTATCTGTTGTCCCACCAAGTACAAAGGATCATTCTACAACACTATTACTCAAATGCTACAATAACTGTTCAGAGCCTTAGCATAAGTGTGGTGTGGTGTGCAGTTGATATGCACACACTGTAAAATGTCAGATATATGGGTCTTTACAAGTATATATATGAATAACAATGTAAGTAGCACTTACTCATTGTTTTATTGAATTCTTTTATGGAGCTACCCATCCCAATGTAGGGTGTCTGAGCGCTTTACATCACTCACCCATTTTATACATTGACAATAAATCATAAAAGTGTGCAAACCAACGTACATTATGTTACATAAGACAATGAGGGTTTCAAGGTGTAGGAGTCACATATTATCTGTACTAGGAGGGATTACATGTTAAGAGTGCATGTCTGTGAGAAACACAAAATCAGGATTTAAAACATAACACAGTGCTTTGGGTTGTCTGTACTAATAAGACTTCATTACTACTTACAGAAACCCCTTTTAGCAGCCCTATAATATTAATAGGTTGAGAAAAAAACAGTAAGGTTTTTTAAGCCCATGTCTTGCAGTTTGCCTGCAGGTCCGTGCTGCCGGCTCATAGCTAACTGTGCTGTACTTGAAGGAACGCAATTTATGACCTGTAGGTAATAAAAGGATCTGTGCCAAAAGCACTTACCCATTTACCTAACTACATAAAATGAAAAATTGTCATCTGCATTTAACACAATGTGGTTTGCAAAAGAAAAAATAACCATGTGTGATAATGTATGAGTCAAATAAATCTGTGACTAAAAAACAGTGTATTAACCACCAGAGTTATCTTAACATTATTATTATTCCGAGATTTACTAGATACACCAAGCTCTGCAGCAGATGCCTTAACCTTATAAAATATGTTTAAATGCACCATTTACAACCAATTAAGCTAGAACATACTTATGTCAAGTTTCACCTTTGTTGCCAATTTCTTTGTTAAAAAAAACACCTGAATGTATAGGTTGACTGCCATTCTGCTTTTCATGACTCTGCCTCTCGTAACCCCACCCCTTTTGTTGCCGCACCTTGACACTTGATAAAGGGGCCTTCCAGTGTAAAGTGTGTCCAATTCCAACACTGGCTGATGGTGTATAAATACGTTTGTGTTTCTCATGAAGTTTTTATTAAAATAATGAGACAGTTCTCTTTCAGTTTACAGCCTTCACACTCTCACTCTAGTACTCTACTACTAGCCTTCACACTCTCACTCTAGTACTACTCTAGTACTGTTTCACACGCAATGCTTTCACTTAACTATGAAACAGGATATCGTGGTTAAGTGATGAACAAACAGATATTGGACAGAAACAGAGTCCGGGTTCAGCTTCAAATTCCCGCCAAACCCTTTACAGTCCAGAAGAGGCGCTGTGGTCAGAGCAGAAGCACAGTCTTTATTTTATTGGAGATGAACTTTGTCAATCTAATTCCAACCCCCCTTTATACCACCCCTTTCTTAAAACTGTCCCGCTGCCAGTCAATTCGTCTATCACGCTACTTAAACGTACTATTGGCGTCTGATGTCTGTCAATTAAACATTAGCAAGACGGTTTGATTGGATTGGTCTAAAGCATGGGACGTCCCCATTATTTCAATTGGGTGGCGGTCCCTTTGCTTCTGGCACGCCCCCCAAACGACCTGTCGCTTTGTGACAGGCCGACAAGGAGCGTTTCCTGGTGCAGCCTAGTAACCGCCTCCTTTTAAACAGTAAAAACAGATTAAAGGCAAACGGAGCCCGAGCCAGGCTATGGATGGATGTCAGCCTGGAGTCCATTTTCGAAATCTATTTAGTACACACAGTGAACATAGAAGTGAAAAATACTAACACAATAAACAAAGAAATAAAACGAAAAAAATGTTCTCTACTAAATGTGAATCCAGCATTATATTCAAAGCATTCACTATGAATGAAAGTTGCCTCAATATTGATATAGTTTTTTAGTACTAGAATTGATATTATTAATTTTTCCTATTAGTTTTTGTTCCAATATAGTAAAAAGTGCAAATATATTTTAATTACCATTATTGTTCATTTCCTAGCCTTGCAAGTTTAGGAATGAATACTCTATTTAGATATGGCCGCCGTTTTGCGGGCGTGATGAGCTCCTACGTCAGGTCTCGACTCTTTTTCTATGTCTTGACTCGCTGCGCGTGAGACCACTCTGTTGCCCTTGACTCCACCCCTTTCCTCGCCCCCGTCTCCTGTCCGAGGAGATGTCATTCCTTATCGGCGGAGCGTTTCGCTCCTGCTCCCCGGTTTCGCCCCTCTTCCCCGGTGTGTGATGCTGACCGGGAACCGGAGGACTCCTAGTGGCGGCTGGAGAGCGAGCGCGCGGCCGTGGCCGTTGGAGGGGGCACCGTGAGCGCACGCGGGGCCGGCGGCGGAGGGAAGCGGCTCGCGCGCAACGGCGGGTCCGACTCCGCAGCCCCGGCTTCAAGCATGGCGGAGCAGGCGGCGCTGGAGAGCCGTCAGCAGAAGGGAGCTGCCGCCTCCAACTCCTCGGGCCGGACCTCCGGGGGCAGCTCCTCTTCCGGAGGGGCCCTGGCAGGTGGGCTTTCGCAGCCGGCGGGCTGGCAGTCCTTACTCTCCTTCACCATCCTCTTCTTGGCCTGGCTGGCCGGATTCAGCTCCAGGCTCTTCGCTGTCATACGCTTCGAGAGCATCATCCATGAGTTCGACCCTTGGTGAGTGCGGGGATGGTCTGTCTGAAGCAGTGGGGGTTGTGGAGCAAGAGGGAGGGGAGCTTTAAGGCTCAAGGGAGTGAGTATGAAAACCCTGTCTTAGACAGGAGAAGAGACTTCTTCGGGGCATTCTGGCATGATCTGCACGAATCCCTCCCCCCTACAATCAGGTCCTATGGGACCAATTAAGTAATTCAACCCAGGATGAGCATGGACTGAGCTACAACCCTGTGCCGCCCCACCTGCCGGTTTCAATCCAGAAGCACATGGAGGAAGTGAGGTACCTCGTGAAACTGAAGGAGGCCTTTGCGTTGTATGCATGCAGCTTTAACGGGACGAACTTGGGCAGTTCCACAGCTTTGCTGCATAAGACATGCACGAGACTTCAAACCTGCAGCATACTCGCCTTTGGGCTTAAATATAACTTACAGGGAACTAGCAACCAGATGTAAATAGAGTTACTAATTTAAATCACTGTGCATTCGTTATAGGGAGCTACTGGGATTTACCCACCACTTTTTTACCGAGATCTTAGATTTTGGATTTTAGAGTTCGCACTGTTGCAGTCTTGTGCTCATGACAGTTGAGCTGCTAATAGCGATCGAAATAGTGACATGACTGCGTTATCAAGCTATCCACGCAGGGTGGCTGTGACCTGGAAAGACCGCTGATATAAACTCAGCATACAGTCTGACACTGTTGTACCCTGGAAGACCGAGTTGCCGTTTCACTGCCACCAGTAGATCTACCTCCCAGGTAGTTACATTTGAATGCAACAGAAACGGACACTTTTATTTTTTTGAGCAGAGGAATAAGTCGTTTTTTAGGTTGATGTATTACGTTTGGAAGTTGAACTAGGGCACAAAGTGACACTCCAAACAATGGTTTATGGAGAGATACAAAAACACGCATACGAAAAACAGAGAATGCTAATAACGATAACTTGAAAACGCACCTTGCTGACCGTTTGGTTACCTTTTGGGTACTTCATTTATTTCCTATTATTGCTGGTGGATATAGACCTTCAAGGCACCATGATATATTCGATCATCGCGATTCTTTAATTTTTTTTTAAAAAAGTGCTATATTGTACCCTCAGTACTTGCAGTGTAGCAAACTTCAGAGAATGAGGAGGGCTCAGCTGACAGTACAGTAATGGGTGATTTAGCGGATTGGTTTAGTATGTAGTAGAAACAGGAGTCTTTATGGGAAAGCAGAGCAATGTACAAGAATGCATCTCCAACTTTCTTGAATTGGAGGATGAATGAGTGAGCTGTGTGGTAGGAGGCTATTGCAGAGTTTGATGACACACCATAGACTTATTTGTGAATGTTTATCTTGCATAATGTCTATTCATGTCTTTTAATGGTGTCCAATGTCCAGCACTGAGAGGCTAGAAATAAATATTTGCTTCCTTTAATATAAAGATTTAAGTTGGACTCTCCTCAGGATTTGATGGACTTGCTGCAAAACCCACCACATTTGTGTGTTATAGTGTGCTCATTTAAAAAATGTTTTTTACCTGTTTTATTGAATGGGTGAAATATTATTTGGACTTATGAATAAGGAACATTTTATGTATTTTGATTACCAATCTTTTTAATATGTTAATGATTGTAGACCTCAGGGTATGTCAAAATTAATTAAAAAATAAACTCGAAACTTCATTGTGACTAGCATAGGAAACCTGAGATTGATTGGTGCGAGTGAAAGACCTCTGCAAGTTGAAAGCTGCCTTATGTGAAAGAAAAAGGGCATTACATGGATGCTGGTCTTGGGTGAGCAGGAGGAACAAGAGGTAGGCCATGGGAACATAGAGAGCAGCAAGTGGGTGCTTTGTTGGTCCCCCTAAGTGTGCCATTTGATTGGTAGGTGAAGGCTTGAGCGACGTATCAGGTGGTGTATTATGTTTTCTTTAAGTTGGTATTGGTGTTTCGTTGAGGAGGAGTGGCAAGGTGAGTGCCACTGGCTTTGTGTGTACTCGTGCCAGGAGTTGGGCTACTGTGATGCTTGGTTGTGTGATGCCCTGTGTAAGGCTCAACCGAGTTCCTGTACAAGCAGGTGGTGGAGAAAGAGTTTTGGAACTCCATGCAAACCAGGGAACTAGAAGTGAGGATGGTATGCGAGCTAAAGGATAATGTGTAGGATGGCCAGCTTTACATGATCACTTCTTGTGGTGCTTTGTGCTCGCAGACACATGAGAAAATGTTTGTTGGGCAATGGGGTACCTGAGTCACATAGCTCATTTCTGGGGTTTCATGCAAAATCCCCTTCCTCTAAATCCGATTAACTCTATAACTCAGCTAGAGATTGATTTGACCAAGTGGGATTACTGTACGTACTCAATTTGAGTTCTCCCATTACCACCTCCTGAAGTAAGACCTGTCTGCTCGCTGTTGCAGGATTTGAGAAGCAAATTTAGAAAATGACCAGCTGTGTATCTGAATGGGAACACTTTTGGTAAAGTGTTTAGCATCTACCACGCATACTGGCGAGTAACTGCTTACTGCTACATGACCTGGTCCAGTGGGTACGTTTTAGCCGTTGATCTAGGATGCAAGACATCTAATCTCAGCTTTAGTAGTTAACCAAATATGAAGGAAATGAACACTGTATTCTGAAGCTAGGCAGGCCTCACAACACTGACATTACAATGTGAAGGGCAACCGTTACGTGTTCCCACCATGCATCATTGTCCCTCAGTTGCAGTCTGGGCTAGTTGGAAAGGTAGAACCAGTAGAAAAGTGTTTTTTATTTTTATTCCTAGCCTCCCATTTCGCCATATTGTGTGCGCTCAGGGCACTAACGTATTGAATTGATTGTTCTGCCTACCTCTGGTAATATTGGAAGTATTTAGAATCCATATAAATAATACGAGTTGGAGTGTGGTTTAAAAAATGGACTCACTTTTGTGGAAGGGGAGAAGTGCCCTTTCTTGTGCTCTAGTCCCCAAAATGCTATATGGTGGTAAATGGGTACTCTGGTTGAAGTAGCTGTGTGCTGTGTTCTCGGGTCTACAACTTCAACTTTTTGGTCCCTGTGAAAACATCCAGTTTGTCCTGGATGATTTGTATCGTCCTGTTTGCTCCTGTACCTCTGTTCACTGATACGACAATAAGTCAGCAGTGTGAAACAAACTTAATGAAGAAATAAACATAAACTGCATACTCCCAGGACAGGTCTCCAGCATGGTATTCAATAAGACATTCAGTGCATCAGCAGGTGGCAGTATTTGCATCTTCATACCTAAATGTGCACCTGAAGGTGCATTGTGTAGGACTTCCCTCCTGTGCTGCAGCTCTTAGCCACATAGAAGTACAACATTCACAGCTCATAAAGGACTGAAAGAGTGGGAGTTGCTTGTCTTTTGAGATTGTTAAAAATGGTGGCTTTTGCATTTCTTTGCTTAGAATAAAATCCTTGCCGTTATTCTTATTTTTTTTCTGGAGCAATCCATTGTAGTGTAGTGGTTGGGCTATTTGTCACTAATTTAAACCGGATCTAGCTATCATTGTAGAGTTTTGTCTTCTATAGCTGAATACCATCCATTAGGTGGAGTCGCGTCACGAGGGAGTATAGTTTTTTTGGTACAAACGTTATTAGTCCATCTTATTTGTGCGTTGTGTGCCTCCATTTGCACCCCAGTTTCTGCTTTGTCGCAATTCGTGCAATGTAAGGAGAATGTTGCAGGTTTTGATGCCATTTGCATTATGTGCCCAGTGTATTTTATTTTGTTTTAAACATGTTCATACATTATCCCATGCGACCAGTCGGATACTGGAGTTGTATGTACTACAGCGCATACAAAAACGTGACACTTCGGTTTGTTAGATGTGCACTGTTAAGTATTATAATACTAGTTTTGTGCTGTGGCACTGCTATGCCATACTGATACCTCCATAGTTTGGACATTTACACTCACTCATAAATCTGTGCAAGATGACTTATAAAGCAGTTCCCTCTCTAGTGCACATGTTTTGCATATTTCTGCTAGGTGTATCGAGAGTTTCTGGTGAATAATATTAGCTCCTTGACTAGCATTGCTTGTGTACAAAGTCTGATATCTGATGAACGTTGGTAGTATTTTTGTTCAGGTGGCTGTCACATCTTTACTGTTCGTCATTTACAACTAGTAGCAAACATGGTTTAATAGCTACTGTCAACTTATGTTGCTCAGATATTTGCTAAATCAGAATAGGCGGAGACTGCTCTATGAAAAAATATTTAGTGGTGCATTTCATCTGAGATTATATTTCAGTGAGTTTGCGTAAAGTTGAAGCAGGATAGTTCTCATCAGTTGAGAATCTGAGTGCTGGAGAGTCACACACATGCAAAACATTCAGCGGTATGTGAATGCCTTCTCTGTCGCTACCAGTTACCCTTAGGGTGCACTTGCACCATTTATGCCGCCACAATAACTGTCCTAGTTCACCTACTGTTCATCAAAGACACGTGAGATGGGCCTAGTAACACAAGCTTTCCTTTATTCTTCCCCTTGATGTACCTCGGCATTCTTTCTTGACCCATAATACGATAGGCCCTGGTCGGCCCAATTTTTCTGCTAAACAGTCCCAGTTTTCTGAGCTGAAAGCACCCTTCCCACATCTTCCACCCGTGATTCGTTCTGACCCAGAAGTGTAGTTCAGTTTGTCAATAGTATTACATACTTTAATTTTCACCATGCGATACAATAGTGATGTGGAAGAGTCAGTTCGATGTAAGAGGATGCTTGGTGTTTGTCTGCCTTTACCCCCAGCTCAGTCCTCATTCACATGCATCATTGACTTATGTATCTTCAAAAATCCAGTCGGCCATTTCAAAGTGATGTCAGTGTTCTGTTATTTGGTTGAACCTGAATCTGACTTTACGAGCAAAGTCTCTCATGTGACTAACTTTACCCATTCCTACTGTCCTTTTACTGGTGGACTTGGTGTGTAATTCACAGGTACTGTTTCTCCATCCTTTCACCTTTTGATTTGCGCTCTTCATACTCTGCCTACCTTCCGGAGACGATCCTGACACATTTCTGTGGAGCCTCCAAGTTGTCCCATGTCTTGGGCGACACCTTCAGCCAGTTCGTGCTTTTCTACCAGCAGCATGTCTAGTGGAACTTGCAGGTTTGCTTTTTCCATAATACGATTGTGCTTCAAAGTCTCCGCATGAAAAGTGCTTTTGTACAGAGAAACCAGGGCTTGGTTACCACTACACACGGTATGTACATGGAGACACTTGGCTGTTATGTGACTGACTACTTCCCCAGTCCTACCTTCCTTTTAGAGGCCGACATGAGAGAAGCAAAATGGAAAACACAAGTTATGTTGTTGGCACAGAAGTCATGCATTTATTTCCCAACAAATGCATGGATATTGCAGAAGTGACAACTGTCTACATTGCCCTAACAGGATGATTTGATTCGTTATCTGTACACCGAAAAAGCATAAGCCGACACTATAGAGCCAAACACTGTGACTTTCTGCAAGGTTGCTGCATTTCCTATGTTCTTGCCTGCAAGCTGGATACCTTCCAATTTTCTCCGGTGGAACCCTTCTGATATGCAGTGTTGCATCACTTCCTCAAAAAGGGCCACCCTATATTACGCCACCTGGAAAACCACTTAATAAGATAAACCGTTCTTCATTTGAAGATTTTTAGCTCCTCTTTCTTCCTACCCTGACATTAGTGGCCATACATTCATGACTCCCATGCACTTTGTTACAGCTGCTGTGCCTTACTGACTGCCTCGGCCCCCACTTTGGTTTACAAGCTCTCAAGAACTTCACTGCCTTACTAGACTAAGCGCTTGATCCTGCTGGTCATGGAATATCTTCTCGGCCCCTTTTGCTTGTGATAGTCTGATTCCTGTTCAAACATGCTAACCTAGCCACAAAACCCCATGCCAATACGTAAACCTGCAATGTTACTGGGAAGAGTCCCATTCCGTTATTTCCCTATCATCTTTTACCCCGTGCCTGCATGTATCACTCTGCACAAATTGTTGGCTAAAGGCATGCAAAATAACTTCCTCTTGTACATAAAAGCATTGGATTCTAATATACCTGTGCGAGAGATCCACTGTGATGGGAGATGGACGTTGGCTGGCACCAATTTTCATACCTGTTTGTTTGCACTTTGTGCTGTCTGTACTGTGTGAGAAAGTATCCTTACTTACCGTTGGACCTATAGGTAGGTTTAATGGATAAATCTTGCGATCACTTTTTCTCTGCCTAGGGGGAAAAATCTATTTTTAATTCTGTTATACACTTACTATGCCAAGTATTTGTTGGCCCACGTCATGCGGAATGCTACTGAGGAGCTGCATCGATCCTAGAATAGTAGCAAATGATTTGTCTGAACAGAGATGATATTTTACAGTGTTTGGGTGTTACCTCTGTCTTCTGAATGCTGTCCCGTCCCCTCTATAAAGTTAAGGGTTGAGATTGGTGATGTTAACTTTCAGTTATCTCTGACTTGTGTAGACTGGAACCAGTAAAAAATGCTGTGTTTTGAGCATAATTGCATTCCGACTCGTTATGCAAGTTCTGGAAAGGCTTATACTGCAGTTGGTACAGGCTTTACTAACCCACTTTTTTATGGAGGACTTCCCTAGGGAAAGTACTGTTTGTAGTTATTTGGTTTTAGCATGGAGATTTCCTTGAAGGTTAGGCTAAATAAAATGAAGGGCTGTGAGGACTCGACGAAAAGCAGTTTTCCTGGTTTCTTTTCTTTCTTTCTTTACATTTTCTTATGACTCTCTCAGGTATGGTGTATTCACTTGGGTAG
This sequence comes from Lissotriton helveticus, assembly GCF_964261635.1. Lineage (NCBI taxonomy): Eukaryota > Metazoa > Chordata > Amphibia > Caudata > Salamandridae > Lissotriton > Lissotriton helveticus. Next base: position 1,132,649,852 of record NC_136071.1, on the reverse strand, counting down.
TTGATAATAAGCCTATGAGGAGAAGGAGAGATCAGTCTAGGTCCAATAGTGTTTGTATCGCTCCCCATTAGCTAAGTCCAATGGTATTGCTTTTGCCTCCCGAATCAGATGTGTCCTGTTCTCCAGGGCGGTTTTGGCTATCAACGAATGATTATGTCTCTATAGGAGTCATTTATAGCGTGGAAAAGCTTACAGCACTGAATAAAAGTTATCAAAAGCCAGTAAGCTTGACTAATTTTTAAACGGTGAGGATTATTCCTTTATGTTCTCACAGGGTCCTTTCACACGCGCAGTGTCATAGCGCACATAGGAAGTACACTCACATTTAGGTTCGTTCTATTGTTTGTTTTCATTGGGTTGAGGTTTTTCTTTTTTTCAAGTTCACACACATTTCTTTTCTGGAAAGAAGGCAACCGATGATGAGAAGTGGGCTTGCTGGCGAGTACCAGCCCGCGGCCCCCTTGGTGGTGTTACCGTGAGGTGCTTTCTTTCCTTCCCACACTTTTTTTCTTTCCTTCCCACACTTTTTAAGTCTATGGGTGGGCCGTTGATGGTAGTTTTGTATTTTAGAATTGGGATACACAAAAAGCAAAGTGACCGTTTGGTCAGAGGGAATTGTGGATGAGGTTATAGAGAGGAACCCCCCTCATGCTAAAAATAGTGAAGCATTGATTTGTTGTATCCAATCAGGGGCAGCCACTGAGTGTGTTTGACTCCAGGGGGGTTTCCCAAGGCCTTCAAAGCTGCACACTCTGCCGTGGTCCCATCTGCTAACACCAGACTCCATGCCAGTCAGTCTGATGGTTAGACCTTTTTCCATACCATGCAAGACTGGTGTTTCGCAAGCAGGCATTCCACATATGTTTGCCGTGCTGTCCTAGGGCAAGACATGAGATTGAGCAAGCATGTATTAAGTAAAAGCAGGTTTCTCCTGCCTATAATCGAAAAAGTGTTGTCTGTCATCAGTGAACCAAATGAATTGCCTGGCCGTTTAACTTCATGTTAGAAAACCTGCTTCTGGGAAAATTCCTTGAGTGGATTTGTAGATTATATAGTCTGGTCCGGGAGGTTTCGTACACGTATTAAAAATTGTATTAGTTTGAATCTCCCTTCAGTTGCTTTTGCACTAAATATTGCCAACTAGCTCGATTCACAGTCAATACCTCACCTGCATCCTTTGCACACAAGTCCTAAAAACATATAGGAGTCTAGTCTTAGTTTCACAATTAATCTGTTCAGGTGGGTAATCTCCTTCCTGCCAGTATCATGTGCACTTGACTGTGGGTTGTTCTGCTTATCCACATTGCCAGAAGATCAGCTGCATGGGTCTGCAGTCGAATGGCCAGGAATTGTCTCGGAGTCATCTCAACCTGATGTTCTTAAATGTTTGCAGGACCCATCGTATCGGCTACCCATTCGAGTCACTCTAGACCAGACCATACTCTGGCAAACACCAGAAAGGGGGTATATACCAAATTGGTTTACAGCCACTTCCTGTAGCAGCTAAGTACCTCAACTATTTTTTGGAGGTTGGAACCAGGTAGAGCTGCATAACACTGCCTCAAGTAGGATTACAGGCTAAATGGCTTTTATGAGGAACAAAGCCTTCTGTGGCGGAGTACCAAACAGCCATCCTGCCATGTTTTGCAGCTACACTGCCCCTCCCTTTCAAACCCAATAGATACTCAAAGATTTCTTTAGGAAGGTGCTCCTCCTACTGTCTTCCCATAGCGAAGACGGTAACAAGAGAGTTTGGCTACTTAAAAAAAGACGAAGTCAGGACCACTTCAAGCATTTTAAAAATCAGATAAAGCAATCATGGTATGAACTTCTTCTTAGTATCACTTGCCTATCATGAATATGGGGGCTCTCTGTTTAAAATGACATCAAGCTCTGAGGGCTCCCAAAGACCTGATCATGTTGACTGACCGTAAGCTGTAGTCTTTGTGGTATATTCACACTGTCAGTTGTTAGAATTTCGACTATGTCTATTGCAGTAGCATGGTTGGAACAATTTGTAATCCTCTTATTACTGGTCATGGTGGGAACAAAGAAGAGTCAACCCTACTGACTTAAGGTTCCAGATGGTGGTTGTTGGTTCAAAACATCTTCCTGTACATTTTTCATTGCAGCATTGACCTGAAGAATGTTACTGACATCGCAATTTTCGTTATGCAATAAATCATCGCTGAGCGCTGTTTTCACAGCCTTTAGCACAGGTGCTAGTTTTGGTCATTGCCATTTAAAAAAAAAAGATTGATTTGATAGCAGTTTCAATTTATTGACCAACTCTTGAAACCATGCCCAATTTCAAGTTATTTTGCTGCTATTTAGAAATAGACACCTAGTCAACACTAGGCTTAATTTTCAGGATGTATACCAAAAATGAATTTGCAGGTGAATCGTAATGGAATTAATTTGTGCAGTTAATGGTTATCTTGATAACATGGTTGTGATTCAGCCGACCTGGACCTTCCCTGTGTGCTCAAAATAGTAGGTTTGTATTAAAAGTATAACTTGATGGCGGTCATTTTACCACTATAAAGTATTAACAGTCCATCCCTGTTGTGGTCGACACTGGCCTGAAAGTGTTGGTGCACGTGCAATGCCCACTGTGCTACCCTGCACTCCGTTCTGGGCTAGGACACCCTAAACACGGAAGTTAATGGGAATTCAAGGAAGACATCACTTAAAACTATTTACATGATATTAAATAAGTGTTTATATCGAAATATTTGTAAATTCGGATATTGTCATGCTGTGTCTTCATATTTGGGGAATTTTGAAACCTAGATGGCAGTGAGCCAGAGCGGTTTTGCTTCATTTCCAGTTGATTTTTTTCCTTTGTGCAAAATGTCACTTTTCTCTTTTGGTTTAACCTCAATTGCTTCCTTACCTCCAAGAATCAAGTATTGACACCCATAGCTTGTCAGCAGTTGCTAAGTAGGTCACCATAGTTGGTACATGCAGGCTGCGGCCTATTTTACATATGAAATTGCTCTCCCAAGAATGTTGCGAATCTCACACTGGAAGAGGTCCGTCAGTCACCCTTGGTGCTTTGTGCCTATAGCCACGTGCTCTATAGGAGTGCTCTGTTATGTCCGTTATTCAAAAATGAATTTAGACCGCTCATTGTGTTCATCACACTCATTCTCATGCTTCACTGTTACCTGTTTTTAGGTTTCGCCTGGGCCGGAGCTCCTAGCTCCGCCCAGGAGAAATCTCATGTTCTTACAGTGTGGGGCTTAGTCCCGCCTTGTCTTTCATTGGCTAGCTCCATAAATGGAGGCTAGCCATTGGAAGAGATTGGCCGTCAATCACGTTTTCCAGAGAAAACGCGATTCGGGGGCGTTTCTGGGTCTTTTTTAAGCCCCGCCCCTTGTTGACGTGTGTCCCGGGCCGCGCTGTCATTAGCTGCAGGCCCGGGACACCCCAGTGACGTCATTTCCCTGGCCGCGCTGTGATTGGCTGCCGGCCCGGGACACCCCGTGACGTCAGCCAATCACAGCACGGCCCGGGACCTGACTTGTTGTTTCAAGCAAGCAGTCCATTCTCATTAACAAAATATATTTATATGTGTCAAGCACAATGAAAACTCCTACAGCTCCACCATGCGAAAACTAGATTGCTTTCACCGTCTTTCGACAAAACGAAGGTGTCAAAAATATCGCGGGAGCTCTATGCTGTTCCTTCCTCTCCCGAAGACCGGGGTGTTTGAAAAACCCAGAAAGCGTGCAAGTTGTTTTTGTTTTTTAAACGCAAACTCCGACAATTAGGCTGTCTCTATTGTCTTATGTCACGCGGCAGCTAAAATGACAGCAAAATATGTCTAGAACTTTCCTCCACGAAGGTGCGCCACAATAGAGGGACTGGGACACGTGTATGAAGGTTGGTTAAAGCCACAACAGTGAGTGCTAGGTGGTAACATCTTCCAGTTGCTCACTCTTCCCGCTGGAATGCAAATGTGCGTCACAGCAAGGTAGGATAGTCTTGGGCGGAACTGCGCGCAAAGCACATATTTTATTGGTGACTAGCCTCAACTGACGTAGAACAAACGTGCGTACAGAAGCCACATATCTAGTTGACCAGAACCAATTTGTCAATACTCCAAAGGTGCCCAAACACCAAAATAAATATTAGGATCCTCACAAAAGTCCTTTTACGAGTCAAAATAATTTTACAACTTGTAATAGGGATTTCGTGCATGATGATGATAAGCACTTTTATGGTCACAAAACTGTGATTTCGCAACATGAGTGCCTTGGAGCTAAAAATAGCTTAGATGCAAGAACATACTTATAGACAGGCATGGGCGAAATTTTGATTGTGCCAGAGTAATTTTGGTTATTCCACATTACTCTTGGAATGAGAAATTACGTAAATCGCACTCGCTTGCGTAATTAAGAGTAATTTGGATCTAAAATCCTACTGCAGGAGCACCGTAACATCAAATTTAGTGAGGGGCAGCTGATGTTTATCTTCTATTGCATTTAGTGTTTTTTGTTGGCACTAAATGCATCCTTGGGTCCATTTTGGATGCAAAAGTGCATTTTGCACTTACAGAATAGCTCTAAAAGCTGGATTACACTCCTCGCTTAAGTTTGCTGTAATACTGCGTAATTATGCTACAGCAAATTACACAAGTTACACCCACCCCCTTTATAGGTCTCAAGATCCAAATGTTTGACTGTTTCCAAATTATTTTGACAGACCCCTTGCACAGAATGCTCCTCCATTACACCATGGGCCAAAACAACTTGGGAGGCCATTTGTGGTGCTGTCACGTGCTCCCAAGATGCGCCTACTATAAATTTACCTGTAGAGGAGACAAATGATAACAATGATTAGAATTTTTACAAGACTATTTAAAGCTGTTTACTTTTCTACAGCTATGTATTCGATCTTACTCACAAAGCCATGAGAATGTACCAGAGCCAGATATAGGTTTCCCAAAAGGCTCTGTGTTATCGGAACATCTCTTTTTCTGAAGCAAATCGGGGCATTCTGGAATTATTAAACCTGGTTCAATGGAATTTAATAAATTCACCTGAAACAATTATTTTTTAAAAGTACAGGCCAGGACTGGAAATGTATCCCAGTGACATAGTGCCATCTGATATTTAGGGTGAGTTTATTAAAATTGAAGCAATTGCATAGGGCACCTTATGAAGTCACCAACACAATATAATTGAGGGACTTCATTACAATCACGTGACAGAAGGAAGAACAAGCATTTACAATGCAACGGTTTCGCCTTTGGAAAAGTTAGAGCTATTGCCATTGTAAATGACAATGCCATTTATTTATCTGTTTTCAAAACCAACACATAAATACAAATTTTGTCATTTACAATGCCAATAGCTCAAACTTTTCCAAAGGCGAAACCGTTGCATTGTAAATGCTTGTTTGATCTTCTACCAATCGTTTTGTTACCAACCTTTAGAGAACACAGTGATAAGATACCTTAAATGCCTGTCTGGAAATCCTTACCCAGTTTGCATATCTTAGCTGCATACTTGTTTAAAAAGACCCTTTTATGTTTAAACTGCTTTAACAGTGGGGCCTAATGGAAGCAGTAAAAAAAAAGTCAAATATATTTAAAGGTTACGACCTCCTTTGTGGCTCATGCGAAGTCATTGAAATTTTTATCTTGGGCACCTGTCTGAGTGCTACCAAAATAGGCCTGATGGCCTCTGAATAATACAAAGTATATACTGCATGGGAGACTTGTCATATACATTTGGTAGCTCACACTTGCTTTCCCTTTTGTGATCCACATCTGTATCTTCCATTTGGGCATATTTTTGTATTGACTCACATGGACATGTTAATCCTTTAAAATTAAGTACGTAATTACCTTGGTCAGTAACTCCATTGCTGAATGGCACGTTATAGTTAGTATCCTGTAACTATTTTCTCTTTGTCTTGTAGCAGACTTTAACTCCGAAAGATAGATACATTTTGAGTAGGTAGGGGAGGTAGTTATGCGCTTTTCAAATACAAAAAGGCGTTATGTTAACAGGCATTGTTGGTATTTTGTGTTGTATTGCCCTGCCTTACACCTTTAATGTGCCAGTATGTGGTTATCAGGGTCTTTATTGAAAATGGCAGCTGTCATCTACCCAGATAAAGAATGAGACTCTTGTTCACTTTGTAAGTGGTTCATCTCAGCAACTTATATTTGATAAGCCCTTCAGCGAATAAGTACTCTGTGAGGATGTAGTCAACCCGAACAGGCGTCAACATTCCGTAAACGGCTGGTAACTTTTTGCTGCAGCGTCCCCATAGATATTCAATACGTCGGCAGGGACACTCGATTCACCACGTTATTTATTTATTTAGAAGTTTTGTATAGCGCTATTGACACTAGTAACAGTTCCCAAGGTGCTCTTGTCCTCTAGATGAGACTGGATAAAGCATTTTTTTGCCCTCTTCTTCTGATCAATGGGTCTTGAACGGCGCCAATTTGACAGTAATATTGCCATGACTAGAAAAAGTGATGCCCTTTTACAGATTATACCAAAGTGTGCAATAGGTATTTGTTGTCACTCTAAGAATATTAAATAAAATGCAACCCATTTTCAGGGGCAGTCTGCAATGGAATGAAGTTAAATGAGTATTCTGTTTAATGCCGCTCTTAACATGGTAAATAAGCAGAGTAGGGTCCATACAGTCTGCTAGTTTAACTTCTACTTACATTATTCAATGTTTAACTTCTCTTACTGTGTCTCTGGTGACTATTTGTTTGTGATTGTCTGGTACCAATTGTTTTAAGTTTACCTGAACTCTTTTGGTAAAGGGAGTTTTAAATCCACCCACATTTCTGTGAATGCAAGTTTTCTTGCCTTTACTCCGTGCAATTTCAGTTAACATTCTTGGATGTATTTGAATATTTTTAGCAGTTGTTCATTCTGCGATGAACCACGTGTATTTAGCCTCCGTGGATTATCGTTCTTATGCAGACTTTAAATCATCTTGGTAGGGCTGCTTTGGAGCCAGCACCTCTCTTGGGATGTACTCTATGGAATCGATATTGGATTTCTTAAATAAAATATATACTTAAAACACAACCATCCCTTTTCTTGTTGCTAGTTTGTTCCTTTTGTACAGTAGCTTTGCCCCACTTTTGAGTCCGATATTTTGATAGAACGTAAAACTAACGTGCTCTTAATATTAGACAAGTACCCAACTCTTATCCGGCACCATTGCATATCTGATTCTCATTCAGCATACCATTTCACTCTGTAATTTACTGTTGCCCTTACATGGTTCTTCAGAAAATCTAAATGAGCTTTATTCATTAGTCACAATCCTTTAACCCCCTGAAAAACCATTTGCAGTTAAGTCTGATTGGCCTTGTATCCTGTTTTTCATTTGCATTGAAGACCTCTTAAAGTCCATCTGGCATGTCTTCAGTTTCATGTCTTATTCATTTGACCATTTTCCACAAAAGAGTTCTTTCCAAAGCTGCTTTAAAACCATTTCCTGTAACTTGAAGATTGCTATGGTTGTAGGAGATCCAAGGAGACTTTTGTGTGAGGTTTATTAGTGACCCCCCCCTAGTCGCCCCAATTAATTGTATATTTTTCAGTAGTCAAGGCTGGTGGGCACCTTTTCTGTAAGGTCAAAATAATTTGCATGTGGCATTGGGCCAGGGAAAGACTGGCAGAAGATGCATTTTTTTATATAACGTTTTCTCATAATCTTCTGCTAGTAAAATTTAAACATCACTGTCATGATTGTCATTTTTCTTGACATTTAAAAGGCATCACCACCTCTCTCACAACCAGAGCTGAAAAAACATAAGGCAATGAATTGGTCCTTTTTATGTCTGAGTTTGCTCGTTTCTTGCTAAGGCTTGATATACCAAACTTATCACGATGTGTGTCTGGTATTCTACTGCAAGCTTTGCGCTTCCATCCCAAAGGTAAGTTTCTTAATCTCTGATCCTAAAAAGTCACAGACTCTTATGTTTCCATAAGCCTCCCCTGTGCCACACTCTTATGTTAGGGCTGCAAATATTTGCTGTATAAAAAGGGATATCAATAAATTATTGGCCCACATTAGATGGTTAATTGTATTCCCAATTAAAGCATATATTGGAAGAATATGCTTTCTTCAAACATAAGCATGCACTGACTACTCAAAATAATCTAATTGAATACAACCAGATATAGTCTTGAATGGTCTCAGCTTTTTTTCTGTACAAATCAGAGGGGGGGGAGGGGGTGGGCGAGATAAGTGCAAAGAGTATCTTAAGAGCTCTTGCTCACCTTATTAGGTGCACTGAAGCAGAGCAATTCGTTGAAGTCTTCATAAAACAAGTTACATTTCTGTGGTAATGCTCCTTCTGGTGGATGCTGTAATTGTATGTTCTCTGCCAGGGGGTTTTCATCAATAGTCATAAGCACTGAATAGTCCCGCCCATGTGCAGGGACCCCAGAGCATACCAAAAAATGTATATATAAAACACGAAAAAATATATAAAATGCGCAGCCTAGAACGCCAAGCGATAAAACACCAAAATTAGTATCAGGAGAGCAAAAGACAGTGGACCATGCATTTTTCTCTCCCGTCTCCCCGCCCCCCACACTCTGGTGAAACTTACATCGGTAGGATCAGCATCTATCGGATTGCTCATTAGGGCTTATTGGCCCTTTTTCTTGCCGTCCCTTTGTCGTCATCACCCCATTTGGGAATTTACCATTGTGGTATATATTCGCTCTTCAACCTAAGCAACAGGGACAGATAATGTTACTTCATGGATCAGAAATACTGATGAAGTACACTACTGTGAGCTTTTTGATCTATATCATGATGCTTCCACTTGGCGGAACTTTTTTTTGTGAACATACTTGGCCCGAAGAAGTCCATTGTCATGGACAAAACGTGCTGGCTGTCTTCACTGCATACATGTGATGCTTTTGAAAAAGAAAATAAAGCCAAGAACTACTTTAATGTTTTGGGTCATTTTTGTGGTGCATCCCTTCAATTCATACTGTTAAAATGCCAAATTTGCTGTGAATGTTTTATTTAAGATAAATATATATCTAATAGCATTTCTGTAACCTAGCAAATGAAGCTTTCATTGTTTAAACATAGCCTTTTTCTTTGAAAATAAAGGCTAAGTAATAGAAGGCATGTTAGGCTACAGGCTGCATAGACAAACAACCACAGAATAAAACTGGCCTTTAGGACCTCCAAAATCTCCATGCTCCCATCTTGCCCCACAGGTGACAAGGCAGTTCTTTTTTTCCTGCTCCTTATGTGAGGACCCTGGAGCATTGAGCTCGTCAGTTTTTGACTTTGTCAAGAATTGTTATATAGAAGTTGGTTTTTTAACCTTTATTCAACGTTTATGAGTACAAACTGTACTACCATGTTTTTCTTACTATTTTGCTATAATGTTTAGTGAGAAATACCAGCCTTGTTCAACAAATGTCCTTCGTGTGAAAAAAAAGGCAAAATCTGATCCACACCATCTGCATTGTGTGTCTCACCAACCAGACAAGTGTTATTACTTTTACCAATTTTCCAGAAGGATCCTGCCTGACAGGGAAATAATCAAGCTGCATGCCATACAGGAGCGAGGAAAGGTGACCCTGAAGGTTCTCAGCAACCTTTCAAAGAGTCATCCTCTCAGGTGCGGGATGAGCATAGGGGCAGAAAGGAAAAAAGAAGACACTGCTCTGCCACCCCGTCGGCAGAGAGAATATTAACGTCAACAATACGTTTGCTTACCGTCTGTGTCACAATCTGTCGGAAAGGCCTGCCGCATTCGGCGACGCGAATGGAGAAATTGACATCGAGGCGTTCTGCACCAGACCTGTTGGCGAAGAAAAAGTTCACGTCGAAACCGCTTACTCTGGCGTCAAGTACTGAAGTCCAAAGAACATCACTGCAGATAACCCCAAGTAAGTTGAAGTCTAGACTTGGATCGGTGTTGAGAACTTTTCTCCCACTTCATCGGCTGACATCGGCAACCCCTGGACGAAGGTCGACATTGAGATCTTCACCGCCGTCAGAACAGACATTCAATGTCAAGAGCCTCGCCGCTAACCAGCGGTAGCTTGTCTCCTTTCTGGTGAAGAATTGGCTTGGTAGTTTGGTCTGCCCTGTTCCCATGATGCACTGGGCCAGGGACAGACTAATTTGCATATAGCCAGGTTCTGAGCTGGGATGGGGCAGTGAGATAAATAACGGTGATGGATCAAGCCCTGATCTTTGGACTGGGTAAGAGTGGTCTGCTTAATTCAGACACTCTGTTCATCACCACCCCCTTTTTCTGTATCGCCGCTAACCAGGCATGGGCTGCCGACGTCAAACTACACGGACGTGCCATAGAATTTAAACGTCTGGGGCCTCGCTGCCATCCATGCACAGACAGTCTGCGACAATTTAACAGATGTCATGACGAGCGCTCAGCGTCTAGAAGGTAGACGTTGAAACCTCTGACTTCACACGTGTCTCAGTTGGCGGAAAGGCAGCTGGCTTCTGGTTCACCCGCATCAACGTCGAGACCTCCTTTGACATTGAGAGAAGTACAAGTGACTGGAAGATCAGCGTTGAGGTCTAGACAGTCGACACCAAAAAGCACATCATCCTCTCCAGAACTCAGGATGGTGCAGATTACTCCAGTGGGATCTCGTAGTTGAGAACAACGGACGCCACCAGTTAATCTTTCACTGCGTTGGCTACAAAGTGTAAAAGAGTGGATAGTTCCAGGTTCGGACGTTTCTCAAACCTATTCACCTTCCAGAACTTTGCTGGTGCTCCTCCTCCTGCAACAACTGCCACAAGATCTCCCTAAAGAGCTCCAAGAGTGTCACAGTCTCCTTTAACAAGAAGGTCTCATTATAGGACACCTCAGACTATCACCTTCCAGATCTTGTTTTCCCTTTTGTCCAGATCTTGGCACAGACACAGGTCTCCTGATACATTGATGATGATATGAAAGTTTATTGTTTGATTAATTAAAACCTTACAATATATGTGCAATAATTCTTGATTATAAAATCAGTTATACAATCAATTATAAAAAACATTTAAACTTCAAGTTTGTTACACTATTTACATATTATGTACTTAGTACATTACATTCTTTCAGTTTTTGAAGTTCTAACTTAATTCTCAGTTGCGTTAGAAACCTTACAAAAGCAGAGTTTAAAATTATATCGTCAGTATGGATGCATCTTATCAGTGCTTGTTTGCAACTCCTTATTTCACGAACATTAAAATGTCTCTTTAGAATAGATTTGCTTTCAGTTCTGGACAAACACAACGGAGGTGCATAATGTTCTCTTCGCCAAGTTTGCATAAGTTACAAGTCATTGGTCCCTCTGTACTCAACCATGGCATTAGATGACATGATGTTCCCGGAAATGCTCCAAAGCGAGCTTTTATAAAAATGTTTGAATTTCACAGACCAAGGAATTTCGAGGTATGGTTGCACTTTTACCTTGCTATAGCCATTCAAGAGAGGCCACACATGTTTTCTTTTTGAGAAGGTATCTTTATCCAGGAGTAGTGATAAATGCTTTGTTGTACTATTAATGACTTTTTAAAAAAAAGTACAAAGTAATTGGCATTTCCCAGACTGAGTTTACTGAATATTCCTATAATGATGTAAATAGATATTCACAGCCTGGGCTTTCCAGTTTCAGTTTATTTCCTGCCACAATAGTTTGGACAATTGATTTACAGTATCCGTTTTTATCCTTTTCCACACTTTAATAAATTGACCTTTTCGCGCAAGTACCTGATTATTCATCCCAAATTCGATTCGTATCTGTGCGGGTGATGCATTATGTGGAATTAAGAAAAGGGCTTTATAGATTTTCGTGACTGCATTGTTGATTATGACGGAGTATTTTCCACACAATACTTCACTTCCATATGTCAAAGTTGGTAAACGTTTTCTGATAGTACTTTCAACATTGGTCCATAACTCTGCCCTCCTGTGGATTTTTTTATTATTCTGAATGCCCCCAACTATTTTAGCTCTGTTGTATATCAATCTTGTGTGGTTGATATGATCCTCTTTCATCAAATAGTACTCCTAAATATCTATATGTATTCACTTGCTCTAGTTGCAAGTTATCCAGAAACCACTTATACTTATGTTTGGACCTTGAGTATTTGTTAGTCTCCATAATATGTGTCTTTGATTTATTTATCACCATTCTATTTTCTTTGGAGTAGGTAGATATCCTATTTAACAGGCGTTGTAGTCCAACCTTCGTTTTGCTAAGTAGGATAACATCATTTGCATATAGCAGGTTTGATATCGGAGTATTGGCTAATTTAGGTGGGCAAGCATTCACCTCATCCAAGGCTCGCGTTAGGTCCGCTAAAAATAAATTAAAAAGCAACTGGGCCAATACACATCCTTGTTTCAAACCTGATGCTCCCCATGCCCATTTCCATCTTTTTTCACTCCAAATAAAAACAGGAATTGTGTGGAACGAAGCACTGGAGCGGGAGGAAGAATGCGAGGTGGTGGGAGGACGTGCTTGGGTTGTCTTTAACACACGCAAACAACACTCTGTGGAGAAAGAAGACACTAAAACATTTTGGACAGTCCAGTAAACTAATTCTTACCACACATTTGACTACACTGTCTAGCAAATACAAAAAGAACAGCTGATGGACGGAATGCTGAACCATCTGGGTTAAATCCATCGTCTTTTTGCACACCGCACCTTCCACTTTAGATCCACTCATCTGCAACTCCGTATTAACCCTGCTCCCCATGGGAACAGTCCAGCCAGGCTGACGAGGGGCGATACCCCTAAACTGGTCCCATGATGCTTGGTTCAGGGAGGGCAGTTCGGGCTGGACTGATCCCATGAGGAGCATGGCCAAGACTGATTTGCATATGGCTCGGTCCAATGTTGGGGTGGCATAGTGAGCAAAAAACAATGGATTAAACCCAGATCTCTTGACTTGGGGTGAGTGGTTGAAAGGTTTCAGCCCTCTGTCCATCATCTTGGTGTGTTCACACTATCTTGCATATCGCATTGAACGTCACAAAATTATTACTTTTGTTTACCATAGTCTTACAGCTAAATAAATGAATGGCTGAGTGATGTTTGAAAACAAACTACACCATCACTACATACATCTTAAATAGGTCTGCTGACTTTAAGGTTTGTTTGTCCTGTCCTTTCTGTCTTTTATTCATATTTATTTTTGGCAACGGTAATGGTAATAACTATTCGCGTTTTTAAATAAATGTAGCTGCAACAATTGTAGTCCTCTATTTATTTTATTGATAAATGTACACCTATACTTGGATCCTCATAGTTTTAGCAATGGAAGTTACACGTGTTAGCACTTCACTTACTTCTGTGATAACCTTACCTTTGCTTTTCAAACTCTCCATGCCAATCTGCATAGTTATTAGCCTGGCAGTAATGACTGAACAACATTGCAAATGTATATGAAATGTCCTCAATGAATGCCATCCGTTATATCGTGTAAGATGTTCTACGAGGTCAGGAACAGTGCGTAGTGTGGGCATGAGTAATGATTTGCATAGAATACCGGAACTAGCTAATTTCAGAGATTTTTAGTTGGTTTATGATCTACAGTACCCAAAAGAAAGGTAGGTGGATGGATAGAAGGATTTTAATTGGTCTCTGAGACTTTAAATCTTTGGTTCATGGCTCATAGTTACTTTGGACAGCATTGACCCCCCGATATAAATGTGAAATAGTAGCCAACAGCATGCCCCAGTATACTATACCCTTGGAGCTCTCAACATGTTTTATCTGGAGGTTCATGTTGCAATCCCAATAACGCTGACTCCCCTTTTCTTCCCTGCTGTCCCAACACCTCCCCACCCCCAACTTTCAGAATGGTAGAAGTGAAGTCTGAAGCACTATATTAAGTTATTTTGAGTTGTATATAGCGCTAGCTAGACCCAAGGGTATCGGAGCACTTTACATGTTATGAGATAATGCTTACAAGAGGTACGAGGAGATTCGAAAGAGTCATGGTTATATCTGTATGGTACATTAACATGTTTATATCCTTTTTAGGTCTCGCCTACGCAGCGCGCATTCGCTGCATAGGAGACCTTTAGCCGCCGTTCAGCTCTTTTTCGAAGCACATACTCGTGCTTGTGGCGGCATACACCTTGCGCTGCGCACAGGGGCGCGCCACAAGCACGAATATGTGCTTCGAAAAAGAGAATACTGTGCACACACACACAGACACCACTCCCGGGCCAGCAAACACATGCGCGCACCTCTCTCCTCGGCCCCTTACTGTGCAGCATGCCTAACTCGATCTTGACTGCACACAACATATTTATTTAGAAGCAGAGCGACTAGTTTTGCAGCGGGAACGAGCAAGGATGCGCACGCTGCATCTTCTCTTTTGTTAAATATATGTTAGCCTTGTCTCCCTGTCCCGTGTTTGACCGCCCCCCATCACCCTACCGTGATTGCTGTTTTTTTCCTTACAGGACACAAACAACTTTTGTTTTTTAACAACCAGTCATGGTGGCTGCACGTCTTGCTGCTCGCCAGTCGCCCAAAAATATACCTTGATGTTAATAAACCATTCCATTCCATTGATATTTTGAAAACCAAGTGCGGCTCTGATTACATTACGATGTGGGGAAACCGATATGGGAAACACGCTTATCCGTAGCTTTCAGTAATTGCTTGTTCCTTTCTTTTTTTATGCATAGTTTTTAATTTATTGTTTATACTTTTGTACCGGCACTCCAAAGGTATCAGTGCTGGCTCGAAACCGGTTCCCTCGCATCAAAGATATCCTCTTCATTGCCTTGCTCTGCCTGACCCCTCCTCCCCGTGCTAATTACAGGCATAACGGGGTCAGCAATTTGGTGAAGGCAACGCTATCCATTGTATATGGAGGGCGCTCTTTTTAGACGAGTATTGAGTTGCAAATAGTCCCCAATAACTTAGATGTTCCTGCTGATGAGACAGAACAGATTTCATGTTGAGTGACATTGGCAACAAGTTAGGAGCCGCCTGGTTTGCATTTTTTTTTTACAGCACAAACCCAACCAGAATGTATTTCAGTAGAAACATACAGTACGTTAAATTGCTCATATTAACAATAGCCTAGTTCATTAAACCCACCTACAATTTAATATATATCCGACTCTTCAGCAACTCACAAGATTTACTGCCATATTCATTGGAAGTTGTTTCCACCAGATGATCACAGGAACACTCACATTTGTGTCAGTCTCAACATATGTACACTTCCGCTTCTAAAATTTGATGTGACATGCATTTGTAACTGTTTTTTGTTTCTGTATTAAAACTTATTTTTGCCTTTCTAGAACCAGTCACTCCAAAACCTATGCCACTTCTAAAGATGTTCCCTCCCAACTCCCACCGTTAAAATAGATTTATTCCTGCTTTTCACAATGCTATAGCTAAAAACTTTTTTAAGTAGGAAACATCCTGCAATAACATTCAGTTCCAAATGACTAGCAAACTTGTGGCTGTTGACCAACTTTTAAAGGTGCGCCCACAAAACTGCACTTGTAAAAAATATTTGCTTGGAAGTAATTCCACTCTACTAGTGGGATTTTAAGTAAGTACATGCCACCGGTGACAATTCTGCATTAGTGACACCTCCGGATGCTGCGATGGTTTATTTCTCGCTCCTACTAATTCTAGCTTCCCCCATGGCAATTTTATTTAGTGTTAGCATGTAGAGCCAGTACTGAATACGTCCGATGTTTCTACAAGAGCTGTGCTAAATACAGATAAGTTGTGTGTTTGCTGGCGACTTGTGACTGCATGTTTTTATTTATTTTTTTAACTTTTGCACTTTCCCCCTTCATTCACACTCCCCGTTCTAACTTCCAGTCCTCATAGCTAATCACCCCTTTTTAACATTTCCCCTCCTCAGAAAGTAAGCTGAACTGCAGCTTCAGCAGAAGGGTTTATCTACTTTCTTTTGTGTTTACTTACTTCGTTTTAAATTCATTGTGTTCACACGCCTTTTCTGAATCCACTGTGAGCAGAATGGGTGTGCTAGGACAGACTGTGCGTGCATTTAAAGCCTCTACCTCCTTACATCCTCGGGTTCTTGTGAATTCAGTCCCACAAAGTGCATCTGATCTACCCGCAACACCCTGCTCTCATCTATGTTTTTATTTTTTATTGATCGCAATTCCCTTTTCTAATAAATTCAAGAACCATTTCCATCTGCGGGAAAACTACTGATAGATCAAAAATTTATATAAAACATATCTCCTTAATAAAATCTTTCAGTTCCGAAATGAGCCGGAGGTGTGGGGGGCAAACATGAGCCAAAGAAGGCACTGTTCATTTGGAGAATCTCACCAGGCTTGCAACAGCACAGCCTCTGTCCATTTGTGCTAATCAATATTCGAATGCGTAACATATATCTACCCAAAATCCTTCACAACTAAACCCCTCTTAATTTACCTCTGTTCCACCCAGTTATACTTTATGTTGTCAACACCCCTCAAACCGCACTGACGCTATGTATTCTTGAGTCCCAAAGGCTTTATTCCAACCTCACCCCAACTTTCACATGTTTAACCTCATGATCATGTCCTACTCACACCAGTCACAAAGAGCACGAGGGCCAAACTCTTTCCAGCATGTTCAGGTTCCATGTTATTTTACATTGTCATTAGTCATTTATGTATTGCGTATAAAACCCGGATAATAAAACGTAAAACTAGATAATGAAATGAAACTCGTTTTCTGTTCCAGTTGTCCATACCCTCTGCTTCCACAGCTATGCTTTAGGGTGCTGATGTTTATACCACCAGAAAGAACCCTCACCAAATTATGCTAAATTCCTGTGACCACTCTTAGGACTGCTCTTTCACCAAGCCTTGGCATAGCCAATAGGTCTTGCCTTTGGGACCTTATAAGTGCTTAGCCATTCAAAAATTGACGTTGTTGCACCAAGGAGATTGTGCTGCATTACTAAATACTTATAAGGTCCCAAAAGCGAGACCTATTGACTATACCAATGCTTGTTGAATATCTGTTTCTTGAGCTAAAAGGTGTTAAGATTGTGTTGATCCTAATGTGGTGGACGCATCAAGTTTCTCTGTTATTATTTTTAACGTCTGTGTACTCTAGTCTAATCTAAAGTTTTTGTGAAGTAATTTGCAGGACCGATTGGTACGCTACCACTTTTTTCCTTCCAGAGTTTCTGTATCAATTACTTGCGGTGGAGTTTCTGCTTATGATTGAATTTCGTTTGAAGTGGTCATAGTTGGTGAAGAGAAAATCCTGTGTCTGTTTATTTTTTAATTTTGAAGTAAGGCAGGAGTCCCCAGTCTTTGCTAAAATGTGAAGGAAATAGAATTGTTTGCTTTCTGTATTGTGTGATTGCTCAGCGAGTGTCTTTAAGCACCTTCAATTGAAATATCCCAAAGGTGTGTATCTGCTCTGCCCATCTTTTTTAGGGCGGTTCTCAGATAATAAACTCTATGAAGGATTTTGAGCTGCAGTAGGCGCAGCCGGGATGTGATCGCTACCTCCCTGAGTGACGCCACTGCTTCCTGCCAGTCAGTTGTCGTCTAGATATCCCACTTCTACCCCCATTTCTCCCGCTACTTCAGCATTGGGTCCAGCATATTATTTATGATCTTACGATATGTTAGGGAGATCGCTTTGGTGTGTAGATGGTCTGTTAATAATCTGTCCTCCAGTGGGGACGCCTCTGGTGGGGTATTGTCAGGGGGACTTGTTACATCTAAAGCGTGCTTGATCTGAAGGTAACGGAATTGCTCCATGGGTGCCATTTTGTATTTCTCATGGAGCCGCGCAAAGGGGACCATCTTTCCTCGTGCCCAGAGATCTCCTACTTCCAAAATAGTCCCATCGCTTCAATCACTTACTCTTTCCCAACCGGCCCAATTTGTGTCTATCCCAAAGGGGCATTGCTAATGTGATCTTATTATGCCATCCCAGCTTTTTACGTGCTAATTTCCATATCTGGAGTGTGTGTGTCGGGCCCGTTAGGGTCTTTTTGTAAAGTGCTCGAAATAATCTCCCTTCTCCCAGCTCGATTCTGTCTAGACCATAGGCTGGGTCAGTATGGGGAATATGAATCCACTGATTGATTACAGTGAGTTGGGATGCCCAATAATATACCTGGATATTTGGTAGTGCAATGCCAGCATCATACCACGTCCGGAACAGCTTTGTCATAGCTATTCTTACTGGTTTATTATCCCAGAGGAAGAGGGTACAGGGAAAGGGGCGTTTTGCAGTGCGTAAAGAAATCTTGGGAGCGCCATCATCTTAGAGAGCCGCTCTCCCCAAGAGTGTGAGGTGCAGCGATTGCCAGTGTTTCGTGTCTCTTTACAGTCAATGCAGGGGTGGTTGGAGATTCAGAGTCATGAATGCTTCCGGGTCATGTGTGATATGGATTCCTAAGTATTTGAACGTATCCTGCACTATTGTGACTTCACAGCCCCTCGGGTAATGTTGGTATAGGTCAGTGTAGGACATACAAGGTTGATTTAACCTAGTTAATCGTGTGTCTTGAGTGCCGGCTGGAGGTGCTACATATATCAAGGAGACACACGAGGGACCTCCGGGGTGAGGCCAGATATAGAAGAACATCGTCAGCGTATAAGGATATTAGGTCCTCACAGCTATCCGTCCAGCGGAGTCTGCGAATGACCGGGTCTTTTCGTACCCATGCTGCCAGGGGCTCTAATATGAGGGCAAAGGGGAGCGGTGCAATGGGAACTCCTTAGAAACATGTCCATTCGCTACCCCGTGTGCGATTGGGGTGGCATATAACCGCCTCACCCATGAGTAAAATTTAGGTCCAAACCCCATCTTCGTGAGGACAGAAACTAGGAAAGGCCATTTCACCTGTTTGGAAGGCCATGCGTGCATCGAGGGACAAAACAATCGTGTCTTCCTGTATAGTATGTTTACGCCCCAACACGCCATGAAGACGCCTCAAGTTTAACGCTGTGCTTCTACCCGGCATAAACCCTGAGTGGTCTGGGTGTATTAATGTAGCGAGGTGTGGTGTTAATCTCGTGGCCAGGGTTGTGGCTAATATTTTGGCTTCAGCGTTGATCAGAGATATTGGTCTGTATGATGTGCATTCTCAGGCAGATTTCCCAGGTTTATGGACGGCCACTATCGTCGCCGTCCGCTGGTCTCGGGAGTTCCCCTGCTACCAAACTGGCCTCGTACATTGCCACTAGCCGGGGTGTAAGTACAGTTGCATTTGTTTTGTACTGAACGCTAATCCTATTTCTCCTACGTAGAGTTTCTCCTCCAATGATTGTGAATCTTCTTGTAGAAGTTTTGGGAGTCTGATATCGCGGAGAAAGTCCTCCGCCTCCTTTTCAGTTATTGTAAGCGTGGACGTGTAGACTTGTGAATAGTGTTGTGCTAGGATGTCGCCTAAGTCTTGGGGGGATTGGAGGTAACGTCCCCCGTGGGGGTCTCAAGCTCTCTAATCCACTTGTCTGCCCTTTCTCGCTAGTCGAGTCAGGCCAAGAGTTTGCCTGCTTTATCGCTGACTTCATATACAGTATATTGTGTGGTAGAGTCGTGTTGTGGCTTCTTCCCATAAGTAATCTTGTACTCTTGCTTTTTGAGGAGTAGCTGGTGGGCTGTTATATCTGTGGGATCTTGTTCCTGGGCTCTTTCTGAGTCACCCACCTCCTGCTCAAGGGTTGTCACCGTCTAGATTTTTTCTTTTTTATGATGTCCTATTAGGGAAATCGCTTGACCTCGGAGCACTGTCTTATAGGCCTCCCACAGGACGAGCGGCGTGGAGACCGAGGGTTAATTCTCGCAAAAATAGTGTGTGGTGGCATCAGTCAGACCCTTCGAGATCGCCAAGTTTTTGAGAGATCCTGGGTAAATAGAGAATATGCGGCCCTGTGCCGTGGTATGCCACGTGTAGGTGATGCGGATCGGTGAATGGTCCGAGATACCTCTCAGTAGGTGCATAACTTCAAGGAAACTCCCTATCTCGGCTGCTGGTGACAGTATATGATCTATTCTTGAGCGACTATTATGGGCACCGGAAAATAATGTATATTGTCTCTCCTGTGGGAAGTGAAATCGCCAGGCATCTATCAACCCCATTGTGTCCAAGAAATCTGCAAAGTTCGTGCGGGCCTGATGTTGTTTAGGGGTTGTGCGATCCATGTTGTCATCAAACGTGGCGTTGAAGTCACCTCCTATGATTAAGTTGCCCTGCGAGAGCCAGAGCAGAAATGCACAAAATGCTGGTAATGCTACTGAATGAAGTGCGGGGGGATATAGACCGAAACTACGTTGACCACCCGACCCTCTCATTGACACGATAGCGCCACAAATCTGCCTTGATCGACTGTGTAGGTATTTTTAATGATGATCTGGTGTTTATTAAGGAGGATCCCCACCCCTTGAGAGCCAGTTGTAAATTCTGAGTGTACTGCTAATCTAAATCCCCATCTGTCAAGCGATTTACATGTCACTCCTGTTAAATGGGTCTCTTGTATGAGAGCTATGGCCGGTGCTTTACGCTTTAGATATTGCAGGACTAATCCTCGCTTGAGCTCATCACGAAGCCCATTCACATTCCATGATACGATAGGTAGGTGCTGTGGGCGTGGTGTTAGTGAAGCTACTGGGTCATGTAACGCCATTGTGCGTAGAGCCTGAGACGTGCGACTTACGGTCAGTGTGCTGTTGTAATACCGCTTGAATAAAAGAGTTAGGCTCTCGATTAGTAAGCAGTTTGTGGATTTTCAGTCAGAGTAGAGGGTTAGAAGAAGCCAGGCAGTCTGTGTGTTCAATACACCACAGAGACTTATCATAGAAATTTGGAGTGGCCAGAATTAATATTTTGCCTACAAAGCTTTGTAAAATTGGCAAACCCATTTCGTGAAAGACAAATCATCCATTCCAATTGAGTTTTGTTAACATGGTTTGCGCAAAACCTAGTATTCATTTTCATAGTTTAACCCATTAGGCACATGGCCATCTCCTGAAAGCCTCAATGCTCAACTTAAAAAAAAATAAAAAATAAAGTATGTATGTGGGGAAGTTTGTGCTTAAGCGTTCAAATATTTTTTCCCCTTCAAAACAATGTATATCCAGACCAAATTGGCATTCTTCGCTCACCCACATTTTGTGAATTTTAACAGCACCCAATGTTTGTGGTTTTAAAAGCAAATAATCAAGAAAACAGCCAAAATATTAGTTTTTGGGTAAATAGGACTAAAAAGCAGTGCAAATGTTGTCCCCACCCCTAGGGATTACATCAAGAAAAGGTTTGCTGTACTAAAATTGTCCCCTTTCCAGCCATCAGAAACGGGCGGAGTTGTAAAAAGAAAAAAAAGAGATTTTGCTTGGTGGTCAGTTTACAGTTTCTATCTACTACTTTTGGCAAAGAGGTGAGAATCCCCTCAGTGAACCCAGAAAAGTAGGTATTTTTGAGAATAGACCAAATTTTGAATTCCGCACAAGGAGAATTTGTGTCTGTTTGATCATGGTTCACGTCTCCCCTGCTTAAAAACAGAAGACTGATCTATCTATAGTGTTAGGTGGGTGTCCAAAAACACAATACTCTGAGCTAGCTACTAAACTGCTGTGTACGATCTGTTCATTTGAGCATGCATCAGTTCATATGGTAAAATCTATTAAATCAAAAATAGATATGAAGAAAACCTAACCACTCTTGACATAGCGGTCATTGCTACCACTCTGTATTTGGGGTTACTGATCAATCTCATGGTTTATCCGGGTGGTCTGATGTTCACTAAGCATTCTAGATAAGAGGACATGCTTGAAGCCACACATCCCACATCACCCCACACTTCCTTGGCGCTCTAGTTGCCAGAAATGCCCAGAGGTGGTAGGAATCCCTGGGTGCCGTCGAGCCGAAAGCCTGAACACTGCAACAATCTCCCATGGCGAGTGTAAGGAAACTAGGATTTCTTAGAGTATAGTTTTAAAGAAAGTGTTGGTGAAGTGAGAATAAAACCCACCATACTCCCTTCTGGGGGTGGTTGGTTTGGGGATGGTTTCAGATATGTCTAGACAGGCAGCATGTTGTTGTGTAATTGATGAGCTGCCAGTACAGGCCGATCATCCACTCCATACTTTTCTAAAAATGTTTTCCTGTAGTTGCTTGTGGGAAGATTGCTTTGGAATATTGCTAACTTTTCAAATAGTTATCTATTTATGCACAGATATTAGAGCTAAAAGAATGTTCTTGCTTCTATGATTGCAAACTGAATGTTTTACTTCAATGTATAGATGTTTGACTACGTTTTCTTCTGGTTTCTTCTCTAGGTTTAACTATAGATCAACACACCACCTGGCATCCCATGGGTTTTATGAATTTTTAAATTGGTTCGATGAGAGAGCATGGTATCCTCTAGGAAGAATAGTTGGTGGAACGGTAAGTTTGTTCGAATGTGAGAACAAAAATGCATTTAGCGATGTCTCAAACAGCAGTACTAGTTTTAACAATCCGGTCTAAAAATGGTCTATTGTACCTTCGTAGTTGGGTACCTATTTTGGTAAGTTAACTCCCAAAAATTAAAATCAACACATGGATATTTCTGGCATAAGTTTGTGTATGTGCAAGTTACAAATCCTACATTTATGTGCATTGTGACTGAGTCTCAGGGCCACCTCTACTGCCTCCCCCCCTTACGTTGCATGGAATCATGTTATCGTAAAATATCTCATACACTGGGCTGCCAGATAAGTAGTGTCATTATTACCAATAGCTCTCATATGTTGTACAGTCCATTTAGATACTAGCAAAAGTGTTCTACACACAAAGTTTGAGACATTGCATGACATATACCACATAATCGCTTTTACAATAGTACTCTGGCCTTCTTTATTTGTTTCCTCAAAAATAGTATTTTAACTTTTGAAGTTTATTCCGTGTGCATGGTTTGCATTTCTTGCATCTAGTAAAGCTAGGTTCACTAAGCAACCATGTTTTCTTAAGTTCAGAATTCCATATCAGTTCCCCCCCATTTGACGTTGATTTTTTGAATGTTCCACTAGATCTTCCTGCACCTGTTTACCTCCGTTATGGCCTGCCTTGTCTCTTCAGAGTCCTCTTACTTTTGTTTTCCTACCTGTTGCAATGCTGTTTCTAATACTCTTTCTTAGAAGCACCCTGGCCTGAATATATTTACTATATCTGCTTGTGTCTCTTGAAACACTTAATCGCTGTTACAGTTTCACCTTAGTCAAAACAATTCTCAAAGCAGCTTGCATGTTACAAGCTACTATCCACTGTTGGTTTTCAGTAGGGATGTTTCCAATTTCTTCTTTTTAACATAGATTCTAATGGTCAAATACTCAATTTCTGTATGGCTCATGGTGCTAGTAAAGCTTAAAATGAGTGAGCTAATGTCTAACATAGCTACAAAGTTTGTGGCTTTTTTTAGTTCTCTTCCATATTAAAGATGGGTTAATAAATAATTTCTGTGCCGCTGTACATTAGGTCAGTTGAACACCTACTTCTTCCGCCATCCTGTGTGCGGATCAGCATAGCTGGGGGTGAAATAGGTGTCAGTTGCTGTTCCCTTTTTTATTTACCCAAAATATATTAATTGTTAAATAGAAAAATACTTAAAGTCAAGCACAGGTTTGTCATATATAAAATGATAAAATTATGTCTGTAAAGTTAAAGGTTAGATCACTAAAAATGTTTGATTTCAAGCCATCATTGTATAGTATATTAATGTAGAAAGATGGTACACCCAAGGCCTTCACCAAGTAACCATTCTCCAGTGTATTTTCAAGTATTCCATTTAATAAAACTGTGATGTCTTTAATATATGATGGGAGGCTTCACATACGTAAATAAAAGATGGCCTGTGTTATTTCAAAGAGGCTGGCCTGGGATGTAACTAGGAAAAAACTGGTGTCTGTGGGTGGTGTAGTGATATGAAAAATATGAATCCTTGCTTAACCCATATTCTCTCCTTTCCATCAGTTTCTCATAGTCATTTTATTTAATTTGGTTTTGATTCATTGTATTTTGTGTAATTGCCAAATATTCATTTCTAGTGGTCCTTTCGTAATACTGTAGTTCAATTACCAGTGTGCATCACTCACATTTATAATATTTCAACCTTATCTGCTGGTTTTACAGTAAATTCATAATTGTTACTCTGTTTGAAAATTATAAAATCAGAACTCCTAGCCACATACAACTGGGTCTAAGCAGCAATAGGACACATTATTCGTAAGCATTGGCATTTAATAGGAAACTACCATACTGTAGCTCGCAAGCAAAGAAGACCTAGTGTAACATTTGAAAGATCCAAGTTAATGAGGGACCAATTAAGGAGTGACTTGAATTTTTAACCTAAGGAAACATGTTTGTTACCCAAACTTGGCTTTACTGGATGCTAGAAATACAAAGCTTGTAAACAGCATTCAACTTAAAACCTACAATGCACAGGCTTTAAGAAAATGTAAACGAATGAGGCACACATCCAGTTGTAAAAGTGAACATTTTGTGTTAGTGTTTTTCAGACCTTTCTTTGGGCAGCAAGGGTTAGCCAGTATATAAGAGAATATTACAACGTTTTGAGAGCTATCGTCACCAAAAATTTTATCAGACAGCCTGGCATTTTCAAGTAGTGCATAAGGGTAACTAAACTTTTGAGATATTTTGAGATGCTTTGTCCCACGCAATGTAAGGGGAGGAATACAGAGATGGCCCTGAGATGCTGGATACTTGGGAGCTACAAGTGCTAAATATTGATGTAGAGGTGCTTGCACATTTATGGTATTATGGCACAGTGGGACATAATACTATATATTAAGAGTTAAACTGCTTCAACAAGTGCCATACATTTATTTGGAGTGGTTTTAGTAAACCTTCTTATGATTGAATTATGACTTGGAATAGGGGGTGAAAAAGACAATGATTTACCTGATTTAATGTGTCGTAGAACAGTGGAAATGACAACAATACTTAACAAAAGAAATATTGAAAAATGAAAAGGAAATTCGGCAAAATACTGTATTTTTTAAACACATGATTAAGTTTATTTTTGCAGACTTCTGTGAAAAAAATCTCGATCTTTTTCAAGAGTTACTGATCCTATTCTGCATTATCCATTGTTTCTTTATAATGTAACTGTGGTCACTTTACATTACAATAATCTTTATTTTCATTCAGACCCAGCTTGTTATCCACTGTCAAGTGGCATATCCTGCCCCACTTTGAGCCTCCTAGGAATTATGGTCTAAAACCTGCTTCGGCACGGATGCCACAATACCTACTCTGAAACCTCCTTGTGGTACCAAGGAGCAGGAAGGACGCAATCCTTCAAAGAGGACAGTAGGCAACATTGCCTCTTCATTGAACTCCTCTTCGTCAAGATTGCTCTCGGGCTGCCTCAACAGGTTCCAGCAACAGTCTGAGTATCTCTTGAAAGTGGAAACTTACTTTTGGGGAAGACCCTCCATGCATGCCTTCTATCTCAGAAACACAGACACACCCACCAATCCTGTCCCTCTTCCCCCGCAGCTCCATCCCACCACCACAGCCATCTACTCCCCCACTATTACCGCCACCAGAGTCTTCAAAGGGGTTTCCTTACTCAGGCTCTCGTCAGAGCAGTCTCTACTGGCCATATATCTCCTACAGCAAGCCACTAGATCAGGGGTCTGCAACCTTTCTGTAGTGAGAACTACTTCTGATCAGTGAAAATCATCATGATCTACTGAAGGCTTAGCAACATGCGCATTCTTACCAGACACCCTCATGCTCCGCTCCATTGTCTGTAAGCCAAATGTCCATAGAGCCAGATACTATGGTTTGAACAAAATACTTCGACTAGGGGCCCTATGACAGGACTGCCATGTTTGTCAATGTAAGTGTGGTCGTTAAGGATGTATGAACATGTGTGCATATGAACGGGATAATTGTGTATGGGTGACTGAGAGCCTATGTTTAATGTAGTTGTAGAACTGGAATACCTTTGGTCATATGTGGCACCGTATGTATGTGTATGCAGGAAATTTATAGAGCACAGGAATCATCCCCAAAGGGGTATCTCCTCGCTAACACAGAAGAACGGGTCAGACAGGCACACACTACCATACCTCAAGGCTTGTATAATTCCGTCTTCAAAAGTTTTTTAAAAGCAAACAAGACTAGGGCATTTACGTAACTCCTCTGGCAGAGAATTCCAATATTTTGGGTCCAGCTAGGCAGCGGTTTTGCCTCCAGATCGTGTTTCCTTAAAACGAGGTACCACCAGCAACCCTTTGTCTTCTGATCTGAGACACCTGTTCGGGCAATACACTTTGAGCTTATCCGCCATATAGCTCGGGCAAGTGCCATAAACAGCTCTGTGAGCGGAGCAACAGAGCTGAAACTTTATTCTCTGGAGGATAGGAAGCAAATGAAGAAATTTCAGTAATGGCCCAGGGGAGGTGCGGGGTAGTTTATTGAGAGCTATGCGTGCTGCCACATTCTGGACGATCTGCAGTCTGCTAAGAGAAGACTAGCTCGGGGATGCCAATAAAGCATTACAATAGTCCAGGCGACCTATAATCCACGCCTGAATTAGGGTTCTACGTACCGAGAGGGGCAGCCACATAAACGCTCTGCGCAAAAGGCTCAAGGTATGATAGCAGGTCCCGGCAGTGGTCATGATTTGATCCTTCATCGATAACCGTACATCCAGCCGGACCCCTAGATTTTTGGTCACCGCGGTTGGAGAGGGAGCAGGTCCCAACGCTTTCGGCCACTACTCAGGGGACCAGGAAGTTAGTGCAGCACCAAACAGCAAGATTTCTGTTTTGGCCGCATTTAGCTGCAAAAAGTGTTCCGTCATCCAATCTGCTATGGCGGACATGGCCTTTGCAAAACGCTGGTCGACTAACGCCATGTCCTTATCAAAGGATAGGAGTAATTGTGTATCGTCCGCGTAGGAGAATGACGTAAAGCTGTACTTTCGGATGACTTTAGCAAGGGGGGCCACATCGATGTTAACCCCTTCCATGCTCATGACGAGCTCAGCTCGTCATGAGGCACACTGGAGCTGTGCTTATGACGAGCTGACCTTGTCATGAACAATGGTAAATCTGGGCATGCAGCACAGGAGAAAAATACCTTTAGCATTGAAGGTGTTAAACAAGGTCAGGCTCAGACAAGAGCCCTGTGGCACCCCTTTGCTAAGCTTCACAGTGAGAGATCGAAAAGGGCCCAGATTGATGGTTTGCGTACGCTGATCTAATTGGCTAACAAGTCAATTGAGAGCCAGCCCCTGCAGATCAGCCTCTCTGTGGAAATATCAGTTTCTGATGAGAGACCGTGTCAAAGGCTGCTGTTGGATCCAACAAGACCAACATCACTCATTTGTTATCATCCAAGGTAATTTTAATATCCGTTACCCCAATGAGCATTGTCTCAGTAGAATAGTTGGATCTAAACCCAGACTGTGAAGGATCAAGGATGCCATTGGTTTCAAAATAGTCCATTAATTGCATGTTAACATGGCTCTCTGCCATTGTTCCTATAAGCGGAAGGAGCGAAATGGGACGGTAGTTGGAGAGCACTTTGACAGGCACCTGATCTGTAGCACTTGGGCAACCTTATAATCTACAGGACACTGCCTTCACTTAACGATGTGTTCGAGATCTCAGCAATGGGGGCGGCCAGGAGAGGGGCAAGGAGAGCAGATTTGTAGGCGGGCATAATATCCAAAAGAGATCCGGATTTCACCTTTTTTAGCATGGCTTCTACTTGCGAGACCTCCGTATCCTTAAACTGTTTCAGACCTTCACCTGAGTCTACTAGCGGTACTGATTCAGATTTAGTAGGTAGCACCTGGCAAACGTTTTGAGGAAATTGTTTATAAATCGGGTCGATTTTATCGTTAGTGTGTGGCTATTTTATATCACAGACCCTGAGAGTGGGTGACCAGCTGTGTGCATACTGTGGGATTGGTAAAGAGTTAAGAATTTTATAGAGCTCCTTTGACGAATTACCTGCCTGATTAAGTTTAGTTATAATATGGTCTTCACGTGCCTTTTTTAAATTCTTATGGTAGGTAGTGAGGGCCAGTTTGAATAAAAAATTTTGTGTTTATAACTGGAATTTACGCCGGGATTTTTCTAGGTGTCTGCATCTAGATTTTTCACTGCGTAGGTCATCAGTGTACCATTCTTCACTTTTTTCCCTGGAGTTGCTGGGTTAATGTGTCATGGGTGCCAGCCTGCCTATCTCATCACTCATGGTATCATTGAAAACCCTAAGTTTCATGGTGCCGTCCATATGCTCATTAAAAACAGGGGGTACGTATATTTTACTAAAAGATTTGGTTGAGAGTCTGTGCCAACGCCTTTGAAGACCATTCAAAGGGTGACCAACCGTTAGGGGTCTAATGCTGCTGTTGATCCTAAAAGGAATAATAAAATGATCTGAACACATCAATGGGCAGGCAGAATCAACAACAATATGTGATGATGTGGAAAGTATAATATCCAGCGATTGCCCGGCTGAGTGTGTGGGTCCAGAATTAATCTTATTTAAGCCTAAAGTGGCCATGTCAGCTAGAAAGCTTGCAGCCTCTGCATTCTCCTTTTCTTCACATTGGACATTAAAATCTCCAAGTAGCAGGAAGTGCTTGGATGTAATTATGTAAAGGCCAATTTTCTCAATTTTTAGGTTAAAATCTTTTAGTGGCCTGGGCGGGCGATACACAAGAGCGCCCTTTAGAGTTTCTTGGGGTGTCCGCTCAATTTTAAATATGCACATTTCCATCAATCACTGTAACTTTCAGCGCAGGTTCAAAACAGTTTCTTAGGTTCCCCTTGGTGCGCAATCAACTTACCCTCGACAGAATTGTTTTCGATCGCGTACCCCACTCTACGCGTATCGGTTTATAAAACTCTTTTTGACAGGGAAATTTGTGGAAGGCCGTCTGGCCTAGCTGCATCGGTCCCCCTCGCAGTCGATGGATTGGCCTCCATTTAAATTCTGACACCGGTGCCTCGCAAAGTTTCTGCGCACAGACTCACACGAAGTGTGCAACCTAGGCTTATCCCTGGAGCACAACGAACAGGACTGCAACACATGTAGATCTTTCTGATCTAAGAAAACGCTCCGTGACCTTCTGGCTTGACATCACGAAATGCAAAGTCAAAACATCGGATCCATTCCGGACTTCTTCGGAGAAGATTCCAAACAAGAGACTTATGGCGCACTAGTAGCCGAGGAAGAAGAACAGGAGGCGCTCGTTTCCGTCTCAGAATCCAGCTCCGATATAGACAAAGAGGTTCCGCATGGTTAGCGTAGCGGTAGTACCTCACCTCACCTCACCTGCCCCCAAGTCCAAGTCAACCCAAGAAAAAGGCTACGGTCCCACCTCCGCCTTTGAGCCAAGGTCGGTACTGAGAAAATGTTTACAACGCCCCGCCTTCTGGCTCGGCACCAAAACACACACAAAAGCCTTCCGGCTTGGGATCGAGTCGGACACACTATGGCACCGGGCTGAAAACTTCAGCCTTGAAACCAGTCTCGGTGCAGGCTCCTTCAACACCAAAATCGAAAGCTTCTTCGGATCCGAAATCACCGCCACCAAAAATCTTGACACCTTGGCACAAAAATGCTCCTTTACTGCAACAGGAGCCCCGTTTCGACGTCCTGCCTACGAACCGGACCCAAAACAAACAAGCATTGAAAATGCAATAGGTCTCGCCTTTGATTAAGCTAAAGCCATTGCTTTGCTAATGGTATTGTATAGCAAAGCAGATGGCTTTAACTTAATAAAAGGTGAGACCTATTGCATTTTTAATGCTTGTTATAGTGCTTACTTTAACAGGCGCACTGCCTTGACAAGCTGTAAATAAGCTGAATTATTATGCAACTCACTCGACATTTTGTCTTTGATTTTCATCCTTCTTTGGGATGTTAATCGGCCCTGCCGGATTTGAAACTGAAGGTTTCACACCAATGTTTATAACAGGTTCACTAAAGAGTCTATGTGGACGCAGAGGCTTCTGCAGTTCTAAATCTGTACATTAGGTGAATAGTTTTTTATTCGCACATGTCCACAGTTCTGGATGTTTGAAAATAAAACAAATGAAAAAAGAAAGAAAGATATATCGGCGCCTTGACTGATCCCTGCTCTAATCAACCTGCAAATTATAAGTGCCCTAGCGATTCATCCTTACAAGTTAGAGAAAATCGGTAAGGTTAAGTTTGTGTAATTCAAAGATGTAACTTACAGCGCTTCGATGCCACACACACTTAACAGTCTGCACTACATAAAAATACAGCTAGGGAATCCTTGAATCTCGGATGTCGGTACAGTGTGTGCACAACTGTTCCACCATCTGTGACAAAGCTTTCAATGTGCATGACTTGTCACGCGCATGCGCTGGTGCGATTTACAAGCATGTTACTGCAGGCTATATTAAGAATCTAGGCTTCATATAGGGGACAAATGGCTTGCCTCATAGTTTAGTAATAGCATTGCCATCAGGCCGGGGGCAGGAATGTTTCTCGGTTCAAGTTTAAAAACTCTTACTTTTAATAGATACCTCTCAATGCAAAGATATAATTTGATGTGCTAAATTAAAACGCTTCCGCTAGTTAAAGAAATACACTTTTTTTTAAAAGACACAGTTTCAATTGTTTACACGTTTGTTGCATGGTTTTCGTACCGAACATGTCCAGGGCACTGGTCGTTCTCGGGCTCTTAGAGCCAGAGCTGACCCTTGGCTCGGTTCTCTGTTAATTTGTTGACTCGCCCGCCTCAAACTGCAGCACTAGTAACTTGCATTCATACAGATGAGTTTTCCTGAAAACAAAACTGTGGTATGCCTTAGGTGGCGATTATGATCAGGGTTGGATTGGGGCCACAATTAGGCCCGGGCAGCCCCCAAAAAGTGACCCACAGTCTCCGATCGCAACATTTCGCGACACACTGCTTGGTTAGGCTAATGGAGCTAAATATTGTTAAACATTTGCCATAATTAAAGTTTTTAAGGGCTTATAAGTCCAGTACTTTAATTGGAAATTAACATTCCAATGGAAAAATATACATTGGAAACTCAGAGTTATGAAACATACTAGGAACTCAAAGTAAATAAATTTTTTAACCCTAAGTTTGATGTGGGTGGTTTCATTAATGTCCGCTGGGAAAAAGGACATTGCACAGACTAGGCTGCCTTTAACACTCACCCTAGATTTTTCATATATTCACTTAAGAGGGGCCCTTCAATACTTCGAGACTGGTAAAAGCTGTATCTTTTTTTCGTTTGTTTTTGCCTGTTGCTAGCATCAGACGTAACTTCCGACAAATGGAATGATGCTAGTGTGTAAATGCAAAAATAAGGTGAAAAGTATCACTTGCCTTACATACTGGCAGTTGTATATAGCATGAAATTTGCCCAGAGACATTGGAGTGCTTTCCACGAGCACCACATAACATTACAGATGGCCATATCAATTGTTTGGGCCCATATGTTGAGTCGACGCTGTGACTCAAAGCCAGATTAACAGTGGGTTAAGGCCACAACCTCGCCCTCTTGACTGCAGGAATTGATTTCTGGAAGGCAAAGCAGGAGAGCAGATACTAATTTATCTTTGCCTGCAGGGAAGGAGGCAAAAATAATCGAAGAGCCCTCCCCCCTGCCACCACTTACTCCAGGCCTCCCCCAGCTGCAGGTCCCTGCAAAGCAAGTGCTGATGACTTCACACCCGCAGCTCCTTGGGGCCTCTGTCACACCTGGAGGGAGGGGCACACCTCATGCTGGGAGCAGCCCCTTGTCATTCTGCCCCTCACAGGGCTGCCGTCTGACCTTAATGTGCATCGTGTCAAGGTGCTTAGATGTATGTAAAGGCTGTAACTGCCATTGATGTTGTGTCCCTTTGCAGTAGACTGTGACGGATTCAAAAGCGGCCCACCGAAGGGCCTTCACCACAGGCCCATTGGCCGATTGCCCGCCTTGTCCATCCGAGGCTGATTAAGTTCAATAATAGGTTTCTGAGGCTTAGAGCGAGGGTCGTCCTACTGCATCATAGGCAATTAAATTCTGAAGCCATCTTTGGACTAGCTGGGGGCAAGAGGGAACCTGTGCTGATGGTGACTGCTTCCGGGACGAGGCTCCATGGCTCTCTGCTCATTTTTCCGCTGCGGTGCTAGTCGCCTCGTCTTTTTCCCTCAGCTACTGGGGTATGTGGTTTAGAGGGGACCCCTTAAACAGGAGATAGCGCTGATCCGCCCATTGCCGTCAACTGGAACCCCTGATGTGCTGTATCTGAAAGGGTGGCGCTATCATCTTACCTTGGCTGGGCGATGGCGGTGCGGTCAGGGCTATGCCACAGTCAGATGCCAAGCGCTATATCGGCTGCAATCCCACACCAGATGCCCGGGATCTGGTCCCATCTCCCTCCCGGAAACAGTAAGCGCCCTACAGCTGAAACACGCTGAAGCAGGAGAACAGACCGGGCGAGGGCGGTAGAATAGATATGTAAGGGCACTCAAAATGCCCCAGCTCATGCAAGCATTCTTAGGACAATAATGTTCCAGACCACGGTCAATGAGAAGCGAAAACTGGTGAATGAGGAAGCGAAAACTGGTGAAAAATGTGGCCAGACATTGTGCGCCGGCTTCCTTCAACTCTGGGTCCGTCGCGCTCGCGTGCACTGTTTAAAGTGAAAGTACGCCGGAGCCAGAGTTGAAGGAATCCGGCGTAAACAAGATGGCGGCGCACTGTCACCTGTCCCACGGACCCGGGCATGATGCATGCTATGGACAGATGGCAAGAGGAGGCGCGTGCATGGGCCCACGGCGGAGAATTGATTGCAAAAGGTCCACACTGGCGCGTCAGAGCATGCACTGCTTTCGCCAGGCGAGACGTAAAAAGTTAATTAACCCTAAAACTGGACATATTTCCACCAAATTACCACTTAAACGAAAACCAGAGCCACAGGACACTTATCACATTCCTCTTAAAAAGAAGCATGTTGGTACTAACCCTTCTCCTCCTCCATCACCTCCTTCCCCAGAAACAAAAATTTACTGATAACACCTACTAATTCACCACAACCACCTGATGATCAGGATGATGGTGATGGGGAGATGATACTATGCCTGCAGACCCCTGGACGGATTACAATACTGATTCACCCACAGATAATGATTCTGACCTTTGTCCTACATAGCCTTTTCTACCAGATGATAATGTAGGCTATATAGAGCTATTATATCATGGGTTTCAATTATATAAGGAATCCCTACAGGAGAACTTTCTCTTTGAGACCCTTAGTACTTCACAAAGATCAAGCTACACCCTCCTGATGCTCAAAGGTATGTTGAGACATTCGGGCAACATATTTAAAGACCCAGTTTGTGCATGCATTCTCACCCCTAGAATAGATGAGAAATATAAACCTTTACCATCAGATCCAGCTTTCATTAAAAGCCAATTACCATTAGATCCTTTTGTGGTTTCTAATGCCCGAAAACGGGCAAACTCTCAAACGTCAGGGGATGCCTCCCCTCCAGACAAAGAATCTAAACTAATAGACCCCTCCGGCAAAAGAGTAGCCGCCTTAGCAGCAAATCGCTGGTGTGTTGCTAATATCCAGGCCCTTCTAGCCGGGTACGACAGAGCGCCCAGGGACGAAATAGAGCTATTGCTCCAATTTCTACCAGATGAACATAAATCCAAAGCTCAAGACTTGATACAAGAAGGGAATCTCATCTCTAATTCGTCAATTAGTTGTGCTTTAGATGCCACTCACACTACAGCTTGGACCATTAATAGTCTTTTATTAAGAAGACCTGCCTGATAATGAATTTCCGGGTTTAAACCTGAAGTCCAAGCTTCCATTCTGAACACACCGTTCGACAAACATCTCTTTGGTCCCGTTGTAGACACCTCCTTTGAGAAAATTAAAAATCACACAGATGTTGCAAAATCTATGGTAGCCCACAGTCCCCGTCCAATTGGGTTTCCTTTGTCACTCCTATCGTGGGGTGGGGGTCAAAAAGAATCTCATCAGACACTGCCTCTACACCATACAAAGGCAACAATGAGTCCACCTCTTCAAGAGGTTTCTTTGGAGGAGGGTACAGAGGCAACAACGTGAAGGTTAGAGGTAAAGGTTCCACAATAGGTACCTCACCCTTGCCTAACAAACAGTGACTTGCCTCTGCTTCCCCCAATCATTAAACACCTGTCGGGGGACGTCTCACAATTCCTCCCTGTCTAGCATTCAGTAACTACAGACACATTTTTTTTAAATTATATTTTTTATTGTGGTGCGTACAGAATAAAAAAAAAAACAATGTTGATTACATCTGTATGTGCATAGCAGTGGGCAACGACAGATGGAGGTCATGCATAGCAGAAATCCTACACAGCCGTTCAGCCCACATCCCGGAGGTCGGGCGGCGTGCGCATGGAATATCTCAACCCGCAAAATAGATCAAATCCCACTTCCTGCACATAAAGCTTACATTCACCACTTTTACCCCTGAATGAAGCAAAAGAAAACGGAAGAAAAGTAAAAACAAAACCCCCATGAGCCAACCATAGGTGTCATCTCGTCCTGCCGATAGTGTTCCTGTGCTTCACATCTGTTGATGGGTCCAGCTGTACGTGGCAAGCTAGGGGGGCCCAGTACCCTAATGCCTATCCCATGTGTGTGCTCTGCGGCCAAAGGCCGGAAACCCGCTTATCCCGCAGACGTGTCCCCTTCCGCCTCCCCCAGGTCTCTCCCCAGGCTCTGCACCCTCTGTTGACTCCGCCGCCCTTCTGGCTGTGTATTCATAGAATAATCCCCAGAAGTTCTTGGGCCGACTCCGTGGGGGTTGGAGTTTGCTGTAATTCTCTGACTGTGTGCAACAAAACGTTAAATCCCCAAGCCATTGCTCTATCTGCGGGAGGGGCCCCCTCATCCAGCACACGCCACTCGCCTCTTCGCTAAGAGCATATCCAAATCCACAAGCGTGCGCTGCGCCTTAGGTAATGACTTCGAATAGCCCAATAGCGCCAGAAGCGGGGCTGGGGAGATGTCATCCTGTAGGACTCTACTCATCTCCTGGAACACTGCCCCCCAATAGTGCTGTATGCCCGGACACTCCCATGCCAAATGTATAAAACCTGCATCAGGTGTTTTGCATCTCTCACAATCCGCACTGTCACGAAGCCCAAACCGGTGTAACCGGTCAGGAGTATGATAAACTCTGTTTAAATACTTGAAGTGCACAAGCCGATGCCTGCCGTTCAAGGAAACTGATCTCGTGGTGGAGCAACAGTAACGCCACATATCATCTGATAGTTGCATGTCTAAGTCGCGCTGCCAATATATACGTGCTTTATTATAACCAGCAGCCCGTTCCGACATAGTTATCTTATACAGAGTGGATACCATTTTTCTAGGTTCTTTTTAATGACGTGAGTGAGCTCCATCAACTCTGGGGGTTCCTGTAGTTCCTCCCCGAGTTGCTTGCGCCAGGCCTCCCTTAGTCTATAAAATTGGAAACGCTGCAACACCGTAGGGCTCGACTTCTGTGCAGCTACATCACCCATTGTTTTCAAGGTGCCATCGGCAAACATAACCCAGCCGTAGCTATACCTAGAGCCTTCATCGCCTCTATCACACATGGGGCTAGCCACACCATCCATTCAATGGGCATCTGAGGTGCATATAACAGCACTCCAGCGTGGTACTGCAAGAGCGCCTGCCAAGCGTGTCTAGGTGAATTTTAAAGAATCAAGAAGCCCTGTGCGTCTGTCTACCTTGTCAAAGGCTACAGCTTGTAGCGGGAGCGGGGCTGCGAAGAGCTTCGCCAGCGTAATATATGGCGCACATTCCCTATCGTGCACCCATTGATGCTATTGCGCCCCCTGTGCGACCCGGTATTATAATTCAAAGTCAGGGGCACCAAGACGGCCGCCTAACTGGTACGGTAGTACCAGGACTTTCCACTGAACTCTCGCTTGTTTATTGGCCCATGCCAGTTTGATCATCAGTGAAGTAAGCCGCGCAAAGAAGCATTTAGGGAGTACCATCGGGATATTTGTGAATAGAAACAGCAACCCGGGCAATATGATCATTTTCATAATCGAGATCCTCCCAAGGAGAGACGGAGGCAGCCCAAATCCATTTGTCAACATTATCTTCTAATCTATCTATAGCCCTGCCATAGTTCTCGCGAAACACCGTTTCAGCATCAGTATGTAAACGAATACCCAAATAGCGCACCGGGTCAGTGGTCCACTTCAGTGGGAATTCCATTTCAAATTGGCCTGTGTTCTCCGTAAGAGGGAACGCCAGTGACTTATCCCAATCACCGTCAACCCAGACAGAGCCCCGAACCGCACCACCTCGCACAGCAGCGGCCCAAGATTCGTCTCTAGTACTCGTACATAAAGAAGTGTATCATCAGCGTACGTTGTGATCACTAGTTTGTAGGTGGGGAAATTGAGACCGCGATGTGCGTGGTATTCCCGCAAAGGGTTCCGCGACAACTACATTAAGGGTGGGGGACAAAGGGCAACCCTGACGGGTACCCCTTCTAATTCGGATGGGAGCGGTAACATTACCGCCGATCCTGACGCGAGCAACCGGGTCATTATAAAATACCGAGATCATCTGGATGAAAAGCGGGCCCAGCCCAAACCTCGTGAGGACCGCCCCATTAAGGGCCACTCCACCGAGTCTAAAGCCTTTTCCATATCTAAAAAAACGGCCATTGCTTTTGAATTCGGTCTCGTATGCTGGATAGCTCCGAAAACCGTCTGTAAGTTAGAAGTAAGGTTTCTGCCCGCAATGAACCCCGCTTGTTCTGGGGCGACTAGCTCCGGTGCCAAGAGAGCCAGACAGGTCGCGAGCACCTTAGCGTATATTTTCGTGTCCACATTGAGGAGAGAGAGTGGTCTATAAGCACTGCACTCATCCACCGGCTTGTCGGGCTTAGGGATGGCTACAATAAGCGACTCCCTCATCCACCGTGGCATCTGTCCAGAGTCAATCATATCCGCATACAACGCAGAGAGGTGTGGAAGTAGCAGCTCCAGGTAAGTTTTATAAAACTCTACCGTTAGTCCATCCATGCCTGGCGCACTGCATGATCTCATCCCGCCCAACGCTTCAAGAATCTCGTCAAACTCAATCGGGAGCATCAAAAACTCCCTTTGCGCGTTCGTGAGGAATGGAAGTTGGATATGTTCCTAATAGTCCAATACTTCCCCCTCGCTACACTGCGCTCGCGAGGCATACAATTCGGAATAGTATTCCTGGAACCGTTGCGCTATCCCTTCCTCCTCTATAAGAAGAGACCCTTCCTTGGACCTAACCGCCGCAATGTTACTCTCGCCTTCTGTTGTTTCACCATACTGGCTAAGACCTTCCCCGGCCTGTCCTGTTCCCCATAAGTTTGCGCTATTGCATACTTCCCCAGATGTCTAACTTCTGCATTAGCCTCCTCTTGATATTCCGCCAGCAGTTTCTTCATTTCCTCTTGCGTATCAGCTGCGTCCCCCGCTTGCAGCAGTCCATCACACTCCGCTAGCTGCCGCTCTAGAGTAGCGAACCGACCACGTATAGAGCGTAGTATTCCAGAATGTTTACTCATGGCCACTCCCCTAATACAAACTTTAAAGGCCTCCCAGACCGTCAGGAAGCTATCCACCAAACCTACATTGATGTAATAAAATGTCTCAATGGCCACACTCAACTCTTCCCGGAATGCCGGGTCGAGGAGAGAGTACGGTGGAAATCTCCATATAAAGGGAGGGGGGGGGGTCCGCCGCGGTAATGATAAGCATAGGAGAATAGGGGAGTGATCGGAGAGGGTGCGAGGTAGTACTTGGCACTTGCCAATCCGAGACAGCATCCCTGTAGACGCGAGCCAGTAATCAATGAGCGTGTATATGTTGTGAAAGGCGGAGAAATGGATATACCCTCCCTGCCTTGGGTGTAGACTACGCCAAACATTCGCCAAGTCCTCGCTGATGAGTATCCTATCTATTTCCCTTGCAGCCTTCGCAGGGCGTCTATCTGGGCCACTAGAGCGGTCCAATTCAGGGCATCTGATCACATTAAAATCCCCGCCCCAAAGCACAGCACCACAAGGAGTCCCCCGTACAGTCCCAGCCAGACGGACATAGAACTCAGGGCAGTCATAGTTAGGCCCACAAACATTGACTACCAGCAACTCCAGTCCCTTCCCCCTCAGCATAGATACAACAAACCTTCCATCCGGATCTTTTGCCACTGTGGTGAGTGTGTAGTCCGACTTAGGGTTGACCCATGTCAGCACGCCGCAAGCGTGAGACGTAAAGCCGGCAGCGCTAACCTGCCCTCTCAGCCCCCGGGCCTGCAGCCTAGCACTGTTCTCAGAAAGGTGCGTCTCCTGCAATAAAACTAAGTCAACATGGTGTCTGGATAAATAATTCAGCACCTTACGTAGCTTTCTATGATCTTTCAGTCCCCTTACGTTCCTCGTCAAAGCATTAAAGTTGACCACCCCAGCATTTCCAGAGTCCACATCAGGCGTATCACTCATAGCCAGCTAAATCTGATATCGTCACATGCGCACATCGTTCCATAACAGTGTACAGTGCGCAGCAAAATCTCGACACCCACCCCACGGTCATGACCCTTAATCTATCCCCCTCAATCCCCAACATGCCCACCCACAGCGGACCTCCCCCAACTAGGTCGCGAATCAATCTGCCAAGAAAGCCCCCCCCCGCTCTCCTCCCCCCCCCCCCCTCCCCGCCAAAAAC
Source organism: Lissotriton helveticus (assembly GCF_964261635.1). Taxonomy (NCBI): domain Eukaryota; kingdom Metazoa; phylum Chordata; class Amphibia; order Caudata; family Salamandridae; genus Lissotriton; species Lissotriton helveticus. Next base: position 1,132,611,096 of record NC_136071.1, on the reverse strand, counting down.
ACAAAGAAAAACAAAACCAACTGTGTTAACACGTGTGGACGGAGGTAGCCTCAAACCAATCAGAAATAGTAAAATTTGAACACCACTTTCACCGCCCTACCAGACCCACCCGGTGTATGTATATGTGTTTGTGTATGTATATGTGTGTATGTATATATGTGTGTATGTATATATGTGTATATGTATGTGTATGTGTGTGTATGTATGTGTGTGTATGTGTGTATAAGTGTGTGTATGTATAAGTGTGTGTATGTATAAGTGTGTGTATGTATAAGTGTGTGTATGTATAAGTGTGTGTATGTATAAGTGTGTGTATGTATAAGTGTGTGTATGTATAAGTGTGTGTATGTATAAGTGTGTGTGTGTGTATAAGTGTGTGTGTGTGTATAAGTGTGTGTGTGTGTATAAGTGTGTGTGTGTGTATAAGTGTGTGTGTGTGTATAAGTGTGTGTGTGTGTGTGTGTGTATATGTATATATGTGTGTATATATGTATATGTGTATATATGTGTGTGTATATACATATGTGTGTATATATGTGTGTGTATATATGTAT